>NW_028136437.1:0-1352344 GCF_964662115.1 Mustela nivalis | reverse complement strand
AAGGCTCTTTCCACAGGCACCACCGCGCTTCTCTCTCAGGCAGAGCGGATGCCCAGGCAAAGAGAATTTCGCCCCATGCGGGTTTATTCCACTGTGCAGGGGAGACTAGCTCCGGCAAGCAGCAGGCAGCATCCCACAGACCCGACTCTGATATCGCAAAGAATGCTGTGCTTTCCCAGAGGGGATGCCCCGGCAAAGAAGCTTTCGCTCTATGCGGGTTTTCCCCATCGTGCTGCGAATACTAGGCTAAGGCAAGCAACAAAAGCAGCCCACAGAACCGACTCTGATTTCCCAGCGACTGCTATGCTTTCGCAGAGGTTTTCAGCTTGGCGCAAACCGCACTTCGCTTCTGCTTCCTCAGCAAGGCTTTGGTCGTTCCCTCTGTCGTGGCAGGAAAGAAGTGTCGCGGGAGAGCTGGTGCCTCTTGGGCCTTGTTTTCCAGGGCTCCATGTTCGTGCCCGGGGTTCACCTTGCTAAGCCGAACTAAGCAGACACAGTCACTACCCTGCAACAGCGTGCGTGGCCTAGCATGACACTCTATGCCTATTACCATCTCCTGGCGTAGGTAAGGCTTTGCCTTTTGCTCCGGCGCTCGGGCAGACTCGGGGTCAAGGCCAGTGCCTTCACCACAGGAGAGAGGAGGCAACAGGATCCCTGCACAGGGCCCGAGCACTGGGATGGGGAACGGTGGGGACTGTCTCCACTCTTTCCCCGGCACACCCCGGCCACCCACAATGCTGCCACAACTTGGTGGAAGAGGGCATCTGACTGCACGTTTCTCCATGGGGTTGTTTCTGCGAGTTCCGAGTATGGCACCTGGTGTCAAGCCCAAGTCTGCCCTTGGGACAGGTGGCCAAAAAAATGCTTTCCCTTTGGGACAAGAGGCACAGGACAGGCCTGCCTTCTGCCCAGACTCCTTCCTCAGAGTGGAGCACGCACCCATGCCCTTCTCTTCCCCTCATGTCTCCTTAGCAGCCAGGCTTCAATCTCTCCGCACAGTGAGCAGAGGACACTTGTCTTCTCATGGCCTGCTGTTCGTGCCTCGGCAGGCTATTCTGCTTCCCGAGCGTTTCTAGACCCCAAGGCCAAGGGATCCTTCTCTTCCCCGGGGGCTGCGTGCTGTGCCTTCCACAAAATTGCTCCTGGGGAGCGCGTTGACAGACGTGTGCAACCATGCTTCTCTCTCAGGCAGAAAGGATGCTAGGGCAAAGAGGATTTTGCTCCATGCGGGTATCTTCCAACATGCTGCGGAGACTCGCTTAGGCAAGCAGCAGCAGCCTCCCCAAACCCAAATCTGATATCCTGTCGCCTCTTCTCTCCTGTGGTGAATGCACTGGCCTAGACCCCGATTCTGCCGAGCGCCGGAGCAAAAGGCAAAGCCTTACCTACGCCAGGAGATGGTAATAGGCATAGAGTGTCATGCTAGGCCACGCACGCTGCTGCAGGGTTGTGACTGTGTCTGCTTATTTCGGCTTAGCAAGGTGAACCCCGGGCGCGAACTTGGAGCCCGGGAAAACAAGGCTGTGACAGAGCGAACGACCAAAGCCTTGCTGAGGAAGCAGAAGCGAAGTGCGGTTTGCGCGAAGCTGAAAACCTCTGCGAAAGCATAGCAGTCGCTGTGAAATCAGAGTCGGTTCTGTGGGCTGCTTTTGTTGCTTGCCTTAGCCGAGTATTCGCAGCACGAAGGGAGAAACCCGCATGGAGCGAAATTCTCTTTGCCTGGGCATCCGCTCTGCCTGAGAGAGAAGCGCGGTGGTGCCTGTGGAAAGAGCCTTAAGGAAAGGGACACATCTGTCACTGCAGAGCGAAGGAAGCCGGGCTGCTAAGGAGACACGAGGGGAAGATTAGGGAAGGGGAAAGGGCTCCACTCTGAGGAAGGAGTCTGGGCAGAAAGCATGCCTGTCCTGAGCCTTTGGGCCCAAGGAGACAGCAGCTCCTTGGCCACCTGACCGTGGTGGAGCCATGGGCTTGCCACCAGGCGCCTACCCTAAACTCGAGAAACAACTCCCAGAAAGACCTGGCCATCAGATGCCGTCTTCCTCCGGGATGTAGAAGCTTGGAGGAGGCCCGGGTTTTAAGGGGAAGGAGTGGTGACAGTCCCCCAAAGCTCCCTATTCAGTGCACGGGCGGTGTGCAGGGATCCTGTCACCTCTCCTTTCCTGTGGGGAAAGCACAGGCCTAGTCCGCGAGTCGGCCAGAGTGCCAGAGTAAAAGGCCAAGCGATGCCTACACCGGGAGATGGTAGTGTGCATGGAGTGCCATCCTAGGCTAAGCGCGCTACTGCACGGTTGTGACTGTGTCTGCTTAGTTCGGCCTGGCAGGGTGAACCCAGGACGCGAACATGGAGCCAGGGAAAGCAAGGCCCAAGAGGCACCAGCTCTCCCGCAGCTCTTCTTCCCTGACGCGACAGAAGCCTTGCTGAGGAAGCAGTGGCGAAGTGCTGTTTGCTCCAAACCAAAGCCTCTGCGAAAGGACAGCATTCCCCGAGAAATGTTTTGGGGGCTGCTGCTGCGTGCCTGAGCCCAGTCTCGCGGTGGAAGAAACCCGCATACAGCGAAAGCCCCTTTGCCTTGGCGTCGCCCCTTGGAAAGCACAGCATTCGTTGGGAAATCAGAGTTGGGTTTGGGGATGCTGCTGCTGCTTGCCTAAGCGAGTCTCCGCAGCATGTTGGAAGATACCCGCATGGAGCGAAATCCTCTTTGCCGTAGCATCCTTTCTGCCTGAGAGAGAAGCATGGTTGCTCACGTCTTTCACCACGCTCCCCAGGAGCAAGTGTGGGGAAGGCACAGCACGCCGCCCCCGGGGAAGAGAAGGATCCCTTGGCCTTGGGGTCGGGAAACGCTCGGGACAGGATAGCCTTCCGCGGCACGAAATGCAGGCCGGTGGCCAGACATGTGTCACCCGCTCCCTGTGCGGAGAGATGGGAGCCTGGCTGCTAAGGAGACATGAGGGGACGACAAGGGCATGGGTGCGTGCTCCACTCTGAGGAAGGAGTCTGGGCAGAAGGCAGGCCTGTCCTGTGCCTCTGGTCCCAAGGGGAAAGCATTTTTATGGCCACCTGTCCCAAGGGCAGACTTGGGCTTGCCACCAGTTGCCATACCCGGAACTCGCAGAAACAACCCCATGGAGAAACGTGCAGTCAGATGCCGTCTTCCATCAAGATATGGCAGCATTGTGGGTGGCAGGGGGTGTGCCGGGGAAAGAGTGGAGACAGTCCCCACTGTTCCCCATCCCAGTGCTCGGGCCCGGTGCAGGAATCCTGTCGCCTCCTCTCTCCTATGGTGAAGGCACTGGCGTAGACCCCGAGTCTGCCCGAGCGCCGGAGCAAAAGGCAAAGCCTTACCTACGCCAGGAGATGGTAATAGGCATAGAGTGCCATGCTAGGCCACGCACGCTGCTGCAGGGTTGTGACTGTGTCTGCTTAGTTCGGCTTAGCAAGGTGAACCCCGGGCGCGAACATGGAGCCCGGGAAAGCAAGGACCAAGAGGCACCAGCTCTCCCGCGGCTCTTCTTTCCTGCCGCGACAGAGCAAACGACCACCGCCTTGCTGAGGAAGCAGCAGCGAAGTGCGGTTCGCGCCAAGCTGAAAACCTCTGCGAAAGCATGGCCGTCGCTGGGAAATCAGAGTCGGTTCAGTGGGCTGCTTTTGTTGCTTGCCTTAGCCTAGTATTCGCAGCACTTTTGGAGAAACCCGCATAGAGCGAAAGCCTCTTTGCCCGGGCATCCCCTCTGGGAAAGCACAGCATTCTTTGGGAAATCAGAGTCGGGTCTGTGGGATGCTGCCTGCTGCTTGCCGGAGCTAGTCTCCACAGCACGGTGTAATAAACCCGCATGGAGCGAAATCCTCTTTGCCTGGGCATCCCCTCTGCATGGGAGAGATGCATGGTTGCACACGTCTGTCACTGCGCTCCCCAGGAGCAAGTGTGGGGAAGGCACAGCACACTGTCCCTGGGGAAGAGAAGGAGCCATTGGCCTTGGGGTCTGGAAAATTGAACAGCCACATGCAGAAAATGAAATTGGACCATCCTAACACCATACATTATAATCGACTGGAAATGGATGAAGAAGCATAATGTGAGAAAGGAATCCATCATAGTCCTTGAGGAGAGAACAGGTAGCAACTTCTTTGACCTCAGCAGCAGCAACTTCTTCCTAGGAACATCGCGAAAGGCAAGGGAAGCAAGGGCAAGAATGAACTATTGGGATTTCATCAGATCCAAAAGCTTTTGCACTGCAAAGGAAACAGTTAACAAAGCCAAAAGATCACTGTCAGAAGTTATCTGGGAGAAGATATTTGCAAATGACATACCAGATAAAGGGCCAGTATCCAAAATCTATAAAGAGCTTATCAAACTCAACACCCTAAAAACAAATAATCCAATGAAGAAATGGGCAGAGGACATGAACAGACATTTCTGCAAAGAATACATCCAAATGGCCAACAGACACATGAAAAAATGCTCCACATCACTCGGCATCAGGGAAATACAAATCAAAACCAGAATGAGATACCACCTCACACCGTTCAGAATGGCTAAAATGAACAAGTCAGTCAATGACAGATGCTGGCGAGGATGTGGAGAAAGGGCAACCCTCCTACACTGTATGTGGGAATGCAAGCTGGTGCAACCACTCTGGAAAACAGCGTGGACGTGCCTCAAAAAGCTGAAAATAGAACTACCCTATGACCCAGTGCTTGTAGTACTGGGTATATACCCTACAGATACAAACGTGGCATTCTGAAGGGGCACATGCACCCAAATGTTTATAGCAGCAATGTCCACAATAGTTAAACTATGGAAAGAAACTAAATGTCCTTCAACAGATGAATCAATAAATAAGATGTGGTATATATGTTCAATGGAATACTATGCAGCCATCAAAAGAAATGAAATCCTGCTATTTGTGATGACGTGGATGGAACTAGAGGGTATTATGCTTGGAGAAATAAATCAATCTGAGAAAGACAACTATCATATGATCTCCCTGATATGATGAAGTGGAGATGCAACATAGGCAGTTTCGGGCGTACGAAAAGAAAAATAAAAAAAAGATGGTATTAGGAGGGAGACAAACCATAAAAGACTGAATCTCACAAAACAGACTGAGGGTTGCTGGGGGGAGGTGTGTTGGGAGAGGATGGTGGGGGTATGGACATTGGAGAGGGCAGGTGCTATGGTGAGTGATGGTGAGTGCTGTGAAATGTGTAACCTGGTGATTCACAGACCTGTACCCCTAGGGATTAAAACACATTATATAAAAAATTTTAAAAAATAATTTAAAAAACCCATTAAAGAAAAAACACAGATTGCAAGCCCAGAGCTAATCTCATATTCAATCAAAACTTTTGAAAGTTTTCCCCTTAAAGATCAGAAGAAAGACAAGTGTGTCCATTTTCACTACTCTCATTTGACACAGTAGTGGATGTCCTAGCCAGAGAAACAAGGAACACAAAGAAACAAGAGTCTCCAAAAAAAAAAAAAAGGAAGAAGTAAAATTTTCTTTTTTTGGATAACATGAACTTACATGTTAAAAAATCCTAAAAAATTCACAAAAAATTTGAATAAACAAATTTAGTAAAATTACCAAATACAAGATCAATATATAAAAGAAAAGAATTTTGTTTTGTTTCTTTTTTTTATGGACTGATTCCCAGTTTGTCATGTCATCCTTGTTCAGTGATCATGCTAATCTTCTCTGCATCATTCCAATTTTAGTATATGTGCTGCCAAAGACAAGACAGGAGCATTTTAACATTCTAATGATGAACTATCTGAAAAAATAAAGAAAACAATCTAATTCACAATAGCATCAAAAATAATAAAATACTTAGGAATAGATTTAACTAAGAAGATGAAAGATCTGTACTCCATAAACTATGACATTGATAAAGAAATTGAAGGTGACAGAAATGGAAAGATAGCTCATATTTATGAATGGTAAGAATTAACATTGTTAAAATGTCCATACTACCGTAAACCATCTGTAAATCCAATTCCTATCAAAAATCCAATGTTAGGGGCGCCTGGGTGGCTCAGTGGGTTAAGCCGCTGCCTTCGGCTCTGGTCATGATCCCAGGGTCCTGGGATCGAGCCCCGCATCAGGCTCTCTGCTCAGCAGGAAGCCTGCTTCCTCTTATCTCTCTGCCTGCCTCTCTGCCTGCTTGTCATCTCTCTCTGTCAAATAAATAAATTAAAAATCTTAAAAAAAATCCAATATTATTGTTTTACAGAAGTAAGTAAAGAATCCTAAAGTTTATATGAGACCATGAAAGACAACAAATAATCAAAGCAGTTCTGAGAAAGAATGAAGAAGGGAGATTACACTTCTTGATTTGAAACTATACTACAAAGCCCTCATGCTCAAAACAATAAAGTATACTGGCATAAAAACAGACCAATAAACAAGTAGACAGAATTGAGAGTCCAGAAATAAATCCTTTCATACAGTCACCTAATATTTGACAGGGGCCAACATATGTAATGGGGAAAGATAGCATGTTCAATAAATGATATTTAAAACTGAATAGTCACATAAACAGTATGAAAAGGGAACCTTATATCACTCATAAGTCTGAACTTGAAATAGATTAAAGACTTAAAGGTGATGCATGAAACTAAATTTCCTAAAGGAAAATATAGGAAAAATTCTCCTTGACATTGGTCTTGCCAATAGTTTTTTGGATACCAGACTAAAAACACAAGCAAAAAAAGCAAAAATAAATAAATGGTATTACATCAAACTAACGTTTCTGCATTGCCAAAAAAAGGGAGAGAGAATGAAAACACAATCCACAGAATGTAAGAAAATACTTACGAATCTTATATCTGAAAAGAGGTTAATAACCAACAGATACAAATAGAAAAAAATATATGATTAAAAAAATAGCAAAAGGATCTCAATAGACTTTTTTTTTCAAAAAAGGTATATAAATGACCAACAGGAGCATTAAAAAGTGCTCAACGTAAAAATCTCAGGGCAAAGTCCTTATGTTGTTGTTGTTGTTGTTTACCTCTGAAAAACACAGCAAGATATTAGAATATATACTACCAAAAAATTGAAACTAACCAATTTTGGTAAATATTGGGGAAAACGGGGAACTTATGCACTGTAATAGGGATATAAATTTGTATGGAAAACAGTATGGAGATTATTCATATTATTAAAAGTAAAATTACCATATGATTCAGTAATCCCACTTCTAGGTATCTATCTAAAGGAAACGAAGTCACTGTTCAAAGACATATCTGCACTCTTATGTTTATTATAAAATTATTAACTCTAAGCAAGAGATGGAAATAACTTCAGTATCCATTAATGGATGAAAGAATAAAATAAGTATGGTAAATATATACTACGGAATACTACTTAACCATGAAAAATTAAGAAATACTGCCATTTACAACAGCATGGATGGATCTTGAAGGTATTATACTAAGTGAAATATTTCAAAGATTTTATATATTTTTTAATTTTATGTATTATGATATCCCTTACATACAGAATCTGAGGAAAAGGAAAACTAATGGAAACTTAGAGTTGAGTTGACAAGGGGTGAACCTGGGGTGGAGTAAGGTGGTCCAAGGGTGCAAACTTGCAACTATAATATGAAAAAGTTCTGGGGATCTAATGTACAGCATGATGATCATAGTTAATAAAATATACATACTTTTTTTATTGTGCTTCCCTTTATTAAACTTTGCATATATCACATTCTTACAAGTTGAAAGTTTATAGCAATCTTGTATAAAAAAAGTCTGCTGCCACCATTTCTCTAACAACATTTGTTCATTTTGTGTCTCTCTGTCACATGTTGGTAATTCTTGCAATATTTCAAGTTTTTTACATTATTATTGTATTTGTTATGGTGAACTGTGATCAGTAATTATGACCCACTGAAAACTCAGAACTAGTTTACTTAAGGTATATACATTGTTTTTCTTTAAAAACATAATGCTTTTGAACAGTACAGTATAGTGTCTATTTTTTATATGCACTGGGAAACCATAAAAAATAATAATTTGACTTAGTTTATTGAGATAATCACTTTATTGAGGCGGTCTGGAACAAAACCCACAAGACCTCTGAAGTTTATCTCTACTATACTATATACATAAAAGTTGCTAAGAGAGTAGATCTTAAAATTCCTTACGATACATGCATAAAAATCAGTGGCAACTATACGAGATAGTAGATGTATTAACATTTTTGTGTAGATTATATTGCAATAAAGATGTATACCAATTTATCAAATTGTATAAAATTTACACAATGTTAAAAGTTTGCAATGTTATAAGAAATCATTTCTTAAATTTACAAATATGTCGATTTTTTTCAATAAAGCTGGAAAAAACTTTTTGTAGAATTAATCTATTTTTCAAGAAAGGAAGTAAGGCAGTAGAAACTGCAACTAACTCTGAAATAATAGAATATAAAATCCATTTTTGTTATATACACTGTGACAAAAACTATTACTTAGTTTACAATGGAGGAGTACTTATGAAGCATGAAGGATGGTCTATAAAAAAGGCTGAAAGAGCTCAGTTTTAAGGTTTAAATTTAAAATCTTCTTTTGAAATACTAAACTGACCACCCAGTGTTCCAAACATCAATGTCTTAACTGCATGAATTTATTTCATACAACTCTATAATCTAGTTTCATAAGAAAGCAGCATGCAAAGTTTGAATAAGACAGACTTGCTTAAGTTTCTTTATGTTCAACAGTAAAGGATACCTCCTTAAAAACAAATAGAAGAAAAATCAGCATATTTATTATGATAATTATTATTCATAAGGAGATTCATATTGAATTAGGGAATATATATCCTCAGAGGGGGTAAAGTAAAATGAAATTTATGTTGGTAAATGTGTCTAATAATAGTCAATACAATGCCTCAATATAAATGAATATTACCATTTTGAACAATTTAATTACTATTACTAGAATTATTATAAGTATAAAAATAGCTATCATTTTAGCATGGAATATGAGACTCTCATGCTCCATGCTTCATCACATCCACACAACAACGCTGCATAATAAGTATTATCATCACCATTTCATGGGTGAAAAAACTGAGGCTAACACATTTAGATAACTGGTTTATGATTACATGGGTAGCAAAAATGCATCACACTAATTTAGGCTTTATGATTTCAGAATTGTACTCTTTCCACTGCACATTCTATTACTCTGTAAATACTTGGCCTGTTTTCATTTGGTTCTTTAATTTTATTCATGTGGTGATGGCTTAAAGCTTCCTTTAAAGGAAGCTTAAAAATTTCATTTAACCAAAAGCTCCCAAGAATTAAAAATGCCACGGATCTAATGTAGACATGGATATCATTAGTTAATGGGTAACTATATATTTTCCACCCTAGTGAGATAACAATCAGAGTATTTTTCTAAGTTTTAGTCTCTCAGTGTTAAAAAGCACTTTGTTAAAATAGAAATATTTAGACAAAGGTGATCAAAAGTCTGAATCAGGTCACCTTAAGGTAAATATTAGGAACCTGAGGAAACAAATGGAGATTTGAACACTGAGCTATGATATAATGAATGGTTTCAAGTATTTAGTAGAGTATAGAAAAGCCCTTTAAAGCCTGGTCTTAGCCTAGCATTGCAGCTTCTGGGATATCTGTCTATCTATCATCTATCTATCTAGATATAAATTTGAAAACTTTTTTAACTTAAAGATTTTGAGAAATAGAACATAATCAGCACCATAGAAGATCTGTTTCTGATAACAACCTAGCCCCTCCTCCCAGTTTGTTAATATTCTCTCTTATTTAATGTAACATTGTGCAAATAGACCACTACTGATCTGCCGTTATGAATGAAATAGCTATAATCATCTGTTTGCATATCCTGGTGAAAATATTCATTTAGTTCCATGTTGTATTTCTAGGAATGGACCAAATTTTTATTTTTATTTTTAAGTTTTCTAAATATTGTCCAACTTACCTCAAATGTTTTTATTATGGGCACTTTCATTCTTTCACATTCTTGCAAGGCAATTTTACTGTTGCCCAATATGGTAAGTGTGTAATAGTATGTCATTTTAGGTTTTAATTTATTTTTAATTTATTTTAATTTAATTCCAGATTCATAATAAAGATAAACAGTTTTTATATATGAGTGGCCATTTGGATTACCCTTTCTGTAAAGTACATGCTCAAATCTTTTGATATCTTAACACTGTGTCATACTGACTTCTTTAATAGTAGATTTTCTGAATGAACTTTTAGCTGTGTAGGTCTTCTCTATTTTATTTTGAACTTGTTTTCATTTCAAAATCTTTATATTTATTTTCATAATCTGCTTTTATTTTGCTTTGTCTATTATCTATCTATCTATCTATTTATTTGCAAGCAAGAGAGAGTGAGCAAGTGAGAGTGCAGGGAGGGATAGAAAAAGAAGGGAAAAGAATCTTAAGCAGGCTCCAGGCTCAGCACAGAGCCCAACTCTGGGCTCTATTTCACAACCATGACATCATGACCTGAGCCAAATTGAAAGAGATAAAATAAAATTAAGGTGTTAAAAAAAAAGGAAAAAGAATTGGAGGTTTAATTAAGTGAGCCACCCAGGCACCCCTGTGGTATCTTAAATTAGCTGTCATATCTTTAAAGTTCTAGAGTATCCATTTGGTTCATTTATAAAACCTTTCTCAATATCATTTTTAGTGTCAGTTTTTGTTCAATTTGCTTCCCCTCTCATTTCTTTGAGCAGAGTAATCAAGCCATTTTACAATCTTTATTGATCATTTTAACATCATACTTAATCCCATTTTGTCTATCAAATCTTGTTAATGGTTTTTCTTTGTGTGCTTTGTTACATTTTGCTATGTTCAAGACATTATATTTGAAACTCTTATTGAGTAGGGATAATTAAGAGCTATAATAACGGTATGGTCCTCCTTGGTAGGATTTTCTCTTATATCTGAGACTCTACAAGACAATCATACTCCAAATTCAGTGATTGGCTTTCTCAGTTTACACAGAAGGCAAGGTAGGCTATAGTCTTATTTCTGCTTCTCCTTGTGCTTTGGGGATCTCAAGTTAAATTTGGGTTGTACCAAAGTCCTCAAATTTGATTGCTGCTGGATTTGTTTCTCTAGTATCAAGAGTCTATGAACAACACAGCTCAGTGTGTTTTAGCAGTTTCAAATGCTCTCATAGCTAAAATGGCTTCAGGGCATATATCTCTAGGCTCTCATTGTATTTCGTATTTTGGCCCAGTAATCCCTCACTTATTTTTATAATCATTCTGATATTTTTAACTTTAAAAGCTATTTTGTCTGGATTTTTAGTTGTCTTAAGTAGGAGTTTTTAGATCACCATTACTAGAAGCAACAACAAATATACATGAAAATATCTGCAGTAGTTTATCACATCTTTATGGCTTTGAACTTCCATAAGCTGAGGCATCCTTCTCTAATCACTTAGGCAAACTCCAATTTAACCTTTAATACAACCCAAGAATTGCTTCATTTAAGAACATGTTCAGGGATGACTCTTCCCCACTGTTCTTACCAACATTCCCACACACTCTTTGCTACCCACACCTTGCTTATGAACTTTCGTTAGGTATATCAGCGTGACCAGAATTTTGCTCTATTGTATTTTTGTCCTTTAGAGCTTTAATTAAATATGAATTCCATAGAAAGTCTGTCCCTTTTCTTTCAAACCTGGGTTAGTTATTTCTTCTCATTCTTTGTCAGAAGTTACTTTATTAGAGAAACTTATAGCTCTATTGTGACTTTGGAGCCTTTACAGTTTTTCGACTGGAAAAATCACCCATCCCTGAGATTTTTACGCAGCTTCCTAGCTGATATTATTCAGAAATCTGTTCAAAACAGACTTTTTCAGGGAGGCCCTTTCAGACCACTCAGTTAAAAAACCTCTTCTCAATCACTGCTCTTTTAAAAATGTGCTTATTTAGTTCAAATATGCATCTCTATTAAAGAAAAAGCAGTACGATTTTTTTTTTTAAAGTTGGCTTACCTATTATCTATCTCTCCCATTAAAATGATTCCTCTGGCCTGGGGTTTTGTTGTGCTCATTTTAGGCCAGGCACTCAATAAATTGTCACTGAATGATTGAATTGTTTGACTCCCTTGCTAGATTCTCAACTTCATGAGGCCAAGGATTGTTCTATTCAGTCCTTCTTTATCCTCAATGTCTGTTATATTGCAGTCACTTACGTGACTAATGGGAAAAATCACAGAAAGAAAGAGTTAAAACTACAGAAAAACCCTGTAGGTTCAATAACACAAAGCTTTCTAAAATTATTTAGCCCAGGAATTGAATACTGGCTGCACTTTTGATTTTTTTTAAATGGTATTGAATTTAATTTAAATGGAAATACTGGAATGGTAGAATAATAAAAAAATTATAAAAGCAACTTGCTCCTTAAAGTAAGAATTATATAGGGCATCTCTTCTAGAAGCAAAATTTTCAAATGTCAAACATCTGAAAGCATAGAAGGAGAAGTAAGAGTGTGAATTGTACTTCAATGCTCTTTTCTTTATATTCAGCAAACAGCTTCATTCACACACCTTTCCAATTTTTTCAACTCTTTTGACAAAGCCTTCAGAGGAGTTACTGCTGATGACAACCATCACAGCCTAACAGGAGAAATTTTATAAAGAAAAATAATAGCATGTTTTTCCCAAATTGTTAAGGATATGGTGAAGCTCTGTCGGATTCAAAGGAGGAATGTGCAATTCCATGCTATATATAATAATAACTTGTTTTAATAGTGGCTTTGCAATTTTTCAGATATATCCATTTACTGAAACCACTATCAAATAAACAAAAACAAACAAATGAACAGGGGTTCGAGACAGAAATTATCTAATCTAAAAATAGCACATGTTCACAGAATACACAACACATATCCCAAGTACTACTATAGGTTTCAAGTAATAGTCAAAACAATAGTAAACATGATTCAGACCACACCAGTCAAATCATAAATGGGACCTTAACTGTAAATCCTTATCTTTAGATCAAAGCGGGTAATTGGGGGCTGAAGATACATTATAGAACTAATATGTTATAGAACTCCTCTGAAATGAGTCATTTATTCCATCACTTTTCCTGCACAGCTGCTGACCCATGTTTTGGTTCCTGGAAATAGCTGCTTCCCTGTCATACTTCTTAAAAGCACATATATTGATAACTCTACTCATTCCTCCATTCTCTGTGACTGTCACTGTGTTAAAATGTGGAGTCAGCTGACTCACTTGTGATGGTAATAAAGTAGATGAGTTTGCAAAGTATTTTGTTATTTCTAAAAATGCAAAAACCAAATTACATTGAAATCATAAGGGGTGTTTCAGGGAGAGCTGTAGGATGTGGTTTCTTGTGTAATCCACAGAGATTAGCTCCAACACATATTTAAACTCTCCTCTAGGAGCAACCTTAGTGGTAAAGCAAGAAGATAAACAGATGTAAACACACCCTGGCACAAAATTATCACTTATGTTTGGCTTCCTAGTCTCCTCGTGTTACTTATTTATCTTAACTTCTCTCTGAAATCAGGGAACACAGAATCTCAATCAGTTGACATTTTTCTACTGAATTACCCAATAGTCTGATCATACCCCAAGACTTTTTTAAATTATTTCACTCATAATCCCAAATCTGCTTTGCTTCCTCATCTTAGTACACTGTAATTTGATTTCAAAATGAGGACAGTTGTCAGTAATGCCACATTCGTTCATCTATTTTACAATTCCATGTGCTTATAACTATGAAGATATGTTAATAACATCCATTCCAATAAGCCACCCTAAATTTATTATCATGAAACAAGACCTCAAGAAAGAGAATTCAAAATCATCCATGTATTTGCAACTTATTACAATAAAGCCTTTATCAATAGACTTCCCTGTGCACATGGTGGTCAAATTGCTGGTGAAAACCAGCCAGATCTATTACAAGCTTTCTCATGGCTTCTAGGTAACCCAAGTGAGCCTTTATTGATACTGGGAAGGGATAAAGCAGGGAAGGGATAAACAGTGCTGTAAGAATTGGCTAGACAAAAGTAATGACTCTCATTACAAAGTGAGTATTTTAAAGCAAAAGAGCCTGTTGGGAATATTGTTTTATAAAATAGTGGGTTTTTTATTAACTTTTTAAAATTCAATTAGGTAACATATAGTGTACCATTAGTTTCAAATGTAGATTTCAGTTATTCATCCATAGCATATAATAGCTAATGCTCAGTACTTACTGTGATAGCTTCTTGAAAGCAGAATTTTAACCCACTGAGCCACCCAGGCGCCCTTGAAAGCAGAATTTTAGATCACATTTTCTGATTACTTCCATGTCGTACAACACTTTCCTGCTAGCAACCTTCAAAACATACTGTTTGTTAGAGGAATTTCTTTAATAATAAATAAATAGAAATTTATTTAAATTTATAAATATATAAAATAAATAGGAATTTATTTAAATTTATTTAAATATTGCACACTGTTTCATTGTTCATAAATAAGGTGATGATATTATAGCCATTAGTTGGTAGCACTGATATATCACTTTCTTTTTACTTCTCAGTGCATTCTCTTTACACAAAATAGATATATATTTTAAAAGAATCTGAATCTGTGGCAAACTTGTAAAAAACCCTATACAGTAAAGTTTATCATTTTAAGTAATCTCAATTATCTTCCTCAATTGTGATAGTATATCCTTCTATCTAGGCCAGATATTGTATGAGGGATTTGAAAAGACATACTTTTCTAAATTTCACTTTTCTCATCTGCAAAATGCTTATCATATCCTACAATAAAATACACTTACAATTTTTTGATGAAAATTTATTTATTTATTTTAAGATTTTATTTCTTTATCAGAGAGAGTGGGCGAGAGAGCAAGCACAGGCAGACAGAATGGCAGGCAGAGGCAGAGGGAGAAGCAGGCTCCCGGCCGAGCAAGGAGCCCGATGCGGGACTCGATCCCAGGACGCTGGGATCATGACCTGAGCCAAAGGCAGCTGCTTAACCAACTGAGCCACCCAGGCGTCCCTTTTGATGAAAATTTAATCTGTATAAACAATATATTTGCTGTAATGCGTGGTTCATGGAAAACATCTTATTTAATTATAAGCAACAACAGTATTAGAAATTAAGTAAATGTGTCTATAATATTTAAAGTTTTAACACATAATTCCACTGCTTTGCCTTATTTTCTCAAATCCCTTTACCACTTTCACTGACAGAGTTAAATGTACTTTTTCTACTAGTAGCCAGCTCTTTGTCTTTTGTCAGAAAGATGCCCTTGTGAATTATTTATAATAGAGATATTATAATAATAATAATAATAATAATAATAATAAATAGCAATGAAAATGTTAAAAAAAAGTTTTCTTAACTAATTAGGGTTCTTAGACATCAATTAGAGGAACCACCTCGGGCAAGCAAATTAATCTGCAAGACATTCCCAGAATTAACAAGTCAGTCAGATACAGGGTTGTCCGTAGACTGAAAGGTGAAGCAAAAGGACTAGGTTTGGAAAATAGGTAAGGACAGTGAAAAAAGTGATCAAATTTTGGGGCAAAATAAATTCTTAGGTGTCCTTTCAATGGAGTCCTGTTCATTATGTAGCAGAAACTCTAGAGATTATCTCAATCCATTGGAGTCACCCCGTTTATTAGCTTGCTATTGACAAAGTTATTTACAAACTGTAGAGCAAGAGGTTATAATGGAGAAAACTGATGGTAATGCACAGGATTCTTGTTAACAATAATGCAAGTTAGTGATTTTTCATTAGAAAACATAAATTCTATAACCCAAATTATGGGCCCAGAGCACTTCTGCTGCACAACTCTGCTTATATCCCAAATAACCATGTGAACTAGTTTTAATATCTGCTTCTCTTATTAATTTTTGAATAAAAATTCTTGACACAAGTATTTTATAATTGTGTGATAACCATGCATTTAATTTCTTGGAGAACAAAACACACTTTAGCATAACTAGGTTCGTTCACAGAACCAGCCTTGATAACACACTTCTATATGTTAGAAATGATGTAATAAATGTAGAATATTGGGCACTTGTTTGGTATTCTTTGCCATGTTTTGCACTATCTAAAAAGAGATCAGTGAACTTGGACTGGAGTTAGTAGACATGGAAGAAAATAAAATATTACAGAGAAGAATACTCTGTGGTCCACAACCTAAACGGGCTGGGATTCCCATCATTTGGATCCCTGTAGCTTTACAAAAGTCAATTAAATTTTTGTATCTCCGATTAAAGTTGATTCCCCAGTACTTTTTCAAACATCTCTTGTAAAGTATTGTTTCCCAGAAAAAAAGGGATTTTGCACATGTATCTGCCTTTGTCTCTGGTCATGATCTCAGTCAGGATCCTGGGATCGAGCCCCATTTCGGGCTTCCTGCTCATTAGGGAGTATATTTCTCAGTCTCTCTCTGCAGCTACATCCCCCTGCCCCACTCATGCTCTCTCTCTCTCTCAAATAAATAAATACAATCTTTAATTTTTTAATTAAAAATAAGATAAATAAAATAAAATAAAAAGTCTGGTCTTACTGCCCCATTTAGCTCCTTTTGTTTTTTTGAGTTGTATTTAAAGCAGCATGAGAGAACATGAGGCTCTCAAACTTTAAAAAAAAAAAGGAAAAAATTGAGTTTTGTTAGGATTTAAGATCTTGTCTGCTAGACAAAAACGTTGGCTTTGTTAACATGTGAAAATCAACAAAAGAGAATAAGATCGAATTCTAATAATTTTTGTAGAAATTAAAAATTTCCTCCAACCCAATTACATACAGACCCATTAAGTAAATTCATTCCAATGTCCCAAACCAACCTTTTCTAATAGTAATGCATCTGTGTAAACAGGGTCAACCCAAGGAATAAATAAATATTATTATTTTTTTTCCTGTCTCTTCCACAGTCACATCTGGGTATATTGGTAGCAAGCCAATTATCTATCTTATAAGACATGATATCATAAGGAAGGTTATTCTGTCCATTTGGAACAACTGAAAATCATTGTAATTTTATCTTGGTGCAGTAACTTGAGATGGCACAGTGTGGGTTATGAATATATTTTATTTTTTTTACTGGGAAGAAGAGATTATAGAGATATTGGTTATCCAAGAGAGACTGACAGGTGTTGATAGTTGCCAGGTCAATATCCATCTACTCTTTCCTTTAATATCAGAAAGCACTGAGGGATTGACAACAAGGAAACTTAAAACAACATCAAATATTTTATTGTCTCTTTTCTAGTTACATTGTAACCTTATGACAAAGTATCAGTCGTACAAGATATCATTCTCTTTTACCTCTATCTTTCTGCCAGAAATGTGGGCTTAATAGTGAGAACTCCAACAGCAATTTTTGCAACTGTGAATAAAAAGCCATGAAAACCTCTAAGATAGTTCACTTGACTTTCTTAAGACTCTGAACCAACACATTACATTTTTGCAACTGTGAATGAAAAGCCATGAAAACCTCTAAGATAGTTCACTTGACTTTCTTAAGACTCTGAACCAACACCAGAAAACACTCTCTGTAGTCTTCTTGTTAAATGAAAAATATGGTTAAACCACTTTTGACAGTCTACTACCTACAGCAAACTGTAAATCTTAATTGAAATATGTCCTCTCAGCTGTGCTTAAGCAACTGAGTCCTGAGCTTTTTAGGTTTTCAGTCTGAAAGAGTACACCTCGGGTGCTCTGAAAGGGAAGAGAAAGGACACCCTGTTCTCCATATAAATTAAAGAAGAGAAATCTGTGCATTTAAGTGGGCCATATAAAATTTATCAAGCAATTATCTCCTAACTCCTTCCTATCCAAATTACCTGATATGCTCTCCCTACTCCTTTATTCCACGTTACTGCCTTTTCCAGGATTCTGTATCACATCACAGCATGTCTTCTGTTATTTCCTTCTTGCAAGCTAGTTTTGTTTTCTCCATCTAAAAAAATCAACAATCATTGTGTATTTCAATTCCCATTTTCCTCAAATGCATTGATTCTTCTTATCTATTACTCTTTTCTCATACTCAGTGTCTTTGTCTTTATGGGGTTTGTACTTTGCTTTTCCCCATTCTTTACTGCCATTATATAATCAAATCTAATAACTTCTTAGAGAAAGTTAAAAATTCCTGCATAGCCACACGTGAACACAAAGTCACTGATTTTTAGCAAACCTATAAGATAGTCAGACATCCATTCAATTTCTTTTTAAGATTTTATTTATTTATTTGACAGAGAGGGATGAAAAGCAGTCAGAGAGGCAGGCAGAGAGAGAGGAGGAAGCAGGCTCCCTGCTGAGCAGAGAGCCTGATTTGGGGCTCGGTCCCAGGACCCTGGGATCATGACCTGAGCCGAAGGCAGCGGCTTAACCCACTGAGCCACCCAGGCGTCCCTCCATTCAATTTCTTAACTGAGTCCCAAATGCATCCTGACTTCTAACCTAAACCTAAGTTCTACTTCTTACACGTTGTTATATGACCAAATTCTTTCAGTTCAGTATTTTGTAACATTTAAATATTAATCAGTTGATGCTTTGTTTGTGTATTTCTATGAAAATAATTTGAATACTGTAGATTTATTGTTATATTTATAGATTTATAATCAAAGTTTCATCAGTTGAAGTTTTTGGAAATTTCAGATATAATGATTAACCTAAAATGATACTGCCTCAAATCCCTCTGATATCAAGGCCCAACTCCTGATTATAGCCAAACCTGTGGTGGATAGTTCCATGGGAAATTGCAGTTACTTAACACTGATAGGATCTCATGTTCTCTCTCTCATTTTGGAATGTCTCCAACACAACCCAAAAGTGTAGGAGAGTTAATGTCCTCTGAGGACAGCTCTCAGTGAAGTGGAAATAAGAACCATAGGTAAAATTGTCAGTTTTCAGGTCTTCATGAGGACAACTTAAAGAAGTTTCTCAGGACCTTTCAGTAAAAGCAAGCCTTCATTTTCTATCCACAACAATTATATCAACAATGTACCTCTTTGACAAAGTTGCTTCTTCACTGTATCACTTTCCCATTCTTTTCTACCTTGGATAATCTCCCAGATAAACTAACAGTACTCAAATCCTTTGTCCTACTCTTTGCTCTCAGGATAAATGGAGCCAAAAGACTTAGATTAATATCAAGTTCTGAATGGGATCTTAGAGCTATTTCTGTCCAGATTTTCATAAACATAGGGACCTTTGAATTATCAGGCTATAAATAAGTTCTAAATGGAGGGAGCAAAAGCAAAAAGTAGAAATTTTTATGTTTGATTTTTAATCATGATTAATTGACTTTATTGATTATTAAAAATACTAACATTATAAAAGTGTGGATCTTTGTAAAACAATGTCTTAATGTAAGAAAGAAGTTGCATAGTCCTTTTGAGAATATTAAACCAAGTGTTCAGGTGCCATCTAATTTCTTGTTTAATCCAGAACTTTGGTGTGCATCATCTTGAGGAATAGGATTTTGAAGTCCAGACAGACTAACAGAAAACTGATCCAAATGTGTGTGTTTATATTTCTGCTTTTGTTGTAAAAATCAAAGTGTGATTGCTGGTTTAAAATGGTAAAACTAATAATGTTCATGGACTCGATTATAAATTTTCTAATTGTATGGGAAGAATCCAATAAACATAGAATTAATTGATTTGCAAATCCTCAAAGAGCTACAGGATCAGGTAGTGGTATGTTCTGATTCAACAGCATCATAATGCAGCATTTTATATGTGTGGCTAATGGATATTTTCATGAATGTTTGCTAGCTAGTCAGCCAATACAGAGAAATATTAGGTAGGGTAATTACTCACAGTTGTGTTTAATATAATGAGAGAAAATTATCAAATGGCACTAATAATAATAATCCTATAGCAGGCTAAATAATTCAATGATAATTACAAGTATTAATCTAGCTTTCTTCCCTGATTATGACTCTTCTCTCCTTTATCATAATGGGAGTAGCACATTGTCTGCAATGAATTGTGAAAACCCAGCAGTGACTTTGGCAGTGAAGGCCTCCCATCAATTTTGATAGGTTAAAAGGATTCTGGTTGGTCTTGAGCAAATGTGTCAATTTTTTTATTCTGTGTGTGTCATAAAAGAAAGAAGCAATAGTAAATTCTTGCTGTTATTCCATGGAGCCAATAAAATCATACTGCCAACAAGAGGCTGTTGACACCATAGGTGTAGTTAACTGTCTTGAAATACTACGCCTGGAAATAAAATCCTAATATTTCACATAACCTCTTTTTTTAAAAGAAACAAAACAAAACAAAACAAAACAACTATACTGCTTACATTTAGGGCCCTGCTGTTGTGTAACTATTTTTGAACATGTCTTCTGTAAGTGTATATATATATATATATATATATATATATATATATATACATATTATTCTGTGCAATAAATTCATTTAGAGATAAATTTGGATTGCAAATTATTTTGGGGGAGGCGTGGTATTTGTGGCTAGTCTTACAAGTAAAAAGGACTAAAAGAAAGAAGAAAAACATTTTTTATTACAGCATATTTACATCTGTCCAAAGTACTTATCTACTATAATACTGACTAATGTATAATACTGTACACAAAGAAAGAAGCTAAATGAGTTATAATTCAGTCAGTGTATAGCTGGCCATTTTAAAACTTACCACTGAATCTTTCTGGTATGCAATGTGATATCTGGCAATCTGGTCCAGTTCATTACATCAGGTCATTTGTATGTTCTTATTACCATTTTGATAGCATAGCACATTTTATAACCCAGACATTTTACAATGGAACTATGATGCATGTATTTTCAAAAGTATAGACATACATGAAGCTATGAGGTCAAAAAAGATGAATGTCCGTAGTACCATATAGACTCAACAAATAAAAGTGTCCAAGGGTCTGAGTGTGACTTATGAATATTGTATAAGATTAGGCCAACATGTGGTTTTGATATAAATAATCTGTTCTTAAATTAGAATTACAATCGTTGAGTACAGTGTTGAAAATGGCAGATAGATTTTAGCTATCTTTGCTCACTAGGGAAAATGGAAAAATGTTTAGTTTGGTCAGATTTTCACTTAACTTCTGAAAAATCTTACGTTTGAGAGAACCCTTCTGAAATAAGAATCCTTAAAGACATAACCCCTTTGGCACAAGTTTTCAAGAAACTTGTTTGATGTTGTAGACAATTCTATGGCACACGTACTGTTCTAGATGTTTCATGCCAATAATATGTAAGCCATACCAAGGCTACATATACATATAGAGATGTTCCTCAGCTTACAAGGGGGCTATGTACAGAGAAACACATAAAAAATTGAAAATGCATTTAATACCCCAAAACTATCAAATATCATAGCTTACCTTAAGCTTATTTAAACATACTCAGAACACTTACATTTGCCTGCATTTGGGCAAAATCATCTTAAGCAAAGCCTATTTTATAACAAAGTATCAAATATCACATGCAATTTATTAAATATTACATTAAAAAAAGAAGAATATATATATTCTATATATAGAATGCTTGTAAGAATATCAGGTGTTCACCCCTGTAATCTTCTAGCTGACTGGGAGCTGTGGCTCACTGCCGCTGCCCAGCATCACAAGATGGCACCATATAGAACAAGAGTTTCAGGTGGTAGGTGTTGTAAATTTTACCCAAACTGACATTGGTCAAACTCGTTTTTGTCATCATATATATCAAGTAGTTTTCTCGGGTTTATTTTTAGAATATCCTTGTATAATGAATATTTACACTGATATCTAGTATAAAAATCTTGCAATTTAACAGTAGAAACATTAAGATATTGAAAATCAATCTATTTCTTTAATTCATTGAAGACATTTTTGGCTTGTTTCCAGTACTTTCTTACTGGTTAAAAAATGAATTTGAAGTAGTCTGGATTTCATTATTATATGGCACTTTCCCTTTGATGAATACAAAGACGATATTCTATATTAGCTATCTGAGAAGAATTTATTTTTTTAATTTTATTTATTTGTAAGAGAGAGAGAGTGAGAGAGAGCACAAGCAGGGGGAGCAGCAGGATGAGGGAGAAGCAAACTCCCGGCTAAGCAGGAAATCTGTTGCAGAACTGAGTCCCAGGACCCTAAGATCATGACCCGAGCTAAAGGCTCAGGCGTTTAACTGACTGAGCCACCCAGGTGTCCCAATCTGAGAAGAGTTCTGTATGCTATTCCTATTAATATGCAGTTTAAAGTCTAGGTAATTAACTTAATATTTTAGTGGCTATTGTATAGATAGCACTATGTTCCAGGCAGAGAGTAAGAAAGAAATATTAAATCAACCATATTCTATGCATTCTAAATGAAAATAATTAATCAATCATAATAAATCCTTCTATTTATGGAATATCAACTTATAAGCTTTCCTCCATATGAACAATGCCAAATACCAGAATAAAGGGTCATCTAATACAAATAAAGGATAGAATTAAAGAATTCTGGTAAGCCATTTAATTTTGAAAAATGGTGTTCTATTGTTGCTGAGTTGTGGTTTTCCGTTACATAATATCTGATAAGTGTAGAAGTAACATGAGTGTTACGTGAGATGAGAAATGGTATATAATTAAGATATTTTTAAAAGTACAGATAAATACAAATTTGTAAACATAGCATTATGGAGGAGTAAAAATAAATGATAGCTACACACTCTAAAGTGAATAAAACTTGGAAAGCTAATAGAGAAGTAAAACAAGGACAGTGCAAAAAGTATGGTACATTTTTATGAAGTTCAAACAAATTCTGTGAAACCATAGATGGACTTAAAGATACTATTATGTATCAAATATTGTAAAAATTAAGCAAGGAAATAGCAAACATAAAACAACCAAAGCATACAAACTTGGGTAGATACAAGAGGTGTGATCATGTTCTACTTCATAAAGAGATGACTTAATAGATAAATACAAGTAACTAGACTTTTTAGAAGTTCATAAAACGTTGCCTGTTATTTCTTAGTAATATAAAATATATGGTTTTCTAACAAAAACGTTTATCTTAAAAATATTTAAAAATAAATTTCAGGCTACTCCTAAGGTTATATTTACTTTTCCACTGTGGGAAAAGTTGGTTGTTGTAGTTGTAGTTGTTTGTTTGTTTTAGTCTCCTCCTAGTTTTTATTATTATAATGTGGAATGAGGAATGTTAGATTGAAAAGTGAATTATTTTATAGACAAAAATCATTACTTGATTCACCTCCTGGTACAGCAGATGGAACTCCTGAAAATATGCCCTTTTGCCTTATGGAAGAGTAACAGTTATGCTTACTTCTGAAACATACTTGGTGGTGGCCCTAAATAGTGACACCATAGTAAACATTTTGAATATTTGCAATTAATTTTTATAGTCATAGGGCTCCAAAAGGCACTGCAGGTATCTTAGCAGGTATTTCAATAAGGCTAAAAGTTGCCTGACTGTTTAAAAATATTAGCAAGGCACAAAACATGGCAGAAGTATTGTCCTCAGATATTATTTTTTTCCATATGCTCCTGATTTCACACATGACAAGTTATTTTTTCAAATATTTATTATAAAAGTTTTTATTTATTTATTTGACAGAGATCACAATTAGGCAGAGTCAGGCAGAGAGAGAGAGGAGGAAGCAGGCTCCCTGCTGAGCTGAGAGCCCGATGTGGGCCTCGATCCAAGGATCCTAGGATCATGACCTGAGCCGAAGGCAGATGCTTTTACCTACTGAGCCACCCAGGCTCCCCCATGACAAGTTATTTTGATAGATGTATATACAGTGTATTTTCCAGTTATAAGAAAAATGGTTCTGCTATTTTTAACCTTTTTTTAAAATTAAATAATTTTTTTCATTGAAATTTTATTTTTTAATGTTTTACTTCTCTTTTCTTTTTTTTTAAAGATTTTATATATTTATTTGAGAGACAGAGATCACAAGTAGGCAGAGAGGCAGGCAGAGAGAGAGGGGGGGGGGAAGCAGGCTCCCTGCGGAGCAGAGAGCCAGATGCGGGGCTCAATCCAAGGACCCTGAGATCATGACCCGAGCTGAAGGCAGCAGCCCAACCCACTGCGCAACCCAGGCGCCCCAATGTTTTACTTTTCAATATACTACTTAGAATATAAAACCTATTCCATTTTGTAAGATGTTTACCATTTAAAAACTGGTAATTTTCTCATTGTGTCTTCCCCTCACATTGCTTTATTTTGAATAAAAAATTTCACAATAAACATAACTGATGCTTTCCTTCTGATGGTCCCTCTGTTGGTCATATTGTATATGAGCCATGACAATTAGTTTTACAAAATTTATTGATGTTTGTTGATATGTTTTATCATAACTAATTTTCCCTCCCTTATCTAGATTCCCCAGCTTTCAGACAGGTGGACACTTCAATAAACCATACCCAAGGGATGTATCAAGTACTTCTTAGACATTCTCTCAGATCCTTGAGGTGTCATTTTGCCTAGGGATTTGCAATAGGTTCTGCCAGAGGCACCACTGTGACAACTGATGTCCATGGTCTATCTCCTGCTAAGCTCAAGAGGTCACTGGTTTCCAAGTTTATCTATACAATTAATGCATACCAGCAAGTTCTTTTTTTTTAATATTAACAAACTTATTTTAAAGTTTATATGGAGAGGCAAAGACTCACAATAGTCAACATAGTGTTGAAGGAGAACAAAGACTGAGGACTGACTTCAAAGTTTACCATAACGATTGGGCGCCTGGGTGGCTCAGTGGGTTAAGCCTCTGCCTTCCGGCTCAGGTCATGATCCCAGGGGCCAGGGATCGAGTCCGGCATTGGGTTCTCTGCTCAGCAGGGAGCCTGCTTCTCCTCATCTCTCTCTCTGGCTGTCTCTCTGCCCATTTGTGATCTCTCTCTCTGTCAAATAAATAAATAAAATCTTAAAAAAAAGTTTACCATAACGATAATTGTAAGCATGATATTGTAATACCACAGAAAGACTAGATTAAAGCAACAGAATATATATTATCAATTATATTTTATATATAATAGAAAAGCAAAAGCAATACAAGAGAGCAAAATACAATCTTTTAAACAAATGGTTCTGTAGCAATGGTGAAGCTAAATCTAAAAATATAAAATAAAATAAATCCAGGCAGATATCCTACACTCTTCACAAAAATGAACTCAGATTGGATTATAAACCTAAACATGAAACATGTAGAAGTTAATATAGAAGAAAATTTAAATGACCTTGGTTTTCGCAATAACTTTAGCTAAAAAACACAAGCACTGAATTTAAAAATGTCTACTCTGTGAAACACAATGCCAAGAGAATGAAAAGGCAAAGCACAGACTATGAAAAAAAATTTGCAAAATACACATCTGGCAAAGGACTGTTAATCAAAAATACACAAAGACCCCTTAAAACTCAACAATGGGGGAAAAACCTGATTAAAAATGAGCCAAAGACATTAGCAGATACCTCACAAAAGAAAATATTACAGATGGCAAATAAGCATATAAAAAGATGCTTCACATCATATGTCATCAGGAAAATGCAAATTAAAACAAAAAAGAGACACCAGTACATACCCAGAATCCAGAGCACTGACAACAGAACATGAAATGTTGGTGAGGATGTGGAGCAACAGGAATGTTCTTCCATGTGTATTGAGAATAAAGAATGGAAAACAACTTGGCAGTTTCTTACAAAACTAAACATATTCTTGCCAGATGATTCAGCAGTAGCAGCTCTTGGTATTTATCCAAAGAAGATGAAATCTATACCCACAAAGATGTCTATAGTAGTTTTATTCATAACTGACAAAAGCTTGGAAGCAACCAAGATATCCTTCCATAAGTGAAAGGTCAAAGAAAGTGTAGTACATGCAAACAATGGAATATTATTTAATGCTAGAGAAATGAATTACCAAGCTATGAAAAGATATGGATATAAATATTTAATAAATATTTGATTTTAGGCTTCTACCAGTCTATCAATAGTATTAGTATATTTTAACAGTGAATGCTCAGCATTCATGAATTTACCTAATAAAACATTTTGGGTTCAATATTTTAAATACTTCAACCTCTATGATTATATTCCTAATAATTTTGAATTGGGGTAAATAAACCTTAATTTTTTGTAACTTGTTTCTTATTGCAAGAGAGCTCAATGAAATTTTAGAAAATAAAAATTTACAAAAAAAAAGTTTAGTTTACTATTGCCAAATAATTTAAAACTTTATCTTATATTCAAATACATATATTTTTCTAAATTGATTTATATGCTACTAAAACCAAAAACTTTTAGTTATACTAGATTTCATATCCTGCAATCAATGCCAGAAATCCATCTGGCAATGATTTGTCTTAAATAGAGTTAAGATGGGTGTTATTACAATGCAAGATGGAAACAAAGATAGTATAACAATTGGTGTTACATAACTTTTCCGTTTTGATCAAGTTACTAATCTACAAAAGGCTTTTATCAGTGACAGACTTGGGACTTTAACAAAACTTTTAAACTAGCATGTGCGACTCATTCCTAGAAAACAACACAATCAATAACACTTTATTTAGATTAAATCATGACTATTTCTCCATTTGAATAAAAAAGGTAGCAACCCCAATAAGTTTATTGAACATGAAAAGTTGAAATGCTATAATGCTCCTAAGGAATTAAATGATCCAGTCAAGAATTACTAAAAAAGGATATAAATTACCAAAGTGTTTGTATAATTGTAATGTACAACTGCCCATTATCGTTCCATAGTGTAGGCTTGTACAAGAACTCTATAAAAGAACTCCACTTCTAAACTGTGGAAAATATGTTCCCTTTCCCCCTATATACAACTATTAAGCCATTCATTTAGCTTTTAAAATATCCACTTAATACAGGCTTTTTACACATTTGAACAGGCAGCAGGGCTCTATTCTTATCGCTTACATCTGAAGGATAGACTTCTAGCGTAAGAGGTAAAGCCCATAAAGGAGCCCAATAATAACAACAAAATACAGTTTAGTGAGCCCTTACAATCTGCCAGCTACCTTTCTGAGAATACTTCAATTAATAAAACATATAAAATACCTGACCACAAAGAGCTTACATTCTTTTGAAATATAATAGTGAAATAAACCAATAATAGAGGGGCACCTGGGTGGCTCAGTCCATTGAGTGACTGCCTTTGGCTTGGGTCATGATCTCAGGGTCCTGGGATGTAACTCCCCAGCAGGCTTTCTAGGCAGTGGGGTGTTTTCTTCTTCCTCTGCGCACCCTCCCAATTCTCTCTCTCTCTGTCTCAAATAAGAAAATAAACCAGTAATAGAATAATGATTGATGGTTGATGGTGATAAGTGATACAAAGAAATACAAGAAAGGTAAAAGCCATTGGAGAATGCTGGGATGAAAGTTAATTTTATTTTGTGTTGGGTGGTTATATCTCATTTATGAGATGTTATTTGCACAAAGACCCAGGAAGTGAAGGAGAGTGTTATACAAATATTAAAGGAAAAGATTGCTCTAGGCAGAGCAAGTAAGTATATAGACTTTGTGTGAACAGCTTGTCTGTTACTTTTGAGGAAAAGCAAGGAGGCCAATGAGGAGTTCATAGTGGTGGAGAGAGGAAGAACGTATTGATGTATGACCTTCTAGTACATTAAAACGCCTTCAGTTTTTATTTAATATGAAAGGGGAAGATACCAAAAGACCCTCAACAGCAGAATAAAATCATCTGACTTGATTTTTAGGTTAAATTGCAGTATCAAAATAAATTTGCAGGGAGAAAGGAGTGCAGTTTGTGTGGAAGTGGGGTTATCAATCAAGTCAATAATTCAGGAACATATGATGGTGTTTTTAGCATGCTGGGTGGTAATAGAAGTGGTGAGGTATGGTTTTCATTGTGTATATATTTTGATGGTGAATATTCTGGTGAACAGGATGGGGTATGTGCAGGACAGACATCAACATTTATTTTACCTGCACAAACAGAAGGGTGGAGTCTTCATTCCCTGATATGGAGAGAACTCTGAGTTCAAATGTTCTTTCTCATTAAATGGCATAGTGATGATGAGGATTTAGTCAGACAGTGAAAGAGAGCAGTAAGCATAGTGTTAAGCGGTAAGACATTATAATACATTGGAACATCAAAAAACGTTGTGTTGGATCATCTGTTTATGTGAGTAAATAAATAAATAAAGCTTCCTGGGGTTCTGATAGAGGTAAAGAAGACTGCTATATGATCCAAAGGGGCACGTGCACCAAATGTTTATAGCAGTAATATCCACAATAGGCAAACTATGGAAAGAACATAGATGTCCATCAACAAATGAATGATATATATATACACACACAATGGAATACTACTCAGCCATCAAAAGAAATGAAATCTTGCCATTTGCGTTGACATGGATGGAACTGGAGGGTATTATGCTTAGCAAAATAAGTCAACCAGAGAAAGGCACTATCATATGATCTCCCTGATATGAGGAAATGGAGGTGCAATGTGGGGGGTTTGGGGAACAGGAAAAGAGTAAATGAAACAAGATGGGATCGGGAGGGAGACAAACCATAAGAGACTCTTAATCTCACAAAACAAACTGAGAGTTGCCGGGGGGGGGTGGGGAGGTTAGGGAGAGGGTGGTGGGGTTATGAACATTGGGGAGGGTATGGGCTGTGGTGAGTGCTGTGAAGTGTGTAAACCTGGTGATTCACAGACCTGTACCCCTGGGGCTAATAATACATTATATGTTAATGAAGAAGAAGAAGAAGAAGAAGAAGAAGAAGAAGAAGAAGAAGAAGACTACTATAAATCAAATGCTATGGTTTTCAGCATAGAGTGTGTAATCAGGCATATTTTATTAAAGTAACCAAGTAAAATGATGGTCGAAAACTGGAATAACAGAAAACATAAAAATTAGAGATTTTAAAAAGAGATATGGGACAGTGTAGAGAATATAGTCAATGATATTATAATAGTGTTATATGGTGACAGATGGCGGCAATATTTGTAGTGATCATAGAATAATGGAGATATTGAAAACCTGAAACCAATGTAACACTGACTATCAACTACACTCAAATAAAAAAATAGTAAAAGGAAACATTTTAATTTAAAAAGATAAAAAGAGGGACAAGAATTTGAAAAGTGAATTTCAAAAAGAGTAAAGATGAGGCTAAGACATACTCTGAACCTTGAGGAAAACACCATTTTGAAAATTCTTCCCATTTTGAGAAAACTCAAATGAATCAATACCATAAAAGAACCCATTTTAACTGAGAGATGTAATGAATGCTCAAGAAATAATTTTATGACAGGATAATTCTTCCCTATGAAACAGCATACAGAAACCCGGGGAAACACCTGGAAGCCAAATAAACTATACTGAAAATAAGAATTAGGAAAAAGATAAATGATGAAAGATAAGAAAATTAGACCTGCGACAGAGACCTAGTGAAGAGAATTTTTAGCTTGTGGTTTAATGTTTTTGAGGATAATCTAGAGTTCATAACTGCCTTGAGGCAGGCTGGTTGTAGGCAGTTTAGGCAGACCCCTAAGAGAGGCCTACTTTGGGCAAGTGGTGTTGGAGGAGGCCATTGGGCTGGACAAAGACAAATCCAACCATTTGACTAAAGTGTCAGTGAAGATGTTGAAGTCAGATGCAGCAGAGAAAGACCTGTCAAACCTAATCTCAGAAATGGAGATGATGAAGATGATTGGACAGCACAGGACACCATAAACCTGCTGGGTCCTGCACACAGGATGGTCCTTCGTACACTATCATGGAATATGCCTCCAAAGACAACATACAGGAGTACCTGCAGGCCCAGAGGCCTCCTGACCTGGAGTACTGTTACAATATCAGCCACAATGCAGCAGAGCAACTCTCCTCCAAGCACCCGGTATTCTTTGCCTACCAGGTAGCCTGAGGCATGGAGTACCTTGCCTCCAAGAAGTGCATACACCAAGACCTGGCCACCAGGGAAGTGCTGGTGACAAAGGACAATATGATGAAGATCTCAGACTTCAGCCTTGCCAGAGATATCACCACATCAGTTACTATAAAATGAGAACCAACAGTGGACTGCCTGTGAAGTGGATGGTCCCTAAGGCCATGTTTGACCAGATCTACATCCACCAGAGTGACTTCTGGTCTTTTGGGGGTGATCCTGTGCAAAATTTTCACTCTGGAAGCCTCCCATATCCTGGAGTGCCTGTGGAGGTGGTTTTCAAGCTGCTGAAGGAGTCATTTGATGGATAAGCCAATAAGTGCACCAGAGAGTTATACACAATAATGAGGGGTGGCTGGCATGTGGTACCTTCAAGCTGCTGGTAGAAGACCTGGATCATACTGTGGCCTTGACCTCCAACCAGGAGTACCCGGACCTGTCCTTGGCCCTGGAACAATACTGTCTATGCTTTCCCAACACCCAAAGCTTCACCTGCTCCTCAGAGAAGAATTCCACCTTCTCTCATGTGCCGTTGCCCAGGGAGGCCTATCTGCCCTGACACCCAGCCCAGCTTGCCAATGGTGGACTCAAATGACTAGTATCCCTATTACTCCTGTCCAGATTCCATCATAAGCTGTAACCCTTACCCCCCACCCTCCCTGCAAGACTCACTGCCTTCTCCTTTGTCCCTTTCCTACGGGCAGGAGCCAGCTGCCTACCTGAGGCCTTCACCCCTTGAAGTTCACCTCTCTTCCCCTTCCTCTTCCTCCTCCTTACAACCTGCTCATGAAAGAAAGGAACAGAGAGGCAGGTACTTGCTCGTGGCTACTTCCTTCCCTCCCATATGTTGGACCAAGACCCCTCCCTGTCATCTGGTACTGCCTAGACGTTGAGAGAGTTGGAGATGAGGCAGGCCAGTGAAAGCTGTTGGAGCTTTCCTGGTTTGGTTTTGTCTGCTTAGCATAACATGTAAGACTGAGTTCTGGTGGCAGGGACCTAGTCCTTGGGGCTATAGCACTAGCGAGGGGAGGTCAACTGCTCTGGGCCTTGGCTAAGAGCAAGCCCTGCTCCAGAGATATGGTGCCAAGGGCTTATTAATTTTGATACTAATTTGCTTTGCTGACCAAATACCTGGTATCAAAAGATGGGAAGGCAAAGACTGGAAGCAGTGTTGTGACCATGGGGTCCAGCCCCAAACTATGAAGAAAACACAAAGTGTATAAATATGAGTAAGTATATATTTACACACCTTTTTAAATAGGTTGTTATCAAAGATTTAATCAATGGGTAATATGCTCCTCGTGGCTGGGAAGCATCAGTTGCCATATATTAAAAACAAAGAAAAGAGGTGTCTGGGTGGCTTCCTCCAAGAAGTGTCCCTTCTTTTCAGGTCATGATCCCAGGGTCCTGGGATGGAGCCCCACATCAGGCTCTCTGCACAGTGGGAAACCTGCTTCTCCTTTTCCCTCTGCCCTGCTTATAGTTCCTCTTCCTGTCTCTCTGTCTGTCAAATAAATAAAATATTTAAAAAAAAAACAAGAAAGAAACAAATGTTTTTAAAAGGTCTTTTTTTTTTTTAAATTTTCTAGGGGTGCCTGGATGACTTAGTTGTTTAAGCAGATGTTTGCCTTTGGCTGAGGTCATGATTCCAGTGTACAGGGATCCAGCCCTGCATGGGACTACTTGCACCCCAAGGAGCTTGCTTCTTCCTCTCCCTTTGCACATGATTCCCCCTGTTTGTGTGCTTCTTCTCTCTCTCTCTCTCTCTCTTGCTGTCAATAAATAAAATAAAATCTTTTACTAAATAAATAAAAAAATAAATAAATTTCTAAACCTACTTTCAGTTTAGGTCCCTTAACAAAAATTGCTACTGCTTCATTAAAAAAAAAAAAAAAGATAATTTAGAAAGATGCTTCCAGAGTTAAAAATCTGTTTTGTTTCTTTGTCAGGATTCAATATAGAAGTGCTTTAAAAAGTAAAAGAAAAAATATGCTATATTAACTCTAATCACACTATAACTTTGGTGGTTATATCAAGATAATGAAAAGTGATTTTAAAGCAAATTTCATTATTAGACATAAAGATCAAGTCAAAATTACAGAAGAGTAAAAGGATGAATTCATCAGGGAGTATAATAATTCTTTTTTTTTTTAAGATTTTATTTATTTATTTGACAGAGAGAGATCACAAGTAGGCAGAGAGGCAGGCAGAGAGAGAGAGAGAGGAGGAAGCAGGCTCCCTGCTGAGCAGAGAGCCCGATGCAGGACTCGATCCCAGGACCCTGAGATCATGACCTGAGCCTAAGGCAGCGGCCTAACCCACTGAGCCACCCAGGCGCCCCGGGAGTATAATAATTCTTGAATTTTAATACGTAACAACAGATTTGGGGATATATAGGGAAAAACTAAGAACAAAAATCATAACTTCTACCTTGGACGACAAATGGAAAATAATTTCAACACCCTTATTTTAAGATTACATAGACAAATGCTCATCATATTGGTAAGATATGTAAGACTTGAACAAAATGATCAACTAACTAGATATGCTTGATATTACATTACAGTAACTGAACTAACTGAGGTCAGTCTTTGGTGAATCACAGAAACAGGTGGAGTTGTCAAACAAAGGAATCTTTGTTTACAACATACAAGGAGTTCACAGGGAATAAGTTCCAAAGCCTTGACTGTTTGAACAGGAGAGAGATTTTTATTTAGTATTTAAGATGAATACTCAGAAGGGAGAGTTTTATTATCCCGTGTATGGTTGGTCATAAGGTTGTGGATGCATGCACATCCACATATGTATTTGTGCAATATGTATTGCATGTTCACCTGAATGAAGCTTGTATTCCACCGAGGGCAGAAACTTCAACGTTAGAATAAAGCAGAGGTAACTGTTGGACAAGGGAAAGGAACTCTGCAGGCTTCAAGAGCAGATAGAAACTAGATGGGGTCTTGGGCTCATTTTCTGGGACAAGGAATGAAAGGCCTTGATTGCTTTTGAAATAGCACTAGGAGTTTTACCACTGATTTATTGTCTCAATAGCTTAGGCTATTTCCTGGTCTGGTGGTGACTGTTAGTTTTCCCATTGCCTTGTTCCCTCAAAATCCTTAGGAGTGAGGTTTTTGCATTTCTTTGTAAGAACCTCCCAGGAATTTTTGGAAGAAGTGTGCTTGGGCAAGTACACAGGTGGGGTATAGATCATTGAAAAGAGCTGGGGACAAAAAATGACTTTTCTTATGTCAGGAAAACTATATCTCTTCTTTAATTTTCTAGGAACCTCTAACTCTTTCTGCTGATGTTACCAGCAGGCATCTGAGATATTACTGATTGTTCTCTTGAACCTAAGGAAAAGGAAATGTAGAAAGCAAAAGACAAAACTTTAAAATCTATCCTGCAACTCATCAATTCACTGCAGCCACCTCTCTGTCTTTCCCTTTCTCTTTTTCTCTCTTTCTCTTTCTCTCTCACTTTCTCTCTCACATACGCACAACACACGCAAATCGACTTAAAGCAATATTTAATTTTCCCTATTCCATTTTAATATACTTGAGGCATGATCATTTTCTTAGTAAATACAAGGAAAAAAAATCTAGGATTCCATCATTCTGTGTGATTAAAGTATTGAGGAATTTACTTCCAATAGCACTTATAAAAACATATTTTATTTAAGGAATATTATATAATCAGGTGCCTGCATTTTTCTTATTCTCTAACTAGTGTTATTTGGCAATTAATATTTTGTCAATCAATATTCCCCTATACCTGAATGTGTGGGCAGTGAGAGATGAGTTAGAGGCAAGGATGGTGAACACTCCCAACAACTGCAGACTACATATATCTTAAGCCATGATTTTCTTTGCAAAGGTCAACATTGATAATGTTCTAGTCATACCTCCGTGTACCAGGAAAGAAGTAGCATATTTCTTGAAAGACACAGCTATCAAAGCTCCATTGAGAAACCATAAAGATGGAGAAGGGATTTGCAAATTAAATATCTGATAATGGACATCTACTCTGATTATTTAAAAATGAATAAAAATAAAAAACCTTACTAATAACCAAACAGAGTATCCAATTTTACATGTGAAGGAAATAATGGAAGAGACATGTCACCAAAAGTATATGGATGGCTTATAAGCACATGGCCAATTTCTCAACATTTAAACATTAAAGAAATACAAATTAAAATCATAATGAGACATGCTTACATATCTATTAGAATGGCTAAAATTATAAAGGCTAATTGTACTTGGTCTGAGCTAGATTGAGAAGCAACAAAAAATCTAAACTGTTGTTGGCATATATCATGATACAACCACTTTGGAAAATAGTTTCAAAAATTTTTAAATGAAAAATATGTTGCAGTTACACAAATAGCCATTTTATTCTAGGCATTTCACCAAGAGAAACAATCCCTATGTTCATACAAGGACTTGTATGTGAATTTCATAGCAGCTTTATTTTTAAGAATTGAAAACAGTGGAAATGTTCATCAATGTCCATCAATAGAGCAAAGACAATTGGAGATTCTCAAAGTAATGATGCCGAGAAAAGAAAATCCAGGCCATGAATAGTATATACTGTGTGATTCCATGACTACAAAAAATCTAGAAAATACAAATTTATATATAGTCACAGTCATCAAATATATGGTGTGATTTTAGTGCCTTCTTCTGTGCTCCCATAGCTTCCTACACTTGGATCTCCGAGCATTTCTTACACCATGTGAAAATATGAACTCTTTCTCTTTATTCTGTCTTACTAGAATAAGAATCCTTGAAAGTTTATGGACAATTGAACTCTCAGTTATTAGCAGAAATTCTATCACACAGTAAGTTTCCAAATATAAAAGCCAGAGTTTTACAATGACTTCTAAGCTTTTACATGATCTAGCCACTCATTTAACCTCTGTGACCTCTTTCCCTGCTACTCTTCAGTCACTCACAGTGGCCTCCTTGCTATTCCTCAGATATGCCAGGCATGATCCAACCTTATGGCCTTCAAGATAGCCAATTCCTTTGTCTGGAGTGACCTTATTGCTGATAGTTCTGCGCAAATTCATCACCTTTCCATACATTTGTTCAATTGTCAGCTTCATTGTAAGTACCCTGATCTTTCTATTAAAAGATTTAACTCCCCATCCCCTGCCTAGCAACCTTGATTTTTCTCACCCTGATCGAATTTTTCTTTTTCCCCATTGTACTCTTCCTTTTTGAATGCACTATGCCATTTTTATTAAGGTTTATAGCTTTGAATTGTCTCACCCATTAAAATAAAAGTTCTACAAAGCCAATTATTTCATTTACCAGTGTAGTCTGAAGTAATATCTGCCATATAATAGTTCAGTAGACAACTGGTAAATTTCAAAATAAATTAATGTTGAGAGTATACTGAATTTCATAAGTCATTTCAATATTTTTTTCCAAAAAATAAACTACATAAAACATACTTTAAATTTACTTTCAAAATATTTTATAGCATATAATGGACAATATACATAAGCCTAAAGAAACAATCCTATAATTAACCATTTCATACCTACTTAAAAACTGCATAATACCACACTCTTAGATCCTCTTTGAATGCTCTAAAATAACCCTTCAAATGAAATACATTTTAAAAACTCACAGATTTTTTGGCAAATAATTTAATAAAATAAAAGTTTCATTCATCTATGTAGATCAAAATAAATGTTTTTAATAAGCATGAAATTATAACTCTGAAGTGTGCTAAAATGAAACCACCTGCTAAGGGTGAGAGAACAAAAATAAACATCCTTTTTCCAAATAAGAGGAATTTATTACCTTTGAATCAAAGCATGTGGATTTGTTTTAACTGGCAATAAAGCAATATGGAGACACAAACCATAGAAAGTCATATTTTAGATTTCTAAAAGACTTCTAAGTGAAGAGTATACATTTTTTAATTGCTACATAATGCTACATAATGACAAGATGACAGGTTGTGGCAAATAGCATTTTAAAAGCTCTACTCATAATGGAACGGAAGATGTCATTTCCCTATAATTTTATATATGTCTTTAATTTACTATATCTGGATACAACATATTACCAAACAGATGTTCATCAAAGACTAAATCATTTTTAATGGAACATAATAATTTGAACCTACATCTATTAATCATTTTTTTCGATCTAACATTTATAGTCTCGCTAAACATTTTATCAGTTGTTGACAAAATTCAAAATAAATAGGATAAAAAGTCGTGTTTGGAAAAGTAGATTTCTTTTCAAATTGGCATTTAAATGAAAATATTTGCTGATATTTTTAAAACTTTAAATGTAATTTTATATATATCTGACCTATCAGATGATATAAAATTTTTGGAGAAAATATGACATATTTTTTGATCTTGGTTGAAGGTATTAATAAAGAGCAACTGTTTGTATTATTTGTATTGTGATATCTTAGTTAATAAACATGAATAACTGGTATAAAATATGTTTTTTTAAAAATTTTATTTATTTACTTGACAGGGATCATAGGAAGGCAGAGAGGCAGCCAGAGAGAGAGGAATGGAAGCATGCTCCCAGCTGAGAATAGAGCCCACTGTGGGACTCAATCCCAGGAACCTGGAATCATGACCTGAGCCGAAGGCAGAGATTTTAACCCACTGAGCCACCCAGGCGCCCTAAAATATGTTTTTTTTTTTAATATAGAAGTATAGTTCTTGCCAAAATATGGAACTAGCTGGAACTGAATGCCTCCTTCAAAGTCAGCTCTGGAGAAATTATGCAAGTGTAATATGGAACTATTTCAGATATTAACCAAAAACAAAGAAATGATGATAAACGCCTTAAAATACTCAAAGTTGCCCTTGACTGGTATGTTTCAAGCTCTATTCCTGGTTTGAAGACAGGTTTTAACAGGCCTGTCACTGTAGAAATCCGCTGGATGTTTAGAGGCTATCAGAACTGTACAAAACCTTGAAGGGGTAAAGACTTGAAAATTCTTTAGAGAGATTAGCTCCCTAAGGCATTATTCCTCCACACATTTTCCTCCAATCAATTAAGACTGATGGATGAGGGGCACCTGAGTGGCTCTCTCATCACGTGGGTGGTGGGTTAAGCCTCTGCCTTCATCTCAAGTCATGGTCTCTGGGTCCTGGGATCCAGCCCCACATCGGGCACTGCTCAAAAGGAAGCCTGCTTCCCTCCCTGCTTGCCTGCCTCTCTGCTTACTTGTGATCTCTCTCTCTCGCTCTCTTTCTCTCTCTCTGTGTCCAATAAATAAATAAAATCTTTTAAAAAAGGCTGATGGATGATAAATTATGAAAACTGCTCCCTCCAAATGATGCTTCTTCATAAGGATTTAAGAATTTAAAATTGAAACTTGACCGTAGGATTTATCTTATAGAATAACATCAAGTGAAGGCAGTTATTATTAGTTCTGAAGTATTTGTGATTCTGAATTCTTGGCCTCATTAGTAAATTTATTTTTAAATTCTCCCATGGAGTTGTGATTGGCCTTCAGTCTTTCATTGATATACATCATTGGGTCAAATGAGATGTGTGTGCCCAGAACTATATATAATCTTTTTTGTATTTCACTGGAGATGGCATTTCTGAGTTTTGTTCAATTGAATTTGGACAGATGTTTTAATAGTCACTTCTAGAGTTGGCCCTGGAGAATATCTTCCTTTTTTTCTCTTCCCGATTCTCTGAAAAACCCTGACTAATTCACATTATCACAGTAATATCATAATTCAAGTTTTTCCAAACACTATAGCTGCAAAATAGAAGGAAGCTACTCAGAATGGAATACTATTGTGAATGATTGAGAAAGAAAACATTATTATAATTAAGCTACCAGGTTTCAATGTATTTTATTGTTGCTTAGAAAATCCTAGCATACCCAGACTTTACAGAGATTTGATGATCCTAAGAAGAGCTGAACTCATGGACCAAAATAACTATGCACATAAAAAGTACAATTACTTACCTAAAAAATATGATGTGGTTAACTTTATATGCCAATCCAAGTGTTATGGGAACAGGAATTAAAAAAATAGCTTAGGGGCGCCTAGGTGGCTCAGTGGATTAAGCCACTGCCTTCAGCTCAGGTCATAATCTCAGGGTCCTGGGATCAAGTCCTGCATCAGGCTCTCTGCTCAGCAGGGAGTCTGCTTCCCTCTCTTTCTCTCTGCCTGCCCTCTGTCTACTTGTGATCTCTCTCTGTCAAATAAATAAATAAATAAAATCTTAAAAAAAAAAGAATGACTGTACTTTTAAAAAATAGCTTAAAAGGAGCGCCTGGGTGGCTCAGTGGGTTAAGCCGCTGCCTTCCGTTCAGGTCATGATCTCAGGGTCCTGGGATCAAGCCCCACATCAGGCTTTCTGCTCAGCAGGTAGCCTGCTTCTCTTCCTCTCTCTCTGCCCACCTCTCTGCCTACTTGTGATCTCTCACTGTCAAATAAATAAATAAAATATTTTTAAAAATAGCTTAAAAGTATATGATAAAATAATGATATACATATACAAGGAAAAGAAAGATACTATACTGTGAATATAAATTAAGTGAAAATTGTTGAAATAAAGAATACAATAAATGGAGACTAAGATGAATATAGCTGTAAAATGAATAAATGAGTTGGGAAAAAGAAACAAATTAATGACTTCTGCCCAAATACAGCAGAAGAGAAAAAAAAATAAAGAAAATATTTAAATAAGTACTGAGATAAATTTTGGAGAATTAAAGAAAGATAAAAGATACCAGACTTAAAATGATGCCAAACATGACATATCAGAAACAAAACAAAACAAAAACTACACACACTAAAAACCACTCGTATACATTATGGTGAGTTTTAAGAATATCAAAAACAGAGAAGAGCATAAATGATGCCCAAGAGAAGAACAGATCACCTAAAATGTACAAGAATAATACTGACAGCACAATTCTCAATAGTAATAGCATATAAAGAGACAGCTGGGAGTTTTTATAGATGGAAAAGATATTTGAAACTAGGTATTATACATCAATCCAAATTATTGATTAAATTTGAGAGCACAGTAAAAATACAATGAAGCATGTTAGGTCTTAGAACATTTATCACACAGAGACACACATTTTGGAAAACTTCCTTGGAAGACAGCTCAATTTAGATCGAGAAAACAGAATTATGTACTCAAAGGCACATTTTGAAGGAAGGATTGAATATAGTCTGCACTGCAAATATTCTTTAATCGTATGTTCTGAATTTCCTAAATTTAAGAAGTATTTGTTCAAATATTTATCTTTAAATAAATCCTAGGAGACTTTTTCTTGGATTCTGGAAAATCAGTCCATTTGGATACAAATCTTTTTGTCACTGATGGAAATTTTGATAACCCTTAACTGTGGAATGCCTAATGTATTGTTACAGCAATTGTGATTTGCCAATACATGGGTGATGTGTGTGTGTTGTGTGTGTTTATTTTTATTTTTGATGGTTTAACTCTTCTATGAGATTTTTAAGTAGACATGATTTTAATAAATTATGATTTGTTGAAATTTATCTGAGGTTATATATAATAAAATGAAATTTGTGTGAACTAAAGAAGTGCATCTCCATTTTTTTTGTTTTAAGAGTAGACTGGTCTTTAAAAATTGTCCAAAGAAGTACATTATATTCATTATTAAATTTGATAATATACTATAAAGTATTTATGGTCATATTGGACCATATCAAATTCTACTATTAATTCATATTAATAATTACCATAAGAGGAAAAAGGGATATTTTTCAAAATAAAAATTAGCGTATTTTTCAGAATATGATATAGTGTTATTCACTGAACTGAGGGAACAAATGTCAAAGTCTAACACAGTTTACAGAATGTTTTAACATAAATTGAAATTTAAATCTGACCAAATTTCACAGTTTTAAGTAAAATGATAGCACTTTATATCCTTGAAAAGTGGTAAGTGACCCAAAACATGGCTTAGAAAAACAAATTTAACACTACACTAGTCTGAGATGGTTAAGTTATGGTACAACTTGCCATTGTGTATCATCAAATGGTATATTTTTTTCTTTTGGGCTTGTCATTATATTTTATTTTAGCCATTCTGGTAAGTGTGTAGTGATATCTCAGTGTCATTTTTTTTTAAAGATTTTATTTGTTTATTTGACAGAGAGAAATCACAAGTAGATGGAGAGGCAGGCAGAGAGAGAGAGGGGGAAGCAGGCTCCCTGCTGAGCAGAGAGCCCGATGCGGGACTCGATCCCAGGACCCTGAGATCATGACCTGAGCCGAAGGCAGCGGCTTAACCCACTGAGCCACCCAGGCGCCCTCTCAGTGTCATTTTAATTGCATTTCCTTGATGTCTAATTGTGTCAAAATATATTACTTTGATGTTTAGTGCTCTGAGCTTTCTCAGTTCAGGACCATGAAGCCACTTAGGAAAAATACAGTTGCAGAGGCACTCATAGACCAACTCTTATTTCGAAATAAGAAGAAACATTACTACCCATTCCAACAAAAAATAGATTTGTTATGCAGCAGGGATTTTATAAATTACCTGACACAACTTATATAGTAAGATGAAATGGGACAGGCGGCTTCTTGCAGCTATATACAACATCATTTTAATTTCAATTTTCAGTATAATTTTTCCAAGGTATACACAGAATATATATTTAATGTAAATTGTGAACATTTTAAACTCTGTATATGGAAATTAGTCAATTTTAAGTTTATAACAATCAAAATTAACGGAAGTTTATTTTAAATTAGTTAGCTTTCTCTGCATTGCAAGACAGAATAATCAAGAATTGGTAAGAAAAAAGTAATCTCTGTAAAATTACCGGGGGTGCATTATAAAGTGTTCGGTAACTGATCAAACTCACAATTTGGATTGAATGGCAAGTGATTTTTAAAATCTGGAACTCATTGTCAATTTTTTTTTCTTCATTGTGTCTTAATAATTTACTGTGTTCATTTGCATGGAAGTGAAGAAAAATGCATGACATTTCATCTCAACACTAACACCTTTAACTGGCAACTCTGAATGTACTTTACAGCAGTGTAACAAAGTAAAGATCAATGATGTTTCATGAAATATCTGTTATAATTCTCAAGGAGATAGGGAGTTTGTGCAAAAATGCAAATCACTTTGCGACTAAACACATTGTTTATTTCAGCTAATTTTAAGAAAATATGCTGAGAATCTCTCAAAAAAGGAAGCAATGATTTAGGTTTGCCTTCAAACTCCTTATCTAATCCTGAACCAACAGCACATAGTTCAAAGAGCAACTAATTTGAGTAGCTCCAATTTACACATTTCCTAACAATGCTTAATTTAGTGGAATTTCTGTCCAATTATGGTAATTTGATGTAATGAAAGACAAAAGTTCAAAAAGATTATCCTTAATTTATATAGATGCCAAACTCTGCATTTTCTGAATGACGCCCAGGAACGTATTTTCAAAAACAAACAAACAATGCCAGAACCACTATTAGGTCATCTCTAGGCAGAAAGTGACTCAGAGCTTACATTACTCTCTCCCTGAAAGTATACTGTAGGCACTGAAACTACTACCCTGAGTCTGTGCTATCAAATTCCTTAAGTTAGAAAGTTTTAAAACCCGTCTGTGTGGGAGTATTTCATTTACAGATAGAGATTTGGTTGTTTATACATTTTCATACTTGATTTTTAGGGTGTAATAACTATGTTTTAAAATTCATGGTGGTTTTGAATACTGTTGGATAATTGAGCTAAAATGGTATATCCATTCCTCCTAAGAAACAGAAATTATAGAAAGGTAGTGCTTTTCAAATCTGACATCTTTGAGTCATTGCAGTTTCATATAAATGCAATAGGAAAAGTGTCATTCATGTTTATGATATTTTCTATAAATAAATTAGAATGTACTGGAGGCCTGATATAAAGTGGGATGCCTAAACTTCAGTAAGATCTTGTTTTCAATTCAAAATAAATTTTATTTTTTATTTTTTTATAATGTCCCTCAATTTCAGATAAGCACCCCCATAATGTCCACTCCGGTTTTTTTAAGATTTTATTTATTTTATTTGACAGATAGAGATCACAAGTAGGCAGAGAGGCAGGCAGAGAGAGAGGGAAGAGGAAGCAGGCTCCCTGCTAGGCAGAGAGCCCGATGCGGGGCTCGATCCCAGGACCCTGGGATCATGACCTGAGCCAAAGGCAGAGGCTTTAACCCACTGAGCCACCCAGGCGCCCCCAAAATAAATTTTAAATTGAATTATGCACCTCTAAGTTCAGAGACAATAAACATCAACCAACACAATTAATAAGTTCTATTTCTTGAAATTTCGGGAACATTGATAGTCTCATCTCCTGGAAGAACAACAGCTAAAATTTTAGGTCATGGATTCCTGCTAAAATATCACTTTCCCAAAGAAAATTAATGTTAGGAATTTTCATTGATTGTTATTGATCATGAAGAATATAACAACCACGATAAAAAGAGTAGGAAAAACATGATATCTCATCTGTAAGGGCATGTGGAAAGTAGGAAATGCTAATAAAAATAACTACCATTATTTCCTAAGTTAACATAATACAACAGAACAAAAATATTTCAAAACAATGTTTTCTTTTTTTTTTAATTTTATTTATTTATTTGACAGAGAGAGATCACAAGTAGGCAGAGAGGCAGGCAGAGAGAGAGGAAGAAGCAGGCACCCTGCTGAGCAGAGAGCCCAATGTGGGACTCAATCCCAGGACTCTGAGATTATGACCTGAGCCGAAGGCAGCGGCTTAACCCACTGAGCCACCCAGGCGCCCCCATAACAATATTTTCTAGGCTCATTCTGATAACTCTTTTCTACATTCAAATTTAAAGGTTGAGGCATGTGATATATATTACACAAAAAACATCCCAAGGCATTCGTTAAAAAAAAAAAACTCTTAATAAAGAACAAATCCAAAGGAATTTCTTTTCTAATTTAATTAACAAATTATGAATTGACTTACCTATTTTATCACAGTGTATCAGGCACCAATAATATTTTTTAATCGTCACACCTGATGCAATAGTTACCATCTTTCAAACATACTGATCACGAACAAGCAAATAAACAAGAGCACCGTAGCTTAAGATCTACCTGCATAAATATAGGCTACTTCAGACAATCTCTTCACCACAACATAGCAATGAATAGAAATCATACATGCTCTGTATGGACATACAGATGAGATAGAATGGGATGATGTTAATATATGCAGAATCTTTATTAATTACATTGTAAACCATAATATGGAAAAACAGAATACAATTTTAGAAATACCCAGGTCACCATCATTGTTTTATTTTTATATGTGTAGATAAGGAGTTTAATAAACAATCCATGACTATTCAACTCCTTATATTTTGAAAATTTTAGCAAAAGTAACAAACCTAGCACCTAGAAAATTGTACCTATCTACAACATACAGCTTTGCCAGCATGGTAGAGGAAAAGCAAAACAAAATAAGTAAGAAAAGTTTAACATTTCACAATAGTTTTACTTTTATTTTTTTATTTTTTAATTTTTATTTTTCATTTATTATTTACTTCTATTTTCTACTTTATTTTAATGAAAATGTCATGACCATAACATAAGAGCAGAATTAAACCAACATGAGAAATTATTTTTTCATAAGTTAAAATAAACTAGCTTGGTGATTAATTCAAAATTATATTACAAACTTCAGTGTTCTTGCAGTAAGTATCACTGCATAAACAAATCAGTCAGGAGTCATAAACTAATGATGATTCTAAATGTTATTTAGAGAGACATTCTGTTCTTAATATATTTCAAATATTCTACACAAGACAAAGTGGATCCAAGTAATCTGTAGGCAAAATAAGATTTTAGAGAAGTATATATTTCCAACAGTATTTATAAAATATTACCTTTATGTAAGGCATCATCCTGGACTTTGTGGAAAACACACAAAGGAGTAAGAAGTGGCCCTTCAAGAAACATATACAATATCAAGGTTTAACATGAAGCAGCATGTCTTCTCTAATTAAAAAAAAAAAAAACACTGTACCAACTGACTTTACTGAAACTTTATATTTATTGCTCTCATTTTAGGTCATAGTGTCCTTCTGCATGCAGGCTGCTATAACGGACATGATATAGACTTAATAGCTTATAAAGAACAGGAATTTATTTCTCACAGTTCTAGAACGGAGAAGTTCAAGATTAAGGAATGGGCAGATCCAGGGAGAGCCCACTTCCTCATAGATGGCTATCTTCTCACTGTAAACGTACATGATGAATGAAGCAAGAGAACTCTCTGGGGTCTCCTTTAAAAGGACTGTAATCCCACTTATGACCTAATCACCTCCCAAAGGCCCCTATGTTTTAATACTAGCACTTACAGAGTTAGATTTCATAATATGATTTTGGGAGACATAAACATTCACACCATAGTATATATAAACAAAAAAAGACACAAAAACAACAAACAAAAAAATTATTTTAACTACCTATTATTTTCAACTACATAAACTTTTAATTTGTTTCTATATAATATTAAATAACTCATTTGAGTGATTCACTTATATCCAATGCATCTGAGTGCAATTAAATTTGCTTACCCAGCATATCCAGAAGCATATTTCTTCAGACTATCCCATTCCCCACCTTACAGGATTTACCACAATTAGAAGACATGGGATAGAGGATAGATAGATAGATGTATACATAAACACACTTGTACATACCCATATGCATATTTTTTCCTGTTAATGATACTCATGCAAATAAAATTTAAGCTCAAGGAAACCTGTCTTGTGTGTTACTTAATATCCAGTTTTTAGTCAACATCCAAAAACAAATAATCCAATAAAAACATGGATAGAAGACATGAACAAGTGTTTCCCCAAAGAACACATTCAAATGTTCAGTAGATACATGAAAAGATGTCCATCATCATGTATCATCAGGAAATTGCAAAGCAAAACTAGAAAGAGATACCACCTCACACCTGGCAGAATGGCTAAAATTAACACTACAAGAAACAAAAGGTGTTGGAGAGGATGTGAAAAAGTAACACTTGTGGGGGCTGCCTGGGTGGCTCAGTAAGTTAAGCCTCTGCCTTCAGCTCAGGCCATGATCTCAGGGTCCTGGGATCAAGTCCCACATCGGGCTCTCTGCCAGGCATGGAGCCTGCTCCCTCCTCTCTCTCTCTCTACTTGTGATCTCTCTCTGTCAAATGAATAAAATCTTAAAAAAAAAAAGAAAAAGTAAAAATTGTGAACTGTTGGTGGTGATGCAAACTGATACAGCCATATTTGAAAACAGTATGGAATTTCCATAAAATTTAAAAATAGAAGTCCTTTTTGATCCAACAAACCTGTTGGTGTGTATTTACCCAATGAATATAAGAAAACTTATTCAAAGGGATGCTAGCACCCCTATATTTATAGCAGCATTATTTATAAAGCTAAGATATGGAAAGCGCCCAAGTATCCATCAATTGATGAATAAATAAAGAATAAGTGGTATGTATATACAATGGAATATTATTCTGCCATAAAAAAGACTGAAATCTTGCCATTTGCAATAACATGGTTGGAACTAGACAGTATAATGCTAAAAGTGAAATAAGTCAGTCAGAGAAAGACAAATACCTTTACTCATATATGGAATAAAAGAAACAAAACAAACAAGCAAAGGGGCAATAATAAGACATAGAAAGAGAAACAAAGCAAAAAACAGACATTTCATTACAGAGAACAAACTGATGGTTACTTGACGGGATCTGAAAGGAGTGATGGATTAAATAAGTGATGGGGGTTAATTAGAGCACTTGTCATGATGAGCACTGAGTGCTATATGTTATATTGTACACATGAATCTAATACAACCATATATGTTAACTAACTGGATTTCAAATGAACATTTTTTAAAATCCCAGTTTTTAGCTCACATTCTGGCTTACAAAAGGGATTTAGTCAGGAATTTGGAGATTAGTTAATGAACAAAAAAGGGGTGAACAGGCAGTTGTTAGATAAAATTACTATCCTTTCTGGCATGATCTTATACCTTTTATCTAGAAGTATTTTTAGCACTTTAGACTCTTCCTATTTTATTTTGAATCATTAAACAAAAATTTCCTCAAAGGACCTTAGACTCCATCCAATTTGAGCAACAGTTTGAGAGAGGAAATGGTGTCCAGGAGGAAAAAAAAAAAAGATGAAACTACTATTGTTTACTAGTGAATGCATAGTTCTTCCACAGAAGAAGCTCTAAATGGTCATGGCTCCAGCTTTATATGTGCTCAGTCATATGTTCAGAAGTAGGTAACACTATCAAAAAATATAAAGCATCTGAGATTATTTTCCCTTATTTGAAAGCTGGTGTATGAGTCTGCCGTAGTTTCTTGGGTGTTGATAGAAGACGCAGACTCATGTTTCAGAAATAATATAGTTTATTATTCACAGCAATAGAGGTAGCCAGAATATTAACATTATTTGTGTGTGTGTGTGTGTGTGTGTGTGTGTTTGTGTGTGTGTGTGTGTGTTTGTGTGTGTGTAGGGATGGGAGTTATATATCAGTACTGAGCCTCAGTTCCCACAAGAAGAATCAAAACAGAGGCAGATAATATTTGCAAACACAACAGGTTAAGTTAAAAAAAAAGATACTATTTCTGTCTTCCAAGTTTATTCAATACAACCATCTTCAAAGGATGGCCTAGAACAAATAATAAATGCAGAAATGTAAGCAACCAATTGAAAAGTGTCTCCCAAGAAACACACTTTGAGAGTCTTCATTTGACAAAAATACTATAGGATATTACATGGATCAGGTGCATTGAATACTGGAAGGTTAAAATTACAAGGGACCAAATATTTTTAAGCAGTTCTGGCATCCAGTAGAGTTCAAATAGGTTTTATAAGATTGAGGAAAGAAGCCATCAAAACCTGGGCCCAGGGGCACCTGTGTAGCTCAGTGGGTTAAGCCTCTGCCTTCGGCTCAGGCCATGATCTCAGAGCCCTGGGATCGAGCTCTGCATCAGGCTCTCAGGCTCTCTGTTCAGCAGGGAGCCTGCTTCCCCCCCCCCCCCCGCTATTTGCTTACTTGTGGTCTCTGTCTGTCAAATAAATAAATAAAATCTTAAAACAAAACAAAACAAAAATCCTGGGCCCAATTTTCCCAAAAGTATGATTCTGATTCTAGTCTCTATGATGTTATCCCTTGAAGACAATGTCTCTAATTGAGTTGAATTAGTTTACTAAAGAGCATACCCCCATTTGTTGTAGGAGATGAACAATATGCAAGAGGCAAAATGCCACATGGAAGCCACCTTGTCTTCAGTGGAACATAGAATCAGTTCCTTTGGGATGAATTTGTTCCACATTTGACTTCCCACTTAAGGGAAAATAAGAGTGCCTTCTAATAGATTTTAAATAGGAAATGACAACGGAAGCTTATACAAGATTATAAAATGGGAAATTTCATTTAGATAAGCAATCATTTCAAAGTCATCTTCTTAATATTACAGACTCTTCACATAATCATAATTTTATTTTGGTATTATATGGTAATTTCAAATATAGTAAATATAAAGAATTTACCTCTGTAATTATAGCGAGTCTGGTCGTAGTTTAATGGCAACAAATCTTCAATTTAGAAGTATGGTCTACCAATTATTAATACATTTGGAAATGGTGTGTCATCTTCACTCCACTTGTCTCACTAAAACAGTGAGCCAAAAAAAGTAGGTCCAAGCTGTTTACTATGGTCAAAATGGGTTGCTTTTGCACTTGGTAAAGAAGCAGTCATATTTTGGAAGAAAAACTGAGGCTATTAATATTTTCAACTTATTTTCAGAAAAGGAAAGAAAGGATAATCTAACCTAAAGCCAAAATCTTACACAAGGTGGCTGGACAATGATCTTTTCCCAGATAAAGGGTTTTTCAACTTAGCCATGTTAGGAGGAAGAAGAGATGAGACATTGTGGACTTGACTAACGTTTGTACACTGTTCAAAAAGTTTTCAAAATAATGTGTATTATTTTTCTTCTTTTAGTTGAGACAAAAAAAAAAACAAACCAAAAAAAAAAAAACACTAATGAGCTTACTCTTAAAAGGAGGTAAACAAGAAACTAGCAAAGATTGAGTGTTAGGTATTGTCCCCCTCCTTTTTTTTTTAAATTATGTTATGTTAGTTACCATACAATACATCATTAGTTTTTGAAGTAGTGTTCCATGATTCATTGTTTGTGTAAAACACCCAGTGCCCCATGCAATATGTGCCCTCCTTAATACCCATCACCAGGCTCACCCATCCCCACATCCTTCTCATCTTTAAAACCCTCAGTTTGTTTCTTGGAGTCCATAGTTTTTCATGTTTCATTTCCCCCTCCAATACCCCCACTTCATTTTTCCTTTCCTTCTCCTAATGTCCTCCATGCTATTCCTTAGGTTCCACAAATAAGTGAAACCATATGATGATTGACTTTCACTGCTTGGCTTATTTCACTTAACATAATCTCCTACAGTCCCATCCATGTTGATGCAAAAGTTGGGTATTCATCCTTTCTGATGGCTGAGTGATATTCCATTGTATCCTTGGATCACATCTTCTTTATCCGTTTGTCTGTTGTAGGGGATCTTGACTCTTTCAACAGAATGGCTATAGTGGACATTGCTGCTATGAACACTGGGGTGCATATGGCCCTTCTTTCCAGTAAAATAGAGCTAGCCTATGACCCAGCGATTGCACTACTGAGTATTGACCTCAAAGATACAGATGTAGTGAAAAGAATTAGGTATTGTTAAAGCACAAATGCAGGGGATAGAAGTTATGGTACAGAAGAGGGAAGGGCAACCATATGGCAGAGTAGAATAAAGTAGCTCAGGAAGAAATTAGTCATATCCAGATATTGTAAGGCATGTGGTGTTGGCAGGGAGAGCATGAGAAATCATGAGAGAAGAGAGAGAAAATGGACCAGGCAGGAGAGGTTTATAACATTTTAACATCTAAGGTAAGCATATGCAAAGCAGAATAGGGAAAGAAATAAAAGTTTTTATAAGACTCAATACATAAGGAATAACGTGGAGGACACTGGGAGATGGAGAGAAGTGTGCTGGGGGAAATCGGAGGGAGAGACAAACCATGAGAGACTGTGGACTCTGAGAAACAAACTGAGGGTCTTGAAGAGGAGGGTGGCAGGTGGTTGGGTGAGCCCAGTGGTGGGTATTAAGGAGGGAATTTATTACATGAAGCACTGGGTGTGGTGCATAAACAATGAATTTTGGATCCCTGAAAATAAACTAAAAGAAAAAAAAGACTGACTACAGACATGGAACTCAGTGTAACACAGATATGGAACTCACTGTAATACCAGCCACTTCCCACCGACACACACAGACTATGATAATAATAAATAATAATGCAATTAAGAAAATTGCCTGCCAAATAATTTTTCCTCTTTTTTATTTTTATGATTATTATTTTTATTTTATTTTTAAAGTTTTTATTTAAATTGTAGTTAGTTAAAATAAGGTTAATATTACTTTCAGGTGTACAATATAGTGATCAACACTGCCATACAATGGCTTAAATAAAAAAATGAAAAAAAAATTTTTAAAGATTTTATTTTTAAATAAAACCTCTACACCCAAGGTGGATTTCAAACGTACAACCCCACGATCAAGATTTACATATTTTACGGACTGTTCCAGACAGGCACCCCAACAAATAAAAATTTTATAAAATTGTTGAGTTTGTGGGAGTCTCATTTGCTTAGTCAGTTAAGTGTCTGCCTTTGGCTCAGATCAGGATCTCAAGAGTCCTGGCATCGAGCCCCATATTGCTCATGCTCTCTCTCTCTCTCTCTGGCTTTTGCTCTTAAATAAATAAATAAAATATTTTTTAAAAAATTGTTGAGTTTGTTTAACTAGTTTTAAACTAGTAGACAGAGATGAAGATAAAGTATGATGTAATGGCACGGAAAAATACAACTTACACGTTTTAAAAAAAAATGTGCAATGCAAGTTACCTCACTTCTTTTATCACCACACTGGGACTTTCCCTACTGAGTTGTTGTAATGTAAGGACCTATTTTATATTTTTATATTTTAGCAAGAGGCTTTCATTGAGGTTAACCCTTAAACTGTCCTTGCTCCCCTTCCCCCAGGGGATTCACTTAAAAACAAGTCCTGGAAATCAGCTCCAGGTAACAAAGCCCATATACAAGGGTGGGTCAGGCCAGGTGGAGACATCAATCAGCGGGAGGGGGGCGGTGTTTGCATATTGTCTCCCTAGATACTAAGGAGTATGCCCCACTCCTCCGCCCTTTGGGAACCTTTTTTGCACCAATCCTAATCAAGGTGTAATAGGCTGTGTCAAATGTGTATACTAGGGTAAATTGAACCTCAATTGGTCACCTAGCCTCACTGTGGAGTTTCCTGTGTGTGTTAAAATCTCATTGGTCACCTGTGCGTGGCCAGGCCTGACTGCATGGCCTTTGCCCTTAAAAGCTAGACTGTGAAACAGCAAAGGGTTGCCTTCTCTCATAAGAGGTGTGGCCCCGAACGTTTGGTTAGATTCTTGATGCTTGGCATGAAATAAAGCTTTGCTTGACCTTTGCTTTACATCAGTCTCGCTCCTTTAATCATAGACCCATTATTGGGGCATAACAGTATTAATCTTAAAGTTATAAGTCCACAATGCATCCATCATCCATTCTACCCCTTAACATTCCCCTTTGGACAGACCCATGATCTAGAACAAGCCTTATTTTATAGTGCCTTGTAGGAGATTTTTGCTGCTGCCTAAATTGCCTACTTTCCTCTCACCATTACCACGGAAATTGGGTCCACTGAAACAAAGGGGTAGTGTAAGAAATTAAGACTTCCATAAATCTCTTTAAATAATAAAGTATAAGATAGTGATACCTTTTTTTCTGCCACATAACCAATTCTTGCAAGAATAAGGTCATATAAAAGAATTTACAACACATGCTAGCATTATCCTACTGGACCCAGACCATTTGTATGTTTCTCTGTCTCTGAGAAATGTAGTTATTTACATGACTGAAACCTAAAAATTGTTTGATATGACCACTAATATCACCTACATTATTTTAAAGCCTGTTTAAAGCTTCTGTAATACATAGGCTTTGTAAACACTTATTAAGCATCTTGTAGATATCAAACACTTTAAAAATCTCTGCTTAAAAAAAAAAAAAACTCTACCTCAATGGAACTTTGAGTCTGAAAAAGATACAGGCAATATACAAGGCAACAGATAGAATAATTACATATTTGATTATATGCTCTGAGGATGTCACCTTAAATTGATATGAAAATGATCAGAAGGATCTGGATTTCTTGTCAAAATTTTTTGCCTTAAAAAGAAATTGATATTTAGGGAAAGTTGTTACTGAAAGAGGTCCTGTGTCAACCAAAAATGTTAAACCATGATCTCGCTAAATTTTCCAGTTGTGATCATTGCTTTGTTTAGCTGTCTTCTATTAAGACTGAATTTAGTAATTCAGTCTCAGATTTCAGTAAGTCTTTTTTTTTAAAGATTTTATTTATTTATTAGAGAGAGAGAGGGAGGGGCAGAGGGAGAGGAAGAACCAGACTCCTTGCTGAGCAGGCAGCTGATGCAGGACTGGATCCTAGTACCCTGGCATCATGACCTAAGCTGAAGGAAGACACGTAACCAACTGAGCCACCCAGGCACTCTAGACTGTAAACTTCTTAAAGGTAAAAAAGTTTATTCTTCTAGTAGTTCCACAGATATTTCTAACATCCATAAGAAAGCATGTACTGATGTAAAATGCCAGCAAATCAAATTATTTAAAAAAGAAAGAAAGAAAGAAAAGATATATCTGGATAAAGAGAAAAACAGAAAATCTAATAATACATTGAATTATTAGAGCAAAGAGTGGAGGAAGAGAAAATAAATATGAAATAGAGATTTCCACTAAAAGAAAAAAATTGAATAAGGCAGGAGATTTAGAAAATTATTATGACAGACTTGAGAAAAAAATAAAATAGGAATTTTTAGAAAATAGCAATGAATGAAAAGGTAAATTGTTCCTACCTCTATAATATTAGCTGTTTGTTGTTGTTGTTGTTGCTAATTTACCTATTTAATCTAATAAACAAAGAAAGGTTTCATTTAGGGATAAGGTTTCTCTCTCTATATATATATTTTTTCCATTTAGGGATAAGGTATATATATATATACATAGATATATATGTATATATATATTTTTTAATTTTAATTGTTGGAAAATGTGTCACAGAATGTGTTTAAACTTTAAGATACAGATGCAACATGTAATGAACTGCATTGTTTGAACGTCTAATTTGTAAATGCTGTTAGAGGAAACTTGGTGGAAATGTTCTTATGTGCTTGTGTTTCTGGAACTAAGTATATTTATTAATAAGGAATAGTTTAAAATTATGAAATGACCAGGAGTGGACAATTTTCCTAATCCTATCAGCTCTTTGCAGCTCTTTTATTAGCCCCCTTCAGGAATATCAGCTTTTTTATCTAATTAAATTTTATATTAATGTGCTTTTGACTTTTGGCCTTTCTCTTCCTTCTGTTCTTTTTTTTCCCCTAAATTATGTGTTTCTGTTTAACAGCTACTATCAATTCTTTGATATGAATTCTCAACATCAATTTACTAACTCCAGAGATGAAGGAGCATCAATATTTAGAAGCGAAGAATACAAAGCCTTGGGCATCTGGATGGCTCAGTCACTTAAGCATCTGCCTTCGACTCTGGTGGTGATCCCAGGGTCGTGGGATGGAACCCCAGGTTGAACTTTCTACTCAGCTGGGAGCCTACTTCTCCCTCTCCTTCTGCCTGCAGCTCCCTTTGCTTGCGTTCTCCCTCTCTTTGTCAAGTAAATAAAATAAAATAAAATAATGTAAATAATACATTTATTTATTTATTAAAATGCAATTATTACACAATACATAATGTATTGCATAATTATAATAATGATTAAATAATTTATTAAATATTTATATTAAATATATCAATTTAATTAAATAAATATTTTTAGAATTTAAAATATTTCAAATTTAGATTATTAAATATTAAATCATTAATTTAATAAATAAATATCTAAACATAAATAAAATAATTTATTTATTAAAATGAATAAAATAATGTTGTCATTATCTCAGCATGTATTTTTAAATAGTCTAAAAAAAATCTAATAAAGTCTAAATACATTGAGTTCAGATATTTATACAAGTTAACCCAGACACTCAACCCACAGTTTCAAAACTTTTGTTTTTATCTACTACTCAAAATACGATTTTAATGTATTTATTTGTAACTTTGACATAGCAAGGAAACTTGGAGGAAAAGGAGACATTTGCTTTTAATATTTGAAAATTATTTTGTTGATTTAAAAAAATAAAAACCTTAACACGTGAGCATTTCTTCTTAAATAACACTGTGAAGTTTCTGAGTCGCATTCTATTAAAAGTGCTGATAAAATGGCCTCAGTTACTCATTTAAATTATCAGCTGAATGGGTAACAAATGAAGTAGAGAGCTTTTTAATTATTTATGAATGTATTGCTTGTGGATGGAGTGCCACATAGAGTTACCTCTCTTTTTGGCTTTGTTTTGTGAGCAGCAGTGGAATCTATGAATGAGATTAAACATAAGGACATTCACAGAAATTCTTAATGAACTTCTGGGGAAGGGCAATAAGTGCAAGGAAAAACTGCAGCAAGACTAATTACAAATTTCAAGTGGTCATCGCTTAATTATAGAAGCTTTTAAGTTCAAGTAATATATCTTTTTCATGAGCCTATCATATTGTATTAATTACCACAAACTGCACTCTTGAACACTTATCTTTTCACATATTTCTTATTCTTAGTACTTAAAATTACCCTTATGATTGATAAGTAAATGGATTTTACAGACAATGCATTTATTTACATAAATAAATAATGCTGTTTATATATATAAAAACAATTGAATATGTGTATGTGTTCAATGAATTTTTTTTCAAATTAACATCTTAATTCTACCACATTAGTTACAAATAGATATAGACTTTATAGATTCATCAAATATTTTATTCTCAAATTTATATGTCCTTTGTGAAGTAAATGAAACTGTATATATTAAATATAATCCTATCACATGTAACAGTTACTAGTGCATCCCAGGACATACATAGGTCAGGTCCTCCTCAAGGCATCACGGATAACTGGATTTAACTTTCTATCCTAGGAGTCTTCTGTATATTTCTGTGGCTTTTATACTACAATCAGGAGGAAGAATTCTTTTGCTAAAAGCTTCCAAATGACTATGCGAGTAGATTATTTGTAGACTAGTGATATAATATTATTGTTTAATATGTGAAGCATGATAAAATAAAATGCCATTGCCATATTTAATTTGTTCAGTAAAGCATTCATTTAGTTATCAAGCATTCATTTTCTTTTTTTAAAGATTTTATTTATTTATTTGACAGACAGAGATCACAAGTAGACAGAGAGGCAGGCAGAGAGAAAGGAAGGGAAGCAGGGTCCCTGCTGAGCAGAGAGCCTGATGTGGGGCTCTATCCCAGGACTCTGGGATCATGACCTGAGCAGAAGGCAGAGGCTTTAACACACTGAGCCACCCAAGAGCCCCAAGCATTCATTTTCTTTATACAGAAGAGATAGAACAATATTATATAGTAGAAAATACAGTAAATAATCTAGAAACCTTGATCATTTTGTTTTGGCAATTTTAGAACATAAAATTAGCTAAAGCTCAAGTGCAAGTTATATTTGTATCATAGGAGGAAAAGTTAATTAAAAGTTTGTTTATTACCATAGTTTAACACTTCAACGAAATGATAACGAGTCCAAAATCAATGAATATATGAAGTATACAATAAAAACAATAATCTTGAGTGTATGTGACTCACTGTAGGTATTGATAGGCTAGAAATCAAAGGGAAAGTATCTATAGGGTTTGTTCAGTTCCATGCTCATCAGATTAATAGGCTTTCTCATATTGCTTCCTTCACCACATTAATTTGTCTAATGAAGTTTTCAAGAGTTAAAGACAGTGATAGGTTCATGGCTGGAGAGAAGGTACAGAATCTAAGATAGTTCAGCAGTGCTTATTATTTAAGAGAAAGACAGCATGGGAGGTGAGGGGTATATCATGCATCCTGTTTTCACTCCCTTTGTGGAGCACCTACCCTGGAGGTCATGTAATAATAACCAATGACCAAAAAACAATAAAAAAACCCAAACATCCATGTGGAAGTGCCATCCCTGCCTGGAGATGAGTAGACTGCTCAAACAGATCCTGGGCAGGCATCTCAGCCCAGGCCTGTGTTGGGGAAGCTGGTTCATGGCTTTGGGCGCAATCAGGAAGCCAGCAAACTGACGGGAGAGTGCAGCCAGGGTTAACAGGACTGATGATCTTTTTGCAGCCAGGCCGAGGGTGGACACCCGCTCAAGGAGCCAGGCTAGGAGGCTGCCCAGCGCCAGCGCTGGTCAAGCTTGCAGCCCCCGGGGCTTCCCCCGCGCCCCAGCCAGGGCGGGGCCTCAGGAGGGAGGGGGCAGGGGCGGGGCAGAGAAGGGGCTTTGCTAATTGCCAAAGCGAAAAGGGAGCTCGCGGAGGACTCAGGAGGGAGGGGGGCGGGGGCGGGTGGAGGGCGGCGGGGAGAAGGCGCTTTGCTAATTGCCTAAGCTGGAAGTGAGCTCACAGAGGATGTGGCTGAGAGTCTGGGAGGAGGTGGAGGGGCTGGCGGAGGAGGGGCGGGCAGCGCCGCGGTGCTGTGCTGCGGCTCAGTCGGGACTGCAGGACCCACCGGACTCGCCGCCCGTACGCTCCCATGTGAGGCTCCGCTGTCCCGCTCCTGCTGCCTGCTGCCCCTCCCCGCCCCAAGGCTTCTCCGGACCACCCTCTGCACAGGGGTAAAGTGACACCGCGCCGCGCCCTCACCTGGAGCAGAAAGCGCGGACCCGACCTGGGGGCGAAGAGGGGGGTTGTGGAGGCCCAGCCTCCCGCGAACCCCAGGGCACCGGGACCACCCCGGACGCTGCGCCAAACCCGGGTCCTCATGGGGTCGGGCTGGGGACAGCGCCTTGCGAGGTGCCCCCCGCCAGCAGGCACGCTAGCCCCCATCTTTCCGCAGCCCCATGCGCCCCTGCTGAGGACCCCCTTCCCTCCCCCGCCGTGGCCCCGCTGCTTTTGTTCTGGACTTGGGATCCCAGGTGGAAACTAGTCCCTCAGACCTCCCTGGCAGCAAGGAGGGCAGGGAGGGATTCTTGGTTTCCTGCCCTGGGTCCTCCTCTCTCCCCATTCACAAGCCTTCTGGCTTCCCTTTACTCTCCTCATTGTCAGTTTTCTGAAATGGTTTTCTTCTGCATGTTGACCCAAAGAGCTATTTCATGAATGAATATACACGAAACTGAGTTGGAGCCCACCTGTAGAGGCCTTTCATTAGAATGGTCTCTGGTTCTAGCCTCAGTTCAGAATACTGCATGTACCTGAGGACCAAGTCCAGATGTTTCTTTCATCTCTGACTTGAATTTGAAATCCTCCTCAGACTTCAGCTTCCAGGATTTCTCCAGTCCTTGCTCTCCCACTGTCTTGCTGGGGATCCGCCATGAGTGTTGAACACAGGAATGAATGAATGATATATACCCCAGACTGCTGGGGCTTTGTCTTCTTTTGCTGAGGTTGGAAATGCTTGGGAGAGACCCCCTGTATGCAGATAGAGAGCTGCATGCAATTGCTTAGATAAACGTGTTCCCCACTTAATTGCTTGGGCATTGAACATTTCGCCCTTAACCTGTGGCTTGAGCAGTTAGGAGGAGACAATCTGGAGGTGAATCAGAAGATGGCTGAATCCACATGGTGGTGGTCTGGGTTTGGGAGATTTTCCTGGAGATTCAAAGGAAAGATATAAATTCTTCCAGTGTGGAGTGGTAAACATTTTATCGATGGGAGATGGAAAATAAATGGTCTGGTTAAACTTTCCCGCCCCCTCAAAACCCATTATTTGAAAACACAAAAAGGGAAGTGAAGGGAGAAATCCTCCCACTCCCATTCCCACTCACCTCCATAGCCATCTCCTCTTCCAAGAACCTAACAGACAAGGTGCCAAGAAGTGTTAGGTACCAGCAGTGGTCTCAGATCTCATTCAAGAATCATGGTGAAAGGCTTTCAAATAGATTGTGGGGGAACAGGGATCCAATTAGGGGGGGACAAGTTTAAGGTTTGCCTGGTCCCCTAAAAATTAATGGCACTAGAGAAGATGAGCTTTGGGAACTATAGCTTAATGGATACAATGTGTAAAAAGTTTCAGTGAGTCATGGTGGGAAGAGGCCAAGAGGGCAGCAAACACAGTCTTAGATGATGTTATTAATAGCACTACAGGCTCTAGATTTCCTGTGGTGGTGTTCTTGGCAAGACCAGCCCGGCCAAAGTGGATACTCTCAACCTGGAACAGAGGGTCTTGGAGATGCCAGCACGTGAGGTATGATGAGAGGGTAAAATGATAGGAGGTGTCCTTTGGAAGGACTGACTCCTTGACTTTAAAAGGGAGAACCCAAATCTGTAGGTGAAATCTTTCTGGCTACAAAGAGGGCCAAGGCCTCCTAAGGTCAAGGTCTCCTCGTCACTTGCAAAGATGTCGAAGAACATATTCAGACATTTCAAAGATGTCCTCATATCATTGGTTCCCACTCTGGAATTCTATCAATAAGGTGAGAGTTCCTCTAGTTGAAAAAGAGATCTAAAAAGACTTCCCTTTCTCATGTAATTTCTGTAACCTCCAGGACACACAAACCTCCCCCTTCCAGCTCTGTAATGAAGCCACAGCTGGTGCCAATTTGTGGAACTCCTTAAAGGCTATTCTCCCTTATATACCCCGGGACCAAGTTCCCATGCTCCCTCACCCGATTTCCTGCACTCACCTCCCACCTGGTGTGTTCACACCTGCAAGTGCCTTTTACCAACCCCTTTGCCAAAAGGCAGCCAGAGTGACCTTTCAAAGACCTATCAGTTCCTGGCATTTGTCTCCATAGAAATCTGCACTGATCTTCTAACAAATTCTCAGTCCTCCAAAGGCACCCATAATCCTCCCATCAGTCTATTCATACCCCTCCAACTGACTGATGCCTGTTCTGCCCCATCTCTCTGCCCTTCAACTACACTGCCTCCTTCTTCCTGTGGAGACCTCTCATGGCACCTGCCTCCAACCACAGGTGATTCCCATTGATGGGAAGACCCTCTTCTCTCCCCCATCTCCCCACTCCAGTTACTCCCACTTATTCGTGAGCTCACAAGCCCCATGGTACACACTCTCCATGCAGCCTGCTCTCTCTTTTCTAGCACTGGCCTCCGTTTCTAGCTGTGCTTGTGTCATGGATGTCCCTCCCCAGCCAGCCTCCAAGCTCTCCTTCCCTTTAGCTCCAACACCTGACACAGTGCCTGGCACGTAGTAAGCCCTGGCTAGCTTCTAAGAGCCTCACTGAGGGACTGAAAGCATTTTAAAAATGTCACCACGTAGGCTCGAAACTGTAGGCAGAAAAAGCTTTGCCTGGATTGACATTTTAGAGACGTATTCGTCAAGTTGGATGTGTTCACTGACTTTACCTTGTAAAATTTAAAAAAAAAAAAAAGGACCTCTGTATCGCTTCGCATCTAAGGAAGGCGCATGTATACTATTAGACCACGTTATGAGCTTAATGGAAGGAGACAAGATGTTTTCGCTAAGAAAATGTATAAGACTGTTGAGGTCAAGTGGGAGGAAACAGTCCGTTTGTTGGAGCATTGCTATCTTACTCTATCACAGCCACTCATAAAAATGTGACACGGGGTGAGTCAGAATTGTCTGTCGGAGAGGAGTTAGATCTGGCTCATGTTCCTACAGACATGAAAGCCAGAAAGGAAAAAGGAGGCTTTAAAAGCGTGGGTTGAGGAGGCCGTGTGGTTCACTGCGATGAGCTAAGTGCCCAGGGCCACCAGCAGACATGCTGGCCTGTGTCCGTCCTTTGTTCTGGGGTCCCTCTTGCACCATGTGGTGAGGCTGGTGGCTGGGAGAAGCTCAGGACAGGACCTGGTGGCATCTTATTTCTCCCACCCTCCTGTGGGCTCCAGTGGGCTCCAGTAGGTCCCAAGGGACAGCCTGCCTTCCTTGAAAAGCCCAGTAGCACTCTCCCTTTCCCCTTTCCTCTTTCCTCCCTCTTTCCTTCCCCTCTCTCCTTCCCTTGTGGTGCCCTTTCCCAATGCCCACTTCATCCCTTTTCCTTTCTACATACCTGTCTTCTAGAGTTTCTTCTCTTTCCTCCCCATTACTTCCCTTCATCTGAATCTCCTCTTTGGTCCCTTTGTCCCTGCTCTCTGCTCCTCCTCCCCTTCCCTGGCCCCTGTTCAGCTCCATACTGAATGCAGGCAGAGCTGGACTAACATGCTCACTTGCTTGCTCAGCCAACCTCCAGAGAAGTCACTCTTCGGTGGCCACCTTCCTGACCCCCTGGTCGCTTCTCCACTTGTTCAGATATTGCTCTGAAGTCTGAGGAGGACAGAGTGGGGCTGCCACAGAAGCAGGCCAGAGGAGAAACCAAACCATGTGTCCACACTGTCCCCCAGCACTGCTGCTCTGAGAGCTTTCAGAGTCCTCAACAGGGTTAGGATTTAGGGGCTTCTTCAGAACCCGGAGTGAAAACAAGCATAGGTCAAAAGAAAAGCGACGGCCCCCACACAAAAATAATAATCACAAATGAAAACTATGTTAACTCTGAAGTCCCAAAGTCGAAGAATTGCCTTGAATCTGTCACTAGAAAGCACCCAAGGCCTCACTCTCTGGGTTCTGGGTGCCCTGGGAATGGCAGGAGGCTCTGACATGCACGTGGGGGTGCCGAACTATGAGGGCTAGCCTGCCCGCTGGCAGGGGGGGGGGTACCTCCTGTGGCGCTGTCCTGGCACGACCCCCTGCGTAGGGGGTGTGGTGCGGCGTCCTGGGTGGTCCTGGTGCCCTGGGGTTGCTGGAAGCCTGGGCCCCAACCACTCCACCCCCACCCCCCCCCACCCCCCCCCCCCCCCCCCCCCCGCTCCTGTCCTGCGTTTTCTGCTTCAGGTGAGGGCGCGTCGAGGTGTCACTTTACCTGTGAGCAGAGGGTCCTCCAGAGAAGCCATGGGGCAGGGAGGGGCAGCAGGCAGCAGGAATGAGAACTGGACACCGTGGCCTCTGGGGCTAAGCTGGAGCGTGGGAGCGCAGGGGCAGCGAGTATGGTGGGTCCTGCAGTCCCGAATGGGCAGCAGCACAGCACCCTGGAGCTGTGTGCCCCTCCTTCCCGCCTGGGCAATTAGCAAAGCCCCTTCTCCTGGCCCCCCCCCGCCCCGCCCCCCTCCCTCCTGAGTCCTCTGAGAGCTCACTTCCAGCTTTGGAAATTAGCAAAGACCCTTCTCTGCGCCGGCCCTGCCCCCTCACTCCAGGGGCCTGAACCCTGGCTGGGGTGCAGGGCTATGCCCTAGCATGCTGCCCCATTGCCAGCGCCTGCGCTGGGCAGACTCATAGCCTGGCTTTCTGAGCGGGTGTCCACGGGCAGCCTGGCTGCGAAAAGATCATCAGTCCTAAAGGCCAGCTGCACTCTTGGGTCAGTTTGCTGGCTTCCAGATTGCGCCCAAAGCCAGGAACCAGCTTCCCCAGCACAGGCCTGGGCTGAGATGCCTGCCTGGGATCTGTCTGAGCAGTCTCCTCCACTCCAGGCAGGGATGGCACTTCAACCTGGATGTTTGGGTTTTTGGTTTGTTTTTTTGGTCATTGGTTATTACATGACCTCCAGGGTAGGTGCTCCACAAAGGGAGTGAAAACAGGACGCCTGATATATATGCATATGGCCATTCTAGAAAAATAGCTTGGGGTTCTCTCGGAAACGCGGCATTGGTCCTTGCACTATGGTTTAATAGAAAAGGGATTATGCACCAAGTTACTTAAATGAGCATAGGTTGAAATCGTTTACTGAGAGTAAATATTTTAAATAGTTATATTTTAACTAAATCTATCATCAATCATAAATCTATTACACGAAGGTTACAGGCAATTTAAAAGCAAGAGCACTCTCTTCAGGGTTTTAAATAATCCCTGTCTGTCTTGGCACATGAGAATGCAAAGATTCGAAATGGTTTGTAAAAGATCATATAATAGCTTTTACTAATTCTATTTATTTGACAGACAGAGATCACAAGTAGGCAGAGAGGCAGGCAGAGAGAAAGATGGGGAAGCAGGCTCCCCGCCAAGCAGAGAGCCTGATGAAGGGCTCGATCCCAGGACCCTGAGATCATGACCTGAGCCCAAGGCAGAGGCTTAACACACGGAGCCACCCAGGCGCCCCCAGATGAAATACATTTCTGACTTAGAAACTTCAGATAGAATTATTTTGTCCATGATGACAACTGAAGAAAATGTGTCATCCCTAAACCTAACCTTAAACCCTACCAACACTGAAGCCTAAGCTGACCTTAAAGCCCAAACTAGAACCCTGAATCCCAAACCTGGAATGGAACCCAAAGCCTGTACCTGAGCCCTGGATCCAAGCCCTGAACCACGAACCCAAACCCTAAACCAGACCTCCAAGTCATGAAACCTGAACCCAAATCTCAGCATGAAGTCAAACCCCAAATTTGACCTTGAACTTTATCCCATAAGTCCTGAGTTTTAAAGCCTAAATCATAAACTTAAAGCCCTAAACTATAACTCTGTTCCCTTGTCCTTCACTCTAAACCCTCACCCTAACACTAAACCCAAAGCCTGATTAGAACTCTGACTAAAACCTGAACTTGAACCCAAATTCAAACCCTTCACCACACTTTGCTTATGCACTTGCCATTGATGGATATTTGCAGTTTGTACCTCTTGATTCTTGTGAACATTGTTTGGGTTGGGGGCTAGGGTTAGGGTCTTGGATTAGGGTAGGGTCCAGGCTTGAGACCAAGTTGAGGTCAGAGTGTGGGTCTGCATCAGGGCCATGTTCAGTGACACTGTTTGGGTCAAGGACTGTTGTAATTCCACATTGTTTCCAATTCATTGTTCCTTAGCTATTTGGGGGGAAGTTGGGGGGTATTGGGCTCCATGCAGCTTGAATTTCCGGAATGAAATGGCATCAGCTGGACCCGGGGAGGGAGCAGGACCTTCCACTGAAGGGTGAGCTCCCACAGTCCTGCACTGCCTTCCACCGCCTGCAGAGGGCGCCAGACCCCAGCACCCGCCCTGAGCCCAGGCTGCACAGCCACAGCTGTGACCTGAGCCCTGCCTTTTCAGGACCCACTGTGGAGACTTCTGGAGAATGTGGGGCGCCTCCCACCCTGACAGGACAAGCTGAGGAGGGTGTGGCTCTGCATCCACACTGACCAGACCCGTTGTGGAGAACGCGCCCACACTGGCAGCAGTCCAACCTCCTAAGGACCAGACGCTGGAGGAGGTGAGGAGAAGTCCCTTAGTGGACTGTCAAGGGGTTCGTGGTCTCAGGACCCCACAGAGAAAGGGCGCCCTGTGTAGACACTGGGGCTTCCGTCGTTTTGTGTGAGGAGACGTGGCCTCCTGCTGTGCTGTGCGCGGGGCTGTAGGGTCCCCCCTTTCTGGGCTCGGGTGATCCTTGGTCCTTGTCTGTGTTTGTGTGCTCGCGGATTCGGTTCCTTGGGCTCCTCAGATGGTCTGCAGTCAGGGAGCGTCCCCCTGCTTTGGTGCTCGTGCTCTCCCCACCTCAGCCCTGCGGGGTCCTTCCCGTGTCCACACCCACTCCAGGCTTGCGCCTAGTCCGGAAATTCGGGAGCCAAAGTGAGGACTCTTTAGACGGTTTTGGGGAGAGTAGGTATTTTCCCAGTGTGGGTTCTTCCCTGAGCACAGTGCCTCCCCATCTCCGTGTGTACCCCTCCCTGTCTGTCGTCATTGTTGCAGGGCTGTCACTTTCTTGGTTCAGGGGCCTCCTGGGTATCTTGCTATCTTGGATGCAGGTGTAAATGAGATCGTTCTCAGCAGTCTCTTTCTGATGGGTCCTTCGGAGCACCTAGGAGTGCCACTAATTTGTGCATATTGATTTTGTTCCTTGCAAGTTCTTGAATTTATTAGTTCGATTGGCCTTAAACTTAATCTGCCAGTTATTTGACCAGCAGCATGGGTTTAATTGGGAAGAGCAGAGAATGGCATTCTGGGCTGAGCAAGCTAAGGTCCCATCACAGGCAAGTGCGAGAAACAAAGGAGAGGAACATTATTTCATGGAGGAGGAAGAAGTTGGGAAGGGTGCTTGAAGGAAAGTCCCTTGGAGAAAGGCAGGGTGATGGAGAATTCTCACCAGCTGAGCTGCAAAGCTCCTACAAAAAGTCAGGAGATGAACCTCCAGCTTCCCCTGTGGGGCCTAAAATTGGTGAGTCTCTCCTGTGGGGGATTGCAATGTGGGGTCTGTAATGGGCACTGAGCACCAGGCGCCCCCTTCCAGCCTCCCCTTCTGGCATCCCCAGTCCACTTTACTGGGGCTTCCCTTCCTGCTTTTGCACAGTTCTAACCAGCTTGTGGTGGAACGTTGTGGAAAAACTGAAATTCCAAATCCACTGCTTCTACTGCACCTGAGATACAGGGGCCCATGATTTAATCCTCCCACGAGTCTCTTGCTAGCCCCACCTGTCCGTTACTCATTTTGAGAGTTGATATTACCAAAGTACTGTAATTCTAAAAATTTCTGAATTAGCTGTATTATTTCTTTTTAGGTATGAAGTTAACTTACAATTATATGGATTTAATATTTTGGTCATTGTTTTCTAATTTTATTGCCTTATTCTTGGAAAATATAGCCTGATATTTAACTCTAGGAATTTATTGGCATATACTTCTGGCCTAAATAATGGCCTGTTTGTGTAAATGTTCAACTTATGCTTATATACTTACTGAAGACTCTTGTTTTGGGGTCAGGATGGCTACATTTATTAATAGATCAGGACTATTAGATTCTCTAAATTTTGATGTCTCTTAATTTAATCTAATTAAATTATCAGTTAATGAAAGAAGTTAAATTTTTTATGTACTACTGCATCTAAACTTATCAAAGTCTTTGCTATAATTAGACAAGTATGTCATCCTGTTTTTATACCAAGTCTCACATTAAAAAAATCATACTATCTGAAATATTATTTATTTTTATTATTATTTATTTTTTTTAAAAGATTGTATTTATTGGGGTACCTGAGTTAAGTGTCTACCTATAGCTCAGGTCATAATACCCGGGTCCTGGGATAGAGCCCCGCAGGGGGTTCCCTGCTCAGTGGCGTGCTTCTCCCTCTCCCTCTGTTATTCCCTCTGCTGTGTGCATGTTTTTCTTTTCTCACTCTCTCTCAAATAAATAAGTAAAATTTAAAGATTATCTCTCTCAAATAAATAAGTCAAATTTTTTTTCTCAATGGGAGGGAGAAGCAGACTCTCCACTGAGCAGGGAGCCTGATGCAGGGCTCAATACCAGGACCCTGGGATCATCACCTGAGCTGAAGGCAGACACTTGAACCGACTAAGTCACCCAGGCACTCCAGCTGTTTATTTATTTATTTATTTTTATTATGCATATGTTTTATCTCTCTTTTCTACAAGTCTTTTTTTTTATCTTTTTACTTTTTTCATAAAACTGAATTATTTCAAGATGACTTGGTCATCCTCTTTTCCCCAACCTCAAAGATCATAGAGTATATTTTAACTGTTAAAATAATATTAGTATTTAAGTGCTGCCTACACAAATTAAGGCAAATTATCTGTGATCTGTATTCCTGAAAATATTTTTTTTATTATGCCTTCCTATGCCAATGACATTTTATAAGGATCTAAATGTTTCCATTTGTGATTTTTTTCAAGATAATAAAGCTATTACTTTATTCTTTTTTATATCTGATGTTATTTAAAAAATTTCTGTCAGTCTGATTCTTGTTTCTTTATTAATGAATTATTTTTTTTCTCTCTAACACTTGTGATTTTTTTTGTGTGTCTTTGGTATGTATGCCCTAGTTTGGGATTCATAGAGTCAACTCTAGTTATGAATATTTTCTTTCTTTTCTTGTATGTAAGTTTTAATCCAGTGTCTTGACTATTTTATGCTTGAGAAATAGATGTACATTAATATTCAAATATTTCTTTCCTTTTTCTTCTTTCATTTAAAAAAAGTCATTTATTTTATTTTATTTAAAAATATTTATTTATTTATTTGGAGTAGAGAGAGAGGGTCATGAAGAGTGGCTGATTATATACTTTCAATTTGGGAGGAGGTTAGGGATAGCACAAGCCTCCAAGGTATTTTATAAACAAGGTTTCCAGGACCTTGAGGGGGCTAGCTATTGTTAGGGAAAGGTCATTTATTACTATTTAGTAAAAACTCAGGGAAGAGACTCTTCTGATGTGTATCAGTGGGTATATGCTTGGGAGATGATTGCCAATGTATATCTTGAGGGCAGGGGTGGGGAGTAGAGATAAAGAAGTTTCCAAAGTAATTTTTACATGTGAAAGTAGATTTTCAGTATCCTGGGGGGTGGACTAAGAATGCTTTTTGCCTTGAGTGGATGTGTCCACATGGAAGCAGCTGAGTCCCCAGAGGAGCTTCAAGGACTTGTCAACAGGCTATGAGTAGTAAGGAAATCTAATTTCTTCTCTAGCTTTTGTTCCACACACATCACCTACATCTTACACCTCTTTTATATTGATAATTTTAATGTTTTGCTGGTATCCAGATGACTATATCCTTAAGTGACTTCTTATCTCTATTGAATCCATTATGTATTCTATCCATTGTATTCTTAATTCAACTAGATTACATATATTTAATCTATTAGTACCACTAGGTTCTTATTCTTGTTTTTATTTCAAAATCTTTCCTTATTTCCTTACATTATTTTTTGGGTATATTTTAAATCCATGAAATACTCACTTATTATATATAAGCTGTCAACCTTATTCTTATTTTGAGGTAGCTATATCTTTTTGGGTTTTAGGACATCATACCAACAATGCCAAATAATTTTCAGACAACAGCAGGATCTCCAAGAATTCAACTAAATTCTGACACTATCTACCTGAACATAGTGTAAGATTTCATCAGTTAATGGATCAGTCCTCCAAGACTATCTCCAACCCCACCTCAGATGCCAGTCTCACTGTAGGCCCCAGGTTATTACCTGTGCTTGTGACTGAGCAACTACAGGTTGGAGGTCCCAGTGGCCTACTTCTTACGTTCTTTTAATTTGCTACAGGGACTCACAAAACTCAGAAAAATACTTACTTTATGTTTGCCAGCTTATTAAAAGATATAATAGAAGATTTAAATCAATAGATAGATAAAGAAGTGCACAGGGCAAGGTATGGAGAATGGGCACAGAGCTTCTATTACCTTCTGTAAGACTGCCACTCTTCCTGCCTTTTCATACATTTCACAAACTAAAAGCTTTCTGAACCCAGTCCTTTCAGCTTTTCTGTGGAGGCTTCATGACATAGTCATGACTGACTAAATCATTGTCATTTGCTGATCTAATCTCCAGATCCTCTTCCCTCCCCAGATAATCCTGTATTGGGAGGAAGGGGAGGCAAAAAGTTGTGAAGGCTTTCACCAAGTGGTTGGTCCTTCAGGCAAACAGCCCTTGCCTTGAGTGAGGTCTGAAGGTCACTTCATTAACAGAACAAAACACACCTCTCTCACCCTTATCACAGGAAATCCCAAGAGTTTTAGGAGCTGTGAGTCAGTAGCCATGGTTGAAAACCAAATATTCAGATGACCAAAATATATTTCTTGTAAACCACTATATTACACTACATGCTTAAGTATTTAATTATGTGATCTTTTAAACTAATATTTTTCTAAGAGTATAAACTGTTCTGGCAGTAATCTGGATTGGGGAGTGATGTATTGCCAAATTTCTGTCGTTTTAGTCCAGGAAGTCAAAGAGAAAGAACAGGAGAGCCCCTTAGGGCAGGAAGTTCAAAGTAACAATGTTAACTACTACTACCTTTTCTTGATTTTTTTTTTTAAACAAGCAAATCTTCTCTTCAGAGTTGCAGTTTAAAGCCAAGAACATGCAGAATTGGGAGAAAAAATAGTTAAATTTGGAGACTTGCAGAGGTAGAATCAGAGTAGTGAAAGCCATTACAGCAACTGAACTAACTGAGGTCAGTCTTTGGTGAATCACAGAAACAGGTGGAGTTGTCAAACAAAGGAATCTTTGTTTACAACATACAAGGAGATCACAGGGAATAAGTTCCAAAGCCTTGACTGTTTGAACAGGAGAGAGATTTTTATTTAGTATTTAAGATGAATACTCAGAAGGGAGAGTTTTATTATTCCGTGTATGGTTGGTCATAAGGTTGTGGATGCATGCACATCCACATATGTATTTGTGCAATATGTATTGCATGTTCACCTGAATGAAGCTTGTATTCCACCGAGGGCAGAAACTTCAACGTTAGAATAAAGCAGAGGTAACTGTTGGACAAGGGAAAGGGACTCTGCAGGCTTCAAGAGCAGATAGAAACTAGATGGGGTCTTGGGCTCATTTTCTGGGACAAGGAATGCAAGGCCTTGATTGCTTTTGAAATAGCACTAGGAGTTTTACCACTGATTTATTGTCTCAATAGCTTAGGCTATTTCCTGGTCTGGTGGTGACTGTTAGTTTTCCCATTGCCTTGTTCCCTCAAAATCTTTAAGGAGTGAGGTTTTTGCATTTCTTTTTAAGAACCTCCCAGGAAGTTTTGGAAGAAGTGTGCTTGGGCAAGTACACAGGTGGGGTATAGATCATTGAAAATAGCTGGGGACAAAAAATGACTTTTCTTATGTCAGGAAAACTATATGTCATCTTAATTTTCTGGGAACCTCTAATTCTTTCTGCTGATGTTACCAGCAGGCTTCTGAGATATTACTGATTGTTCTCTTGTACCTAAGGAAAAAGAAATGTAGAAAGCAAAAGACAAAACTTTAAAATCTATCCTCCAACTCATCAATTCACTGCAGCCACCTCTCTGTCTTTCCCTTTCTCTTTTTCTTTATCTTTCTCTCTCACTTTCTCTCTCACATACGCACAACACACGCAAATCATCTTAAAACAATTTTTAATTTTCCCTATTCCATTTTAATATACTTGAGGCATGATCATTTTCTTAGTAAATACAAGAAAAAAAATCTAGGATTCCATCATTCTGTGTGATTAAAGTATTGAGGAATTTACTTCCAATAGCACTTATAAAAACACATTTTATTTATGTAATATTATATAATCAGGTGCCTGCATTTTTCTTATTCTCTAACTAGTGTTATTTGGCAATTAATATTTTGTCAATCAATATTCCCCTATATCTGAATGTGTGGGCAGTGAGAGATGAGTTAGAGGCAAGGATGGTGAACACTCCCAACAACTGCAGACTACATATATCTTAAGCCATGATTTTCTTTGCAAAGATCAACATTGATAATGTTCTAGTCATACCTCCGTGTACCAGGAAAGAAGTAGCATATTTCTTGAAAGACACAGCTATCAAAGCTCCATTGAGAAACTGTAAAGATGGACAAGCGATTTCCAAATTACATATCTGATAATGGACATCTACTCTGATTATTTAAATATGAATAAAAATAAAAAACCTTACTAATAACCAAACAGAGTATCCAATTTTACATGTGAAGGAAATAATGGAAGAGACATGTCACCAAAAGTATATGGATGGCTTATAGGCACATGACAAATTTCTCAACATTTAGACATTAAAGAAATACAAATTAAAATCATAATGAGACATGCTTACATATCTATTAGAATGGCTAAAATTATAAAGGCTAATTGTACTTGGTCTGAGCTAGATTGAGAAGCAACAAAAAATCTAAACTGTTGTTGGCATATATCATGATACAACCACTTTGGAAAATAGTTTGAAAATTTTTTTAAATGCAAAATATGTTGCAGTTACAAAAATAGCCATTTTACTTCTAGGCATTTAACCAAGAGAAACAAGCCCTATGTTCATACAGGGACTTGTATATGAATTTCATAGCAGCTTTATTTTTAAGAATTGAAAACAGTGGAAATGTTCATCAATGTCCATCCATAGAGCAAAGAAAAATTATGATCTATTCATTAAAGAGATTACTATTCAACATCAAAATGAACTATTTACAATTGGAGATTCTCAAAGTAATGATGCTGAGAAAAGAAAAGCCAGGCAATGAATAGTATATACAGTGTCATTCCATGACTATAAAAAATCTAGAAAATACAAATTTATATATAGTCACAGTCATCAAATATATTGGTGTGATTTTAGTGCCTTCTTCTGTGATCCTATAGCTTCCTACACTTGCATCTCTGAGAATTTGTTACACCATGTGAAAATATGAACTCTTTCTCTTCATTCTGTCTTACTAGAATAAGAGTCCTTGAAATTTTATGGACAATTGAACTCTCAGTTATTAGCAGAAATTCTATCACACAGTAATTTTCCAAATATAAAAGCCAGAGTTTTACAATGACTTCTAAGCTTTTACATGATCTAGCCACTCATTTAACCTCTGTGACCTCTTTCCCTGCTACTCTTCAGTCACTCACAGTGGCCTCCTTGCTATTCCTCAGATATGCCAGGCATGATCCAACCTTATGGCCTTCAAGATAGCCAATTCCTTTGTCTGGAGTGACCTTATTGCTGATAGTTCTGCGCAAATTCATCACCTTTCCATACCTTTGTTCAATTGTCAGCTTCATTGTAACTACCCTGATCTTCCTATTAAAAATTTTAACTCCCCATCCCCTGCCTAGCAACCTTGATTTTTCTCACCCTGATCGAGTTTTTCTTTTTCCCCATTGTACTCATCCTTTTTGAATGCACTATGCCATTTTTATTAAGGTTTATAGCTTTGAATTGTCTCACCCATTAAAATAAAAGTTCTACAAAGCCAAGTATTTCATTTACCAGTGTAGTCTGAAGTAATATCTGCCATATAATAGTTCAGTAGACAACTGGTAAATTTCAAAATAAATTAATGTTGAGAATATACTGAATTTCACAAGTCATTTCAATATTTATTTCCAAAAAATAAACTATGTAAAACATACCTTAAATTTACTTTCAAAATATTTTATAGCATATAATGGACAATATACATAAGCCTTAAAGAAACAATCCTATAAATAACCATTTCATACCTACTTAAAAACTACATAATACCACACTCCTAGATCCTCTCTGAACGCTCTAAAATAACCCTAAAGGAAATACATTTTTAAAAATAACAGATTTTTTGTCAAATAATTTAATAAAATAAAAGTTTCATTCATCTATGTAGATCATAATAAATGTTTTTAATAAGCATGAAATTATAACTCTGAAGTGTGCTAAAATGAAACCACCTGCTAAGGGTGAGAGAATAAAAATAAACATCATGTTTCCAAATAAGAGGAATTTATTACCTTTGAATCAAAGCATGTGGATTTGTTCAAACTGGCAATAAAGGAATATGGAGACACAAACCATAGAAAGTCATATTTTAGATTTCTAAAAGACTTCGAAGTGAAAAGTATACATTCACTTCTCACTTATTGCTCCTACATATTCATGAATTTGAGAGAAAATATAGGCCCTGTGTGTCTTAGCAACTAATGGGATATTTTTTGATATTTACATGCTTACACATAGTATGTGTTATAGTCTTCTCTTTTACATGCTGTAAAAAGGTTAACCCCTTTTCTGCAGAGATCTGAAAATGTGAAACAGTGCCTGAGTAGCTGAATTCATCTAATTCAAATTTCTTGCAGGTCTAAGACCTATTGTTTTTCACTTGACTGCCTCCTTTTTCATCTGTCAATTGGTTACAAATTCTGGTACTGAAGAGAATACATTGGGGCTGGTGGCTCAGTGTGTTAAAGCCTCTGCCTTCAGTTCAGGTCATGATCTCAGGATCCTGGGATCGAGCTCCACATCGGGACATAATGTAACGACAGATAGTTTATATGGGAGCCCTTTGGGTACTCTGGTGGATGAATGTTTTTAAATTAGTTTTTCATGGACATGGGGAGTTAGAGACGAGAAGGGAGGTGGGGGAAATTGGAAGGGGAGCTGAATCATGAGAGACTATGGACTCTGAAAAACAATCTGAGTGTTTTGAAGGGGCGGGGGATTTGGAGGTTGGGGTACCAGGTGTTGGGTATCATAGAGGGCACTGCTTGCATGGAGCACTGGGTGTGGTGCAAAAAGAATGAATACTGTTATGCTGAAAATAAATAAAAAATTAATTTAAAAAATATTAGTTTTTCGTAAACTACAAAAAAAAAAAAAAGAAAAGCGCTCCCATTTATAGCATACACTTTATGGTTCACAAGGCACGTGCCAACAATAAAAATAATAATGGGTTACCGTTACACTTCATAGAAAAGGAGGTACAGGGAAATTGAATGAAAGGGAATAACAAAGTAGGTTCATAAGTCAATCTTCCTTGTAAAAAAATTAACGTGAAAGTGCGTTTCTGCCACCTCTCTCCTGTGTGACATTTTATCGATGGGAGATGGAAAATAAATGGTCTGGTTAACCTTTCCCTCCCCCTCAAAACCCATTATTTGAAAACACAAAAAGGGAAGTGAAGGGAAAAATCCTCCCACTCCCATTCCCACTCACCTCCATAGCCACCTCCTCTTCCAAGAACCTAGCAGACAAGGTGCCAAGAAGTGTTAGGTACCAGCAGTGGTCTCAGATCTCATTCAAGAATCATGGTGAAAGGCATTCAAAGAGATTGTGGGGGCACAGGGATCCAATTAAGGGGGACAAGTTTAAGGTTTGCCTGGTCCCCTAAAAACTAATGGCACTAGAGAAGATGAGCTTTGGGAACTATAGCATAATGGATACAATGTGTAAAAAGCTTCAGTGAGTCATGGTGGGAAGAGGCCAAGAGGGTAGCAAACACAGTCTTAGATGATGTTATTAATAGCACTATAGGCTCTAGATTTCCTGTTGTGGTGTTCTTGGCAAGACCAGCCCGGCCAAAGTGGATACTCTCAACCTGGAACAGAGGGTCTTGGAGATGCCAGCACGTGAGGTATGATGAGAGGGTAAAATGATAGGAGGTGTCCTTTGGAAGGACTGACTCCTTGACTTTAAAAGGGAGAACCCAAATCTGTAGGTGAAATCTTTCTGGCTACAAAGAGGGCCAAGGCCTCCTAAGGTCAAGGTCTCCTCGTCACTTGCAAAGATGTCGAAGAACATATTCAGACATTTCAAAGATGTCCTCATATCATTGGTTCCCACTCTGGAATTCTATCAATAAGGTGAGAGTTCCTCTAGTTGAAAAAGAGATCTAAAAAGACTTCCCTTTCTCATGTAATTTCTGTAACCTCCAGGACACACAAACCTCCCCCTTCCAGCTCTGTAATGAAGCCACAGCTGGTGCCAATTTGTGGAACTCCTTAAAGGCTATTCTCCCTTATATACCCCGGGACCAAGTTCCCATGCTCCCTCACCCGATTTCCTGCACTCACCTCCCACCTGGTGTGTTCACACCTGCAAGTGCCTTTTACCAACCCCTTTGCCAAAAGGCAGCCAGAGTGACCTTTCAAAGACCTATCAGTTCCTGGCATTTGTCTCCATAGAAATCTGCACTGATCTTCTAACAAATTCTCAGTCCTCCAAAGGCACCCATAATCCTCCCATCAGTCTATTCATACCCCTCCAACTGACTGATGCCTGTTCTGCCCCATCTCTCTGCCCTTCAACCACACTGCCTCCTTCTTCCTGTGGAGACCTCTCATGGCACCTGCCTCCAAGCACAGGTGATTCCCATTGATGGGAAGACCCTCTTCTCTCCCCCATCTCCCCACTCCAGTTACTCCCACTTATTCGTGAGCTCACAAGCCCCATGGTACACACTCTCCATGCAGCCTGCTCTCTCTTTTCTAGCATTGGCCTCCGTTTCTAGCTGTGCTTGTGTCATGGATGTCCCTCCCCAGCCAGCCTCCAAGCTCTCCTTCCCTTTAGCTCCAACACCTGACACAGTGCCTGGCACGTAGTAAGCCCTGGCTAGCTTCTAAGAGCCTCACTGAGGGACTGAAAGCATTTTAAAAATGTCACCACGTAGGCTCGAAACTGTAGGCAGAAAAAGCTTTGCCTGGATTGACATTTTAGAGACGTATTCGTCAAGTTGGATATGTTCACTGACTTTACCTTGTAAAATTAAAAAAACAAAGGACCTCTGTATCGCTTCGCATCTAAGGAAGGCGCATGTATACTATTAGACCACGTTATGAGCTTAATGGAAGGAGACAAGATGTTTTCGCTAAGAAAATGTATAAGACTGTTGAGGTCAAGTGGGAGGAAACAGTCCGTTTGTTGGAGCATTGCTATCTTACTCTATCACAGCCACTCATAAAAATCTGACACGGGGTGAGTCAGAATTGTCTGTCGGAGATGAGTTAGATCTGGCTCATGTTCCTACAGACATGAAAGCCAGAAGCGAAGAAGGAGGCTTTGAAAGCGTGGGTTGAGGAGGCCGTGTGGTTCACTGCGATGAGCTAAGTGCCCAGGGCCACCAGCAGACATGCTGGCCTGTGTCCGTCCTTTGTTCTGGGGTCCCTCTTGCACCATGTGGTGAGGCTGGTGGCTGGGAGCAGCTCAGGACAGGACCTGGTGGCATCTTACCTCTCCCACCCTCCTGTGGGCTCCAGTGGGCTCCAGTAGGTCCCAAGGGACAGCCTGCCTTCCTTGCAAAGCCCAGTAGCACTGGGAGCAGAAACTGGGGCCAAAGAGTGAGCACCCTGTTTGACAAGCTGGACCAGCCACCTCTTCTTCAGATGCAGGGGGAGCCCTGGCATGCTGACTCCTCCCTTCTCCCTTTCCCCTTTCCTCTTTCCTCCCTCTTTTCTTCCCCTCTCTCCTTCCCTGGTGGTGCCCTTTCCCAATGCCCACTTCATCCCTTTTCCTTTCTACATACCTGTCTTCTAGAGTTTCTTCTCTTTCCTCCCCATTACTTCCCTTCATCTGAATCTCCTCTTTGGTCCCTTTGTCCCTGCTCTCTGCTCCTCCTCCCCTTCCCTGGCCCCTGTTCAGCTCCATACTGAATGCAGGCAGAGCTGGACTAACATGCTCACTTGCTAGCTCAGCCACCTTCCAGAGAAGTCACTCTTCAGTGGCCACCTTCCTGACCCCCTGGTTGCTTCTCCACTTGTTCAGATATTGCTCTGAAGTCTGAGGAGGACAGAGCGGGGCTGCCACAGAAGCAGGCCAGAGGAGAAACCAAACCATGTGTCCACACTGTCCCCCAGCACTGCTGCTCTGAGAGCTTTCAGAGTCCTCAACAGGGTTAGGATTTAGGGGCTTCTTCAGAACCGGGAGTGAAAACAAGCATAGGTCAAAAGAAAAGCGACGGCCCCCACACAAAAATAATAATCACAAATGAAAACTATGTTAACTCTGAGTCCCAAAGTCGAAAAATTGCCTTGAATCTGTCACTAGAGAACACCCAAGGCCTCACTCTCTGGGTTCTGGGTGCCCTGGGAATGGCAGGAGGCTCTGAAAAGCGCGTGGGGGTGCAGAACTATGGGGGCTAGCTTGCCCGCTGGCAGGGGGGGGTACCTCCTGTGGCGCTGTCCTGGGCCTGACCCCCTGCGGACAGGGTGTGGCGCAGCGTCTGGGGTGGTCCTGGTGCCCTGGGGTTGGCGGGAGGCTGCGCCCAGCTCCTGGACTGCGTTTTCTGCTTCAGGTGAGGGCGTGTCGTGGTGTCACTTTACCTGTGAGCAGAGGGTCCTCCAGAGAAGCCATGGGTCGGGGAGGGGCAGCAGGCAGCGGGAACGGGAACAGGACACCGCGGCCTCAGGGGCTAGGCTGGAGCATGGGAGTGCAGGGGCAGCGAGTATGGTGGGTCCTGCAGTCCCAAATGGGCTGCAGCACAGCACACTGGCGCTGCGCGCCCCTCCTTCCCGCCTGGGCAATTAGCAAAGCCCCTCTTCCGGCCGCCCCCGCCCCCCTCCCTCCTGAGTCCTCTGAGAGCTCACTTCCAGCTTTGGAAATAAGCAAAGACCCTTCTCTGCGCTGGCCCCGCCCCCTCACTTCTGAGGCCGGAGCCCATGCTGGGGTGCGGGGCTAAGCTCCCAGTGGAGCATCTCAACAGGAAAAGGTCCACCCAAGGGAAGCTCAAAGTGATACATGCCAGGCACTGTGTCAGGTGTTGGAGCTAAAGGGAAGGAGAGCTTGGAGGCTGGCTGGGGAGGGACATCCATGACACAAGCACAGCTAGAAACGGAGGCCAATGCTAGAAAAGAGAGAGCATGCTGCATGGAGAGTGTGTACCATGGGGCTTGTGAGCTCACGAATAAGTGGGAGTAACTGGAGTGGGGAGATGGGGGAGAGAAGAGGGTCTTCCCATCAATGGGAATCACCTGTGCTTGGAGGCAGGTGCCATGAGAGGTCTCCACAGGAAGAAGGAGGCAGTGTGGTTGAAGGGCAGAGAGATGGGGCAGAACAGCCATCTCCATTCCTGTGTGTTCATAGGCTTCCAACGTTTAGATACACCCTTGTTCGTGGTGTATATGTTGGCAATTCTTCCAGGTTTCTGTTGTTTTGATGCTCCATCAAGACAAAACAACTTCCGCTTATCTTTTGTCTCTCGAAGGCATAAAATGACTCTCGCTGACTTATGCACAAACACTTTGGCTCTCTTCTCCTTGGGAATAGCATAACCTATGTCTTCCCTGTTTCTTCACTTGCAAGCTATGAGTATCTTTATAGTCGAAGGAAATCTCCTATGGTCAACAGAAGGACGAGCTAGTTTAATATTTGCTGTTTTCTTATGGATGTTTTCTACCTTTTTTTTTTTTTTTAATTTGGAATTTCAACCACTCTTACAAACTGTTTGTATTGACGGGAGACTTTAGTCCTGATACTGAATGTATTATTGATAGGTAATAGTTCACTTTCTCATTTCGGTTGGCTTCTGACTTGGATTCTATTTGCCTTTCACCTATATGGTATTTTCTTGGGGTTGCTTCATTGGTACGATTCCTCGCTTCCTTCCCATATTTTGCATGTCTTATCTTTGTGTGTTTGCATGTGCATGTGTTAATGCTGTGTGGTGTGTGTGTGTTTCACATCACAATTATTATTAAAATACGAGAGAATGGAATTCGGTCTCTTGTGGGTAGCAATTCAATTTGACATGCCTTGAAATCTCACATGCCATCAGTTTCAGGAAATCTCCTGCAAGGAATGTCATCTCTTGTCCTCTTCAAGTAACACGTGTTCTCACAAAACTGCTTTCCAAAGAACAGCACCATTTGAATTTCTCATTAGAGTCATACTGTTTGTACCAATACCCTTTCTTTTTCGTATGATTCTTGAGTGTCATGAGTTAGTGAAATCGTCTGTCTGATGTCGTTCTGAGAATGATAGATGTGACAAAGCCCAATGCTCTCCGCAAGACTGCCATAAGAGACAAGTGGAAGAATTCCTTCTTGCTTATGTCTCAGTACGAATTGCGGTGACATGGAGGAGAGTGAGATGGTAGTAGTGTCTAATAACCTCATGCTTGTCTTCAGCTATGAAGGCAACAGGAAGATGAACACAACAACTGCATTGGGGTGGAAATTAACCTGAAGCCTACAAGATAAACTCCACAGCGAAAGAAAACGGAAGTTGCAGAGATGATGGGAGAAGGTTGGAGACATGGCTCAGGGGATATTTGGTTGGTTAGTGGATCAGAGGGCTGGATCCCATGAAGAGTACCAAGGCACAGGAGAGCAGGGCACACTGGGAACCCACAAGGAACCTGTTTCCCAGTGCCGTTGACTGTGAGACGCAGAGGGTCTGAAGGGCACGAGTACTTTACAACACAAGTGTTGAAGGCTGAAGTTTTCCTATCAGCAGGCTTGGCACACATCAACTTGAAGGAACACCATCTTTTTCCTGCATATGACACCAACAAGCGACCAGGAGCAGACAGCCTGGAGACAATGATCAGAGAGAGACAATACTAAGTGACGCACTGGGAAGATGGTGAGTAGTGGGAGTGATTCCGTGAAAGGCAGTGTTCGTGGAGATGTCTCAATGTGGACATAATAAATTTTGGGCTCTCGCAACAGCAGCATCAAGACAAAGCTACTGGCCAAGACAGGTATGTGAGGACATAGGCTGCCTAGCCAGCCAACTCGAAATCCCGACAGTGGAATACTTGGAAAACTGCCTTCCTCAGTCCAAGATGCTTAGTCCAAGGACAACGACTCTCCCATAGGGGACGAGAAGAAAGCTTTGACCACATGTTCTCTTCTGAACACAGCATTCTGCAGGCCTGTGTTCTGCTGAGTTGCTCGAATTTCTCCTTTCACAGGCACACCAGAGCCCACCAAGGTAAACCTCTGCATATTCAACCCGGACCCTAAAAACAACAAACGGCCGGAAAGGAGAGCTACAGCAAATGACTGGCCTCCAGGACAGGGTCAGCCACAACACAAACAGCAGTGGCATGCATGCCACATACACACTCACAAACACACACACACGCACGCACTCAACAAACCTTAAGGGCCAGCCCTGGGTACTCCGGATCTCTTCCTCCTAAATAAATTACCCTCAGGTTAGAAAGCAGAATGAGTTTAACGAATACAGAGAGGTGACAGAGACTTAGATCCAATGCAAAGATGAAAAAATCAATTGATGCCCAGGTAAAGGAAGAAGGAATGATTATGGCTAGGCAATCAGAGTGAACCCTCTACATAGAAAACGCCCGATGCGGGATTGAAAGCAGGGGCCTGGATACTCGCTGTACGTCAGAAAACATAGGAGATATCAGAGAGTCTCGAACCACAGAGATAAAACTGATAAAGATAAAAGCACCTAAAGAACTCCTGAAGAGAAGATTGGCAGGAGACTGTACACTGCAGCTCCATGCAGGATCCCATGATCTTACCTCCAGAGGCTTTTCCAAAAATTCCAATGCTGTTTCAGTTCTCATCATTTGAATTCGGGTGGCCCTCCAAAGATAGGGTCCTTATTCAAAAGAGCGAGACTGATACAAAGTGAAGGTCAAGCAAACGTTAATTTTGCACAAAGCATCGAGAATCATATTGACCGGTCAGGGCCTTCTCTTGCAAAGAGGCAACCCCTCCCAGCCTCAGAGACTAACATTTATAGCGGTAGTTTAGCCAGGCTATACAGACGTGGCCAATGAGATAACAATACAGAAAAAACTGCACAGTCGTGCTAAGTCTGCTACACCACAAAAACAAAAATGCTAGGTAACACATGGGTGGACAATTGGATCTCAATTTACCCTAGTAGATATATGCGTGCCCCTCTAATGGGATGTCTTCACCTGGCCTGATTCACCCTTGTATCTAGGCTTTGAGAGTAAGCTCCTCTGGGAGGAGTAGGGTCAATTTTGTTTACAGCATGGGTTCAATATAAGTTTACTGCAGAAACACAAAATGACTCCCTCTGGCCTAGCGGACCTTATAATGAGTAGCTGTAGCATCCCTAGAAATAGAGCCAAAATGACTTCCAAATCTTCAAAACTGACGATTTACCAAAAGCAGATTCTACATCCTAGAACCTTAGGTCCAGAATGGACTCATGTACTTGGAGTCCACAGGAGCAAGCATGGAGCATGTTGGAAAAGACCCATAGCCCAAGTGAAGCCATCTGAAAGACTTCCATGCCCGTTTCAGGAAGACAACTTGTATCTTCAAAAGGACGCATTGAAGAGGATTCAAATGTCAAAGAACCTGGAGCATTCCCACAGGGTCGTGCAGATACCCTCTGGAGGAGTACATGTAGATGTGACAGCACAAGCCTGCCTTCACCCTCTCATGAACATCCCCCAAATAGTTTCATGGGATAAGCAAACAATGCCTCTTGTGGAAGATGGGCGTGTTCTAATGGAGGCAGCAGAAGATGAACAGTGGGACAACAAAGGGCCATTAGAGAGCCACAGACAGCGTATGCTACAGGTTGGTGAGGATATTCAGGAAGACAAGGAACTGGAGAATGAACATTGGAGCTCTGAGCGAAGGTCTAGCATTTGAGATAATGGGAGGTTCTCTGAACCTGGCTGCCTTCCATAGAGATCTAGGTCCAAATTAAAGAAAACATCCCCTGGCCACAGTCAATCCTTGTACCCCGGTTGTGTTTTTGTCTTTTTGTCAAACAATGCACATGCACATATTTGACAGAGAGACAGAGAGATCACAATCAGGGTGTAGAGCTGGAGAGGGAAAAGCTGACTTACCCCTGAGCAGGGAACCTGAGACCAGAGTCGATGCCAAGACCCTGGGATCGTGAGTTGAGCTGAAGGCCGCCTCTGAACTGATAGACACAATCCATGACACAACCTTTGACTTCTGAATACGTCCTAGTTCTAGACGTGAACCACTGCTCTGTCATTGTTCACAAATGAAGGGGAAATGGATTTTGGCTTGGGCTGGTGTTGCTTGAGCAACCTGGCCTGCTTTGAGAGCTGGTATAGTTTGTCCTCTTGAGGTAAGTGATTTGGCTATGTACAAACTACACTCCCACGCATATTTAGGTAAAGAGAATTCCTCCATTGAATGAAACTATGTCTTGTGGTTCCATGCTTCTGTGGATGGTGATGTGAGTCCTCCTTGCCTCTGAATCTGGATCTCTGTTTCTGCTCCCAGATGAGGGACAGTTTTAGCTCTGAATTCTCAAATCCATGTTCAGCCCTCTTTTTTTTCTCTCACTCCTACTTCTCCTACAATAAGCACCTCTTTCTATTCCTTGGAGTCAATGACTTTCCTAAGCTCATTGTCATGTTTCATCATTCTTCCTTCTTTCTTTGGATTTGTTTCCTTATTTACCATTCCTTTTCTGCCAGGTCAAAAATTTGGTCCTTTGCTTCTGCCAGCTTCTTGGACTTTTCCTTCAGTCTGCTACCAATCTTTTCTTTAGAAATTCTTTATTTATTTTATTTTATTTTATTTTATTTTACTTTATTTTATTTCTATCAGTTTAATCTATGTGTTTTGAGACTCCCTGATATCTTTCTGCTTTCAATCCTCCATTGGGCGTGTTATATGTGAGGTTTCACTCCGATTACCTGGCCATGATAATTTCTTGTCTTCTTCCTTGGCAACAATTGATTCTTCCATCTTTGTCTTGGATATAGGTCTCTGACTCTTTCTCAGTATTTGAAAAATCAATTCTGTTTTTTATCCTGATGGTAATTTCTTTAGAAATAAGATATCATGGAGTGCCCAAGGGCTGGCCCTTGAGGGAGTCTCAGGTATGTGTGTGTGGCATGCATGCCCTCTGCTGTTGTATCATAGCTGCCCCCTGTCCTTGAGACCAGTCATCTGCAGAGGCTCTCTTTGCCAGCCTTTTGGTGTGTTTGGGGTCTGGGCTGAATAGGCTGAGGTTTAGCTTGGTGGGATCTGGTGTGCCTGTGAAAGGAGAAATTCAACCTTCACAACAGAATGAATGCCTGTAGCATTCTGTGGTCAGGGGACAGCCTATGGACAGGGCTTTCTTCTAGTCCCCTATGGGAGAATCTGTTCTCTTAAAATGAAGCAAGTTGGACTGAGGAACACAGTACCCTATGTGTTCCATGGTGAGAATTTCGTGTTTGCAGGAGAGGCAATTAAAGCCCTCACCAACCTGTCTTTGGCCAGTAGCTCGGGCTTGATGCTGCCTGTGCGAGAGCCCCAAATTTCTTTTGCCCCCATCAAATCATCTCCAAGAACACTGCCTCTCACTAATGTACAGCCAGAACCCACCATCTTCCCACTGTGTCACCTGGTATTGTCTCTAATCGTGGTTTCCAGGCTGTCTTCACCTGGCTATTTGTTGGTGTTCTCTGACAGAGAAATACAGTGTTCTTTTGAGTTGATATGCCAAGGCTGCTGATCTAAAATCTCCAGGCCTCAAGGCCCTTTGTTGGCATGAACTAGTATGATTCAGACCCCCTGATGGTCAGAATCAATGGAATTGGAGAACGTACTCCTTGTGGGTTCCAAGTGTGCTCCGATCTCTTGTGGCTTTGCCCATTGCATTGTCTCACTGCCTTCTGAATTACCAACTTTCCACTTTTCCCCTAAACCATGTCTCCAGTCTTCTCCCATAGTGATTGCAACTTATTCTCTCTTTTGCTATGGAGTTTGCTTTGTGGGCTCCAGTTCATTTCTGCCATGTTGAAGTTGATGTGGTAATCTTCCTGTTGTGTTCCTGGATAAAGACAAGTCTGGAGTTACCAGACACTACTACCATCTCACTGTCCTGAAAAAGCCCCACAGAATCTTACCCAGCCATAAGCAAGAATGAATTCTTTCCACTTGCCTCATGTGGCAGAATTGTGGAGAGCATTAGCCTACGTCACATCTATCAGTCCCAGAAAGACAAATAACATACAATTTCACTCTCTCATGACTGTCAAGAGACATATGAAAAAGCAAGGGAAAAATGGACAAATAATACGACACTACCCAGGCACACAAAATGTGGTGTTTGTTGAGGTCAGGTTTGAGAAAATATGTGTTTATCAAAGAGGACAAAAGATGACATTCTTTGTAGGAAATGTGGCTGAAAGAGAGGGAATGTGAGTTTTCAAGGCATGTCAAATGGAACTGCTATCCATTAAATACCGACTTCCTATCTCCATCAATTTAATTATAATTGTTATTTGAAACACACTCAGCACACACACACACACACACACACACACACAGATAAGACACACAAAAGATGGGGAGGAAGTGAAGAATAGCACTAATGAAGCAAACCCAAAAGAAAAGAACTGAGAGAAAAGGATAAATTCCAAGACACATATTCACTCCAAAGATTAGGTCAGGAAACCTACAAAATCTCAGCTCTGTAGTAGTGACTAAAGCGTTTGAAGCAGTAATCAAACCCCTGTCAACACACAGATGGCGAGGTGCAAATCATTTCCTGTTCAACTCTTCTAGACATTTAGAGAAGGCAATGCCATTTTCTTCTCATCAATTCCACAAATGGAGGAGGTGGATGAACTCCACTTTACTAGTATAAAGACCCAATTCAAATAATGACATTTTAGGAAATAAATTATATTCCATTTCAATAATTAAACATAATAAAAATATAATTCTTTCCTTTTCTCTGTCTGTCTTCACCTGCATTTGAAAGGGCCAGCTTGTTTTTGTATTATTTTGTACTGTTGAGGAAGCCAGCCTGTCATCCATCATCCATTTTTGACAGAGTATTCACTGATGCTTCAGTTCCATATATGACCTAGTACTCCGCCTAAGATATGCCAGAACTCTTCAACACCCATTAGCCCGTTCCCTCATTCCCTGCATGTCTCTTTTTTCCTTGACTCTCAGCTTGATTCCTCAGAGTTCTGAGTTACTCCTGGTTTGTCTCCTTCTCTGACTTATCCCCTTCAGTTTTTCCTTCTTTCTACTAAGGGCCGTGGTATTCGTCCTAGGGCACATATGAGAGAAGCCATATGATATTTCCCTATGTCTCCTTGCCCATTTCATTTCACAAACCCAGTCCTGTGGCATTCATGCCAGTGCAAGAATCAAGAGTTCATCCTCCCTAATTGCTGAGGAATACTCTGTTGCCAATATGGACCACACCTTCTTTATCCACTAGTCTTTGCAAGGACATAGCAGCTCAATCCTCAGTTCTGTTCAAGTGAGCCTTATATAAGTGTTGTTCTTGTTGCTGTTCTGTTGAGAAAGCCTGCCTATCATCCATCATCCGTTTTTGACAGAGTATTCAGGGATGCTTTAGTTGCATGTACGTCCAGTGCTCCTCTTAATATATTCCACAACTCCTGACTACCCATTAAGCAGTTCTCTTTTTGGTAAACCTCAGCTGGATTCTCAGAGTCCTGAGTCACTCCTGGTAGGTCTCCTTCTCTGACTTTTTGCCCGTCAGTATTCCCTTCCTTTTCCATTTCCCAACAGCAGGGCATGGGACATTCATGTCAAGGCAAGGTTCAGGGGTTCATTCACTTCGATGGCAGAGGAATACTGAGGTGCCGAAATGGACCCAAACTTCCTGATCCACTAGTCCTTGCAAGGGCATTGCGGCTCACTCCAAAGGTCTGCTCGAATGGGCCTTGCAAGCCGTCTATATACGCCGTCCCTTTCCTTCTGACTAAAGAGTCTTGGTCCACATGTCTATACCCGTTACCACAACAAGTACAGTTAACTAATAATGACAACGGTTTCGGTCCAGGCCTCTTCATTGAGAGTTAGCTCAGATGCAGAATATCACTCTCCTCAAAGACTTTGCAAAGGTATTTAAGGGAAAGCCAGGTAGACAGAGGCCTCATCCCTTAGCCGCGTGTTTCAGAACACTAGGAGACGAGGGCACAGACGGCACCATATAGCGATGCCCTCACCTTTTACCTCGGAAAGGGACTTTCCGTACCTTAGTCATCACTGACCCATAAGCAAAAGACGCTGACAAAGTACGCTCTCACCCACAGGACGAGAAACCCCACGGAGAGCTGCTCATACACGCGACCTCACCTTTTCTTGAGATATCTAGAAATTGTAGTGTAAAAGGACACCTTGCCGTCTCCGGGGATATGTTGGCCTAAAGGAAGGTATACTGAATGTCATTTTCCTTCCTCTATGTCTCCAGAAAGGGGAAGTTTGACATTAAACCACAAGACATCCTGAGTTCTTGATCAGGTTCAGAGGGCTCTTGTTTTGTCCTTCCTGGGGCTTCCTACTTAAAGCCATAGGACACCAAGGTCATGGGAGAGGGACAGCTGCTTCAGTGAAGCCAGCATCTGTGATGTCACAAAGCTTTGAGGTCATAGCAACCACTCCTCATCAACCCAGGCCTGATCACTACACTTGACTGGAGTAGTCATGGGTGGGCCAAGAGGACCCCAGGCCGTCCCAAACTGCTGGAGCCGCCTTGGTCTCTCACCAAGGCAGTTTGCGAAGCGAGTCAGTGTCACCTTCTCCATGGCCCAATTCATAGTATTTGGTCGTGAGTGTCAGCACCAGCCCTCTGGACCTCGGAGAAAGGCAAGATGCCGCATTCCATCTTAGCACCGACAAGCCAAGAAACTAACAGACCGCAAGCAATGCCTCAGGGGAGGAAATCTGAGCCCTGCGTAAGGGTGAGACCCTCCCACCAAATCATGGAGCATCTCAACAGGAAAAGGTCCACCCAAGGGAAGCTCAAAGTGAACCCCCGCAACCGTGCCAAAGACATGTCTGGAGTCTTCCACAGAAAGCACACGAGTACCTCAATGGTCTCCAGAAACGGTGCCAACAAGGCCTCCCAATCTTCCAAAAAGACCATGCATCCAAGGCAGAGTCTACACCCTAGAACCTTAGGTCCAGGACGGACTCATGTTCTTGGAGTCCACAGAAGCCAACGGAGAGCATGTTGGAAGAGACCCATAGCCCAATGAAGCCAACTGAAAGACTTCCATGCCCATTTCAGGAAGACAACTTGTATGTGCAAAAGGACGCATTGAAGAGGATTCGAATGTGGAAGAACCTTGAGCACTCCCTCATGGTGGATCAGCTACCCTCTGTGGAACTGCATGGAGATGTGGCAGCACAAGCCTGCCTTCACCCTCTCATGACCATCCCCCAAATGGTTACATGCGATAAGCAAACAGTGCCTCTTGAGGAAGATGGGCATGTTCCAATGGAGCCCCGAGAGGATGCACAATGTGTTAACAAGGGGTCAGTACAGCACGACAGACAGCGGATGCTGCAGGTTGGTGAGGAGATCCAGGAAGGCAAAGAACAGGAGAATGAACAAGGAAGCTCCAAGCGAAGGTCGGGCATTTTAGGATGGTGGGAGGTTCTCTATACCTGGCTGCCCTCCATAGGAACCTAGGTCCAAATTCAATAAAACATCCTTTGGCCCCAGTCAATTATTGTGCACTGTTTTTGTCTTTGTTATCTTATCGAACATGCACATGCACGTTTGGACAGAGAGGCAGAGAGATCCCAATCAGGGGGTGGAGCTGGAGAGGGAGAAGCTTACTTGCCCCTGAGCAGAGAACCTGAGAACAGAGTCAATGCCAAGGCCCTGGAATCATGAGTTGATCTGAAGGCCGCGTCTGAACTGATGGACACAACCCGGGACCCAACAATTGACTTCTGAATACCTCCTGGTTCTAGACAGAACCGCTGCTCTGTCATTGTTCAGAAATGCAGGGGATAAGGATTTTGGCTTGGCTGCTGTTGCTTGAGCTATCCGGCCTGCTTCGAGAGCTGGTATAGCTTTTCCTCTTGAAGTCAGTGACTGGGCTATGGACAAACTATTCTCCGATGCCTATTTGCCTAAAGAGAATACCTCCATGCCTAGATTTTCAGGGGTAATGGCACTATGTCTTTAGGTGCTCCGCTTCTGTGGAAGGTGTTGGGAGTCCTCTGTGCCTCTGATTCTGGACCACTTTCTCTGCTCCCAGATGAGGGTCCTTTTCAGCCCCGAGTTCTCCAATCTAGGATAAGCCCTCTTTTCTTTCTCTCACTCTTACTTCACCTACAAGAGGCACCTCTTTCATTAACTTGGTGATTCCCTAAGCTCACTATCATGTTCCATCAAAGAATACATTCAAATGGCCAACAGACACATGAAAAAATGCTCCACATCACTCGGCATCAGGGAAATACAAATCAAAACCAGAATGAGATACCACCTCACACCGTTCAGAATGGCTAAAATGAACAAGTCAGTCAATGACAGATGCTGGCGAGGATGTGGAGAAAGGGCAACCCTCCTACACTGTATGTGGGAATGCAAGCTGGTGCAACCACTCTGGAAAACAGCGTGGACGTGCCTCAAAAAGCTGAAAATAGAACTACCCTATGACCCAGTGCTTGTAGTACTGGGTATATACCCTACAGATACAAACGTGGCATTCTGAAGGGGCACATGCACCCAAATGTTTATAGCAGCAATGTCCACAATAGTTAAACTATGGAAAGAAACTAAATGTCCTTCAACAGATGAATCAATAAATAAGATGTGGTATATATGTTCAATGGAATACTATGCAGCCATCAAAAAAAATGAAATCCTGCTATTTGTGATGACGTGGATGGAACTAGAGGGTATTATGCTTGGCGAAATAAATCAATCTGAGAAAGACAACTATCATATGATCTCCCTGATATGATGAAGTGGAGATGCAACATAGGCAGTTTCGGGCGTACGAAAAAAAAATAAAAAAAGATGGTATTAGGAGGGAGACAAACCATAAAAGACTGAATCTCACAAAACAGACTGAGGGTTGCTGGGGGGAGGTGTGTTGGGAGAGGATGGTGGGGGTATGGACATTGGAGAGGGCAGGTGCTATGGTGAGTGATGGTGAGTGCTGTGAATCACAGACCTGTACCCCTAGGGATAAAAACACATTATATAAAAAATTTTAAAAAATAATTTAAAAAACCCATTAAAGAAAAAACACAGATTGCAAGCCCAGAGCTAATCTCATATTCAATCAAAACTTTTGAAAGTTTTCCCCTTAAAGATCAGAAGAAAGACAAGTGTGTCCATTTTCACTACTCTCATTTGACACAGTAGTGGATGTCCTAGCCAGAGAAACAAGGAACACAAAGAAATAAGAGACTCCAAAAAAAAAAAAAAAAAAAAGGAAGAAGTAAAATTTTCTTTTTTTGGATAACATGAACTTACATGTTAAAAAATCCTAAAAAATTCACAAAAAATTTGAATAAACAAATTTAGTAAAATTACCAAATACAAGATCAATATATAAAAGAAAAGAATTTTGTTTTGTTTCTTTTTTTTTTTTATGGACTGCTTCCCAGTTTGTCATGTCATCCTTGTTCAGTGATCACGCTAATCTTCTCTGCATCATTCCAATTTTAGTATATGTGCTGCCAAAGTAAGCACAAGACAGGAGCATTTTAACATTCTAATGATGAACTATCTGAAAAAATAAAGAAAACAATCTAATTCACAATAGCATCAAAAATAATAAAATACTTAGGAATAGATTTAACTAAGAAGATGAAAGATCTGTACTCCATAAACTATGACATTGATAAAGAAATTGAAGGTGACAGAAATGGAAAGATAGCTCATATTTATGAATGGTAAGAATTAACATTGTTAAAATGTCCATACTACCGTAAACCATCTGTAAATCCAATTCCTATCAAAAATCCAATGTTAGGGGCGCCTGGGTGGCTCAGTGGGTTAAGCCGCTGCCTTCGGCTCTGGTCATGATCCCAGGGTCCTGGGATCGAGCCCCGCATCAGGCTCTCTGCTCAGCAGGAAGCCTGCTTCCTCTTCTCTCTCTGCCTGCCTCTCTGCCTGCTTGTCATCTCTCTCTGTCAAATAAATAAATTAAAAATCTTAAAAAAAATCCAATATTATTGTTTTACAGAAGTAAGTAAAGAATCCTAAAGTTTATATGAGACCATAAAAGACAACAAATAATCAAAGCAGTTCTGAGAAAGAATGAAGAAGGGAGATTACACTTCTTGATTTGAAACTATACTACAAAGCCCTCATGCTCAAAACAATAAAGTATACTGGCATAAAAACAGACCAATAAACAAGTAGAACAGAATTGAGAGTCCAGAAATAAATCCTTTCATACAATCACCTAATATTTGACAGGGGCCAACATATGTAATGGGGAAAGATAGTCTGTTCAATAAATGATATTTAAAACTGAATAGTCACATAAACAGTATGAAAAGGGAACCTTATATCACTCATAAGTCTGAACTTGAAATAGATTAAAGACTTAAAGGTGATGCATGAAACTAAATTTCCTAAAGGAAAACATAGGAAAAATTCTCCTTGACATTGGTCTTGCCAATAGTTTTTTGGATACCAGACTAAAAACACAAGCAAAAAAAGCAAAAATAAATAAATGGTATTACATCAAACTAACGTTTCTGCATTGCCAAAAAAAGGGAGAGAGAATGAAAACACAATCCACAGAATGTAAGAAAATACTTACGAATCTTATATCTGAAAAGAGGTTAATAACCAACAGATACAAATAGAAAAAAATATATGATTAAAAAAATAGCAAAAGGATCTCAATAGACTTTTTTTTTCAAAAAAGTTATATAAATGACCAACAGGAGCATTAAAAAGTGCTCAACGTAAAAATCTCAGGGCAAAGTCCTTATGTTGTTGTTGTTGTTGTTTACCTCTGAAAAACACAGCAAGATATTAGAATATATACTACCAAAAAATTGAAACTAACCAATTTTGGTAAATATTGGGGAAAACGGGGAACTTATGCACTGTAATAGGGATATAAATTTGTATGGAAAACAGTATGGAGATTATTCATATTATTAAAAGTAAAATTACCATATGATTCAGTAATCCCACTTCTAGGTATCTATCTAAAGAAAACGAAGTTCACTGTTCAAAGACATATCTGCACTCTTATGTTTATTATAAAATTATTAACTCTAAGCAAGAGATGGAAATAACTTCAGTATCCATTAATGGATGAATGAGTAAAATAAGTATGGTAAATATATACTACGGAATACTACTTAACCATGAAAAATTAAGAAATACTGCCATTTACAACAGCATGGATGGATCTTGAAGGTATTATTCTAAGTGAAATATTTCAAAGATTTTGTATATTTTTTTAATTTATGTATTATGATATCCCTTACATACAGAATCTGAGGAAAAGGAAAACTAATGGAAACTTAGAGTTGAGTTGACAAGGGGTGAACCTGGGGTGGAGTAAGGTGGTCCAAGGGTGCAAACTTGCAACTATAATATGAAAAAGTTCTGGGGATCTAATGTACAGCATGATGATCATAGTTAATAAGATATACATACTTTTTTTTATTGTGCTTCCCTTTATTAAACTTTGCATATATCACATTCTTACAAGTTGAAAGTTTATAGCAATCTTGTATAAAAGAGGTCTGCTGCCACCATTTTTCTAACAACATTTGTTCATTTTGTGTCTCTTTGTCACATGTTGGTAATTCTTGCAATATATCAAGTTTTTTCATTATTATTGTATTTGTTATGGTGATCTGTGATCAGTAATTATGACCCACTGAAAACTCAGAACTAGTGTACTTAAGGTATATACATTGTTTTTCTTTAAAAACATAATGCTTTTGAACAGTGCAGTATAGTTTTTATTTTTTATATGCACTGGGAAACATAATTTTTTATATGCACTGGGAAACCAAAAAATATAATAATTTGACTTAGTTTATTGAGATAATCACTTTATTGAGGCAGTCTGGAACAAAACCCACAAGACCTCTGAAGTTTATCTCTACTATACTATATACATAAAAGTTGCTAAGAGAGTAGATCTTAAAATTCCTTATGATAAATGCATAAAAAACAGTGGCAACTATACGAGATAGTAGATGTATTAACATTTTTATGTAGATTATATTGCAATAAAGATGTATACCAATTTATCAAATTGTACAAAATTTACACAATGTTAAAGGTTTGCAATGTTATAAGAAATCATTTCTTAAATTTACAAATATGTCGATTTTTTTCAATAAAGCTGGAAAAAACTTTTTGTAGAATTAATCTATTTTTCAAAAAATGAAGTAAGGCAGTAGAAACTGCAACTAACTCTGAAATAATAGAATATAAAATCCATTTTCATTATATACACTGTGACAAAAAGTATTACTTAGTTTACAATGGAGGAGTACTTATGAAACATGAAGGATGGTCTATAAATAAGGCTGAAAGAGCTCAGTTTTAAGGTTTAAATTTAAAATCTTCTTTTGAAATACTAAACTGACCACCCAGTGTTCCAAACATCAATGTCTTAACTGCATGAATTTATTTCATACAACTCTATAATCTAGTTTCATAAGAAAACAGCATGCAAATTTTGAATAAGACAGACTTGCTTAAGTTTCATGTTCAACAGTAAAGGATACCTCCCTAAAAACAAATAGAAGACAAATCAGCATATTTATTATGATAATTATTATTCATAAAGAGATTCATATTGAATTAGGGAATATATATCCTCAGAGGGGGTAAAGTAAAATGAAATTTATGTTGGTAAATGTGTCTAATAATAGTCAATACAATGCCTCAATATAAATGAATATTACCATTTTGAACAATTTAATTACTATTACTAGAATTATTATAAGTATAAAAATAGCTATCATTTTAGCATGGAATATGAGATTCTCATGCTCCATGCTTCATCACATACACACAACAACGCAGCATAATAAGTATTATCATCACCATTTCATGGGTGAAAAAACTGAGGCTAACACATTTGGATAACTGGTTTATGATTACATGGGTAGCAAAAATGCATCACACTAATTTAGGCTTTATGATTTCAGAATTGTACTCTTACCATTGCACATTCTATTACTCTGTAAATACTTGGCCTGTTTTCATTTGGTTCTTTAATTTTATTCATGTGGTGATGGCTTAAAGCTTCATTTAAAGGAAGCTTAAAAATTTCATTTAACCAAAAGCTCCCAAGAATTAAAAATGTCATTGATCTAATGTAGACATGGATATCATTAGTTAATGGGTAACTATATATTTTCCACTCTAGTGAGATAAAAGAGTATTTTTCTAAGTTTTAGTCTCTCAGTGTTAAAAAGGACTTTGTTAAAATAGAAATATTTAGACAAAGGTGATCAAAAGTCTGGATCAGGTCACCTTAAGGTAAATATTAGGAACCTGAGGAAACAAATGGAGATTTGAACACTGAGCTATGATATAATGAATGGTTTCAAGTATTTAGTAGAGTATAGAAAAGCCCTTTAAAGCCTGGTCTTAGCCTAGCATTGCAGCTTCTGGGATGTCTATCTATCATCTATCTATCTAGATATAATGTAAAAACTTTTTTAACTTAAAGATTTTGAGAAATAGAACATAATCAGCACCATAGAAGATCTGTTTATGATAACAACCTAGCCCCTCCTCCCAGTTTGTTAATATTCTCTCTTATTTAATGTAACATTGTGCAAATAGACCACTACTGATCTGCTGTTATGAATGAAATAGCTATAATCATCTGTTTGCATATCCTGGTGAAAATATTCATTTAGTTCCATGTTGTATTTCTAGGAATGGACCAAATTTTTATTTTTATTTTTAAGTTTTCTAAATATTGTCCAACTTACCTCAAATGTTTTTATTATGGGCACTTTCATTCTTTCACATTCTTGCAAGGCAATTTTACTGTTGCCCAATATGGTAAGTGTGTAATAGTATGTCATTTTAGGTTTTAATTTATTATTAATTTAATTTAATTTAATTCCAGATTCATAATAAAGATAAACAGTTTTTATATATGAGTGGCCATTTGGATTACCCTTTCTGAAAAGTGCATGCTCAAATCTTTTGATATCTTAACATTGTGTCATACTGACTTCTTTAATAGTAGATTTTCTGAATGAACTTTAAGCTGTGTAGGTCTTCTCTATTTTATTTTGAACTTGTTTTCATTTCAAAATCTTTATATTTATTTTCATAATCTGCTTTTATTTTTCTTTGTCTATTATCTATCTATCTATCTATTTATTTGCAAGCAAGAGAGAGCGAGCAAGTGAGAGTGCAGGGAGGGATAGAAAAAGAAGGGAAAAGAATCTTAAGCAGGCTCCAGGCTCAGCACAGAGCCCAACTCTGGGCTCTATTTCACAACCCTGACATCATGACCTGAGCCAAATGAAAGAGATAAAATAAAATTAAGGTGTTAAAAAAAAAAGGAAAAAGAATTGGAGGTTTAATTAAGTGAGCCACCCAGGCACCCCTGTGGTACCTTAAATTAGCTGTCATATCTTTAAAGTTCTAGAGTATCCATTTGGTTCATTTATAAAACCTTTCTCAATATCATTTTTAGTGTCAGTTTTTGGTTCAATTTGCTTCCCCTCTCATTTCTTTGAGCAGAGTAATCAAGCCATTTTACAATCTTTATTGATCATTTTAACATCATACTTAATCCCATTTTGTCTATCAAATCTTGTTAATGGTTTTTCTTTGTGTGCTTTGTTACATTTTGCTATGTTCAAGACATTATATTTGAAACTCTTATTGAGTAGGGATAATTAAGAGCTATAATAATGGTATGGTCCTCCTTGGTAGGATTTTCTCTTATATCTGAGACTCTACAAGACAATCATACTCCAAATTCAGTGATTGACTTTCTCAGGTTACACAGAAGGCAAGGTAGGCTATAGTCTTATTTCTGCTTCTCCTTGTGCTTTGGGGATCTCAAGTTAAATTTGGGTTGTACCAAAGTCCTCAAATTTGATTGCTGCTGGATTTTGAATTTTGTTTCTCTAGTATCAAGAGTCTATGAACAACACAGCTCAGTGTGTTTTAGCAGTTTCAAATGCTCTCATAGCTAAAATGGCTTCAGGGCATATATCTCTAGGCTCTCATTGTATTTCGTATTTTGGCCCAGTAATCCCTCACTTATTTTTATAATCATTCTGATATTTTTAACTTTAAAAGCTATTTTGTCTGGATTTTTAGTTGTCTTAAGTAGGAGTTTTTAGATCACCATTACTAGAAGCAACAACAAATATACATGAAAATATCTGCAGTAGTTTATCACATCTTTATGGCTTTGAACTTCCATAAGCTGAGGCATCCTTCTCTAATCACTTAGGCAAACTCCAATTTACCCTTTAAAACAACCCAAGAATTGCTTCATTTAAGAACATGTTCAGGGATGACTCTTCCCCACTGTTCTTACCAACATTCCCACACACTCTTTGCTACCCACACCTTGCTTATGAACTTTCGTTAGGTATATCAGCGTGACCAGAATTTTGCTCTATTGTATTTTTGTCCTTTAGAGCTTTAATTAAATATGAATTCCATAGAAAGTCTGTCCCTTTTCTTTCAAACCTGGGTTAGTTATTTCTTCTCATTCTTTGTCAGAAGTTACTTTATTAGAGAAACTTATAGCTCTATTGTGACTTTGGAGCCTTTACAGTTTTTCGACTGGAAAAATCACCCATCCCTGAGATTTTTACGCAGCTTCCTAGCTGATATTATTCAGAAATCTGTTCAAAGCAGACTTTTTCAGGGAGGCCCTTTTGGACCACTCAGTTTAAAAACCTCTTCTCAATCACTGCTGTTTTAAAAATGTGCTTATTTAGTTCAAATATGCATCTCTATTAAAGAAAAATCAGTACGTTTTTTTTTTTAAAGTTGGCTTACCTATTATCTATCTCTCCCATTAAAATGATTCCTCTGGGCTGGGGTTTTGTTGTGCTCATCTTAGGCCAGGCACTCAATAAATTGTCTCTGAATGATTGAATTGTTTGACTCCCTTGCTAGATTCTCAACTTCATGAGGCCAAGGATTGTTCTATTCAGTCCTTCTTTATCCTCAATGTCTGTTATATTGCAGTCACTTACATGACTAATGGGAAAAATCACAGAAAGAAAGAGTTAAAACTACATAAAAACCCCGTAGGTTCAATAACACAAAGCTTTCTAAAATTATTTAGCCCAGGAATTGAATACTGGCTGCACTTTTGATTTTTTTTAAATGGTATTGAATTTAATTTAAATGGAAATACTGGAATGGTAGAATAATAAAAAAATTATAAAAGCAACTTGCTCCTTAAAGTAAGAATTATATAGGGCATCTCTTCTAGAAGCAAAATTTTCAAATGACAAACATCTGAAAGCATAGAAGGAGAAGTAAGAGTGTGAATTGTATTTCAATGCTCTTTTCTTTATATTCAACAAACAGCTTCATTCACACACCTTTCCAATTTTTTCAACTCTTTTGACAAAGCCTTCAGAGGAGTTACTGCTGATGACAACCATCACAGCCTAACAGGAGAAATTTTATAAAGAAAAATAATAGCATGTTTTTCCCAAATTGTTAAGGATATGGTGAAGCTCTGTCGGATTCAAAGGAGGAATGTGCAATTCCATGCTATATATAATAATAACTTGTTTTAATAGTGGCTTTGCAATTTTTCAGATATATCCATTTACTGAAACCACTATCAAATAAACAAAAACAAACAAATGAACAGGGGTTCGAGACAGAAATTATCTAATCTAAAAATAGCACATGTTCACAGAATACACAACACATATCCCAAGTACTACTATAGGTTTCAAGTAATAGTCAAAACAATAGTAAACATGATTCAGACCCTACCAGTCAAATCATAAATGGGACCTTAACTGTGAATCCTTATCTTTAGATCAAAGCGGGTAATTGGGGGCTGAAGATACATTATAGAACTAATATGTTATAGAACTCCTCTGAAATGAGTCATTTATTCCATCACTTTTCCTGCACAGCTGCTGACCCATGTTTTGGTTCCTGGAAATAGCTGCTACCCTGTCATACTTCTTAAAAGCACATATATTGATAACTCTACTCATTCCTCCATTCCTCTGTGACTGTCACTGTGTTAAAATGTGGAGTCAGCTGACTCACTTGTGATGGTAATAAAGTAGATGAGTTTTCAAAGTATTTTGTTATTTCTAAAAATGCAAAAACCAAATTACATTGAAATCATAAGGGGTGTTTCAGGGAGAGCTGTAGGATGTGGTTTCTTGTGTAATCCACAGAGATTAGCTCCAACACATATTTAAACTCTCCTCTAGGAGCAACCTTAGTGGTAAAGCAAGAAGATAAACAGATGTATACACACCCTGGCACAAAATTATCACTTATGTTTGGCTTCCTAGTCTCCTCGTGTTACTTATTTATCTTAACTTCTCTCTGAAATCAGGGAACACAGAATCTCAATCAGTAGACATTTTTCTACTGAATTACCCAATAGTCCGATCATACCCCTAATACTTTTTAAAATTATTTCACTCATAATCCCAAATCTGCTTTGCTTCCTCATCTTAGTACACTGTAATTTGATTTCAAAATGAGGACAGTTGTCAGTAATGCCACATTCATTCATCTATTTTACAATTCCATGTGCTTATAACTATGAAGATATGTTAATAACATCCATTCCAATAAGCCACCCTAAATTTATTATCATGAAACAAGACCTCAAGAAAGAGAATTCAAAATCATCCATGTATTTGCAACTTATTGCAATAAAGCCTTTATCAATAGACTTCCCTGTGCACATGGTGGTCAAATTGCTGGTGAAAACCAGCCAGATCTATTACAAGCTTTCTCATGGCTTCTAGGTAACCCAAGTGAGCCTTTATTGATACTGGGAAGGGATAAAGCAGGGAAGGGATAAACAGTGCTATAAGATTTGGCTAGACAAAAGTAATGACTCTCATTACAAAGTGAGTATTTTTTTTTCAAGCTTTAGTTCAGTTTATTTTTCTTGTATAAAACTATGTAGTAGCCACAGCTGGAGCCTGGGTCCTCTGAACAGAGACTCTGGTGTGGGTCTTCACAAGATGGTCCGTGAACTCCTGATAGGGAGACTTGGTGAACACAGTCTCCTTCCAGAGATCAGGGGTGAGATAGCTGTAGGTCTTGGAGATGGCATCGAAAGTAGCCTTGGCAAAGTTCCCTAGGGTGGCAGTGCAGCCCCTGGCCGAGGTGTAGCAGTCGTCAATACCAGCCATCATCAGCAGTTTCTTGGGCACAGGGGCCGAGACAATGCCAGTGCCTCTGGGGGCGGGGATGAGATGCACCAGCACAGAGCCACAGCGGCCAGTCACCTTGCACGGGACAGTGTGGGGCTTGCCGATCTTGTTCCCCCAGTAGCCTCGCCGCACAGGGACAATGGAAAGCTTCGCCAGAATGATGGCTCCGCGGATGGCAGTGGCTACCTCCTTGGAACACTTGACATCCAAACCGACGTGTCCATTGTAATCTCCGATGGCGACAAATGCCTTGAACCTGGTCCGCTGGCCCGCGCGCGTCTGCTTCTGCACAGGCATGATCTTCAAAACCTCGTCCTTGAGGGAGGCTCCCAGGAAGAAGTCGATGATCTCAGACTCCTTGATGGGCAGGGAGAAGAGATAGATCTCCTCCAGGGACTTGATCTTCATGTCTTTGACCAGGCGGCCCAGCTTGGTGACGGGGATCCACTCCTTGTCCGCGGCCTTGCCCCCGCGAGCTCCGCGGCCTCGGCCCCGGCCCCGACCACGGCCCCGGCCCGGCCCGGCCCCGGATGCCGCTGCCGAAGCCACCGCGGAAACCGCCGCGGCCTCCCATTCCAGGGCCCCCGGGCCCTCCGGGCCCTCCCGCAGCACCGGCGTCATCCGCCATTTGGTGTTCTCTCGGAGAGGAAACAAAGTGAGTATTTTAAAGCAAAAGAGCCTGTTGGGAATATTGTTTTATAAAATAGTGGTTTTTTTTATTAACTTTTTAAAATTCAATTAGGTAACATATAGTGTACCAATAGTTTCAAATGTAGATTTCAGTTATTCATCCATAGCATATAATAGCTAATGCTCAGTACTTACTGTTATAGCTTCTTGAAAGCAGAATTTTAACCCACTGAGCCACCCAGGCGCCCTTGAAAGCAGAATTTTAGATCACATTTTCTGATTACTTCCATGTCGTACAACACTTTCCTGCTAGCAACCTTCAAAACATACTGTTTGTTAGAGGAATTTCTTTAATAATAAATAAATAGGAATTCATTTAAATTTATAAATATATAAAATAAATAGGAATTTATTTAAATTTATTTAAATATTACACACTGTTTCATTGTTCATAAATAAGGTGATGATATTATAGCCATTAGTTGGTAGCACTGATATATCACTATCTTTTTACTTCTCAGTGCATTCTCTTTACACAAATAGATATATATTTTAAAAAATGTGAATCTGTGGCAAACTTGTAAAAAACCCTATACAGTAAAGTTTATCATTTTAAGTAATCTCAATTATCTTCCTCAATTGTGATAGTATATCCTTCTATCTAGGCCAGATATTGTATGAGGGATTTGAAGAGACATACTTTTCTAAATTTCACTTTTCTCATCTGCAAAATGCTTATCATGATCCTACAAAAAAATACACTTATAATTTTTTGATGAAAATTTATTTATTTATTTTAAGATTTTATTTCTTTATCAGAGAGAGTGGGCGAGAGAGCAAGCACAGGCAGACAGAATGGCAGGCAGAGGTAGAGGGAGAAGCAGGCTCCGGCCGAGCAAGGAGCCAGATGCGGGACTCGATCCCAGGATGCTGGGATCATGACCTGAGCCAAAGGCAGCTGCTTAACCAACTGAGCCACCCAGGCATCCCTTTTGATGAAAATTTAATCTGTATAAACAATATATTTGCTGTAATGCGTGGTTCATGGAAAACATCTTTTTTAATTATAAGCAGTATTAGAAATTAAGTAAATGTGTCTATAATATTTAAAGTTTTAACACATAATTCCACTGCTTTGCCTTATTTTCTCAAATCCCTTTACCACTTTCACTGACAGAGTCAAATGTACTTTTTCTACTAGTAGCCAGCTCTTTGTCTTTTGTCAGAAAGATGCCCTTGTGAATTATTTATAATAGAGATATTAGCAATAATAATAATAATAATAATAATAAATAGCAATGAAAATGTTAAAAAAAAAGTTTTCTTAACTAATTAGGGTTCTTAGACATCAATTAGAGGAACCACCTCGGGCAAGCAAATTAATCTGCAAGACATTCCCAGAATTAACAAGTCAGTCAGATACAGGGTTGTCTGTAGACTGAAAAGAACTAGGTTTGGAAAATAGGTAAGGACAGTGAAAAAAGTGATCAAATTTTTGGGCAAAATAAACTCTTAGGTGTCCTTTCAATGGAGTCCTGTTCATTATGTAGCAGAAACTCTGGAGATTATCTCAATCCATTGGAGTCACCCCGTTTATTAGCTTGCTATTGACAAAGTTATTTACAAACTGTAGAGCAAGAGGTTATAATGGAGAAAACTGATGGTAATGCACAGGATTCTTGTTAACAATAATGCAAGTTAGTGATTTTTCATTAGAAAACATAAATTCTATAACCCAAATTATGGGCCCAGAGCACTTCTGCTGCACAACTCTGCTTATATCCCAAATAACCATGTGAACTAGTTTTAATATCTGCTTCTCTTATTAATTTTTGAATAAAAATTCTTGACACAAGTATTTTATAATTGTGTGATAATCATGAATTTAATTTTTGGAGAACAAAACACACTTTAGCATAACTAGGTTTGTTCACAGAACCAGCCTTGATAACACACTTCTATATGTTAGAAATGATATAATAAATGTAGAATATTGGGCACTTGTTTGGTATTCTTTGCCATGTTTTGCACTATCTAAAAAGAGATCAGTGAACTTGGACTGGAGTTAGTAGACATGGAAGAAAATAAAATATTACAAAGAAGAATACTCTGTGGTCCACAACCTAAACGGCCTGGGATTCCCATCATTTGGATCCCTGTAGCTTTACAGAAGTCAATTAAATTTTTGTATCTCTGATTAAAGTTGTTTCCCCAGTACTTTTTCAAACATCTCTTGTAAAGTATTGTTTCCCAGAAAAAAAGGGATTTTGCACATGTATCTGCCTTTGTCTCTGGTCATGATCTCAGTCAGGATCCTGGGATCGAGCCCCATATCGGGCTTCCTGCTCATTAGGGAGTATACTTCTCAGTCTCTCTCTGCAGCTACATCCCCCTGCCCCACTCATGCTCTCTCTCTCTCAAATAAATAAATACAATCTTTAATTTTTTAATTAAAAATAAGATAAATAAATTAAAATAAAAAGTCTGGGTTTACTGCCCCATTTAGCTCCTTTTGTTTTTTTGAGTTGTATTTAAAGCAGCATGAGAGAACATGAGGCTCTCAAACTTAAAAAAAAAAAGGAAAAAATTGAGTTTTGTTAGGATTTAAGATCTTGTCTGCTAGACAAAAACGTTGGCTTTGTTAACATGTGAAAATTATCAAAAGGGAATAAGATAGAATTCTAATAATTTTTGTAGAAATTAAAAATTTTCTCCAACCCAATTACATACAGACCCTTAAGTAAATTCATTCCAATGTCCCAAACCAACCTTTTCTAATAGTAATGCATCTGTGTAAACAGGGTCAACCCAAGGAATAAATAAATATTATTATTTTTTTCCTGTCTCTTCCACAGTCTCATCTGGGTATATTGGTAGCAAGCCAATTATCTATCTTATAAGACATGATATCATAAGGAAGGGTATTCTGTCCATTTGGAACAACTGAAAATCATTGTAATTTTATCTTGGTGCAGTAACTTGAGATGGCACAGTGTGGTTTATGAATATATTTTATTTTTTTTTTACTGGGAAGAAGAGATTATAGAGATATTGGTTATCCAAGAGAGACTGACAGGTGTTGATAGTTGCCAGGTCAATATCCATCTACTTTTTCCTTTAGTATCAGAAAGCACTGAGGGATTGACAACAAGGAAACTTAAAACAACATCAAATATTTTATTGTCTCTTTTCTAGTTACATTGTAACCATATGACAAAGTATCAGTCGTACAAGATATCATTCTCTTTTACCTCTATCTTTCTGCCAGAAATGTGGGCTTAATAGTGAGAACTCCAACAGCAATTTTTGCAACTGTGAATAAAAAGCCATGAAAACCTCTAAGATAGTTCACTTGACTTTCTTAAGACTCTGAACCAACACCAGAAAACACTCTCTGTAGTCTTCTTGTTAAATGAAAAATATGGTTAAACCACTTTTGACAGTCTACTACCTACAGCAAACTGTAAATCTTAATTGAAATATGTCCTCTCAGCTGTGCTTAAGCAACTGAGTCCTGAGCTTTTCAGGTTTTCAGTCTGAAAGAGTACACCTCGGGTGCTCTGAAAGGGAAGAGAAACGACACCCTGTTCTCCATATAAATTAAAGAAGAGAAATCTGTGCATTTAAGTGGGCCATATAAAATTTATCAAGCAGTTATCTCCTAACTCCTTCCTATCCAAATTACCTGATATGCTCTCCCTACTCCTTTATTCCACGTTACTGCCTTTTCACAACATGTCTTCTGTTATTTCCTTCTTGCAAGCTAGTTTTGATTTCTGCATCTAAAAAAATCAACAATCATTGTGTATTTCAATTCCCATTTTCCTCAAATGCATTGATTCTTCTTATCTATTACTCTTTTCTCATACTCAGTGTCTTTGTCTTTATGGGGTTTGTACTTTGCTTTTCCCCATCCTTTACTGCCATTATATAATCAATCTAATAACTTCTTAGAGAAAGTTAAAAATTCCCGCATAGCCACACGTGAACACAAAGTCACTGATTTTTAGCAAACCTATAAGATAGTCAGACATCCATTCAATTTCTTTTTTTTTAAGATTTTATTTATTTATTTGACAGAGAGAGATGACAAGCAGGCAGAGAGGCAGGCAGAGAGAGAGGAGGAAGCAGTCTCCCTGCTGAGCAGAGAGCCTGATTTGGGGCTCGGTCCCAGGACCCTGGGATCATGACCTGAGCCGAAGGCAGTGGCTTAACCCACTGAGCCACCCAGGCGTCCCTCCATTCAATTTCTTAACTGAGTCCCAAATGCATCCTGACTTCTAACCTAAACCTAAGCTCTACTTCTTACACGTTGTTATATGACCAAATTCTTTCAGTTCAGTATTTTGTAACATTTAAATATTAATCAGTTGATGCTTTGTTTGTGTATTTCTATGAAAATAATTTGAATACTGTAGATTTATTGTTATATTTATAGGTTTATAATCAAAGTTTCATCAGTTGAAGTTTTTGGAAATTTCAGATATAATGATTAACCTAAAATGATACTGCCTCAAATCCCTCTGATATCAAGGCCCAACACCTGATTATAGCCAAACCTGTGGTGGATAGTTCCATGGGAAATTGCAGTTACTTAACACTAATAGCATCTCATGTTCTCTCTCTCATTTTAGAATGTCTCCAACACAACCTGAAAGTGTAGGAGAGTTAATGTCCTCTGAGGACAGCTCTCAGTGAAGTGGAAATAAGAACCATAGGTAAAATTGTCAGTTTTCAGGTCTTCATGAGGACAACTTAAAGAAGTTTCTCAGGACCTTTCAGTAAAAGCAAGCCTTCATTTTCTATCCACAACAATTATATCAACAATGTACCTCTTTGACAAAGTTGCTTCTTCACTGTATCACTTTCCCATTCTTTTCTACCTTGGATAATCTCCCAGATAAACTAACAGTACTCAAATCCTTTGTCCTACTCTTTGCTCTCAGGATAAATGGAGCCAAAAGACTTAGATGAATATCAAGTTCTGAATGGGATCTTAGAGCTATTTCTGTCCAGATTTTCATAAACATAGGGACCTTTGAATTATCAGGCTATAAATAAGTTCTAAATGGAGGGGGCAAAAGCAAAAAGTAGAAATTTTTATGTTTGATTTTTAATCATGATTAATTGACTTTATTGATTATTATAAATACTAACATTATAAAAGTGTGGATCTTTGTAAAACAATGTCATATTGTAAGAAAGAAGTTGCATAATCCTTTTGAGAATATTAAACCAAGTGTTCAGGTGCCATCTAATTTCTTGTTTAATCCAGAACTTTGGTGTGCATCATCTTGAGGAATAGGATTTTGAAGTCCAGACAGACTAAGAGAAAACTGATCCAAATGTGTGTGTTTATATTTCTGCTTTTGTTGTAAAAATCAAAGTGTGATTGCTGGTTTAAAATGGTAAAACTAATAATGTTCATGGACTCGATTATAAATTTTCTAATTGTATGGGAAGAATCCAATAAACATAGAATTAATTGATTTGCAAATCCTCAAAGAGCTACAGGATCAGGTAGTGGTATGTTCTGATTCAACAGCATCATAATGCAGCATTTTATATGTGTGGCTAATGGATATTTTCATGAATGTTTGCTAGCTAGTCAGCCAATACAGAGAAATATTAGGTAGCGTAATTACTCACAGTTGTGTTTAATAAAATGAGAGAAAATTATCAAATGACACTAATAATAATAATCCTATAGCAGGCTAAATATTCAATGATAATTACAAGTATTAATCTAGCTTTCTTCCCTGATTATGACTCTGCTCTCCTTTATCATAATGGGAGTAGCAGATTGTCTGCAGTGAATTGTGAAAACGCAGCAGTGACTTTGGCAGTGAAGGCCTCCCATCAATTTTGATAGGTTAAAATGATTCTGGTTGGTCTTGAGCAAATGTGTCAATTTTTTTTTTTCTGTGTGTGTCATAAAAGAAAGAAGCAATAGTAAATTCTTGCTGTTATTCCATGGAGCCAATAAAATCATACTGCCAACAAGAGGCTGTTGACACCATAGGTGTAGTTAACTGTCTTGAAATACTACGCCTGGAAATAAAATCCTAATATTTCACATAACCTCTTTTTTTAAAAGAAATAAAACAAAACAAAACAAAACAACTATACTGCTTACATTTAGGGCCCTGCTGTTGTGTAACTATTTTTGAACATGTCTTCTGTAAGTGTATATATATATATATATATATACATATTTTTCTGTGCAATAAATTCATTTAGAGATAAATTTGGATTGCAAATTATTTGGGGGGAGGCGTGGTATTTGTGGCTAGTCTTACAAGTAAAAAGGACTAAAAGAAAGAAGAAAAACATTTTTTATTACAGCATATTTACATCTGTCCAGAGTACTTATCTACTATAATACTGACTAATGTATAATACTGTACACAAAGAAAGAAGCTAAATGAGTTATAATTCAGTCAGTGTATAGCTGGCCATTTTAAAACTTACCACTGAATCTTTCTGGTATGCAATGTGATATCTGGCAATCTGGTCCAGTTCATTACATCAGGTCATTTGTATGTTCTTATTACCATTTTGATAGCATAGCACATTTTATAACCCAGACATTTTACAATGGAACTATGATGCATGTATTTTCAAAAGTATAGACATACATGAAGCTATGAGGTCAAAAAAGATGAATGTCCGTAGTACCATATAGACTCAACAAATAAAAGTGTCCAAGGGTCTGAGTGTGACTTATGAATATTGTATAAGATTAGGCCAACATGTGGTTTTGATATAAATAATCTGTTCTTAAATTAGAATTACAATCGTTGAGTACAGTGTTGAAAATGGCAGATAGATTTTAGCTATCTTTGCTCACTAGGGAAAATGGAAAAATGTTTAGTTTGGTCAGATTTTCACTTAACTTCTGAAAAATCTTACGTTTGAGAGAACCCTTCTGAAATAAGAATCCTTAAAGACATAACCCCTTTGGCACAAGTTTTCAAGAAACTTGTTTGATGTTGTAGACAATTCTATGGCACACGTACTGTTCTAGATGTTTCATGCCAATAATATGTAAGCCATACCAAGGCTACATATACATATAGAGATGTTCCTCAGCTTACAAGGGGGCTATGTACAGAGAAACACATAAAAAATTGAAAATGCATTTAATACCCCAAAACTATCAAATATCATAGCTTACCTTAAGCTTATTTAAACATACTCAGAACACTTACATTTGCCTGCATTTGGGCAAAATCATCTTAAGCAAAGCCTATTTTATAACAAAGTATCAAATATCACATGCAATTTATTAAATATTACAATAAAAAAAGAAGAATATATATATTCTATATATATATTCTATATATAGAATGCTTGTAAGAATATCAGGTGTTCACCCCTGTAATCTTCTAGCTGACTGGAAGCTGTGGCTCACTGCCGCTGCCCAGCATCACAAGATGGCACCATATAGAACAAGAGTTTCAGGTGGTAGGTGTTGTAAGTTTTACCCAAACTGACATTGGTTTTTGTCATCATATATGTCAAGTAGTTTTCTCAGGTTTATTTTTAGAATATCCTTGTATAATGAATATTTACACTGATATCTAGTATAAAAATCTTGCAATTTAACATTAGAAACATTAAGATATTGAAAATCAATCTATTTCTTTAATTCATTGAAGACATTTTTGGCTTGTTTCCAGTACTTTCTTACTGGTTAAAAAATGAATTTGAAGTAGTCTGGATTTCATTATTATATGGCACTTTCCCTTTGATGAATACAAAGACGATATTCTATATTAGCTATCTGAGAAGAATTTATTTTTTTAATTTTATTTATTTGTAAGAGAGAGAGTGAGAGAGAGCACAAGCAGGGGGAGCAGCAGGATGAGGGAGAAGCAAACTCCCGGCTAAGCAGGGAATCTGTTGCAGAACTGAGTCCCAGGACCCTAAGATCATGACCCGAGCTAAAGGCTCAGGCGTTTAACTGACTGAGCCACCCAGGTGTCCCAATCTGAGAAGAGTTCTGTATGCTATTCCTATTAATATGCAGTTTAAAGTCTAGGTAATTAACTTAATATTTTAGTGGCTATTGCATAGATAGCACTATGTTCCAGGCAGAGAGTAAGAAAGAAATATTAAATCAACCATATTCTATGCATTCTAAATGAAAATAATTAATCGATCATAAAAGTCCTTCTATTTATGGAATATCAACTTATAAGCTTTCCTCCATATGAACAATGCCAAATACCAGAATAAAGGGTCATCTAATACAAATAAAGGATAGAATTAAAGAATTCTGGTAAGCCATTTAATTTTGAAAAATGGTGTTCTATTGTTGCTGAGTTGTGGTTTTCAGTTACATAATATCTGATAAGTGTAGAAGTAACATGAGTGTTACGTGAGATGAGAAATGGTATATAATTAAGATATTTTTAAAAGTACAGATAAATACAAATTTGTAAACATAGCATTATGGAGGAGTAAAAATAAATGATAGCTACACACTCTAAAGTGAATAAAACTTGGAAAGCTAATAGAGAAGTAAAACAAGGACAGTGCAAAAAGTATGGTACATTTTTATGAAGTTCAAACAAATTCTGTGAAATCATAGATGGACTTAAAGATACTATTATGTATCAAATATTGTAAAAATTAAGCAAGGAAATAGCAAACATAAAGCAACCAAAGCATACAAACTTGGGTAGATACAAGAGGTGTGATCATGTTCTACTTCATAAAGAGATGAGTTAATAGATAAATACAAGTAACTAGACTTTTTAGAAGTTCATAAAACGTTGCCTGTTATTTCTTAGTAATATAAAATATATGGTTTTCTAACAAAAACGTTTATCTTAAAATATTTAAAAATAAATTTTAGGCTACTCCTAAGGTTATATTTACTTTTCCACTGTAGGAAAAGCTGGTTGTTGTAGTTGTATTTGTTTGTTTGTTTTAGTCTCCTCCTAGTTTTTATTATTATAATGTGGAATGAGGAATGTTAGATTGAAAAGTGAATTATTTTATAGACAAAAATCATTACTTGATTCACCTCCTGGTACAGCAGATGGAACTCCTGAAAATATGCCCTTTTGCCTTATGGAAGAGTAACAGTTATGCTTACTTCTGAACATACTTGGTGGTGGCCCTAAATAGTGACACCATAGTAAACATTTTGAATATTTGCAATTAATTTTTATAGTCATAGGGCTCCAAAAGGCACTGCAGGTATCTTAGCAGGTATTTCAATAAGGCTAAAATTTGCCTGACTGTTTAAAAATATTAGCAAGGCACAAAACATGGCAGAAGTATTGTCCTCAGATATTATTTTTTTCCATATGCTCCTGATTCCAGACATGACAAGTTATTTTTCAAATATTTATTATAAAAGTTTTTATTTATTTATTTGACAGAGATCACAATAAGGCAGAGTCAGGCAGAGAGAGAGAGGAGGAAGCAGGCTCCCTGCTGAGCTGGGAGCCCGATGTGGGCCTCGATCCAAGGATCCTGGAATCATGACCTAAGCCGAAGGCAGATGCTTTAACCTACTGAGCCACCCAGGCTCCCCCATGACAAGTTATTTTGATAGATGTATATACAGTGTATTTTCCAGTTATAAGAAAAATGGTTCTGCTATTTTTAACCTTTTTAAAAATTAAATAATTTTTTTCATTGAAATTTTATTTTTTAATGTTTTACTTTTCTTTTCTTTTTTTTTAAAGATTTTATTTATTTATTTGAGAGACAGAGATCACAAGTAGGCAGAGAGGCAGGCAGTGAGAGAGAGAGAGAGGGGGGGAAGCAGGCTCCCTGCGGAGCAGAGAGCCCGATGCGGGGCTCAATCCAAGGACCCTGAGATCATGACCCGAGCTGAAGGCAGCAGCCCAACCCACTGCGCCACCCAGGCGCCCCAATGTTTTACTTTTCAATATACTACTTAGAATATAAAACCTATTCCATTTTGTAAGATGTTTACCATTTAAAAAATGGTAATTTTCTCATTGTGTCTTCCCCTCACATTGCTTTATTTTGAATAAAAAATTTCACAATAAACATAACTGATGCTTTCCTTCTGATGGTCCCTCTGTTGGTCATATTGTATATGAGCCATGACAATTAGTTTTACAAAATTTATTGATGTTTGTTGATATGTTTTATCATAACTAATTTTCCCTCCCTTATCTAGATTCCCCAGCTTTCAGACAGGTGGACACTTCAATAAACCATACCCAAGGGATGTATCAAGTACTTCTTAGACATTCTCTCAGATCCTTGAGGTCTCATTTTGCCTAGGGATTTGCAATAGGTTCTGCCAGAGGCACCACTGTGACAACTGATGTCCATGGTCTATCTCCTGCTAAGCTCAAGAGGTCACTGGTTTCCAAGTTTATCTATAAAATTAATGCATTCCAGCAAGTTCTTTTTTTTAATATTAACAAACTTATTTTAAAGTTTATATGGAGAGGCAAAGACTCACAATAGTCAACATAGTGTTGAAGGAGAACAAAGACTGAGGACTGACTTCAAAGTTTACTAAAGCGATTGGGCACCTGGGTGGCTCAGTTGGTTAAGCCTCTGCCTTCCGGCTCAGGTCATGATCCCAGGGGCCAGGGATCGAGTCCGGCATTGGGTTCTCTGCTCAGCAGGGAGCCTGCTTCTCCTCATCTCTCTCTCTGGCTGTCTCTCTGCCCATTTGTGATCTCTCTCTCTGTCAAATAAATAAATAAAATCTTAAAAAAAAGTTTACCATAACGATAATTGTAAGCATGATATTGTAATACCACAGAGAGACTAGATTAAAGCAACAGAATATATATTATCAATTATATTTTATATTTAATAGAAAAGCAAAAGCAATACAAGAGAGCAAAATACAATCTTTTAAACAAATGGTTCTGTAGCAATGGTGAAGCTAAATCTAAAAATATAAAATAAAATAAATCCAGGCAGATATCCTACACTCTTCACAAAAATTAACTCAGATTGGATTATAAACCTAAACATGAAACATGTAGAAGGTAATATAGAAGAAAATTTAAATGACCTTGGTTTTCGCAATAACTTTAGCTACAAAAGCACAAGCACTGAATTTAAAAATGTCTACTCTGTGAAACACAATGCCAAGAGAATGAAAAGGCAAAGCACAGACTATGAGAAAAAATTTGCAAAATACACATCTGGCAAAGGACTGTTAATCAAAAATACACAAAGACCCCTAAAAACTCAACAATGGGGGAAAGACCGGATTAAAAATGAGCCAAAGGCCTTAGCAGATACCTCACCAAAGAAAATATTACAGATGGCAAATAAGCATATAAAAAGATGCTTCACATCATATGTCATCAGGAAAATGCAAATTAAAACAAAAAAGAGACACCAGTACATACCCAGAATCCAGAGCACTGACAACAGAACACGAAATGTTGGTGAGGATGTGGAGCAACAGGAATGTTCTTCCATGTGTATTGAGAATAAAGAATGGAAAACAACTTGGCAGTTTCTTACAAAACTAAACATATTCTTGCCAGATTATTCAGCAGTAGCAGCTCTTGGTATTTATCCAAAGAAGATGAAATCTATACCCACAAAGATGTCTATAGTAGTTTTATTCATAACTGACAAAAGCTTGGAAGCAACCAAGATATCCTTCCATAAGTGAAAGGTCAAAGAAAGTGTAGTACATGCAAACAATGGAATATTATTTAATGCTAGAGAAATGAATTACCAAGCTATGAAAAGATATGGATATAAATATTTAATAAATATTTGATTTTAGGCTTCTACAAGTCTATCAATGTTATTAGTATATTTTAACAGTGAATGCTCAGCATTCATGAATTTACCTAATAAAACATTTTGGGTTCAATATTTTAAATACTTCAACCTCTATGATTATATTCCTAATAATTTTGAATTGGGGTAAATAAACCTTAATTTTTTGTAACTTGTTTCTTATTGCAAGAGAGCTCAATGAAATTTTAGAAAATAAAAATTTACAAAAAAAAAGTTTAGTTTATTATTGCCAAATAATTTAAAACTTTATCTTATATTCAAATACATATATTTTTCTAAATTGATTTATATGCTACTAAAACCAAAAACTTTTAGTTATACTAGATTTCATATCCTGCAATCAATGCCAGAAATCCATCTGGCAATGATTTGTCTTAAATAGAGTTAAGATGGGTGTTATTACAATGCAAGATGGAAACAAAGATAGTATAACAATTGGTGTTACATAACTTTTCCGTTTTGATCAAGTTACTAATCTACAAAAGGCTTTTATCAGTGACAGACTTGGGACTTTAACAAAACTTTTAAACTAGCATGTGCGACTCATTCCTAGAAAACAACACAATCAATAACACTTTATTTAGATTAAATCATGACTATTTCTCCATTTGAATAAAAAAGGTAGCAACCCCAATAAGTTTATTGAACATGAAAAGTTGAAATGCTATAATGCTCCTAAGGAATTAAATGATCCAGTCAAGAATTACTAAAAAAGGATATAAATTACCAAAGTGTTTGTATAATTGTAATGTACAACTGCCCATTATCGTTCCATAGTGTAGGCTTGTACAAGAACTCTATAAAAGAACTCCACTTCTAAACTGTGGAAAATATGTTCCCTTTTCCCCTATATACAACTATTAAGCCATTCATTTAGCTTTTAAAATATCCACTTAATACAGGCTTTTTACACATTTGAACAGGCAGCAGGGCTCTATTCTTATCGCTTACATCTGAAGGATAGACTTCTAGCGTAAGAGGTAAAGCCCATAAAGGAGCCCAATAATAACAACAAAATACAGTTTAGTGAGCCCTTACAATCTGCCAGCTACCTTTCTGAGAATACTTCAATTAATAAAACATATAAAATACCTGACCACAAAGAGCTCACATTCTTTTGAAATATAATAGTGAAATAAACCAATAATAGAGGGGCACCTGGGTGGCTCAGTCTATTGAGTGACTGCCTTTGGCTTGGGTCATGATCTCAGGGTCCTGGGATGTAACTCCCCAGCAGGCTTTCTAGGCAGTGGGGTGTTTTCTTCTTCCTCTGCGCACCCTCCCAATTCTCTCTCTCTCTGTCTCAAATAAGAAAATAAACCAGTAATAGAATAATGATTGATGGTTGATGGTGATAAGTGATACAAAGAAATACAAGAAAGGTAAAAGCCATTGGGGAATGCTGGGATGAAAGTTAATTTTATTTTGTTTTGGGTGGTTATATCTCATTTATGAGATGTTATTTGCACAAAGACCCAGGAAGTGAAGGAGAGTGTTATACAAATATTAAAGGAAAAGATTGCTCTAGGCAGAGCAAGTAAGTATATAGACTTTGTGTGAACAGCTTGTCTGTTACTTTTGAGGAAAAGCAAGGAGGCCAATGAGGAGTTCATAGTGGTGGAGAGAGGAAGAACGTATTGATGTATGACCTTCTAGTACATTGAAACGCCTTCAGTTTTTATTTAATATGAAAGGGGAAGATACCAAAAGTCTTTCAACAGCAGAATAAAATCATATGACTTGATTTTTAGGTTAAATTGCTGTACCAAAATAAATTTGCATGGAGAAAGGAGTGCAGTATGTGTGGAAGTGGGGTTATCAATCAAGTCAATAATTCAGGAACATATGATGGTGTTTTTAGCATGCTGGGTGGTAATAGAAGTGGTGAGGTATGGTTTTCATTGTGTATATATTTTGATGGTGAATATTCTGGTGAACAGGATGGGGTATGTGCAGGACAGACATCAACATTTATTTTACCTGCACAAACAGAAGGGTGGAGTCTTCATTCCCTGATATGGAGAGAACTCTGAGTTCAAATGTTCTTTCTCATTAAATGGCATAGTGATGATGAGGATTTAGTCAGACAGTGAAAGAGAGCAGTAAGCATAGTGTTAAGCGGTAAGACATTATAATACATTGGAACATCAAAAAACGTTGTGTTGGATCATCTGTTTATGTGAGTAAATAAATAAATAAAGCTTCCTGGGGTTCTGATAGAGGTAAAGAAGACTGTATATGATCCAAAGGGGCACGTGCACCAAATGTTTATAGCATTAATATCCACAATAGGCAAACTATGGAAAGAACCTAGATGTCCATCAACAAATGAAATATATATATATACACACACAATGGAATACTATTCAGCCATCAAAAGAAATGAAATCTTGCCATTTGCGTTGACATGGATGGAACTGGAGGGTATTATGCTTAGCAAAATAAGTCAACCAGAGAAAGTCACTATCATATGATCTCCCTGATATGAGGAAATGGAGGTGCAATGTGGGGGGTTTGGGGAACAGGAAAAGAGTAAATGAAACAAGATGGGATCGGGAGGGAGACAAACCATAAGAGACTCTTAATCTCACAAAACAAACTGAGAGTTGCCGGGGGGGGGTGGGGAGGTTAGGGAGAGGGTGGTGGGGTTATGAACATTGGGGAGGGTATGTGCTGTGGTGAGTGCTGTGAAGTGTGTAAACCTGGCGATTCACAGACCTGTACCCCTGGGGCTAATAATACATTATATGTTAATTAAGAAGAAGAAAGAAGAAGAAGAAGAAGAAGAAGAAGAAGAAGAAGAAGAAGAAGAAGAAGAAGACTACTATAAATCAAATGCTATGGTTTTCAGCATAGAGTGTGTAATCAGGCATATTTTATTAAAGTAACCAAGTAAAATGAGGTCGAAAATTGGAATAACAGAAAACATAAAAATCAGAGATTTTAAAAAGAGATATGGGACAGTGTAGAGAATATAGTCAATGATATTATAATAGTGTTATATGGTGACAGATGGTGGCTATATTTGTAGTGATCATAGAATAATGTATGGAGATATTGAAAACCTGAAACCAATGTAACACTGACTATCAACTACACTCAAATAAAAAAATAGTAAAAGGAAACATTTTAATTTAAAAAGATAAAAAGAGGGACAAGAATTTGAAAAGTGAATTTCAAAAAGAGTAAAGATGAGGCTAAGACATACTCTGAACCTTGAGGAAAACACCATTTTGAAAATTCTTCCCATTTTGAGAAAACTCAAATGAATCAATACCATAAAAGAACCCATTTTAACCGAGAGATGTAATGAATGCTCAAGAAATAATTTTATGACAGGATAATTCTTCCCTATGAAACAGCATACAGAAACCCGGGGAAACACCTGGAAGCCAAATAAACTATACTGAAAATAAGAATTAGGAAAAAGATAAATGATGAAAGATAAGAAAATTAGACCTGCGACAGAGACCTAGTGAAGAGAATTTTTAGCTTGTGGTTTAATGTTTTTGAGGATAATCTAGAGTTCATAACTGCCTTGAGGCAGGCTGGTTGTAGGCAGTTTAGGCAGACCCCTAAGAGAGGCCTACTTTGGGCTGGACAAAGACAAATCCAACCATTTGACTAAAGTGTCTGTGAAGATGTTGAAGTCAGATGCAGCAGAGAAAGACCTGTCAAACCTAATCTCAGAAATGGAGATGATGAAGATGATTGGACAGCACAAGGACACCATCAACCTGCTGGGTCCTGCACACAGGATGGTCCTTCGTACACTATCATGGAATATGCCTCCAAAGACAACATACAGGAGTACCTGCAGGCCCAGAGGCCTCCTGACCTGGAGTACTGTTACAATATCAGCCACAATGCAGCAGAGCAACTCTCCTCCAAGCACCCGGTATACTTTGCCTACCAGGTAGCCTGAGGCATGGAGTACCTTGCCTCCAAGAAGTGCATACACCAAGACCTGGCCACCAGGGAAGTGCTGGTGACAAAGGACAACATGATGAAGATCTCAGACTTCAGCCTTGCCAGAGATATCACCACATCAGTTACTATAAAATGAGAACCAACAGTGGACTGCCTGTGAAGTGGATGGTCCCTAAGGCCATGTTTGACCAGATCTACATCCACCAGAGTGACTTCTGGTCTTTTGGGGGTGATCCTGTGCAAAATTTTCACTCTGGAAGCCTCCCATATCCTGGAGTGCCTGTGGAGGTGGTTTTCAAGCTGCTGAAGGAGTCATTTGATGGATAAGCCAATAAGTGCACCAGAGAGTTATACACAATAATGAGGGGTGGCTGGCATGTGGTACCTTCAAGCTGCTGGTAGAAGACCTGGATCATACTGTGGCCTTGACCTCCAACCAGGAGTACCCGGACCTGTCCTTGGCCCTGGAACAATACTGTCTATGCTTTCCCAACACCCAAAGCTTCACCTGCTCCTCAGAGAAGAATTCCACCTTCTCTCATGTGCCGTTGCCCAGGGAGGCCTATCTGCCCTGACACCCAGCCCAGCTTGCCAATGGTGGACTCAAATGACTAGTATCCCTATTACTCCTGTCCAGATTCCGTCATAAGCTGTAACCCTTACCCCCCACCCTCCCTGCAAGACTCACTGCCTTCTCCTTTGTCCCTTTCCTACTGGCAGGAGCCAGCTGCCTACCTGAGGCCTTCACCCCTTGAAGTTCACCTCTCTTCCCCTTCCTCTTCCTCCTCCTTACAACCTGCTCATGAAAGAAAGGAACAGAGAGGCAGGTACTTGCTCGTGGCTACTTCCTTCCCTCCCATATGTTGGACCAAGACCCCTCCCTGTCATCTGGTACTGCCTAGACGTCGAGAGAGTTGGAGATGAGGCATGCCAGTGAAAGCTGTCGGAGCTTTCCTGGTTTGGTTTTGTCTGCTTAGCATAACATGTAAGACTGAGTTCTGGTGGCAGGGACCTAGTCCTTGGGGCTATAGCACTAGTGAGGGGAGGTCAACTGCTCTGGGCATTGGCTAAGAGCAAGCCCTGCTCCAGAGATATGGTGCCAAGGGCTTATCAATTTTGATACTAATTTGCTTTGCTGACCAAATACCTGGTATCAAAAGATGGGAAGGCAAAGACTGGAAGCAGTGTTGTGACCATGGGGTCCAGCCCCAAACTATGAAGAAAACACAAAGTGTATAAATCTGAGTAAGTATATATTTACACACATTTTTAAATAGGTTGTTATCAAAGATTTAATCAATGGGTAATATGCTCCTCGTGGCTGGGAAGCATCAGTTGCCATATATTAAAAACAAAGAAAAGAGGTGTCTGGGTGGCTTCCTCCAAGAAGTGTCCCTTCTTTTCAGGTCATGATCCCAGGGTCCTGGGATGAAGCCCCACATCAGGCTCTCTGCACAGTGGGAAACCTGCTTCTCCTTTTCCCTCTGCCCTGCTTATAGTTCCTCTTCCTGTCTCTCTGTCTGTCAAATAAATAAAATATTTAAAAAAAAAAACAAGAAAGAAACAAAATGTTTTAAAAGGCCTTTTTTTTTTAAATTTTCTAGGGGTGCCTGGATGACTTAGTTGTTTAAGCAGATGTTTGCCTTTGGCTGAGGTCATGATTCCAGTGTACAGGGATCCAGCCCTGCATGGGACTACTTGCACCCCAAGGAGCTTGCTTCTTCCTCTCCCTTTGCACATGATTCCCCCTGTTTGTGTGCTTCTTCTCTCTCTCTCTCTCTCTCTTGCTGTCAATAAATAAAATAAAATCTTTTACTAAATAAATAAAAAAATAAATAAATTTCTAAACCTACTTTCAGTTTAGGTCCCTTAACAAAAATTGCTACTGCTTCATTAAAAAAAAAAAAAAGGATAATTTAGAAAGATGCTTCCAGAGTTAAAAAGCTGTTTTGTTTCTTTGTCAGGATTCAATATAGAAGTGCTTTAAAAAGTAAAAGAAAAAATATGCTATATTAACTCTAATCACACTATAACTTTGGTGGTTATATCAAGATAATGAAAAGTGATTTTAAAGCAAATTTCATTATCAGACATAAAGATCAAGTCAAAATTACAGAAGAGTAAAAGGATGAATTCATCAGGGAGTATAATAATTCTTTTTTTTTTTAAAGATTTTATTTATTTATTTGACAGAGAGAGATCACAAGTAGGCAGAGAGGCAGGCAGAGACAGAGAGAGGAGGAAGCAGGCTCCCTGCTGAGCAGAGAGCCCGATGCGGGACTCGATCCCAGGACCCTGAGATCATGACCTGAGCCTAAGGCAGCGGACTAACCCACTGAGCCACCCAGGCGCCCCGGGAGTATAATAATTCTTGAATTTTAATACGTAACAACAGATTTGGGGATATATAGGGAAAAACTAAGAACAAAAATCATAACTTCTACCTTGGACGACAAATGGAAAATAATTTCAACACCCTTATTTTAAGATTACATAGACAAATGGTCATCATATTGGTAAGATATGTAAGACTTGAACAAAATGATCAACTAACTAGATATGCTTGATATTACATTACAGTAACTGAACTAACTGAGGTCAGTCTTTGGTGAATCACAGAAACAGGTGGAGTTGTCAAACAAAGGAATCTTTGTTTACAACATACAAGGAGTTCACAGGGAATAAGTTCCAAAGCCTTGACTGTTTGAACAGGAGAGAGATTTTTATTTAGTATTTAAGATGAATACTCAGAAGGGAGAGTTTTATTATCCCGTGTATGGTTGGTCATAAGGTTGTGGATGCATGCACATCCACATATGTATTTGTGCAATATGTATTGCATGTTCACCTGAATGAAGCTTGTATTCCACCGAGGGCAGAAACTTCAACGGTAGAATAAAGCAGAGGTAACTGTTGGACAAGGGAAAGGAACTCTGCAGGCTTCAAGAGCAGATAGAAACTAGATGGGGTCTTGGGCTCATTTTCTGGGACAAGGAATGAAAGGCCTTGATTGCTTTTGAAATAGCACTAGGAGTTTTACCACTGATTTATTGTCTCAATAGCTTAGGCTATTTCCTGGTCTGGTGGTGACTGTTAGTTTTCCCATTGCCTTGTTCCCTCAAAATCCTTAGGAGTGAGGTTTTTGCATTTCTTTGTAAGAACCTCCCAGGAATTTTTGGAAGAAGTGTGCTGGGGCAAGTACACAGGTGGGGTATAGATCATTGAAAATAGCTGGGGACAAAAAATGACTTTTCTTATGTCAGGAAAACTATATCTCTTCTTTAATTTTCTAGGAACCTCTAACTCTTTCTGCTGATGTTACCAGCAGGCATCTGAGATATTACTGATTGTTCTCTTGAACCTAAGGAAAAGGAAATGTAGAAAGCAAAAGAAAAAACTTTAAAATCTATCCTGCAACTCATCAATTCACTGCAGCCACCTCTCTGTCTTTCCCTTTCTCTTTTTCTCTCTTTCTCTTTCTCTCTCACTTTCTCTCTCACATACGCACAACACACGCAAATCGACTTAAAGCAATTTTTAATTTTCCCTATTCCATTTTAATATACTTGAGGCATGATCATTTTCTTAGTAAATACAAGAAAAAAAAATCTAGGATTCCATCATTCTGTGTGATTAAAGTATTGAGGAATTTACTTCCAATAGCACTTATAAAAACATATTTTATTTAAGGAATATTATATAATCAGGTGCCTGCATTTTTCTTATTCTCTAACTAGTGTTATTTGGCAATTAATATTTTGTCAATCAATATTCCCCTATACCTGAATGTGTGGGCAGTGAGAGATGAGTTAGAGGCAAGGATGGTGAACACTCCCAACAACTGCAGACTACATATATCTTAAGCCATGATTTTCTTTGCAAAGGTCAACATTGATAATGTTCTAGTCATACCTCCGTGTACCAGGAAAGAAGTAGCATATTTCTTGAAAGACACAGCTATCAAAGCTCCATTGAGAATCCGTAAAGATGGAGAAGGGATTTGCAAATTAAATATCTGATAATGGACATCTACTCTGATTATTTAAAAATGAATAAAAATAAAAAACCTTACTAATAACCAAACAGAGTATCCAATTTTACATGTGAAGGAAATAATGGAAGAGACATGTCACCAAAAGTATATGGATGGCTTATAAGCACATGGCCAATTTCTCAACATTTAAACATTAAAGAAATACAAATTAAAATCATAATGAGACATGCTTACATATCTATTAGAATGGCTAAAATTATAAAGGCTAATTGTACTTGGTCTGAGCTAGATTGAGAAGCAACAAAAAATCTAAACTGTTGTTGGCATATATCATGATACAACCACTTTGGAAAATAGTTTCAAAATTTTTTTAAATGAAAAATATGTTGCAGTTACACAAATAGCCATTTTATTCTAGGCATTTCACCAAGAGAAACAATCCCTATGTTCATACAAGGACTTGTATGTGAATTTCATAGCAGCTTTATTTTTAAGAATTGAAAACAGTGGAAATGTTCATCAATGTCCATCAATAGAGCAAAGACAATTGGAGATTCTCAAAGTAATGATGCCGAGAAAAGAAAATCCAGGCCATGAATAGTATATACTGTGTGATTCCATGACTACAAAAAATCTAGAAAATACAAATTTATATATAGTCACAGTCATCAAATATATGGTGTGATTTTAGTGCCTTCTTCTGTGCTCCCATAGCTTCCTACACTTGGATCTCCGAGCATTTCTTACACCATGTGAAAATATGAACTCTTTCTCTTTATTCTGTCTTACTAGAATAAGAATCCTTGAAATTTTATGGACATTTGAACTCTCAGTTATTAGCAAAAATTCTATCACACAGTAAGTTTCCAAATATAAAAGCCAGAGTTTTACAATGACTTCGAAGCTTTTACATGATCTAGCCACTCATTTAACCTCTGTGACCTCTTTCCCTGCTACTCTTCAGTCACTCACAGTGGCCTCCTTGCTATTCCTCAGATATGCCAGGCATGATCCAACCTTATGGCCTTCAAGATAGCCAATTCCTTTGTCTGGAGTGACCTTATTGCTGATAGTTCTGCGCAAATTCATCACCTTCCCATACATTTGTTCAATTGTCAGCTTCATTGTAACTACCCTGATCTTTCTATTAAAAGATTTAACTCCCCATCCCCTGCCTAGCAACCTTGATTTTTCTCACCCTGATCGAATTTTTCTTTTTCCCCATTGTACTCTTCCTTTTTGAATGCACTATGCCATTTTTATTAAGGTTTATAGCTTTGAATTGTCTCACCCATTAAAATAAAAGTTCTACAAAGCCAAGTATTTCATTTACCAGTGTAGTCTGAAGTAATATCTGCCATATAATAGTTCAGTAGACAACTGGTAAATTTCAAAATAAATCAATGTTGAGAGTATACTGAATTTCATAAGTCATTTCAATATTTTTTTCCAAAAAATAAACTACATAAAACATACTTTAAATTTACTTTCAAAATATTTTATAGCATATAATGGACAATATACATAAGCCTAAAGAAACAATCCTATAATTAACCATTTCATACCTACTTAAAAACTGCATAATACCACACTCTTAGATCCTCTTTGAATGCTCTAAAATAACCCTTCAAAGGAAATACATTTTTAAAACTCACAGATTTTTTGGCAAATAATTTAATAAAATAAAAGTTTCATTCATCTATGTAGATCAAAATAAATATTTTTAATAAGCATGAAATTATAACTCTGAAGTGTGCTAAAATGAAACCACCTGCTAAGGGTGAGAGAACAAAAATAAACATCCTTTTTCCAAATAAGAGGAATTTATTACCTTTGAATCAAAGCATGTGGATTTGTTTTAACTGGCAATAAAGCAATATGGAGACACAAACCATAGAAAGTCATATTTTAGATTTCTAAAAGACTTCTAAGTGAATAGTATACATTTTTTAATTGCTACATAATGCTACATAATGACAAGATGACAGGTTGTGACAAATAGCATTTTAAAAGCTCTACTCATAATGGAACGAAAGATGTCATTTCCCTATAATTTTATATATGTCTTTAATTTACTATATCTGGATCAACATATTACCAAACAGATGTTCATCAAAGACTAAATCATTTTTAATGGAACATAATAATTTGAACCTACATCTATTAATCATTTTTTTCGATCTAACATTTATAGTCTCGCTAAACATTTTATCAGTTGTTGACAAAATTCAAAATAAATAGGATAAAAAGTCGTTTTTGGAAAAGTAGATTTTTTTTTCAAATTTGCATTTAAATGAAAATATTTGCTGATATTTTTAAAACTTTAAAAGTAATTTTATATATATATCTGACCTATCAGATGATATAAAATTTTTGGAGAAAATATGACATATTTTTTGATCTTGGTTGAAGGTATTAATAAAGAGCAACTGTTTGTATTATTTGTATTGTGATATCTTAGTTAATAAACATGGATAACTGGTATAAAATATGTTTTTTTAAAAATTTTATTTATTTACTTGACAGAGATCATAGGAAGGCAGAGAGGCAGCCAGAGAGAGAGGAATGGAAGCATGCTCCCAGCTGAGAAGAGAGCCCACTGTAGGACTCAATCCCAGGAACCTGGAATCATGACCTGAGCCGAAGGAAGAGATTTTAACCCACTGAGCCACCCAGGTGCCCTAAAATATGTTTTTTTTTTAATATAGAAGTATAGTTCTTGCCAAAATATGGAACTAGCTGGAAGTGAATGCCTCCTTCAAAGTCAGCTCTGGAGAAATTATGCCAGTGTAATATGGAACTATTTCAGATATTAACCAAAAAGAAAGAAATGATGATAAATTCCTTAAAAGACTCAAAGTTGCCCTTGACTGGTATGTTTCAAGCTCTATTCCTGGTTTGAAGACAGGTTTTAACAGGCCTGTCACTGTAGAAATCCACTAGATGTTTAGAGGCTATCAGAACTTTACAAAAACCTTGAAGGGGTAAAGACTTGAAAATTCTTTAGAGAGATTAGCTCCCTAAGGCATTATTCCTCCACACATTTTCCTCCAATCAATTAAGACTGATGGATGAGGGGCACCTGAGTGGCTCTCTCATCACGTGGGTGGTGGGTTAAGCCTCTGCCTTCATCTCAAGTCATGGTCTCTGGGTCCTGGGATCCAGCCCCACATCGGGCTCTGCTCAAAAAGAAGCCTGCTTCCCTCCCTGCTTGCCTGCCTCTCTGCTTACTTGTGATCTCTCTCTCTCTCTCTTTCTCTCTCTCTGTGTCCAATAAATAAATAAAATCTTTAAAAAAAAGCTGATGGATGATAAATTATGAAAACTGCTCCCTCCAAATGATGCTTCTTCATAAGGATTTAAGAATTTAAAATTGTAAGAATTTAAAATTGAAACTTGATCATAGGATTTATCTTATAGAATAAAATCAAGTGAAGGCAGTTATTATTAGTTCTGAAGTATTGGTGATTCTGAATTCTTGGCCTCATTAGTAAATTTATTTTTAAATTCTCCCATGGAGTGGTGATTGGCCTTCAGTCTTTCATTGATATACATCATTGGGTCAAATGAGATGTGTGTGCCCAGAACTATATATAATCTTTTTTGTATTTCACTGGAGATGGCATTTCTGAGTTTTGTTCAATTGAATTTGGACAGATGTTTTAATAGTCACTTCTAGAGTTGGCCCTGGAGAATATCTTCCTTTTTTTCTCTTCCCGATTCTCTGAAAAACCCTGACTAATTCACATTATCACAGTAATATCACATTTCAAGTTTTTCCAAACACTAAAGCTGCAAAATAGAAGGAAGCTACTCAGAATGGAATACTATTATGAATGATTGAGAAAGAAAACATTATTATAATTAAGCTACCAGGTTTCAATGTATTTTATTGTTGCTTAGAAAATCCTAGCATACCCAGACTTTACAGAGATTTGATGATCCTAAGAAGAGCTGAACTCATGGACCAAAATAACTATGCACATAAAAAGTACAATTACTTACCTAAAAAATATGATGTGGTTAACTTTATATGCCAATCCAAGTGTTATTGGAACAGGAATTAAAAAAATAGCTTAGGGGCGCCTAGGTGGCACAGTGGATTAAGCCACTGCCTTCAGCTCAGGTCATAATCTCAGGGTCCTGGGATCAAGTCCTGCATCAGGCTCTCTGCTCAGCAGGGAGTCTGCTTCCCTCTCTCTCTCTCTGCCTGCCCTCTGTCTACTTGTGATCTCTCTCTGTCAAATAAATAAATAAATAAAATCTTAAAAAAAAAAAAAGAATGACTGTACTTTTAAAAAATAGCTTAAAAGGAGCGCCTGGGTGGCTCAGTGGGTTAAGCCGCTGCCTTCCGTTCAGGTCATGATCTCAGGGTCCTGGGATCAAGCCCCACATCGGGCTTTCTGCTCAGCAGGTAGCCTGCTTCTCTTCCTCTCTCTCTGCCCACCTCTCTGCCTACTTGTGATCTCTCACTGTCAAATAAATAAATAAAATATTTTTAAAAATAGCTTAAAAGTATATGATAAAATAATGATATACATATACAAGGAAAAGAAAGATACTATACTGTGAATATAAATTAAGTGAAAATTGTTGAAATAAAGAATACAATAAATGGAGACTAAGATGAATATAGCTGTAAAATGAATAAATGAGTTGGGAAAAAGAAACAAATTAATGACTTCTGCCCAAATACAGCAGAAGAGAAAAAAAAAATAAAGAAAATATTTAAATAAGTACTGAGATAAATTTTGGAGAATTAAAGAAAGATAAAAGATACCAGACTTAAAATGATGCCAAACATGAGATATCAGAAACAAAACAAAACAAAAACTACACACACTAAAAACCACTCGTATACATTATGGTGAGTTTTAAGAATATCAAAAACAGAGAAGAGCATAAATGATGCCCAAGAGAAGAACAGATCACCTAAAATGTACAAGAATAATACTGACAGCACAATTCTCAATAGTAATAGCATATAAAGAGACAGCTGGGAGTTTTTATAGATGGAAAAGATATTTGAAACTAGGTATTATACATCAATCCAAATTATTGATTAAATTTGAGAGCACAGTAAAAATACAATGAAGCATGTTAGGTCTTAGAACATTTATCACACAGAGACACACATTTTGGAAAACTTCCTTGGAAGACAGCTCAATTTAGATCGAGAAAACAGAATTATGTACTCAAAGGCACATTTTGAAGGAAGGATTGAATATAGTCTGCACTGCAAATATTCTTTAATCGTATGTTCTGAATTTCCTAAATTTAAGAAGTATTTGTTCAAATATTTATCTTTAAATAAATCCTAGGAGACTTTTTCTTGGATTCTGGAAAATCAGTCCATTTGGATACAAATCTTTTTGTCACTGATGGAAATTTTGATAGCCCTTAACTGTGGAATGCCTAATGTATTGTTACAGCAATTGTGATTTGCCAATACATGGGTGATGTGTGTGTGTTGTGTGTGTTTATTTTTATTTTTGATGGTTTAACTCTTCTATGAGATTTTTAAGTAGACATGATTTTAATAAATTATGATTTGTTGAAATTTATCTGAGGTCATATATAATAAAATGAAATTTGTGTGAACTAAAGAAGTGCATCTCCATTTTTTTTGTTTTAAGAGTAGACTGGTCTTTAAAAATTGTCCAAAGAAGTACATTATATTCATTATTAAATTTGATAATATACAATAAAGTATTTATGGTCATACTGGACCATATCAAATTCTACTATTAATTCATATTCATAATTACCATAAGAGGAAAAAGGGATATTTTTCAAAATAATAAAAAATTAGCGTATTTTTCAGAATATGATATAGTGTTATTCACTGAACTGAGGGAACAAATGTCAAAGTCTAACACAGTTTACAGAATGTTTTAACATAAATTGAAATTTAAATCTGACCAAATTTCACAGTTTTAAGTAAAATGATAGCACTTTATATCCTTGAAAAGTGGTAAGTGACCCAAAACATGGCTTAGAAAACCAAATTTAACACTACACTAGTCTGAGATGGTTAAGTTATGGTACAACTTGCCATTGTGTATCATCAAATGGTATATTTTTTTCTTTTGGGCTTGTCATTATATTTTATTTCAGCCATTCTGGTAAGTGTGTAGTGATATCTCAGTGTCATTTTAATTGCATTTCCTTGATGTCTAATTATGTCAAAATATATTACTTTGATGTTTAATGCTCTGAACTTTCTCAGTTCAAGACCATGAAGCCACTTAGGAAAAATACAGTTGCAGAGGCACTCATAGACCAACTCTTATTTCGAAATAAGAAGAAACATTACTACCCATTCCAACAAAAAATAGATTTGTTATGCAGCAGGGATTTTATAAATTACCTGACACAACTTATATAGTAAGATGAAATGGGACAGGCGGCTTCTTGCAGCTATATACAACATCATTTTAATTTTAATTTTCAGTATAATTTTTCCAAGGTATACACAGAATATATATTTAATGTAAATTGTGAACATTTTAAACTCTGTATATGGAAATTAGTCAATTTTAAGTTTATAACAATCAAAATTAACGGAAGTTTATTTTAAATTAGTTAGCTTTCTCTGCATTGCAAGACAGAATAATCAAGAATTGGTAAGAAAAAAGTAATCTCTGTAAAATTACCGGGGGTGCATTATAAAGTGTTCGGTAACCGATCAAACTCACAATTTGGATTGAATGGCAAGTGATTTTTAAAATCTGGAACTCATTGTCAATTTTTTTTTCTTCATTGTGTCTTAATAAATTACTGTGTTCATTTGCATGGAAGTGAAGAAAAATGCATGACATTTCATCTCAACACTAACACCTTTAACTGGCAACTCTGAATGTACTTTCCAGCAGTGTAACAAAGTAAAGATCAATGATGTTTCATGAAATATCTGTTATAATTCTCAAGGAGATAGGGAGTTTGTGCAAAAATGCAAATCACTTTGCGACTAAACACATTGTTTATTTCAGCTAATTTTAAGAAAATATGCTGAGAATCTCTCAAAAAAGGAAGCAATGATTTAGGTTTGCCTTCAAAATCCTTATCTAATCCTGAACCAACAGCACATAGTTCAAAGAGCAACTAATTTGAGTAGCTCCAATTTACACATTTCCTAACAATGCTTAATTTAGTGGAATTTCTGTCCAATTATGGTAATTTGATGTAATGAAAGACAAAAGTTCAAAAAGATCATCCTTAATTTATATAGATGCCAAACTCTGCATTTTCTGAATGACGCCCAGGAACGTATTTTCAAAAACAAACAAACAATGCCAGAACCACTATTAGGTCATCTCTAGGCAGAAAGTGACTCAGAGCTTACATTACTCTCTCCCTGAAAGTATACTGTAGGCACTGAAACTACTACCCTGAGTCTGTGCTATCAAATTCCTTAAGTTAGAAAGTTTTAAAACCCGTCTGTGTGGGAGTATTTCATTTACAGATAGAGATTTGGTTGTTTATACATTTTCATACTTGATTTTTAGGGTGTAATAACTATGTTTTAAAATTCATGGTGGTTTTGAATACTGTTGGATAATTGAGCTAAAATGGTATATCCATTCCTCCTAAGAAACAGAAATTATAGAAAGGTAGTGCTTTTCAAATCTGACATCTTTGAGTCATTGCAGTTTCATATAAATGCAATAGGAAAAGTGTCATTCATGTTTATGATATTTTCTATAAATAAATTAGAATGTACTGGAGGCCTGATATAAAGTGGGATGCCTAAACTTCAGTAAGATCTTGTTTTCAATTCAAAATAAATTTTATTTTTTATTTTTTTATAATGTCCCTCAATTTCAGATAAGCACCCCCATAATGTCCACTCCGGTTTTTTTAAGATTTTATTTATTTTATTTGACAGATAGAGATCACAAGTAGGCAGAGAGGCAGGCAGAGAGAGAGGGAAGAGGAAGCAGGCTCCCTGCTAGGCAGAGAGCCCGATGCGGGGCTCGATCCCAGGACCCTGGGATCATGACCTGAGCCAAAGGCAGAGGCTTTAACCCACTGAGCCACCCAGGCGCCCCCAAAATAAATTTTAAATTGAATTATGCACCTCTAAGTTCAGAGACAATAAACATCAACCAACACAATTAATAAGTTCTATTTCTTGAAATTTCGGGAACATTGATAGTCTCATCTCCTGGAAGAACAACAGCTAAAATTTTAGGTCATGGATTCCTGCTAAAATATCACTTTCCCAAAGAAAATTAATGTTAGGAATTTTCATTGATTGTTATTGATCATGAAGAATATAACAACCACGATAAAAAGAGTAGGAAAAACATGATATCTCATCTGTAAGGGCATGTGGAAAGTAGGAAATGCTAATAAAAATAACTACCATTATTTCCTAAGTTAACATAATATAACAGAACAAAAATATTTCAAAACAATGTTTTCTTTTTTTTAAGATTTTGTTTATTTATTTGACAGAGAGAGATCACAAGTAGGCAGAGAGGCAGGCAGAAAGAGAGGAGGAAGCAGGCACCCTGCTGAGCAGAGAGCCCAATGTGGGACTCGATCCCAGGACTCTGAGATTATGACCTGAGCCAAAGGCAGCGGCTTAACCCACTGAGCCACCCAGGCGCCCCCATAACAATATTTTCTAGGCTCATTCTGATAACTCTTTTCTACATTCAAATTTAAAGGTTGAGGCATGTGATATATATTACACAAAAAACATCCCAAGGAATTCGTTAAAAAAAAAACTTTAATAAAGAACAAATCCAAAGGAATTTCTTTTCTAATTTAATTAACAAATTATGAATTGACTTACCTATTTCATCACAGTGTATCGGGCACCAATAATATTTTTTAATCGTCACACCTGATGCAATAGTTATCATCTTTCAGACATACTGATCACGAACAAGCAAATAAACAAGAGCACCGTAGCTTAAGATCTACCTGCATAAATATAGGCTACTTCAGACAATCTCTTCACCACAACATAGAAATGAATAGAAATCATACATGCTCTGTATGGACATACAGATGAGATAGAAGGGGATGGATGTTAATATATGCAGAATCTTTATTAATTACATTGTAAACCATAATATGGAAAAACAGAATACAATTTTAGAAATACCCAGGTCACCATCATTGTTTTATTTTTATATGTGTAGATAAGGAGTTTAATAAACAATCCATGACTATTCAACTCTTTATATTTTGAAAATTTTAGTAAAAGTAACAAACCTACCACCTAGAAAATTATACTTATCTGCAACATACAGCTTTGCCAGCATGGTAGAGGAAAAGCAAAACAAAATAAGTAAGAAAAGTTTAACATTTCACAAGAGATTTGCTTTTATTTTTTATTTATTATTTTTTATTTTTCATTAATTATTTACTTCTATTTTCTACTTTATTTTAATGAAAATGTCATGACCATAACATAAGAGCAGAATTAAACCAACATGAGAAATTATTTTTTCATAAGTTAAAATAAACTAGCTTGGTGATTAATTCAAAATTATATTACAAATTTCAGTGTTCTTGAAGTAAGTATCACTGCATAAACAAATGAGTCAGGAGTCATAAACTAATGATGATTCTAAATGTTATTTAGAGAGACATTCTGTACTTAATATATTTCAAATATTCTACACAAGGCAAAGTGGATCCAAGTAATCTGTAGGCAAAATAAGATTTTAGAGAAGTATATATTTCCAACAGTATTTATAAAATATTACCTTTATGTAAGGCATCATCCTGGACTTTGTGGAAAACACACAAAGGAGTAAGAAGTGGCCCTTCAAGAAACATATACAATATCAAGGTTTAACATGAAGCAGCATGTCTTCTCTAAGTAAAAAAAAAAAAACATTGTACCAACTGACTTTACTGAAACTTTATATTTATTGCTCTCATTTTAGGTCATAGTGTCCTTCTGCATGCAGGCTGCTATAACGGACATGATATAGACTTAATAGCTTATAAAGAACAGGAATTTATTTCTCACAGTTCTAGAACGGAGAAGTTCAAGATTAAGGAATGGGCAGATCCAGGGAGAGCCCACTTCCTCATAGATGGCTATCTTCTCACTGTAAACGTACATGATGAATGAAGCAAGAGAACTCTCTGGGGTCTCCTTTAAAAGGACTGTAATCCCACTTATGACCTAATCACCTCCCAAAGGCCCCTAAGTTTTAATACTATCACTTCCAGAGTTAGATTCCATAATATGATTTTGGGAGACATAAACATTCACACCATAGTATATATAAACAAAAAAAGACACAAAAACAACAAACAAAAAAATTATTTTAACTACCTATTATTTTCAACTACATAAACTTTTAATTTGTTTCTATATAATATTAAATAACTCATTTGAGTGATTCACTTATATCCAATGCATCTGAGTGCAATTAAATTTGCTTACCCAGCATATCCAGAAGCATATTTCTTCAGACTATCCCATTCCCCACCTTACAGGATTTACCACAATTAGAAGACATGGGATAGAGGATAGATAGATAGATGTATACATAAACACACTTGTACATACACATATGCATATTTTTTCCTGTTAATGATACTCATGCAAATAAAATTTAAGCTCAAGAAACCTGTCTTGTGTGTTACTTAATATCCAGTTTTTAGTCAACATCCAAAAACAAATAATCCAATAAAACCATGGATAGAAGACATGAACAAGTGTTTCCCCAAAGCACACATTCAAATGTTCAGTAGATACATGAAAAGATGTCCATCATCATGTATCATCAGGAAATTGCAAAGCAAAACTAGAAAGAGATACCACCTCACACCTGTCAGAATGGCTAAAATCAACACTACAAGAAACAAAAGGTGTTGGAGAGGATGTGAAAAAGTAACACTTGTGGGGGCTGCCTGGGTGGCTCAGTGGGTTAAGCCTCTGCCTTCAGCTCAGGTCATGATCTCAGGGTCCTGGGATCAAGTCCCACATCGGGCTCTCTGCCAGGCATGGAGCCTGCTCCCTCCTCTCTCTCTCTCTACTTGTGACCTCTCTCTGTCAAATGAATAAAATCTTAAAAAAAAAGTAACAATTGTGAACTGTTGGTGGTGATGCAAACTGATACAGCCATATTTGAAAACAGTATGGAATTTCCATAAAATTTAAAAATAGAAGTCCTTTGTGATCCAACAATCCTGTTGGTGTGTATTTACCCAATGAATATAAGAAAACTTATTCAAAGGGATTCTAGCACCCCTATGTTTATAGCAGCATTATTTATAAAGCTAAGATATGGAAAGCACCCAAGTATCCATCAATTGATGAATAAATAAAGAATAAGTGGTATGTATATACAATGGAATATTATTCTGCCATAAAAAAGACTGAAATCTTGCCATTTGCAATAACATGGTTGGAACTAGACAGTATAATGCTAAAAGTGAAATAAGTCAGTCAGAGAAAGACAAATACCTTTACTCATATATGGAATAAAAGAAACAAAACAAACAAGCAAAGGGGAAATAATAAGACATAGAAAGAGAAACAAAGCAAGAAACAGACATTTCATTACAGAGAACAAACTGATGGTTACTTGACGGGATCTGAAAGGAGTGATGGATTAAATAAGTGATGGGGGTTAATTAGAGCACTTGTCATGATGAGCACTGAGTGCTATATGTTATATTGTACACATGAAACTAATACAACCATATATGTTAACTAACTGGATTTCAAATGAAAATTTTTTAAAATCCCAGTTTTTAGCTCACATTCTGGCTTACAAAAGGGATTTAGTCAGGAATTTGGAGATTAGTTAATGAACAAAAAAGGGGTGAACAGGCAGTTGTTAGATAAAATTACTATCCTTTCTGGCATTATCTTATACCTTTTATCTAGAAGTATTTTTAGCACTTTAGACTCTTCCTATTTTATTTTGAGTCATTAAACAAAAATTTCCTCAAAGGACCTTAGACTCCATCCAATTTGAGCAACAGTGTGAGAGAGGAAATGGTGTCAGGAGGAAAAAAAAAAAAAGATGAATCTACTTTTGTTTACTAGTGAATGCATAGTTCTTCCACAGAAGAAGCTCTAAATGGAAAGGGCTCCAGCTTTATATGTGTTCAGTCATATGTTCAGAAGTAGGTAACACTATCAAAAAATATAAAGCATCTGAGATTATTTTCCCTTATTTGAAAGCTGGTGTATGAGTCTGCCGTAGTTTCTTGGGTGTTGATAGAAGACGCAGACTCATGGTTCAGAAATAATATAGTTTATTATTCACAGCAATAGAGGTAGCCAGAATATTAACAGTATTTGTGTGTGTGTGTGTATTTGTGTGTGTGTGTGTGTGTGTGTGTGTAGGGGTGGGAGTTATATATCAGTTCTGAGCCTCAGTTCCCACAAGAAGAATCAAAACAGAGGCAGATAATATTTGCAAACACAACAGGTTAAGTTAAAAAAAAAGATACTATTTCTGTCTTCCAAGTCTATTCAATACAACCATCTTCAAAGGATGGCCTAGAACAAATAATAAATGCAGAAATGTAAGCAACCAATTGAAAAGTGTCTCCCAAGAAACACACTTTGAGAGTATTCATTTGACAAAAATACTATAGGATATTACATGGATCAGGTGCATTGAATACTGGAAGGTTAAAATTACAAGGGACCAAATATTTTTAAGCAGTTCTGGCATCCAGTAGAGTTCAAATAGGTTTTATAAGATTGAGGAAAGAAGCCATCAAAACCTGGGCCCAGGGGCCCCTGGGTAGCTCAGTGGGTTAAGCCTCTGCCTTCGGCTCAGGCCATGATCTCAGGATCCTGGGATCAAGCTCTGCATCAGGCTCTCTGTTCAGCAGGGAGCCTGCTTCCCCCCCCCCCCTGCCTCTTTGCCTACTTGTGGTCTCTGCCTGTCAAATAAATAAATAAAATCTTAAAACAAAACAAAACAAAAATCCTGGGCCCAATTTTCCCAAAAGTATGATTCTGATTCTAGTCTCTATGATGTTATCCCTTGAAGACAATGCCTCTAATTGAGTTGAATTAGTTTACTAAAGAGCATACCCCCATTTGTTGTAGGAGATGAACAATATGCAAGAGGCAAAATGCCACATGGAAGCCACCTGGTCTTCAGTGGAATATAGAATCAGTTCCTTTGGGATGAATTTGTTCCACATTTGACTTCCCACTTAAGGGAAAATAAGAGTGCCTTCTAATAGATTTTAAATAGGAAATGACAACGGAAGCTTATACAAGATTATAAAATGGGAAATTTCATTTAGATAAGCAATCATTTCAAAGTCATCTTCTTAATATTACAGACTCTTCACATAATCATAATTTTATTTTGGTATTATATGGTAATTTCAAATATAGTAAATATAAAGAATTTACCTCTGTAATTATAGCGAGTCTGGTCATAGTTTAATGGCAACAAATCTTCAATTTAGAAGTATGGTCTACCAATTATTAATACATTTGGAAATGGTGTGTCATCTTCACTCCACTTGTCTCACTAAAACAGTGAGCCAAAAAAAGTAGGTCCAAGCTGTTTACTATGATCAAAATGGGTTGCTTTTGCACTTGGTAAAGAAGCAGTCATAATTTGGAAGAAGAAACTGAGGCTATTAATATTTTCAACTTATTTTCAGAAAAGGAAAGAAAGGATAATCTAAGCTAAAGCCAAAATCTTACACAAGGTGGCAGGAGAATGATCTTTTCCCAGATAAAGGGTTTTTCATCTTAGCCATGTTAGGAGGAAGAAGAGATGAGACATTGTGGACTTGACTAACGTTTGTACACTGTTCAAAAAGTTTTCAAAATAATGTGTATTATTTTTCTTCTTTTAGTTGAGACAAAAACAAACAAACAAACAAAAAACACTAATGAGCTTACTCTTAAAAGGAGGTAAACAAGAAACTAGCAAAGATTGAGTGTTAGGTATTGTCCCCCTCCTTTTCTTTTTAATTATGTTATGTTAGTTACCATACAATACATCATTAGTTTTTGACGTAGTGTTCCATGATTCATTGTTTGTGTAAAACACCCAATGCCCCATGCAATATGTGCACTCCTTAGTACCCATCACCAGTCTCACCCATCCCCACATCCTTCTCATCTTTAAAACCCTCAGTTTGTTTCTTGGAGTCCATAGTTTTTCATGTTTCATTTCCCCTTCCAATCCCCCCACTTCATTTTTCCTTTCCTTCTCCTAATGTCCTCCATGCTATTCCTTAGGTTCCACAAATAAGTGAAACCATATGATGATTGACTTTCACTGCTTGACTTATTTCACTTAACATAATCTCCTACATTCCCATCCATGTTGATGCAAAAGTTGGGTATTCATCCTTTCTGATGGCTGAGTGATATTCCATTGTATCCATAGATCACATCTTCTTTATCCGTTTGTCTGTTGAAGGGGATCTTGGCTCTTTCAACAGAATGGCTATAGTGGACATTGCTGCTATGAACACTGGGGTGCATATGGCCCTTCTTTCCAGTAAAATAGAGCTAGCCTATGACCCAGCGATTGCACTACTGAGTATTGACCTCAAAGATACAGATGCAGTGAAAAGAATTAGGTATTGTTAAAGCACAAATGCAGGGGATAGAAGTTATGGTACAGAAGAGGGAAGGGCAACCATATGGCAGAGTAGAATAAAGTAGCTCAGGAAGAAATTAGTCATATCCAGATATTGTAAGGCATGTGGGGTTGGCAGGGAGAGCATGAGAAATCATGAGAGAAGAGAGAGAAAATGGACCAGGCAGGAGAGGTTTATAACATTTTAACATCTAAGGTAAGCATATGCAAAGCAGAATAGGGAAAGAAATAAAAGTTCTTATAAGAATCAATACATAAGGAATAACGTGGAGGACACTGGGAGATGGAGAGAAGTGTGCTGGGGGAAATCGGAGGGAGAGACAAACCATGAGAGACTGTGGACTCTGAGAAACAAACTGAGGGTTTTGAAGAGGAGGGTGGCAGGTGGTTGGGTGAGCCCAGTGGTGGGTATTAAGGAGGGAATTTATTACATGAAGCACTGGGTGTGGTGCATAAACAATGAATTTTGGATCCCTGAAAATAAACTAAAAGAAAAAAAAGACTGACTACAGACATGGAACTCAGTGTAACACAGATATGGAACTCACTGTAATACCAGCCACTTCCCACCGACACACACAGACTATGATAATAATAAATAATAATGCAATTAAGAAAATTTCCTGCCAAATAATTTTTCCTCTTTTTTATTTTTATAATTATTATTTTTATTTTATTTTTAAAGTTTTTATTTAAATTCCAGTTAGTTAAAATAAGGTTAATATTAGTTTCAGGTGTACAATATAGTGATCAACACTGCCATACAATGGCTTAAATAAAAAAATGAAAAAAATTTTTTTAAAGATTTTATTTTTAAATAAAACCTCTACACCCAAGGTGGATTTCAAACGTACAACTCCAAGATCAAGATTTATATATTTTACTGACTGTTCCAGCCAGGCACCCCAACAAATAAAAATTTTATAAAATTGTTGAGTTTGTGGGAGTCTCATTTGCTTAGTCAGTTAAGTGTCTGCCTTTGGTTCAGATCAGGATCTCAAGAGTCCTGGGATCGAGCCCCATATTGCTCATGCTCTCTCTCTCTCTCTGGCTTTTGCTCTTAAATAAATAAATAAAATATTTTTAAAAAAATTGTTGAATTTGTTTAACTAGTTTTAAACTAGTAGACAGAGATGAAGATAAAGTATGATGTCATGGCACGGAATAATACAACTTACACTTTTTAAAAAAAAATGTGCAATGCAAGTTACCTCACTTCTTTTATCACCACACTGGGACTTTCCCTACTGAGTTGTTGTAATGTAAGGACCTATTTTATATTTTTATATTTTAGCAAGAGGCTTTCATTGAGGTTAACCCTTAAACTGTCCTTGCTCCCCTTCCCCCAGGGGATTCACTTAAAAACAAGTCCTGGAAATCAGCTCCAGGTAACAAAGCCCATATACAAGGGTGGGTCAGGCCAGGTGGAGACATCAATGAGCAGAAGGGGGGGGCGGTGTTTGCATATTGTCTCCCTAGATACTAATGAGTATGCCCCACTCCTCTGCTCTTTGGGAACCTTTTTGGCACTAATCCTAATCAAGGTGTAATAGGCTGGGTCAAATGTCTATACTAGGGTAAATTGAACCTCAATTGGTCACCTAGCCTCACTGTGGAGTTTCCTGTGTGTGTTAAAATCTCATTGGTCACCTGTGCGTGGCCAGGCCTGACTGCATGGCCTTTGCCCTTAAAAGCTAGACTGTGAAACAGCAAAGGGTTGCCTTCTCTCATAAGAGGTGTGGCCCCAAACGTTCGGTTAGATTCTTGATGCTTCGCATGAAATAAAGCTTTGCTTGACCTTTGCTTTACATCAGTCTCGCTCCTTTAATCATAGACCCATTATTGGGGCATAACAGTATTAATCTTAAAGTTATAAGTCCACAATGCATCCATCATCCATTCTACCCCTTAACATTCCCCTTTGGACAGACCCATGATCTAGAACAAGCCTTATTTTATAGTGCCTTGTAGGTGATTTTGGCTGCTGCCTAAATTGCCTACTTTCCTCTCACCATTACCACGGAAATTGGGTCCACTGAAACAAAGGGGTAGTGTAAGAAATTAACACTTCCATAAATCTCTTTAAATAATAAAGTATAAGATAGTGATACCTTTTTTTCTGCCACATAACCAATTCTTGCAAGAATAAGGTCATATAAAAGAATTTACAACACATGCTAGCATTATCCTACTGGACCCAGATCATTTGTATGTTTCTCTGTCTCTGAGAAATGTAGTTATTTACATGACTGAAACCTGAAAATTGTTTGATATGACCACTAATATCACCTTCTTTTTTTAAAGCCTGTTTAAGGCTTCTGTAATACATAGGTTTTTTAAAAACTTATTAAGCATATTGTATATATCAAACACTTTAAAAATCTCTGCTTTAAAAAAAAAAAACTCTACCTCAATGGAACTTTGAGTCTGAAAAAGATACAGGCAATATACAAGGCAACAGATAGAATAATTACATATTTGATTATATACTCTGAGGATGTCACATTAAATTGATATGAAAACGATCAGAAGGATCTGGATTTCTTGTCAAAATTTTTTGCCTTACAAAGAAATTGATATTTAGGGAAAGTTGTTACTGAAAGAGGTCCTGTGTCAACCAAAAATGTTAAATCATGATCTCGCTAAATTTTCCAGTTGTGATCATTGCTTTGTTTAGCTGTCTTCTATTAAGACTGAATTTAGTAATTCAGTCTCATATTTCAGTAAGTCTTTTTTTAAAAGATTTTATTTATTTATTAGAGAGAGAGAGGGAGGGGCAGAGGGAGAGGAAGAACCAGACTCCTTGCTGAGCAGGCAGCTGATGCAGGACTGGATCCTAGTACCCTGGCATCATGACCTAAGCTGAAGGAAGACACTTAACCAACTGAGCCACCCAGGCACTCTAGACTGTAAACTTCTTAAAGGTAAAAAAGTTTATTCTTCTAGTAGTTCCACAGACATTTCTAACATCCATAAGAAAGCATGTACTGATGTAAAATGCCAGCAAATCAAATAATTTAAAAAAGAAAGAAAGAAAGAAAAGATATATCTGGATAAAGAGAAAAACAGAAAATCTAATAATACATTGAATTATTAGAGCAAAGAGTGGAGGAAGAGAAAATAAATATGAAATAGAGATTTCCACTAAAAGAAAAAAATTGAATAAGGCAGGAGATTTAGAAAATTATTATGACAGACTTGAGAAAAAAATAAAATAGGAATTTTTAGAAAATAGCAATAAATGAAAAGGTAAATTGTTCCTACCTTTATAATATTAGCTGTTTATTGTTGTTGTTGTTGCTAATTTACCTATTTAAGCTAATAAACAAAGAAAGGTTTCATTTAGGAATAAGGTTTCTATGTATATATATATATATTTTTTTTTTCCATTTAGGGATAAGGTATATATATATATATATTTTAATTTTAATTGTTAGAAAATGTGTCACAGAAAGTGTTTAAACTTTAAGATACAGATGCAACATGTAATGAACTGCATTGTTTGAACGTCTAATTTGTAAATACTGTTAGAGGAAACTTGGTGGAAATGTTCCTATATGCTTGTGTTTCTGGAACTATGTATATTTATTAATAAGGAATAGTTTAAAATTATGAAATGACCAGGAGTGGACAATTTTCCTAATCCTATCAGCTCTTTGCAGCTCTTTTATTAGCCCCCTTCAGGAATATCAGCTTTTTTATCTAATTAAATTTTATATTAATGTGCTTTTGACTTTTGGCCTTTCTCTTCCTTCTGTTCTTTTTTTTCCCCTAAATTACATGTTTCTGTTTAACAGCTACTATCAATTCTTTGATATGAATTCTCAACATCAATTTACTAACTCCAGAGATGAAGGAGCATCAATATTTAGAAGCGAAGAATACAAAGCCTTGGGCATCTGGATGGCTCAGTCACTTAAGCATCTGCCTTTGACTCAGGTGGTGATCCCAGGGTCGTGGGATGGAACCCCAGGTTGAACTTTCTGCTCAGCTGGGAGCCTACTTCTCCCTCTCCTTTTGCCTGCAGCTCCCTTTGTTTGCGTTCTCCATCTCTTTGTCAACGAAATAAAATATAATAAAATAATGTAAATAATACATTTATTTATTTATTAAAATGCAATTATTACACAATACATAATGTATTGCATAATTATAATAATGGTTAAATAATTTATTAAATATTTATATTAAATATATCAATTTAATTAAATAAATATTTTTAGAATTTAAAATATTTCAAATTTAGATTATTAAATATTAAATCATTAATTTAATAAATAAATATCTAAACATAATTAAATAAAATAATTTATTTATTAAAATGAATAAAATAATGTTGTCATTATCTCAGCATGTATTTTTAAATAGTCTAAAAAAAAAATCTAATAAAGTCTAAATACATTGAGTTCAGATATTTATACAAGTTAACCCAGACACTCAACCCACAGTTTCAAAACTTTTGTTTTTATCTACTACTCAAAATACGATTTTAATATATTTATTTGTAACTTTGACATAGCAAGGAAACTTGGAGGAAAAGGAGACATTTGCTTTTAATATTTGAAAATTATTTTGTTGATTTAAAAAAATAAAAACCTTAACACGTGAGCATTTCTTCTTAAATAACACTGTGAAGTTTCTGAGTCGCATTCTATTAAAAGTGCTGATAAAATGGCCTCAGTTACTCATTTAAATTATCAGCTGAATGGGTAACAAATGAAGTAGAGAGCTTTTTAATTATTTATGAATGTATTGCTTGTGGATGGAGTGCCACATAGAGTTACCTCTCTTTTTGGCTTTGTTTTGTGAGCAGCAGTGGAATCTATGAATGAGATTAAACATAAGGACATTCACAGAAATTCTTAATGAACTTCTGGGGAAGGGCAATAAGTGCAAGGAAAAACTGCAGCAAGACTAATTACAAATTTCAAGTGGTCATCGCTTAATTATAGAAGCTTTTAAGTTCAAGTAATATATCATTTTTATGAGCCTATCATATTGTATTAATTACCACAAACTGCACTCTTGAACACTTATCTTTTCACATATTTCTTATTCTTAGTACTTAAAATTACCCTTATGATTGATAAGTAAATGGATTTTACTGACAATGCATTTATTTACATAAATAAATAATGCTGTTTATATATATAAAAACAATTGAATGTGTTCAATGAATTTTTTTTCAAATTAACATCTTAATTCTACCACATTAGTTACAAATAGATATAGACTTTATAGATTCATCAAATATTTTATTCTCAAATTTACATGTCCTTTGTGAAGTAAATGAAACTGTATATATTAAATATAATCCTATCACATGTAACAGTTACTAGTGCATCCCAGGACATACATAGGTCAGGTCCTCCTCAAGGCATCACGGATAACTGGATTTAACTTTCTATCCTAGGAGTCTTCTGTATATTTCTGTGGCTTTTATACTACAATCAGGAGGAAGAATTCTTTTGCTAAAAGCTTCCAAATGACTATGCGAGTAGATTATTTGTAGACTAGTGATATAATATTATTGTTTAATATGTGAAGCATGATAAAATAAAATGCCATTGCCATATTTAATTTGTTCAGTAAAGCATTCATTTAGTTATCAAGCATTCATTTTCTTTTTTTAAAGATTTTATTTATTTATTTGACAGACAGAGATCACAAGTAGACAGAGAGGCAGGCAGAGAGAAAGGAAGGGAAGCAGGGTCCCTGCTGAGCAGAGAGCCTGATGTGGGGCTCTATCCCAGGACTCTGGGATCATGACCTGAGCAGAAGGCAGAGGCTTTAACACACTGAGCCACCCAAGAGCCCCAAGCATTCATTTTCTTTATACAGAAGAGATAGAACAATATTATATAGTAGAAAATACAGTAAATAATCTAGAAACCTTGATCATTTTGTTTTGGCAATTTTAGAACATAAAATTAGCTAAAGCTCAAGTGCAAGTTATATTTGTATCATAGGAGGAAAAGTTAATTAAAAGTTTGTTTATTACCATAGTTTAACACTTCAACGAAATGATAACGAGTCCAAAATCAATGAATATATGAAGTATACAATAAAAACAATAATCTTGAGTGTATGTGACTCACTGTAGGTATTGATAGGCTAGAAATCAAAGGGAAAGTATCTATAGGGTTTGTTCAGTTCCATGCTCATCAGATTAATAGGCTTTCTCATATTGCTTCCTTCACCACATTAATTTGTCTAATGAAGTTTTCAAGAGTTAAAGACAGTGATAGGTTCATGGCTGGAGAGAAGGTACAGAATCTAAGATAGTTCAGCAGTGCTTATTATTTAAGAGAAAGACAGCATGGGAGGTGAGGGGTATATCATGCATCCTGTTTTCACTCCCTTTGTGGAGCACCTACCCTGGAGGTCATGTAATAATAACCAATGACCAAAAAACAATAAAAAAACCCAAACATCCATGTGGAAGTGCCATCCCTGCCTGGAGATGAGTAGACTGCTCAAACAGATCCTGGGCAGGCATCTCAGCCCAGGCCTGTGTTGGGGAAGCTGGTTCCTGGCTTTGGGCGCAATCTGGAAGCCAGCAAACTGACGGGAGAGTGCAGCCAGGGTTAACAGGACTGATGATCTTTTTGCAGCCAGGCCGCGGGTGGACACCCGCTCAAGGAGCCAGGCTAGGAGGCTGCCCAGCGCCAGCGCTGGTCAAGCTTGTAGCCCCCGGGGCTTCCCCCGCGCCCCAGCCAGGGCGGGGCCTCAGGAGGGAGGGGGCGGGGGCAGGGCAGAGAAGGGGCTTTTCTAATTGCCAAAGCGAAAAGGGAGCTCGCGGAGGACTCAGGAGGGAGGGGGGCGGGGGCGGGTGGAGGGCGGCGGGGAGAAGGCGCTTTGCTAATTGCCTAAGCTGGAAGTGAGCTCACAGAGGATGTGGCTGAGAGTCTGGGAGGAGGTGGAGGGGCTGGCGGAGGAGGGGCGGGCAGCGCCGCGGTGCTGTGCTGCGGCTCAGTCGGGACTGCAGGACCCACCGGACTCGCCGCCCGTACGCTCCCATGTGAGGCTCCGCTGTCCCGCTCCTGCTGCCTGCTGCCCCTCCCCGCCCCAAGGCTTCTCCGGACCACCCTCTGCACAGGGGTAAAGTGACACCGCGCCGCGCCCTCACCTGGAGCAGAAAGCGCGGACCCGACCTGGGGGCGAAGAGGGGGGTTGTGGAGGCCCAGCCTCCCGCGAACCCCAGGGCACCGGGACCACCCCGGACGCTGCGCCAAACCCGGGTCCTCATGGGGTCGGGCTGGGGACAGCGCCTTGCGAGGTGCCCCCCGCCAGCAGGCACGCTAGCCCCCATCTTTCCGCAGCCCCATGCGCCCGTGCTGAGGACCCCCTTCCCTCCCCCGCCGTGGCCCCGCTGCTTTTGTTCTGGACTTGGGATCCCAGGTGGAAACTAGTCCCTCAGACCTCCCTGGCAGCAAGGAGGGCAGGGAGGGATTCTTGGTTTCCTGCCCTGGGTCCTCCTCTCTCCCCATTCACAAGCCTTCTGGCTTCCCTTTACTCTCCTCATTGTCAGTTTTCTGAAATGGTTTTCTTCTGCATGTTGACCCAAAGAGCTATTTCATGAATGAATATACACGAAACTGAGTTGGGGCCCACCTGTGAGAGCCCACCTGTAGAGGCCTTTCATTAGAATGGTCTCTGGTTCTAGCCTCAGTTCAGAATACTGCATGTACCTGAGGACCAAGTCCAGATGTTTCTTTCATCTCTGACTTGAATTTGAAATCCTCCTCAGACTTCAGCTTCCAGGATTTCTCCAGTCCTTGCTCTCCCACTGTCTTGGTGGGGATCCGCCATGAGTGTTGAACACAGGAATGAATGAATGATATATACCCCAGACTGCTGGGGCTTTGTCTTCTTTTGCTGAGGTTGGAAAGGCTTGGGAGAGACCCCCTGTATGCAGATAGAGAGCTGCATGCAATTGCTTAGATAAACGTGTTCCCCACTTAACTGCTTGGGCATTGAACATTTCACCCTTAACCTGTGGCTTGAGCAGTTAGGAGGAGACAATCTGGAGGTGAATCAGAAGATGGCTGAATCCACATGGTGGTGGTCTGGGTTTGGGAGATTTTCCTGTAGATTCAAAGGAAAGATATAAATTCTTCCAGTGGAAAGTGGTAAACTTTTTATCGATGGGAGATGGAAAATAAATGGTCTGGTTAAACTTTCCCGCCCCCTCAAAACCCATTATTTGAAAACACAAAAAGCAAAGTGAAGGGAGAAATCCTCCCACTCCCATTCCCACTCACCTCCATAGCCATCTCCTCTTCCAAGAACCTAACAGACAAGGTGCCAAGAAGTGTTAGGTACCAGCAGTGGTCTCAGATCTCATTCAAGAATCATGGTGAAAGGCTTTCAAATAGATTGTGGGGGAACAGGGGTCCAATTAGGGGGGACAAGTTTAAGGTTTGCCTGGTCCCCTAAAAATTAATGGCACTAGAGAAGATGACCTTTGGGAACTATAGCTTAATGGATACAATGTGTTAAAAGCTTCAGTGAGTCATGGTGGAAAGAGGCTATGAGGGCAGCAAACACAGTCCTAGATGATGTTATTAATAGCATTATAGGCTCTAGATTTCCTATGGTGGTGTTCTTGGCAAGACCAGCCTGGCCAAAGTGGATACTCTCAACCTGGAACAGAGGGTCTTGGAGATGCCAGCACGTGAGGTATGATGAGAGGGTAAAATGATAGGAGGTGTCCTTTGGAAGGACTGACTCCTTGACTTTAAAAGGGAGAACCCAAATCTGTAGGTGAAATCTTTCTGGCTACAAAGAGGGCCAAGGCCTCCTAAGGCCAAGGTCTCCTCGTCACTTGCAAAGATGTCGAAGAACATATTCAGACATTTCAAAGATGTCCTCATATCATTGGTTCCCACTCTGGAATTCTATCAATAAGGTGAGAGTTCCTCTAGTTGAAAAAGAGATCTAAAAAGACTTCCCTTTCTCATGTAATTTCTGTAACCTCCAGGACACACCCCTTCCAGCTCTGTAATGAAGCCACAGCTGGTGCCAATTTGTGGAACTCCTTAAAGTCTATTCTCCCTTATATACCCCCGGGCCAAGTTCCCATGCTCCCTCACCTGATTTCCTGCACTCACCTCCCACCTGGTGTGTTCACACCTGCAAGTGCCTTTTACCAACCCCTTTGCCAAAAGGCAGCCAGAGTGACCTTTCAAAGACCTATCAGTTCCTGGCATTTGTCTCCATAGAAATCTGCACTGATCTTCTAACAAATTCTCAGTCCTCCAAAGGCACCCATAATCCTCCCATCAGTCTATTCATACCCCTCCAACTGACTGATGCCTGTTCTGCCCCATCTCTCTGCCCTTCAACCACACTGCCTCCTTCTTCCTGTGGAGACCTCTCATGCCACCTGCCTCCAAGCACAGGTGATTCCCATTGATGGGAAGACCCTCTTCTCTCCCCCATCTCCCCACTCCAGTTACTCCCACTTATTCGTGAGCTCACAAGCCCCATGGTACACACTCTCCATGCAGCCTGCTCTCTCTTTTCTAGCACTGGCCTCCGTTTCTAGCTGTGGTTGTGTCATGGATGTCCTTCCCCAGCCAGCCTCCAAGCTCTCCTTCCCTTTAGCTCCAACACCTGACACAGTGCCTGGCACGTAGTAAGCCCTGGCTAGCTTCTAAGAGCCTCACTGAGGGACTGAAAGCATTTTAAAAATGTCACTACGTAGGCTCCAAACTGTAGGCAGAAAAAGCTTTGCCTGGATTGACATTTTATAGATGTATTGGTCAAGTTGGATGTGTTCACTGACTTTGCCTTGTAAAATTAAAAAAAAAAAAAGGACCTCTGTATCGCTTCGCATCTACCGAAGGCGCATGTATACTACTAGACCACGTTATGAGCTTAATGGAAGGAGACAAGATGTTTTCGCTAAGAAAATGTATAAGACTGTTGAGGTCAAGTGGGAGGAAACAGTCCGTTTGTTGGAGCATTGCTATCTTACTCTATCACAGCCACTCATAAAAATCTGACACGGGGTGAGTCAGAATTGTCTGTCGGAGATGAGTTAGATCTGGCTCATGTTCCTACAGACATGAAAGCCAGAAACGAAGAAGGAGGCTTTGAAAGCGTGGGTTGAGGAGGCCGTGTGGTTCACTGCGATGAGCTAAGTGCCCAGGGCCACCAGCAGACATGCTGGCCTGTGTCCCTCCTTTGTTCTGGGGTCCCTCTTGCACCATGTGGTGAGGCTGGTGGCTGGGAGCAGCTCAGGACAGGACCTGGTGGCATCTTACCTCTCCCACCCTCCTGTGGGCTCCAGTGGGCTCCAGTAGGTCCCAAGGGACAGCCTGCCTTCCTTGCAAAGCCCAGTAGCACTGGGAGCAGAAACTGGGGCCAAAGAGTGAGCACCCTGTTTGACAAGCTGGACCAGCCACCTCTTCTTCAGATGCAGGGGGAGCCCTGGCATGCTGACTCCTCCCTTCTCCCTTTCCCCTTTCCTCTTTCCTCCCTCTTTTCTTCCCCTCTCTCCTTCCCTGGTGGTGCCCTTTCCCAATGCCCACTTCATCCCTTTTCCTTTCTACATACCTGTCTTCTAGAGTTTCTTCTCTTTCCTCCCCATTACTTCCCTTCATCTGAATCTCCTCTTTGGTCCCTTTGTCCCTGCTCTCTGCTCCTCCTCCCCTTCCCTGGCCCCTGTTCAGCTCCATACTGAATGCAGGCAGAGCTGGACTAACATGCTCACTTGCTAGCTCAGCCACCCTCCAGAGAAGTCACTCTTCGGTGGCCACCTTCCTGACCCCCTGGTCGCTTCTCCACTTGTTCAGATATTGCTCTGAAGTCTGAGGAGGACAGAGCGGGGCTGCCACAGAAGCAGGCCAGAGGAGAAACCAAACCATGTGTCCACACTGTCCCCCAGCACTGCTGCTCTGAGAGCTTTCGGAGTCCTCAACAGGGTTAGGATTTAGGGGCTTCTTCAGAACCGGGAGTGAAAACAACCATAGGTCAAAAGAAAAGCTACGGCCCCCACACAAAAATAATAATCACAAATGAAAACTATGTTAACTCTGAGTCCCAAAGTCGAAAAATTGCCTTGAATCTGTCACTAGAAAGCACCCAAGGCCTCACTCTCTGGGTTCTGGGTGCCCTGGGAATGGCAGGAGGCTCTGACAGGCGCGTGGGAGTGCGGAACTATGGGGGCTAGCCTGCCGGCTGGCGGGGGGGAGGAGGGGGTACCTCCTGTGGCGCCGTCCTGGCCCGACCCCCTGCGGACAGGGTGTGGCGCGGCGTCCTGGGTGGTCCTGGTGCCCTGGGGTTGGCGGGAGGCTGGGCCCCGACCACCCCACACCCCGCTCCTGTCCTGCGTTTTCTGCTTCAGGTGAGGGCGCGTCGCGGTGTCACTTTACCTGTGAGCAGAGGGTCCTCCAGAGAAGCCATGGGGCGGGGAGGGGAAGCAGGGGGCCTGAAGGCCTGAACGGGAACAGGACACCGCGGCGTCAGAGGCTAGGCTGCAGCGTGGGAGCACAGGGGCAGCGAGTATGGTGTGTCCTGCAGTCCCGAATGGGCTGCAGCACAGCACCCTGGCGCTGTGCGCCCCTCCTTCCCGCCTGGGCAATTAGCAAAACCCCTGCTCAAGGCCGCCCCCGACCCGCCCCCCCCTTCCCTCCTGAGTCCTCTGAGAGCTCACTTCCAGCTTCGGAAATTAGCAAAGACCCTTCTCTGCGCTGGCCCCGCCCCCTCACATCTGAAACCTGAGCCATGGCTGGGGTGCGGGGCTAAGCCCTGGCATGCTACTGCATTGCCAGCGCCAGCGCTGGGCAGCCTCCTAGCCGGGCTCCCTGAGCCGGTGTCCACGTGCAGCCTGGCTGCGAATAGATCATCAGTCTTAAACGCCGGCTGCACTCTTGGGTCAGTTTGCTGGCTTCCAGATTGCGCCCAAAGCCAGGAACCAGCTTCCCCAGCACAGGCCTGGGCTGAGATGCCTGCCTGGGATCTGTCTGAGCAGTCTCCTCCACTCCAGGCAGGGATGGCACTTCGACCTGGATGTTTGGGTTTTTTGTTTGTTTTTTTTGGTCATTGGTTATTACATGACCTCCAGGGTAGGTGCTCCACAAAGGGAGTGAAAACAGGACGCCATATATAAGCATACAGCCATTCTAGAAAAATAGCTTGGGGTTCTCTCGGAAAAGCGGCATTGGTCCTTGCACTATGGTTTAATAGAAAAGGGATTATGCACCAAGTTACTTAAATGAGCATAGGTTGAAATCGTTTACTGAGAGTAAATATTTTAAATAGTTATATTTTAACTAAATCTATCATCAATCATAAATCTATTACACGAAGGTTACAGGCAATTTAAAAGCAAGAGCACTCTCTTCAGGGTTTTAAATAATCCCTGTCTGTCTTGGCACATGAGAATGCAAAGATAGGAAATGGTTTGTAAAAGATCATATAATAGCTTTTACTAATTCTATTTATTTGACAGACAGAGATCACAAATAGGCAGAGAGGCAGGCAGAGAGAAAGATGGGGAAGCAGGCTCCCGGTCAAGCAGAGAGTTTGATGAAGGGCTTGATCCCAGGACCCTGAGATCATGACCTGAGCCCAAGGCAGAGGCTTAACACACGGAGCCACCCAGGCGCCCCCAGATGAAATACATTTCTGACTTAGAAACTTCAGATAGAATTATTTTGTCCATGATGACAACTGAAGAAAATGTGTCATCCCTAAACCTAACCTTAAACCCTACCAACGCTGAAACCTAAGCTGACCTTAAAGCCCAAACTAGAACCCTGAATCCCAAACCTGGAATGGAACCCAAAGCCTGTACCTGAGCCCTGGATCCAAGCCCTGAACCACGAACCCAAACCCTAAACCAGACCTCCAAGTCATGAAACCTGAACCCAAATCTCAGCATGAAGTCAAACCCCAAATTTGACCTTGAACTTTATCCCATAAGCCCTGAGTCTTAAAGCCTAAATCATAAACTTAAAGCCCTAAACTATAACTCTGTTCCCTTGTCCTTCACTCTAAACCCTCACCCTAACACTAAACCCAAAGCCTGATCTAGAACTCTGACTAAAACCTGAACCTGTACCCAAATTCAAATGCTTCACCACACTTTGCTTAGGCACTTGCCATTGATGGATATTTGCAGTTTCTACCTTTTGATTCTTGTGAACATTGTTTGGGTTGGGGGCTAGGGTTAGGGTCTTGGATTAGGGTAGGGTCCAGGCTTGAGACCAAGTTGAGGTCAGAGTGTGGGTCTGCATCAGGGCCATGTTCAGTGACACTGTTTGGGTCAAGGACTGTTGTAATTCCACATTGTTTCCAATTCATTGTTCCTTAGCTATTTGGGGGGAAGTTGGGGGGTATTGGGCTCCATGCAGCTTGAATTTCCGGAATGAAATGGCATCAGCTGGACCCCAGGAGGGAGCAGGACCTTCCACTGAAGGGTGAGCTCCCACAGTCCTGCACTGCCTTGCACCGCCTGCAGAGGGCGCCAGACCCCAGCTCTGCCCTGAGCCAAGGCTGCACAGCCACAGCTGGGACCAGAGCCCCGCCTCTTCAGGACCCACTGTGGAGACTTCTGGAGAATGTGGGGCGCCTCCCACCCTGACAGGACAAGCTGAGGAGGGTGTGGCTCTGCATCCACACTGACCGGACCCGTTGTGGAGGACGCGCCCACACTGGCAGCAGTCCAACCTCCTAAGGACCAGATGCTGGAGGAGCTGAGGAGAAGCCGCCTGAGTGGACTGTCAAGGGGTTCGTGGTCTCAGGACCCCACAGAGGAAGGGCGCCCTATGTAGACACTGGGGCTTCCGTCGTTTTGTGTGAGGAGACGTGGCCTCCTGCTGTGCTGTTCGCGGGGCTGTGGGGTCCCCCCTTTCTGGGCTCGGGTGCTCCTCGGTCCTCGTCTGTGTTTGTGTGCTCGCGGATTCGGTTCCTGGGGCTCCTCAGATGGTCTGCAGTCAGGGAGCATCAGCCTTCTTCGGTGCTTGTGCTCTCCCCACCTCAGCCCTGCGGGGTCCTTCCCGTGTCCACACCCACTCCAGGCTTGCGCCGAGTCCAGAAATTCGGGAGCCAGAGTGAGGACTCTGTAGACGGTTTTGGGGAGAGTAGGTATTTTCCCAGTGTGGGTTCTACCCTGAGCACAGTGCCTCCCCATCTCCGTGTGTACCCCTCCCTGTCTGTCGTCATTGTTGCAGGGCTGTCAGATGACAGGTCTGTCACCTTCTTGGTTCAGGGGCCTCCCGGGTATCTTGCTGTCTTGGATGCAGGTGTAAATGAGATCGTTCTCCGCAGTCTCTTTTTGATGGTTCCTTCCGAGCACCTAGGAGTGCCACTAATTTGTGCATATTGATTTTGTTCCTTGCAAGATCTTGAATTTATTTGTTCGATTGGCCTTAAACTCAATCTGCCAGTTATTTGACCAGCAGCATGGATTTAATTGGGAAGAGCAGAGAATGGCAGTCTGGGCTGAGCAAGCTAAGGTCCCATCACAGGCAAGTGCGAGAAACAAAGGAGAGGAACATTATTTCATGGAGGAGGAAGAAGTTGGGAAGGGTGCTTGAAGGAAAGTCCCTTGGAGAAAGGCAGGGTGATGGAGAATTCTCACCAGCTGAGCTGCAAAGCTCCTACAAAAAGTCAGGAGATGAACCTCCAGCTTCCCGTGTGGGGCCTGGAATTGGTGAGTCTCTCCTGTGGGGAATTGCAATGTGGAGTCTGTAATGGGCACTGAGCAGCAGGCGCCCCCTTCCAGCCTCCCCTTCTGGCATCCCCAGTCCACTTTACTGGGGCTTCCCTTCCTGCTTTTGCACAGTTCTAACCAGCTTGTGGTGGAACGTTGTGGAAAAACTGAAATTCCAAATCCACTGCTTCTACTGCACCTGTGATACAGGGGCCCATGATTTAATTCTCCCACGAGTCTCTTGCTAACATGTGTCCTCTCCATGTTGGGTGACCTGGATCTGGGAGGGCTTGGACTCCATCCCAAAGTCTGATGTTCTCTCTGCTTCCGTGTCGTCGTGCTAACATGGTTGTTTGGAAGATTCATTTCCTCTGTGGTGATTTCAAAGTGCAGTCAGCTTGTTATAGCAGCACAAATACGTGCTGTCTCCACACTCAGATTCCCCAGCCGTCATTTCTTTACCACGTTTGCCACTTCACACGGGATGCTTCAGTGTGTTTGATCCCACACCAGGACAATGTCCTGCAGAACCAACACATAACCTGAAATGAGGAGATCATTACAGAACCCATCCAAGGGTTAGTGTTAGGAACCAGGGACATGGCAGGCCTGACCTGAAGACCCCATGGAGAGCTGTCAGGGTGGCTGAGTTGACAGTGGAGGTGAGGGTGAGTGTCTGGCTCTGGCTTTGTGTCCAGGAGTCAGCTCTGTGTGGGTGTGTCCTCAGCTAGGCATGCAGATTTCTGCTCCTCTGAATCCTTTCCGGAGTTCCAAATGGCACAGTTTCCTTCTGGGAAGCAGGCTGAGTCCTCTGGGATTGCCCATGTGTCCCCAAATTGTAGGGCACCTACTGCAAGGCCTTTGGGGTCACAATCCTGAGAACCGAACCAAACCAAAGGTTATGGTTAGGGCCCACCACATGGCAGGCCCGAACTGCCAGCACTCTGTCCATCTTTCTGGGGGAGGAAGCAGTCGAGGGATTTGTTCAGGGTGAGTGTCAAGCTCCAGGTTTGCATCCAGGGGCCTGCTGAATATGGGGGTGTCCAGAGGTAGGAATGCAGATTTCAGTTCCTCTGAATCCTTTCTGGAGTTCCAAATGGCATGGTTCCTTTCAGGGTGGCAGGGTGAGTCCTATGGTGTTCCTCACTGTCCCCAATCTCTGAGGATTTGGAGCCAGGCCGTCGGGGACACACCTCTCAGGACAGAATCTAGGCTTAAGAGTTTGTGCCTATGGGCATGGCTGCACTGATCTGAAAGCACTGTGGCGAGGATCACAGGGGTCTGAGTTGAGAGCATGGTTCAGGATCAGTATCAAGGTCTGGGTTTGTGTCCAGTGGACCGCTGAATGTGGGGGTGGTCTCAGATGTCCAAGACGATTTCCCCTACTCTGAATCCTTTCCAGCATTCCAAATAGCCTGGTTTCCTTCTGGGTGGCAAGCTGAAATCTCTGGGATTTCTCAGGTCTTGCCATTGCCCTTGCAAGGGCAAGATACTTTTTACAGTAAAAGAATTCACCAGATGAGCTGAACAGCAGAAAAGACACAGCTCAAGAGTTAATCAGTGAACAGGAATATCATGCCAAAAACTTCTTTGATAACACACTACAGAGCAAGGGAAGATAGGAGAGAAAGCTGAGATATAAAGGACAAACCCTCCAACTTTCCAACATCATTCCCTACTTGTTTATTTCCATTGCTGTCAGCTCATTCCCAGTCAAAAATAAGTCACATGAGCCAGCCTTTTTTCTTCCTGAGATTGGGGCACTGCAAAGCCCACCAGAGGGGCCAAGGGCACCCCTATACCTGCTGAGCTGAGCCCATTTGTACCCCAACCGTGAGGAGGTACCAGCCTGTCCCCCTGGTGCTCCATGGTCTGTGGCAGTCCTTCCTTCGGGACCCTGCTTTGCTGCTCTATTTTCGCTAACCCTGGTCTCAAACTAGGGATTGCTTCTGGAAGAGGAACTCAGGGAGATGAGGCTCAGGAGGGTCTCCCTGCCTGGAATCTTCGTGTGAGGAGTGCACAGCCAACAGATTTTGCCCAGGGACTTGCAAAATGCAGAGAGGCAGATTTCTTTTCTCTCTTTCTCTCTCTCTCTAGCCTCATACTAACCAGGAGTTCTTAGAACTTTCTTCAGTGACTTCTAGGTGTAGCTTGGCCACTTTTTCACAGAAAGGCCACTTGAGCATGATGAAACACACGTATAAGCAATTACATTAAAAAAAAAACAATAAGCCAATGCACACAGACCTTTGACAGCAGCACAGGACACTCAAGGGACCAGAGTCCCTACCTTGGGCAATAGTGGTAGAGGCCGGGTTCTGCCATGCAGGTCCCTAGACCTTTGGCAGTTTCCACGATTGCAAATCCAGACATGCAGAATCCTGAGGGACAACCTACTAACTGCAAAAGAGCAAAAATTCATCAGGATTCAGAGAGTGGAAATCCATTTGTACTGGAAAAGAAAGAAGTAGGCTTGCTGTGAATCCAGCAGGGAGGACAGGCATAGATAAAGGCTGGTGTATGGGTCACGGAAACTATTGTTTCTCAAGGGTCCTGCTGTCTCTGTAAAATGCTATGAGGACTGTCTCTTGGGGACCTCCTGCTTTCCTACCAGTGACACCCCCAGATTCTGCTTTGCTAGTCCCATGGATTCCTGGGGATACCCAGTTGATAAGCTATGCTGTCCTCATGACAACACTTGCTAATGGACTGAATGTTTGTGTCTTGTCCCAATTCAGATGTTGAAGCCCTGACCCTCAAGGAGTGCCATCAGGAGGTATGGGCTTTGAGAGGTGGTGAGGTCATGAGATTGGAACACTTGTGAATGAGATAAAAGCACTTCTGAGAAACGACCTGAGAGATTGTTCTGCCAGCTGTCATCCATGCAAGTCTACAACAGAAATATGGGCATTTGTAGATAATGAAGCAGTCTCTTGCTAGATATCAGATCTCCCAGGATCTTGCTTTTGGACTTCTCAGTCTCTAGAACTGCAAGGAATAGTACATGTTTTGCTGTTTCAGCCACCCAGTCTGTCATCATTTGTTGCAGCAACTTGAACTGAATAAAGCAGAGCCCAAGTCCTGGTTAATCCCTGCTTCTACTCATTTCCCCTCAGAAAGAGCTTCTAATCCAGAACTGACCTCTGCTTTCCATACACGTGCTTCAGACTCCTTCTGTGAGAGCCCAGACTTTGTAAAAGACTCCTCCCTCATGGCAACCAGCATTCTGTGACTCCTGAGGACTGTCCTCCCTGACTGTATTGAGTCAATCAAACTGATTTTGATTCTGGAGTCCCAGGATCAAGGACTGCATCAGGCTCCCAGCTTCATGGGGAGTCCGCTTCTCCCTCTGACCTTCTCCCCTCTCATGCTCTCACTCTCACTCTCTCTCTCTCCCTCTCAAATAAATAAATAAAAATCTTTTAAAAATCTGATTTTAACAGACCATAAGCTTGTTCTTGCTGGTCTTTGGAAGATTAGGCATTAGCCCTTCGGAGAAAGTTCTGAATGGCTGCTTCATGAAGGGGTGAACTGTGTCCCCAAAGTCTCTTTTTGCTGCCTTCTAATCACAGATGCTGAGACAAATCCTCCCAGGTGCTGGTTTTTCAAAGCACTTAATGCTTTGGCTTTGAAGTTCCTCACTTGACAGTTCTGCTTTAATCAGTTTGTGACAAAACAGCCAATTGGTGGTGGATGCAAAGTGCACTGATAAAGTTAATATCAGGGAACAATTTTTTGAGTGTCATGCATGTGCACGTGTGTGCACACACATATCCATGTGCTAAGCATTATGGTAAATGTCTGACAAGAACTAAAAGATCAAAAAGTCAGGATACCCCATTAGCTGATATTTTTATTATTCCTACATCCTAATCTATGAAAAACAGGGTCAGAGAATAAGAAGTGGCAAAAAGAATCAAGATTTGAGGCAGTTCGATTTCTCAGCCAGCCTTGATCAATAGGCATGTACACCTGTGTCTAGTTTCAGCTCTGTGTAACCTTGCCATAACCTTGGATAAGCCATTCATCTCTCAAGTTCAGGTTCTTGGTCCAAGGAGGGAAGGGGCACAGGTTGAGTACCTCCAGTGGGACTTCCTGGCAGGCTTGTTCATCCAAGCATTCCTGTTTCAGTTGGAGTAATTGAAGCCAGTCTTTGTTTTACCGAAGGCCAAGCTTGTCCAGTGTGTCCATGCCACCAGCCAACAGCATTTGTCCATGCCATGTAACAACTGAGCAACATTCATAGGAATGGGGGGAGGAAAAGATGTCCACAGGTGTTGACAGATGTTCTGCATGGAGGAACAGGAGCTGGGGCCATCACCTGCTGTTTCTAGTGGCCTTCTCTGTCGAGTTAAAATAAATGGCAATTATTTGCAATGACAGGGGTGAAAGTAGAGGGTATTATGCCAAGCGAAATAAGTCAGTCAGAGAAAGACAATTATCATATGATCTCACTCATATGTGGAGTTCAAGAAACAAACCAGAATCATAGGGGAGTAAAGGAAAAAAATAAAACAAGATGAAGTCAAAGAGGGAGACAAACCAGAAGAGACTTTAAAAAAAAAGATTTTTATTTACTTATTTGACAAACAGAGATCACAAGTAGGCAGAGAGGCAGGAAGAGCGAGAGAGGAGGATGCAGACTCCCCAGGGAGCAGAGAGCCTGATGTGGGGCTCGATCCCAGGACCCTGAGATCATAACCTGAGTTGAAGGCAGAGGCTTTAACCCACTGAGCCAGCCAGGTACCCCTCAGAAGAGACTCTTAATCACAGTAAACAAACTGAGGGTTCTTGGAGGGGAGAGGGATGGGTGGATGGGGTAACTGGGTGATGGACATTAAGGAAGGCATGTGATACAGTGAGCACTGGGTGTTACAAAAGACTGATGAATCACTAACCTGTATGTCTGAAACTAGTATTATATGTTAATTAATTGTATTTAGATTAAAATTTTCTTTAAAAATAATTTTAAAATAAAATAAGTAACAATCCAATAATGATCAGAGTTATCCAGCAGGGAGTATCAGATCTAGAAGTCAGTTAAATTTAAGGGGCTTGCCGAAGTTTAGGAGAGTCACGCTAGGTCATTTTCCTGTGTGGGGAAGTCTTCAGGGGCAGTTCCAAAGACAAAGATTATTAATATTCCTCCTTCCCCCATTCCTCCTAGAGCCAAAGATGTTTCCTCCACTCACCCACTGGCCCTGTATGTAGGTGTTGCTTTCTCTCTACCAATCAAAAAATCAGTGAGTAACTATAACTTCACCTTTTCCAATATCCCCCTACCCCCGACCTTTGGTCTTTAATGGCCATGGGCAACAGGGACAAAGACATTTTTTAAAAACTTACAGAGATCTATTATGTTCTACTACCTTGGCCCGCATGGGCCACTGCAAAGGGATTCTGTGAACCGTGTACTCAGATGAATGGTCATTATCTTCAAAAAGGCAGGGGCAGTGATAGACACAGGAACCAAAAAAGCAAGAGTTAACGGACCATCAGAATAATGGAGTACCAACACTTTTATGTCCTTGGCTTGAATCCTCAAGGTCCAGTGTCTCAACAGAATTTTCATTTTGGTCTCATCTGCCTCACTTGTCCACCCCTGGGCCAGTTGGCAGTTATACTGAGAACCGGAAATTTTCCTTAGAAGAGAGAAAGAGTATTTGTCAGGTAAACCAAGGAAATGTCCATTATAGGAAGTTAGGCCTTTTGTCATGGTACTCCATTAGCACCCTCCTGACTGTTAAAGAAAAAAAAAATATTGTGACACCCATTAAAGAGAGTAAGGAAGATTTTATTCAAGGGATGCTACTATGATGAGATTTTATTGTATAGTATGGGAGAGAAATCTGGCTCAGCTCAGACAAATGGAGATTTACAGCTAAAGAGCATGGTGGGGATCACTGAATGTAAAATTAAGATGGAACATCAAGGGTAAGGATGAAGGGATTCTGGCTAAACCATCTGGACAGTAATATTGTTGAAGGAAGGCTAGGGTCATAAACTATTGAGATCAGGGGATAAGGAATTTTTTAAAAGACTTATTAATACATTTTAGAGAGAGGGAGCAGGGGTAGGGGTAGAGGGAGAGGGAAAGAGAATTTTAATCAGACTCTTCACTGAGCATAGAGCCTGAGGTGAGGCTTAATCTCAGGACCGTGAGATCATGACCAGAGTAGAAACCAAGAGTCAAACGTTCAACCAGCTGCACCAACCAGGTGCCCTGGGAATAAGGGATTGGATCAGATATTAAGGGTTATAGATACTGAAGCACCTGGGTGGCTTAGTTGGTTAAATCTCTGGCTTTGGCTTGGTCATGATCTGATCCCAGGATCAAGCCTGGCATTGGGCTTGCTGCTCAGTGGGGAGTCTGGTTCTCTCTCTCCCTCTGCTATTCCCCCTGCTCAGGCTCTCTCTCTGTCAAAATAAATAAATCTTAAAAAAAAAAAAAGTGGTAAGATACCAGGGGTGAGAGATAAGGAATTTGATCAGATATCAAGAGTAGGATAGAAGATTGCTGAAAAATGACCAAGCAGATTTCTTGCTAAAACTGGGCTAAGTGGGCGGAGCCTAAGGTCAAGGCTAGACAGAAAGAGGACTCAGAGGAACTTGACTCGAGTCTGGTCAAGGAGAAAATCTTCATCATCCATGACCATTGTATTTTCTGCAGTCACACATTTTATTAATTCTTTTATCAGACATTCAGTGAACGAGAAACATGAACGCAGCAGCAATAATATAACAAATGTAAGCGCTCTAGAAGAGACAAAGGCAGTATGGGAATCCACCTCATCAGATTTAGAATATGCATGACTCCATGACTGAATTACTACCACTGCTTGACTGTTGAGATTAAGATGTAGTACAGAGGATCAGAGGGAAGGGAGGGAAATCTGAATGGGAGTCATCAGAAAGGGAGACAAGCCATGAGGCACCTTTAACTATAGGAAACAAACTGAGAGTTGCTGGGGGGGAGGGGAGTGGGAGACATGGAGAAACTGGGTGATAGGCATTAAGGAGGACACGTGATGTGATGAGCACCAAGGGTTATCCACAACTGATGAGTTACTGAATTCTCTGAAACCAATGATGTACTATCTAATGGCTAATTGAATTTAAATATCTAAAAAAGGCACTTCAAAAAAAAAGATGTAGCATAACTCACAATATCCTTTGAGTGGAAGAATGTGCGGACTTTCCACACCTCTGCTGTCCAAGTCCCATGGCTAGTAGCCACATGTGGCTAATGACCACCTAAAAGGTGGCCAATTCAAATGGAGAAATGCTGTAAAAGCAGAATAAACACTGGCTTTCAAAGACATATTGTAACCAAAAGTCAGAGAGTATTGCGACCCTCACATCACAAACATCGCATGACTTCTACAGCTAATGAGAGTGGGACCCAAGATGAGAGAGGTCAACCTGAAAGTCCATGATGTCAGAAAGAACATGGAGAAGAAAGAGTCACAATCCTGGAGTGGATGGTCTGAAGACTGTCAGAATGCCTTTTTTTTTTTTTTTTTTTTGGTGATTCTGTATACGGACAAGGAGAATTCATTGGAGATGACATCTGTATGCCTCACATTTTCAAGGGAAAATTATGAAAACGCATATAGACCCACAGCCATAGTTTAATTATGTTTGAAATATATTCAGAACTACTCCAGTCAGTAAATTGCATATTTTCACATTTAGCTTCTCAATTTTCTCTTCGGCACCTCCCATTCTTGAAATCCCAACACAAATCACATCTCTTGCCTAAGGACCATAAACTACCTCACTATCAAAGGCTACAGTTCATTCATTCATTTGATTCATTCAAAGCAACCTAATCTTGAGTGATGTCTTAGGCGCTCTTCTAGGGACTGGTGACACGGTGAACAAAATAGGTAAAAATCTCACTTTCATGGAGCCTCTCTGGTATTTAGGGGAAAATCTTTCCTTATCAACATGAAAATACTTTTTATGGATGTTGCTTAGAATTTCAGTTTTTTTTTTTCTTGACAGTATCTCAGGTGATCATCTTTGAGGTGGTTCTCCTGAAAATATTTTTGGGGGGTACTGACTCGACTTTCTGAGTCAGACACTTTCCTAAAGACAGGGGTCAAAGGAAAAGTGACAACTGTCACTCTTGCAGTAAGAACAGGGATCACAATGCTTGAAACAGATATGCTGCTCAGCTGTCAGAAAGTCCACAAGGCTCCAAATGTGTGTGGCCAACTAACGGAACCTGTAACTCAGAGGTTATCATCCTGAGAGCAATGGGAAATCCCTCTAGTTAAGGACTCTCCTTGACGGAAGCTTGACAATGGCCTTGATTTACTTACTATGATGTTTAGGTAATTATACACATTAAGAAAAGTGCACAAGGCACTTACATTTCCATGATACCATCAAAGATATTGTTGTTTTATTAAAATGTTACATCTAGAGTTGTAACGTATAGAGTAGTTAAGTCAATCTCTATGAGGTACAGGTGAGACTATTGTAACAGCCATACTTCCATAAAAAAGAAAAATTTTTTGTGGTTTCTGATCTAGGAATCAGCCAGTGAATAATTCTATATCAGTGTCCAGTTACCGGGCTAAACATGTAATCTATTTATATTTCTGAGGGTAAGCAGAATTGTGATCACTGAGCCAGCTGTATTCTAGTAACTACTCATTTACCCAACATAACAGATATAAGAAGGTAAAAGGCTTCTAAGGAGACTGGTTACTTATATTTTGAACCACATTTTGGCAGGTATAACTTGCAACTTGTGCTTAGTGGTAAGATTTCTGATATTTACTTTCTCCTTCCTTTGGCAAGTCAAGTTAGTTAAAAAGTAATTAGAGTAGAGTCCATTGTTTTTCTTAAATGCTTACAGAGATATAGAACTCTCAAGTTTCTTTACTAGACAGGATTAGATCACATTAGTGATAAAGATCAGAATGATTTACATTGCTAAAACGAGAACTTCCTGTCAGTTTGGAGAAAGCTCATTTTTATAACCAACATATTGGCTGGGCTAGAGATTAATGAGTGCTATGGGTGGGGTGATGAATGTGATATATTCAATGACCTGTGGAATTTGTTCTGTAATTTCCCCACTCCTCTGGTCAGCAGAGCGTCTTCTTCAGTACCCAGCACTGCCCATAACTGCATTCAGAAAATCACTCTCCAAAAATGGTTATTTGTTTTGCCTTTTTTATAATTTTTTAAAACATTTGATTTATTTACATGTCAGAGAGAGGAAATGAGAGCACAAGCAGGGGGAGCAGGAGAGGGAAGGGGAGAAGCAAGCTTCCTGCTTGGTGGGATTGCACAAGGGCTGAAGAAGACAGAATGGGAAGGGGACAAGGAGAATAGTGGGTTTCAGATTCTTGGGAACAGAGCCCACATCTATTTCTATGTTTATCTCACTGCTATAAACCCAGGTCACAGCAGAGTGCCTGCAGCAGAGTCATGGAAGTGCTCCAGAACTGATAACTATTGCTATTTATACTACTAACATTCCTCCACAAAGGGCCAAGTGTCATAGCTTCTCCCAGTTCCCCACACTGAACGCAATGAAGAATCAAACTATCGGGTGAAGGATGGCGAGGGGCATTTAACAGGACCCAGATCACAGGAGCCATATTGTATTGCAGGACCAGGGGTCTTACCAGTGACTAGGTATTCACTCCTCTTGAGAGGCTAGCTCCTTGGATCTCCCTCTTCAATCCTCTGAACCCATGTCTGGCATCAGAAACAAAAGTAAACATAACGTATCGCCCTTGTTTATTTTTTACTATTATTTGTTACAGAGGAAGAGAGAGATCACAAGCAAGGGGAGCTGCAGGCAGAGGGAAGGCAGGCCCCCCACTAGAGCCTGGTATGGGATCCAATCCCAGGACCCTGGGATCATGACCTGAACCAAAGGTAGATGCTTAACTGAGTAAGCTACCCAGGCGTCCCTTATTGTCCTTCTTTAAAATTTAATGTATTCTCTCTCCCTCTCTCTTTGTCCCCACTCTGTCACTCATACTCACACAATCACAGAGTCACAGACAATAGCAAGGCATTTCCCATTCTAATTCGCTAAGGCACTATGAGCTTAAGCTCAACAGAATCACTTTGCCAGCTGCTGCTCTACCGTGCCCTGATCCCTTCTCTATCCCCAAGCTCGATCTGTAACTCAAGTGTCATGGTGGTGGCTCTTTCTGCCCTCCCTCCACAAGGCTGTCATCAGCACACTCTTCCCCGTGGCTCCACTCCCCAGCACTGGCTGCCTTTGGTCTACGGGTATGCCCTCTCCTAGAGCTTTTCCACTCTCCCTGAGGGGAAGACAACCCTTACTTCTCCCCGGTGGCTGTCACGTGTCCGCTATATATTGTGACGATCAGCCCGATTAAGAGATTGGGAACTAAAAGACCGGCTTCTGCTTATGGATCAAACTAACTCTGGGGCTTGGCACACATGACAGCAGCACATGGTGGTAGAACTGAGATGGTTAGGGAGTTAATCTGCATTTTCACATCTGGTCAGCAGCAGAACAAAGAAGACACCCCAGATCTCCTATCTCCCAGAACAGTACTCTTCAAGTAACTTACAGCACCATCCTTCTCCAGCTTTGGAAGTGGCACTTTTCCAACCCCAAAGTCTTGATTCTAGGCAGCACTCCGAGAGATACTCCCTCCAGAATCACCCCTGGCTGGAAGTAGTGGTCAGCCAAGGCCTCCCAAATATCTCCCCTTCAGAGTTGCGCTTGCATCAAACTCAAAACTGTGGCACGTACGGGACTTTCCTGTCAGCCTCTAGCTCTAATGACCTATTGGACTTCAGAGGTGCTCTTTTATACCCACTTACCTTATAACATCAACGTGTGACTCCTCTAGAATTCTCTCCATGGCTTTTCTCCTGTACTAATTGTTATGGACTGAATTGTGTCCCCACAAAAGTCATATGAAGAATTCCTAATCTCCAGTGTGACTGCATCTGGAGATAGGGCCTACCTAGAAGGAGGTACTGAAGGCTTGGTGAGGTCACAGGAGTCCTAATCTGCTAGGACTGGTGTCCTCATAAGGGTGAAACACATGAAAGCACTCCCCCTACCTCCCCTCTGGGGGCCCACAGAGAAGAGGTCATCTGAGGGCACAGTTGAAAAGGTAGTGATCTATAGAACAACAAGAAAAAGCTCACTGGAGACCAACCTTGCTGGCACCTTGATCTGGAACTTCTGGCCTCCAGATCTGTGCGAAAATACATTTCTGACATTAAAGCTCTCCAGCCTGTGTTTGTCTGTCCCCGACGGCCTGGCTCCAAAGCCTCAGAGATTGGGGACAGTGAGGAACACCATAGGACTAACCCTGCCACCCTGAAAGGAACCATGCCATTTGGAACTCCAGAAAGGATTCAGAGGAACTGAAATCTGCATTCCTACCTCTGGACAGCCCCATATTCAGCAGGCCCCTGGATGCAAACCTGGAGCTTGACACTCACCCTGAACAAATCCCTCGACTGCCCCCTCCCCCAGAAAGATGGACAGAGTGCTGGCAGATCGGGCCTGCCATGTTGTGGTCCCTAACCATAACCTTTGGTTTGCTTTTCAAGATTCTGACCCCAAAGGCCTTGCAGTAGGTGCCCTACAATTTGGGGACACATGGGCAATCCCAGAGGACTCAGCCTGCTGCCCAGAAGGAAACTGTGCCATTTGGAACTCCGGAAAGGATTCAGAGGAGCAGAAATCTGCATGCCTAGCTAAGGACACACCCACACAGAGCTGACTCCTGGACACAAAGCCAGAGCCAGACACTCACCCTCACCTCCACTGTCAACTCAGCCACCCAGACAGCTCTCCATGGGGTCTTCAGATCAGCCCTGCCATGTCCCTGGTTCCTAACACTAACCCTTGGATGGTTTCTGTAATGATCTCCTCATTTCAGGTTATGTGGTGGTTCTGCAGGACATTGTCCTGGTGTGGGATCAAACACACTGAAGCATCCCGTGTGAAGTGGCAAACGTGGTAAAGAAATGACGGCTGGGGAATCTGAGTGTGGAGACAGCACGTATTTGTGCTGCTATAACAAGCTGACTGCACTTTGAAATCACCACAGAGGAAATGAATCTTCCAAATATCCATGTTAGCACGATGACACGGAAGCAGAGAGAACATCAGACTTTGGGATGGAGGCCAAGCCCTCCCAGATCCAGGTCACCCAACATGGAGAGGACACATGTTAGCAAGAGACTCGTGGGAGAATTAAATCATGGGCCCCTGTATCTCAGGTGCAGTAGAAGCAGTGGATTTGGAATTTCAGTTTTTCCACAACGTTCCACCACAAGCTGGTTAGAACTGTGCAAAAGCAGGAAGGGAAGCCCCAGTAAAGTGGACTGGGGATGCCAGAAGGGGAGGCTGGAAGGGAGCGCCTGGTGCTCAGTGCCCATTACAGACCCCACATTGCAATCCCCCACAGGAGAGACTCACCAATTCCAGGCCTCACACGGGAAGCTGGAGGTTCATCTCCTGACTTTTTGTAGGAGCTTTGCAGCTCAGCTGGTGAGAATTCTCCATCACCCTGCCTTTCTCCAAGGGACTTTCCTTCAAGCACCCTTCCCAACTTCTTCCTCCTCCATGAAATAATGTTCCTCTCCTTTGTTTCTCGCACTTGCCTGTGATGGGACCTTAGCTTGCTCAGCCCAGACTGCCATTCTCTGCTCTTCCCAATTAAACCCATGCTGCTGGTCAAATAACTGGCAGATTGAGTTTAAGGCCAATTGAACTAATAAATTCAAAAACTTGCAAGGAACAAAATCAATATGCACAAATTAGTGGCACTCCTACGTGCTCGGAAGGAACCATCAAAAAGAGACTGCTGAGAACGATCTCATTTACACCTGCATCCAAGATAGCAAGATACCCGGGAGGCCCCTGAACCAAGAAGGTGACAGACCTGTCATCTGACAGCCCTGCAACAATGACGACAGACAGGGAGGGGTACACACGGAGATGGGGAGGCACTGTGCTCAGGGTAGAACCCACACTGGGAAAATACCTACTCTCCCCAAAACCGTCTACAGAGTCCTCACTCTGGCTCCCGAATTTCCGGACTCGGTGCAAGCCTGGAGTGGGTGTGGACACGGGAAGGACCCCGCAGGGCTGAGGTGGGGAGAGCACAAGCACCGAAGCAGGCGGACGCTCCCTGACCTCAGACCATCTGAGGAGCCCCAGGAACCGAATCCGCGAGCACACAAACACAGATGAGGACCTAGGAGCACCCGAGCCCAGAAAGGGGGGACCCCACAGCCCCGCGCACAGCACAGCAGGAGTCCACGTCTCCTCACACAAAACGACGGAAGCCCCAGTGTCTACATAGGGCTCCCTTTCTCTGTGGGGTCCTGAGACCACGAACCCCTTGACAGTGCACTCAGGCGGCTTCTCCTCAGCTCCTCCAGCATCTGGTCCTTAGGAGGTTGGACTGCTGCCAGTGTGGGCGCGTCCTCCACAACGGGTCCGGTCAGTGTGGATGCAGAGCCACACCCTCCTCAGCTTGTCCTGTCAGGGTGGGAGGCGCCCCACATTCTCCAGAAGTCTCCACAGTGGGTCCTGAAGAGGCGGGGCTCTGGTCCCAGCTGTGGCTGTGCAGCCTGGGCTCAGGGCGGGAGCTGGGGTCTGGCGCCCTCTGCAGGCGGTGCAAGGCAGTGCAGGACTGTGGGAGCTCACCCTTCAGTGGAAGGTCCTGCTCCCTCCTGGGGTCCAGCTGATGCCATTTCATTCCGGAAATTCAAGCTGCATGGAGCCCAATACCCCCCAACTTCCCCCCAAATAGCTAAGGAACAATGAATTGGAAACAATGTGGAATTACAACAGTCCTTGACCCAAACAGTGTCACTGAACATGGCCCTGATGCAGACCCACACTCTGACCTCAACTTGGTCTCAAGCCTGGACCCTACCCTAATCCAAGACCCTAACCCTAGCCCCCAACCCAAACAATGTTCACAAGAATCAAAAGGTAGAAACTGCAAATATCCATCAATGGCAAGTGCCTAAGCAAAGTGTGGTGAAGCATTTGAATTTGGGTACAGGTTCAGGTTTTAGTCAGAGTTCTAGATCAGGCTTTGGGTTTAGTGTTAGGGTGAGGGTTTAGAGTGAAGGACAGGGAACAGAGTTATAGTTTAGGGCTTTAAGTTTATGATTTAGGCTTTAAGACTCAGGGCTTATGGGATAAAGTTCAAGGTCAAATTTGGGGTTTGACTTCATGCTGAGATTTGGGTTCAGGTTTCATGACTTGGAGGTCTGGTTTAGGGTTTGGGTTCGTGGTTCAGGGCTTGGATCCAGGGCTCAGGTACAGGCTTTGGGTTCCATTCCAGGTTTGGGATTCAGGGTTCTAGTTTGGGCTTTAAGGTCAGCTTAGGTTTCAGCGTTGGTAGGGTTTAAGGTTAGGTTTAGGGATGACACATTTTCTTCAGTTGTCATCATGGACAAAATAATTCTATCTGAAGTTTCTAAGTCAGAAATGTATTTCATCTGGGGGCGCCTGGGTGGCTCCGTGTGTTAAGCCTCTGCCTTGGGCTCAGGTCATGATCTCAGGGTCCTGGGATCGAGCCCTTCATCAGGCTCTCTGCTTGACCGGGAGCCTGCTTCCCCATCTTTCTCTCTGCCTGCCTCTCTGCCTACTTGTGATCTCTGTCTGTCAAATAAATAGAATTAGTAAAATCTATTATATGATCTTTTACAAACCATTTCCTATCTTTGCATTTCTTGTGCCAAGACAGACAGGGGTTATTTAAAACCCTGAAGAGAGTGCTCTTGCTTTTAAATTGCCTGTAACCTTGGTGTAATAGATTTATGATTGATAATAGATTTAGTTAAAATATAACTATTTAAAATATTTACTCTCAGTAAACGATTTCAACCTATGCTCATTTAAGTAACTTGGTGCATAATCCCTTTTCTATTAAACCATAGTGCAAGGACCAATGCCGCGTTTCCGAGAGAACCCCAAGCTATTTTTCTAGAATGGCTGTATGCTATATATGGCGTCCTGTTTTCACTCCCTTTGTGGAGCACCTACCCTGGAGGTCATGTAATAACCAATGACCAAAAAAACAAACAAGAAACCCAAACATCCAGGTCGAAGTGCCATCCCTGCCTGGAGTGGAAGAGACTGCTCAGACAGATCCCAGGCAGGCATCTCAGCCCAGGCCTGTGTTGGGGAAGCTGGTTCCTGGCTTTGGGCGCAAACTGGAAGCCAGCAAACTGACCCAAGAGTGCAGCCGGCGTTTAGGACTGATGATCTTTTGGCAGCCAGGCTGCGCGTGGACACCCGCTCAGGGAGCCAGGCTAGGCGGCTGCCCAGCGCAGGCGCTGGCAATGCAGCAGCATGCCAGGGCTTAGCCCCGCACCCCAGCATGGGCTCAGGCCTCAGAAGTTAGGGGGTGGGGCCAGCGTAGAGAAGGGTCTTTGCTAATTTCCAAAGCTGGAAGTGAGCTCTCAGAGGACTCAGGAGGGAGGGGGGCGGGGGCGGGGGCGGGTCGGGGGCAGCCGGGAGAAGGGGCTTTGCTAATTGCCCAGGCGGGAAGGAGGGGCGCGCAGCGCCAGGGTGCTGTGCTGCAGCCCATTCGGGACTGCAGGACCCACCATACTCGCTGCCCCTGCACTCTCATGCTCCAGCCTAGCCCATGAGGCCGTGGTGTCCTGTTCCCGTTCCCGCCGCCTGCTGCCCCTCCCCGCCCAATGGCTTCTCTGGAGGACCCTCTGCTCACAGGTAAAGTGACACCACGACGCGCCCTCACCTGAAGCAGAAAACGCGGTCCAGAAGCTGGGCGTGGGATGTTTGGGCCCCAGCCTCCCGCCAACCCCACGGCTCCAGGACCACCCCAGACGCTGTGCCACACCCTGTCCGCAGGGGGTCAGGCCGGGACAGCGCCACAGGAGGTACCCCCCCCCCGCCAGAGGGCAGGCTAGCCCCCATAGTTCGGCACCCCCACGCGCTTTTCAGAGCCTCCTGCCATTTCCAGGGCACCCAGAACCCAGAGAGTGAGGCCTTGGGTGCTTTCTAGAGACAGATTCAAGGCAATTTTTCGACTTTGGGACTCAGAGTTAACATAGTTTTCATTTGTGATTATTATTTTTTGTGGGTGCCATAGCTTTTCTTTTGACCTATGGTTGTTTTCACTCCCGGTTCTGAAGAAGCCCCTAAATCCTAACCCTGTTGAGGACTCTGAAAGCTCTCAGAGCAGCAGTGCTGGGGGACAGTGTGGACACATGTTTTGGTTTCTCCTCTGGCCTGCTTCTGTGGCAGCCCCGCTCTGTCCTCCTCAGACTTCAGAGCAATATCTGAACAAGTGGAGAAGCGACCAGGGGGTCAGGAAGGTGGCCACCGAAGAGTGACTTCTCTGGAGGGTGGCTGAGCTAGCAAGTGAGCATGTTAGTCCAGCTCTGCCTGCATTCAGTATGGAGCTGAACAGGGGCCAGGGAAGGGGAGGAGGAGCAGAGAGCAGGGACAAAGGGACCAAAGAGGAGATTCAGATGAAGGGAAGTAATGGGGAGGAAAGAGAAGAAACTCTAGAAGACAGGTATGTAGAAAGGAAAAGGGATGAAGTGGGCATTGGGAAAGGGCACCACCAGGGAAGGAGAGAGGGGAAGGAAAGAGGGAGGAAAGAGGAAAGGGGAAAGGGAGAAGGGAGGAGTCAGCATGCCAGGGCTCCCCCTGCATCTGAAGAAGAGGTGGCTGGTCCAGCTTGTCAAACAGGGTGCTCACTCTTTGTCCCCAGTTTCTGCTCCCAGTGCTACTGGGCTTTTCAAGGAAGGCAGGCTGTCCCTTGGGACCTACTGGAGCCCACTGGAGCCCACAGGAGGGTGGGAGAATTAAGATGCCACCGGGTACTGTCCTGAGCTGCTCCCAGCCACCAGCCTCACCACATGGTGCAAGAGGGACCCCAGAACAAAGGAAGGATACAGGCCAGCATGTCTGCTGGTGGCCCTGGGCACTTAGCTCATCGCAGTGAACCACACGGCCTCCTCAACCCACGCTTTCAAAGACTCCTTCTTCGTTTCTGGCTTTCATGTCTGTAGGAACATGAGCCAGATCTAACTCATCTCCGACAGACAATTCTGACTCACCCCGTGTCAGATTTTTATGAGTGGCTGTGATAGAGTAAGATAGCAATGCTCCAACAAACGGACTGTTTCCTCCCACTTGACCTCAACAGTCTTATACATTTTCTTAGCGAAAACATCTTGTCTCCTTCCATTAAGCTCATAACGTGGTCTAGGAGTATACATGCGCCTTCGGTAGATGCGAAGCGATACAGAGGTCTTTTTTTTTTTTTTAAATTTTACAAGGTAAAGTCAGTGAACACATCCAACTTGACGAATACGTCTCTAAAATGTCAATCCAGGCAAAGCTTTTTCTGCCTACAGTTTGGAGCCTACGTGGTGACATTTTTAAAATGCTTTCAGTCCCTCAGTGAGGCTCTTAGAAGCTAGCCAGGGCTTACTACGTGCCAGGCACTGTGTCAGGTGTTGGAGCTAAAGGGAAAGAGAGCTTGGAGGCTAGCTGGGGAGGGACATCCATGACACAAGCACAGCTAGAAACGGAGGCCAGTGCTAGAAAAGAGAGAGCAGGCTGCATGGAGAGTGTGTACCATGGGGCTTGTGAGCTCACGAATAAGTGGGAGTAACTGGAGTGGGGAGATGGGGGAGAGAAGAGGGTCTTCCCATCAATGGGAATCACCTGTGCTTGGAGGCAGGTGGCATGAGAGGTCTCCACAGGAAGAAGGAGGCAGTGTGGTTGAAGGGCAGAGAGATGGGGCAGAACAGGCATCAGTCAGTTGGAGGGGTATGAATAGACTGATGGGAGGATTATGGGTGCCTTTGGAGGACTGAGAATTTGTTAGAAGATCAGTGCAGATTTCTATGGAGACAAATGCCAGGAACTGATAGGTCTTTGAAAGGTCACTCTGGCTGCCTTTTGGCAAAGGGGTTGGTAAAAGGCACTTGCAGGTGTGAACACACCAGGTGGGAGGTGAGTGCAGGAAATCGGGTGAGGGAGCATGGGAACTTGGTCCCGGGGTATATAAGGGAGAATAGCCTTTAAGGAGTTCCACAAATTGGCACCAGCTGTGGCTTCATTACAGAGCTGGAAGGGGGAGGTGGGTGTGTCCTGGAGGTTACAGAAATTACATGAGAAAGGGAAGTCTTTTTAGATCTCTTTTTCAACTAGAGGAACTCTCACCTTATTGATAGAATTCCAGAGTGGGAACTAATGATATGAGGACATCTTTGAAATGTCTGAATATGTTCTTCGACATCTTTGCAAGTGACGAGGAGACCTTGGCCTTAGGAGGCCTTGGCCCTCTTTGTAGCCAGAAAGATTTCACCTACAGATTTGGGTTCTCCCTTTTAAAGTCAAGGAGTCAGTCCTTCCAAAGGACACCTCCTATCATTTTACCCTCTCATCATACCTCACGTGCTGGCATCTCCAAGACCCTCTGTTCCAGGTTGAGAGTATCCACTTTGCCGGGCTGGTCTTGCCAAGAACACCACCACAGGAAATCTAGAGCCTGTAGTGCTATTAATAACATCATCTAAGACTGTGTTTGCTGCCCTCTTGGCCTCTTCCCACCATGACTCACTGAAGCTTTTTACACATTGTATCCATTATGCTATAGTTCCCAAAGGTCATCTTCTCTAGTGCCATTAGTTTTTAGGGGAACAGGCAAACCTTAAACTTGTCCCCCTTAATTGGATCCCTGTGCCCCCACAATCTCTTTGAATGCCTTTCACCATGATCCTTGAATGAGATCTGAGACCACTGCTGGTACCTAACACTTCTTGGCACCTTGTCTGCTAGGTTCTTGGAAGAGGAGGTGGCTATGGAGGTGAGTGGGAATGGGAGTGGGAGGATTTCTCCCTTCACTTCCCTTTTTGTGTTTTCAAATAATGGGTTTTGAGGGGGAGGGAAAGGTTAACCAGACCATTTATTTTCCATCTCCCATCGATAAAATGTCACACAGGAGAGGTGGCAGAAACGCACTTTCAGGTTAATTTTTTTACAAGGAAGATTGACTTATGAACCTACTTTGTTATTCCCTTTCATTCAATTTCCCTGTACCTCCTTTTCTATGAAGTGTAACGGTAACCCATTATTATTTTTATTGTTGGCACGTGCTTTGTGAACCATAAAGTGTACGCTATAAATGGGAGCGCTTTTCTTTTTTTTTTTTTTGTAGTTTACGAAAAACTAATATTTTTTAAATTAATTTTTTATTTATTTTCAGCATAACAGTATTCATTCTTTTTGCACCACACCCAGTGCTCCATGCAAGCAGTGCCCTCTATGATACCCAACACCTGGTACCCCAACCTCCAAATCCCCCGCCCCTTCAAAACCCTCAGATTGTTTTTCAGAGTCCATAGTCTCTCATGATTCAGCTCCCCTTCCAATTTCCCCCACCTCCCTTCTCGTCTCTAACTCCCCATGTCCATGAAAAACTAATTTAAAAACATTCATCCACCAGAGTACCCAAAGGGCTCCCATATAAACTATCTGTCGTTACATTATGTCCCGATGTGGAGCTCGATCCCAGGATCCTGAGATCATGACCTGAACTGAAGGCAGAGGCTTTAACACACTGAGCCACCAGCCCCAATGTATTCTCTTCAGTACCAGAATTTGTAACCAATTGACAGATGAAAAAGGAGGCAGTCAAGTGAAAAACAATAGGTCTTAGACCTGCAAGAAATTTGAATTAGATGAATTCAGCTACTCAGGCACTGTTTCACATTTTCAGATCTCTGCAGAAAAGGGGTTAACCTTTTTACAGCATGTAAAAGAGAAGACTATAACACATACTATGTGTAAGCATGTAAATATCAAAAAATATCCCATTAGATGCTAAGACACACAGGGCCTATATTTTCTCTCAAATTCATGAATATGTAGGAGCAATAAGTGAGAAGTGAATGTATACTCTTCACTTCGAAGTCTTTTAGAAATCTAAAATATGACTTTCTATGGTTTGTGTCTCCATATTCCTTTATTGCCAGTTTGAACAAATCCACATGCTTTGATTCAAAGGTAATAAATTCCTCTTATTTGGAAACATGATGTTTATTTTTATTCTCTCACCCTTAGCAGGTGGTTTCATTTTAGCACACTTCAGAGTTATAATTTCATGCTTATTAAAAACATTTATTATGATCTACATAGATGAATGAAACTTTTATTTTATTAAATTATTTGACAAAAAATCTGTTATTTTTAAAATTGTATTTCCTTTAGGGTTATTTTAGAGCGTTCAGAGAGGATCTAGGAGTGTGGTATTATGTAGTTTTTAAGTAGGTATGAAATGGTTATTTATAGGATTGTTTCTTTAAGGCTTATGTATATTGTCCATTATATGCTATAAAATATTTTGAAAGTAAATTTAAGGTATGTTTTACATAGTTTATTTTTTGGAAATAAATATTGAAATGACTTGTGAAATTCAGTATATTCTCAACATTAATTTATTTTGAAATTTACCAGTTGTCTACTGAACTATTATATGGCAGATATTACTTCAGACTACACTGATAAATGAAATACTTGGCTTTGTAGAACTTTTATTTTAATGGGTGAGACAATTCAAAGCTATAAACCTTAATAAAAATGGCATAGTGCATTCAAAAAGGATGAGTACAATGGGGAAAAAGAAAAACTCGATCAGGGTGAGAAAAATCAAGGTTGCTAGGCAGGGGATGGGGAGTTAAAATTTTTAATAGGAAGATCAGGGTAGTTACAATGAAGCTGACAATTGAACAAAGGTATGGAAAGGTGATGAATTTGCCCAGAACTATCAGCAATAAGGTCACTCCAGACAAAGGAATTGGCTATCTTGAAGGCCATAAGGTTGGATCATGCCTGGCATATCTGAGGAATAGCAAGGAGGCCACTGTGAGTGACTGAAGAGTAGCAGGGAAAGAGGTCACAGAGGTTAAATGAGTGGCTAGATCATGTAAAGCTTAGAAGTCATTGTAAAACTCTGGCTTTTATATTTGGAAACTTACTGTGTGATAGAATTTCTGCTAATAACTGAGAGTTCAATTGTCCATAAAATTTCAAGGACTCTTATTCTAGTAAGACAGAATGAAGAGAAAGAGTTCATATTTACACATGGTGTAACAAATGCTCAGAGATACAAGTGTAGGGAGCTATAGGATCACAGAAGAAGGCACTAAAATCACACCAATATATTTGATGACTGTGACTATATATAAATTTTTATTTTCTAGATTTTTTATAGTCATGGAATCACACTGTATATACTATTCTTTGCCTGGCTTTTCTTTTCTCAGCATCATTACTTTGAGAATCTCCAATTGTAAATAGTTCATTTTGATGTTGAATAGTAATCTCTTTAATGAATAGATCATAATTTTTCTTTGCTCTATGGATGGACATTGATGAACATTTCCACTGTTTTCAATTCTTAAAAATAAAGCTGCTATGAAATTCATATACAAGTCCCTGTATGAACATAGGGTTTGTTTCTCTTGGTTAAATGCCTAGAAGTAAAATGGCTATTTTTGTAACTGCAACATATTTTGCATTTAAAAAAATTTTCAAACTATTTTCCAAAGTGGTTGTATCATGATATATGCCAACAACAGTTTAGATTTTTTGTTGCTTCTCAATCTAGCTCAGACCAAGTACAATTAGCCTTTATAATTTTAGCCATTCTAATAGATATGTAAGCATGTCTCATTATGATTTTAATTTGTATTTCTTTAATGTCTAAATGTTGAGAAATTTGTCATGTGCCTATAAGCCATCCATATACTTTTGGTGACATGTCTCTTCCATTATTTCCTTCACATGTAAAATTGGATACTCTGTTTGGTTATTAGTAAGGTTTTTTATTTTTATTCATATTTAAAGAATCAGAGTAGATGTCCATTATCAGATATGTAATTTGGAAATCGCTTGTCCATCTTTACAGTTTCTCAATGGAGCTTTGATAGCTGTGTCTTTCAAGAAATATGCTACTTCTTTCCTGGTACACGGAGGTATGACTAGAACATTATCAATGTTGATCTTTGCAAAGAAAATCATGGCTTAAGATATATGTAGTCTGCAGTTGTTGGGAGTGTTCACCATCCTTGCCTCTAACTCATCTCTCACTGCCCACACATTCAGGTATAGGGGAATATTGATTGACAAAATATTAATTGCCAAATAACACTAGTTAGAGAATAAGAAAAATGCAGGCACCTGATTATATAATATTCCATAAATAAAATATGTTTTTATAAGTGCTATTAGAAGTAAATTCCTCAATACTTTAATCACACAGAATGATGGAATCCTAGATTTTTTTTTCTTGTATTTACTAAGAAAATGATCATGCCTCAAGTATATTAAAATGGAATAGGGAAAATTAAAAATTGTTTTAAGATGATTTGTGTGTGTTGTGCATATGTGAGAGAGAAAGTGAGAGAGAAAGATAAAGAAAAAGAGAAAGGGAAAGACAGAGAGGTGGCTGCAGTGAATTGATGAGTTGGAGGATAGATTTTAAAGTTTTGTCTTTTGCTTTCTACATTTCTTTTTCCTTAGGTTCAAGAGAACAATCAGTAATATCTCAGAAGCCTGCTGGTAACATCAGCAGAAAGAATTAGAGGTTCCCAGAAAATTAAGATGACATATAGTTTTCCTGACATAAGAAAAGTCATTTTTTGTCCCCAGCTATTTTCAATGATCTATACCCCACCTGTGTACTTGCCCAAGCACACTTCTTCCAAAACTTCCTGGGAGGTTCTTACAAAGAAATGCAAAAACCTCACTCCTTAAGGATTTTGAGGGAACAAGGCAATGGGAAAACTAACAGTCACCACCAGACCAGGAAATAGCCTAAGCTATTGAGACAATAAATCAGTGGCAAAACTCCTAGTGCTATTTCAAAAGCAATCAAGGCCTTGCATTCCTTGTCCCAGAAAATGAGCCCAAGACCCCATCTAGTTTCTATCTGCTCTTGAAGCCTGCAGAGTCCCTTTCCCTTGTCCAACAGTTACCTCTGCTTTATTCTAACGTTGAAGTTTCTGCCCTCGGTGGAATACAAGCTTCATTCAGGTGAACATGCAATACATATTGCACAAATACATATGTGGATGTGCATGCAGCCACAACCTTATGACCAACCATACATGGAATAATAAAACTCTCCCTTCTGAGTATTCATCTTAAATACTAAATAAAAATCTCTCTCCTGTTCAAACAGTCAAGGCTTTGGAACGTATTCCCTGTGATCTCCTTGTATGTTGTAAACAAAGATTCCTTTGTTTGACAACTCCACCTGTTTCTGTGATTCACCAAAGACTGACCTCAGTTAGGTCAGTTGCTGTAATGGCTTTCACTACTCTGATTCTACCTCTGCAAGTCTCCAAATTTAACTATTTTTTCTCCCAATTCCGCATGTTCTTGGCTTTAAACTGCAACTCTGAAGAGAAGATTTGCTTGTTTAAAAAAAAAATCAAGAAAAGGGAGTAGTAGTCAACATTGTTACTTTGAACTTCCTGCCCTAGGGGGCTCTCCTGTTCTTTCTCTTTGACTTCCTGGACTAAAACGACAGAAATTTGGCAATACATCACTCCCCAATCCAGATTACTGCCAGAACAGTTTATACTCTTAGAAAAATATTAGTTTAAAAGATCACATAATTAAATACTTAAGCATGTAGTGTAATATAGTGGTTTACAAGAAATATATTTTGGTCATCTGAATATTTGGTTTTCAACCATGGCTACTGACTCACAGCTCCTAAAACTCTTGGGATTTCCTGTGATAAGGGTGAGAGAGGTGTGTTTTGTTCTGTTAATGAAGTGACCTTCAGACCTCACTCAAGGCAAGGGCTGTTTGCCTGAAGGACCAACCACTTGGTGAAAGCCTTCACAACTTTTTGCCTCCCCTTCCTCCCAATACAGGATTATCTGGGGAGGGAAGAGGATCTGGAGATTAGATCAGCAAATGACAATGATTTAGTCAGTCATGACTATGTCATGAAGCCTCCACAGAAAAGCTGAAAGGACTGGGTTCAGAAAGCTTTTAGTTTGTGAAATGTATGAAAAGGCAGGAAGAGTGGCAGTCTTACAGAAGGTAATAGAAGCTCTGTGCCCATTCTCCATACCTTGCCCTGTGCACTTCTTTATCTATCTATTGATTTAAATCTTCTATTATATCTTTTAATAAGCTGGCAAACATAAAGTAAGTATTTTTCTGAGTTTTGTGAGTCCCTGTAGCAAATTAAAAGAACGTAAGAAGTAGGCCATTGGGACCTCCAACCTGTAGTTGCTCAGTCACAAGCACAGGTAATAACCTGGGGCCTACAGTGAGACTGGCATCTGAGGTGGGGTTGGAGATAGTCTTGGAGGACTGATCCCTTAACTGATGAAATCTTACACTATGTTCAGGTAGATAGTGTCAGAATTTAGTTGAATACTTGGAGATCCTGCTGTTGTCTGAAAATTATTTGGCATTGTTGGTATGATGTCCTAAAACCCAAAAAGATATAGCTACCTCAAAATAAGAATACGGTTGACAGCTTATATATAATAAGTGAGTATTTCAGGGATTTAAAATATACCCAATAAATAATGTAAGGAAATAAGGAAAGATTTTGAAATAAAAACAAGAATAAGAACCTAGTGGTACTAATAGATTAAATATATGTAATCTAGTTGAATTAAGAATACAATGGATAGAATATGTAATGGATTCAATAGAGATAAGAAGTCACTTAAGGATATAGTCATCTGGATACCAGCAAAGCATTAAAATTATCAATATAAAAGAGGTGTAAGATGTAGGTGATGTGTGTGGAACAAAAGCTAGAGAAGAAATTAGATTTCCTTACTACTCATAGCCTGTTGACAAGTCCTTGAAGCTCCTCTGGGGACTCAGCTGCTTCCATGTGGACACATCCACTCAGGGCAAAAAGCATTCTTAGTCCTCCCCCCAGGATACTGAAAATCTACTTTCACATGTAAAAATTACTTTGGAAACTTCTTTATCTCTACTCCCCACCCCTGCCCTCAAGATATAAATTGGCAATCATCTCCCAAGCATATACCCACTGATACACATCAGAAGAGTCTCTTCCCTGAGTTTTTACTAAATAGTAATAAATGACTTTCCCTAACAATAGCTAGCCCCCTCAAGGTCCTGGAAACCTTGTTTATAAAATACCTTGGAGGCTTGTGCTATCCCTAACCTCCTCCCAAATTGAAAGTATATAATCAGCCACTCTTCATGACCCTCTCTCTCTACTCCAAATAAATAAATAAATATTTTTAAATAAAATAAAATAAATGACTTTTTTTAAATGAAAGAAGAAAAAGGAAAGAAATATTTGAATATTAATGTACATCTATTTCTCAAGCATAAAATAGTCAAGACACTGGATTAAAACTTACATACAAGAAAAGAAAGAAAATATTCATAACTAGAGTTGACTCTATGAATCCCAAACTAGGGCATACATACCAAAGACACACAAAAAAAATCACAAGTGTTAGAGAGAAAAAAAATAATTCATTAATAAAGAAACAAGAATCAGACTGACAGAAATTTTTTAAATAACATCAGATATAAAAAAGAATGAAGTAATAGCTTTATAATCTTGAAAAAAAATCACAAATGGAAACATTTAGATCCTTATAAAATGTCATTGGCATAGGAAGGCATAATAAAAAAAATATTTTCAGGAATACAGACCACAGATAATTTGCCTTAATTTGTGTAGGCAACACTTAAATACTAATATTATTTTAACAGTTAAAATATACTCTATGATCTTTGAGGTTGGGGAAAAGAGGATGACCAAGTCATCTTGAAATAATTCAGTTTTATGAAAAAAGTAAAAAGATCAAAAAAAAGACTTGTAGAAAAGAGAGATAAAACATATGCATAATAAAAATAAATAAATAAATAAACAGCTGGAGTGCCTGGGTGACTTAGTCGGTTCAAGTGTCTGCCTTCAGCTCAGGTGATGATCCTGGTATTGAGCCCTGCATCAGGCTCCCTGCTCAGTGGAGAGTCTGCTTCTCCCTCCCATTGAGAAAAAAAAATTTGACTTATTTATTTGAGAGAGATAATATTTAAATTTTACTTATTTATTTGAGAGAGAGTGAGAAAAGAAAAACATGCACACAGCAGAGGGAATAACAGAGGGAGAGGGAGAAGCACGCCACTGAGCAGGGAACCCCCTGCGGGGCTCTATCCCAGGACCCGGGTATTATGACCTGAGCTATAGGTAGACACTTAACTCAGGTACCCCAATAAATACAATCTTTTAAAAAAAATAAATAATAATAAAAATAAATAATATTTCAGATAGTATGATTTTTTTAATGTGAGACTTGGTATAAAAACAGGATGACATACTTGTCTAATTATAGCAAAAGACTTTGATAAGTTTAGATGCAGTAGTACATAAAAAATTTAACTTCTTTCATTAACTGATAATTTAATTAGATTAAATTAAGAGACATCAAAATTTAGAGAATCTAATAGTCGTGATCTATTAATAAATGTAGCCATCCTGACCCCAAAACAAGAGTCTTCAGTAAGTATATAAGCATAAGTTGAACATTTACACAAACAGGCCATTATTTAGGCCAGAAGTATATGCCAATAAATTCCTAGAGTTAAATATCAGGCTATATTTTCCAAGAATAAGGCAATAAAATTAGAAAACAATGACCAAAATATTAAATTCATATAATTGGAAGTTAACTTCATACCTAAAAAGAAATAATACAGCTAATTCAGAAATTTTTAGAATTACAGTACTTTGGTAATATCAACTATCAAAATGAGTAACGGACAGATGGGGCTAGCAAGAGACTCGTGGGAGGATTAAATCATGGGCCCCTGTATCTCATGTGCAGTAGAAGCAGTGGATTTGGAATTTCAGTTTTTCCACAACGTTCCACCACAAGCTGGTTAGAACTGTGCAAAAGCAGGAAGGGAAGCCCCAGTAAAGTGGACTGGGGATGCCAGAAGGGGAGGCTGGAAGGGGGCGCCTGGTGCTCAGTGCCCATTACAGACCCCACATTGCAATCCCCCACAGGAGAGACTCACCAATTTTAGGCCCCACAGGGGAAGCTGGAGGTTCATCTCCTGACTTTTTGTAGGAGCTTTGCAGCTCAGCTGGTGAGAATTCTCCATCACCCTGCCTTTCTCCAAGGGACTTTCCTTCAAGCACCCTTCCCAACTTCTTCCTCCTCCATGAAATAATGTTCCTCTCCTTTGTTTCTCGCACTTGCCTGTGATGGGACCTTAGCATGCTCAGCCCAGAATGCCATTCTCTGCACTTCCCAATTAAACCCATGCTGCTGGTCAAATAACTGGCAGATTAAGTTTAAGGCCAATCGAACTAATAAATTCAAGAACTTGCAAAGAACAAAATCAATATGCACAAATTAGTGGCACTCCTAGGTGCTCGGAAGGACCCATCAGAAAGAGACAGCTGAGAACGATCTCATTTACACCTGCATCCAAGATAGCAAGATACCCAGGAGGCCCCTGAACCAAGAAAGTGACAGCCCTGCAACAATGACGACAGACAGGGAGGGGTACACACGGAGATGGGGAGGCACTGTGCTCAGGGAAGAACCCACACTGGGAAAATACCTACTCTCCCCCAAAACCGGCTACAGAGTCCTCACTCTGGCTCCCGAATTTCCGGACTCGGCGCAAGCCTGGAGTGGGTGTGGACACGGGAAGGACCCCTCAGGGCTGAGGTGGGGAGAGCACAAGCACCAAAGAAGGCAGACGCTCCCTGACTGCAGACCATCTGAGGAGCCCCAGGAACCCAATCCGCGAGCACACAAACACAGACAAGGACCAAGGATCACCCGAGCCCAGAAAGTGGGGACCCCACAGCCCCGCGCACAGCACAGCAGGAGGCCACGTCTCCTCACACAAAACGACGGAAGCCCCAGTGTCTACACAGGGCGCCCTTTCTCTGTGGGGTCCTGAGACCACGAACCCCTTGACAGTCCACTAAGGGACTTCTCCTCACCTCCTCCAGCGTCTGGTCCTTAGGAGGTTGGACTGCTGCCAGTGTGGGCGCGTCCTCCACAACGGGTCCGGTCAGTGTGGATGCAGAGCCACACCCTCCTCAGCTTGTCCTGTCAGGGTGGGAGGCGCCCCACATTCTCCAGAAGTCTCCACAGTGGGTCCTGAAAAGGCAGGGCTCAGGTCCCAGCTGTGGCTGTGCAGCCTGGGCTCAGGGCGGGAGCTGGCGTCTGGCGCCCTCTGCAGGTGGTGCAAGGCAGTGCAGGACTGTGGGAGCTCACCCTTCAGTGGAAGGTCCTGCTCCCTCCTGGGGTCCAGCTGACGCCATTTCATTCCGGAAATTCAAGCTGCATGGAGCCCAATACCCCCCAACTCCCCCCCAAATAGCTAAGGAACAATGAATTGGAAACAATGTGGAATTACAACAGTCCTTGACCCAAACAGTGTCACTGAACATGGCCCTGATGCGGACCCACACTCTGACCTCAACTTGGTCTCAAGCCTGGACCCTACCCTAATCCAAGACCCTAACCCTAGCCCCCAACCCAAACAATGTTCACAAGAATCAAAAGGTAGAAACTGCAAATATCCATCAATGGCAAGTGCATAAGCAAAGTGTGGTAAAGGGTTTGAATTTGGGTTCAGGTTCAGGTTCTAGTCAGAGTTCTAATCAGGCTTTGGGTTTAGTGTTATGGTGAGGATTTAGAGTGAAGGACAAGGGAACAGAGTTATAGTTTAGGGCTTTAAGTTTATGATTTAGGCTTTAAGACTCAGGGCTTATGGGATAAAGTTCAAGGTCAAATTTGGGGTTTGACTTCATGCTAAGATTTGGGTTCAGGTTTCATGACTTGGAGGTCTGGTTTAGGGTTTGGGTTCGTGATTCAGGGCTTGGATCCAGGGCTCAGGTACAGGCTTTGGGTTCCATTCCAGGTTTGGGATTCAGGGTTCTAGTTTGGGCTTTAAGGTCAGCTTAGGTTTCAGTGTTGGTAGGGTTTAAGGTTAGGTTTAGGGATGACACATTTTCTTCAGTTGTCATCATGGACAAAATAATTCTATCTGAAGTTTCTAAGTCAGAAATGTATTTCATCTGGGGGCGCCTGGGTGGCTCCGTGTGTTAAGCCTCTGCCTTGGGCTCAGGTCGTGATCTCAGGGTCCTGGGATCGAGCCCTTCATCAGGCTCTCTGCTTGACCGGGAGCCTGCTTCCCCATCTTTCTCTCTGCCTGCCTCACTGCCTACTTGTGATCTCTGTCTGTCAAATAAATAGAATTAGTAAAAGCTATTATATGATCTTTTACAAACCATTTCCTATCTTTGCCTTCTCATGTGCCAAGACAGACAGGGATTATTTAAAACCCTGAAGAGAGTGCTCTTGCTTTTAAATTGCCTGTAACCTTCGTGTAATAGATTTATGATTGATGATAGATTTAGTTAAAATATAACTATTTAAAATATTTACTCTCAGTAAACGATTTCAACCTATGCTCATTTAAGTAACTTGGTGCATAATCCCTTTTCTATTAAACCATAGTGCAAGGACCAATGCCGCGTTTCCGAGAGAACCCCAAGCTATTTTTCTAGAATGGCTGTATGCTTATATATGGCGTCCTGTTTTCACTCCCTTTGTGGAGCACCTACCCTGGAGGTCATGTAATAACCAATGACCAAAAAAACAAACCAAAAACCCAAACATCCAGGTCGAAGTGCCATCCCTGCCTGGAGTGGAGGAGACTGCTCAGACAGATCCCAGGCAGGCATCTCAGCCCAGGCCTGTGCTGGGGAAGCTGTTTCCTGGCTTTGGGCGCAATCTGGAAGCCAGCAAACTGACCCAAGAGTGCAGCTGGCCTTTAGGACTGATGATCTTTTCGCAGCCAGGCTGCCCGTGGACACCTGCTCAGGGAGCCAGGCTAGGAGTCTGCCCAGCACAGGCGCTGGCAATGGGGCTGCATGCTAGGGCATAGCCCTGCACCCCAGCCAGGGCTCAGGCCCCTGGAGTGAGGGGGCAGGGCCGGCGCAGAGAAGGGTCTTTCCTAATTTCCAAAGCTGGAAGTGAGCTCTCAGAGGACTCAGGAGGGAGGGGGGCGGGGGCGGGGTGGGGGCGGCCAGGAGAAGGGGCTTTGCTAATTGCCCAGGCGGGAAGGAGGGGCGCACAGCGCCAGGGTGCTGTGCTGCAGCCCATTTGGGACTGCAGGAACCACCATACTCGCTGCCCCTGCGCTCCCACGCTCCAGCTTAGCCCCAGAGGCCTTGGTGTCCCGTTCTCATTCCTGCCGCCTGCTGCCCCTCCCTGACCCATGGCTTCTCTGGAGGACCCTCTGCTCACAGGTAAAGTGACACCTCAATGCGCCCTCACCTGAAGCAGAAAACGCAGGACAGGAGGGGGGGGGGGTGGAGTGGTTGGGGCCCAGGCAACCGCCAACCCCAGGGCACCAGGACCACCCAGGACGCCGCGCCACACCCCCTCCGCAGGGTGTCGGGCCAGGACAGCGCCACAGGAGGTACCCCCCGCCCCCCGCCAGCGGGCAGGCTAGCCCCCATAGTTCGGCACCCCCACGTGCATGTCAGAACCTCCTGCCATTCCCAGGGCACCAAGAACCCAGAGAGTGAGGCCTTGGGTGCTTTCTAGTGACAGATTCAAGGCAATTTTTCGACTTTGGGACTCAGAGTTAACATAGTTTTCATTTGTGATTATTATTTTTGTGTGGGGGCCGTCGCTTTTCTTTTGACCTATGCTTGTTTTCACTCCCGGTTCTGAAGAAGCCCCTAAATCCTAACCCTGTTGAGGACTCCGAAAGCTCTCAGAGCAGCAGTGCTGGGGGACAGTGTGGACACATGGTTTGGTTTCTCCTCTGGCCTGCTTCTGTGGCAGCCCTGCTCTGTCCTCCTCAGACTTCAGAGCAATATCTGAACAAGTGGAGAAGCGACCAGGGGGTCAGGAAGGTGGCCACCGAAGAGTGACTTCTCTGGAGGGTGGCTGAGCTAGCAAGTGAGCATGTTAGTCCAGCTCTGCCTGCATTCAGTATGGAGCTGAACAGGGGCCAGGGAAGGGGAGGAGGAGCAGAGAGCAGGGACAAAGGGACCAAAGAGGAGATTCAGATGAAGGGAAGTAATGGGGAGGAAAAAGAAGAAACTCTAGAAGACAGGCATGTAGAAAGGAAAAGGGATGAAGTGGGCATTGGGAAAGGGCACCACCAGGGAAGGAGAGAGGGGAAGGAAAGAGGGAGGAAAGAGGAAAGGGGAAAGGGAGAAGGGAGGAGTCAGCATGCCAGGGCTCCCCCTGCATCTGAAGAAGAGGTGGCTGGTCCAGCTTGTCAAACAGGGTGCTCACTCTTTGGTCCCAGTTTCTGCTCCCAGTGCTACTGGGCTTTGCAAGGAAGGCAGGCTGTCCCTTGAGACCTACTGGAGCCCACTGGAGCCCACAGGAGGGTGGGAGAATTAAGATGCCACCGGGTCCTGTCCTGAGCTGCTCCCAGCCACCAGCCTCACCACATGGTGCAAGAGGGACCCCAGAACAAAGGAAGGATACAGGCCAGCATGTCTGCTGGTGGCCCTGGGCACTTAGCTCATCGCAGTGAACCACACGGCCTCCTCAACCCACGCTTTTAAAGCCTCCTTTTTCGTTTCTGGCTTTCATGTCTGTAGGAACATGAGCCAGATCTAACTCATCTCCGACAGACAATTCTGAACTCACCCCGTGTCAGATTTTTATGAGTGGCTGTGATAGAGTAAGATAGCAATGCTCCAACAAACGGACTGTTTCCTCCCACTTGACCTCAACAGTCTTATACATTTTCTTAGCGAAAACATCTTGTCTCCTTCCATTAAGCTCATAACGTGGTCTAGTAGTATACATGCGCCTTCGGTAGATGCGAAGCGATACAGAGGTCTTTTTTTTTTTTTTTTTTTAATTTTACAAGGTAAAGTCAGTGAACACATCCAACTTGACCAATACGTCTCTAAAATGTCAATCCAGGCAAAGCTTTTTCTGCCTACAGTTTGGAGGCTACGTAGTGACATTTTTAAAATGCTTTCAGTCCCTCAGTGAGGCTCTTAGAAGCTAGCCAGGGCTTACTACGTGCCAGGCACTGTGTCAGGTGTTGGAGCTAAAAGGAAGGAGAGCTTGGAGGCTGGCTGGGGAAGGACATCCATGACACAACCACAGCTAGAAACGGAGGCCAGTGCTAGAAAAGAGAGAGCAGGCTGCATGGAGAGTGTGTACCATGGGGCTTGTGAGCTCACGAATAAGTGGGAGTAACTGGAGTGGGGAGATGGGGGAGAGAAGAGGGTCTTCCCATCAATGGGAATCACCTGTGCTTGGAGGCAGGTGGCATGAGAGGTCTCCACAGGAAGAAGGAGGCCGTGTGGTTGAAGGGCAGAGAGATGGGGCAGAACAGGCATCAGTCAGTTGGACGGGTATGAATAGACTGATGGGAGGATTATGGGTGCCTTTGGAGGACTGAGAATTTGTTAGAAGATCAGTGCAGATTTCTATGGAGACAAATGCCAGGAACTGATAGGTCTTTGAAAGGTCACTCTGGCTGCTTTTTGGCAAAGGGGTTGGTAAAAGGCACTTGCAGGTGTGAACACACCAGGTGGGAGGTGAGTGCAGGAAATCGGGTGAGGGAGCATGGGAACTTGGTCCGGGGGTATATAAGGGAGAATAGCCTTTAAGGAGTTCCACAAATTGGCACCAGCTGTGGCTTCATTACAGAGCTGGATGGGGGAGGTGGGTGTGTCCTGGAGGTTACAGAAATTACATGAGAAAGGGAAGTCTTTTTAGATCTCTTTTTCAACTACAGGAACTCTCACCTTATTGATAGAATTCCAGAGTGAGAACCAATGATATGAGGACATCTTTGAAATGTCTGAATATGTTCTTCGACATCTTTGCAAGTGACGAGGAGACCTTGGCCTTAGGAGGCCTTGGCCCTCTTTGTAGCCAGAAAGATTTCACCTACAGATTTGGGTTCTCCCTTTTAAAGTCAAGGAGTCAGTCCTTCCAAAGGACACCTCCTATCATTTTACCCTCTCATCATACCTCACGTGCTGGCATCTCCAAGACCCTCTGTTCCAGGTTGAGAGTATCCACTTTGGCCGGGCTGGTCTTGCCAAGAACACCACCACAGGAAATCTAGAGCCTGTAGTGCTATTAATAACATCATCTAAGACTGTGTTTGCTGCCCTCATGGCTTCTTCCCACCATGACTCACTGAAGCTTTTAACACATTGTATCCATTAAGCTATAGTTCCCAAAGCTCATCTTCTCTAGTGCCATTAATTTTTAGGGGACCAGGCAAACCTTAAACTTGTCCCCCCTAATTGGACCCCTGTTCCCCCACAATCTATTTGAAAGCCTTTCACCATGATTCTTGAATGAGATCTGAGACCACTGCTGGTACCTAACACTTCTTGGCACCTTGTCTGTTAGGTTCTTGGAAGAGGAGATGGCTATGGAGGTGAGTGGGAATGGGAGTGGGAGGATTTCTCCCTTCACTTTGCTTTTTGTGTTTTCAAATAATGGGTTTTGAGGGGGCGGGAAAGTTTAACCAGACCATTTATTTTCCATCTCCCATCGATAAAAAGTTTACCACTCCCCACTGGAAGAATTTATATCTTTCCTTTGAATCTACAGGAAAATCTCCCAAACCCAGACCACCACCATGTGGATTCAGCCATCTTCTGAATCACCTCCAGATTGTCTCCTCCTAACTGCTCAAGCCACAGGTTAAGGGCGAAATGTTCAATGCCCAAGCAATTAAGTGGGGAACACGTTTATCTAAGCAATTGCATGCAGCTCTCTATCTGCATACAGGGGGTCTCTCCCAAGCCTTTCCAACCTCAGCAAAAGAAGACAAAGCCCCAGCAGTCTGGGGTATATATCATTCATTCATTCCTGTGTTCAACACTCATGGCGGATCCCCACCAAGACAGTGGGAGAGCAAGGACTGGAGAAATCCTGGAAGCTGAAGTCTGAGGAGGATTTCAAATTCAAGTCAGAGATGAAAGAAACATCTGGACTTGGTCCTCAGGTACATGCAGTATTCTGAACTGAGGCTAGAACCAGAGACCATTCTAATGAAAGGCCTCTACAGGTGGGGTCCAACTCAGTTTCGTGTATATTCATTCATGAAATAGCTCTTTGGGTCAACATGCAGAAGAAAACCATTTCAGAAAACTGACAATGAGGAGAGTAAAGGGAAGCCAGAAGGCTTGTGAATGGGGAGAGAGGAGGACCCAGGGCAGGAAACCAAGAATCCCTCCCTGCCCTCCTTGCTGCCAGGGAGGTCTGAGGGACTAGTTTCCACCTGGGATCCCAAGTCCAGAACAAAAGCAGCGGGGCCACGGCGGGGGAGGGAAAGGGGTCCTCAGCACGGGCGCATGGGGCTGCGGAAAGATGGGGGCTAGCGTGCCTGCTGGCGGGGGGCACCTCGCAAGGCGCTGTCCCCAGCCCGACCCCATGAGGACCCGGGTTTGGCGCAGCGTCCGGGGTGGTCCCGGTGCCCTGGGGTTCAGGGAGGCTGGGCCTCCACAACCTCCCTCTCCGCCCCCAGGTCGGGTCCGCGCTTTCTGCTCCAGGTGAGGGCGCGGCGCGGTGTCACTTTACCCCTGTGCAGAGGGTGGTCCGGAGAAGCCTTGGGGCAGGGAGGGGCAGCAGGCAGCAGGAGCGGGACAGCGGAGCCTCACATGGGAGCGTAAGGGCGGCGAGTCCGGTGGGTCCTGCAGTCCCGACTGGGCCGCAGCACAGCACCGCGGCGCTGCCCGCCCCTCCTCCGCCAGCCCCTCCACCTCCTCCCAGACTCTCAGCCACATCCTCTGTGAGCTCACTTCCAGCTTAGGCAATTAGCAAAGCGCCTTCTCCCCGCCGCCCTCCACCCGCCCCCGCCCCCCTCCCTCCTGAGTCCTCCGCGAGCTCCCTTTTCGCTTTGGCAATTAGCAAAGCCCCTTCTCCGCGCCGCCCCGCCCCCCTCCCTCCTGAGGCCCCGCCCTGGCTGGGGCGCGGGGGGAAGCCCCGGGGGCTGCAAGCTTTGCCAGCGCTGGCGCTGGGCAGCCTCCTAGCCTGGCTCCTTGAGCGGGTGTCTACCCGCGGCCTGGCTGCAAAAAGATCATCAGTCCTGTTAACCCTGGCTGCACTCTCCCGTCAGTTTGCTGGCTTCCTGATTGTGCCCAAAGCCATGAACCAGCTTCCCCAGCACAGGCCTGGGCTGAGATGCCTGCCCAGGATCTGTTTGAGCAGTCTACTCATCTCCAGGCAGGGATGGCACTTCCACATGGATGTTTGGGTTTTTTTTATTGTTTTTTGGTCATTGGTTATTATTACATGACCTCCAGGGTAGGTGCTCCACAAAGGGAGTGAAAACAGGATGCATGATATACCCCTCACCTCCCATGCTGTCTTTCTCTTAAATAATAAGCACTGCTGAACTATCTTAGATTCTGTACCTTCTCTCCAGCCATGAACCTATCACTGTCTTTAACTCTTGAAAACTTCATTAGACAAATTAATGTGGTGAAGGAAGCAATATGAGAAAGCCTATTAATCTGATGAGCATGGAACTGAACAAACCCTATAGATACTTTCCCTTTGATTTCTAGCCTATCAATACCTACAGTGAGTCACATACACTCAAGATTATTGTTTTTATTGTATACTTCATATATTCATTGATTTTGGACTCGTTATCATTTCGTTGAAGTGTTAAACTATGGTAATAAACAAACTTTTAATTAACTTTTACTCCTATGATACAAATATAACTTGCACTTGAGCTTTAGCTAATTTAATGTTCTAAAATTGCCAAAACAAAATGATCAAGGTTTCTAGATTATTTACTGTATTTTCTACTATATAATATTGTTCTATCTCTTCTGTATAAAGAAAATGAATGCTTGGGGCTCTTGGGTGGCTCAGTGTGTTAAAGCCTCTGCCTTCTGCTCAGGTCATGATCCCAGAGTCCTGGGATAGAGCCCCACATCAGGCTCTCTGCTCAGCAGGGACCCTGCTTCCCTTCCTTTCTCTCTGCCTGCCTCTCTGTCTACTTGTGATCTCTGTCTGTCAAATAAATAAATAAAATCTTTAAAAAAAGAAAATGAATGCTTGATAACTAAATGAATGCTTTACTGAACAAATTAAATATGGCAATAGCATTTTTTTTTATCATGCTTCACATATTAAACAATAATATTATATCACTAGTCTACAAATAATCTACTCGCATAGTCATTTGGAAGCTTTTAGCAAAAGAATTCTTCCTCCTGATTGTAGTATAAAAGCCACAGAAATATACAGAAGACTCCTAGGATAGAAAGTGAAATCCAGTTATCCGTGATGCCTTGAGGAGGAACTGACCTATGTATGTCCTGGGATGCACTAGTAACTGTTACATGTGATAGGATTATATTTAATATATACAGTTTCATTTACTTCACAAAGGACATATAAATTTGAGAATAAAATATTTGATGAATCTATAAAGTCTATATCTATTTGTAACTAATGTGGTAGAATTAAGATGTTAATTTGAAAAAAAATTCATTGAACACATACACATATTCAATTGTTTTTATATATATAAACAGCATTATTTATTTATGTAAATAAATGCATTGTCTGTAAAATCCATTTACTTATCAATCATAAGGGTAATTTTAAGTACTAAGAATAAGAAATATGTGAAAAGATAAGTGTTCAAGAGTGCAGTTTGTGGTAATTAATACAATATGATAGGCTCATGAAAAAGATATATTACTTGAACTTAAAAGCTTCTATAATTAAGCGATGACCACTTGAAATTTGTAATTAGTCTTGCTGCAGTTTTTCCTTGCACTTATTGCCCTTCCCCAGAAGTTCATTAAGAATTTCTGTGAATGTCCTTATGTTTAATCTCATTCATAGATTCCACTGCTGCTCACAAAACAAAGCCAAAAAGAGAGGTAACTCTATGTGGCACTCCATCCACAAGCAATACATTCATAAATAATTAAAAAGCTCTCTACTTCATTTGTTACCCATTCAGCTGATAATTTAAATGAGTAACTGAGGCCATTTTATCAGCACTTTTAATAGAATGCGACTCAGAAACGTCACAGTGTTATTTAAGAAGAAATGCTCACGTGTTAAGGTTTTTATTTTTTTAAATCAACAAAATAATTTTCAAATATTAAAAGCAAATGTCTCCTTTTCCTCCAAGTTTCCTTGCTATGTCAAAGTTACAAATAAATACATTAAAATCGTATTTTGAGTAGTAGATAAAAACAAAAGTTTTGAAACTGTGGGTTCAGTGTCTGGGTTAACTTGTATAAATATCTGAACTCAATGTATTTAGACTTTATTAGATTTTTTTTTAGACTATTTAAAAATACATGCTGAGATAATGACAACATTATTTTATTCATTTTAATAAATAAATTATTTTATTTAATTATGTTTAGATATTTATTTATTAAATTAATGATTTAATATTTAATAATCTAAATTTGAAATATTTTAAATTCTAAAAATATTTATTTAATTAAATTGATATATTTAATATAAATATTTAATAAATTATTTAATCATTATTATAATTATGCAATACATTATGTATTGTGTAATAATTGCATTTTAATAAATAAATAAATGTATTATTTACATTATTTTATTTTATTTTATTTTATTTTATTTACTTGACATAGAGAGGGAGAACGCAAGCAAAGGGAGCTGCAGGCAGAAGGAGAGGGAGAAGTAGGCTCCCAGCTGAGTAGAAAGTTCAACCTGGGGTTCCATCCCACGACCCTGGGATCACCACCTGAGTCGAAGGCAGATGCTTAAGTGACTGAGCCATCCAGATGCCCAAGGCTTTGTATTCTTCGCTTCTAAATATTGATGCTCCTTCATCTCTGGAGTTAGTAAATTGATGTTGAGAATTCATATCAAAGAATTGATAGTAGCTGTTAAACAGAAACATGTAATTTAGGGGGAAAAAAAGAGCAGAAGGAAGAGAAAGGCCAAAAGTAAAAAAGCACATTAATATAAAATTTAATTAGATAAAAAAGCTGATATTCCTGAAGGGGGCTAATAAAAGAGCTGCAAAGAGCTGATAGGATTAGGAAAATTGTCCGCTCCTGGTCATTTCATAATTTTAAACTATTCCTTATTAATAAATATACTTAGTTCCAGAAACACAAGCACATAAGAACATTTCCACCAAGTTTCCTCTAACAGCATTTACAAATTAGACGTTCAAACAATGCAGTTCATTACATGTTGCATCTGTATCTTAAAGTTTAAACACTTTCTGTGACACATTTTCTAACAATTAAAATTAAAAAAATATATATATATATACATATATATCTATGTATATATACATATACCTTATCCCTAAATGGAAAAAATATATATATAGAGAGAGAAACCTTATCCCTAAATGAAACCTTTCTTTGTTTATTAGCATAAATAGGTAAATTAGCAACAACAACAACAACAAACAGCTAATATTATAGAGGTAGGTACAATTGACCTTTTCATTCATTGCTATTTTCTAAAATTTCCTATTTAATTTTTTCTCAAGTCTGTCATAATAATTTTCTAAATCTCCTGCCTTATTCAATTTTTTTCTTTTAGTGGAAATCTCTATTTCATATTTATTTTCTCTTCCTCCACTCTTTGCTCTAATAATTCAATGTATTATTAGATTTTCTGTTTTTCTCTTTATCCAGATATATCTTTTCTTTCTTTCTTTCTTTTTTAAATAATTTGATTTGCTGGCATTTTACATCAGTACATGCTTTCTTATGGATGTTAGAAATGTCTGTGGAACTACTAGAAGAATAAACTTTTTTACCTTTAAGAAGTTTACAGTCTAGAGTGCCTGGGTGGCTCAGTTGGTTAAGTGTCTTCCTTCAGCTTAGGTCATGATGCCAGGGTACTAGGATCCAGTCCTGCATCAGCTGCCTGCTCAGCAAGGAGTCTGGTTCTTCCTCTCCCTCTGCCCCTCCCTCTCTATCTCTAATAAATAAATAAAATCTTTTAAAAAAAGACTTACTGAAATCTGAGACTGAATTACTAAATTCAGTCTTAATAGAAGACAGCTAAACAAAGCAATGATCACAACTGGAAAATTTAGCGAGATCATGGTTTAACATTTTTGGTTGACACAGGACCTCTTTCAGTAACAACTTTCCCTAAATATCAATTTCTTTGTAAGGCAAAAAATTTTGACAAGAAATCCAGATCCTTCTGATCATTTTCATATCAATTTAAGGTGACATCCTCAGAGTATATAATCAAATATGTAATTATTCTATCTGTTGCCTTGTATATTGCCTGTATCTTTTTCAGACTCAAAGTTCCATTGAGGTAGAGTTTTTTTTTTTTTAAAGCAGAGATTTTTTTTAAAGTGTTTGATATATACAAGATGCTTAATAAGTGTTTACAAAGCCTATGTATTACAGAAGCCTTAAACAGGCTTTAAAATAATGTAGGTGATATTAGTGGTCATATCAAACAATTTTTAGGTTTCAGTCATGTAAATAACTACATTTCTCAGAGACAGAGAAACATACAAATGGTCTGGGTCCAGTAGGATAATGCTAGCATGTGTTGTAAATTCTTTTATATGACCTTATTCTTGCAAGAATTGGTTATGTGGCAGAAAAAAAGGTATCACTATCTTATACTTTATTATTTAAAGAGATTTATGGAAGTCTTAATTTCTTACACTACCCCTTTGTTTCAGTGGACCCAATTTCCGTGGTAATGGTGAGAGGAAAGTAGGCAATTTAGGCAGCAGCCAAAATCTCCTACAAGGCACTATAAAATAAGGCTTGTTCTAGATCATGGGTCTGTCCAAAGGGGAATGTTAAGGGGTAGAATGGATGATGGATGCATTGTGGACTTATAACTTTAAGATTAATACTGTTATGCCCCAATAATGGGTCTATGATTAAAGGAGCGAGACTGATGTAAAGCAAAGGTCAAGCAAAGCTTTATTTCATGCCAAGCATCAAGAATCTAACCGAACGTTTGGGGCCACACCTCTTATGAGAGAAGGCAACCCTTTGCTGTTTCACAGTCTAGCTTTTAAGGGCAAAGGCCATGCAGTCAGGCCTGGCCACGCACAGGTGACCAATGAGATTTTAACACACACAGGAAACTCCACAGTGAGGCTAGGTGACCAATTGAGGTTCAATTTACCCTAGTATAGACATTTGACCCAGCCTATTACACCTTGATTAGGATTAGTGCCAAAAAGGTTCCCAAAGAGCAGAGGAGTGGGGCATACTCTTTAGTATCTAGGGAGACAATATGCAAACACCGCCCCCCCCCTCCGCTCATTGATGTCTCCACCTGGCCTGACCCACCCTTGTATATGGGCTTTGTTACCTGCAGCTGATTTCCAGGACTTGTTTTTAAGTGAATCCCCTGGGGGAAGGGGAGCAAGGACAGTTTAAGGGTTAACCTCAATGAAAGCCTCTTGCTAAAATATAAAAATATAAATAGGTCCTTACATTACAACAACTCAGTAGGGAAAGTCCCAGTGTGGTGATAAAAGAAGTGAGGTAACTTGCATTACACATTTTTTTTTATATTTTATTTTATTTATTTGACCGAGAGAAATCACAAGTAGGCAAAGAGGCAGGCAGAGAGAGAGCAGGACTCGATCCCAGGACCCTGAGATCATGACCTGAGCCGAAGGCAGCGGCTTAACCACTGAGCCACCCAGGCGCCCCTGCATTACACATTTTATTTTTAAAATGTGTAAGTTGTATTTTTCCGTGCCATGACATCATCCTTTATCTTCATCTCTGTCTACTAGTTTAAAACTAGTTAAACAAATTCAACTATTTTTTAAAAAATATTTTATTTATTTATTTAAGAGCAAAAGCCAGAGAGAGAGAGAGAGAGAGAGAGAGAGAGAGAGAGCATGAGCAATATGGGGCTCGATGCCAGGACTCTTGAGATCCTGATCTGAGACAAAGGCAGACACTTAACTGACTAAGCAAATGAGACTCCCACAAACTCAACAATTTTATTAAATTTTTATTTGTTGGGGTGCCTGGCTGGAACAGTCAGTAAAATATGTAAATCTTTATCTTGGGGTTGTACGTTTGAAATCCACCTTGGGTGTAGAGGTTTTATTTAAAAATAAAATCTTTAAAAATTTTTTTTTCATTTTTTTATTTAAGCCATTGTATGGCAGTGTTGATCACTATATTGTACACCTGAAACTAATATTAACCTTATTTTAACTAACTGGAATTTAAATAAAAACTTTAAAAATAAAATAAAAATAATAATCATAAAAATAAAAAAGAGGAAAAATTATTTGGCAGGAAATTTTCTTAATTGCATTATTATTTATTATTATCATAGTCTGTGTGTGTCGGTGGGAAGTGGCTGGTATTACAGTGAGTTCCATATCTGTGTTACACTGAGTTCCATGTCTGTAGTCAGTCTTTTTTTTCTTTTAGTTTATTTTCAGGGATCCAAAATTCATTGTTTATGCACCACACCCAGTGCTTCATGTAATAAATTCCCTCCTTAATACCCACCACTGGGCTCACCCAACCACCTGCCACCCTCCTCTTCAAAACCCTCAGTTTGTTTCTCAGAGTCCACAGTCTCTCATGGTTTGTCTCTCCCTCTGATTTCCTCCAGCACACTTCTCTCCATCTCCCAGTGTCCTCTACGTTATTCCTTATGTATTGATTCTTATAAGAACTTTTATTTCTTTCCCTATTCTGCTTTGCATATGCTTACCTTAGATGTTAAAATGTTATAAATCTCTCCTGCCTGGTCCATTTTCTCTCTCTTCTCTCATGATTTCTCATGCTCTCCCTGCCAACCCCACATGCCTTACAATATCTGGATATGACTAATTTCTTCCTGAGCTACTTTATTCTACTCTGCCATATGGTTGCCCTTCCCTCTTCTGTACCATAACTTCTATCCCCTGCATTTGTGCTTTAACAATACCTAATTCTTTTCACTGCATCTGTATCTTTGAGGTCAATACTCAGTAGTGCAATCGCTGGGTCATAGGCTAGCTCTATTTTACTGGAAAGAAGGGCCATATGCACCCCAGTGTTCATAGCAGCAATGTCCACTATAGCCATTCTGTTGAAAGAGCCAAGATCCCCTTCAACAGACAAACGGATAAAGAAGATGTGATCTATGGATACAATGGAATATCACTCAGCCATCAGAAAGGATGAATACCCAACTTTTGCATCAACATGGATGGGACTGGAGGAGATTATGTTAAGTGAAATAAGTCAAGCAGTGAAAGTCAATCATCATATGGTTTCACTTATTTGTGGAACCTAAGGAATAGCATGGAGGACATTAGGAGAAGGAAAGGAAAAATGAAGTGGGGGGATTGGAAGGGGAAATGAAACATGAAAAACTATGGACTCCAAGAAACAAACTGAGGGTTTTAAAGATGAGAAGGATGTGGGGATGGGTGAGCCTGGTGATGGGTATTAAGGAGTGCACATATTGCATGGGGCACTGGGTGTTTTACACAAACAATGAATCATGGAACACTACGTCAAAAACTAATGATGTATTGTATGGTAACTAGCATAACAGAATTAAAAAAAAAAAGGAGGGGGACAATACCTAACACTCAATCTTTGCTAGTTTCTTGTTTACCTCCTTTTAAGAGTAAGCTCATTAGTGTTTTTGTTTGTTTGTTTGTTTGTTTTTGTCTCAACTAAAAGAAGAAAAATAATACACATTATTTTGAAAACTTTTTCTACAGTGTACATACGTTAGTCAAGTCCACAATGTCTCATCTCTTCTTCCTCCTAACATGGCTAAGTTGAAAAACCCTTTATCTGGGAAAAGATCATTCTCCTGCCACCTTGTGTAAGATTTTGGCTTTAGCTTAGATTATCCTTTCTTTCCTTTTCTGAAAATAAGTTGAAAATATTAATAGCCTCAGTTTCTTCTTCCAAAATATGACTGCTTCTTTACCAAGTGCAAAAGCAACCCATTTTGACCATAGTAAACAGCTTGGACCTACTTTTTTTGGCTCACTGTTTTAGTGAGACAAGTGGAGTGAAGATGACACACCATTTCCAAATGTATTAATAATTGGTAGACCATACTTCTAAATTGAAGATTTGTTGCCATTAAACTATGACCAGACTCGCTATAATTACAGAGGTAAATTCTTTATATTTACTATATTTGAAATTACCATATAATACCAAAATAAAATTATGATTATGTGAAGAATCTGTAATATTAAGAAGATGACTTTGAAATGATTGCTTATCTAAATGAAATTTCCCATTTTATAATCTTGTATAAGCTTCCGTTGTCATTTCCTATTTAAAATCTATTAGAAGGCACTCTTATTTTCCCTTAAGTGGGAAGTCAAATGTGGAACAAATTCATCCCAAAGGAACTGATTCTATATTCCACTGAAGACCAGGTGGCTTCCAAGGGGCATTTTGCCTCTTGCATATTGTTCATCTCCTACAACAAATGGGGGTATGCTCTTTAGTAAACTAATTCAACTCAATTAGAGGCATTGTCTTCAAGGGATAACATCATAGAGACTAGAATCAGAATCATACTTTTGGGAAAATTGGGCCCAGGATTTTTGTTTTGTTTTGTTTTGTTTTAAGATTTTATTTATTTATTTGACAGACAGAGACCACAAGTAGGCAAAGAGGCAGAGGGAAGGGGGAAGCAGGCTCCCTGCTGAACAGAGAGCCTGATGCAGAGCTCGATCCCAGGACCCTGAGATCATGGCCTGAGCCGAAGGCAGAGGCTTAACCCACTGAGCTACCCAGGTGCCCCTGGGCCCAGGTTTTGATGGCTTCTTTCCTCAATCTTATAAAACCTATGTGAACTCTACTGGATGCCAGAACTGCTTAAAAATATTTGGTCCCTTGTAATTTTAACCTTCCAGTATTCAATGCACCTGATCCATGTAATATCCTATAGTATTTTTGTCAAATGAAGACTCTCAAAGTGTGTTTCTTGGGAGACACTTTTCAATTGGTTGCTTACATTTCTGCATTTATTATTTGTTCTAGGCCATCCTTTGAAGATTGTTGTATTGAATAGACTTAGAAGACAGAAATAGTATCTTTTTTTTAACTTAACCTGTTGTGTTTGCAAATATTATCTGCCTCTGTTTTGATTCTTCTTGTGGGAACTAAGGCTCAGAACTGATATATAACTCCCACCCCTACACACACACACACACACACACACACACACACACACAAATACTGTTAATATTCTGGCTACCTCTATTGCTGTGAATATTAAACTATATTATTTCTGAACCATGAGTCTGCGTCTTCTATCAACACCCAAGAAACTATGGCAGACTCATACACCAGCTTTCAAATAAGGGAAAATAATCTCAGATGCTTTATATTTTTTGATAGTGTTACCTACTTCTGAACATATGACTGAACACATATAAAGCTGGAGCCCTGACCATTTAGAGCTTCTTCTGTGGAAGAACTATGCATTCACTAGTAAGCAAAAGTAGTTTCATCTTTTTTTTTTCCTCCTGGACACCATTTCCTCTCTCACACTGTTGCTCAAATTGGATGGAGTCTAAGGTCCTTTGAGGAAATTTTTATTTAGTGACTCAAAATAAAATAGGAAGAGTCTAAAGTGCTAAAAATAATTCTAGATAAAAGGTATAAGATCATGCCAGAAAGGATAGTAATTTTATCTAACAACTGCCTGTTCACCCCTTATTTGTCCATTAACTAATCTCCAAATTCCTGACTAAATCCCTTTTGTAAGCCAGAATGTGAGCTAAAAACTGGGATTTTAAAAAATGTTCATTTGAAATCCAGTTAGTTAACATATATGGTTGTATTAGTTTCATGTGTACAATATAACATATAGCACTCAGTGCTCATCATGACAAGTGCTCTAATTAACCCCATCACTTATTTAATCCATCACTCCTTTCAGATCCCGTCAAGTAACCATCAGTTTGTTCTCCTTAATGAAATGTCTGTTTCTTGCTTTGTTTCTCTTTCTATGTCTTATTATTTCCCCTTTGCTTGTTTGTTTTGTTTCTTTTATTCCATATATGAGTAAAGGTATTTGTCTTTCTCTGACTGACTTATTTCACTTTTAGCATTATACTGTCTAGTTCCAACCATGTTATTGCAAATGGCAAGATTTCAGTCTTTTTTATGGCAGAATAATATTCCATTGTATATACATACCACTTATTCTTTATTTATTCATCAATTGATGGATACTTGGGCGCTTTCCATATCTTAGCTTTATAAATAATGCTGCTATAAACATAAGGGGTGCTAGCATCCCTTTGAATAAGTTTTCTTATATTCATTGGGTAAATACACACCAACAGGATTGTTGGATCACAAAGGACTTCTATTTTTAAATTTTATGGAAATTCCATACTGTTTTCAAATATGGCTGTATCAGTTTGCATCACCACCAACAGTTCACAATTGTTACTTTTTCTTTTTTTTTTAAGATTTTATTCATTTGACAGAGAGAGATCACAAGTAGAGAGAGAGAGAGGAGGGAGCAGGCTCCATGCCTGGCAGAGAGCCTGATGAAGGGCTCGATCCCAGGACCCTGAGATCATGACCTGAGCCCAAGGCAGAGGCTTAACACACGGAGCCACCCAGGCACCCCCAGATGAAATACATTTCTGACTTAGAAACTTCAGATAGAATTATTTTGTCCATGATGACAACTGAAGAAAATGTGTCATCCCTAAACCTAACCTTAAACCCTACCAACACTGAAACCTAAGCTGACCTTAAAGCCCAAACTAGAACCCTGAATCCCAAACCTGGAATGGAACCCAAAGCCTGTACCTGAGCCCTGGATCCAAGCCCTGAACCAAGAACCCAAACCCTAAACCAGACCTCCAAGTCATGAAACCTGAACCCAAATCTCAGCATGAAGTCAAACCCCAAATTTGACCTTGAACTTTATCCCATAAGCCCTGAGTCTTAAAGCCTAAATCATAAACTTAAAGCCCTAAACTATAACTCTGTTCCCTTGTCCTTCACTCTAAATCCTCACCATAACACTAAACCCAAAGCCTGATTAGAACTCTGACTAAAACCTGAACCTGAACCAAAATTCAAACCCTTTACCACACTTTGCTTATGCACTTGCCATTGATGGATATTTGCAGTTTCTACCTCTTGATTTTTGTGAACATTGTTTGGGTTGGGGGCTAGGGTTAGGGTCTTGGATTAGGGTAGGGTCCAGGCTTGAGACCAAGTTGAGGTCAGAGTGTGGGTCCGCATCAGGGCCATGTTCAGTGACACTGTTTGGGTCAAGGACTGTTGTAATTCCACATTGTTTCCAATTCATTGTTCCTTAGCTATTTGGGGGGAAGTTGGGGGGTATTGGGCTCCATGCAGCTTGAATTTCCGGAATGAAATGGCGTCAGCTGGACCCCAGGAGGGAGCAGGACCTTCCACTGAAGGGTGAGCTCCCACAGTCCTGCACTGCCTTGCACCGCCTGCAGAGGGCGCCAGACCCCAGCTCCCGCCCTGAGCCCAGGCTGCACAGCCACAGTTGGGACCTGAGCCCTGCCTTTTCAGGACCCACTGTGGAGACTTCTGGAGAATGTGGGGCGCCTCCCACCCTGACAGGACAAGCTGAGGAGGGAGTGGCTCTGCATCCACACTGACCGGACCCGTTGTGGAGGACGCGCCCACACTGGCAGCAGTCCAACCTCCTAAGGACCAGACGCTGGAGGAGGTGAGGAGAAGTCCCTTAGTGGACTGTCAAGGGGTTCGTGGTCTCAGGACCCCACAGAGAAAGGGCGCCCTGTGTAGACACTGGGGCTTCCGTCGTTTTGTGTGAGGAGACGTGGCCTCCTGCTGTGCTGTGCGCGGGGCTGTGGGGTCCCCACTTTCTGGGCTCGGGTGATCCTTGCTCCTTGTCTGTGTTTGTGTGCTCGCGGATTGGGTTCCTGGGGCTCCTCAGATGGTCTGCAGTCAGGGAGCGTCTGCCTTCTTTGGTGCTTGTGCTCTCCCCACCTCAGCCCTGCGGGGTCCTTCCCGTGTCCACACCCACTCCAGGCTTGCGCCTAGTCCGGAAATTCGGGAGCCAGAGTGAGGACTCTGTAGCCGGTTTTGGGGGAGAGTAGGTATTTTCCCAGTGTGGGTTCTTCCCTGAGCACAGTGCCTCCCCATCTCCGTGTGTACCCCTCCCTGTCTGTCGTCATTGTTGCAGGGCTGTCACTTTCTTGGTTCAGGGGCCTCCTGGGTATCTTGCTATCTTGGATGCAGGTGTAAATGAGATCGTTCTCAGCAGTCTCTTTCTGATGGGTCCTTCGGAGCACCTAGGAGTGCCACTAATTTGTGCATATTGATTTTGTTCCTTGCAAGTTCTTGAATTTATTAGTTCGATTGGCCTTAAACTTAATCTGCCAGTTATTTGACCAGCAGCATGGGTTTAATTGGGAAGAGCAGAGAATGGCATTCTGGGCTGAGCAAGCTAAGGTCCCATCACAGGCAAGTGCGAGAAACAAAGGAGAGGAACATTATTTCATGGAGGAGGAAGAAGTTGGGAAGGGTGCTTGAAGGAAAGTCCCTTGGAGAAAGGCAGGGTGATGGAGAATTCTCACCAGCTGAGCTGCAAAGCTCCTACAAAAAGTCAGGAGATGAACCTCCAGCTTCCCCTGTGGGGCCTAAAATTGGTGAGTCTCTCCTGTGGGGGATTGCAATGTGGGGTCTGTAATGGGCACTGAGCACCAGGCGCCCCCTTCCAGCCTCCCCTTCTGGCATCCCCAGTCCACTTTACTGGGGCTTCCCTTCCTCCTTTTGCACAGTTCTAACCAGCTTGTGGTGGAACGTTGTGGAAAAACTGAAATTCCAAATCCACTGCTTCTACTGCACATGAGATACAGGGGCCCATGATTTAATCCTCCCACGAGTCTCTTGCTAGCCCCATCTGTCCGTTACTCATTTTGATAGTTGATATTACCAAAGTACTGTAATTCTAAAAATTTCTGAATTAGCTGTATTATTTCTTTTTAGGTATGAAGTTAACTTCCAATTATATGAATTTAATATTTTGGTCATTGTTTTCTAATTTTATTGCCTTATTCTTGGAAAATATAGCCTGATATTTAACTCTAGGAATTTATTGGCATATACTTCTGGCCTAAATAATGGCCTGTTTGTGTAAATGTTCAACTTATGCTTATATACTTACTGAAGACTCTTGTTTTGGGGTCAGGATGGCTACATTTATTAATAGATCAGGACTATTAGATTCTCTAAATTTTGATGTCTCTTAATTTAATCTAATTAAATTATCAGTTAATGAAAGAAGTTAAATTTTTTATGTACTACTGCATCTAAACTTATCAAAATCTTTGCTATAATTAGACAAGTATGTCATCCTGTTTTTATGCCAAGTCTCACATTAAAAAAATCATACTATCTGAAATATTATTTATTTTTATTATTATTTATTTTTTTTAAAAGATTGTATTTATTGGGGTACCTGAGTTAAGTGTCTACCTATAGCTCAGGTCATAATACCCGGGTCCTGGGATAGAGCCCCGCAGGGGGTTCCCTGCTCAGTGGCGTGCTTCTCCCTCTCCCTCTGTTATTCCCTCTGCTGTGTGCATGTTTTTCTTTTCTCACTCTCTCTCAAATAAATAAGTAAAATTAAAAGATTATCTCTCTCAAATAAATAAGTCAAATTTTTTTTTTCTCAATGGGAGGGAGAAGCAGACTCTCCACTGAGCAGGGAGCCTGATGCAGGGCTCAATACCAGGATCATCACCTGAGCTGAAGGCAGACACTTGAACCGACTAAGTCACCCAGGCACTCCAGCTGTTTATTTATTTATTTATTTTTATTATGCATATGTTTTATCTCTCTTTTCTACAAGTCTTTTTTTTGATCTTTTTACTTTTTTCATAAAACTGAATTATTTCAAGATGACTTGGTCATCCTCTTTTCCCCAACCTCAAAGATCATAGAGTATATTTTAACTGTTAAAATAATATTAGTATTTAAGTGTTGCCTACACAAATTAAGGCAAATTATCTGTGGTCTGTATTCCTGAAAATATTTTTTTTATTATGCCTTCCTATGCCAATGACATTTTATAAGGATCTAAATGTTTCCATTTGTGATTTTTTTTCAAGATTATAAAGCTATTACTTCATTCTTTTTTATATCTGATGTTATTTAAAAAATTTCTGTCAGTCTGATTCTTGTTTCTTTATTAATGAATTATTTTTTTTCTCTCTAACACTTGTGATTTTTTTTGTGTGTCTTTGGTATGTATGCCCTAGTTTGGGATTCATAGAGTCAACTCTAGTTATGAATATTTTCTTTCTTTTCTTGTATGTAAGTTTTAATCCAGTGTCTTGACTATTTTATGCTTGAGAAATAGATGTACATTAATATTCAAATATTTCTTTCCTTTTTCTTCTTTCATTTAAAAAAAGTCATTTATTTTATTTTATTTAAAAATATTTATTTATTTATTTGGAGTAGAGAGAGAGGGTCATGAAGAGTGGCTGATTATATACTTTCAATTTGGGAGGAGGTTAGGGATAGCACAAGCCTCCAAGGTATTTTATAAACAAGGTTTCCAGGACCTTGAGGGGGCTAGCTATTGTTAGGGAAAGGTCATTTATTACTATTTAGTAAAAACTCAGGGAAGAGACTCTTCTGATGTGTATCAGTGGGTATATGCTTGGGAGATGATTGCCAATTTATATCTTGAGGGCAGGGGTGGGGAGTAGAGATAAAGAAGTTTCCAAAGTAATTTTTACATGTGAAAGTAGATTTTCAGTATCCTGGGGGGAGGACTAAGAATGCTTTTTGCCCTGAGTGGATGTGTCCACATGGAAGCAGCTGAGTCCCCAGAGGAGCTTCAAGGACTTGTCAACAGGCTATGAGTAGTAAGGAAATCTAATTTCTTCTCTAGCTTTTGTTCCACACACATCACCTACATCTTACACCTCTTTTATATTGATAATTTTAATGCTTTGCTGGTATCCAGATGACTATATCCTTAAGTGACTTCTTATCTCTATTGAATCCATTACATATTCTATCCATTGTATTCTTAATTCAACTAGATTACATATATTTAATCTATTAGTACCACTAGGTTCTTATTCTTGTTTTTATTTCAAAATCTTTCCTTATTTCCTTACATTATTTATTGGGTATATTTTAAATCCCTGAAATACTCACTTATTATATATAAGCTGTCAACCGTATTCTTATTTTGAGGTAGCTATATCTTTTTGGGTTTTAGGACATCATACCAACAATGCCAAATAATTTTCAGACAACAGCAGGATCTCCAAGTATTCAACTAAATTCTGACACTATCTACCTGAACATAGTGTAAGATTTCATCAGTTAAGGGATCAGTCCTCCAAGACTATCTCCAACCCCACCTCAGATGCCAGTCTCACTGTTGGCCCCAGGTTATTACCTGTGCTTGTGACTGAGCAACTACAGGTTGGAGGTCCCAATGGCCTACTTCTTACGTTCTTTTAATTTGCTACAGGGACTCACAAAACTCAGAAAAATACTTACTTTATGTTTGCCAGCTTATTAAAAGATATAATAGAAGATTTAAATCAATAGATAGATAAAGAAGTGCACAGGGCAAGGTATGGAGAATGGGCACAGAGCTTCTATTACCTTCTGTAAGACTGCCACTCTTCCTGCCTTTTCATACATTTCACAAACTAAAAGCTTTCTGAACCCAGTCCTTTCAGCTTTTCTGTGGAGGCTTCATGACATAGTCATGACTGACTAAATCATTGTCATTTGCTGATCTAATCTCCAGATCCTCTTCCCTCCCCAGATAATCCTGTATTGGGAGGAAGGGGAGGCACGTTGGGCAAAAAGTTGTGAAGGCTTTCACCAAGTGGTTGGTCCTTCAGGCAAACAGCCCTTGCCTTGAGTGAGGTCTGAAGGTCACTTCATTAACAGAACAAAACACACCTCTCTCACCCTTATCACAGGAAATCCCAAGAGTTTTAGGAGCTGTGAGTCAGTAGCCATGGTTGAAAACCAAATATTCAGATGACCAAAATATATTTCTTGTAAACCACTATATTACACTACATGCTTAAGTATTTAATTATGTGATCTTTTAAACTAATATTTTTCTAAGAGTATAAACTGTTCTGGCAGTAATCTGGATTGGGGAGTGATGTATTGCCAAATTTCTGTCGTTTTAGTCCAGGAAGTCAAAGAGAAAGAACAGGAGAGCCCCGTAGGGCAGGAAGTTCAAAGTAACAATGTTGACTACTACTCCCTTTTCTTGATTTTTTTTTTAAACAAGCAAATCTTCTCTTCAGAGTTGCAGTTTAAAGCCAAGAACATGCAGAATTGGGAGAAAAAATAGTTAAATTTGGAGACTTGCAGAGGTAGAATCAGAGTAGTGAAAGCCATTACAGCAACTGACCTAACTGAGGTCAGTCTTTGGTGAATCACAGAAACAGGTGGAGTTGTCAAACAAAGGAATCTTTGTTTACAACATACAAGGAGATCACAGGGAATACGTTCCAAAGCCTTGACTGTTTGAACAGGAGAGAGATTTTTATTTAGTATTTAAGATGAATACTCAGAAGGGAGAGTTTTATTATTCCATGTATGGTTGGTCATAAGGTTGTGGCTGCATGCACATCCACATATGTATTTGTGCAATATGTATTGCATGTTCACCTGAATGAAGCTTGTATTCCACCGAGGGCAGAAACTTCAACGTTAGAATAAAGCAGAGGTAACTGTTGGACAAGGGAAAGGGACTCTGCAGGCTTCAAGAGCAGATAGAAACTAGATGGGGTCTTGGGCTCATTTTCTGGGACAAGGAATGCAAGGCCTTGATTGCTTTTGAAATAGCACTAGGAGTTTTGCCACTGATTTATTGTCTCAATAGCTTAGGCTATTTCCTGGTCTGGTGGTGACTGTTAGTTTTCCCATTGCCTTGTTCCCTCAAAATCCTTAAGGACTGAGGTTTTTGCATTTCTTTGTAAGAACCTCCCAGGAAGTTTTGGAAGAAGTGTGCTTGGGCAAGTACACAGGTGGGGTATAGATCATTGAAAATAGCTGGGGACAAAAAATGACTTTTCTTATGTCAGGAAAACTATATGTCATCTTAATTTTCTGGGAACCTCTAATTCTTTCTGCTGATGTTACCAGCAGGCTTCTGAGATATTACTGATTGTTCTCTTGAACCTAAGGAAAAAGAAATGTAGAAAGCAAAAGACAAAACTTTAAAATCTATCCTCCAACTCATCAATTCACTGCAGCCACCTCTCTGTCTTTCCCTTTCTCTTTTTCTTTATCTTTCTCTCTCACTTTCTCTCTCACATATGCACAACACACACAAATCATCTTAAAACAATTTTTAATTTTCCCTATTCCATTTTAATATACTTGAGGCATGATCATTTTCTTAGTAAATACAAGAAAAAAAAATCTAGGATTCCATCATTCTGTGTGATTAAAGTATAGAGGAATTTACTTCTAATAGCACTTATAAAAACACATTTTATTTATGTAATATTATATAATCAGGTACCTGCATTTTTCTTATTCTCCTACTAGTGTTATTTGGCAATTAATATTTTGTCAATCAATATTCCCCTATATCTGAATGTGTGGGCAGTGAGAGATGAGTTAGAGGCAAGGATGGTGAACACTCCCAACAACTGCAGACTACATATATCTTAAGCCATGATTTTCTTTGCAAAGGTCAACATTGATAATGTTCTAGTCATACCTCCGTGTACCAGGAAAGAAGTAGCATATTTCTTGAAAGACACAGCTATCAAAGCTCCATTGAGAATTCGTAAAGATGGAGAAGGGATTTGCAAATTAAATATCTGATAATGGACATCTACTCTGATTATTTAAAAATGAATAAAAATAAAAAACCTTACTAATAACCAAACAGAGTATCCAATTTTACATGTGAAGGAAATAATGGAAGAGACATGTCACCAAAAGTATATGGATGGCTTATAGGCACATGACAAATTTCTCAACATTTAGACATTAAAGAAATACAAATTAAAATCATAATGAGACATGCTTACATATCTATTAGAATGGCTAAAATTATAAAGGCTAATTGTACTTGGTCTGAGCTAGATTGAGAAGCAACAAAAAATCTAAACTGTTGTTGGCATATATCATGATACAACCACTTTGGAAAATAGTTTGAAAATTTTTTTAAATGCAAAATATGTTGCAGTTACAAAAATAGCCATTTTACTTCTAGGCATTTAACCAAGAGAAACAAACCCTATGTTCATACAGGGACTTGTATATGAATTTCATAGCAGCTTTATTTTTAAGAATTGAAAACAGTGGAAATGTTCATCAATGTCCATCCATAGAGCAAAGAAAAATTATGATCTATTCATTAAAGAGATTACTATTCAACATCAAAATGAACTATTTACAATTGGAGATTCTCAAAGTAATGATGCTGAGAAAAGAAAAGCCAGGCAATGAATAGTATATACAGTGTGATTCCATGACTATAAAAAATCTAGAAAATACAAATTTATATATAGTCACAGTCATCAAATATATTGGTGTGATTTTAGTGCCTTCTTCTGTGATCCTATAGCTTCCTACACTTGTATCTCTGAGCATTTGTTACACCATGTGAAAATATGAACTCTTTCTCTTCATTCTGTCTTACTAGAATAAGAGTCCTTGAAATTTTATGGACAATTGAACTCTCAGTTATTAGCAGAAATTCTATCACACAGTAAGTTTCCAAATATAAAAGCCAGAGTTTTACAATGACTTCTAAGCTTTACATGATCTAGCCACTCATTTAACCTCTGTGACCTCTTTCCCTGCTACTCTTCAGTCACTCACAGTGGCCTCCTTGCTATTCCTCAGATATGCCAGGCATGATCCAACCTTATGGCCTTCAAGATAGCCAATTCCTTTGTCTGGAGTGACCTTATTGCTGATAGTTCTGCGCAAATTCATCACCTTTCCATACCTTTGTTCAATTGTCAGCTTCATTGTAACTACCCTGATCTTCCTATTAAAAATTTTAACTCCCCATCCCCTGCCTAGCAACCTTGATTTTTCTCACCCTGATCGAGTTTTTCTTTTTCCCCATTGTACTCATCCGTTTTGAATGCACTATGCCATTTTTATTAAGGTTTATAGCTTTGAATTGTCTCACCCATTAAAATAAAAGTTCTACAAAGCCAAGTATTTCATTTACCAGTGTAGTCTGAAGTAATATCTGCCATATAATAGTTCAGTAGACAACTGGTAAATTTCAAAATAAATTAATGTTGAGAATATACTGAATTTCACAAGTCATTTCAATATTTATTTCCAAAAAATAAACTATGTAAAACATACCTTAAATTTACTTTCAAAATATTTTATAGCATATAATGGACAATATACATAAGCCTTAAAGAAACAATCCTATAAATAACCATTTCATACCTACTTAAAAACTACATAATACCACACTCCTAGATCCTCTCTGAACGCTCTAAAATAACCCTAAAGGAAATACATTTTTAAAAATAACAGATTTTTTGTCAAATAATTTAATAAAATAAAAGTTTCATTCATCTATGTAGATCATAATAAATGTTTTTAATAAGCATGAAATTATAACTCTGAAGTGTGCTAAAATGAAACCACCTGCTAAGGGTGAGAGAATAAAAATAAACATCATTTTTCCAAATAAGAGGAATTTATTACCTTTGAATCAAAGCATGAGGATTTGTTCAAACTGGCAATAAAGGAATATGGAGACACAAACCATAGAAAGTCATATTTTAGATTTCTAAAAGACTTCGAAGTGAAGAGTATACATTCACTTCTCACTTATTGCTCCTACATATTCATGAATTTGAGAGAAAATATAGGCCCTGTGTGTCTTAGCATCTAATGCGATATTTTTTGATATTTACATGCTTACACATAGTATGTGTTATAGTCTTCTCTTTTACATGCTGTAAAAAGGTTAACCCCTTTTCTGCAGAGATCTGAAAATGTGAAACAGTGCCTGAGTAGCTGAATTCATCTAATTCAAATTTCTTGCAGGTCTAAGACCTATTGTTTTTCACTTGACTGCCTCCTTTTTCATCTGTCAATTGGTTACAAATTCTGGTACTGAAGAGAATACATTGGGGCTGGTGGCTCAGTGTGTTAAAGCCTCTGCCTTCAGTTCAGGTCATGATCTCAGGATCCTGGGATCGAGCTCCACATCGGGACATAATGTAACGACAGATAGTTTATATGGGAGTCCTTTGGGTACTCTGGTGGATGAATGTTTTTAAATTAGTTTTTCATGGACATGGGGAGTTAGAGACGAGAAGGGAGGTGGGGGAAATTGGAAGGGGAGCTGAATCATGAGAGACTATGGACTCTGAAAAACAATCTGAGGGTTTTGAAGGGGCGGGGGATTTGGAGGTTGGGGTACCAGGTGTTGGGTATCATAGAGGGCACTGCTTGCATGGAGCACTGGGTGTGGTGCAAAAAGAATGAATACTGTTATGCTGAAAATAAATAAAAAATTAATTTAAAAAATATTAGTTTTTCGTAAACTACAAAAAAAAAAAAAAAGAAAAGCGCTCCCATTTATAGCGTACACTTTATGGTTCACAAAGCACGTGCCAACAATAAAAATAATAATGGGTTACCGTTACACTTCATAGAAAAGGAGGTACAGGGAAATTGAATGAAAGGGAATAACAAAGTAGGTTCATAAGTCAATCTTCCTTGTAAAAAAATTAACCTGAAAGTGCGTTTCTGCCACCTCTCTCCTGTGTGACATTTTATCGATGGGAGATGGAAAATAAATGGTCTGGTTAACCTTTCCCTCCCCCTCAAAACCCATTATTTGAAAACACAAAAAGGGAAGTGAAGGGAGAAATCCTCCCACTCCCATTCCCACTCACCTCCATAGCCACCTCCTCTTCCAAGAACCTAGCAGACAAGGTGCCAAGAAGTGTTAGGTACCAGCAGTGGTCTCAGATCTCATTCAAGGATCATGGTGAAAGGCATTCAAAGAGATTGTGGGGGCACAGGGATCCAATTAAGGGGGACAAGTTTAAGGTTTGCCTGTTCCCCTAAAAACTAATGGCACTAGAGAAGATGACCTTTGGGAACTATAGCATAATGGATACAATGTGTAAAAAGCTTCAGTGAGTCATGGTGGGAAGAGGCCAAGAGGGCAGCAAACACAGTCTTAGATGATGTTATTAATAGCACTACAGGCTCTAGATTTCCTGTGGTGGTGTTCTTGGCAAGACCAGCCCGGCCAAAGTGGATACTCTCAACCTGGAACAGAGGGTCTTGGAGATGCCAGCACGTGAGGTATGATGAGAGGGTAAAATGATAGGAGGTGTCCTTTGGAAGGACTGACTCCTTGACTTTAAAAGGGAGAACCCAAATCTGTAGGTGAAATCTTTCTGGCTACAAAGAGGGCCAAGGCCTCCTAAGGTCAAGGTCTCCTCGTCACTTGCAAAGATGTCGAAGAACATATTCAGACATTTCAAAGATGTCCTCATATCATTGGTTCCCACTCTGGAATTCTATCAATAAGGTGAGAGTTCCTCTAGTTGAAAAAGAGATCTAAAAAGACTTCCCTTTCTCATGTAATTTCTGTAACCTCCAGGACACACCCACCTCCCCCTTCCAGCTCTGTAATGAAGCCACAGCTGGTGCCAATTTGTGGAACTCCTTAAAGGCTATTCTCCCTTATATACCCCGGGACCAAGTTCCCATGCTCCCTCACCCGATTTCCTGCACTCACCTCCCACCTGGTGTGTTCACACCTGCAAGTGCCTTTTACCAACCCCTTTGCCAAAAGGCAGCCAGAGTGACCTTTCAAAGACCTATCAGTTCCTGGCATTTGTCTCCATAGAAATCTGCACTGATCTTCTAACAAATTCTCAGTCCTCCAAAGGCACCCATAATCCTCCCATCAGTCTATTCATACCCCTCCAACTGACTGATGCCTGTTCTGCCCCATCTCTCTGCCCTTCAACCACACTGCCTCCTTCTTCCTGTGGAGACCTCTCATGCCACCTGCCTCCAAGCACAGGTGATTCCCATTGATGGGAAGACCCTCTTCTCTCCCCCATCTCCCCACTCCAGTTACTCCCACTTATTCGTGAGCTCACAAGCCCCATGGTACACACTCTCCATGCAGCCTGCTCTCTCTTTTCTAGCACTGGCCTCCGTTTCTAGCTGTGCTTGTGTCATGGATGTCCCTCCCCAGCTAGCCTCCAAGCTCTCTTTCCCTTTAGCTCCAACACCTGACACAGTGCCTGGCACGTAGTAAGCCCTGGCTAGCTTCTAAGAGCCTCACTGAGGGACTGAAAGCATTTTAAAAATGTCACCACGTAGGCTCCAAACTGTAGGCAGAAAAAGCTTTGCCTGGATTGACATTTTAGAGACGTATTGGTCAAGTTGGATGTGTTCACTGACTTTACCTTGTAAAATTTAAAAAAAAAAAAAAAGACCTCTGTATCGCTTCGCATCTACCGAAGGCGCATGTATACTCCTAGACCACGTTATGAGCTTAATGGAAGGAGACAAGATGTTTTCGCTAAGAAAATGTATAAGACTGTTGAGGTCAAGTGGGAGGAAACAGTCCGTTTGTTGGAGCATTGCTATCTTACTCTATCACAGCCACTCATAAAAATCTGACACGGGGTGAGTCAGAATTGTCTGTCGGAGATGAGTTAGATCTGGCTCATGTTCCTACAGACATGAAAGCCAGAAACGAAGAAGGAGGCTTTGAAAGCGTGGGTTGAGGAGGCCGTGTGGTTCACTGCGATGAGCTAAGTGCCCAGGGCCACCAGCAGACATGCTGGCCTGTATCCTTCCTTTGTTCTGGGGTCCCTCTTGCACCATGTGGTGAGGCTGGTGGCTGGGAGCAGCTCAGGACAGTACCCGGTGGCATCTTAATTCTCCCACCCTCCTGTGGGCTCCAGTGGGCTCCAGTAGGTCCCAAGGGACAGCCTGCCTTCCTTGAAAAGCCCAGTAGCACTGGGAGCAGAAACTGGGGACAAAGAGTGAGCACCCTGTTTGACAAGCTGGACCAGCCACCTCTTCTTCAGATGCAGGGGGAGCCCTGGCATGCTGACTCCTCCCTTCTCCCTTTCCCCTTTCCTCTCTTCCTCCCTCTTTCCTTCCCCTCTCTCCTTCCCTGGTGGTGCCCTTTCCCAATGCCCACTTCATCCCTTTTCCTTTCTACATACCTGTCTTCTAGAGTTTCTTCTCTTTCCTCCCCATTACTTCCCTTCATCTGAATCTCCTCTTTGGTCCCTTTGTCCCTGCTCTCTGCTCCTCCTCCCCTTCCCTGGCCCCTGTTCAGCTCCATACTGAATGCAGGCAGAGCTGGACTAACATGCTCACTTGCTAGCTCAGCCACCCTCCAGAGAAGTCACTCTTCGGTGGCCACCTTCCTGACCCCCTGGTCGCTTCTCCACTTGTTCAGATATTGCTCTGAAGTCTGAGGAGGACAGAGCGGGGCTGCCACAGAAGCAGGCCAGAGGAGAAACCAAAACATGTGTCCACACTGTCCCCCAGCACTGCTGCTCTGAGAGCTTTCAGAGTCCTCAACAGGGTTAGGATTTAGGGGCTTCTTCAGAACCGGGAGTGAAAACAACCATAGGTCAAAAGAAAAGCTATGGCACCCACAAAAAATAATAATCACAAATGAAAACTATGTTAACTCTGAGTCCCAAAGTCGAAAAATTGCCTTGAATCTGTCTCTAGAAAGCACCCAAGGCCTCACTCTCTGGGTTCTGGGTGCCCTGGAAATGGCAGGAGGCTCTGAAAAGCGCGTGGGGGTGCCGAACTATGGGGGCTAGCCTGCCCTCTGGCGGGGGGGGGGTACCTCCTGTGGCGCTGTCCCGGCCTGACCCCCTGCGGACAGGGTGTGGCACAGCGTCTGGGGTGGTCCTGGTGCCCTGGGGTTGGCGGGAGGCTGGGGCCCAAACATCCCACGCCCAGCTCCTGGACCGCGTTTTCTGCTTCAGGTGAGGGCGCGTCGTGGTGTCACTTTACCTGTGAGCAGAGGGTCCTCCAGAGAAGCCATTGGGCGGGGAGGGGCAGCAGGCGGCGGGAAGGGGAACAGGACACCACGGCCTCATGGGCTAGGCTGGAGCATGAGAGTGCAGGGGCAGCGAGTATGGTGGGTCCTGCAGTCCCGAATGGGCTGCAGCACAGCACCCTGGCGCTGCGCGCCCCTCCTTCCCGCCTGGGCAATTAGCAAAGCCCCTTCTCCCGGCCGCCCCCGACCCGCCCCCGCCCCCGCCCCCCTCCCTCCTGAGTCCTCTGAGAGCTCACTTCCAGCTTTGGAAATTAGCAAAGACCCTTCTCTACACTGGCCCAACCCCCTCACTTCTGAGGCCGGAGCCCTTGCTGGGGTGCGGGGCTAAGCCCTGGCATGCTGCTGCATTGCCAGCGCCTGCGCTGGGCAGCCGCCTAGCCTGGCTCCCTGAGCGGGTGTCCACGCGCAGCCTGGCTGCCAAAAGATCATCAGTCCTAAACGCCGGCTGCACTCTTGGGTCAGTTTGCTGGCTTCCAGTTTGCGCCCAAAGCCAGGAACCAGCTTCCCCAACACAGGCCTGGGCTGAGATGCCTGCCTGGGATCTGTCTGAGCAGTCTCCTCCACTCCAGGCAGGGATGGCACTTCGACCTGGATGTTTGGGTTTCTTGTTTGTTTTTTTGGTCATTGGTTATTACATGACCTCCAGGGTAGGTGCTCCACAAAGGGAGTGAAAACAGGACGGCATATATAGCATACAGCCATTCTAGAAAAATAGCTTGGGGTTCTCTCGGGAACGCGGCATTGGTCCTTGCACTATGGTTTAATAGAAAAGGGATTATGCACCAAGTTACTTAAATGAGCATAGGTTGAAATCATTTACTGAGAGTAAATATTTTAAATAGTTATATTTTAACTAAATCTATTATCAATCATAAATCTATTACACGAAGGTTACAGGCAATTTAAAAGCAAGAGCACTCTCTTCAGGGTTTTAAATAACCCCTGTCTGTCTTGGCACAAGAAATGCAAAGATAGGAAATGGTTTGTAAAAGATCATATAATAGCTTTTACTAATTCTATTTATTTGACAGACAGAGATCACAAGTAGGCAGAGAGGCAGGCAGAGAGAAAGATGGGGAAGCAGGCTCCCCATCAAGCAGAGAGCCTGATGAAGGGCTCGATCCCAGGACCCTGAGATCATGACCTGAGCCCAAGGCAGAGGCTTAACACACGGAGCCACCCAGGCGCCCCCAGATGAAATACATTTCTGACTTAGAAACTTCAGATAGAATTATTTTGTCCATGATGACAACTGAAGAAAATGTGTCATCCCTAAACCTAACCTTAAACCCTACCAACGCTGAAACCTAAGCTGACCTTAAAGCCCAAACTAGAACCCTGAATCCCAAACCTGGAATGGAACCCAAAGCCTGTACCTGAGCCCTGGATGCAAGCCCTGAACCACGAACCCAAACCCTAAACCAGACCTCCAAGTCATGAAACCTGAACCCAAATCTCAGCATGAAGTCAAACCCCAAATTTGACCTTGAACTTTATCCCATAAGCCCTGAGTCTTAAAGCCTAAATCATAAACTTAAAGCCCTAAACTATAACTCTGTTCCCTGTCCTTCACTCTAAACCCTCACCCTAACACTAAACCCAAAGCCTGATCTAGAACTCTGACTAAAACCTGAACCTGTACCCAAATTCAAATGCTTCACCACACTTTGCTTAGGCACTTGCCATTGATGGATATTTGCAGTTTCTACCTTTTGATTCTTGTGAACATTGTTTGGGTTGGGGGCTAGGGTTAGGGTCTTGGATTAGGGTAGGGTCCAGGCTTGAGACCAAGTTGAGGTCAGAGTGTGGGTCTGCATCAGGGCCATGTTCAGTGACACTGTTTGGGTCAAGGACTGTTGTAATTCCACATTGTTTCCAATTCATTGTTCCTTAGCTATTTGGGGGGAAGTTGGGGGGTATTGGGCTCCATGCAGCTTGAATTTCCGGAATGAAATGGCATCAGCTGGACCCCAGGAGGGAGCAGGACCTTCCACTGAAGGGTGAGCTCCCACAGTCCTGCACTGCCTTGCACCGCCTGCAGAGGGCGCCAGACCCCAGCTCCCGCCCTGAGCCCAGGCTGCACAGCCACAGCTGGGACCAGAGCCCCGCCTCTTCAGGACCCACTGTGGAGACTTCTGGAGAATGTGGGGCGCCTCCCACCCTGACAGGACAAGCTGAGGAGGGTGTGGCTCTGCATCCACACTGACCGGACCCGTTGTGGAGGACGCACCCACACTGGCAGCAGTCCAACCTCCTAAGGACCAGATGCTGGAGGAGCTGAGGAGAAGCCGCCTGAGTGGACTGTCAAGGGGTTCGTGGTCTCAGGACCCCACAGAAAAAGGGAGCCCTATGTAGACACTGGGGCTTCCGTCGTTTTGTGTGAGGAGACGTGGCCTCCTGCTGTGCTGTGCGCGGGGCTGTGGGGTCCCCCCTTTCTGGGCTCGGGTGCTCCTAGGTCCTCATCAGTGTTTGTGTGCTCGCGGATTCGGTTCCTGGGGCTCCTCAGATGGTCTGAGGTCAGGGAGCGTCCGCCTGCTTCGGTGCTTGTGCTCTCCCCACCTCAGCCCTGCGGGGTCCTTCCCGTGTCCACACCCACTCCAGGCTTGCACCGAGTCCGGAAATTCGGGAGCCAGAGTGAGGACTCTGTAGACGGTTTTGGGGAGAGTAGGTATTTTCCCAGTGTGGGTTCTACCCTGAGCACAGTGCCTCCCCATCTCCGTGTGTACCCCTCCCTGTCTGTCGTCATTGTTGCAGGGCTGTCAGATGACAGGTCTGTCACCTTCTTGGTTCAGGGGCCTCCCGGGTATCTTGCTGTCTTGGATGCAGGTGTAAATGAGATCGTTCTCAGCAGTCTCTTTTTGATGGTTCCTTCCGAGCACGTAGGAGTGCCACTAATTTGTGCATATTGATTTTGTTCCTTGCAAGTTTTTGAATTTATTAGTTCAATTGGCCTTAAACTCAATCTGCCAGTTATTTGACCAGCAGCATGGGTTTAATTGGGAAGAGCAGAGAATGGCAGTCTGGGCTGAGCAAGCTAAGGTCCCATCACAGGCAAGTGCGAGAAACAAAGGAGAGGAACATTATTTCATGGAGGAGGAAGAAGTTGGGAAGGGTGCTTGAAGGAAAGTCCCTTGGAGAAAGGCAGGGTGATGGAGAATTCTCACCAGCTGAGCTGCAAAGCTCCTACAAAAAGTCAGGAGATGAACCTCCAGCTTCCCGTGTGAGGCCTGGAATTGGTGAGTCTCTCCTGTGGGGGATTGCAATGTGGGGTCTGTAATGGGCACTGAGCACCAGGCGCTCCCTTCCAGCCTCCCCTTCTGGCATCCCCAGTCCACTTTACTGGGGCTTCCCTTCCTGCTTTTGCACAGTTCTAACCAGCTTGTGGTGGAACGTTGTGGAAAAACTGAAATTCCAAATCCACTGCTTCTACTGCACCTGAGATACAGGGGCCCATGATTTAATTCTCCCACGAGTCTCTTGCTAACATGTGTCCTCTCCATGTTGGGTGACCTGGATTTGGGAGGGCTTGGCCTCCATCCCAAAGTCTGATGTTCTCGCTGCTTCCGTGTCATCGTGCTAACATGGATATTTGGAAGATTCATTTCCTCTGTGGTGATTTCAAAGTGCAGTCAGCTTGTTATAGCAGCACAAATACGTGCTGTCTCCACACTCAGATTCCCCAGCCGTCATTTCTTTACCACGTTTGCCACTTCACACGGGATGCTTCAGTGTGTTTGATCCCACACCAGGACAATGTCCTGCAGAACCACCACATAACCTGAAATGAGGAGATCATTACAGAAACCATCCAAGGGTTAGTGTTAGGAACCAGGGACATGGCAGGGCTGATCTGAAGACCCCATGGAGAGCTGTCTGGGTGGCTGAGTTGACAGTAGAGGTGAGGGTGAGTGTCTGGCTCTGGCTTTGTGTCCAGGAGTCAGCTCTGTGTGGGTGTGTCCTTAGCTAGGCATGCAGATTTCTGCTCCTCTGAATCCTTTCCGGAGTTCCAAATGGCACAGTTTCCTTCTGGGCAGCAGGCTGAGTCCTCTGGGATTGCCCATGTGTCCCCAAATTGTAGGGCACCTACTGCAAGGCCTTTGGGGTCAGAATCTTGAAAAGCAAACAAAGGTTATGGTTAGGGCCCACAACATGGCAGGCCCGATCTGCCAGCACTCTGTCCATCTTTATGGGGGAGGGGGCAGTCGAGGGATTTGTTCAGGGTGAGTGTCAAGCTCCAGGTTTGCATCCAGGGGCCTGCTGAATATGGGGCTGTCCAGAGGTAGGAATGCAGATTTTACTTCCTCTGAATCCTTTCTGGAGTTCCAAATGGCATGGTTCCTTTCAGGGTGGCAGGGTTAGTCCTATGGTGTTCCTCACTGTCCCCAATCTCTGAGGCTTTGGAGCCAGGCCGTCGGGGACAGACAAACACAGGCTGGAGAGCTTTAATGTCAGAAATGTATTTTCGCACAGATCTGGAGGCCAGAAGTTCCAGATCAAGGTGCCAGCAAGGTTGGTCTCCAGTGAGCTTTTTCTTGTTGTTCTATAGATCACTACCTTTTCAACTGTGCCCTCAGATGACCTCTTCTCTGTGGGCCCCCAGAGGGGAGGTAGGGGGAGTGCTTTCATGTGTTTCACCCTTATGAGGACACCAGTCCTAGCAGATTAGGACTCCTGTGACCTCACCAAGCCTTCAGTACCTCCTTCTAGGTAGGCCCTATCTCCAGATGCAGTCACACTGGAGATTAGGAATTCTTCATATGACTTTTGTGGGGACACAATTCAGTCCATAACAATTAGTACAGGAGAAAAGCCATGGAGAGAATTCTAGAGGAGTCACACGTTGATGTTATAAGGTAAGTGGGTATAAAAGAGCACCTCTGAAGTCCAATAGGTCATTAGAGCTAGAGGCTGACAGGAAAGTCCCGTACGTGCCACAGTTTTGAGTTTGATGCAAGCGCAACTCTGAAGGGAAGATATTTGGGAGGCCTTGGCCGACCACTACTTCCAGCCAGGGGTGATTCTGGAGGGAGTATCTCTCGGAGTGCTGCCTAGAATCAAGACTTTGGGGTTGGAAAAGTGCCACTTCCAAAGCTGGAGAAGGATGGTGCTGTAAGTTACTTGAAGAGTACTGTTCTGGGAGATAGGAGATCTGGGGTGTCTTCTTTGTTCTGCTGCTGACCAGATGTGAAAATGCAGATTAACTCCCTAACCATCTCAGTTCTACCACCATGTGCTGCTGTCATGTGTCCCAAGCCCCAGAGTTAGTTTGATCCATAAGCAGAAGCCGGTCTTTTAGTTCCCAATCTCTTAATCGGGCTGATCGTCACAATATATAGCGGACACGTGACAGCCACCGGGGAGAAGTAAGGGTTGTCTTCCCCTCAGGGAGAGTGGAAAAGCTCTAGGAGAGGGCATACCCGTAGACCAAAGGCAGCCAGTGCTGGGGAGTGGAGCCACGGGGAAGAGTGTGCTGATGACAGCCTTGTGGAGGGAGGGCAGAAAGAGCCACCACCATGACACTTGAGTTACAGATCGAGCTTGGGGATAGAGAAGGGATCAGGGCACGGTAGAGCAGCAGCTGGCAAAGTGATTCTGTTGAGCTTAAGCTCATAGTGCCTTAGCGAATTAGAATGGGAAATGCCTTGCTATTGTCTGTGACTCTGTGATTGTGTGAGTATGAGTGACAGAGTGGGGACAAAGAGAGAGGGAGAGAGAATACATTAAATTTTAAAGAAGGACAATAAGGGACGCCTGGGTAGCTTACTCAGTTAAGCATCTACCTTTGGTTCAGGTCATGATCCCAGGGTCCTGGGATTGGATCCCATACCAGGCTCTAGTGGGGGGCCTGCCTTCCCTCTGCCTGCAGCTCCCCTTGCTTGTGATCTCTCTCTTCCTCTGTAACAAATAATAGTAAAAAATAAACAAGGGCGATACGTTATGTTTACTTTTGTTTCTGATGCCAGACATGGGTTCAGAGGATTGAAGAGGGAGATCCAAGGAGCTAGCCTCTCAAGAGGAGTGAATACCTAGTCACTGGTAAGACCCCTGGTCCTGCAATACAATATGGCTCCTGTGATCTGGGTCCTGTTAAATGCCCCTCGCCATCCTTCACCCGATAGTTTGATTCTTCATTGCGTTCAGTGTGGGGAACTGGGAGAAGCTATGACACTTGGCCCTTTGTGGAGGAATGTTAGTAGTATAAATAGCAATAGTTATCAGTTCTGGAGCACTTCCATGACTCTGCTGCAGGCACTCTGCTGTGACCTGGGTTTATAGCAGTGAGATAAACATAGAAATAGATGTGGGCTCTGTTCCCAAGAATCTGAAACCCACTATTCTCCTTGTCCCCTTCCCATTCTGTCTTCTTCAGCCCTTGTGCAATCCCACCAAGCAGGAAGCTTGCTTCTCCCCTTCCCTCTCCTGCTCCCCCTGCTTGTGCTCTCATTCCCTCTCTCTGACATGTAAATAAATCAAATGTTTTAAAAAATTATAAAAAAGGCAAAACAAATAACCATTTTTGGAGAGTGATTTTCTGAATGCAGTTATGGGCAGTGCTGGGTACTGAAGAAGACGCTCTGCTGACCAGAGGAGTGGGGAAATTACAGAACAAATTCCACAGGTCATTGAATATATCACATTCATCACCCCACCCATAGCACTCATTAATCTCTAGCCCAGCCAATATGTTGGTTATAAAAATGAGCTTTCTCCAAACTGACAGGAAGTTCTCGTTTTAGCAATGTAAATCATTCTGATCTTTATCACTAATGTGATCTAATCCTGTCTAGTAAAGAAACTTGAGAGTTCTATATCTCTGTAAGCATTTAAGAAAAACAATGGACTCTACTCTAATTACTTTTTAACTAACTTGACTTGCCAAAGGAAGGAGAAAGTAAATATCAGAAATCTTACCACTAAGCACAAGTTGCAAGTTATACCTGCCAAAATGTGGTTCAAAATATAAGTAACCAGTCTCCTTAGAAGCCTTTTACCTTCTTATATCTGTTATGTTGGGTAAATGAGTAGTTACTAGAATACAGCTGGCTCAGTGATCACAATTCTGCTTACCCTCAGAAATATAAATAGATTACATGTTTAGCCCGGTAACTGGACACTGATATAGAATTATTCACTGGCTGATTCCTAGATCAGAAACCACAAAAAATTTTTCTTTTTTATGGAAGTATGGCTGTTACAATAGTCTCACCTGTACCTCATAGAGATTGACTTAACTACTCTATACGTTACAACTCTAGATGTAACATTTTAATAAAACAACAATATCTTTGATGGTATCATGGAAATGTAAGTGCCTTGTGCACTTTTCTTAATGTGTATAATTACCTAAACATCATAGTAAGTAAATCAAGGCCATTGTCAAGCTTCCGTCAAGGAGAGTCCTTAACTAGAGGGATTTCCCATTGCTCTCAGGATGATAACCTCTGAGTTACAGGTTCCGTTAGTTGGCCACACACATTTGGAGCCTTGTGGACTTTCTGACAGCTGAGCAGCATATCTGTTTCAAGCATTGTGATCCCTGTTCTTACTGCAAGAGTGACAGTTGTCACTTTTCCTTTGACCCCTGTCTTTAGGAAAGTGTCTGACTCAGAAAGTCGAGTCAGTACCCCCCAAAAATATTTTCAGGAGAACCACCTCAAAGATGATCACCTGAGATACTGTCAAGAAAAAAAAAACTGAAATTCTAAGCAACATCCATAAAAAGTATTTTCATGTTGATAAGGAAAGATTTTCCCCTAAATACCAGAGAGGCTCCATGAAAGTGAGATTTTTACCTATTTTGTTCACCGTGTCACCAGTCCCTAGAAGAGCGCCTAAGACATCACTCAAGATTAGGTTGCTTTGAATGAATCAAATGAATGAATGAACTGTAGCCTTTGATAGTGAGGTAGTTTATGGTCCTTAGGCAAGAGATGTGATTTGTGTTGGGATTTCAAGAATGGGAGGTGCCGAAGAGAAAATTGAGAAGCTAAATGTGAAAATATGCAATTTACTGACTGGAGTAGTTCTGAATATATTTCAAACATAATTAAACTATGGCTGTGGGTCTATATGCGTTTTCATAATTTTCCCTTGAAAATGTGAGGCATACAGATGTCATCTCCAATGAATTCTCCTTGTCCGTATACAGAATCACCAAAAAAAAAAAAAAAAAAAAAAAAGGCATTCTGACAGTCTTCAGACCATCCACTCCAGGATTGTGACTCTTTCTTCTCCATGTTCTTTCTGACATCATGGACTTTCAGGTTGACCTCTCTCATCTTGGGTCCCACTCTCATTAGCTGTAGAAGTCATGCGATGTTTGTGATGTGAGGGTCGCAATACTCTCTGACTTTTGGTTACAATATGTCTTTGAAAGCCAGTGTTTATTCTGCTTTTACAGCATTTCTCCATTTGAATTGGCCACCTTTTAAGTGGTCATTAGCCACATGTGGCTACTAGCCATGGGACTTGGACAGCAGAGGTGTGGAAAGTCCGCACATTCTTCCACTCAAAGGATATTGTGAGTTATGCTACATCTTTTTTTTTGAAGTGCCTTTTTTAGATATTTAAATTCAATTAGCCATTAGATAGTACATCATTGGTTTCAGAGAATTCAGTAACTCATCAGTTGTGGATAACCCTTGGTGCTCATCACATCACGTGTCCTCCTTAATGCCTATCACCCAGTTTCTCCATGTCTCCCACTCCCCTCCCCCCCAGCAACTCTCAGTTTGTTTCCTATAGTTAAAGGTGCCTCATGGCTTGTCTCCCTTTCTGATGACTCCCATTCAGATTTCCCTCCCTTCCCTCTGATCCTCTGTACTACATCTTAATCTCAACAGTCAAGCAGTGGTAGTAATTCAGTCATGGAGTCATGCATATTCTAAATCTAATGAGGTGGATTCCCATACTGCCTTTGTCTCTTCCAGAGCGCTTACATTTGTTATATTATTGCTGCTGTGTTCATGTTTCTCGTTCACTGAATGTCTGATAAAAGAATTAGTAAAATGTGTGACTGCAGAAAATACAATGGTCATGGATGATGAAGATTTTCTCCTTGACCAGACTCGAGTCAAGTTCCTCTGAGTCCTCTTTCTGTCTAGCCTTGACCTTAGGCTCCGCCCACTTAGCCCAGTTTTAGCAAGAAATCTGCTTGGTCATTTTTCAGCAATCTTCTATCCTACTCTTGATATCTGATCAAATTCCTTATCTCTCACCCCTGGTATCTTACCACTTTTTTTTTTTTAAGATTTATTTATTTTGACAGAGAGAGAGCCTGAGCAGGGGGAATAGCAGAGGGAGAGAGAGAACCAGACTCCCCACTGAGCAGCAAGCCCAATGCCAGGCTTGATCCTGGGATCAGATCATGACCAAGCCAAAGCCAGAGATTTAACCAACTAAGCCACCCAGGTGCTTCAGTATCTATAACCCTTAATATCTGATCCAATCCCTTATTCCCAGGGCACCTGGTTGGTGCAGCTGGTTGAACGTTTGACTCTTGGTTTCTACTCTGGTCATGATCTCACGGTCCTGAGATTAAGCCTCACCTCAGGCTCTATGCTCAGTGAAGAGTCTGATTAAAATTCTCTTTCCCTCTCCCTCTACCCCTACCCCTGCTCCCTCTCTCTAAAATGTATTAATAAGTCTTTTAAAAAATTCCTTATCCCCTGATCTCAATAGTTTATGACCCTAGCCTTCCTTCAACAATATTACTGTCCAGATGGTTTAGCCAGAATCCCTTCATCCTTACCCTTGATGTTCCATCTTAATTTTACATTCAGTGATCCCCACCATGCTCTTTAGCTGTAAATCTCCATTTGTCTGAGCTGAGCCAGATTTCTCTCCCATACTATACAATAAAATCTCATCATAGTAGCATCCCTTGATTAAAATCTTCCTTACTCTCTTTAATGGGTGTCACAATATTTTTTTTTTTCTTTAACAGTCAGGAGGGTGCTAATGGAGTACCATGACAAAAGGCCTAACTTCCTATAATGGACATTTCTTTGGTTTACCTGACAAATACTCTTTCTCTCTTCTAAGGAAAATTTCCGGTTCTCAGTATAACTGCCAACTGGCCCAGGGGTGGACAAGTGAGGCAGATGAGACCAAAATGAAAATTCTGTTGAGACACTGGACCTTGAGGATTCAAGCCAAGGACATAAAAGTGTTGGTACTCCATTATTCTGATGGTCCGTTAACTCTTGCTTTTTTGGTTCCTGTGTCTATCACTGCCCCTGCCTTTTTGAAGATAATGACCATTCATCTGAGTACACGGTTCACAGAATCCCTTTGCAGTGGCCCATGCGGGCCAAGGTAGTAGAACATAATAGATCTCTGTAAGTTTTTAAAAAATGTCTTTGTCCCTGTTGCCCATGGCCATTAAAGACCAAAGGTCGGGGGTAGGGGGATATTGGAAAAGGTGAAGTTATAGTTACTCACTGATTTTTTGATTGGTAGAGAGAAAGCAACACCTACATACAGGGCCAGTGGGTGAGTGGAGGAAACATCTTTGGCTCTAGGAGGAATGGGGGAAGGAGGAATATTAATAATCTTTGTCTTTGGAACTGCCCCTGAAGACTTCCCCACACAGGAAAATGACCTAGCGTGACTCTCCTAAACTTCGGCAAGCCCCTTAAATTTAACTGACTTCTAGATCTGATACTCCCTGCTGGATAACTCTGATCATTATTGGATTGTTACTTATTTTATTTTAAAATTATTTTTAAAGAAAATTTTAATCTAAATACAATTAATTAACATATAATACTAGTTTCAGACATACAGGTTAGTGATTCATCAGTCTTTTGTAACACCCAGTGCTCACTGTATCACATGCCTTCCTTAATGTCCATCACCCAGTTACCCCATCCACCCATCCCTCTCCCCTCCAAGAACCCTCAGTTTGTTTACTGTGATTAAGAGTCTCTTCTGAGGGGTACCTGGCTGGCTCAGTGGGTTAAAGCCTCTGCCTTCAACTCAGGTTATGATCTCAGGGTCCTGGGATCGAGCCCCACATCAGGCTCTCTGCTCCCTGGGGAGTCTGCATCCTCCTCTCTCGCTCTTCCTGCCTCTCTGCCTACTTGTGATCTCTGTTTGTCAAATAAGTAAATAAAAATCTTTTTTTTTAAAGTCTCTTCTGGTTTGTCTCCCTCTTTGACTTCATCTTGTTTTATTTTTTTCCTTTACTCCCCTATGATTCTGGTTTGTTTCTTGAACTCCACATATGAGTGAGATCATATGATAATTGTCTTTCTCTGACTGACTTATTTCGCTTGGCATAATACCCTCTACTTTCACCCCTGTCATTGCAAATAATTGCCATTTATTTTAACTCGACAGAGAAGGCCACTAGAAACAGCAGGTGATGGCCCCAGCTCCTGTTCCTCCATGCAGAACATCTGTCAACACCTGTGGACATCTTTTCCTCCCCCCATTCCTATGAATGTTGCTCAGTTGTTACATGGCATGGACAAATGCTGTTGGCTGGTGGCATGGACACACTGGACAAGCTTGGCCTTCGGTAAAACAAAGACTGGCTTCAATTACTCCAACTGAAACAGGAATGCTTGGATGAACAAGCCTGCCAGGAAGTCCCACTGGAGGTACTCAACCTGTGCCCCTTCCCTCCTTGGACCAAGAACCTGAACTTGAGAGATGAATGGCTTATCCAAGGTTATGGCAAGGTTACACAGAGCTGAAACTAGACACAGGTGTACATGCCTATTGATCAAGGCTGGCTGAGAAATCGAACTGCCTCAAATCTTGATTCTTTTTGCCACTTCTTATTCTCTGACCCTGTTTTTCATAGATTAGGATGTAGGAATAATAAAAATATCAGCTAATGGGGTATCCTGACTTTTTGATCTTTTAGTTCTTGTCAGACATTTACCATAATGCTTAGCACATGGATATGTGTGTGCACACACGTGCACATGCATGACACTCAAAAAATTGTTCCCTGATATTAACTTTATCAGTGCACTTTGCATCCACCACCAATTGGCTGTTTTGTCACAAACTGATTAAAGCAGAACTGTCAAGTGAGGAACTTCAAAGCCAAAGCATTAAGTGCTTTGAAAAACCAGCACCTGGGAGGATTTGTCTCAGCATCTGTGATTAGAAGGCAGCAAAAAGAGACTTTGGGGACACAGTTCACCCCTTCATGAAGCAGCCATTCAGAACTTTCTCCGAAGGGCTAATGCCTAATCTTCCAAAGACCAGCAAGAACAAGCTTATGGTCTGTTAAAATCAGATTTTTAAAAGATTTTTATTTATTTATTTGAGAGAGAGAGAGAGAGAGAGAGAGAGCATGAGAGGGGAGAAGGTCAGAGGGAGAAGCGGACTCCCCATGAAGCTGGGAGCCTGATGCAGTCCTTGATCCTGGGACTCCAGAATCAAAATCAGTTTGATTGACTCAATACAGTCAGGGAGGACAGTCCTCAGGAGTCACAGAATGCTGGTTGCCATGAGGGAGGAGTCTTTTACAAAGTCTGGGCTCTCACAGAAGGAGTCTGAAGCACGTGTATGGAAAGCAGAGGTCAGTTCTGGATTAGAAGCTCTTTCTGAGGGGAAATGAGTAGAAGCAGGGATTAACCAGGACTTGGGCTCTGCTTTATTCAGTTCAAGTTGCTGCAACAAATGATGACAGACTGGGTGGCTGAAACAGCAAAACATGTACTATTCCTTGCAGTTCTAGAGACTGAGAAGTCCAAAAGCAAGATCCTGGGAGATCTGATATCTAGCAAGAGACTGCTTCATTATCTACAAATGCCCATATTTCTGTTGTAGACTTGCATGGATGACAGCTGGCAGAACAATCTCTCAGGTCGTTTCTCAGAAGTGCTTTTATCTCATTCACAAGTGTTCCAATCTCATGACCTCACCACCTCTCAAAGCCCATACCTCCTGATGGCACTCCTTGAGGGTCAGGGCTTCAACATCTGAATTGGGACAAGACACAAACATTCAGTCCATTAGCAAGTGTTGTCATGAGGACAGCATAGCTTATCAACTGGGTATCCCCAGGAATCCATGGGACTAGCAAAGCAGAATCTGGGGGTGTCACTGGTAGGAAAGCAGGAGGTCCCCAAGAGACAGTCCTCATAGCATTTTACAGAGACAGCAGGACCCTTGAGAAACAATAGTTTCCGTGACCCATACACCAGCCTTTATCTATGCCTGTCCTCCCTGCTGGATTCACAGCAAGCCTACTTCTTTCTTTTCCAGTACAAATGGATTTCCACTCTCTGAATCCTGATGAATTTTTGCTCTTTTGCAGTTAGTAGGTTGTCCCTCAGGATTCTGCATGTCTGGATTTGCAATCGTGGAAACTGCCAAAGGTCTAGGGACCTGCATGGCAGAACCTGGCCTCTACCACTATTGCCCAAGGTAGGGACTCTGGTCCCTTGAGTGTCCTGTGCTGCTGTCAAAGGTCTGTGTGCATTGGCTTATTGTTTTTTTTTTAATGTAATTGCTTATACGTGTGTTTCATCATGCTCAAGTGGCCTTTCTGTGAAAAAGTGGCCAAGCTACACCTAGAAGTCACTGAAGAAAGTTCTAAGAACTCCTGGTTAGTATGAGGCTAGAGAGAGAGAGAAAGAGAGAAAAGAAATCTGCCTCTCTGCATTTTGCAAGTCCCTGGGCAAAATCTTTTGGCTGTGCACTCCTCACACGAAGATTCCAGGCAGGGAGACCCTCCTGAGCCTCATCTCCCTGAGTTCCTCTTCCAGAAGCAATCCCTAGTTTGAGACCAGGGTTAGCGAAAATAGAGCAGCAAAGCAGGGTCCAGAAGGAAGGACTGCCACAGACCATGGAGCACCAGGGGGACAGGCTGGTACCTCCTCACGGTTGGGGTACAAATGGGCTCAGCTCAGCAGGTATAGGGGTGCCCTTGGCCCCTCTGGTGGGCTTTGCAGTGCCCCAATCTCAGGAAGAAAAAAGGCTGGCTCATGTGACTTATTTTTGACTGGGAATGAGCTGACAGCAATGGAAATAAACAAGTAGGGAATGATGTTGGAAAGTTGGAGGGTTTGTCCTTTATATCTCAGCTTTCTCTCCTATCTTCCCTTGCTCTGTAGTGTGTTATCAAAGAAGTTTTTGGCATGATATTCCTGTTCACTGATTAACTCTTGAGCTGTGTCTTTTCTGCTGTTCAGCTCATCTGGTGAATTCTTTTACTGTAAAAAGTATCTTGCCCTTGCAAGGGCAATGGCAAGACCTGAGAAATCCCAGAGATTTCAGCTTGCCACCCAGAAGGAAACCAGGCTATTTGGAATGCTGGAAAGGATTCAGAGTAGGGGAAATCGTCTTGGACATCTGAGACCACCCCCACATTCAGCGGTCCACTGGACACAAACCCAGACCTTGATACTGATCCTGAACCATGCTCTCAACTCAGACCCCTGTGATCCTCGCCACAGTGCTTTCAGATCAGTGCAGCCATGCCCATAGGCACAAACTCTTAAGCCTAGATTCTGTCCTGAGAGGTGTGTCCCCGACGGCCTGGCTCCAAATCCTCAGAGATTGGGGACAGTGAGGAACACCATAGGACTCACCCTGCCACCCTGAAAGGAACCATGCCATTTGGAACTCCAGAAAGGATTCAGAGGAACTGAAATCTGCATTCCTACCTCTGGACACCCCCATATTCAGCAGGCCCCTGGATGCAAACCTGGAGCTTGACACTCACCCTGAACAAATCCCTCGACTGCTTCCTCCCCCAGAAAGATGGACAGAGTGCTGGCAGTTCGGGCCTGCCATGTGGTGGGCCCTAACCATAACCTTTGGTTTGGTTCGGTTCTCAGGATTGTGACCCCAAAGGCCTTGCAGTAGGTGCCCTACAATTTGGGGACACATGGGCAATCCCAGAGGACTCAGCCTGCTTCCCAGAAGGAAACTGTGCCATTTGGAACTCCGGAAAGGATTCAGAGGAGCAGAAATCTGCATGCCTAGCTGAGGACACACCCACACAGAGCTGACTCCTGGACACAAAGCCAGAGCCAGACACTCACCCTCACCTCCACTGTCAACTCAGCCACCCTGACAGCTCTCCATGGGGTCTTCAGGTCAGGCCTGCCATGTCCCTGGTTCCTAACACTAACCCTTGGATGGGTTCTGTAATGATCTCCTCATTTCAGGTTATGTGTTGGTTCTGCAGGACATTGTCCTGGTGTGGGATCAAACACACTGAAGCATCCCGTGTGAAGTGGCAAACGTGGTAAAGAAATGACGGCTGGGGAATCTGAGTGTGGAGACAGCACGTATTTGTGCTGCTATAACAAGCTGACTGCACTTTGAAATCACCACAGAGGAAATGAATCTTCCAAACAACCATGTTAGCACGACGACACGGAAGCAGAGAGAACATCAGACTTTGGGATGGAGTCCAAGCCCTCCCAGATCCAGGTCACCCAACATGGAGAGGACACATGTTAGCAAGAGACTCGTGGGAGAATTAAATCATGGGCCCCTGTATCACAGGTGCAGTAGAAGCAGTGGATTTGGAATTTCAGTTTTTCCACAACGTTCCACCACAAGCTGGTTAGAACTGTGCAAAAGCAGGAAGGGAAGCCCCAGTAAAGTGGACTGGGGATGCCAGAAGGGGAGGCTGGAAGGGGGCGCCTGCTGCTCAGTGCCCATTACAGACTCCACATTGCAATCCCCCACAGGAGAGACTCACCAATTCCAGGCCCCACACGGGAAGCTGGAGGTTCATCTCCTGACTTTTTGTAGGAGCTTTGCAGCTCAGCTGGTGAGAATTCTCCATCACCCTGCCTTTCTCCAAGGGACTTTCCTTCAAGCACCCTTCCCAACTTCTTCCTCCTCCATGAAATAATGTTCCTCTCCTTTGTTTCTCGCACTTGCCTGTGATGGGACCTTAGCTTGCTCAGCCCAGACTGCCATTCTCTGCTCTTCCCAATTAAATCCATGCTGCTGGTCAAATAACTGGCAGATTGAGTTTAAGGCCAATCGAACAAATAAATTCAAGATCTTGCAAGGAACAAAATCAATATGCACAAATTAGTGGCACTCCTAGGTGCTCGGAAGGAACCATCAAAAAGAGACTGCGGAGAACGATCTCATTTACACCTGCATCCAAGACAGCAAGATACCCGGGAGGCCCCTGAACCAAGAAGGTGACAGACCTGTCATCTGACAGCCCTGCAACAATGACGACAGACAGGGAGGGGTACACACGGAGATGGGGAGGCACTGTGCTCAGGGTAGAACCCACACTGGGAAAATACCTACTCTCCCCAAAACCGTCTACAGAGTCCTCACTCTGGCTCCCGAATTTCTGGACTCGGCGCAAGCCTGGAGTGGGTGTGGACACGGGAAGGACCCCGCAGGGCCGAGGTGGGGAGAGCACAAGCACCGAAGAAGGCTGATGCTCCCTGACTGCAGACCATCTGAGGAGCCCCAGGAACCGAATCCGCGAGCACACAAACACAGACGAGGACCGAGGAGCACCCGAGCCCAGAAAGGGGGGACCCCACAGCCCCGCGAACAGCACAGCAGGAGGCCACGTCTCCTCACACAAAACGACGGAAGCCCCAGTGTCTACACAGGGCGCCCTTCCTCTGTGGGGTCCTGAGACCACGAACCCCTTGACAGTCCACTCAGGCGGCTTCTCCTCAGCTCCTCCAGCATCTGGTCCTTAGGAGGTTGGACTGCTGCCAGTGTGGGCGCGTCCTCCACAACGGGTCCGGTCAGTGTGGATGCAGAGCCACACCCTCCTCAGCTTGTCCTGTCAGGGTGGGAGGCGCCCCACATTCTCCAGAAGTCTCCACAGTGGGTCCTGAAGAGGCGGGGCTCTGGTCCCAGCTGTGGCTGTGCAGCCTTGGCTCAGGGCGGAGCTGGGGTCTGGCGCCCTCTGCAGGCGGTGCAAGGCAGTGCAGGACTGTGGGAGCTCACCCTTCAGTGGAAGGTCCTGCTCCCTCCTGGGGTCCAGCTGATGCCATTTCATTCCGGAAATTCAAGCTGCATGGAGCCCAATACCCCCCAACTTCCCCCCAAATAGCTAAGGAACAATGAATTGGAAACAATGTGGAATTACAACAGTCCTTGACCCAAACAGTGTCACTGAACATGGCCCTGATGCAGACCCACACTCTGACCTCAACTTGGTCTCAAGCCTGGACCCTACCCTAATCCAAGACCCTAACCCTAGCCCCCAACCCAAACAATGTTCACAAGAATCAAAAGGTAGAAACTGCAAATATCCATCAATGGCAAGTGCCTAAGCAAAGTGTGGTGAAGCATTTGAATTTGGGTACAGGTTCAGGTTTTAGTCAGAGTTCTAGATCAGGCTTTGGGTTTAGTGTTAGGGTGAGGGTTTAGAGTGAAGGACAAGGGAACAGAGTTATAGTTTAGGGCTTTAAGTTTATGATTTAGGCTTTAAGACTCAGGGCTTATGGGATAAAGTTCAAGGTCAAATTTGGGGTTTGACTTCATGCTGAGATTTGGGTTCAGGTTTCATGACTTGGAGGTCTGGTTTAGGGTTTGGGTTCGTGGTTCAGGGCTTGGATCCAGGGCTCAGGTACAGGCTTTGGGTTCCATTCCAGGTTTGGGATTCAGGGTTCTAGTTTGGGCTTTAAGGTCAGCTTAGGTTTCAGCGTTGGTAGGGTTTAAGGTTAGGTTTAGGGATGACACATTTTCTTCAGTTGTCATCATGGACAAAATAATTCTATCTGAAGTTTCTAAGTCAGAAATGTATTTCATCTGGGGGCGCCTGGGTGGCTCCGTGTGTTAAGCCTCTGCCTTGGGCTCAGGTCATGATCTCAGGGTCCTGGGATCAAGCCCTTCATCAAACTCTCTGCTTGACCGGGAGCCTGCTTCCCCATCTTTCTCTCTGCCTGCCTCTCTGCCTACTTGTGATCTCTGTCTGTCAAATAAATAGAATTAGTAAAAGCTATTATATGATCTTTTACAAACCATTTCCTATCTTTGCATTCTCATGTGCCAAGACAGACAGGGATTATTTAAAACCCTGAAGAGAGTGCTCTTGCTTTTAAATTGCCTGTAACCTTCGTGTAATAGATTTATGATTGATGATAGATTTAGTTAAAATATAACTATTTAAAATATTTACTCTCAGTAAACGATTTCAACCTATGCTCATTTAAGTAACTTGGTGCATAATCCCTTTTCTATTAAACCATAGTGCAAGGACCAATGCCGCGTTTCCGAGAGAACCCCAAGCTATTTTTCTAGAATGGCTGTATGCTTATATATGGCGTCCTGTTTTCACTCCCTTTGTGGAGCACCTACCCTGGAGGTCATGTAATAACCAATGACCAAAAAAAACAAACAAAAAACCCAAACATCCAGGTCGAAGTGCCATCCCTGCCTGGAGTGGAGGAGACTGCTCAGACAGATCCCAGGCAGGCATCTCAGCCCAGGCCTGTGCTGGGGAAGCTGGTTCCTGGCTTTGGGCGCAATCTGGAAGCCAGCAAACTGACCCAAGAGTGCAGCCGGCGTTTAAGACTGATGATCTATTCGCAGCCAGGCTGCACGTGGACACCGGCTCAGGGAGCCCGGCTAGGAGGCTGCCCAGCGCTGGCGCTGGCAATGCAGTAGCATGCCAGGGCTTAGCCCCTCACCCCAGCCATGGCTCAGGTTTCAGATGTGAGGGGGCGGGGCCAGCGCAGAGAAGGGTCTTTGCTAATTTCCGAAGCTGGAAGTGAGCTCTCAGAGGACTCAGGAGGGAAGGGGGGGGCGGGTCGGGGGCGGCCTTGAGCAGGGGTTTTGCTAATTGCCCAGGCGGGAAGGAGGGGCGCACAGCGCCAGGGTGCTGTGCTGCAGCCCATTCGGGACTGCAGGACACACCATACTCGCTGCCCCTGTGCTCCCACGCTGCAGCCTAGCCTCTGACGCCGCGGTGTCCTGTTCCCGTTCAGGCCTTCAGGCCCCCTGCTGCCCCTCCCCGCCCCATGGCTTCTCTGGAGGACCCTCTGCTCACAGGTAAAGTGACACCGCGACGCGCCCTCACCTGAAGCAGAAAACGCAGGACAGGAGCGGGGTGTGGGGTGGTCGGGGCCCAGCCTCCCGCCAACCCCAGGGCACCAGGACCACCCCGGACGCCGCGCCACACCCTGTCCGCAGGGGGTCGGGCCAGGACGGCGCCACAGGAGGTACCCCCTCCTTCCCCCCGCCAGCCGGCAGGCTAGCCCCCATAGTTCCGCACTCCCACGCGCCTGTCAGAGCCTCCTGCCATTCCCAGGGCACCCAGAACCCAGAGAGTGAGGCCTTGGGTGCTTTCTAGTGACAGATTCAAGGCAATTTTTCGACTTTGGGACTCAGAGTTAACATAGTTTTCATTTGTGATTATTATTTTTGTGTGGGGGCCGTAGCTTTTCTTTTGACCTATGGTTGTTTTCACTCCCGGTTCTGAAGAAGCCCCTAAATCCTAACCCTGTTGAGGACTCCGAAAGCTCTCAGAGCAGCAGTGCTGGGGGACAGTGTGGACACATGGTTTGGTTTCTCCTCTGGCCTGCTTCTGTGGCAGCCCCGCTCTGTCCTCCTCAGACTTCAGAGCAATATCTGAACAAGTGGAGAAGCGACCAGGGGGTCAGGAAGGTGGCCACCGAAGAGTGACTTCTCTGGAGGGTGGCTGAGCTAGCAAGTGAGCATGTTAGTCCAGCTCTGCCTGCATTCAGTATGGAGCTGAACAGGGGCCAGGGAAGGGGAGGAGGAGCAGAGAGCAGGGACAAAGGGACCAAAGAGGAGATTCAGATGAAGGGAAGTAATGGGGAGGAAAGAGAAGAAACTCTAGAAGACAGGTATGTAGAAAGGAAAAGGGATGAAGTGGGCATTGGGAAAGGGCACCACCAGGGAAGGAGAGAGGGGAAGGAAAGAGGGAGGAAGAGAGGAAAGGGGAAAGGGAGAAGGGAGGAGTCAGCATGCCAGGGCTCCCCCTGCATCTGAAGAAGAGGTGGCTGGTCCAGCTTGTCAAACAGGGTGCTCACTCTTTGGCCCCAGTTTCTGCTCCCAGTGCTACTGGGCTTTTCAAGGAAGGCAGGCTGTCCCTTGGGACCTACTGGAGCCCACTGGAGCCCACAGGAGGGTGGGAGAGGTAAGATGCCACCAGGTCCTGTCCTGAGCTGCTCCCAGCCACCAGCCTCACCACATGGTGCAAGAGGGACCCCAGAACAAAGGACGGACACAGGCCAGCATGTCTGCTGGTGGCCCTGGGCACTGAGCTCATCGCAGTGAACCACACGGCCTCCTCAACCCACGCTTTCAAAGCCTCCTTCTTCGTTTCTGGCTTTCATGTCTGTAGGAACATGAGCCAGATCTAACTCATCTCCGACAGACAATTCTGACTCACCCCGTGTCAGATTTTTAAGAGTGGCTGTGATAGAGTAAGATAGCAATGCTCCAACAAACGGACTGTTTCCTCCCACTTGACCTCAACAGTCTTATACATTTTCTTAGCGAAAACATCTTGTCTCCTTCCATTAAGCTCATAACGTGGTCTAGTAGTATACATGCGCCTTCGGTAGATGCGAAGCGATACAGAGGTCCTTTTTTTTTTTTTTTAATTTTACAAGGCAAAGTCAGTGAACACATCCAACTTGACCAATACATCTATAAAATGTCAATCCAGGCAAAGCTTTTTCTGCCTACAGTTTGGAGCCTACGTAGTGACATTTTTAAAATGCTTTCAGTCCCTCAGTGAGGCTCTTAGAAGCTAGCCAGGGCTTACTACGTGCCAGGCACTGTGTCAGGTGTTGGAGCTAAAGGGAAGGAGAGCTTGGAGGCTGGCTGGGGAAGGACATCCATGACACAACCACAGCTAGAAACGGAGGCCAGTGCTAGAAAAGAGAGAGCAGGCTGCATGGAGAGTGTGTACCATGGGGCTTGTGAGCTCACGAATATGTGGGAGTAACTGGAGTGGGGAGATGGGGGAGAGAAGAGGGTCTTCCCATCAATGGGAATCACCTGTGCTTGGAGGCAGGTGCCATGAGAGGTCTCCACAGGAAGAAGGAGGCAGTGTGGTTGAAGGGCAGAGAGATGGGGCAGAACAGGCATCAGTCAGTTGGAGGGGTATGAATAGACTGATGGGAGGATTATGGGTGCCTTTGGAGGACTGAGAATTTGTTAGAAGATCAGTGCAGATTTCTATGGAGACAAATGCCAGGAACTGATAGGTCTTTGAAAGGTCACTCTGGCTGCCTTTTGGCAAAGGGGTTGGTAAAAGGCACTTGCAGGTGTGAACACACCAGGTGGGAGGTGAGTGCAGGAAATCGGGTGAGGGAGCATGGGAACTTGGTCCGGGGGTATATAAGGGAGAATAGCCTTTAAGGAGTTCCACAAATTGGCACCAGCTGTGGCTTCATTACAGAGCTGGAAGGGGGAGGTGGGTGTGTCCTGGAGGTTACAGAAATTAGATGAGAAAGGGAAGTCTTTTTAGATCTCTTTTTCAACTAGAGGAACTCTCACCTTATTGATAGAATTCCAGAGTGGGAACCAATGATATGAGGACATCTTTGAAATGTCTGAATATATTCTTCGACATCTTTGAAAGTGACGAGGAGACCTTGGCCTTAGGAGGCCTTGGCCCTCTTTGTAGCCACAAAGATTTCACGTACAGATTTGAGTTCTCCATTTTAAAGTCAAGGAGTCAGTCCTTCCAAAGGACACCTCCTATCATTTTACCCTCTCATCATACCTCACGTGCTGGCATCTCCAAGACCCTCTGTTCCAGGTTGAGAGTATCCACTTTGGCCAGGCTGGTCTTGCCAAGAACACCACCACAGGAAATCTAGAGCCTATAATGCTATTAATAACATCATCTAGGACTGTGTTTGCTGCCCTCATAGCCTCTTCCCACCATGACTCACTGAAGCTTTTAACACATTGTATCCATTAAGCTATAGTTCCCAAAGGTCATCTTCTCTAGTGCCATTAATTTTTAGGGGACCAGGCAAACCTTAAACTTGTCCCCCCTAATTGGACCCCTGTTCCCCCACAATCTATTTGAAAGCCTTTCACCATGATTCTTGAATGAGATCTGAGACCACTGCTGGTACCTAACACTTCTTGGCACCTTGTCTGTTAGGTTCTTGGAAGAGGAGATGGCTATGGAGGTGAGTGGGAATGGGAGTGGGAGGATTTCTCCCTTCACTTTGCTTTTTGTGTTTTCAAATAATGGGTTTTGAGGGGGCGGGAAAGTTTAACCAGACCATTTATTTTCCATCTCCCATCGATAAAAAGTTTACCACTCCCCACTGGAAGAATTTATATCTTTCCTTTGAATCTACAGGAAAATCTCCCAAACCCAGACCACCACCATGTGGATTCAGCCATCTTCTGATTCACCTCCAGATTGTCTCCTCCTAACTGCTCAAGCCACAGGTTAAGGGCGAAATGTTCAATGCCCAAGCAATTAAGTGGGGAACACGTTTATCTAAGCAATTGCATGCAGCTCTCTATCTGCATACAGGGGGTCTCTCCCAAGCCTTTCCAACCTCAGCAAAAGAAGACAAAGCCCCAGCAGTCTGGGGTATATATCATTCATTCATTCCTGTGTTCAACACTCATGGCGGATCCCCACCAAGACAGTGGGAGAGCAAGGACTGGAGAAATCCTGGAAGCTGAAGTCTGAGGAGGATTTCAAATTCAAGTCAGAGATGAAAGAAACATCTGGACTTGGTCCTCAGGTACATGCAGTATTCTGAACTGAGGCTAGAACCAGAGACCATTCTAATGAAAGGCCTCTACAGGTGGGCTCCAACTCAGTTTCGTGTATATTCATTCATGAAATAGCTCTTTGGGTCAACATGCAGAAGAAAACCATTTCAGAAAACTGACAATGAGGAGAGTAAAGGGAAGCCAGAAGGCTTGTGAATGGGGAGAGAGGAGGAGCCAGGGCAGGAAACCAAGAATCCCTCCCTGCCCTCCTTGCTGCCAGGGAGGTCTGAGGGACTAGTTTCCACCTGGGATCCCAAGTCCAGAACAAAAGCAGCGGGGCCACGGCGGGGGAGGGAAGGGGGTCCTCAGCACGGGCGCATGGGGCTGCGGAAAGATGGGGGCTAGCGTGCCTGCTGGCGGGGGGCACCTCGCAAGGCGCTGTCCCCAGCCCGACCCCATGAGGACCAGGGTTTGGCGCAGCGTCCGGGGTGGTCCCGGTGCCCTGGGGTTCCGGGAGGCTGGGCCTCCACAACCTCCCTCTCCGCCCCAGGTCGGGTCCGCGCTTTCCGCTCCAGGTGAGGGCGCGGCGCGGTGTCACTTTACCCCTGTGCAGAGGGTGGTCCGGAGAAGCCTTGGGGCAGGGAGGGGCAGCAGGCAGCAGGAGCGGGACAGCGGAGCCTCACATGGGAGCGTACGGGCGGCGAGTCCGGTGGGTCCTGCAGTCCCGACTGGGCCGCAGCACAGCACCGCGGCGCTGCCCGCCCCTCCTCCGCCAGCCCCTCCACCTCCTCCCAGACTCTCAGCCACATCCTCTGTGAGCTCACTTCCAGCTTCGGCAATTAGCAAAGCGCCTTCTCCCCGCCGCCCTCCACCCGCCCCCGCCCCCCTCCCTCCTGAGTCCTCCGAGAGCTCCCTTTTCGCTTTGGCAATTAGCAAAGCCCCTTCTCCGCGCCGCCCCGCCCCCCTCCCTCCTGAGGCCCCGCCCTGGCTGGGGCGCGGGGGGAAGCCCCGGGGGCTGCAAGCTTTGCCAGCGCTGGCGCTGGGCAGCCTCCTAGCCTGGCTTCTTGAGCGGGTGTCCACCCGCGGCCTGGCTGCAAAAAGATCATCAGTCCTGTTAACCCTGGCTGCACTCTCCCGTCAGTTTGCTGGCTTCCTGATTGCGCCCAAAGCCATGAACCAGCTTCCCCAGCACAGGCCTGGGCTGAGATGCCTGCCCAGGATCTGTTTGAGCAGTCTACTCATCTCCAGGCAAGGATGGCACTTCCACATGGATGTTTGGGTTTTTTTATTGTTTTTTGGTCATTGGTTATTATTACATGACCTCCAGCTAGGTGCTCCACAAAGGGAGTGAAAACAGGATGCATGATATACCCCTCACCTCCCATGCTGTCTTTCTCTTAAATAATAAGCACTGCTGAACTATCTTAGATTCTGTACCTTCTCTCCAGCCATGAACCTATCACTGTCTTTAACTCTTGAAAACTTCATTAGACAAATTAATGTGGTGAAGGAAGCAATATGAGAAAGCCTATTAATCTGATGAGCATGGAACTGAACAAACCCTATAGATACTTTCCCTTTGATTTCTAGCCTATCAATACCTACAGTGAGTCACATACACTCAAGATTATTGTTTTTATTGTATACTTCATATATTCATTGATTTTGGACTCGTTATCATTTCGTTGAAGTGTTAAACTATGGTAATAAACAAACTTTTAATTAACTTTTCCTCCTATGATACAAATATAACTTGCACTTGAGCTTTAGCTAATTTTATGTTCTAAAATTGCCAAAACAAAATGATCAAGGTTTCTAGATTATTTACTGTCTTTTCTACTATATAATATTGTTCTATCTCTTCTGTATAAAGAAAATGAATGCTTGGGGCTCTTGGGTGGCTCAGTGTGTTAAAGCCTCTGCCTTCTGCTCAGGTCATGATCCCAGAGTCCTGGGATAGAGCCCCACATCAGGCTCTCTGCTCAGCAGGGACCCTGCTTCCCTTCCTTTCTTTCTGCCTGCCTCTCTGTCTACTTGTGATCTCTGTCTGTCAAATAAATAAATAAAATCTTTAAAAAAAGAAAATGAATGCTTGATAACTAAATGAATGCTTTACTGAACAAATTAAATATGGCAATAGCATTTTATTTTATCATGCTTCACATATTAAACTATAATATTATATCACTAGTCTACAAATAATCTACTCGCATAGTCATTTGGAAGCTTTTAGCAAAAGAATTCTTCCTCCTGATTGTAGTATAAAAGCCACAGAAATATACAGAAGACTCCTAGGATAGAAAGTGAAATCCAGTTATCCGTGATGCCTTGAGGAGGACCTGACCTATGTATGTCCTGGGATGCACTAGTAACTGTTACATGTGTGTGATAGGATTATATTTAATATATACAGTTTCATTTACTTCACAAAGGACATATAAATTTGAGAATAAAATATTTGATGAATCTATAAAGTCTATATCTATTTGTAACTAATGTGGTAGAATTAAGATGTTAATTTGAAAAAAAATTCATTGAACACATTCAATTGTTTTTATATATATAAACAGCATTATTTATTTATGTAAATAAATGCATTGTCAGTAAAATCCATTTACTTATCAATCATAAGGGTAATTTTAAGTACTAAGAATAAGAAATATGTGAAAAGATAAGTGTTCAAGAGTGCAGTTTGTGGTAATTAATACAATATGATAGGCTCATGAAAAAGATATATTACTTGAACTTAAAAGCTTCTATAATTAAGCGATGACCACTTGAAATTTGTAATTAGTCTTGCTGCAGTTTTTCCTTGCACTTATTGCCCTTCCCCAGAAGTTCATTAAGAATTTCTGTGAATGTCCTTATGTTTAATCTCATTCATAGATTCCACTGCTGCTCACAAAAGAAAGCCAAAAAGAGAGGTAACTCTATGTGGCACTCCATCCACAAGCAATACATTCATAAATAATTAAAAAGCTCTCTACTTCATTTGTTACCCATTCAGCTGATAATTTAAATGAGTAACTGAGGCCATTTTATCAGCACTTTTAATAGAATGCGACTCAGAAACTTCACAGTGTTATTTAAGAAGAAATGCTCACGTGTTAAGGTTTTTATTTTTTTAAATCAACAAAATAATTTTCAAATATTAAAAGCAAATGTCTCCTTTTCCTCCAAGTTTCCTTGCTATGTCAAAGTTACAAATAAATACATTAAAATCGTATTTTGAGTAGTAGATAAAAACAAAAGTTTTGAAACTGTGGGTTGAGTGTCTGGGTTAACTTGTATAAATATCTGAACTCAATGTATTTAGACTTTATTAGATTTTTTTTTTAGACTATTTAAAAATACATGCTGAGATAATGACAACATTATTTTATTCATTTTAATAAATAAATTATTTTATTTAATTATGTTTAGATATTTATTTATTAAATTAATGATTTAATATTTAATAATCTAAATTTGAAATATTTTAAATTCTAAAAATATTTATTTAATTAAATTGATATATTTAATATAAATATTTAATAAATTATTTAACCATTATTATAATTATGCAATACATTATGTATTGTGTAATAATTGCATTTTAATAAATAAATAAATGTATTATTTACATTATTTTATTATATTTTATTTCGTTGACAAAGAGAGGGAGAACGCAAACAAAGGGAGCTGCAGGCAAAAGGAGAGGGAGAAGTAGGCTCCCAGCTGAGCAGAAAGTTCAACCTGGGGTTCCATCCCAGGACCCTGGGATCACCACCTGAGTCGAAGGCAGATGCTTAAGTGACTGAGCCATCCAGATGCCCAAGGCTTTGTATTCTTCGCTTCTAAATATTGATGCTCCTTCATCTCTGGAGTTAGTAAATTGATGTTGAGAATTCATATCAAAGAATTGATAGTAGCTGTTAAACAGAAACATGTAATTTAGGGGAAAAAAAAGAACAGAAGGAAGAGAAAGGCCAAAAGTCAAAAGCACATTAATATAAAATTTAATTAGATAAAAAAGCTGATATTCCTGAAGGGGGCTAATAAAAGAGCTGGAAAGAGCTGATAGGATTAGGAAAATTGTCCACTCCTGGTCATTTCATAATTTTAAACTATTCCTTATTAATAAATATACTTAGTTCCAGAAACACAAGCACATAGGAACATTTCCACCAAGTTTCCTCTAACAGCATTTACAAATTAGACGTTCAAACAATGCAGTTCATTACATGTTGCATCTGTATCTTAAAGTTTAAACACTTTCTGTGACACATTTTCTAACAATTAAAATTAAAATATATATATATATACCTTATCCCTAAATGGAAAAATATATATATATATATACATAGAAACCTTATTCCTAAATGAAACCTTTCTTTGTTTATTAGCTTAAATAGGTAAATTAGCAACAACAACAACAACAAACAGCTAATATTATAAAGGTAGGAACAATTTACCTTTTCATTTATTGCTATTTTCTAAAAATTCCTATTTTATTTTTTTCTCAAGTCTGTCATAATAATTTTCTAAATCTCCTGCCTTATTCAATTTTTTTCTTTTAGTGGAAATCTCTATTTCATATTTATTTTCTCTTCCTCCACTCTTTGCTCTAATAATTCAATGTATTATTAGATTTTCTGTTTTTCTCTTTATCCAGATATATCTTTTCTTTCTTTCTTTCTTTTTTAAATTATTTGATTTGCTGGCATTTTACATCAGTACATGCTTTCTTATGGATGTTAGAAATGTCTGTGGAACTACTAGAAGAATAAACTTTTTTACCTTTAAGAAGTTTACAGTCTAGAGTGCCTGGGTGGCTCAGTTGGTTAAGTGTCTTCCTTCAGCTTAGGTCATGATGCCAGGGTACTAGGATCCAGTCCTGCATCAGCTGCCTGCTCAGCAAGGAGTCTGGTTCTTCCTCTCCCTCTGCCCCTCCCTCTCTCTCTCTAATAAATAAATAAAATCTTTTAAAAAAAGACTTACTGAAATCTGAGACTGAATTACTAAATTCAGTCTTAATAGAAGACAGCTAAACAAAGCAATGATCACAACTGGAAAATTTAGCGAGATCATGATTTAACATTTTTGGTTGACACAGGACCTCTTTCAGTAACAACTTTCCCTAAATATCAATTTCTTTGTAAGGCAAAAAATTTTGACAAGAAATCCAGATCCTTCTGATCGTTTTCATATCAATTTAATGTGACATCCTCAGAGTATATAATCAAATATGTAATTATTCTATCTGTTGCCTTGTATATTGCCTGTATCTTTTTCAGACTCAAAGTTCCATTGAGGTAGAGTTTTTTTTTTTAAAGCAGAGATTTTTAAAGTGTTTGATATATACAAGATGCTTAATAAGTTTTTAAAAAACCTATGTATTACAGAAGCCTTAAACAGGCTTTAAAAAAAGAAGGTGATATTAGTGGTCATATCAAACAATTTTCAGGTTTCAGTCATGTAAATAACTACATTTCTCAGAGACAGAGAAACATACAAATGATCTGGGTCCAGTAGGATAATGCTAGCATGTGTTGTAAATTCTTTTATATGACCTTATTCTTGCAAGAATTGGTTATGTGGCAGAAAAAAAGGTATCACTATCTTATACTTTATTATTTAAAGAGATTTATGGAAGTGTTAATTTCTTACACTACCCCTTTGTTTCAGTGGACCCAATTTCCGTGGTAATGGTGAGAGGAAAGTAGGCAATTTAGGCAGCAGCCAAAATCACCTACAAGGCACTATAAAATAAGGCTTGTTCTAGATCATGGGTCTATCCAAAGGGGAATGTTAAGGGGTGGAATGGATGATGGATGCATTGTGGACTTATAACTTTAAGATTAATACTGTTATGCCCCAATAATGGGTCTATGATTAAAGGAGCGAGACTGATGTAAAGCAAAGGTCAAGCAAAGCTTTATTTCATTGGAAGCATCAAGAATCTAACCGAACGTTTGGGGCCACACCTCTTATGAGAGAAGGCAACCCTTTGCTGTTTCACAGTCTAGCTTTTAAGGGCAAAGGCCATGCAGTCAGGCCTGGCCACGCACAGGTGACCAATGAGATTTTAACACACACAGGAAACTCCACAGTGAGGCTAGGTGACCAATTGAGGTTCAATTTACCCTAGTATAGACATTTGACCCAGCCTATTACACCTTGATTAGGATTAGTGCCAAAAAGGTTCCCAAAGAGCAGAGGAGTGGGGCATACTCATTAGTATCTAGGGAGACAATATGCAAACACCGCCCCCCCCCCTCAGCTCATTGATGTCTCCACCTGGCCTGACCCACCCTTGTATATGGGCTTTGTTACCTGGAGCTGATTTCCAGGACTTGTTTTTAAGTGAATCCCCTGGGGGAAGGGGAGCAAGGACAGTTTAAGGGTTAACCTCAATGAAAGCCTCTTGCTAAAATATAAAAATATAAAATAGGTCCTTACATTACAACAACTCAGTAGGGAAAGTCCCAGTGTGGTGATAAAAGAAGTGAGGTAACTTGCATTGCACATTTTTTTTTAAAAAGTGTAAGTTGTATTATTCCGTGCCATGACATCATACTTTATCTTCATCTCTGTCTACTAGTTTAAAACTAGTTAAACAAATTCAACAATTTTTTAAAAAATATTTTATTCATTTATTTAAGAGCAAAAGCCAGAGAGAGAGAGAGAGACAGCATGAGCAATATGGGGCTCTATCCCAGGACTCTTGAGATCCTGATCTGAACCAAAGGCAGACACTTAACTGACTAAGCAAATGAGACTCCCACAAACTCAACAATTTTATAAAATTTTTATTTGTTGGGGTGCCTGGCTGGAACAGTCAGTAAAATATATAAATCTTGATCTTGGAGTTGTACGTTTGAAATCCACCTTGGGTGTAGAGGTTTTATTTAAAAATAAAATCTTTAAAAAAATTTTTTTCATTTTTTAATTTAAGCCATTGTATGGCAGTGTTGATCACTATATTGTACACCTGAAACTGATATTAACCTTATTTTAACTAACTGGAATTTAAATAAAAACTTTAAAAATAAAATAAAAATAATAATCATAAAAATAAAAAAGAGGAAAAATTATTTGGCAGGAAATTTTCTTAATTGCATTATTATTTATTATTATCATAGTCTGTGTGTGTCGGTGGGAAGTGGCTGGTATTACAGTGAGTTCCATATCTGTGTTACACTGAGTTCCATGTCTGTAGTCAGTCTTTTTTTTCTTTTAGTTTATTTTCAGGGATCCAAAATTCATTGTTTATGCACCACACCCAGTGCTTCATGTAATAAATTCCCTCCTTAATACCCACCACTGGGCTCACCCAACCACCTGCCACCCTCCTCTTCAAAACCCTCAGTTTGTTTCTCAGAGTCCACAGTCTCTCATGGTTTGTCTCTCCCTCCGATTTCCCCCAGCACACTTCTCTCCATCTCCCAGTGTCCTCCACGTTATTCCTTATGTATTGAGTCTTATAAAAACTTTTATTTCTTTCCCTATTCTGCTTTGCATATGCTTACCTTAGATGTTAAAATGTTATAAACCTCTCCTGCCTGGTCCATTTTCTCTCTCTTCTCTCATGATTTCTCATGCTCTCCCTGCCAACCCCTCATGCCTTACAATATCTGGATATGACTAATTTCTTCCTGAGCTACTTTATTCTACTCTGCCATATGGTTGCCCTTCCCTCTTCTGTACCATAACTTCTATCCCCTGCATTTGTGCTTTAACAATACCTAATTCTTTTCACTGCATCTGTATCTTTGAGGTCAATACTCAGTAGTGCAATCGCTGGGTCATAGGCTAGCTCTATTTTACTGGAAAGAAGGGCCATATGCACCCCAGTGTTCATAGCAGCAATGTCCACTATAGCCATTCTGTTGAAAGAGCCAAGATCCCCTTCAACAGACAAACGGATAAAGAAGATGTGATCTATGGATACAATGGAATATCACTCAGCCATCAGAAAGGATGAATACCCAACATTTGCATCAACATGGATGGGAATGTAGGAGATTATGTTAAGTGAAATAAGTCAAGCAGTGAAAGTCAATCATCATATGGTTTCACTTATTTGTGGAACCTAAGGAATAGCATGGAGGACATTAGGAGAAGGAAAGGAAAAATGAAGTGGGGGGATTGGAAGGGGAAATGAAACATGAAAAACTATGGACTCCAAGAAACAAACTGAGGGTTTTAAAGATGAGAAGGATGTGGGGATGGGTGAGACTGGTGATGGGTATTAAGGAGTGCACATATTGCATGGGGCATTGGGTGTTTTACACAAACAATGAATCATGGAACACTACGTCAAAAACTAATGATGTATTGTATGGTAACTAACATAACATAATTAAAAAGAAAAGGAGGGGGACAATACCTAACACTCAATCTTTGCTAGTTTCTTGTTTACCTCCTTTTAAGAGTAAGCTCATTAGTGTTTTTTGTTTGTTTGTTTGTTTTTGTCTCAACTAAAAGAAGAAAAATAATACACATTATTTTGAAAACTTTTTGAACAGTGTACAAACGTTAGTCAAGTCCACAATGTCTCATCTCTTCTTCCTCCTAACATGGCTAAGATGAAAAACCCTTTATCTGGGAAAAGATCATTCTCCTGCCACCTTGTGTAAGATTTTGGCTTTAGCTTAGATTATCCTTTCTTTCCTTTTCTGAAAATAAGTTGAAAATATTAATAGCCTCAGTTTCTTCTTCCAAAATATGACTGCTTCTTTACCAAGTGCAAAAGCAACCCATTTTGACCATAGTAAACAGCTTGGACCTACTTTTTTTGGCTCACTGTTTTAGTGAGACAAGTGGAGTGAAGATGACACACCATTTCCAAATGTATTAATAATTGGTAGACCATACTTCTAAATTGAAGATTTGTTGCCATTAAACTACGACCAGACTCGCTATAATTACAGAGGTAAATTCTTTATATTTACTATATTTGAAATTACCATATAATACCAAAATAAAATTATGATTATGTGAAGAGTCTGTAATATTAAGAAGATGACTTTGAAATGATTGCTTATCTAAATGAAATTTCCCATTTTATAATCTTGTATAAGCTTCCGTTGTCATTTCCTATTTAAAATCTATTAGAAGGCACTCTTATTTTCCCTTAAGTGGGAAGTCAAATGTGGAACAAATTCATCCCAAAGGAACTGATTCTATATTCCACTGAAGACCAGGTGGCTTCCATGTGGCATTTTGCCTCTTGCATATTGTTCATCTCCTACAACAAATGGGGGTATGCTCTTTAGTAAACTAATTCAACTCAATTAGAGACATTGTCTTCAAGGGATAACATCATAGAGACTAGAATCAGAATCATACTTTTGGGAAAATTGGGCCCAGGATTTTTGTTTTGTTTTGTTTTAAGATTTTATTTATTTATTTGACAGGCAGAGACCACAAGTAGGCAAAGAGGCGGGGGGGGGGGGGGGAAGCAGGCTCCCTGCTGAACAGAGAGCCTGACGCAGAGCTTGATCCCAGGATCCTGAGATCATGGCCTGAGCCGAAGGCAGAGGCTTAACCCACTGAGCTACCCAGGGGCCCCTGGGCCCAGGTTTTGATGGCTTCTTTCCTCAATCTTATAAAACCTATTTGAACTCTACTGGATGCCAGAACTGCTTAAAAATATTTGGTCCCTTGTAATTTTAACCTTCCAGTATTCAATGCACCTGATCCATGTAATATCCTATAGTATTTTTGTCAAATGAAGACTCTCAAAGTGTGTTTCTTGGGAGACACTTTTCAATTGGTTGCTTACATTTCTGCATTTATTATTTGTTCTAGGCCATCCTTTGAAGATGGTTGTATTGAATAGACTTGGAAGACAGAAATAGTATCTTTTTTTTTAACTTAACCTGTTGTGTTTGCAAATATTATCTGCCTCTGTTTTGATTCTTCTTGTGGGAACTGAGGCTCAGAACTGATATATAACTCCCACCCCTACACACACACACACACACACACACACACAAATACACACACACACACAAATACTGTTAATATTCTGGCTACCTCTATTGCTGTGAATAATAAACTATATTATTTCTGAACCATGAGTCTGCGTCTTCTATCAACACCCAAGAAACTACGGCAGACTCATACACCAGCTTTCAAATAAGGGAAAATAATCTCAGATGCTTTATATTTTTTGATAGTGTTACCTACTTCTGAACATATGACTGAACACATATAAAGCTGGAGCCCTTTCCATTTAGAGCTTCTTCTGTGGAAGAACTATGCATTCACTAGTAAACAAAAGTAGATTCATCTTTTTTTTTTTTTCCTCCTGACACCATTTCCTCTCTCACACTGTTGCTCAAATTGGATGGAGTCTAAGGTCCTTTGAGGAAATTTTTGTTTAATGACTCAAAATAAAATAGGAAGAGTCTAAAGTGCTAAAAATACTTCTAGATAAAAGGTATAAGATAATGCCAGTAAGGATAGTAATTTTATCTAACAACTGCCTGTTCACCCCTTTTTTGTTCATTAACTAATCTCCAAATTCCTGACTAAATCCCTTTTGTAAGCCAGAATGTGAGCTAAAAACTGGGATTTTAAAAAATTTTCATTTGAAATCCAGTTAGTTAACATATATGGTTGTATTAGTTTCATGTGTACAATATAACATATAGCACTCAGTGCTCATCATGACAAGTGCTCTAATTAACCCCCATCACTTATTTAATCCATCACTCCTTTCAGATCCTGTCAAGTAACCATCAGTTTGTTCTCTGTAATGAAATGTCTGTTTCTTGCTTTGTTTCTCTTTCTGTCTTATTATTTCCCCTTTGCTTGTTTGTTTTGTTTCTTTTATTCCATATATGAGTAAAGGTATTTGTCTTTCTCTGACTGACTTATTTCACTTTTAGCATTATACTGTCTAGTTCCAACCATGTTATTGCAAATGGCAAGATTTCAGTCTTTTTTATGGCAGAATAATATTCCATTGTATATACATACCACTTATTCTTTATTTATTCATCAATTGATGGATACTTGGGCGCTTTCCATATCTTAGCTTTATAAATAATGCTGCTATAAACATAGGGGTGCTAGAATCCCTTTGAATAAGTTTTCTTATATTCATTGGGTAAATACACACCAACAGGATTGTTGGATCACAAAGGACTTCTATTTTTATTTTTATTTTTAAATTTTATGGAAATTCCATACTGTTTTCAAATATGGCTGTATCAGTTTGCATCACCACCAACAGTTCACAATTGTTACTTTTTTTTTTTAAGATTTTATTCATTTGACAGAGAGAGATCACAAGTAGAGAGAGAGAGAGGAGGGAGCAGGCTCCATGCCTGGCAGAGAGCCCGATGTGGGACTTGATCCCAGGACCCTGAGATCATGACCTGAGCTGAAGGCAGAGGCTTAACCCACTGAGCCACCCAGGCAGCCCCCACAAGTGTTACTTTTTCACATCCTCTCCAACACCTTTTGTTTCTTGTAGTGTTGATTTTAGCCATTCTGACAGGTGTGAGGTGGTATCTCTTTCTAGTTTTGCTTTGCAATTTCCTGATGATACATGATGATGGACATCTTTTCATGTATCTACTGAACATTTGAATGTGTGCTTTGGGGAAACACTTGTTCATGTCTTCTATCCATGGTTTTATTGGATTATTTGTTTTTGGATGTTGACTAAAAACTGGATATTAAGTAACACACAAGACAGGTTTCTTGAGCTTAAATTTTATTTGCATGAGTATCATTAACAGGAAAAAATATGCATATGTGTATGTACAAGTGTGTTTATGTATACATCTATCTATCTATCCTCTATCCCATGTCTTCTAATTGTGGTAAATCCTGTAAGGTGGGGAATGGGATAGTCTGAAGAAATATGCTTCTGGATATGCTGGGTAAGCAAATTTAATTGCACTCAGATGCATTGGATATAAGTGAATCACTGAAATGAGTTATTTAATATTATATAGAAACAAATTAAAAGTTTATGTAGTTGAAAATAATAGGTAGTTAAAATAATTTTTTTGTTTGTTGTTTTTGTGTCTTTTTTTGTTTATATATACTATGGTGTGAATGTTTATGTCTCCCAAAATCATATTATGGAATCTAACTCTGGAAGTGATAGTATTAAAACTTAGGGGCCTTTGGGAGGTGATTAGGTCATAAGTGGGATTACAGTCCTTTTAAAGGAGACCCCAGAGAGTTCTCTTGATTCATTCATCATGTACGTTTACAGTGAGAAGATAGCCATCTATGAGGAAGTGGGCTCTCCCTGGATCTGCCCATTCCTTAAACTTGAACTTCTCCGTTCTAGAACTGTGAGAAATAAATTCCTGTTCTTTATAAGCTATTAAGTCTATATCATGTCCGTTATAGCAGCCTGCATGCAGAAGGACACTATGACCTAAAATGAGAGCAATAAATATAAAGTTTCAGTAAAGTCAGTTGGTACAATGTTTTTTTTTTTTTTTTTACTTAGAGAAGACATGCTGCTTCATGTTAAACCTTGATATTGTATATGTTTCTTGAAGGGCCACTTCTTACTCCTTTGTGTGTTTTCCACAAAGTCCAGGATGATGCCTTACATAAAGGTAATATTTTATAAATACTGTTGGAAATATATACTTCTCTAAAATCTTATTTTGCCTACAGATTACTTGGATCCACTTTGCCTTGTGTAGAATATTTGAAATATATTAAGTACAGAATGTCTCTCTAAATAACATTTAGAATCATCATTAGTTTATGACTCCTGACTCATTTGTTTATGCAGTGATACTTACTTCAAGAACACTGAAATTTGTAATATAATTTTGAATTAATCACCAAGCTAGTTTATTTTAACTTATGAAAAAATAATTTCTCATGTTGGTTTAATTCTGCTCTTATGTTATGGTCATGACATTTTCATTAAAATAAAGTAGAAAATAGAAGTAAATAATTAATGAAAAATAAAAAATAATAAATAAAAAATAAAAGCAAATCTCTTGTGAAATGTTAAACTTTTCTTACTTATTTTGTTTTGCTTTTCCTCTACCATGCTGGCAAAGCTGTATGTTGCAGATAAGTATAATTTTCTAGGTGGTAGGTTTGTTACTTTTACTAAAATTTTCAAAATATAAAGAGTTGAATAGTCATGGATTGTTTATTAAACTCCTTATCTACACATATAAAAATAAAACAATGATGGTGACCTGGGTATTTCTAAAATTGTATTCTGTTTTTCCATATTATGGTTTACAATGTAATTAATAAAGATTCTGCATATATTAACATCCATCCCCTTCTATCTCATCTGTATGTCCATACAGAGCATGTATGATTTCTATTCATTTCTATGTTGTGGTGAAGAGATTGTCTGAAGTAGCCTATATTTATGCAGGTAGATCTTAAGCTACGGTGCTCTTGTTTATTTGCTTGTTCGTGATCAGTATGTCTGAAAGATGATAACTATTGCATCAGGTGTGACGATTAAAAAATATTATTGGTGCCTGATACACTGTGATGAAATAGGTAAGTCAATTCATAATTTGTTAATTAAATTAGAAAAGAAATTCCTTTGGATTTGTTCTTTATTAAAGTTTTTTTTTAACGAATTCCTTGGGATGTTTTTTGTGTAATATATATCACATGCCTCAACCTTTAAATTTGAATGTAGAAAAGAGTTATCAGAATGAGCCTAGAAAATATTGTTATGGGGGCGCCTGGGTGGCTCAGTGGGTTAAGCCGCTGCCTTTGGCTCAGGTCATAATCTCAGAGTCCTGGGATCGAGTCCCACATTGGGCTCTCTGCTCAGCAGGGTGCCTGCTTCCTCCTCTCTTTCTGCCTGCCTCTCTGCCTACTTGTGATCTCTCTCTGTCAAATAAATAAATAAAATCTTAAAAAAAAAGAAAACATTGTTTTGAAATATTTTTGTTCTGTTATATTATGTTAACTTAGGAAATAATGGTAGTTATTTTTATTAGCATTTCCTACTTTCCACATGCCCTTACAGATGAGATATCATGTTTTTCCTACTCTTTTTATCGTGGTTGTTATATTCTTCATGATCAATAACAATCAATAAAAATTCCTAACATTAATTTTCTTTGGGAAAGTGATATTTTAGCAAGAATCCATGACCAAAAATTTTAGCTGTTGTTCTTCCAGGAGATGAGACTATCAATGTTCCCGAAATTTCAAGAAATAGAACTTATTAATTGTGTTGGTTGATGTTTATTGTCTCTGAACTTAGAGGTGCATAATTCAATTTAAAATTTATTTTGGGGGCGCCTGGGTGGCTCAGTGGGTTAAAGCCTCTGCCTTTGGCTCAGGTCATGATCCCAGGGTCCTGGGATCGAGCCCCGCATCGGGCTCTCTGCCTAGCAGGGAGCCTGCTTCCTCTTCCCTCTCTCTCTGCCTGCCTCTCTGCCTACTTGTGATCTCTATCTGTCAAATAAAATAAATAAAATCTTTAAAAAAACGGAGTGGACCTTATGGGGGTGCTTATCTGAAATTGAGGGACATTATAAAAAAATAAAAAATAAAATTTATTTTGAATTGAAAACAAGATCTTACTGAAGTTTAGGCATCCCACTTTATATCAGGCCTCCAGTACATTCTAATTTATTTATAGAAAATATCATAAACATGAATGACACTTTTCCTATTGCATTTATATGAAACTACAATGACTCAAAGATGTCAGATTTGAAAAGCACTACCTTTCTATAATTTCTGTTTCCTAGGAGGAATGGATATACCATTTTAGCTCAATTATCCAACAGTATTCAAAACCACCATGAATTTTAAAACATAGTTATTACACCCTAAAAATCAAGTATGAAAATGTATAAACAACCAAATCTCTATCTGTAAATGAAATACTCCCACAGAGACGGGTTTTAAAACTTTCTAACTTAAGGAATTTGATAGCACAGACTCAGGGTAGTAGTTTCAGTGCCTACAGTATACTTTCAGGGAGAGAGTAATGTAAGCTCTGAGTCACTTTCTGCCTAGAGATGACCTAATAGTGGTTCTGGCATTGTTTGTTTGTTTTTGAAAATACGTTCCTGGGCGTCATTCAGAAAATGCAGAGTTTGGCATCTATATAAATTAAGGATGATCTTTTTGAACTTTTGTCTTTCATTACATCAAATTAACATAATTGGACAGAAATTCCACTAAATTAAGCATTGTTAGGAAATGTGTAAATTGGAGCTACTCAAATTAGTTGCTCTTTGAACTATGTGCTGTTGGTTCAGGATTAGATAAGGATTTTGAAGGCAAACCTAAATCATTGCTTCCTTTTTTGAGAGATTCTCAGCATATTTTCTTAAAATTAGCTGAAATAAACAATGTGTTTAGTCGCAAAGTGATTTGCATTTTTGCACAAACTCCCTATCTCCTTGAGAATTATAACAGATATTTCATGAAACATCATTGATCTTTACTTTGTTACACTGCTGTAAAGTACATTCAGAGTTGCCAGTTAAAGGTGTTAGTGTTGAGATGAAATGTCATGCATTTTTCTTCACTTCCATGCAAATGAACACAGTAATTTATTAAGACACAATGAAGAAAAAAAAATTGACAATGAGTTCCAGATTTTAAAAATCACTTGCCATTCAATCCAAATTGTGAGTTTGATCGGTTACCGAACACTTTATAATGCACCCCCGGTAATTTTACAGAGATTACTTTTTTCTTACCAATTCTTGATTATTCTGTCTTGCAATGCAGAGAAAGCTAACTAATTTAAAATAAACTTCCGTTAATTTTGATTGTTATAAACTTAAAATTGACTAATTTCCATATACAGAGTTTAAAATGTTCACAATTTACATTAAATATATATTCTGTGTATACCTTGGAAAAATTATACTGAAAATTGAAATTAAAATGATGTTGTATATAGCTGCAAGAAGCCGCCTGTCCCATTTCATCTTACTATATAAGTTGTGTCAGGTAATTTATAAAATCCCTGCTGCATAACAAATCTATTTTTTGTTGGAATGGGTAGTAATGTTTCTTCTTATTTCGAAATAAGAGTTGGTCTATGAGTGCCTCTGCAACTGTATTTTTCCTAAGTGGCTTCATGGTCTTGAACTGAGAAAGTTCAGAGCATTAAACATCAAAGTAATATATTTTGACATAATTAGACATCAAGGAAATGCAATTAAAATGACACTGAGATATCACTACACACTTACCAGAATGGCTAAAATAAAATATAATGACAAGCCCAAAAGAAAAAAATATACCATTTGATGATACACAATGGCAAGTTGTACCATAACTTAACCATCTCAGACTAGTGTAGTGTTAAATTTGTTTTTCTAAGCCATGTTTTGGGTCACTTACCACTTTTCAAGGATATAAAGTGCTATCATTTTACTTAAAACTGTGAAATTTGGTCAGATTTAAATTTCAATTTATGTTAAAACATTCTGTAAACTGTGTTAGACTTTGACATTTGTTCCCTCAGTTCAGTGAATAACACTATATCATATTCTGAAAAATACGCTAATTTTTTATTATTTTGAAAAATATCCCTTTTTCCTCTTATGGTAATTATGAATATGAATTAATAGTAGAATTTGATATGGTCCAGTATGACCATAAATACTTTATTGTATATTATCAAATTTAATAATGAATATAATGTACTTCTTTGGACAATTTTTAAAGACCAGTCTACTCTTAAAACAAAAAAAATGGAGATGCACTTCTTTAGTTCACACAAATTTCATTTTATTATATATGACCTCAGATAAATTTCAACAAATCATAATTTATTAAAATCATGTCTACTTAAAAATCTCATAGAAGAGTTAAACCATCAAAAATAAATATAAACACACACAACACACACACATCACCCATGTATTGGCAAATCACAATTGCTGTAACAATACATTAGGCATTCCACAGTTAAGGGCTATCAAAATTTCCATCAGTGACAAAAAGATTTGTATCCAAATGGACTGATTTTCCAGAATCCAAGAAAAAGTCTCCTAGGATTTATTTAAAGATAAATATTTGAACAAATACTTCTTAAATTTAGGAAATTCAGAACATACGATTAAAGAATATTTGCAGTGCAGACTATATTCAATCCTTCCTTCAAAATGTGCCTTTGAGTACATAATTCTGTTTTCTCGATCTCAATTGAGCTGTCTTCCAAGGAAGTTTTCCAAAATGTGTGTCTCTGTGTGATAAATGTTCTAAGACCTAACATGCTTCATTGTATTTTTACTGTGCTCTCAAATTTAATCAATAATTTGGATTGATGTATAATACCTAGTTTCAAATATCTTTTCCATCTATAAAAACTCCCAGCTGTCTCTTTATATGCTATTACTATTGAGAATTGTGCTGTCAGTATTATTCTTGTACATTTTAGGTGATCTGTTCTTCTCTTGGGCATCATTTATGCTCTTCTCTGTTTTTGATATTCTTAAAACTCACCATAATGTATACGAGTGGTTTTTAGTGTGTGTAGTTTTTGTTTTGTTTTGTTTCTGATATCTCATGTTTGGCATCATTTTAAGTCTGGTATCTTTTATCTTTCTTTAATTCTCCAAAATTTATCTCAGTACTTATTTAAATATTTTCTTTATTTTTTTTTTTCTCTTCTGCTGTATTTGGGCAGAAGTCATTAATTTGTTTGTTTTTCCCAACTCATTTATTCATTTTACAGCTATATTCATCTTAGTCTCCATTTATTGTATTCTTTATTTCAACAATTTTCACTTAATTTATATTCACAGTATAGTATCTTTCTTTTCCTTGTATATGTATATCATTATTTTATCATATACTTTTAAGCTATTTTTAAAAATATTTTATTTATTTATTTGACAGTGAGAGATCACAAGTAGGCAGAGAGGTGGGCAGAGAGAGAGGAAGAGAAGCAGGCTACCTGCTGAGCAGAAAGCCCGATGTGGGGCTTGATCCCAGGACCCTGAGATCATGACCTGAATGGAAGGCAGCGGCTTAACCCACTGAGCCACCCAGGCGCTCCTTTTAAGCTATTTTTTAAAAGTACAGTCATTCTTTTTTTTTTTTTAAGATTTTATTTATTTATTTATTTGACAGAGAGAGATCACAAGTAGACAGAGGGCAGGCAGAGAGAGAGAGAGGGAAGCAGACTCCCTGCTGAGCAGAGAGCCTGATGCAGGACTTGATCCCAGGACCCTGAGATTATGACCTGAGCTGAAGGCAGTGGCTTAATCCACTGTGCCACCTAGGCGCCCCTAAGCTATTTTTTTAATTCCTGTTCCAATAACACTTGGATTGGCATATAAAGTTAACCACATCATATTTTTTAGGTAAGTAATTGTACTTTTTATGTGCATAGTTATTTTGGTCCATGAGTTCAGCTCTTCTTAGGATCATCAAATCTCTGTAAAGTCTGGGTATGCTAGGATTTTCTAAGCAACAATAAAATACATTGAAACCTGGTAGCTTAATTATAATAATGTTTTCTTTCTCAATCATTCATAATAGTATTCCATTCTGAGTAGCTTCCTTCTATTTTGCAGCTTTAGTGTTTGGAAAAACTTGAAATGTGATATTACTGTGATAATGTGAATTAGTCAGGGTTTTTCAGAGAATCGGGAAGAGAAAAAAAGGAAGATATTCTCCAGGGCCAACTCTAGAAGTGACTATTAAAACATCTGTCCAAATTCAATTGAACAAAACTCAGAAATGCCATCTCCAGTGAAATACAAAAAAGATTATATATAGTTCTGGGCACACACATCTCATTTGACCCAATGATGTATATCAATGAAAGACTGAAGGCCAATCACCACTCCATGGGAGAATTTAAAAATAAATTTACTAATGAGGCCAAGAATTCAGAATCACCAATACTTCAGAACTAATAATAACTGCCTTCACTTGATTTTATTCTATAAGATAAATCCTATGATCAAGTTTCAATTTTAAATTCTTACAATTTTAAATTCTTAAATCCTTATGAAGAAGCATCATTTGGAGGGAGCAGTTTTCATAATTTATCATCCATCAGCTTTTTTTTAAAGATTTTATTTATTTATTGGACACAGAGAGAGAGAAAGAGAGAGAGAGAGAGAGAGATCACAAGTAAGCAGAGAGGCAGGCAAGCAGGGAGGGAAGCAGGCTTCCTTTTGAGCAGTGCCCGATGTGGGGCTGGATCCCAGGACCCAGAGACCATGACTTGAGATGAAGGCAGAGGCTTAACCCACCACCCACGTGATGAGAGAGCCACTCAGGTGCCCCTCATCCATCAGTCTTAATTGATTGGAGGAAAATGTGTGGAGGAATAATGCCTTAGGGAGCTAATCTCTCTAAAGAATTTTCAAGTCTTTACCCCTTGAAGGTTTTTGTAAAGTTCTGATAGCCTCTAAACATCTAGTGGATTTCTACAGTGACAGGCCTGTTAAAACCTGTCTTCAAACCAGGAATAGAGCTTGAAACATACCAGTCAAGGGCAACTTTGAGTCTTTTAAGGAATTTATCATCATTTCTTTCTTTTTGGTTAATATCTGAAATAGTTCCATATTACACTGGCATAATTTCTCCAGAGCTGACTTTGAAGGAGGCATTCAGTTCCAGCTAGTTCCATATTTTGGCAAGAACTATACTTCTATATTAAAAAAAAAAACATATTTTAGGGCACCTGGGTGGCTCAGTGGGTTAAAATCTCTTCCTTCGGCTCAGGTCATGATTCCAGGTTCCTGGGATTGAGTCCTACAGTGGGCTCTCTTCTCAGCTGGGAGCATGCTTCCATTCCTCTCTCTCTGGCTGCCTCTCTGCCTTCCTATGATCTCTGTCAAGTAAATAAATAAAATTTTTAAAAAAACATATTTTATACCAGTTATCCATGTTTATTAACTAAGATATCACAATACAAATAATACAAACAGTTGCTCTTTATTAATACCTTCAACCAAGATCAAAAAATATGTCATATTTTCTCCAAAAATTTTATATCATCTGATAGGTCAGATATATATATAAATTACTTATAAAGTTTTAAAAATATCAGCAAATATTTTCATTTAAATGCAAATTTGAAAAAAAATCTACTTTTCCAAACACGACTTTTTATCCTATTTATTTTGAATTTTGTCAACAACTGATAAAATGTTTAGCGAGACTATAAATGTTAGATCGAAAAAAATGATTAATAGATGTAGGTTCAAATTATTATGTTCCATTAAAAATGATTTAGTCTTTGATGAACATCTGTTTGGTAATATGTTGATCCAGATATAGTAAATTAAAGACATATATAAAATTATAGGGAAATGACATCTTTCGTTCCATTATGAGTAGAGCTTTTAAAATGCTATTTGTCACAACCTGTCATCTTGTCATTATGTAGCATTATGTAGCAATTAAAAAATGTATACTCTTCACTTAGAAGTCTTTTAGAAATCTAATATATGACTTTCTATGGTTTGTGTCTCCATATTGCTTTATTGCCAGTTAAAACAAATCCACATGCTTTGATTCAAAGGTAATAAATTCCTCTTATTTGGAAAAAGGATGTTTATTTTTGTTCTCTCACCCTTAGCAGGTGGTTTCATTTTAGCACACTTCAGAGTTATAATTTCATGCTTATTAAAAATATTTATTTTGATCTACATAGATGAATGAAACTTTTATTTTATTAAATTATTTGCCAAAAAATCTGTGAGTTTTAAAAATGTATTTCCTTTGAAGGGTTATTTTAGAGCATTCAAAGAGGATCTAAGAGTGTGGTATTATGCAGTTTTTAAGTAGGTATGAAATGGTTAATTATAGGATTGTTTCTTTAGGCTTATGTATATTGTCCATTATATGCTATAAAATATTTTGAAAGTAAATTTAAAGTATGTTTTATGTAGTTTATTTTTTGGAAAAAAATATTGAAATGACTTATGAAATTCAGTATACTCTCAACATTGATTTATTTTGAAATTTACCAGTTGTCTACTGAACTATTATATGGCAGATATTACTTCAGACTACACTGGTAAATGAAATACTTGGCTTTGTAGAACTTTTATTTTAATGGGTGAGACAATTCAAAGCTATAAACCTTAATAAAAATGGCATAGTGCATTCAAAAAGGAAGAGTACAATGGGGAAAAAGAAAAATTCGATCAGGGTGAGAAAAATCAAGGTTGCTAGGCAGGGGATGGGGAGTTAAATCTTTTAATAGAAAGATCAGGGTAGTTACAATGAAGGTGACAATTGAACAAATGTATGGGAAGGTGATGAATTTGCGCAGAACTATCAGCAATAAGGTCACTCCAGACAAAGGAATTGGCTATCTTGAAGGCCATAAGGTTGGATCATGCCTGGCATATCTGAGGAATAGCAAGGAGGCCACTGTGAGTGACTGAAGAGTAGCAGGGAAAGAGGTCACAGAGGTTAAATGAGTGGCTAGATCATGTAAAAGCTTCGAAGTCATTGTAAAACTCTGGCTTTTATATTTGGAAACTTACTGTGTGATAGAATTTTTGCTAATAACTGAGAGTTCAAATGTCCATAAAATTTCAAGGATTCTTATTCTAGTAAGACAGAATAAAGAGAAAGAGTTCATATTTTCACATGGTGTAAGAAATGCTCGGAGATCCAAGTGTAGGAAGCTATGGGAGCACAGAAGAAGGCACTAAAATCACACCATATATTTGATGACTGTGACTATATATAAATTTGTATTTTCTAGATTTTTTGTAGTCATGGAATCACACAGTATATACTATTCATGGCCTGGATTTTCTTTTCTCGGCATCATTACTTTGAGAATCTCCAATTGTCTTTGCTCTATTGATGGACATTGATGAACATTTCCACTGTTTTCAATTCTTAAAAATAAAGCTGCTATGAAATTCACATACAAGTCCTTGTATGAACATAGGGATTGTTTCTCTTGGTGAAATGCCTAGAATAAAATGGCTATTTGTGTAACTGCAACATATTTTTCATTTAAAAAAATTTTGAAACTATTTTCCAAAGTGGTTGTATCATGATATATGCCAACAACAGTTTAGATTTTTTGTTGCTTCTCAATCTAGCTCAGACCAAGTACAATTAGCCTTTATAATTTTAGCCATTCTAATAGATATGTAAGCATGTCTCATTATGATTTTAATTTGTATTTCTTTAATGTTTAAATGTTGAGAAATTGGCCATGTGCTTATAAGCCATCCATATACTTTTGGTGACATGTCTCTTCCATTATTTCCTTCACATGTAAAATTGGATACTCTGTTTGGTTATTAGTAAGGTTTTTTATTTTTATTCATTTTTAAATAATCAGAGTAGATGTCCATTATCAGATATTTAATTTGCAAATCCCTTCTCCATCTTTACGAATTCTCAATGGAGCTTTGATAGCTGTGTCTTTCAAGAAATATGCTACTTCTTTCCTGGTACACGGAGGTATGACTAGAACATTATCAATGTTGACCTTTGCAAAGAAAATCATGGCTTAAGATATATGTAGTCTGCAGTTGTTGGGAGTGTTCACCATCCTTGCCTCTAACTCATCTCTCACTGCCCACACATTCAGGTATAGGGGAATATTGATTGACAAAATATTAATTGCCAAATAACACTAGTTAGAGAATAAGAAAAATGCAGGCACCTGATTATATAATATTCCTTAAATAAAATATGTTTTTATAAGTGCTATTGGAAGTAAATTCCTCAATACTTTAATCACACAGAATGATGGAATCCTAGATTTTTTTTCCTTGTATTTACTAAGAAAATGATCATGCCTCAAGTATATTAAAATGGAATAGGGAAAATTAAAAATTGCTTTAAGTCGATTTGCGTGTGTTGTGCGTATGTGAGAGAGAAAGTGAGAGAGAAAGAGAAAGAGAGAAAAAGAGAAAGGGAAAGACAGAGAGGTGGCTGCAGTGAATTGATGAGTTGCAGGATAGATTTTAAAGTTTTTTCTTTTGCTTTCTACATTTCCTTTTCCTTAGGTTCAAGAGAACAATCAGTAATATCTCAGATGCCTGCTGGTAACATCAGCAGAAAGAGTTAGAGGTTCCTAGAAAATTAAAGAAGAGATATAGTTTTCCTGACATAAGAAAAGTCATTTTTTGTCCCCAGCTCTTTTCAATGATCTATACCCCACCTGTGTACTTGCCCCAGCACACTTCTTCCAAAAATTCCTGGGAGGTTCTTACAAAGAAATGCAAAAACCTCACTCCTAAGGATTTTGAGGGAACAAGGCAATGGGAAAACTAACAGTCACCACCAGAGCAGGAAATAGCCTAAGCTATTGAGACAATAAATCAGTGGTAAAACTCCTAGTGCTATTTCAAAAGCAATCAAGGCCTTTCATTCCTTGTCCCAGAAAATGAGCCCAAGACCCCATCTAGTTTCTATCTGCTCTTGAAGCCTGCAGAGTTCCTTTCCCTTGTCCAACAGTTACCTCTGCTTTATTCTAACGTTGAAGTTTCTGCCCTCGGTGGAATACAAGCTTCATTCAGGTGAACATGCAATACATATTGCACAAATACATATGTGGATGTGCATGCAGCCACAACCTTATGACCAACCATACACGGGATAATAAAACTCTCCCTTCTGAGTATTCATCTTAAATACTAAATAAAAATCTCTCTCCTGTTCAAACAGTCAAGGCTTTGGAACTTATTCCCTGTGAACTCCTTGTATGTTGTAAACAAAGATTCCTTTGTTTGATAACTCCACCTGTTTCTGTGATTCACCAAAGACTGACCTCAGTTAGTTCAGTTACTGTAATGTAATATCAAGCATATCTAGTTAGTTGATCATTTTGTTCAAGTCTTACATATCTTACCAATATGATGACCATTTGTCTATGTAATCTTAAAATAAGGGTGTTGAAATTATTTTCCATTTGTCGTCCAAGGTAGAAGTTATGATTTTTGTTCTTAGTTTTTCCCTATATATCCCCAAATCTGTTGTTACGTATTAAAATTCAAGAATTATTATACTCCCGGGGCGCCTGGGTGGCTCAGTGGGTTAGGCCGCTGCCTTAGGCTCAGGTCATGATCTCAGGGTCCTGGGATCGAGTCCCGCATCGGGCTCTCTGCTCAGCAGGGAGCCTGCTTCCTCCTCTCTCTGTCTCTGCCTGCCTCTCTGCCTACTTGTGATCTCTCTCTGTCAAATAAATAAATAAAATCTTTAAAAAAAAAAAGAATTATTATACACCCTGATGAATTCATCCTTTTACTCTTCTGTAATTTTGACTTGATCTTTATGTCTGATAATGAAATTTGCTTTAAAATCACTTTTCATTATCTTGATATAACCACCAAAGTTATAGTGTGATTAGAGTTAATATAGCATATTTTTTCTTTTACTTTTTAAAGCACTTCTATATTGAATCCTGACAAAGAAACAAAACAGCTTTTTAACTCTGGAAGCATCTTTCTAAATTATCCCTTTTTTTTTTTAATGAAGCAGTAGCAATTTTTGTTAAGGGACCTAAACTGAAAGTAGGTTTAGAAATTTATTTATTTTTTTATTTATTTAGTAAAAGATTTTATTTTATTTATTGACAGCAAGAGAGAGAGAGAGAGAGAAGAAGCACACAAACAGGGGGAATCATGTGCAAAGGGAGAGGAAGAAGCAAGCTCCTTGGGGTGCAAGTAGTCCCATGCAGGGCTGGATCCCTGTACACTGGAATCATGACCTCAGCCAAAGGCAAACATCTGCTTAAACAACTAAGTCATCCAGGCACCCCTAGAAAATTTAAAAAAAAAAAAGGCCTTTTAAAACATTTTGTTTCTTTCTTGTTTTTTTTTTAAATATTTTATTTATTTGACAGACAGAGAGACAGGAAGAGGAACTATAAGCAGGGCAGAGGGAAAAGGAGAAGCAGGTTTCCCACTGTGCAGAGAGCCTGATGTGGGGCTTCATCCCAGGACCCTGGGATCATGACCTGAAAAGAAGGGACACTTCTTGGAGGAAGCCACCCAGACACCTCTTTTCTTTGTTTTTAATATATGGCAACTGATGCTTCCCAGCCACGAGGAGCATATTACCCATTGATTAAATCTTTGATAACAACCTATTTAAAAAGGTGTGTAAATATATACTTACTCAGATTTATACACTTTGTGTTTTCTTCATAGTTTGGGGCTGGACCCCATGGTCACAACACTGCTTCCAGTCTTTGCCTTCCCATCTTTTGATACCAGGTATTTGGTCAGCAAAGCAAATTAGTATCAAAATTGATAAGCCCTTGGCACCATATCTCTGGAGCAGGGCTTGCTCTTAGCCAAGGCCCAGAGCAGTTGACCTCCCCTCACTAGTGCTATAGCCCCAAGGACTAGGTCCCTGCCACCAGAACTCAGTCTTACATGTTATGCTAAGCAGACAAAACCAAACCAGGAAAGCTCCGACAGCTTTCACTGGCATGCCTCATCTCCAACTCTCTCGACGTCTAGGCAGTACCAGATGACAGGGAGGGGTCTTGGTCCAACATATGGGAGGGAAGGAAGTAGCCACGAGCAAGTACCTGCCTCTCTGTTCCTTTCTTTCATGAGCAGGTTGTAAGGAGGAGGAAGAGGAAGGGGAAGAGAGGTGAACTTCAAGGGGTGAAGGCCTCAGGTAGGCAGCTGGCTCCTGCCAGTAGGAAAGGGACAAAGGAGAAGGCAGTGAGTCTTGCAGGGAGGGTGGGGGGTAAGGGTTACAGCTTATGACGGAATCTGGACAGGAGTAATAGGGATACTAGTCATTTGAGTCCACCATTGGCAAGCTGGGCTGGGTGTCAGGGCAGATAGGCCTCCCTGGGCAACGGCACATGAGAGAAGGTGGAATTCTTCTCTGAGGAGCAGGTGAAGCTTTGGGTGTTGGGAAAGCATAGACAGTATTGTTCCAGGGCCAAGGACAGGTCCGGGTACTCCTGGTTGGAGGTCAAGGCCACAGTATGATCCAGGTCTTCTACCAGCAGCTTGAAGGTACCACATGCCAGCCACCCCTCATTATTGTGTATAACTCTCTGGTGCACTTATTGGCTTATCCATCAAATGACTCCTTCAGCAGCTTGAAAACCACCTCCACAGGCACTCCAGGATATGGGAGGCTTCCAGAGTGAAAATTTTGCACAGGATCACCCCCAAAAGACCAGAAGTCACTCTGGTGGATGTAGATCTGGTCAAACATGGCCTTAGGGACCATCCACTTCACAGGCAGTCCACTGTTGGTTCTCATTTTATAGTAACTGATGTGGTGATATCTCTGGCAAGGCTGAAGTCTGAGATCTTCATCATGTTGTCCTTTGTCACCAGCACTTCCCTGGTGGCCAGGTCTTGGTGTATGCACTTCTTGGAGGCAAGGTACTCCATGCCTCAGGCTACCTGGTAGGCAAAGTATACCGGGTGCTTGGAGGAGAGTTGCTCTGCTGCATTGTGGCTGATATTGTAACAGTACTCCAGGTCAGGAGGCCTCTGGGCCTGCAGGTACTCCTGTATGTTGTCTTTGGAGGCATATTCCATGATAGTGTACGAAGGACCATCCTGTGTGCAGGACCCAGCAGGTTGATCGTGTCCTTGTGCTGTCCAATCATCTTCATCATCTCCATTTCTGAGATTAGGTTTGACAGGTCTTTCTCTGCTGCATCTGACTTCAACATCTTCACAGACACTTTAGTCAAATGGTTGGATTTGTCTTTGTCCCGCCCAATGGCCTCCTCCAACACCACCTGCCCAAAGTAGGCCTCTCTTAGGGGTCTGCCTAAACTGCCTACAACCAGCCTGCCTCAAGGCAGTTATGAACTCTAGATTATCCTCAAAAACATTAAACCACAAGCTAAAAATTCTCTTCACTAGGTCTCTGTTGCAGGTCTAATTTTCTTATCTTTCATCATTTATCTTTTTCCTAATTCTTATTTTCAGTATAGTTTATTTGGCTTCCAGGTGTTTCCCCGGGTTTCTGTATGCTGTTTCATAGGGAAGAATTATCCTGTCATAAAATTATTTCTTGAGCATTCATTACATCTCTCGGTTAAAATGGGTTCTTTTATGGTATTGATTCATTTGAGTTTTCTCAAAATGGGAAGAATTTTCAAAATGGTGTTTTCCTCAAGGTTCAGAGTATGTCTTAGCCTCATCTTTACTCTTTTTGAAATTCACTTTTCAAATTCTTGTCCCTCTTTTTATCTTTTTAAATTAAAATGTTTCCTTTTACTATTTTTTTATTTGAGTGTAGTTGATAGTCAGTGTTACATTGGTTTCAGGTTTTCAAGATCTCCATACATTATTCTATGATCACTACAAATATAGCCACCATCTGTCACCATATAACACTATTATAATATCATTGACTATATTCTCTACACTGTCCCATATCTCTTTTTAAAATCTCTGATTTTTATGTTTTCTGTTATTCCACTTTTCGACCTCATTTTACTTGGTTACTTTAATAAAATATGCCTGATTACACACTCTATGCTGAAAACCATAGCATTTGATTTATAGTAGTCTCCTATTTCTTCTTCTTCTTCTTCTTCTTCTTCTTCTTCTTCTTCTTCTTCTTCTTCTTCTTCTTCTTCTTCTTCTTCTTCTTCTTCTTTCTTCTTCTTAACATATAATGTATTATTAGCCCCAGGAGTACAAGTCTGTGAATCGCCAGGTTTACACACTTCACAGCACTCACCACAGCACATACCCTCCCCAATGTTCATAACCCCACCACCCTCTCCCTAACCTCCCCCCCCCCCGGCAACTCTCAGTTTGTTTTGTGAGATTAAGAGTCTCTTATGGTTTGTCTCCCTCCCGATCCCATCTTGTTTCATTTACTCTTTTCCTGTTCCCCAAACCCCCCACATTGCACCTCCATTTCCTCATATCAGGGAGATCATATGATAGTGACTTTCTCTGGTTGACTTATTTTGCTAAGCATAATACCCTCCAGTTCCATCCATGTCAACGCAAATGGCAAGATTTCATTTCTTTTTTTCTGAATAGTATTCCATTGTGTGTGTATATATATATATATATATATATATATATATATATATATATATTTCATTTGTTGATGGACATCTAGGTTCTTTCCATAGTTTGGCTATTGTGGATATTAATGCTATAAACATTTGGTGCACGTGCCCCTTTGGATCATATACAGTCTTCTTTACCTCTATCAGAACCCCAGGAAGCTTTATTTATTTATTTACTCACATAAACAGATGATCCAACACAACGTTTTTTGATGTTCCAATGTATTATAATGTCTTACCGCTTAACACTATGCTTACTGCTCTCTTTCACTGTCTGACTAAATCCTCATCATCACTATGCCATTTAATGAGAAAGAACATTTGAACTCAGAGTTCTCTCCATATCAGGGAATGAAGACTCCACCCTTCTGTTTGTGCAGGTAAAATAAATGTTGATGTCTGTCCTGCACATACCCCATCCTGTTCACCAGAATATTCACCATCAAAATATATACACAATGAAAACCATACCTCACCACTTCTATTACCACCCAGCATGCTAAAAACACCATCATATGTTCCTGAATTATTGACTTGATTGATAACCCCACTTCCACACATACTGCACTCCTTTCTCCATGCAAATTTATTTTGGTACAGAATTTAACCTAAAAATCAAGTCATATGATTTTATTCTGCTGTTGAAAGACTTTTGGTATCTTCCCCTTTCATATTAAATAAAAACTGAAGGCGTTTCAATGTACTAGAAGGTCATACATCAATACGTTCTTCCTCTCTCCACCACTATGAACTCCTCATTGGCCTCCTTGCTTTTCCTCAAAAGTAACAGACAAGCTGTTCACACAAAGTCTATATACTTACTTGCTCTGCCTAGAGCAATCTTTTCCTTTAATATTTGTATAACACTCTCCTTCACTTCCTGGGTCTTTGTGCAAATAACATCTCATAAATGAGATATAACCACCCAAAACAAAATAAAATTAACTTTCATCCCAGCATTCCCCAATGGCTTTTACCTTTCTTGTATTTCTTTGTATCACTTATCACCATCAACCATCAATCATTATTCTATTACTGGTTTATTTTCTTATTTGAGACAGAGAGAGAGAGAATTGGGAGGGTGCGCAGAGGAAGAAGAAAACACCCCACTGCCTAGAAAGCCTGCTGGGGAGTTACATCCCAGGACCCTGAGATCATGACCCAAGCCAAAGGCAGTCACTCAATGGACTGAGCCACCCAGGTGCCCCTCTATTATTGGTTTATTTCACTATTATATTTCAAAAGAATGTGAGCTCTTTGTGGTCAGGTATTTTATATGTTTTATTAATTGAAGTATTCTCAGAAAGGTAGCTGGCAGATTGTAAGGGCTCACTAAACTGTATTTTGTTGTTATTATTGGGCTCCTTTATGGGCTTTACCTCTTACGCTAGAAGTCTATCCTTCAGATGTAAGCGATAAGAATAGAGCCCTGCTGCCTGTTCAAATGTGTAAAAAGCCTGTATTAAGTGGATATTTTAAAAGCTAAATGAATGGCTTAATAGTTGTATATAGGGGAAAAGGGAACATATTTTCCACAGTTTAGAAGTGGAGTTCTTTTATAGAGTTCTTGTACAAGCCTACACTATGGAACGATAATGGGCAGTTGTACATTACAATTATACAAACACTTTGGTAATTTATATCCTTTTTTTGTAATTCTTGACTGGATCATTTAATTCCTTAGGAGCATTATAGCATTTCAACTTTTCATGTTCAATAAACTTATTGGGGTTGCTACCTTTTTTATTCAAATGGAGAAATAGTCATGATTTAATCTAAATAAAGTGTTATTGATTGTGTTGTTTTCTAGGAATGAGTCGCACATGCTAGTTTAAAAGTTTTGTTAAATTCCCAAGTCTGTCACTGATAAAAGCCTTTTGTAGATTAGTAACTTGATCAAAACGGAAAAGTTATGTATCACCTATTGTTATACTATCTTTGTTTCCATCTTGCATTGTAATAACACCCATCTTAACTCTATTTAAGACAAATCATTGCCAGATGGATTTCTGGCATTGATTGCAGGATATGAAATCTAGTATAACTAAAAGTTTTTGGTTTTAGTAGCATATAAATCAATTTAGAAAAATATATGTATTTGAATATAAGATAAAGTTTTAAATTATTTGGCAATAATAAACTAAACTTTTTTTTTGTAAATTTTTATTTTCTAAAATTTCATTGAGCTCTCTTGCAATAAGAAACAAGTTACAAAAAATTAAGGTTTATTTACCCCAATTCAAAATTATTAGGAATATAATCATAGAGGTTGAAGTATTTAAAATATTGAACCCAAAATGTTTTATTAGGTAAATTCATGAATGCTGAGCATTCACTGTTAAAATATACTAATAACATTGATAGACTTGTAGAAGCCTAAAATCAAATATTTATTAAATATTTATATCCACATCTTTTCATAGCTTGGTAATTCATTTCTCTAGCATTAAATAATATTCCATTGTTTGCATGTACTACACTTTCTTTGACCTTTCACTTATGGAAGGATATCTTGGTTGCTTCCAAGCTTTTGTCAGTTATGAATAAAACTACTATAGACATCTTTGTGGGTATAGATTTCATCTTCTTTGGATAAATACCAAGAGCTGCTACTGCTGAATCATCTGGCAAGAATATGTTTAGTTTTGTAAGAAACTGCCAAGTTGTTTTCCATTCTTTATTCTCAATACACATGGAAGAACATTCCTGTTGCTCCACATCCTCACCAACATTTCGTGTTCTGTTGTCAGTGCTCAGGATTCTGGGTATGTACTGGTGTCTCTTTTTTGTTTTAATTTGCATTTTCCTGATGACATATGATGTGAAGCATCTTTTTATATGCTTATTTGCCATCTGTAATATTTTCTTTGGTGAGGTATCTGCTAAGGCCTTTGGCTCATTTTTAATCCGGTTTTTCCCCCATTGTTGAGTTTTTAGGGGTCTTTGTGTATTTTTGATTAACAGTCCTTTGCCAGATGTGTATTTTGCAAATTTTTTCTCATAGTCTGTGCTTTGCCTTTTCATTCTCTTGGCATTGTGTTTCACAGAGTAGACATTTTTAAATTCAGTGCTTGTGCTTTTGTAGCTAAAGTTATTGCGAAAACCAAGGTCATTTAAATTTTCTTCTATATTACCTTCTACATGTTTCATGTTTAGGTTTATAATCCAATCTGAGTTCATTTTTGTGAAGAGTGTAGGATATCTGCCTGGATTTATTTTATTTTATATTTTTAGATTTAGCTTCACCATTGCTACAGAACCATTTGTTTAAAAGATTGTATTTTGCTCTCTTGTATTGCTTTTGCTTTTCTATTAAATATAAAATATAATTGATAATATATATTCTGTTGCTTTAATCTAGTCTCTCTGTGGTATTACAATATCATGCTTACAATTATCGTTATGGTAAACTTTTTTTTAAGATTTTATTTATTTATTTGACAGAGAGAGAGATCACAAATGGGCAGAGAGACAGCCAGAGAGAGAGATGAGGAGAAGCAGGCTCCCTGCTGAGCAGAGAACCCAATGCCGGACTCGATCCCTGGCCCCTGGGATCATGACCTGAGCCGGAAGGCAGAGGCTTAACCAACTGAGCCACCCAGGCGCCCAATCGCTTTAGTAAACTTTGAAGTCAGTCCTCAGTCTTTGTTCTCCTTCAACACTATGTTGACTATTGTGAGTCTTTGCCTCTCCATATAAACTTTAAAATAAGTTTGTTAATATTAAAAAAAAGAACTTGCTGGAATGCATTAATTGTATAGATAAACTTGGAAACCAGTGACCTCTTGAGCTTAGCAGGAGATAGACCATGGACATCAGTTGTCACAGTGGTGCCTCTGGCAGAACCTATTGCAAATCCCTAGGCAAAATGAGACCTCAAGGATCTGAGAGAATGTCTAAGAAGTACTTGATACATCCCTTGGGTATGGTTTATTGAAGTGTCCACCTGTCTGAAAGCTGGGGAATCTAGATAAGGGAGGGAAAATTAGTTATGATAAAACATATCAACAAACATCAATAAATTTTGTAAAACTAATTGTCATGGCTCATATACAATATGACCAACAGAGGGAACATCAGAAGGAAAGCATCAGTTATGTTTATTGTGAAATTTTTTATTCAAAATAAAGCAATGTGAGGGGAAGACACAATGAGAAAATTACCATTTTTTAAATGGTAAACATCTTACAAAATGGAATAGGTTTTATATTCTAAGTAGTATATTGAAAAGTAAAACATTGGGGCGCCTGGGTGGCGCAGTGGGTTGGGCTGCTGCCTTCAGCTCGGGTCATGATCTCAGGGTCCTTGGATTGAGCCCCGCATCGGGCTCTCTGCTCCGCAGGGAGCCTGCTTCCCCCTCTCTCTCTCTCTCTCACTGCCTGCCTCTCTGCCTACTTGTGATCTCTGTCTCTCAAATAAATAAATAAAATCTTTAAAAAAAAAGAAAAGAAAAGTAAAACATTAAAAAATAAAATTTCAATGAAAAAAATTATTTAATTTTTAAAAAGGTTAAAAATAGCAGAACCATTTTTCTTATAACTGGAAAATACACTGTATATACATCTATCAAAATAACTTGTCATGGGGGAGCCTGGGTGGCTCAGTAGGTTAAAGCATCTGCCTTCGGCTCAGGTCATGATTCCAGGATCCTTGGATCGAGGCCCACATCGGGCTCTCAGCTCAGCAGGGAGCCTGCTTCCTCCTCTCTCTCTCTGCCTGACTCTGCCTTATTGTGATCTCTGTCAAATAAATAAATAAAAACTTTTATAATAAATATTTGAAAAATAACTTGTCATGTCTGGAATCAGGAGCATATGGAAAAAAATAATATCTGAGGACAATACTTCTGCCATGTTTTGTGCCTTGCTAATATTTTTAAACAGTCAGGCAACTTTTAGCCTTATTGAAATACCTGCTAAGATACCTGCAGTGCCTTTTGGAGCCCTATGACTATAAAAATTAATTGCAAATATTCAAAATGTTTACTATGGTGTCACTATTTAGGGCCACCACCAAGTATGTTTCAGAAGTAAGCATAACTGTTACTCTTCCATAAGGCAAAAGGGCATATTTTCAGGAGTTCCATCTGCTGTACCAGGAGGTGAATCAAGTAATGATTTTTGTCTATAAAATAATTCACTTTTCAATCTAACATTCCTCATTCCACATTATAATAATAAAAACTAGGAGGAGACTAAAACAAACAAACAAATACAACTACAACAACCAGCTTTTCCTACAGTGGAAAAGTAAATATAACCTTAGGAGTAGCCTGAAATTTATTTTTAAATATTTTAAGATAAACGTTTTTGTTAGAAAACCATATATTTTATATTACTAAGAAATAACAGGCAACGTTTTATGAACTTCTAAAAAGTCTAGTTACTTGTATTTATCTATTAACTCATCTCTTTATGAAGTAGAACATGATCACACCTCTTGTATCTACCCAAGTTTGTATGCTTTGGTTGTTTTATGTTTGCTATTTCCTTGCTTAATTTTTACAATATTTGATACATAATAGTATCTTTAAGTCCATCTATGATTTCACAGAATTTGTTTGAACTTCATAAAAATGTACCATACTTTTTGCACTGTCCTTGTTTTACTTCTCTATTAGCTTTCCAAGTTTTATTCACTTTAGAGTGTGTAGCTATCATTTATTTTTACTCCTCCATAATGCTATGTTTACAAATTTGTATTTATCTGTACTTTTAAAAATATCTTAATTATATACCATTTCTCATCTCACGTAACACTCATGTTACTTCTACACTTATCAGATATTATGTAACTGAAAACCACAACTCAGCAACAATAGAACACCATTTTTCAAAATTAAATGGCTTACCAGAATTCTTTAATTCTATCCTTTATTTGTATTAGATGACCCTTTATTCTGGTATTTGGCATTGTTCATATGGAGGAAAGCTTATAAGTTGATATTCCATAAATAGAAGGATTTTTATGATCGATTAATTATTTTCATTTAGAATGCATAGAATATGGTTGATTTAATATTTCTTTCTTACTCTCTGCCTGGAACATAGTGCTATCTATGCAATAGCCACTAAAATATTAAGTTAATTACCTAGACTTTAAACTGCATATTAATAGGAATAGCATACAGAACTCTTCTCAGATTGGGACACCTGGGTGGCTCAGTCAGTTAAACGCCTGAGCCTTTAGCTCGGGTCATGATCTTAGGGTCCTGGGACTCAGTTCTGCAACAGATTCCCTGCTTAGCCAGGAGTTTGCTTCTCCCTCATCCTGCTGCTCCCCCTGCTTGTGCTCTCTCTCACTCTCTCTCTTACAAATAAATAAAATTAAAAAAATAAATTCTTCTCAGATAGCTAATATAGAATATCGTCTTTGTATTCATCAAAGGGAAAGTGCCATATAATAATGAAATCCAGACTACTTCAAATTCATTTTTTAACCAGTAAGAAAGTACTGGAAACAAGCCAAAAATGTCTTCAATGAATTAAAGAAATAGATTGATTTTCAATATCTTAATGTTTCTAATGTTAAATTGCAAGATTTTTATACTAGATATCAGTGTAAATATTCATTATACAAGGATATTCTAAAAATAAACCTGAGAAAACTACTTGACATATATGATGACAAAAACCAATGTCAGTTTGGGTAAAACTTACAACACCTACCACCTGAAACTCTTGTTCTATATGGTGCCATCTTGTGATGCTGGGCAGCGGCAGTGAGCCACAGCTTCCAGTCAGCTAGAAGATTACAGGGGTGAACACCTGATATTCTTACAAGCATTCTATATATAGAATATATATATTCTTCTTTTTTTAGTGTAATATTTAATAAATTGCATGTGATATTTGATACTTTGTTATAAAATAGGCTTTGCTTAAGATGATTTTGCCCAAATGCAGGCAAATGTAAGTGTTCTGAGTATGTTTAAATAAGCTTAAGGTAAGCTATGATATTTGATAGTTTTGGGGTATTAAATGCATTTTCAATTTTTTATGTGTTTCTCTGTACATAGCCCCCTTGTAAGCTGAGGAACATCTCTATATGTATATGTAGCCTTGGTATGGCTTACATATTATTGGCATGAAACATCTAGAACAGTACGTGTGCCATAGAATTGTCTACAACATCAAACAAGTTTCTTGAAAACTTGTGCCAAAGGGGTTATGTCTTTAAGGATTCTTATTTCAGAAGGGTTCTCTCAAACGTAAGATTTTTCAGAAGTTAAGTGAAAATCTGACCAAACTAAACATTTTTCCATTTTCCCTAGTGAGCAAAGATAGCTAAAATCTATCTGCCATTTTCAACACTGTACTCAACGATTGTAATTCTAATTTAAGAACAGATTATTTATATCAAAACCACATGTTGGCCTAATCTTATACAATATTCATAAGTCACACTCAGACCCTTGGACACTTTTATTTGTTGAGTCTATATGGTACTACGGACATTCATCTTTTTTGACCTCATAGCTTCATGTATGTCTATACTTTTGAAAATACATGCATCATAGTTCCATTGTAAAATGTCTGGGTTATAAAATGTGCTATGCTATCAAAATGGTAATAAGAACATACAAATGACCTGATGTAATGAACTGGACCAGATTGCCAGATATCACATTGCATACCAGAAAGATTCAGTGGTAAGTTTTAAAATGGCCAGCTATACACTGACTGAATTATAACTCATTTAGCTTCTTTCTTTGTGTACAGTATTATACATTAGTCAGTATTATAGTAGATAAGTACTTTGGACAGATGTAAATATGCTGTAATAAAAAATGTTTTTCTTCTTTCTTTTAGTCCTTTTTACTTGTAAGACTAGCCACAAATACCACGCCTCCCCCAAAATAATTTGCAATCCAAATTTATCTCTAAATGAATTTATTGCACAGAAAAATATGTATATATATATATATATATATATATACACTTACAGAAGACATGTTCAAAAATAGTTACACAACAGCAGGGCCCTAAATGTAAGCAGTATAGTTGTTTTGTTTTGTTTTGTTTTATTTCTTTTAAAAAAAGAGGTTATGTGAAATATTAGGATTTTATTTCCAGGCGTAGTATTTCAAGACAGTTAACTACACCTATGGTGTCAACATTGTAACCATATGACAAAGTATCAGTCGTACAAGATATCATTCTCTTTTACCTCTATCTTTCTGCCAGAAATGTGGGCTTAATAGTGAGAACTCCAACAGCAATTTTTGCAACTGTGAATAAAAAGCCATGAAAAGCTCTAAGATAGTTCACTTGACTTTCTTAAGACTCTGAACCAACACCAGAAAACACTCTCTGTAGTCTTCTTGTTAAATGAAAAATATGGTTAAACCACTTTTGACAGTCTACTACCTACAGCAAACTGTAAATCTTAATTGAAATATGTCCTCTCAGCTGTGCTTAAGCAACTGAGTCCTGAGCTTTTCAGGTTTTCAGTCTGAAAGAGTACACCTCGGGTGCTCTGAAAGGGAAGAGAAACGACACCCTGTTCTCCATATAAATTAAAGAAGAGAAATCTGTGCATTTAAGTGGGCCATATAAAATTTATCAAGCAGTTATCTCCTAACTCCTTCCTATCCAAATTACCTGATATGCTCTCCCTACTCCTTTATTCCACGTTACTGCCTTTTCACAACATGTCTTCTGTTATTTCCTTCTTGCAAGCTAGTTTTGATTTCTGCATCTAAAAAAATCAACAATCATTGTGTATTTCAATTCCCATTTTCCTCAAATGCATTGATTCTTCTTATCTATTACTCTTTTCTCATACTCAGTGTCTTTGTCTTTATGGGGTTTGTACTTTGCTTTTCCCCATCCTTTACTGCCATTATATAATCAATCTAATAACTTCTTAGAGAAAGTTAAAAATTCCCGCATAGCCACACGTGAACACAAAGTCACTGATTTTTAGCAAACCTATAAGATAGTCAGACATCCATTCAATTTCTTTTTTTTTAAGATTTTATTTATTTATTTGACAGAGAGAGATGACAAGCAGGCAGAGAGGCAGGCAGAGAGAGAGGAGGAAGCAGTCTCCCTGCTGAGCAGAGAGCCTGATTTGGGGCTCGGTCCCAGGACCCTGGGATCATGACCTGAGCCGAAGGCAGTGGCTTAACCCACTGAGCCACCCAGGCGTCCCTCCATTCAATTTCTTAACTGAGTCCCAAATGCATCCTGACTTCTAACCTAAACCTAAGCTCTACTTCTTACACGTTGTTATATGACCAAATTCTTTCAGTTCAGTATTTTGTAACATTTAAATATTAATCAGTTGATGCTTTGTTTGTGTATTTCTATGAAAATAATTTGAATACTGTAGATTTATTGTTATATTTATAGGTTTATAATCAAAGTTTCATCAGTTGAAGTTTTTGGAAATTTCAGATATAATGATTAACCTAAAATGATACTGCCTCAAATCCCTCTGATATCAAGGCCCAACACCTGATTATAGCCAAACCTGTGGTGGATAGTTCCATGGGAAATTGCAGTTACTTAACACTAATAGCATCTCATGTTCTCTCTCTCATTTTAGAATGTCTCCAACACAACCTGAAAGTGTAGGAGAGTTAATGTCCTCTGAGGACAGCTCTCAGTGAAGTGGAAATAAGAACCATAGGTAAAATTGTCAGTTTTCAGGTCTTCATGAGGACAACTTAAAGAAGTTTCTCAGGACCTTTCAGTAAAAGCAAGCCTTCATTTTCTATCCACAACAATTATATCAACAATGTACCTCTTTGACAAAGTTGCTTCTTCACTGTATCACTTTCCCATTCTTTTCTACCTTGGATAATCTCCCAGATAAACTAACAGTACTCAAATCCTTTGTCCTACTCTTTGCTCTCAGGATAAATGGAGCCAAAAGACTTAGATGAATATCAAGTTCTGAATGGGATCTTAGAGCTATTTCTGTCCAGATTTTCATAAACATAGGGACCTTTGAATTATCAGGCTATAAATAAGTTCTAAATGGAGGGGGCAAAAGCAAAAAGTAGAAATTTTTATGTTTGATTTTTAATCATGATTAATTGACTTTATTGATTATTATAAATACTAACATTATAAAAGTGTGGATCTTTGTAAAACAATGTCATATTGTAAGAAAGAAGTTGCATAATCCTTTTGAGAATATTAAACCAAGTGTTCAGGTGCCATCTAATTTCTTGTTTAATCCAGAACTTTGGTGTGCATCATCTTGAGGAATAGGATTTTGAAGTCCAGACAGACTAAGAGAAAACTGATCCAAATGTGTGTGTTTATATTTCTGCTTTTGTTGTAAAAATCAAAGTGTGATTGCTGGTTTAAAATGGTAAAACTAATAATGTTCATGGACTCGATTATAAATTTTCTAATTGTATGGGAAGAATCCAATAAACATAGAATTAATTGATTTGCAAATCCTCAAAGAGCTACAGGATCAGGTAGTGGTATGTTCTGATTCAACAGCATCATAATGCAGCATTTTATATGTGTGGCTAATGGATATTTTCATGAATGTTTGCTAGCTAGTCAGCCAATACAGAGAAATATTAGGTAGCGTAATTACTCACAGTTGTGTTTAATAAAATGAGAGAAAATTATCAAATGACACTAATAATAATAATCCTATAGCAGGCTAAATATTCAATGATAATTACAAGTATTAATCTAGCTTTCTTCCCTGATTATGACTCTGCTCTCCTTTATCATAATGGGAGTAGCAGATTGTCTGCAGTGAATTGTGAAAACGCAGCAGTGACTTTGGCAGTGAAGGCCTCCCATCAATTTTGATAGGTTAAAATGATTCTGGTTGGTCTTGAGCAAATGTGTCAATTTTTTTTTTCTGTGTGTGTCATAAAAGAAAGAAGCAATAGTAAATTCTTGCTGTTATTCCATGGAGCCAATAAAATCATACTGCCAACAAGAGGCTGTTGACACCATAGGTGTAGTTAACTGTCTTGAAATACTACGCCTGGAAATAAAATCCTAATATTTCACATAACCTCTTTTTTTAAAAGAAATAAAACAAAACAAAACAAAACAACTATACTGCTTACATTTAGGGCCCTGCTGTTGTGTAACTATTTTTGAACATGTCTTCTGTAAGTGTATATATATATATATATATATATATACATATTTTTCTGTGCAATAAATTCATTTAGAGATAAATTTGGATTGCAAATTATTTTGGGGGAGGCGTGGTATTTGTGGCTAGTCTTACAAGTAAAAAGGACTAAAAGAAAGAAGAAAAACATTTTTTATTACAGCATATTTACATCTGTCCAAAGTACTTATCTACTATAATACTGACTAATGTATAATACTGTACACAAAGAAAGAAGCTAAATGAGTTATAATTCAGTCAGTGTATAGCTGGCCATTTTAAAACTTACCACTGAATCTTTCTGGTATGCAATGTGATATCTGGCAATCTGGTCCAGTTCATTACATCAGGTCATTTGTATGTTCTTATTACCATTTTGATAGCATAGCACATTTTATAACCCAGACATTTTACAATGGAACTATGATGCATGTATTTTCAAAAGTATAGACATACATGAAGCTATGAGGTCAAAAAAGATGAATGTCCGTAGTACCATATAGACTCAACAAATAAAAGTGTCCAAGGGTCTGAGTGTGACTTATGAATATTGTATAAGATTAGGCCAACATGTGGTTTTGATATAAATAATCTGTTCTTAAATTAGAATTACAATCGTTGAGTACAGTGTTGAAAATGGCAGATAGATTTTAGCTATCTTTGCTCACTAGGGAAAATGGAAAAATGTTTAGTTTGGTCAGATTTTCACTTAACTTCTGAAAAATCTTACGTTTGAGAGAACCCTTCTGAAATAAGAATCCTTAAAGACATAACCCCTTTGGCACAAGTTTTCAAGAAACTTGTTTGATGTTGTAGACAATTCTATGGCACACGTACTGTTCTAGATGTTTCATGCCAATAATATGTAAGCCATACCAAGGCTACATATACATATAGAGATGTTCCTCAGCTTACAAGGGGGCTATGTACAGAGAAACACATAAAAAATTGAAAATGCATTTAATACCCCAAAACTATCAAATATCATAGCTTACCTTAAGCTTATTTAAACATACTCAGAACACTTACATTTGCCTGCATTTGGGCAAAATCATCTTAAGCAAAGCCTATTTTATAACAAAGTATCAAATATCACATGCAATTTATTAAATATTACACTAAAAAAAGAAGAATATATATATTCTATATATAGAATGCTTGTAAGAATATCAGGTGTTCACCCCTGTAATCTTCTAGCTGACTGGAAGCTGTGGCTCACTGCCGCTGCCCAGCATCACAAGATGGCACCATATAGAACAAGAGTTTCAGGTGGTAGGTGTTGTAAGTTTTACCCAAACTGACATTGGTTTTTGTCATCATATATGTCAAGTAGTTTTCTCAGGTTTATTTTTAGAATATCCTTGTATAATGAATATTTACACTGATATCTAGTATAAAAATCTTGCAATTTAACATTAGAAACATTAAGATATTGAAAATCAATCTATTTCTTTAATTCATTGAAGACATTTTTGGCTTGTTTCCAGTACTTTCTTACTGGTTAAAAAATGAATTTGAAGTAGTCTGGATTTCATTATTATATGGCACTTTCCCTTTGATGAATACAAAGACGATATTCTATATTAGCTATCTGAGAAGAATTTATTTTTTTAATTTTATTTATTTGTAAGAGAGAGAGTGAGAGAGAGCACAAGCAGGGGGAGCAGCAGGATGAGGGAGAAGCAAACTCCTGGCTAAGCAGGGAATCTGTTGCAGAACTGAGTCCCAGGACCCTAAGATCATGACCCGAGCTAAAGGCTCAGGCGTTTAACTGACTGAGCCACCCAGGTGTCCCAATCTGAGAAGAGTTCTGTATGCTATTCCTATTAATATGCAGTTTAAAGTCTAGGTAATTAACTTAATATTTTAGTGGCTATTGCATAGATAGCACTATGTTCCAGGCAGAGAGTAAGAAAGAAATATTAAATCAACCATATTCTATGCATTCTAAATGAAAATAATTAATCGATCATAAAAATCCTTCTATTTATGGAATATCAACTTATAAGCTTTCCTCCATATGAACAATGCCAAATACCAGAATAAAGGGTCATCTAATACAAATAAAGGATAGAATTAAAGAATTCTGGTAAGCCATTTAATTTTGAAAAATGGTGTTCTATTGTTGCTGAGTTGTGGTTTTCAGTTACATAATATCTGATAAGTGTAGAAGTAACATGAGTGTTACGTGAGATGAGAAATGGTATATAATTAAGATATTTTTAAAAGTACAGATAAATACAAATTTGTAAACATAGCATTATGGAGGAGTAAAAATAAATGATAGCTACACACTCTAAAGTGAATAAAACTTGGAAAGCTAATAGAGAAGTAAAACAAGGACAGTGCAAAAAGTATGGTACATTTTTATGAAGTTCAAACAAATTCTGTGAAATCATAGATGGACTTAAAGATACTATTATGTATCAAATATTGTAAAAATTAAGCAAGGAAATAGCAAACATAAAACAACCAAAGCATACAAACTTGGGTAGATACAAGAGGTGTGATCATGTTCTACTTCATAAAGAGATGAGTTAATAGATAAATACAAGTAACTAGACTTTTTAGAAGTTCATAAAACGTTGCCTGTTATTTCTTAGTAATATAAAATATATGGTTTTCTAACAAAAACGTTTATCTTAAAATATTTAAAAATAAATTTCAGGCTACTCCTAAGGTTATATTTACTTTTCCACTGTAGGAAAAGCTGGTTGTTGTAGTTGTATTTGTTTGTTTGTTTTAGTCTCCTCCTAGTTTTTATTATTATAATGTGGAATGAGGAATGTTAGATTGAAAAGTGAATTATTTTATAGACAAAAATCATTACTTGATTCACCTCCTGGTACAGCAGATGGAACTCCTGAAAATATGCCCTTTTGCCTTATGGAAGAGTAACAGTTATGCTTACTTCTGAAACATACTTGGTGGTGGCCCTAAATAGTGACACCATAGTAAACATTTTGAATATTTGCAATTAATTTTTATAGTCATAGGGCTCCAAAAGGCACTGCAGGTATCTTAGCAGGTATTTCAATAAGGCTAAAAGTTGCCTGACTGTTTAAAAATATTAGCAAGGCACAAAACATGGCAGAAGTATTGTCCTCAGATATTATTTTTTTCCATATGCTCCTGATTCCAGACATGACAAGTTATTTTTCAAATATTTATTATAAAAGTTTTTATTTATTTATTTGACAGAGATCACAATAAGGCAGAGTCAGGCAGAGAGAGAGAGGAGGAAGCAGGCTCCCTGCTGAGCTGAGAGCCCGATGTGGGCCTCGATCCAAGGATCCTGGAATCATGACCTGAGCCGAAGGCAGATGCTTTAACCTACTGAGCCACCCAGGCTCCCCCATGACAAGTTATTTTGATAGATGTATATACAGTGTATTTTCCAGTTATAAGAAAAATGGTTCTGCTATTTTTAACCTTTTTAAAAATTAAATAATTTTTTTCATTGAAATTTTATTTTTTAATGTTTTACTTTTCTTTTCTTTTTTTTTAAAGATTTTATTTATTTATTTGAGAGACAGAGATCACAAGTAGGCAGAGAGGCAGGCAGTGAGAGAGAGAGAGAGAGGGGGAAGCAGGCTCCCTGCGGAGCAGAGAGCCCGATGCGGGGCTCAATCCAAGGACCCTGAGATCATGACCCGAGCTGAAGGCAGCAGCCCAACCCACTGCGCCACCCAGGCGCCCCAATGTTTTACTTTTCAATATACTACTTAGAATATAAAACCTATTCCATTTTGTAAGATGTTTACCATTTAAAAAATGGTAATTTTCTCATTGTGTCTTCCCCTCACATTGCTTTATTTTGAATAAAAAATTTCACAATAAACATAACTGATGCTTTCCTTCTGATGGTCCCTCTGTTGGTCATATTGTATATGAGCCATGACAATTAGTTTTACAAAATTTATTGATGTTTGTTGATATGTTTTATCATAACTAATTTTCCCTCCCTTATCTAGATTCCCCAGCTTTCAGACAGGTGGACACTTCAATAAACCATACCCAAGGGATGTATCAAGTACTTCTTAGACATTCTCTCAGATCCTTGAGGTCTCATTTTGCCTAGGGATTTGCAATAGGTTCTGCCAGAGGCACCACTGTGACAACTGATGTCCATGGTCTATCTCCTGCTAAGCTCAAGAGGTCACTGGTTTCCAAGTTTATCTATACAATTAATGCATTCCAGCAAGTTCTTTTTTTTAATATTAACAAACTTATTTTAAAGTTTATATGGAGAGGCAAAGACTCACAATAGTCAACATAGTGTTGAAGGAGAACAAAGACTGAGGACTGACTTCAAAGTTTACTAAAGCGATTGGGCGCCTGGGTGGCTCAGTTGGTTAAGCCTCTGCCTTCCGGCTCAGGTCATGATCCCAGGGGCCAGGGATCGAGTCCGGCATTGGGTTCTCTGCTCAGCAGGGAGCCTGCTTCTCCTCATCTCTCTCTCTGGCTGTCTCTCTGCCCATTTGTGATCTCTCTCTCTGTCAAATAAATAAATAAAATCTTAAAAAAAAGTTTACCATAACGATAATTGTAAGCATGATATTGTAATACCACAGAGAGACTAGATTAAAGCAACAGAATATATATTATCAATTATATTTTATATTTAATAGAAAAGCAAAAGCAATACAAGAGAGCAAAATACAATCTTTTAAACAAATGGTTCTGTAGCAATGGTGAAGCTAAATCTAAAAATATAAAATAAAATAAATCCAGGCAGATATCCTACACTCTTCACAAAAATGAACTCAGATTGGATTATAAACCTAAACATGAAACATGTAGAAGGTAATATAGAAGAAAATTTAAATGACCTTGGTTTTCGCAATAACTTTAGCTACAAAAGCACAAGCACTGAATTTAAAAATGTCTACTCTGTGAAACACAATGCCAAGAGAATGAAAAGGCAAAGCACAGACTATGAGAAAAAATTTGCAAAATACACATCTGGCAAAGGACTGTTAATCAAAAATACACAAAGACCCCTAAAAACTCAACAATGGGGGAAAGACCGGATTAAAAATGAGCCAAAGGCCTTAGCAGATACCTCACCAAAGAAAATATTACAGATGGCAAATAAGCATATAAAAAGATGCTTCACATCACATGTCATCAGGAAAATGCAAATTAAAACAAAAAAGAGACACCAGTACATACCCAGAATCCAGAGCACTGACAACAGAACACGAAATGTTGGTGAGGATGTGGAGCAACAGGAATGTTCTTCCATGTGTATTGAGAATAAAGAATGGAAAACAACTTGGCAGTTTCTTACAAAACTAAACATATTCTTGCCAGATGATTCAGCAGTAGCAGCTCTTGGTATTTATCCAAAGAAGATGAAATCTATACCCACAAAGATGTCTATAGTAGTTTTATTCATAACTGACAAAAGCTTGGAAGCAACCAAGATATCCTTCCATAAGTGAAAGGTCAAAGAAAGTGTAGTACATGCAAACAATGGAATATTATTTAATGCTAGAGAAATGAATTACCAAGCTATGAAAAGATATGGATATAAATATTTAATAAATATTTGATTTTAGGCTTCTACAAGTCTATCAATGTTATTAGTATATTTTAACAGTGAATGCTCAGCATTCATGAATTTACCTAATAAAACATTTTGGGTTCAATATTTTAAATACTTCAACCTCTATGATTATATTCCTAATAATTTTGAATTGGGGTAAATAAACCTTAATTTTTTGTAACTTGTTTCTTATTGCAAGAGAGCTCAATGAAATTTTAGAAAATAAAAATTTACAAAAAAAAGTTTAGTTTATTATTGCCAAATAATTTAAAACTTTATCTTATATTCAAATACATATATTTTTCTAAATTGATTTATATGCTACTAAAACCAAAAACTTTTAGTTATACTAGATTTCATATCCTGCAATCAATGCCAGAAATCCATCTGGCAATGATTTGTCTTAAATAGAGTTAAGATGGGTGTTATTACAATGCAAGATGGAAACAAAGATAGTATAACAATTGGTGTTACATAACTTTTCCGTTTTGATCAAATTACTAATCTACAAAAGGCTTTTATCAGTGACAGACTTGGGACTTTAACAAAACTTTTAAACTAGCATGTGCGACTCATTCCTAGAAAACAACACAATCAATAACACTTTATTTAGATTAAATCATGACTATTTCTCCATTTGAATAAAAAAGGTAGCAACCCCAATAAGTTTATTGAACATGAAAAGTTGAAATGCTATAATGCTCCTAAGGAATTAAATGATCCAGTCCAAGAATTACTAAAAAAGGATATAAATTACCAAAGTGTTTGTATAATTGTAATGTACAACTGCCCATTATCGTTCCATAGTGTAGGCTTGTACAAGAACTCTATAAAAGAACTCCACTTCTAAACTGTGGAAAATATGTTCCCTTTTCCCCTATATACAACTATTAAGCCATTCATTTAGCTTTTAAAATATCCACTTAATACAGGCTTTTTACACATTTGAACAGGCAGCAGGGCTCTATTCTTATCGCTTACATCTGAAGGATAGACTTCTAGCGTAAGAGGTAAAGCCCATAAAGGAGCCCAATAATAACAACAAAATACAGTTTAGTGAGCCCTTACAATCTGCCAGCTACCTTTCTGAGAATACTTCAATTAATAAAACATATAAAATACCTGACCACAAAGAGCTCACATTCTTTTGAAATATAATAGTGAAATAAACCAATAATAGAGGGGCACCTGGGTGGCTCAGTCCATTGAGTGACTGCCTTTGGCTTGGGTCATGATCTCAGGGTCCTGGGATGTAACTCCCCAGCAGGCTTTCTAGGCAGTGGGGTGTTTTCTTCTTCCTCTGCGCACCCTCCCAATTCTCTCTCTCTCTGTCTCAAATAAGAAAATAAACCAGTAATAGAATAATGATTGATGGTTGATGGTGATAAGTGATACAAAGAAATACAAGAAAGGTAAAAGCCATTGGGGAATGCTGGGATGAAAGTTAATTTTATTTTGTTTTGGGTGGTTATATCTCATTTATGAGATGTTATTTGCACAAAGACCCAGGAAGTGAAGGAGAGTGTTATACAAATATTAAAGGAAAAGATTGCTCTAGGCAGAGCAAGTAAGTATATAGACTTTGTGTGAACAGCTTGTCTGTTACTTTTGAGGAAAAGCAAGGAGGCCAATGAGGAGTTCATAGTGGTGGAGAGAGGAAGAACGTATTGATGTATGACCTTCTAGTACATTGAAATGCCTTCAGTTTTTATTTAATATGAAAGGGGAAGATACCAAAAGTCTTTCAACAGCAGAATAAAATCATATGACTTGATTTTTAGGTTAAATTGCTGTACCAAAATAAATTTGCATGGAGAAAGGAGTGCAGTATGTGTGGAAGTGGGGTTATCAATCAAGTCAATAATTCAGGAACATATGATGGTGTTTTTAGCATGCTGGGTGGTAATAGAAGTGGTGAGGTATGGTTTTCATTGTGTATATATTTTGATGGTGAATATTCTGGTGAACAGGATGGGGTATGTGCAGGACAGACATCAACATTTATTTTACCTGCACAAACAGAAGGGTGGAGTCTTCATTCCCTGATATGGAGAGAACTCTGAGTTCAAATGTTCTTTCTCATTAAATGGCATAGTGATGATGAGGATTTAGTCAGACAGTGAAAGAGAGCAGTAAGCATAGTGTTAAGCGGTAAGACATTATAATACATTGGAACATCAAAAAACGTTGTGTTGGATCATCTGTTTATGTGAGTAAATAAATAAATAAAGCTTCCTGGGGTTCTGATAGAGGTAAAGAAGACTGTATATGATCCAAAGGGGCACGTGCACCAAATGTTTATAGCATTAATATCCACAATAGCCAAACTATGGAAAGAACCTAGATGTCCATCAACAAATGAAATATATATATATATATATATATATATATATATATATATATATACACACACACAATGGAATACTATTCAGCCATCAAAAGAAATGAAATCTTGCCATTTGCGTTGACATGGATGGAACTGGAGGGTATTATGCTTAGCAAAATAAGTCAACCAGAGAAAGTCACTATCATATGATCTCCCTGATATGAGGAAATGGAGGTGCAATGTGGGGGGTTTGGGGAACAGGAAAAGAGTAAATGAAACAAGATGGGATCGGGAGGGAGACAAACCATAAGAGACTCTTAATCTCACAAAACAAACTGAGAGTTGCCGGGGGGGGGGTGGGGAGGTTAGGGAGAGGGTGGTGGGGTTATGAACATTGGGGAGGGTATGTGCTGTGGTGAGTGCTGTGAAGTGTGTAAACCTGGCGATTCACAGACCTGTACCCCTGGGGCTAATAATACATTATATGTTAATTAAGAAGAAGAAAGAAGAAGAAGAAGAAGAAGAAGAAGAAGAAGAAGAAGAAGAAGAAGAAGAAGAAGACTACTATAAATCAAATGCTATGGTTTTCAGCATAGAGTGTGTAATCAGGCATATTTTATTAAAGTAACCAAGTAAAATGAGGTCGAAAATTGGAATAACAGAAAACATAAAAATCAGAGATTTTAAAAAGAGATATGGGACAGTGTAGAGAATATAGTCAATGATATTATAATAGTGTTATATGGTGACAGATGGTGGCTATATTTGTAGTGATCATAGAATAATGTATGGAGATCTTGAAAACCTGAAACCAATGTAACACTGACTATCAACTACACTCAAATAAAAAAATAGTAAAAGGAAACATTTTAATTTAAAAAGATAAAAAGAGGGACAAGAATTTGAAAAGTGAATTTCAAAAAGAGTAAAGATGAGGCTAAGACATACTCTGAACCTTGAGGAAAACACCATTTTGAAAATTCTTCCCATTTTGAGAAAACTCAAATGAATCAATACCATAAAAGAACCCATTTTAACCGAGAGATGTAATGAATGCTCAAGAAATAATTTTATGACAGGATAATTCTTCCCTATGAAACAGCATACAGAAACCCGGGGAAACACCTGGAAGCAAAATAAACTATACTGAAAATAAGAATTAGGAAAAAGATAAATGATGAAAGATAAGAAAATTAGACCTGCGACAGAGACCTAGTGAAGAGAATTTTTAGCTTGTGGTTTAATGTTTTTGAGGATAATCTAGAGTTCATAACTGCCTTGAGGCAGGCTGGTTGTAGGCAGTTTAGGCAGACCCCTAAGAGAGGCCTACTTTGGGCTGGACAAAGACAAATCCAACCATTTGACTAAAGTGTCTGTGAAGATGTTGAAGTCAGATGCAGCAGAGAAAGACCTGTCAAACCTAATCTCAGAAATGGAGATGATGAAGATGATTGGACAGCACAAGGACACCATCAACCTGCTGGGTCCTGCACACAGGATGGTCCTTCGTACACTATCATGGAATATGCCTCCAAAGACAACATACAGGAGTACCTGCAGGCCCAGAGGCCTCCTGACCTGGAGTACTGTTACAATATCAGCCACAATGCAGCAGAGCAACTCTCCTCCAAGCACCCGGTATACTTTGCCTACCAGGTAGCCTGAGGCATGGAGTACCTTGCCTCCAAGAAGTGCATACACCAAGACCTGGCCACCAGGGAAGTGCTGGTGACAAAGGACAACATGATGAAGATCTCAGACTTCAGCCTTGCCAGAGATATCACCACATCAGTTACTATAAAATGAGAACCAACAGTGGACTGCCTGTGAAGTGGATGGTCCCTAAGGCCATGTTTGACCAGATCTACATCCACCAGAGTGACTTCTGGTCTTTTGGGGGTGATCCTGTGCAAAATTTTCACTCTGGAAGCCTCCCATATCCTGGAGTGCCTGTGGAGGTGGTTTTCAAGCTGCTGAAGGAGTCATTTGATGGATAAGCCAATAAGTGCACCAGAGAGTTATACACAATAATGAGGGGTGGCTGGCATGTGGTACCTTCAAGCTGCTGGTAGAAGACCTGGATCATACTGTGGCCTTGACCTCCAACCAGGAGTACCCGGACCTGTCCTTGGCCCTGGAACAATACTGTCTATGCTTTCCCAACACCCAAAGCTTCACCTGCTCCTCAGAGAAGAATTCCACCTTCTCTCATGTGCCGTTGCCCAGGGAGGCCTATCTGCCCTGACACCCAGCCCAGCTTGCCAATGGTGGACTCAAATGACTAGTATCCCTATTACTCCTGTCCAGATTCCGTCATAAGCTGTAACCCTTACCCCCCACCCTCCCTGCAAGACTCACTGCCTTCTCCTTTGTCCCTTTCCTACTGGCAGGAGCCAGCTGCCTACCTGAGGCCTTCACCCCTTGAAGTTCACCTCTCTTCCCCTTCCTCTTCCTCCTCCTTACAACCTGCTCATGAAAGAAAGGAACAGAGAGGCAGGTACTTGCTCGTGGCTACTTCCTTCCCTCCCATATGTTGGACCAAGACCCCTCCCTGTCATCTGGTACTGCCTAGACGTCGAGAGAGTTGGAGATGAGGCATGCCAGTGAAAGCTGTCGGAGCTTTCCTGGTTTGGTTTTGTCTGCTTAGCATAACATGTAAGACTGAGTTCTGGTGGCAGGGACCTAGTCCTTGGGGCTATAGCACTAGTGAGGGGAGGTCAACTGCTCTGGGCCTTGGCTAAGAGCAAGCCCTGCTCCAGAGATATGGTGCCAAGGGCTTATCAATTTTGATACTAATTTGCTTTGCTGACCAAATACCTGGTATCAAAAGATGGGAAGGCAAAGACTGGAAGCAGTGTTGTGACCATGGGGTCCAGCCCCAAACTATGAAGAAAACACAAAGTGTATAAATCTGAGTAAGTATATATTTACACACCTTTTTAAATAGGTTGTTATCAAAGATTTAATCAATGGGTAATATGCTCCTCGTGGCTGGGAAGCATCAGTTGCCATATATTAAAAACAAAGAAAAGAGGTGTCTGGGTGGCTTCCTCCAAGAAGTGTCCCTTCTTTTCAGGTCATGATCCCAGGGTCCTGGGATGAAGCCCCACATCAGGCTCTCTGCACAGTGGGAAACCTGCTTCTCCTTTTCCCTCTGCCCTGCTTATAGTTCCTCTTCCTGTCTCTCTGTCTGTCAAATAAATAAAATATTTAAAAAAAAAACAAGAAAGAAACAAAATGTTTTAAAAGGCCTTTTTTTTTTTTAATTTTCTAGGGGTGCCTGGATGACTTAGTTGTTTAAGCAGATGTTTGCCTTTGGCTGAGGTCATGATTCCAGTGTACAGGGATCCAGCCCTGCATGGGACTACTTGCACCCCAAGGAGCTTGCTTCTTCCTCTCCCTTTGCACATGATTCCCCCTGTTTGTGTGCTTCTTCTCTCTCTCTCTCTCTCTCTTGCTGTCAATAAATAAAATAAAATCTTTTACTAAATAAATAAAAAAATAAATAAATTTCTAAACCTACTTTCAGTTTAGGTCCCTTAACAAAAATTGCTACTGCTTCATTAAAAAAAAAAAAAAAGGATAATTTAGAAAGATGCTTCCAGAGTTAAAAATCTGTTTTGTTTCTTTGTCAGGATTCAATATAGAAGTGCTTTAAAAAGTAAAAGAAAAAATATGCTATATTAACTCTAATCACACTATAACTTTGGTGGTTATATCAAGATAATGAAAAGTGATTTTAAAGCAAATTTCATTATCAGACATAAAGATCAAGTCAAAATTACAGAAGAGTAAAAGGATGAATTCATCAGGGAGTATAATAATTCTTTTTTTTTTTAAAGATTTTATTTATTTATTTGACAGAGAGAGATCACAAGTAGGCAGAGAGGCAGGCAGAGACAGAGAGAGGAGGAAGCAGGCTCCCTGCTGAGCAGAGCCCGATGCGGGACTCGATCCCAGGACCCTGAGATCATGACCTGAGCCTAAGGCAGCGGCCTAACCCACTGAGCCACCCAGGCGCATCGGGAGTATAATAATTCTTGAATTTTAATACGTAACAACAGATTTGGGGATATATAGGGAAAAACTAAGAACAAAAATCATAACTTCTACCTTGGACGACAAATGGAAAATAATTTCAACACCCTTATTTTAAGATTACATAGACAAATGGTCATCATATTGGTAAGATATGTAAGACTTGAACAAAATGATCAACTAACTAGATATGCTTGATATTACATTACAGTAACTGAACTAACTGAGGTCAGTCTTTGGTGAATCACAGAAACAGGTGGAGTTGTCAAACAAAGGAATCTTTGTTTACAACATACAAGGAGTTCACAGGGAATAAGTTCCAAAGCCTTGACTGTTTGAACAGGAGAGAGATTTTTATTTAGTATTTAAGATGAATACTCAGAAGGGAGAGTTTTATTATCCCGTGTATGGTTGGTCATAAGGTTGTGGATGCATGCACATCCACTTATGTATTTGTGCAATATGTATTGCATGTTCACCTGAATGAAGCTTGTATTCCACCGAGGGCAGAAACTTCAACATTAGAATAAAGCAGAGGTAACTGTTGGACAAGGGAAAGGAACTCTGCAGGCTTCAAGAGCAGATAGAAACTAGATGGGATCTTGGGCTCATTTTCTGGGACAAGGAATGAAAGGCCTTGATTGCTTTTGAAATAGCACTAGGAGTTTTACCACTGATTTATTGTCTCAATAGCTTAGGCTATTTCCTGGTCTGGTGGTGACTGTTAGTTTTCCCATTGCCTTGTTCCCTCAAAATCCTTAGGAGTGAGGTTTTTGCATTTCTTTGTAAGAACCTCCCAGGAATTTTTGGAAGAAGTGTGCTGGGGCAAGTACACAGGTGGGGTATAGATCATTGAAAATAGCTGGGGACAAAAAATGACTTTTCTTATGTCAGGAAAACTATATGTCATCTTAATTTTCTAGGAACCTCTAACTCTTTCTGCTGATGTTACCAGCAGGCATCTGAGATATTACTGATTGTTCTCTTGAACCTAAGGAAAAGGAAATGTAGAAAGCAAAAGAAAAAACTTTAAAATCTATCCTGCAACTCATCAATTCACTGCAGCCACCTCTCTGTCTTTCCCTTTCTCTTTTTCTCTCTTTCTCTTTCTCTCTCACTTTCTCTCTCACATACGCACAACACACGCAAATCGACTTAAAGCAATTTTTAATTTTCCCTATTCCATTTTAATATACTTGAGGCATGATCATTTTCTTAGTAAATACAAGAAAAAAAAATCTAGGATTCCATCATTCTGTGTGATTAAAGTATTGAGGAATTTACTTCCAATAGCACTTATAAAAACATATTTTATTTAAGGAATATTATATAATCAGGTGCCTGCATTTTTCTTATTCTCTAACTAGTGTTATTTGGCAATTAATATTTTGTCAATCAATATTCCCCTATACCTGAATGTGTGGGCAGTGAGAGATGAGTTAGAGGCAAGGATGGTGAACACTCCCAACAACTGCAGACTACATATATCTTAAGCCATGATTTTCTTTGCAAAGGTCAACATTGATAATGTTCTAGTCATACTTCCGTGTACCAGGAAAGAAGTAGCATATTTCTTGAAAGACACAGCTATCAAAGCTCCATTGAGAATCAGTAAAGATGGAGAAGGGATTTGCAAATTAAATATCTGATAATGGACATCTACTCTGATTATTTAAAAATGAATAAAAATAAAAAACCTTACTAATAACCAAACAGAGTATCCAATTTTACATGTGAAGGAAATAATGGAAGAGACATGTCACCAAAAGTATATGGATGGCTTATAAGCACATGGCCAATTTCTCAACATTTAAACATTAAAGAAATACAAATTAAAATCATAATGAGACATGCTTACATATCTATTAGAATGGCTAAAATTATAAAGGCTAATTGTACTTGGTCTGAGCTAGATTGAGAAGAAACAAAAAATCTAAACTGTTGTTGGCATATATCATGATACAACCACTTTGGAAAATAGTTTCAAAATTTTTTTAAATGAAAAATATGTTGCAGTTACACAAATAGCCATTTTATTCTAGGCATTTCACCAAGAGAAACAATCCCTATGTTCATACAAGGACTTGTATGTGAATTTCATAGCAGCTTTATTTTTAAGAATTGAAAACAGTGGAAATGTTCATCAATGTCCATCAATAGAGCAAAGACAATTGGAGATTCTCAAAGTAATGATGCCGAGAAAAGAAAATCCAGGCCATGAATAGTATATACTGTGTGATTCCATGACTACAAAAAATCTAGAAAATACAAATTTATATATAGTCACAGTCATCAAATATATGGTGTGATTTTAGTGCCTTCTTCTGTGCTCCCATAGCTTCCTACACTTGGATCTCCGAGCATTTCTTACACCATGTGAAAATATGAACTCTTTCTCTTTATTCTGTCTTACTAGAATAAGAATCCTTGAAATTTTATGGACATTTGAACTCTCAGTTATTAGCAAAAATTCTATCACACAGTAAGTTTCCAAATATAAAAGCCAGAGTTTTACAATGACTTCGAAGCTTTTACATGATCTAGCCACTCATTTAACCTCTGTGACCTCTTTCCCTGCTACTCTTCAGTCACTCACAGTGGCCTCCTTGCTATTCCTCAGATATGCCAGGCATGATCCAACCTTATGGCCTTCAAGATAGCCAATTCCTTTGTCTGGAGTGACCTTATTGCTGATAGTTCTGCGCAAATTCATCACCTTCCCATACATTTGTTCAATTGTCAGCTTCATTGTAACTACCCTGATCTTTCTATTAAAAGATTTAACTCCCCATCCCCTGCCTAGCAACCTTGATTTTTCTCACCCTGATCGAATTTTTCTTTTTCCCCATTGTACTCTTCCTTTTTGAATGCACTATGCCATTTTTATTAAGGTTTATAGCTTTGAATTGTCTCACCCATTAAAATAAAAGTTCTACAAAGCCAAGTATTTCATTTACCAGTGTAGTCTGAAGTAATATCTGCCATATAATAGTTCAGTAGACAACTGGTAAATTTCAAAATAAATCAATGTTGAGAGTATACTGAATTTCATAAGTCATTTCAATATTTTTTTCCAAAAAATAAACTACATAAAACATACTTTAAATTTACTTTCAAAATATTTTATAGCATATAATGGACAATATACATAAGCCTAAAGAAACAATCCTATAATTAACCATTTCATACCTACTTAAAAACTGCATAATACCACACTCTTAGATCCTCTTTGAATGCTCTAAAATAACCCTTCAAAGGAAATACATTTTTAAAACTCACATATTTTTTGGCAAATAATTTAATAAAATAAAAGTTTCATTCATCTATGTAGATCAAAATAAATATTTTTAATAAGCATGAAATTATAACTCTGAAGTGTGCTAAAATGAAACCACCTGCTAAGGGTGAGAGAACAAAAATAAACATCCTTTTTCCAAATAAGAGGAATTTATTACCTTTGAATCAAAGCATGTGGATTTGTTTTAACTGGCAATAAAGCAATATGGAGACACAAACCATAGAAAGTCATATTTTAGATTTCCAAAAGACTTCTAAGTGAAGAGTATACATTTTTTAATTGCTACATAATGCTACATAATGACAAGATGACAGGTTGTGACAAATAGCATTTTAAAAGCTCTACTCATAATGGAACGAAAGATGTCATTTCCCTATAATTTTATATATGTCTTTAATTTACTATATCTGGATCAACATATTACCAAACAGATGTTCATCAAAGACTAAATCATTTTTAATGGAACATAATAATTTGAACCTACATCTATTAATCATTTTTTTCGATCTAACATTTATAGTCTCGCTAAACATTTTATCAGTTGTTGACAAAATTCAAAATAAATAGGATAAAAAGTCGTGTTTGGAAAAGTAGATTTTTTTTCAAATTTGCATTTAAATGAAAATATTTGCTGATATTTTTAAAACTTTAAAAGTAATTTTATATATATATCTGACCTATCAGATGATATAAAATTTTTGGAGAAAATATGACATATTTTTTGATCTTGGTTGAAGGTATTAATAAAGAGCAACTGTTTGTATTATTTGTATTGTGATATCTTAGTTAATAAACATGGATAACTGGTATAAAATATGTTTTTTTAAAAATTTTATTTATTTACTTGACAGAGATCATAGGAAGGCAGAGAGGCAGCCAGAGAGAGAGGAATGGAAGCATGCTCCCAGCTGAGAAGAGAGCCCACTGTAGGACTCAATCCCAGGAACCTGGAATCATGACCTGAGCCGAAGGAAGAGATTTTAACCCACTGAGCCACCCAGGTGCCCTAAAATATGTTTTTTTTTTTAATATAGAAGTATAGTTCTTGCCAAAATATGGAACTAGCTGGAACTGAATGCCTCCTTCAAAGTCAGCTCTGGAGAAATTATGCCAGTGTAATATGGAACTATTTCAGATATTAACCAAAAAGAAAGAAATGATGATAAATTCCTTAAAAGACTCAAAGTTGCCCTTGACTGGTATGTTTCAAGCTCTATTCCTGGTTTGAAGACAGGTTTTAACAGGCCTGTCACTGTAGAAATCCACTAGATGTTTAGAGGCTATCAGAACTTTACAAAAACCTTCAAGGGGTAAAGACTTGAAAATTCTTTAGAGAGATTAGCTCCCTAAGGCATTATTCCTCCACACATTTTCCTCCAATCAATTAAGACTGATGGATGAGGGGCACCTGAGTGGCTCTCTCATCACGTGGGTGGTGGGTTAAGCCTCTGCCTTCATCTCAAGTCATGGTCTCTGGGTCCTGGGATCCAGCCCCACATCGGGCTCTGCTCAAAAAGAAGCCTGCTTCCCTCCCTGCTTGCCTGCCTCTCTGCTTACTTGTGATCTCTCTCTCTCTCTCTTTCTCTCTCTCTGTGTCCAATAAATAAATAAAATCTTTAAAAAAAAGCTGATGGATGATAAATTATGAAAACTGCTCCCTCCAAATGATGCTTCTTCATAAGGATTTAAGAATTTAAAATTGTAAGAATTTAAAATTGAAACTTGATCATAGGATTTATCTTATAGAATAAAATCAAGTGAAGGCAGTTATTATTAGTTCTGAAGTATTGGTGATTCTGAATTCTTGGCCTCATTAGTAAATTTATTTTTAAATTCTCCCATGGAGTGGTGATTGGCCTTCAGTCTTTCATTGATATACATCATTGGGTCAAATGAGATGTGTGTGCCCAGAACTATATATAATCTTTTTTGTATTTCACTGGAGATGGCATTTCTGAGTTTTGTTCAATTGAATTTGGACAGATGTTTTAATAGTCACTTCTAGAGTTGGCCCTGGAGAATATCTTCCTTTTTTTCTCTTCCCGATTCTCTGAAAAACCCTGACTAATTCACATTATCACAGTAATATCACATTTCAAGTTTTTCCAAACACTAAAGCTGCAAAATAGAAGGAAGCTACTCAGAATGGAATACTATTATGAATGATTGAGAAAGAAAACATTATTATAATTAAGCTACCAGGTTTCAATGTATTTTATTGTTGCTTAGAAAATCCTAGCATACCCAGACTTTACAGAGATTTGATGATCCTAAGAAGAGCTGAACTCATGGACCAAAATAACTATGCACATAAAAAGTACAATTACTTACCTAAAAAATATGATGTGGTTAACTTTATATGCCAATCCAAGTGTTATTGGAACAGGAATTAAAAAAATAGCTTAGGGGCGCCTAGGTGGCACAGTGGATTAAGCCACTGCCTTCAGCTCAGGTCATAATCTCAGGGTCCTGGGATCAAGTCCTGCATCAGGCTCTCTGCTCAGCAGGGAGTCTGCTTCCCTCTCTCTCTCTCTGCCTGCCCTCTGTCTACTTGTGATCTCTCTCTGTCAAATAAATAAATAAATAAAACCTTAAAAAAAAAAAGAATGACTGTACTTTTAAAAAATAGCTTAAAAGGAGCGCCTGGGTGGCTCAGTGGGTTAAGCCGCTGCCTTCCATTCAGGTCATGATCTCAGGGTCCTGGGATCAAGCCCCACATCGGGCTTTCTGCTCAGCAGGTAGCCTGCTTCTCTTCCTCTCTCTCTGCCCACCTCTCTGCCTACTTGTGATCTCTCACTGTCAAATAAATAAATAAAATATTTTTAAAAATAGCTTAAAAGTATATGATAAAATAATGATATACATATACAAGGAAAAGAAAGATACTATACTGTGAATATAAATTAAGTGAAAATTGTTGAAATAAAGAATACAATAAATGGAGACTAAGATGAATATAGCTGTAAAATGAATAAATGAGTTGGGAAAAACAAACAAATTAATGACTTCTGCCCAAATACAGCAGAAGAGAAAAAAAAATAAAGAAAATATTTAAATAAGTACTGAGATAAATTTTGGAGAATTAAAGAAAGATAAAAGATACCAGACTTAAAATGATGCCAAACATGAGATATCAGAAACAAAACAAAACAAAAACTACACACACTAAAAACCACTCGTATACATTATGGTGAGTTTTAAGAATATCAAAAACAGAGAAGAGCATAAATGATGCCCAAGAGAAGAACAGATCACCTAAAATGTACAAGAATAATACTGACAGCACAATTCTCAATAGTAATAGCATATAAAGAGACAGCTGGGAGTTTTTATAGATGGAAAAGATATTTGAAACTAGGTATTATACATCAATCCAAATTATTGATTAAATTTGAGAGCACAGTAAAAATACAATGAAGCATGTTAGGTCTTAGAACATTTATCACACAGAGACACACATTTTGGAAAACTTCCTTGGAAGACAGCTCAATTTAGATCGAGAAAACAGAATTATGTACTCAAAGGCACATTTTGAAGGAAGGATTGAATATAGTCTGCACTGCAAATATTCTTTAATCGTATGTTCTGAATTTCCTAAATTTAAGAAGTATTTGTTCAAATATTTATCTTTAAATAAATCCTAGGAGACTTTTTCTTGGATTCTGGAAAATCAGTCCATTTGGATACAAATCTTTTTGTCACTGATGGAAATTTTGATAGCCCTTAACTGTGGAATGCCTAATGTATTGTTACAGCAATTGTGATTTGCCAATACATGGGTGATGTGTGTGTGTTGTGTGTGTTTATTTTTATTTTTGATGGTTTAACTCTTCTATGAGATTTTTAAGTAGACATGATTTTAATAAATTATGATTTGTTGAAATTTATCTGAGGTCATATATAATAAAATGAAATTTGTGTGAACTAAAGAAGTGCATCTCCATTTTTTTTGTTTTAAGAGTAGACTGGTCTTTAAAAATTGTCCAAAGAAGTACATTATATTCATTATTAAATTTGATAATATACAATAAAGTATTTATGGTCATACTGGACCATATCAAATTCTACTATTAATTCATATTCATAATTACCATAAGAGGAAAAAGGGATATTTTTCAAAATAATAAAAAATTAGCGTATTTTTCAGAATATGATATAGTGTTATTCACTGAACTGAGGGAACAAATGTCAAAGTCTAACACAGTTTACAGAATGTTTTAACATAAATTGAAATTTAAATCTGACCAAATTTCACAGTTTTAAGTAAAATGATAGCACTTTATATCCTTGAAAAGTGGTAAGTGACCCAAAACATGGCTTAGAAAAACAAATTTAACACTACACTAGTCTGAGATGGTTAAGTTATGGTACAACTTGCCATTGTGTATCATCAAATGGTATATTTTTTTCTTTTGGGCTTGTCATTATATTTTATTTTAGCCATTCTGGTAAGTGTGTAGTGATATCTCAGTGTCATTTTAATTGCATTTCCTTGATGTCTAATTATGTCAAAATATATTACTTTGATGTTTAATGCTCTGAACTTTCTCAGTTCAAGACCATGAAGCCACTTAGGAAAAATACAGTTGCAGAGGCACTCATAGACCAACTCTTATTTCGAAATAAGAAGAAACATTACTACCCATTCCAACAAAAAATAGATTTGTTATGCAGCAGGGATTTTATAAATTACCTGACACAACTTATATAGTAAGATGAAATGGGACAGGCGGCTTCTTGCAGCTATATACAACATCATTTTAATTTCAATTTTCAGTATAATTTTTCCAAGGTATACACAGAATATATATTTAATGTAAATTGTGAACATTTTAAACTCTGTATATGGAAATTAGTCAATTTTAAGTTTATAACAATCAAAATTAACGGAAGTTTATTTTAAATTAGTTAGCTTTCTCTGCATTGCAAGACAGAATAATCAAGAATTGGTAAGAAAAAAGTAATCTCTGTAAAATTACCGGGGGTGCATTATAAAGTGTTCGGTAACCGATCAAACTCACAATTTGGATTGAATGGCAAGTGATTTTTAAAATCTGGAACTCATTGTCAATTTTTTTTTCTTCATTGTGTCTTAATAAATTACTGTGTTCATTTGCATGGAAGTGAAGAAAAATGCATGACATTTCATCTCAACACTAACACCTTTAACTGGCAACTCTGAATGTACTTTACAGCAGTGTAACAAAGTAAAGATCAATGATGTTTCATGAAATATCTGTTATAATTCTCAAGGAGATAGGGAGTTTGTGCAAAAATGCAAATCACTTTGCGACTAAACACATTGTTTATTTCAGCTAATTTTAAGAAAATATGCTGAGAATCTCTCAAAAAAGGAAGCAATGATTTAGGTTTGCCTTCAAAATCCTTATCTAATCCTGAACCAACAGCCATAGTTCAAAGAGCAACTAATTTGAGTAGCTCCAATTTACACATTTCCTAACAATGCTTAATTTAGTGGAATTTCTGTCCAATTATGTTAATTTGATGTAATGAAAGACAAAAGTTCAAAAAGATCATCCTTAATTTATATAGATGCCAAACTCTGCATTTTCTGAATGACGCCCAGGAACGTATTTTCAAAAACAAACAAACAATGCCAGAACCACTATTAGGTCATCTCTAGGCAGAAAGTGACTCAGAGCTTACATTACTCTCTCCCTGAAAGTATACTGTAGGCACTGAAACTACTACCCTGAGTCTGTGCTATCAAATTCCTTAAGTTAGAAAGTTTTAAAACCCGTCTGTGTGGGAGTATTTCATTTACAGATAGAGATTTGGTTGTTTATACATTTTCATACTTGATTTTTAGGGTGTAATAACTATGTTTTAAAATTCATGGTGGTTTTGAATACTGTTGGATAATTGAGCTAAAATGGTATATCCATTCCTCCTAGGAAACAGAAATTATAGAAAGGTAGTGCTTTTCAAATCTGACATCTTTGAGTCATTGTAGTTTCATATAAATGCAATAGGAAAAGTGTCATTCATGTTTATGATATTTTCTATAAATAAATTAGAATGTACTGGAGGCCTGATATAAAGTGGGATGCCTAAACTTCAGTAAGATCTTGTTTTCAATTCAAAATAAATTTTATTTTTTATTTTTTTATAATGTCCCTCAATTTCAGATAAGCACCCCCATAAGGTCCACTCCGTTTTTTTAAAGATTTTATTTATTTTATTTGACAGATAGAGATCACAAGTAGGCAGAGAGGCAGGCAGAGAGAGAGGGAAGAGGAAGCAGGCTCCCTGCTAGGCAGAGAGCCCGATGCGGGGCTCGATCCCAGGACCCTGGGATCATGACCTGAGCCAAAGGCAGAGGCTTTAACCCACTGAGCCACCCAGGCGCCCCCAAAATAAATTTTAAATTGAATTATGCACCTCTAAGTTCAGAGACAATAAACATCAACCAACACAATTAATAAGTTCTATTTCTTGAAATTTCGGGAACATTGATAGTCTCATCTCCTGGAAGAACAACAGCTAAAATTTTAGGTCATGGATTCTTGCTAAAATATCACTTTCCCAAAGAAAATTAATGTTAGGAATTTTTATTGATTGTTATTGATCATGAAGAATATAACAACCACGATAAAAAGAGTAGGAAAAACATGATATCTCATCTGTAAGGGCATGTGGAAAGTAGGAAATGCTAATAAAAATAACTACCATTATTTCCTAAGTTAACATAATATAACAGAACAAAAATATTTCAAAACAATGTTTTCTTTTTTTTTAAGATTTTATTTATTTATTTGACAGAGAGAGATCACAAGTAGGCAGAGAGGCAGGCAGAAAGAGAGGAGGAAGCAGGCACCCTGCTGAGCAGAGAGCCCAATGTGGGACTCGATCCCAGGACTCTGAGATTATGACCTGAGCCAAAGGCAGCGGCTTAACCCACTGAGCCACCCAGGCACCCCCATAACAATATTTTCTAGGCTCATTCTGATAACTCTTTTCTACATTCAAATTTAAAGGTTGAGGCATGTGATATATATTACACAAAAAACATCCCAAGGAATTCGTTAAAAAAAAACTTTAATAAAGAACAAATCCAAAGGAATTTCTTTTCTAATTTAATTAACAAATTATGAATTGACTTACCTATTTCATCACAGTGTATCAGGCACCAATAATATTTTTTAATCGTCACACCTGATGCAATAGTTATCATCTTTCAGACATACTGATCACGAACAAGCAAATAAACAAGAGCACCGTAGCTTAAGATCTACCTGCATAAATATAGGCTACTTCAGACAATCTCTTCACCACAACATAGAAATGAATAGAAATCATACATGCTCTGTATGGACATACAGATGAGATAGAAGGGGATGGATGTTAATATATGCAGAATCTTTATTAATTACATTGTAAACCATAATATGGAAAAACAGAATACAATTTTAGAAATACCCAGGTCACCATCATTGTTTTATTTTTATATGTGTAGATAAGGAGTTTAATAAACAATCCATGACTATTCAACTCTTTATATTTTGAAAATTTTAGTAAAAGTAACAAACCTACCACCTAGAAAATTATACTTATCTGCAACATACAGCTTTGCCAGCATGGTAGAGGAAAAGCAAAACAAAATAAGTAAGAAAAGTTTAACATTTCACAAGAGATTTGCTTTTATTTTTTATTTATTATTTTTTATTTTTCATTAATTATTTACTTCTATTTTCTACTTTATTTTAATGAAAATGTCATGACCATAACATAAGAGCAGAATTAAACCAACATGAGAAATTATTTTTTCATAAGTTAAAATAAACTAGCTTGGTGATTAATTCAAAATTATATTACAAATTTCAGTGTTCTTGAAGTAAGTATCACTGCATAAACAAATGAGTCAGGAGTCATAAACTAATGATGATTCTAAATGTTATTTAGAGAGACATTCTGTACTTAATATATTTCAAATATTCTACACAAGGCAAAGTGGATCCAAGTAATCTGTAGGCAAAATAAGATTTTAGAGAAGTATATATTTCCAACAGTATTTATAAAATATTACCTTTATGTAAGGCATCATCCTGGACTTTGTGGAAAACACACAAAGGAGTAAGAAGTGGCCCTTCAAGAAACATATACAATATCAAGGTTTAACATGAAGCAGCATGTCTTCTCTAAGTAAAAAAAAAAAAACATTGTACCAACTGACTTTACTGAAACTTTATATTTATTGCTCTCATTTTAGGTCATAGTGTCCTTCTGCATGCAGGCTGCTATAACGGACATGATATAGACTTAATAGCTTATAAAGAACAGGAATTTATTTCTCACAGTTCTAGAACGGAGAAGTTCAAGATTAAGGAATGGGCAGATCCAGGGAGAGCCCACTTCCTCATAGATGGCTATCTTCTCACTGTAAACGTACATGATGAATGAAGCAAGAGAACTCTCTGGGGTCTCCTTTAAAAGGACTGTAATCCCACTTATGACCTAATCACCTCCCAAAGGCCCCTATGTTTTAATACTAGCACTTCCAGAGTTAGATTCCATAATATGATTTTGGGAGACATAAACATTCACACCATAGTATATATAAACAAAAAAAGACACAAAAACAACAAACAAAAAAATTATTTTAACTACCTATTATTTTCAACTACATAAACTTTTAATTTGTTTCTATATAATATTAAATAACTCATTTGAGTGATTCACTTATATCCAATGCATCTGAGTGCAATTAAATTTGCTTACCCAGCATATCCAGAAGCATATTTCTTCAGACTATCCCATTCCCCACCTTACAGGATTTACCACAATTAGAAGACATGGGATAGAGGATAGATAGATAGATGTATACATAAACACACTTGTACATACACATATGCATATTTTTTCCTGTTAATGATACTCATGCAAATAAAATTTAATCTCAAGAAACCTGTCTTGTGTGTTACTTAATATCCAGTTTTTAGTCAACATCCAAAAACAAATAATCCAATAAAACCATGGATAGAAGACATGAACAAGTGTTTCCCCAAAGCACACATTCAAATGTTCAGTAGATACATGAAAAGATGTCCATCATCATGTATCATCAGGAAATTGCAAAGCAAAACTAGAAAGAGATACCACCTCACACCTGTCAGAATGGCTAAAATCAACACTACAAGAAACAAAAGGTGTTGGAGAGGATGTGAAAAAGTAACACTTGTGGGGGCTGCCTGGGTGGCTCAGTGGGTTAAGCCTCTGCCTTCAGCTCAGGCCATGATCTCAGGGTCCTGGGATCAAGTCCCACATCGGGCTCTCTGCCAGGCATGGAGCCTGCTCCCTCCTCTGTCTCTCTCTACTGTGATCTCTCTCTGTCAAATGAATAAAATCTTAAAAAAAAAAGAAAAAGTAACAATTGTGAACTGTTGGTGGTGATGCAAACTGATACAGCCATATCTGAAAACAGTATGGAATTTCCATAAAATTTAAAAATAGAAGTCCTTTTTGATCCAACAAACCTGTTGGTGTGTATTTACCCAATGAATATAAGAAAACTTATTCAAAGGGATTCTAGCACCCCTATGTTTATAGCAGCATTATTTATAAAGCTAAGATATGGAAAGCGCCCAAGTATCCATCAATTGATGAATAAAGAATAAGTGGTATGTATATACAATGGAATATTATTCTGCCATAAAAAAGACTGAAATCTTGCCATTTGCAATAACATGGTTGGAACTAGACAGTATAATGCTAAAAGTGAAATAAGTCAGTCAGAGAAAGACAAATACCTTTACTCATATATGGAATAAAAGAAACAAAACAAACAAGCAAAGGGGAAATAATAAGACATAGAAAGAGAAACAAAGCAAGAAACAGACATTTCATTACGGAGAACAAACTCATGGTTACTTGACGGGATCTGAAAGGAGTGATGGATTAAATAAGTGATGGGGGTTAATTAGAGCACTTGTCATGAAGAGCACTGAGTGCTATATGTTATATTGTACACATGAATCTAATACAACCATATATGTTAACTAACTGGATTTCAAATGAACATTTTTTAAAATCCCAGTTTTTAGCTCACATTCTGGCTTACAAAAGGGATTTAGTCAGGAATTTGGAGATTAGTTAATGAACAAAAAAGGGGTGAACAGGCAGTTGTTAGATAAAATTACTATCCTTTCTGGCATGATCTTATACCTTTTATCTAGAAGTATTTTTAGCACTTTAGACTCTTCCTATTTTATTTTGAATCATTAAACAAAAATTTCCTCAAAGGACCTTAGACTCCATCCAATTTGAGCAACAGTTTGAGAGAGGAAATGGTGTCCAGGAGGAAAAAAAAAAAAAAGATGAAACTACTATTGTTTACTAGTGAATGCATAGTTCTTCCACAGAAGAAGCTCTAAATGGTCATGGCTCCAGCTTTATATGTGCTCAGTCATATGTTCAGAAGTAGGTAACACTATCAAAAAATATAAAGCATCTGAGATTATTTTCCCTTATTTGAAAGCTGGTGTATTAGTCTGCCGTAGTTTCTTGGGTGTTGATAGAAGACGCAGACTCATGTTTCAGAAATAATATAGTTTATTATTCACAGCAATAGAGGTAGCCAGAATATTAACATTATTTGTGTGTGTGTGTGTGTGTGTGTGTGTGTGTGTGTTTGTGTGTGTGTGTGTGTGTTTGTGTGTGTGTAGGGATGGGAGTTATATATCAGTTCTGAGCCTCAGTTCCCACAAGAAGAATCAAAACAGAGGCAGATAATATTTGCAAACACAACAGGTTAAGTTAAAAAAAAAGATACTATTTCTGTCTTCCAAGTCTATTCAATACAACCATCTTCAAAGGATGGCCTAGAACAAATAATAAATGCAGAAATGTAAGCAACCAATTGAAAAGTGTCTCCCAAGAAACACACTTTGAGAGTCTTCATTTGACAAAAATACTATAGGATATTACATGGATCAGGTGCATTGAATACTGGAAGGTTAAAATTACAAGGGACCAAATATTTTTAAGCAGTTCTGGCATCCAGTAGAGTTCACATAGGTTTTATAAGATTGAGGAAAGAAGCCATCAAAACCTGGGCCCAGGGGCACCTGTGTAGCTCAGTGGGTTAAGCCTCTGCCTTCGGCTCAGGCCATGATCTCAGAGCCCTGGGATCGAGCTCTGCATCAGGCTCTCTGTTCAGCAGGGAGCCTGCTCCCCCCCCCCCCGCTATTTGCTTACTTGTGGTCTCTGTCTGTCAAATAAATAAATAAAATCTTAAAACTAAACAAAACAAAACAAAACAAAAATCCTGGGCCCAATTTTCCCAAAAGTATGATTCTGATTCTAGTCTCTATGATGTTATCCCTTGAAGACAATGTCTCTAATTGAGTTGAATTAGTTTACTAAAGAGCATACCCCCATTTGTTGTAGGAGATGAACAATATGCAAGAGGCAAAATGCCACTTGGAAGCCACCTGGTCTTCAGTGGAACATAGAATCAGTTCCTTTGGGATGAATTTGTTCCACATTTGACTTCCCACTTAAGGGAAAATAAGAGTGCCTTCTAATAGATTTTAAATAGGAAATGACAACGGAAGCTTATACAAGATTATAAAATGGGAAATTTCATTTAGATAAGCAATCATTTCAAAGCCATCTTCTTAATATTACAGACTCTTCACATAATCATAATTTTATTTTGGTATTATATGGTAATTTCAAATATAGTAAATATAAAGAATTTACCTCTGTAATTATAGCGAGTCTGGTCGTAGTTTAATGGCAACAAATCTTCAATTTAGAAGTATGGTCTACCAATTATTAATACATTTGGAAATGGTGTGTCATCTTCACTCCACTTGTCTCACTAAAACAGTGAGCCAAAAAAAGTAGGTCCAAGCTGTTTACTATGGTCAAAATGGGTTGCTTTTGCACTTGGTAAAGAAGCAGTCATATTTTGGAAGAAGAAACTGAGGCTATTAATATTTTCAACTTATTTTCAGAAAAGGAAAGAAAGGATAATCTAACCTAAAGCCAAAATCTTACACAAGGTGGCTGGACAATGATCTTTTCCCAGATAAAGGGTTTTTCAACTTAGCCATGTTAGGAGGAAGAAGAGATGAGACATTGTGGACTTGACTAACGTTTGTACACTGTTCAAAAAGTTTTCAAAATAATGTGTATTATTTTTCTTCTTTTAGTTGAGACAAAAAACAAACAAACAAACAAAAAAAAAAAAACACTAATGAGCTTACTCTTAAAAGGAGGTAAACAAGAAACTAGCAAAGATTGAGTGTTAGGTATTGTCCCCCTCCTTTTTTTTTTTAAATTATGTTATGTTAGTTACCATACAATACATCATTAGTTTTTGAAGTAGTGTTCCATGATTCATTGTTTGTGTAAAACACCCAGTGCCCCATGCAATATGTGCCCTCCTTAATACCCATCACCAGGCTCACCCATCCCCACATCCTTCTCATCTTTAAAACCCTCAGTTTGTTTCTTGGAGTCCATAGTTTTTCATGTTTCATTTCCCCCTCCAATACCCCCACTTCATTTTTCCTTTCCTTCTCCTAATGTCCTCCATGCTATTCCTTAGGTTCCACAAATAAGTGAAACCATATGATGATTGACTTTCACTGCTTGACTTATTTCACTTAACATAATCTCCTACAGTCCCATCCATGTTGATGCAAAAGTTGGGTATTCATCCTTTCTGATGGCTGAGTGATATTCCATTGTATCCTTGGATCACATCTTCTTTATCCGTTTGTCTGTTGTAGGGGATCTTGACTCTTTCAACAGAATGGCTATAGTGGACATTGCTGCTATGAACACTGGGGTGCATATGGCCCTTCTTTCCAGTAAAATAGAGCTAGCCTATGACCCAGCGATTGCACTACTGAGTATTGACCTCAAAGATACAGATGTAGTGAAAAGAATTAGGTATTGTTAAAGCACAAATGCAGGGGATAGAACTTATGGTACAGAAGAGGGAAGGGCAACCATATGGCAGAGTAGAATAAAGTAGCTCAGGAAGAAATTAGTCATATCCAGATATTGTAAGGCACGTGGGGTTGGCAGGGAGAGCATGAGAAATCATGAGAGAAGAGAGAGAAAATGGACCAGGCAGGAGAGGTTTATAACATTTTAACATCTAAGGTAAGCATATGCAAAGCAGAATAGGGAAAGAAATAAAAGTTTTTATAAGACTCAATACATAAGGAATAACGTGGAGGACACTGGGAGATGGAGAGAAGTGTGCTGGGGGAAATCGGAGGGAGAGACAAACCATGAGAGACTGTGGACTCTGAGAAACAAACTGAGGGTCTTGAAGAGGAGGGTGGCAGGTGGTTGGGTGAGCCCAGTGGTGGGTATTAAGGAGGGAATTTATTACATGAAGCACTGGGTGTGGTGCATAAACAATGAATTTTGGATCCCTGAAAATAAACTAAAAGAAAAAAAAGACTGACTACAGACATGGACCTCAGTGTAACACAGATATGGAACTCACTGTAATGCCAGCCACTTCCCACCGACACACACAGACTATGATAATAATAAATAATAATGCAATTAAGAAAATTGCCTGCCAAATAATTTTTCCTCTTTTTTATTTTTATGATTATTATTTTTATTTTATTTTTAAAGTTTTTATTTAAATTGTAGTTAGTTAAAATAAGGTTAATATTACTTTCAGGTGTACAATATAGTAATCAACACTGCCATACAATGGCTTAAATAAAAAAATGAAAAAAAAAATTTTAAAGATTTTATTTTTAAATAAAACCTCTACACCCAAGGTGGATTTCAAACGTACAACCCCACGATCAAGATTTACATATTTTACTGACTGTTCCAGCCAGGCACCCCAACAAATAAAAATTTTATAAAATTGTTGAGTTTGTGGGAGTCTCATTTGCTTAGTCAGTTAAGTGTCTGCCTTTGGCTCAGATCAGGATCTCAAGAGTCCTGGCATCGAGCCCCATATTGCTCATGCTCTCTCTCTCTCTCTCTGGCTTTTGCTCTTAAATAAATAAATAAAATATTTTTAAAAAAATTGTTGAGTTTGTTTAACTAGTTTTAAACTAGTAGACAGAGATGAAGATAAAGTATGATGTAATGGCACGGAAAAATACAACTTACACGTTTTAAAAAAAAATGTGCAATGCAAGTTACCTCACTTCTTTTATCACCACACTGGGACTTTCCCTACTGAGTTGTTGTAATGTAAGGACCTATTTTATATTTTTATATTTTAGCAAGAGGCTTTCATTGAGGTTAACCCTTAAACTGTCCTTGTTCCCCTTCCCCCAGGGGATTCACTTAAAAACAAGTCCTGGAAATCAGCTCCAGGTAACAAAGCCCATATACAAGGGTGGGTCAGGCCAGGTGGAGACATCAATCAGCGGGAGGGGGGCGGTGTTTGCATATTGTCTCCCTAGATACTAAGGAGTATGCCCCACTCCTCCGCCCTTTGGGAACCTTTTTTGCACCAATCCTAATCAAGGTGTAATAGGCTGGGTCAAATGTCTATACTAGGGTAAATTGAACCTCAATTGGTCACCTAGCCTCACTGTGGAGTTTCCTGTGTGTGTTAAAATCTCATTGGTCACCTGTGCGTGGCCAGGCCTGACTGCATGGCCTTTGCCCTTAAAAGCTAGACTGTGAAACAGCAAAGGGTTGCCTTCTCTCATAAGAGGTGTGGCCCCGAACGTTTGGTTAGATTCTTGATGCTTGGCATGAAATAAAGCTTTGCTTGACCTTTGCTTTACATCAGTCTCGCTCCTTTAATCATAGACCCATTATTGGGGCATAACAGTATTAATCTTAAAGTTATAAGTCCACAATGCATCCATCATCCATTCTACCCCTTAACATTCCCCTTTGGACAGACCCATGATCTAGAACAAGCCTTATTTTATAGTGCATTGTAGGAGATTTTTGCTGCTGCCTAAATTGCCTACTTTCCTCTCACCATTACCACGGAAATTGGGTCCACTGAAACAAAGGGGTAGTGTAAGAAATTAAGACTTCCATAAATCTCTTTAAATAATAAAGTATAAGATAGTGATACCTTTTTTTCTGCCACATAACCAATTCTTGCAAGAATAAGGTCATATAAAAGAATTTACAACACATGCTATCATTATCCTACTGGACCCAGACCATTTGTATGTTTCTCTGTCTCTGAGAAATGTAGTTATTTACATGACTGAAACCTAAAAATTGTTTGATATGACCACTAATATCACCTACATTATTTTAAAGCCTGTTTAAGGCTTCTGTAATACATAGGCTTTGTAAACACTTATTAAGCATCTTGTATATATCAAACACTTTAAAAATCTCTGCTTAAAAAAAAAAAAAACTCTACCTCAATGGAACTTTGAGTCTGAAAAAGATACAGGCAATATACAAGGCAACAGATAGAATAATTACATATTTGATTATATACTCTGAGGATGTCACCTTAAATTGATATGAAAATGATCAGAAGGATCTGGATTTCTTGTCAAAATTTTTTGCCTTACAAAGAAATTGATATTTAGGGAAAGTTGTTACTGAAAGAGGTCCTGTGTCAACCAAAAATGTTAAACCATGATCTCGCTAAATTTTCCAGTTGTGATTATTGCTTTGTTTAGCTGTCTTCTATTAAGACTGAATTTAGTGGGCGCCTGGGTGGCTCAGTGGGTTAAGCCGCTGCCTTCGGCTCAGGTCATGATCTCAGAGTCCTGGGATCGAGTCCCGCATCCGGCTCTCTGCTGAGCAGAGAGCCTGCTTCCCTCTCTCTCTCCCTCTCTGCCTGCCTCTCCATCTACTTGTGATTTCTCTCTGTCAAATAAATAAATAAAATCTTTTAAAAAAAAAAAGACTGAATTTAGTAATTCAGTCTCAGATTTCAGTAAGTCTTTTTTTTAAAGATTTTATTTATTTATTAGAGAGAGAGAGGGAGGGGCAGAGGGAGAGGAAGAACCAGACTCCTTGCTGAGCAGGCAGCTGATGCAGGACTGGATCCTAGTACCCTGGCATCATGACCTAAGCTGAAGGAAGACACTTAACCAACTGAGCCACCCAGGCACTCTAGACTGTAAACTTCTTAAAGGTAAAAAAGTTTATTCTTCTAGTAGTTCCACAGACATTTCTAACATCCATAAGAAAGCATGTACTGATGTAAAATGCCAGCAAATCAAATTATTTAAAAAAGAAAAAAAGAAAGAAAAGATATATCTGGATAAAGAGAAAAACAGAAAATCTAATAATACATTGAATTATTAGAGCAAAGAGTGGAGGAAGAGAAAATAAATATGAAATAGAGATTTCCACTAAAAGAAAAAAATTGAATAAGGCAGGAGATTTAGAAAATTATTATGACAGACTTGAGAAAAAAATAAAATAGGAATTTTTAGAAAATAGCAATGAATGAAAAGGTAAATTGTTCCTACCTCTATAATATTAGCTGTTTGTTGTTGTTGCTAATTTACCTATTTAATCTAATAAACAAAGAAAGGTTTCATTTAGGGATAAGGTTTCTCTCTCTATATATATATTTTTTCCATTTAGGGATAAGGTATATATATATATACATAGATATATATGTATATATATATTTTTTAATTTTAATTGTTGGAAAATGTGTCACAGAATGTGTTTAAATTTAAGATACAGATGCAACATGTAATGAACTGCATTGTTTGAACGTCTAATTTGTAAATGCTGTTAGAGGAAACTTGGTGGAAATGTTCTTATGTGCTTGTGTTTCTGGAACTAAGTATATTTATTAATAAGGAATAGTTTAAAATTATGAAATGACCAGGAGTGGACAATTTTCCTAATCCTATCAGCTCTTTGCAGCTCTTTTATTAGCCCCCTTCAGGAATATCAGCTTTTTTATCTAATTAAATTTTATATTAATGTGCTTTTGACTTTTGGCCTTTCTCTTCCTTCTGTTCTTTTTTTTCCCCTAAATTACATGTTTCTGTTTAACAGCTACTATCAATTCTTTGATATGAATTCTCAACATCAATTTACTAACTCCAGAGATGAAGGAGCATCAATATTTAGAAGCGAAGAATACAAAGCCTTGGGCATCTGGATGGCTCAGTCACTTAAGCATCTGCCTTCGACTCAGGTGGTGATCCCAGGGTCGTGGGATGGAACCCCAGGTTGAACTTTCTACTCAGCTGGGAGCCTACTTCTCCCTCTCCTTCTGCCTGCAGCTCCCTTTGCTTGCGTTCTCCCTCTCTTTGTCAAGTAAATAAAATAAAATAAAATAATGTAAATAATACATTTATTTATTTATTAAAATGCAATTATTACACAATACATAATGTATTGCATAATTATAATAATGATTAAATAATTTATTAAATATTTATATTAAATATATCAATTTAATTAAATAAATATTTTTAGAATTTAAAATATTTCAAATTTAGATTATTAAATATTAAATCATTAATTTAATAAATAAATATCTAAACATAATTAAATAAAATAATTTATTTATTAAAATGAATAAAATAATGTTGTCATTATCTCAGCATGTATTTTTAAATAGTCTAAAAAAAATCTAATAAAGTCTAAATACATTGAGTTCAGATATTTATACAAGTTAACCCAGACACTCAACCCACAGTTTCAAAACTTTTGTTTTTATCTACTACTCAAAATACGATTTTAATGTATTTATTTGTAACTTTGACATAGCAAGGAAACTTGGAGGAAAAGGAGACATTTGCTTTTAATATTTGAAAATTATTTTGTTGATTTAAAAAAATAAAAACCTTAACACGTGAGCATTTCTTCTTAAATAACACTGTGAAGTTTCTGAGTCGCATTCTATTAAAAGTGCTGATAAAATGGCCTCAGTTACTCATTTAAATTATCAGCTGAATGGGTAACAAATGAAGTAGAGAGCTTTTTAATTATTTATGAATGTATTGCTTGTGGATGGAGTGCCACATAGAGTTACCTCTCTTTTTGGCTTTGTTTTGTGAGCAGCAGTGGAATCTATGAATGAGATTAAACATAAGGACATTCACAGAAATTCTTAATGAACTTCTGGGGAAGGGCAATAAGTGCAAGGAAAAACTGCAGCAAGACTAATTACAAATTTCAAGTGGTCATCGCTTAATTATAGAAGCTTTTAAGTTCAAGTAATATATCTTTTTCATGAGCCTATCATATTGTATTAATTACCACAAACTGCACTCTTGAACACTTATCTTTTCACATATTTCTTATTCTTAGTACTTAAAATTACCCTTATGATTGATAAGTAAATGGATTTTACTGACAATGCATTTATTTACATAAATAAATAATGCTGTTTATATATATAAAAACAATTGAATATGTGTATGTGTTCAATGAATTTTTTTTCAAATTAACATCTTAATTCTACCACATTAGTTACAAATAGATATAGACTTTATAGATTCATCAAATATTTTATTCTCAAATTTATATGTCCTTTGTGAAGTAAATGAAACTGTATATATTAAATATAATCCTATCACATGTAACAGTTACTAGTGCATCCCAGGACATACATAGGTCAGGTCCTACTCAAGGCATCACGGATAACTGGATTTAACTTTCTATCCTAGGAGTCTTCTGTATATTTCTGTGGCTTTTATACTACAATCAGGAGGAAGAATTCTTTTGCTAAAAGCTTCCAAATGACTATGCGAGTAGATTATTTGTAGACTAGTGATATAATATTATTGTTTAATATGTGAAGCATGATAAAATAAAATGCCATTGCCATATTTAATTTGTACAGTAAAGCATTCATTTAGTTATCAAGCATTCATTTTCTTTTTTTAAAGATTTTATTTATTTATTTGACAGACAGAGATCACAAGTAGACAGAGAGGCAGGCAGAGAGAAAGGAAGGGAAGCAGGGTCCCTGCTGAGCAGAGAGCCTGATGTGGGGCTCTATCCCAGGACTCTGGGATCATGACCTGAGCAGAAGGCAGAGGCTTTAACACACTGAGCCACCCAAGAGCCCCAAGCATTCATTTTCTTTATACAGAAGAGATAGAACAATATTATATAGTAGAAAATACAGTAAATAATCTAGAAACCTTGATCATTTTGTTTTGGCAATTTTAGAACATAAAATTAGCTAAAGCTCAAGTGCAAGTTATATTTGTATCATAGGAGGAAAAGTTAATTAAAAGTTTGTTTATTACCATAGTTTAACACTTCAACGAAATGATAACGAGTCCAAAATCAATGAATATATGAAGTATACAATAAAAACAATAATCTTGAGTGTATGTGACTCACTGTAGGTATTGATAGGCTAGAAATCAAAGGGAAAGTATCTATAGGGTTTGTTCAGTTCCATGCTCATCAGATTAATAGGCTTTCTCATATTGCTTCCTTCACCACATTAATTTGTCTAATGAAGTTTTCAAGAGTTAAAGACAGTGATAGGTTCATGGCTGGAGAGAAGGTACAGAATCTAAGATAGTTCAGCAGTGCTTATTATTTAAGAGAAAGACAGCATGGGAGGTGAGGGGTATATCATGCATCCTGTTTTCACTCCCTTTGTGGAGCACCTACCCTGGAGGTCATGTAATAATAACCAATGACCAAAAAACAATAAAAAAACCCAAACATCCATGTGGAAGTGCCATCCCTGCCTGGAGATGAGTAGACTGCTCAAACAGATCCTGGGCAGGCATCTCAGCCCAGGCCTGTGCTGGGGAAGCTGGTTCATGGCTTTGGGCGCAATCAGGAAGCCAGCAAACTGACGGGAGAGTGCAGCCAGGGTTAACAGGACTGATGATCTTTTTGCAGCCAGGCCGCGGGTGGACACCCGCTCAAGGAGCCAGGCTAGGAGGCTGCCCAGCGCCAGCGCTGGTCAAGCTTGTAGCCCCCGGGGCTTCCCCCGCGCCCCAGCCAGGGCGGGGCCTCAGGAGGGAGGGGGCGGGGGCAGGGCAGAGAAGGGGCTTTTCTAATTGCCAAAGCGAAAAGGGAGCTCACGGAGGACTCAGGAGGGAGGGGGGCGGGGGCGGGTGGAGGGCGGCGGGGAGAAGGCGCTTTGCTAATTGCCTAAGCTGGAAGTGAGCTCACAGAGGATGTGGCTGAGAGTCTGGGAGGAGGTGGAGGGGCTTGCGGAGGAGGGGCGGGCAGCGCCGCGGTGCTGTGCTGCGGCTCAGTCGGGACTGCAGGACCCACCGGACTCGCCGCCTGTATGCTCCCATGTGAGGCTCCGCTGTCCCGCTCCTGCTGCCTGCTGCCTGCTGCCCCTCCCCGCCCCAAGGCTTCTCCGGACCACCCTCTGCACAGGGGTAAAGTGACACCGCGCCGCGCCCTCACCTGGAGCAGAAAGCGCGGACCCGACCTGGGGGCGAAGAGGGGGGTTGTGGAGGCCCAGCCTCCCGGAACCCCAGGGCACCGGGACCACCCCGGACGCTGCGCCAAACCCGGGTCCTCATGGGGTCGGGCTGGGGACAGCGCCTTGCGAGGTGCCCCCCGCCAGCAGGCACGCTAGCCCCCATCTTTCCGCAGCCCCATGCGCCCGTGCTGAGGACCCCCTTCCCTCCCCCGCCGTGGCCCCGCTGCTTTTGTTCTGGACTTGGGATCCCAGGTGGAAACTAGTCCCTCAGACCTCCCTGGCAGCAAGGAGGGCAGGGAGGGATTCTTGGTTTCCTGCCCTGGGTCCTCCTCTCTCCCCATTCACAAGCCTTCTGGCTTCCCTTTACTCTCCTCATTGTCAGTTTTCTGAAATGGTTTTCTTCTGCATGTTGACCCAAAGAGCTATTTCATGAATGAATATACACGAAACTGAGTTGGAGCCCACCTGTAGAGGCCTTTCATTAGAATGGTCTCTGGTTCTAGCCTCAGTTCAGAATACTGCATGTACCTGAGGACCAAGTCCAGATGTTTCTTTCATCTCTGACTTGAATTTGAAATCCTCCTCAGACTTCAGCTTCCAGGATTTCTCCAGTCCTTGCTCTCCCACTGTCTTGCTGGGGATCCGCCATGAGTGTTGAACACAGGAATGAATGAATGATATATACCCCAGACTGCTGGGGCTTTGTCTTCTTTTGCTGAGGTTGGAAATGCTTGGGAGAGACCCCCTGTATGCAGATAGAGAGCTGCATGCAATTGCTTAGATAAACGTGTTCCCCACTTAATTGCTTGGGCATTGAACATTTCGCCCTTAACCAGTGGCTTGAGCAGTTAGGAGGAGACAATCTGGAGGTGAATCAGAAGATGGCTGAATCCAAATGGTGGTGGTCTGGGTTTGGGAGATTTTCCTGGAGATTCAAAGGAAAGATATAAATTCTTCCAGTGTGGAGTGGTAAACATTTTATCGATGGGAGATGGAAAATAAATGGTCTGGTTAAACTTTCCCGCCCCCTCAAAACCCATTATTTGAAAACACAAAAAGGGAAGTGAAGGGAGAAATCCTCCCACTCCCATTCCCACTCACCTCCATAGCCATCTCCTCTTCCAAGAACCTAACAGACAAGGTGCCAAGAAGTGTTAGGTACCAGCAGTGGTCTCAGATCTCATTCAAGAATCATGGTGAAAGGCTTTCAAATAGATTGTGGGGGAACAGGGATCCAATTAGGGGGGGACAAGTTTAAGGTTTGCCTGGTCCCCTAAAAATTAATGGCACTAGAGAAGATGAGCTTTGGGAACTATAGCTTAATGGATACAATGTGTTAAAAGCTTCAGTGAGTCATGGTGGGAAGAGGCCAAGAGGGCAGCAAACACAGTCTTAGATGATGTTATTAATAGCACTACAGGCTCTAGATTTCCTGTGGTGGTGTTCTTGGCAAGACCAGCCCGGCCAAAGTGGATACTCTCAACCTGGAACAGAGGGTCTTGGAGATGCCAGCACGTGAGGTATGATGAGAGGGTAAAATGATAGGAGGTGTCCTTTGGAAGGACTGACTCCTTGACTTTAAAAGGGAGAACCCAAATCTGTAGGTGAAATCTTTCTGGCTACAAAGAGGGCCAAGGCCTCCTAAGGTCAAGGTCTCCTCGTCACTTGCAAAGATGTCGAAGAACATATTCAGACATTTCAAAGATGTCCTCATATCATTGGTTCCCACTCTGGAATTCTATCAATAAGGTGAGAGTTCCTCTAGTTGAAAAAGAGATCTAAAAAGACTTCCCTTTCTCATGTAATTTCTGTAACCTCCAGGACACACCCACCTCCCCCTTCCAGCTCTGTAATGAAGCCACAGCTGGTGCCAATTTGTGGAACTCCTTAAAGGCTATTCTCCCTTATATACCCCGGGACCAAGTTCCCATGCTCCCTCACCCGATTTCCTGCACTCACCTCCCACCTGGTGTGTTCACACCTGCAAGTGCCTTTTACCAACCCCTTTGCCAAAAGGCAGCCAGAGTGACCTTTCAAAGACCTATCAGTTCCTGGCATTTGTCTCCATAGAAATCTGCACTGATCTTCTAACAAATTCTCAGTCCTCCAAAGGCACCCATAATCCTCCCATCAGTCTATTCATACCCCTCCAACTGACTGATGCCTGTTCTGCCCCATCTCTCTGCCCTTCAACCACACTGCCTCCTTCTTCCTGTGGAGACCTCTCATGCCACCTGCCTCCAAGCACAGGTGATTCCCATTGATGGGAAGACCCTCTTCTCTCCCCCATCTCCCCACTCCAGTTACTCCCACTTATTCGTGAGCTCACAAGCCCCATGGTACACACTCTCCATGCAGCCTGCTCTCTCTTTTCTAGCACTGGCCTCCGTTTCTAGCTGTGCTTGTGTCATGGATGTCCCTCCCCAGCTAGCCTCCAAGCTCTCTTTCCCTTTAGCTCCAACACCTGACACAGTGCCTGGCACGTAGTAAGCCCTGGCTAGCTTCTAAGAGCCTCACTGAGGGACTGAAAGCATTTTAAAAATGTCACCACGTAGGCTCCAAACTGTAGGCAGAAAAAGCTTTGCCTGGATTGACATTTTAGAGACGTATTCGTCAAGTTGGATGTGTTCACTGACTTTACCTTGTAAAATTTAAAAAAAAAAAAAAAAGGACCTCTGTATCACTTCACATCTAAGGAAGGCGCATGTATACTATTAGACCACGTTATGAGCTTAATGGAAGGAGATAAGATGTTTTCGCTAAGAAAATGTATAAGACTGCTGAGGTCAAGTGGGAGGAAACAGTCCGTTTGTTGGAGCATTGCTATCTTACTCTATCACAGCCACTCATAAAAATCTGACACGGGGTGAGTCAGAATTGTCTGTCGGAGAGGAGTTAGATCTGGCTCATGTTCCTACACACATGAAAGCCAGAAACGAAGAAGGAGGCTTTAAAAGCGTGGGTTGAGGAGGCGGTGTGGTTCACTGCGATGAGCTAAGTGCCCAGGGCCACCAGCAGACATGCTGGCCTGTGTCCGTCCTTTGTTCTGGGGTCCCTCTTGCACCATGTGGTGAGGCTGGTGGCTGGGAGAAGCTCAGGACAGGACCCGGTGGCATCTTATTTCTCCCACCCTCCTGTGGGCTCCAGTGGTCTCCAGTAGGTCCCAAGGGACAGCCTGCCTTCCTTGAAAAGCCCAGTAGCACTGGGAGCAGAAACTGGGGCCAAAGAGTGAGCACCCTGTTTGACAAGCTGGACCAGCCACCTCTTCTTCAGATGCAGGGGGAGCCCTGGCATGCTGACTCCTCCCTTCTCCCTTTCCCCTTTCCTCTTTCCTCCCTCTTTCCTTCCCCTCTCTCCTTCCCTGGTGGTGCCCTTTCCCAATGCCCACTTCATCCCTTATCCTTTCTACATGGCTGTCTTCTAGAGTTTCTTCTCTTTCCTCCCCATTACTTCCCTTCATCTGAATCTCCTCTTTGGTCCCTTTGTCCCTGCTCTCTGCTCCTCCTCCCCTTCCCTGGCCCCTGTTCAGCTCCATACTGAATGCAGGCAGAGCTGGACTAACATGCTCACTTGCTTGCTCAGCCAACCTCCAGAGAAGTCACTCTTCGGTGGCCACCTTCCTGACCCCCTGGTCGCTTCTCCACTTGTTCAGATATTGCTCTGAAGTCTGAGGAGGACAGAGCGGGGCTGCCACAGAAGCAGGCCAGAGGAGAAACCAAACCATGTGTCCACACTGTCCCCCAGCACTGCTGCTCTGAGAGCTTTCGGAGTCCTCAACAGGGTTAGGATTTAGGGGCTTCTTCAGAACCGGGAGTGAAAACAAGCATAGGTCAAAAGAAAAGCGACGGCCCCCACACAAAAATAATAATCACAAATGAAAACTATGTTAACTCTGAGTCCCAAAGTCGAAGAATTGCCTTGAATCTGTCACTAGAAAGCACCCAAGGCCTCACTCTCTGGGTTCTGGGTGCCCTGGGAATGGCAGGAGGCTCTGACATGCACGTGGGGGTGCCGAACTATGAGGGCTAGCCTGCCCGCTGGAAGGGGGGGGGTACCTCCTGTGGCGCTGTCCTGGCACGACCCCCTGCGTAGGGGGTGTGGCGCGGCGTCCTGGGTGGTCCTGGTGCCCTGGGGTTGCTGGAAGCCTGGGCCCCGACCACCCCCCCCTCCCCCCCCCCTCCTGTCCTGCGTTTTCTGCTTCAGGTGAGGGCGCATCGAGGTGTCACTTTACCTGTGAGCAGAGGGTCCTCCAGAGAAGTCATGGGGCAGGGAGGGGCAGCAGGCAGCAGGAATGAGAACGGGACACCGTGGCCTCTGGGGCTAAGTTGGAGCGTGGGAGCGCAGGGGCAGCGAGTATGGTGGGTCCTGCAGTCCCGAATGGGCTGCAGCACAGCACCCTGGAGCTGTGTGCCCCTCCTTCCCGCCTGGGCAATTAGCAAAGCCCCTTCTCCTGGCCCCCCCCCCGCCCCGCCCCCGCCCCCCTCCCTCCTGAGTCCTCTGAGAGCTCACTTCCAGCTTTGGAAATTAGCAAAGACCCTTCTCTGCGCCGGCCCTGCCCCCTCACTCCAGGGGCCTGAACCCTGGCTGGGGTGCAGGGCTATGCCCTAGCATGCTGCCCCATTGCCAGCGCCTGCGCTGGGCAGACTCATAGCCTGGCTTTCTGAGCCGGTGTCCACGGGCAGCCTGGCTGCGAAAAGATCATCAGTCCTAAAGGCCAGCTGCACTCTTGCGTCAGTTTGCTGGCTTCCAGATTGCGCCCAAAGCCAGGAACCAGCTTCCCCAGCACAGGCCTGGGCTGAGATGCCTGCCTGGGATCTGTCTGAGCAGTCTCCTCCACTCCAGGCAGGGATGGCACTTCAACCTGGATGTTTGGGTTTTTGGTTTGTTTTTTTGGTCATTGGTTATTACATGACCTCCAGGGTAGGTGCTCCACAAAGGGAGTGAAAACAGGACGCCTGATATATATGCATATGGCCATTCTAGAAAAATAGCTTGGGGTTCTCTCAGAAACGCGGCATTGGTCCTTGCACTATGGTTTAATAGAAAAGGGATTATGCACCAAGTTACTTAAATGAGCATAGGTTGAAATCGTTTACTGAGAGTAAATATTTTAAATAGTTATATTTTAACTAAATCTATCATCAATCATAAATCTATTACACGAAGGTTACAGGCAATTTAAAAGCAAGAGCACTCTCTTCAGGGTTTTAAATAATCCCTGTCTGTCTTGGCACATGAGAATGCAAAGATAGGAAATGGTTTGTAAAAGATCATATAATAGCTTTTACTAATTCTATTTATTTGACAGACAGAGATCACAAGTAGGCAGAGAGGCAGGCAGAGAGAAAGATGGGGAAGCAGGCTCCCCGCCAAGCAGAGAGCCTGATGAAGGGCTCGATCCCAGGACCCTGAGATCATGACCTGAGCCCAAGGCAGAGGCTTAACACAGGGAGCCACCCAGGCGCCCCCAGATGAAATACATTTCTGACTTAGAAACTTCAGATAGAATTATTTTGTCCATGATGACAACTGAAGAAAATGTGTCATCCCTAAACCTAACCTTAAACCCTACCAACACTGAAACCTAAGCTGACCTTAAAGCCCAAACTAGAACCCTGAATCCCAAACCTGGAATGGAACCCAAAGCCTGTACCTGAGCCCTGGATGCAAGCCCTGAACCACGAACCCAAACCCTAAACCAGACCTCCAAGTCATGAAACCTGAACCCAAATCTCAGCATGAAGTCAAACCCCAAATTTGACCTTGAACTTTATCCCATAAGCCCTGAGTCTTAAAGCCTAAATCATAAACTTAAAGCCCTAAACTATAACTCTGTTCCCTTGTCCTTCACTCTAAACCCTCACCCTAACACTAAACCCAAAGCCTGATTAGAACTCTGACTAAAACCTAAACCTGAACCCAAATTCAAACCCTTCACCACACTTTGCTTATGCACTTGCCATTGATGGATATTTGCAGTTTGTACCTCTTGATTCTTGTGAACATTGTTTGGGTTGGGGGCTAGGGTTAGGGTCTTGGATTAGGGTAGGGTCCAGGCTTGAGACCAAGTTGAGGTCAGAGTGTGGGTCTGCATCAGGGCCATGTTCAGTGACACTGTTTGGGTCAAGGACTGTTGTAATTCCACATTGTTTCCAATTCATTGTTCCTTAGCTATTTGGGGGGAAGTTGGGGGGTATTGGGCTCCATGCAGCTTGAATTTCCGGAATGAAATGGCATCAGCTGGACCCCAGGAGGGAGCAGGACCTTCCACTGAAGGGTGAGCTCCCACAGTCCTGCACTGCCTTGCACCGCCTGCAGAGGGCGCCAGACCCCAGCACCCGCCCTGAGCCCAGGCTGCACAGCCACAGCTGGGACCTGAGCCCTGCCTTTTCAGGACCCACTGTGGAGACTTCTGGAGAATGTGGGGCGCCTCCCACCCTGACAGGACAAGCTGAGGAGGGTGTGGCTCTGCATCCACACTGACCGGACCCGTTGTGGAGGACGCGCCCACACTGGCAGCAGTCCAACCTCCTAAGGACCAGACACTGGAGGAGGTGAGGAGAAGTCCCTTAGTGGACTGTCAAGGGGTTCGTGGTCTCAGGACCCCACAGAGAAAGGGCGCCCTGTGTAGACACTGGGGCTTCCGTCGTTTTGTGTGAGGAGACGTGGCCTCCTGCTGTGCTGTGCGCGGGGCTGTGGGGTCCCCCCTTTCTGGGCTCGGGTGATCCTTGGTCCTTGTCTGTGTTTGTGTGCTCGCGGATTAGGTTCCTTGGGCTCCTCAGATGGTCTGCAGTCAGGGAGCGTCCCCCTGCTTTGGTGCTCTTGCTCTCCCCACCTCAGCCCTGCGGGGTCCTTCCCGTGTCCACACCCACTCCAGGCTTGCGCCTAGTCCGGAAATTCGGGAGCCAAAGTGAGGACTCTGTAGACGGTTTTGGGGAGAGTAGGTATTTTCCCAGTGTGGGTTCTTCCCTTAGCACAGTGCCTCCCCATCTCCGTGTGTACCCCTCCCTGTCTGTCGTCATTGTTGCAGGGCTGTCACTTTCTTGGTTCAGGGGCCTCCTGGGTATCTTGCTATCTTGGATGCAGGTGTAAATGAGATCGTTCTCAGCAGTCTCTTTCTGATGGGTCCTTCCGAGCACCTAGGAGTGCCACTAATTTGTGCATATTGATTTTGTTCCTTGCAAGTTCTTGAATTTATTAGTTCGATTGGCCTTAAACTTAATCTGCCAGTTATTTGACCAGCAGCATGGGTTTAATTGGGAAGAGCAGAGAATGGCAGTCTGGGCTGAGCAAGCTAAGGTCCCATCACAGGCAAGTGCGAGAAACAAAGGAGAGGAACATTATTTCATGGAGGAGGAAGAAGTTGGGAAGGGTGCTTGAAGGAAAGTCCCTTGGAGAAAGGCAGGGTGATGGAGAATTCTCACCAGCTGAGCTGCAAAGCTCCTACAAAAAGTCAGGAGATGAACCTCCAGCTTCCCCTGTGGGGCCTAAAATTGGTGAGTCTCTCCTGTGGGGGATTGCAATGTGGGGTCTGTAATGGGCACTGAGCACCAGGCGCCCCCTTCCAGCCTCCCCTTCTGGCATCCCCAGTCCACTTTACTGGGGCTTCCCTTCCTGCTTTTGCACAGTTCTAACCAGCTTGTGGTGGAACGTTGTGGAAAAACTGAAATTCCAAATCCACTGCTTCTACTGCACATGAGATACAGGGGCCCATGATTTAATCCTCCCACGAGTCTCTTGCTAGCCCCACCTGTCCGTTACTCATTTTGAGAGTTGATATTACCAAAGTACTGTAATTCTAAAAATTTCTGAATTAGCTGTATTATTTCTTTTTAGGTATGAAGTTAACTTCCAATTATATGAATTTAATATTTTGGTCATTGTTTTCTAATTTTATTGCCTTATTCTTGGAAAATATAGCCTGATATTTAACTCTAGGAATTTATTGGCATATACTTCTGGCCTAAATAATGGCCTGTTTGTGTAAATGTTCAACTTATGCTTATATACTTACTGAAGACTCTTGTTTTGGGGTTAGGATGGCTACATTTATTAATAGATCAGGACTATTAGATTCTCTAAATTTTGATGTCTCTTAATTTAATCTAATTAAATTATCAGTTAATGAAAGAAGTTAAATTTTTTATGTACTACTGCATCTAAACTTATCAAAGTCTTTGCTATAATTAGACAAGTATGTCATCCTGTTTTTATACCAAGTCTCACATTAAAAAAATCATACTATCTGAAATATTATTTATTTTTATTATTATTTATTTTTTTTAAAAGATTGTATTTATTGGGGTACCTGAGTTAAGTGTCTACCTATAGCTCAGGTCATAATACCCGGGTCCTGGGATAGAGCCCCGCAGGGGGTTCCCTGCTCAGTGGCGTGCTTCTCCCTCTCCCTCTGTTATTCCCTCTGCTGTGTGCATGTTTTTCTTTTCTCACTCTCTCTCAAATAAATAAGTAAAATTTAAAGATTATCTCTCTCAAATAAATAAGTCAAATTTTTTTTCTCAATGGGAGGGAGAAGCAGACTCTCCACTGAGCAGGGAGCCTGATGCAGGGCTCAATACCAGGACCCTGGGATCATCACCTGAGCTGAAGGCAGACACTTGAACCGACTAAGTCACCCAGGCACTCCAGCTGTTTATTTATTTATTTATTTTTATTATGCATATGTTTTATCTCTCTTTTCTACAAGTCTTTTTTTTGATCTTTTTACTTTTTTCATAAAACTGAATTATTTCAAGATGACTTGGTCATCCTCTTTTCCCCAACCTCAAAGATCATAGAGTATATTTTAACTGTTAAAATAATATTAGTATTTAAGTGCTGCCTACACAAATTAAGGCAAATTACCTGTGATCTGTATTCCTGAAAATATTTTTTTATTATGCCTTCCTATGCCAATGACATTTTATAAGGATCTAAATGTTTCCATTTGTGATTTTTTTCAAGATAATAAAGCTATTACTTCATTCTTTTTTATATCTGATGTTATTTAAAAAAATTCTGTCAGTCTGATTCTTGTTTCTTTATTAATGAATTATTTTTTTTCTCTCTAACACTTGTGATTTTTTTTGTGTGTCTTTGGTATGTATGCCCTAGTTTGGGATTCATAGAGTCAACTCTAGTTATGAATATTTTCTTTCTTTTCTTGTATGTAAGTTTTAATCCAGTGTCTTGACTATTTTATGCTTGAGAAATAGATGTACATTAATATTCAAATATTTCTTTCCTTTTTCTTCTTTCATTTAAAAAAAGTCATTTATTTTATTTTATTTAAAAATATTTATTTATTTATTTGGAGTAGAGAGAGAGGGTCATGAAGAGTGGCTGATTATATACTTTCAATTTGGGAGGAGGTTAGGGATAGCACAAGCCTCCAAGGTATTTTATAAACAAGGTTTCCAGGACCTTGAGGGGGCTAGCTATTGTTAGGGAAAGGTCATTTATTACTATTTAGTAAAAACTCAGGGAAGAGACTCTTCTGATGTGTATCAGTGGGTATATGCTTGGGAGATGATTGCCAATGTATATCTTGAGGGCAGGGGTGGGGAGTAGAGATAAAGAAGTTTCCAAAGTAATTTTTACATGTGAAAGTAGATTTTCAGTATCCTGGGGGGTGGACTAAGGATGCTTTTTGCCCTGAGTGGATGTGTCCACATGGAAGCAGCTGAGTCCCCAGAGGAGCTTCAAGGACTTGTCAAAGGCTATGAGTAGTAAGGAAATCTAATTTCTTCTCTAGCTTTTGTTCCACACACATCACCTACATCTTACACCTCTTTTATATTGATAATTTTAATGCTTTGCTGGTATCCAGATGACTATATCCTTAAGTGACTTCTTATCTCTATTGAATCCATTATGTATTCTATCCATTGTATTCTTAATTCAACTAGATTACATATATTTAATCTATTAGTACCACTAGGTTCTTATTCTTGTTTTTATTTCAAAATCTTTCCTTATTTCCTTACATTATTTATTGGGTATATTTTAAATCCCTGAAATACTCACTTATTATATATAAGCTGTCAACCGTATTCTTATTTTGAGGTAGCTATATCTTTTTGGGTTTTAGGACATCATACCAACAATGCCAAATAATTTTCAGACAACAGCAGGATCTCCAAGAATTCAACTAAATTCTGACACTATCTACCTGAACATAGTGTAAGATTTCATCAGTTAATGGATCAGTCCTCCAAGACTATCTCCAACCCCACCTCAGATGCCAGTCTCACTGTAGGCCCCAGGTTATTACCTGTGCTTGTGACTGAGCAACTACAGGTTGGAGGTCCCAGTGGCCTACTTCTTACGTTCTTTTAATTTGCTACAGGGACTCACAAAACTCAGAAAAATACTTACTTTATGTTTGCCAGCTTATTAAAAGATATAATAGAAGATTTAAATCAATAGATAGATAAAGAAGTGCACAGGGCAAGGTATGGAGAATGGGCACAGAGCTTCTATTACCTTCTGTAAGACTGCCACTCTTCCTGCCTTTTCATACATTTCACAAACTAAAAGCTTTCTGAACCCAGTCCTTTCAGCTTTTCTGTGGAGGCTTCATGACATAGTCATGACTGACTAAATCATTGTCATTTGCTGATCTAATCTCCAGATCCTCTTCCCTCCCCAGATAATCCTGTATTGGGAGGAAGGGGAGGCAAAAAGTTGTGAAGGCTTTCACCAAGTGGTTGGTCCTTCAGGCAAACAGCCCTTGCCTTGAGTGAGGTCTGAAGGTCACTTCATTAACAGAACAAAACACACCTCTCTCACCCTTATCACAGGAAATCCCAAGAGTTTTAGGAGCTGTGAGTCAGTAGCCATGGTTGAAAACCAAATATTCAGATGACCAAAATATATTTCTTATAAACCACTATATTACACTACATGCTTAAGTATTTAATTATGTGATCTTTTAAACTAATATTTTTCTAAGAGTATAAACTGTTCTGGCAGTAATCTGGATTGGGGAGTGATGTATTGCCAAATTTCTGTCGTTTTAGTCCAGGAAGTCAAAGAGAAAGAACAGGAGAGCCCCTTAGGGCAGGAAGTTCAAAGTAACAATGTTAACTACTACTACCTTTTCTTGATTTTTTTTTTTAAACAAGCAAATCTTCTCTTCAGAGTTGCAGTTTAAAGCCAAGAACATGCAGAATTTGGAGAAAAAATAGTTAAATTTGGAGACTTGCAGAGGTAGAATCAGAGTAGTGAAAGCCATTACAGCAATTGAACTAACTGAGGTCAGTCTTTGGTGAATCACAGAAACAGGTGGAGTTGTCAAACAAAGGAATCTTTGTTTACAACATACAAGGAGATCACAGGGAATAAGTTCCAAAGCCTTGACTGTTTGAACAGGAGAGAGATTTTTATTTAGTATTTAAGATGAATACTCAGAAGGGAGAGTTTTATTATCCCGTGTATGGTTGGTCATAAGGTTGTGGCTGCATGCACATCCACATATGTATTTGTGCAATATGTATTGCATGTTCACCTGAATGAAGCTTGTATTCCACCGAGGGCAGAAACTTCAACGTTAGAATAAAGCAGAGGTAACTGTTGGACAAGGGAAAGGGACTCTGCAGGCTTCAAGAGCAGATAGAAACTAGATGGGGTCTTGGGCTCATTTTCTGGGACAAGGAATGCAAGGCCTTGATTGCTTTTGAAATAGCACTAGGAGTTTTACCACTGATTTATTGTCTCAATAGCTTAGGCTATTTCCTGGTCTGGTGGTGACTGTTAGTTTTCCCATTGCCTTGTTCCCTCAAAATCCTTAAGGAGTGAGGTTTTTGCATTTCTTTTTAAGAACCTCCCAGGAAGTTTTGGAAGAAGTGTGCTTGGGCAAGTACACAGGTGGGGTATAGATCATTGAAAATAGCTGGGGACAAAAAATGATTTTCTTATGTCAGGAAAACTATATGTCATCTTAATTTTCTGGGAACCTCTAATTCTTTCTGCTGATGTTACCAGCAGGCTTCTGAGATATTACTGATTGTTCTCTTGTACCTAAGGAAAAAGAAATGTAGAAAGCAAAAGACAAAACTTTAAAATCTATCCTCCAACTCATCAATTCACTGCAGCCACCTCTCTGTCTTTCCCTTTCTCTTTTTCTTTATCTTTCTCTCTCACTTTCTCTCTCACATACGCACAACACACGCAAATCATCTTAAAACAATTTTTAATTTTCCCTATTCCATTTTAATATACTTGAGGCATGATCATTTTCTTAGTAAATACAAGGAAAAAAAATCTAGGATTCCATCATTCTGTGTGATTAAAGTATTGAGGAATTTACTTCCAATAGCACTTATAAAAACACATTTTATTTATGTAATATTATATAATCAGGTGCCTGCATTTTTCTTATTCTCTAACTAGTGTTATTTGGCAATTAATATTTTGTCAATCAATATTCCCCTATATCTGAATGTGTGGGCAGTGAGAGATGAGTTAGAGGCAAGGATGGTGAACACTCCCAACAACTGCAGACTACATATATCTTAAGCCATGATTTTCTTTGCAAAGGTCAACATTGATAATGTTCTAGTCATACCTCCGTGTACCAGGAAAGAAGTAGCATATTTCTTGAAAGACACAGCTATCAAAGCTCCATTGAGAAACTGTAAAGATGGACAAGCGATTTCCAAATTACATATCTGATAATGGACATCTACTCTGATTATTTAAATATGAATAAAAATAAAAAACCTTACTAATAACCAAACAGAGTATCCAATTTTACATGTGAAGGAAATAATGGAAGAGACATGTCACCAAAAGTATATGGATGGCTTATACGCACATGACAAATTTCTCAACATTTAGACATTAAAGAAATACAAATTAAAATCATAATGAGACATGCTTACATATCTATTAGAATGGCTAAAATTATAAAGGCTAATTGTACTTGGTCTGAGCTAGATTGAGAAGCAACAAAAAATCTAAACTGTTGTTGGCATATATCATGATACAACCACTTTGGAAAATAGTTTGAAAATTTTTTTAAATGCAAAATATGTTGCAGTTACAAAAATAGCCATTTTACTTCTAGGCATTTAACCAAGAGAAACAAGCCCTATGTTCATACAGGGACTTGTATATGAATTTCATAGCAGCTTTATTTTTAAGAATTGAAAACAGTGGAAATGTTCATCAATGTCCATCCATAGAGCAAAGAAAAATTATGATCTATTCATTAAAGAGATTACTATTCAACATCAAAATGAACTATTTACAATTGGAGATTCTCAAAGTAATGATGCTGAGAAAAGAAAAGCCAGGCAATGAATAGTATATACAGTGTGATTCCATGACTATAAAAAATCTAGAAAATACAAATTTATATATAGTCACAGTCATCAAATATATTGGTGTGATTTTAGTGCCTTCTTCTGTGATCCTATAGCTTCCTACACTTGCATCTCTGAGAATTTGTTACACCATGTGAAAATATGAACTCTTTCTCTTCATTCTGTCTTACTAGAATAAGAGTCCTTGAAATTTTATGGACAATTGAACTCTCAGTTATTAGCAGAAATTCTATCACACAGTAAGTTTCCAAATATAAAAGCCAGAGTTTTACAATGACTTCTAAGCTTTTACATGATCTAGCCACTCATTTAACCTCTGTGACCTCTTTCCCTGCTACTCTTCAGTCACTCACAGTGGCCTCCTTGCTATTCCTCAGATATGCCAGGCATGATCCAACCTTATGGCCTTCAAGATAGCCAATTCCTTTGTCTGGAGTGACCTTATTGCTGATAGTTCTGCGCAAATTCATCACCTTTCCATACCTTTGTTCAATTGTCAGCTTCATTGTAACTACCCTGATCTTCCTATTAAAAATTTTAACTCCCCATCCCCTGCCTAGCAACCTTGATTTTTCTCACCCTGATCGAGTTTTTCTTTTTCCCCATTGTACTCATCCTTTTTGAATGCACTATGCAATTTTTATTAAGGTTTATAGCTTTGAATTGTCTCACCCATTAAAATAAAAGTTCTACAAAGCCAAGTATTTCATTTACCAGTGTAGTCTGAAGTAATATCTGCCATATAATAGTTCAGTAGACAACTGGTAAATTTCAAAATAAATTAATGTTGAGAATATACTGAATTTCACAAGTCATTTCAATATTTATTTCCAAAAAATAAACTACATAAAACATACCTTAAATTTACTTTCAAAATATTTTATAGCATATAATGGACAATATACATAAGCCTTAAAGAAACAATCCTATAAATAACCATTTCATACCTACTTAAAAACTACATAATACCACACTCCTAGATCCTCTCTGAACGCTCTAAAATAACCCTAAAGGAAATACATTTTTAAAAATAACAGATTTTTTGTCAAATAATTTAATAAAATAAAAGTTTCATTCATCTATGTAGATCATAATAAATGTTTTTAATAAGCATGAAATTATAACTCTGAAGTGTGCTAAAATGAAACCACCTGCTAAGGGTGAGAGAATAAAAATAAACATCATGTTTCCAAATAAGAGGAATTTATTACCTTTGAATCAAAGCATGTGGATTTGTTCAAACTGGCAATAAAGGAATATGGAGACACAAACCATAGAAAGTCATATTTTAGATTTCTAAAAGACTTCGAAGTGAAAAGTATACATTCACTTCTCACTTATTGCTCCTACATATTCATGAATTTGAGAGAAAATATAGGCCCTGTGTGTCTTAGCAACTAATGGGATATTTTTTGATATTTACATGCTTACACATAGTATGTGTTATAGTCTTCTCTTTTACATGCTGTAAAAAGGTTAACTCCTTTTCTGCAGAGATCTGAAAATGTGAAACAGTGCCTGAGTAGCTGAATTCATCTAATTCAAATTTCTTGCAGGTCTAAGACCTATTGATTTTCACTTGACTGCCTCCTTTTTCATCTGTCAATTGGTTACAAATTCTGGTACTGAAGAGAATACATTGGGGCTGGTGGCTCAGTGTGTTAAAGCCTCTCCCTCAGTTCAGGTCATTATCTCAGGATCCTGGGATCGAGCTCCACATCGGGACATAATGTAACGACAGATAGTTTATATGGGAGCCCTTTGGGTACTCTGGTGGATGAATGTTTTTAAATTAGTTTTTCATGGACATGGGGAGTTAGAGACGAGAAGGGAGGTGGGGGAAATTGGAAGGGGAGCTGAATCATGAGAGACTATGGACTCTGAAAAACAATCTGAGGGTTTTGAAGGGGCGGGGGATTTGGAGGTTGGGGTACCAGGTGTTGGGTATCATAGAGGGCACTGCTTGCATGGAGCACTGGGTGTGGTGCAAAAAGAATGAATACTGTTATGCTGAAAATAAATAAAAAATTAATTTAAAAAATATTAGTTTTTCGTAAACTACAAAAAAAAAAAAAAGAAAAGCGCTCCCATTTATAGTGTACACTTTATGGTTCACAAAGCACGTGCCAACAATAAAAATAATAATGGGTTACCGTTACACTTCATAGAAAAGGAGGTACAGGGAAATTGAATGAAAGGAAATAACAAAGTAGGTTCATAAGTCAATCTTCCTTGTAAAAAAATTAACCTGAAAGTGCGTTTCTGCCACCTCTCTCCTGTGTGACATTTTATCGATGGGAGATGGAAAATAAATGGTCTGGTTAACCTTTCCCTCCCCCTCAAAACCCATTATTTGAAAACACAAAAAGGGAAGTGAAGGGAGAAATCCTCCCACTCCCATTCCCACTCACCTCCATAGCCACCTCCTCTTCCAAGAACCTAGCAGACAAGGTGCCAAGAAGTGTTAGGTACCAGCAGTGGTCTCAGATCTCATTCAAGAATCATGGTGAAAGGCATTCAAAGAGATTGTGGGGGCACAGGGATCCAATTAAGGGGGACAAGTTTAAGGTTTGCCTGGTCCCCTAAAAACTAATGGCACTAGAGAAGATGAGCTTTGGGAACTATAGCATAATGGATACAATGTGTAAAAAGCTTCAGTGAGTCATGGTGGGAAGAGGCCAAGAGGGCAGCAAACACAGTCTTAGATGATGTTATTAATAGCACTATAGGCTCTAGATTTCCTGTTGTGGTGTTCTTTGCAAGACCAGCCCGGCCAAAGTGGATACTCTCAACCTGGAACAGAGGGTCTTGGAGATGCCAGCACGTGAGGTATGATGAGAGGGTAAAATGATAGGAGGTGTCCTTTGGAAGGACTGACTCCTTGACTTTAAAAGGGAGAACTCAAATCTGTAGGTGAAATCTTTCTGGCTACAAAGAGGGCCAAGGCCTCCTAAGGTCAAGGTCTCCTCGTCACTTGCAAAGATGTCGAAGAACATATTCAGACATTTCAAAGATGTCCTCATATCATTGGTTCCCACTCTGGAATTCTATCAATAAGGTGAGAGTTCCTCTAGTTGAAAAAGAGATCTAAAAAGACTTCCCTTTCTCATGTAATTTCTGTAACCTCCAGGACACACAAACCTCCCCCTTCCAGCTCTGTAATGAAGCCACAGCTGGTGCCAATTTGTGGAACTCCTTAAAGGCTATTCTCCCTTATATACCCCGGGACCAAGTTCCCATGCTCCCTCACCCGATTTCCTGCACTCACCTCCCACCTGGTGTGTTCACACCTGCAAGTGCCTTTTACCAACCCCTTTGCCAAAAGGCAGCCAGAGTGACCTTTCAAAGACCTATCAGTTCCTGGCATTTGTCTCCATAGAAATCTGCACTGATCTTCTAACAAATTCTCAGTCCTCCAAAGGCACCCATAATCCTCCCATCAGTCTATTCATACCCCTCCAACTGACTGATGCCTGTTCTGCCCCATCTCTGCCCTTCAACCACACTGCCTCCTTCTTCCTGTGGAGACCTCTCATGGCACCTGCCTCCAAGCACAGGTGATTCCCATTGATGGGAAGACCCTCTTCTCTCCCCCATCTCCCCACTCCAGTTACTCCCACTTATTCGTGAGCTCACAAGCCCCATGGTACACACTCTCCATGCAGCCTGCTCTCTCTTTTCTAGCATTGGCCTCCGTTTCTAGCTGTGCTTGTGTCATGGATGTCCCTCCCCAGCCAGCCACCAAGCTCTCCTTCCCTTTAGCTCCAACACCTGACACAGTGCCTGGCACGTAGTAAGCCCTGGCTAGCTTCTAAGAGCCTCACTGAGGGACTGAAAGCATTTTAAAAATGTCACCACGTAGGCTCGAAACTGTAGGCAGAAAAAGCTTTGCCTGGATTGACATTTTAGAGACGTATTCGTCAAGTTGGATATGTTCACTGACTTTACCTTGTAAAATTAAAAAAAAAAAAAAGGACCTCTGTATCGCTTCGCATCTAAGGAAGGCACATGTATACTATTAGACCACGTTATGAGCTTAATGGAAGGAGACAAGATGTTTTCGCTAAGAAAATGTATAAGACTGTTGAGGTCAAGTGGGAGGAAACAGTCCGTTTGTTGGAGCATTGCTATCTTACTCTATCACAGCCACTCATAAAAATCTGACACGGGGTGAGTCAGAATTGTCTGTCGGAGATGAGTTAGATCTGGCTCATGTTCCTACAGACATGAAAGCCAGAAGCGAAGAAGGAGGCTTTGAAAGCGTGGGTTGAGGAGGCCGTGTGGTTCACTGCGATGAGCTAAGTGCCCAGGGCCACCAGCATACATGCTGGACTGTGTCCGTCCTTTGTTCTGGGGTCCCTCTTGCACCATGTGGTGAGGCTGGTGGCTGGGAGCAGCTCAGGACAGGACCTGGTGGCATCTTACCTCTCCCACCCTCCTGTGGGAGATGTGGCAGCACAAGCCTGCCTTCACCCTCTCATGACCATCCCCCAAATGGTTACATGCGATAAGCAAACAGTGCCTCTTGAGGAAGATGGGCATGTTCCAATGGAGCCCCGAGAGGATGCACAATGTGTTAACAAGGGGTCAGTACAGCACGACAGACAGCGGATGCTGCAGGTTGGTGAGGAGATCCAGGAAGGCAAAGAACAGGAGAATGAACAAGGAAGCTCCAAGCGAAGGTCGGGCATTTTAGGATGGTGGGAGGTTCTCTATACCTGGCTGCCCTCCATAGGAACCTAGGTCCAAATTCAATAAAACATCCTTTGGCCCCAGTCAATTATTGTGCACTGTTTTTGTCTTTGTTATCTTATCGAACATGCACATGCACGTTTGGACAGAGAGGCAGAGAGATCCCAATCAGGGGGTGGAGCTGGAGAGGGAGAAGCTTACTTGCCCCTGAGCAGAGAACCTGAGAACAGAGTCAATGCCAAGGCCCTGGAATCATGAGTTGATCTGAAGGCCGCGTCTGAACTGATGGACACAACCCGGGACCCAACAATTGACTTCTGAATACCTCCTGGTTCTAGACAGAACTGCTGCTCTGTCATTGTTCAGAAATGCAGGGGATAAGGATTTTGGCTTGGCTGCTGTTGCTTGAGCTATCCGGCCTGCTTCGAGAGCTGGTATAGCTTTTCCTCTTGAAGTCAGTGACTGGGCTATGGACAAACTATTCTCCGATGCCTATTTGCCTAAAGAGAATACCTCCATGCCTAGATTTTCCGGGGGGAATGGCACTATGTCTTTAGGTGCTCCGCTTCTGTGGAAGGTGTTGGGAGTTCTCTGTGCCTCTGATTCTGGACCACTTTCTCTGCTCCCAGATGAGGGTCCTTTCCAGCCCCGAGTTCTCTAATCTAGGATCAGCCCTCTTTTCTTTCTCTCACTCTTAATTCACCTACAAGAGGCACCTCTTTCATTTCCTTAGAGATTCCCTAAGCTCACTATCATGTTCCATCATTCTGCCTTCTCTCTTAGAATTTGCATCCTTATTTTCTAGGCTTGTTCTTCTCGGTTCCTAATTGGATCTTCCACTTCTACCATGTTCCCGAACTTTGCATCCAGTCTCCTGCCAATCTTCTCTTCAGGAGTTCTTTAGGTGTTTTTATCTTTATCAGTTTTATCTCTGTGTTTCGAGATTCTCTGATATCTCCTATGTTTTCTGATGTACAGCGAGTATCCAGGCCACAGCTTTCTATCCCGCATCGGGCGTGCTCTATGTAGAGGTTTCACTCTGACTGCCTAGTCGTAATCACTCCTTCTTCCTTTACCTGGGAATCAATTGATTCTTCCATCTTTGCATTGGATCTAAGTCTCTGTCACCTCTCTGTATTCGTTAAACTCATTCTGTTTTCTAACCTGAGGGTAATTTATTTAGGAGGAAGTGATCCGTGAGTGACCCAGGGCTCGCCCTTAAGGTTTGTTGAGTGCATGCGTGTGTGTGTGTTTGTGAGAGTGTATGTGGCATGCATGCCACTGCTGTTTGTGTTGTGGCTGACCCTGTCCTGGAGGCCAGTCATTTGCAGTAGCTCTCCTTTCCGGCCGTTTGTTGTTTTTAGGGTCCGGGCTGAATATGCTGAGGTTTACCTTGGTGGGCTCTGGTGTGCCTGTGAAAGGAGAAACTCTACCAACTCAACAGAACGCAGGCCTGCAGAATGCTGTGTTCAGAAGAGAACATGTGGTCAAAGCTTTCTTCTCGTCCCGTATGGGAGAGTCTGTTCTCCTTGGACTAAGCATCTTGGACTGAGGAAGGCAATCCTCCAAGTGTTCCACTGTTGGTATTTTGTGTTGGCTGGCTAGGGAGTCTCTGTCCTCACATACCTGTCTTGGCCAAGCTCTGTCTTGATGCTGCTGTTGTGAGAGCCAAAATTTATTATGTCCACATTGAGTCATCTCCACGAACACTGCCTTTCACGGAATCACTCCCACGACTCATCATCTTCCCACTGCATCTCTTGGTATTGTCTCTCTCTGATCATTGTCTCCAGGCTGTCTGCTCCTGGTCGCTTGTTGGTGTCATATGCAGGAAAAAGATGGTGTTCTTTCAAGTTGATGTCTGCCAAGCCTGCTGATAGGAAAACTTCAGCCCTCAACACTTGTGTTGTCAAGTACTCGTGCCCTTCAGACCCTCTGCGTCTCACAGTCAACGGCACTGGGAAACAGGTTCCTTGTGTGTTCCCAGGGTGCCCTGCTCTCCTGTGCTTTGGTCCTCTTCATGGACTCCAGCCCTCTGATCCACGAACCAACCAAATCTCCCCTGAGCCATGTCTCCAACCTTCTCCCATCATCTCTGCAACTTCCGTTCTCTTTCGCTGTGGAGTTTACCTTGTAGGCTTCAGGTCAATTTCCACCCCACTGCAGTTGTTGTGGTCATCTTTTTGTTGCCTTCATGGTTGAAGAAGCATGAGGTTATTAGACACTACTACCATCTCAGTGTCTTCATGTCACCACAATTTGTACTGTGACATAAGCAAGAAGGAATTCTTCCACATGTCTCTTATGGCAGTCTTGCGGAGAGCATTGGACTTTGTCACATCTATCATTCTCAGAAAGACAATAAACAGACGATTTCACTAACTCATGACAGTCAAGAAACATACGAAAAAGAAAGGGTATTGGGACAAACATTATGACTCTAATGAGGAATTCAAATGGTGCTGTTTGTTGGAAGGCCGTTTTGTGAGAACACGGGATTCTTGAAGAGGACAAGAGATGACATTCCTTTAAGGAGATTTCCTGAAACTAATGGAATGTGAGATTTCAAGGCATGTCAAATTGAATTGCTACCCACAAGAGACCGAATTCCATTCTCTCGTATTTTAATAATAATTGTGATGTGAAACACACACACACCACACAGCATTAACACATGCACATGCAAACACACAAAGATAAGACATGCAAAATATGGGAAGGAAGCGAGGAATCGTACCAATGAAGCAACCCCAAGAAAATACCATATAGGTGAAAGGCAAATAGAATCCAAGTCAGAAGCCAACCGAAATGAGAAAGTGAACTATTACCTATCAATAATACATTCAGTACTCAGGACTAAAGACTCCCGTCAATACAAACAGTTTGTAACAGTGGTTGAAATTCCAAATCAAAAAAAAAAAAAAAAATAGAAACATCCATAAGAAAACAGCAAATATTAAACAGGCTCGTCCTTCTGTTGCCCATAGGAGATTTCCTTCGACTATAAAGATACTCATAGCTTGCAAGTGAAGAAACAGGGAAGATGTAGGTTATGCTATTCCCAAGGAGAAGAGAGCCAAAGTGTTTGTGCCTAAGTCAGCGAGAGTCATTTTATGCCTTCGAGAGAAAAAAGCTAAGCGGAAGGTGTTTTGTCTTGATGGAGCATCAAAACATCAGAAACCTGGAAGAATTGCCAACATATCCACCATGAAAAAAGGTGTATCTAAACGTTGGAAGCCTATGAACACACAGGAATGGAGATGGCGACGTTTATCCAATACTGTTGGCAACTATGATATCCAGGTTAAGCACAGGACAGATTATCTGGATGGGAAGGTGCTAAGGAATAACAGACGTCCACATGGGCATTCGAGACCACCTGAACTTTGGGGGGTCCATGAGTAAGATTGCGTCTCTGAGGACAATAAGATATGTTCTTCCCAGCAGCAGACCTAACTTTGTCTATCGCAGGTCATGAGCTCGAGTCCAAATCCAGTCATAATTCATGGAAGAGAAGTCAAAACCTATCCTGTGCACTTATCATCACGAAGGTATGAAAACAGGAAGATATCACTTTCAAATTGGAAATACAGCCAGACACTAAAGTGGAAAACACAACACATTCACGAACTGTAATGAATGCAAGAAAGAAAATCCAAAGGAAAAGAAGAGCCATGAACGAAGGAATTCTAAGAAACTTAGAGGAGGATGCCAAAACATTTTATGGGGAAACAATATAGGGTTAAATGTGTGCATTTCCAAAATTTAAAAACACCGAAAAAGAAAGCCACCTAAAAGGACGACTGAAGGAACAAGATGAAGAAAAACCGAACTCCAAAGTTAACAGAAAAATTGAAATCAGACATGTGATTATCAAAATTAAGGAAATACAAACAAACCAATAGGAAAAAAATCAGGAGATCTCACACTTGAGTTTTGACAACAGGAACAAACCGCAGAAGCCATTACTGGGATAAAACAGGGAGACAAGCACACAGCTGCAAGTATGAAACCACATCACAACTGGTAGCAAGGAAAAAAGAATAACCGAAAAGGCATAGCCACACATTTATGCTAGCAAATCCAAGAACTGAGAGAAAAGGATAAATTCCCAGACACATAGAAACTTCCAAGATTAGGTCAGGAAACCTACAAAATCTCAGCTCTCTAGTTTAGACGGAAGCCTTTGAAGCAGTAATCCAACCCCTGCCAACACACAGAAGGCCAGGTCAAGTCATTTGCTTGGGCCACTCTTCTATGTATTTAGTGAAGGCATTGTCATGTCCTCTCATCAAATCCAGAGATGGAAGAGGTGGGTAAACTCTAATTTACAAGGATAAAGACCCAATTCAAAGAAGGACATTTTAGGAAACCCACCCATGTCATTTCAATAAGGAAAGATAATAAACAATATAATTCTTTCCTTTTCTCCCTGTGACTTCCTTTGGTTTTGAGAGGGCCACATTGTTTTCCTATGAATTGATGTTGTTCTTGTTGCTGTTCTGTTGAGAAAGCCTGCCTATCATCCATCATCCATTTTTGACAGAGTATTCACGGATGCTTTAGTTGCATGGACGTCCTAGTGCTCCTCCTAATATATGCCACAACTCCTGACCACCCATTAATCAGTTCTCTTTTCGGTAGCCCTCAGCTGGATTCTCAGAGTCCTGAGTCACTCCTGGTGGGTCTCCTTCTCTGACTTCTTGCCCTTCATTATTCCCTTCCTTTACTAGGGCCAAGGTATTCCTCCCGAGGCACATATTGTGGGAAGCCATATGATATTTCCCTTTGTCTGCTTGCCTTTTCCATTTCCCAACAGCAGGGCATGGGACATTCATGTCAAGGCAAGGTCCAGGGGTTCATTCACTTCGATGGCAGAGGAACACTGAGGTGCCGAAATGGACCCAAACTTCCTGATCCACTAGTCCTTGCAAGGGCATTGCGGCTCACTCCAAAGGTCTGCTCGAATGGGCCTTGCAAGCCGTCTATATACGCCGTCCCTTTCCTTCTGACTAAAGAGTCTTGGTCCACATGTCTATACCCGTTACCACAACAAGTACAGTTAACTAATAATAACAAGGGGTTCGGTAGACCTCTCTGAGAGTTAGCTCTGATGCAGAAGGTCACTCTCCTCAAAGACTTTCAAAGGTATTTAAGGGAAAGCCAGGTAGACAGAGGCCTCATCCCTTAGCCGCGTGTTTCAGAACACTAGGAGACGAGGACACAGACGGCACCATATAGCGATGCCCTCACCTTTTACCTCGGAAAGGGACTTTCCGTACCTTAGTCATCACTGACCCATAAGCAAAAGACGCTGACAAAGTACGCTCTCACCCACAGGACGAGAAACCCCACGGAGAGCTGCTCATACACGCGACCTCACCTTTTCTTGAGATATCTAGAAATTGTAGTGTAAAAGGACACCTTGCCGTCTCTGGGGATATGTTGGCCTAAAGGAAGGTATACTGAATGTCATTTTCCTTCCTCTATGTCTCTAGAAAGGGGAAGTTTGACATTAACCCACAAGACATCCTGAGTTCTTGATCAGGTTCAGAGGGCTCTTGTTTTGTCCTTCCTGGGGCTTCCTACTTAAAGCCATAGGACACCAAGGTCATGGGAGAGGGACAGCTGCTTCAGTGAAGCCAGCATCTGTGATGTCACAAAGCTTTGAGGTCATAGCAACCACTCCTCATCAACCCAGGCCTGATCACTACACTTGACTGGAGTAGTCATGGGTGGGCCAAGAGGACCCCAGGCCGTCCCAAACTGCTGGAGCCGCCTGGGTCTCTCACCAAGGCAGTTTGCGAAGCGAGTCGGTGTCACCTTCTCCATGGCCCAATTCATAGTATTTGGTCGTGAGTTCAGCACCAGCCCTCTGGACCTCGGAGAAAGGCAAGATGCCGCATTCCATCTTAGCACCGACAAGCCAAGAAACTAACAGACCGCAAGCAATGCCTCAGGGGAGGAAATCTGAGCCCTGCGTAAGGGTGAGACCCTCCCACCAAATCATGGAGCATCTCAACAGGAAAAGGTCCACCCAAGGGAAGCTCAAAGTGAACCCCCGCAACCGTGCCAAAGACATGTCTGGAGTCTTCCACAGAAAGCACACGAGTACCTCAATGGTCTCCAGAAACGGTGCCAACAAGGCCTCCCAATCTTCCAAAAAGACCATGCATCCAAGGCAGAGTCTACACCCTAGAACCTTAGGTCCAGGACGGACTCATGTTCTTGGAGTCCACAGAAGCCAACGGAGAGCATGTTGGAAGAGACCCATAGCCCAATGAAGCCAACTGAAAGACTTCCGTGCCCATTTCAGGAAGACAACTTGTATGTGCAAAAGGACGCATTGAAGAGGATTCGAATGTGGAAGAACCTTGAGCACTCCCTCATGGTGGATCAGCTACCCTCTGTGGAACTGCATGGAGATGTGGCAGCACAAGCCTGCCTTCACCCTCTCATGACCATCCCCCAAATGGTTACATGCGATAAGCAAACAGTGCCTCTTGAGGAAGATGGGCATGTTCCAATGGAGCCCCGAGAGGATGCACAATGTGTTAACAAGGGGTCAGTACAGCACGACAGACAGCGGATGCTGCAGGTTGGTGAGGAGATCCAGGAAGGCAAAGAACAGGAGAATGAACAAGGAAGCTCCAAGCGAAGGTCGGGCATTTTAGGATGGTGGGAGGTTCTCTATACCTGGCTGCCCTCCATAGGAACCTAGGTCCAAATTCAATAAAACATCCTTTGGCCCCAGTCAATTATTGTGCACTGTTTTTGTCTTTGTTATCTTATCGAACATGCACATGCACGTTTGGACAGAGAGGCAGAGAGATCCCAATCAGGGGGTGGAGCTGGAGAGGGAGAAGCTTACTTGCCCCTGAGCAAAGAACCTGAGAACAGAGTCAATGCCAAGGCCCTGGAATCATGAGTTGATCTGAAGGCCGCGTCTGAACTGATGGACACAACCCGGGACCCAACAATTGACTTCTGAATACCTCCTGGTTCTAGACAGAACCACTGCTCTGTCATTGTTCAGAAATGCAGGGGATAAGGATTTTGGCTTGGCTGCTGTTGCTTGAGCTATCCGGCCTGCTTCGAGAGCTGGTATAGCTTTTCCTCTTGAAGTCAGTGACTGGGCTATGGACAAACTATTCTCCGATGCCTATTTGCCTAAAGAGAATACCTCCATGCCTAGATTTTCAGGGGGGAATGGCACTATGTCTTTAGGTGCTCCGCTTCTGTGGAAGGTGTTGGGAGTCCTCTGTGCCTCTGATTCTGGACCACTTTCTCTGCTCCCAGATGAGGGTCCTTTTCAGCCCCGAGTTCTCCAATCTAGGATAAGCCCTCTTTTCTTTCTCTCACTCTTACTTCACCTACAAGAGGCACCTCTTTCATTAACTTGGTGATTCCCTAAGCTCACTATCATGTTCCATCAAAGAATACATTCAAATGGCCAACAGACACATGAAAAAATGCTCCACATCACTCGGCATCAGGGAAATACAAATCAAAACCAGAATGAGATACCACCTCACACCGTTCAGAATGGCTAAAATGAACAAGTCAGTCAATGACAGATGCTGGCGAGGATGTGGAGAAAGGGCAACCCTCCTACACTGTATGTGGGAATGCAAGCTGGTGCAACCACTCTGGAAAACAGCGTGGACGTGCCTCAAAAAGCTGAAAATAGAACTACCCTATGACCCAGTGCTTGTAGTACTGGGTATATACCCTACAGATACAAACGTGGCATTCTGAAGGGGCACATGCACCCAAATGTTTATAGCAGCAATGTCCACAATAGTTAAACTATGGAAAGAAACTAAATGTCCTTCAACAGATGAATCAATAAATAAGATGTGGTATATATGTTCAATGGAATACTATGCAGCCATCAAAAAAAAATGAAATCCTGCTATTTGTGATGACGTGGATGGAACTAGAGGGTATTATGCTTGGCGAAATAAATCAATCTGAGAAAGACAACTATCATATGATCTCCCTGATATGATGAAGTGGAGATGCAACATAGGCAGTTTCGGGCGTACGAAAAGAAAAATAAAAAAAGATGGTATTAGGAGGGAGACAAACCATAAAAGACTGAATCTCACAAAACAGACTGAGGGTTGCTGGGGGGAGGTGTGTTGGGAGAGGATGGTGGGGGTATGGACATTGGAGAGGGCAGGTGCTATGGTGAGTGATGGTGAGTGCTGTGAATCACAGACCTGTACCCCTAGGGATAAAAACACATTATATAAAAAATTTTAAAAAATAATTTAAAAAACCCATTAAAGAAAAAACACAGATTGCAAGCCCAGAGCTAATCTCATATTCAATCAAAACTTTTGAAAGTTTTCCCCTTAAAGATCAGAAGAAAGACAAGTGTGTCCATTTTCACTACTCTCATTTGACACAGTAGTGGATGTCCTAGCCAGAGAAACAAGGAACACAAAGAAATAAGAGACTCCAAAAAAAAAAAAAAAAAAAGGAAGAAGTAAAATTTTCTTTTTTTGGATAACATGAACTTACATGTTAAAAAATCCTAAAAAATTCACAAAAAATTTGAATAAACAAATTTAGTAAAATTACCAAATACAAGATCAATATATAAAAGAAAAGAATTTTGTTTTGTTTCTTTTTTTTTTTATGGACTGCTTCCCAGTTTGTCATGTCATCCTTGTTCAGTGATCATGCTAATCTTCTCTGCATCATTCCAATTTTAGTATATGTGCTGCCAAAGTAAGCACAAGACAGGAGCATTTTAACATTCTAATGATGAACTATCTCAAAAAATAAAGAAAACAATCTAATTCACAATAGCATCAAAAATAATAAAATACTTAGGAATAGATTTAACTAAGAAGATGAAAGATCTGTACTCCATAAACTATGACATTGATAAAGAAATTGAAGGTGACAGAAATGGAAAGATAGCTCATATTTATGAATGGTAAGAATTAACATTGTTAAAATGTCCATACTACCGTAAACCATCTGTAAATCCAATTCCTATCAAAAATCCAATGTTAGGGGCGCCTGGGTGGCTCAGTGGGTTAAGCCGCTGCCTTCGGCTCTGGTCATGATCCCAGGGTCCTGGGATCGAGCCCCGCATCAGGCTCTCTGCTCAGCAGGAAGCCTGCTTCCTCTTCTCTCTCTGCCTGCCTCTCTGCCTGCTTGTCATCTCTCTCTGTCAAATAAATAAATTAAAAATCTTAAAAAAAATCCAATATTATTGTTTTACAGAAGTAAGTAAAGAATCCTAAAGTTTATATGAGACCATAAAAGACAACAAATAATCAAAGCAGTTCTGAGAAAGAATGAAGAAGGGAGATTACACTTCTTGATTTGAAACTATACTACAAAGCCCTCATGCTCAAAACAATAAAGTATACTGGCATAAAAACAGACCAATAAACAAGTAGAACAGAATTGAGAGTCCAGAAATAAATTCTTTCATACAGTCACCTAATATTTGACAGGGGCCAACATATGTAATGGGGAAAGATAGTCTGTTCAATAAATGATATTTAAAACTGAATAGTCACATAAACAGTATGAAAAGGGAACCTTATATCACTCATAAGTCTGAACTTGAAATAGATTAAAGACTTAAAGGTGATGCATGAAACTAAATTTCCTAAAGGAAAACATAGGAAAAATTCTCCTTGACATTGGTCTTGCCAATAGTTTTTTGGATACCAGACTAAAAACACAAGCAAAAAAAGCAAAAATAAATAAATGGTATTACATCAAACTAACGTTTCTGCATTGCCAAAAAAAGGGAGAGAGAATGAAAACACAATCCACAGAATGTAAGAAAATACTTACGAATCTTATATCTGAAAAGAGGTTAATAACCAACAGATACAAATAGAAAAAAATATATGATTAAAAAAATAGCAAAAGGATCTCAATAGACTTTTTTTTTTCAAAAAAGTTATATAAATGACCAACAGGAGCATTAAAAAGTGCTCAACGTAAAAATCTCAGGGCAAAGTCCTTATGTTGTTGTTGTTGTTGTTTACCTCTGAAAAACACAGCAAGATATTAGAATATATACTACCAAAAAATTGAAACTAACCAATTTTGGTAAATATTGGGGAAAACGGGGAACTTATGCACTGTAATAGGGATATAAATTTGTATGGAAAACAGTATGGAGATTATTCATATTATTAAAAGTAAAATTACCATATGATTCAGTAATCCCACTTCTAGGTATCTATCTAAAGAAAACGAAGTTCACTGTTCAAAGACATATCTGCACTCTTATGTTTATTATAAAATTATTAACTCTAAGCAAGAGATGGAAATAACTTCAGTATCCATTAATGGATGAATGAGTAAAATAAGTATGGTAAATATATACTACGGAATACTACTTAACCATGAAAAATTAAGAAATACTGCCATTTACAACAGCATGGATGGATCTTGAAGGTATTATTCTAAGTGAAATATTTCAAAGATTTTGTATATTTTTTTAATTTATGTATTATGATATCCCTTACATACAGAATCTGAGGAAAAGGAAAACTAATGGAAACTTAGAGTTGAGTTGACAAGGGGTGAACCTGGGGTGGAGTAAGGTGGTCCAAGGGTGCAAACTTGCAACTATAATATGAAAAAGTTCTGGGGATCTAATGTACAGCATGATGATCATAGTTAATAAGATATACATACTTTTTTTTATTGTGCTTCCCTTTATTAAACTTTGCATATATCACATTCTTACAAGTTGAAAGTTTATAGCAATCTTGTATAAAAGAGGTCTGCTGCCACCATTTTTCTAACAACATTTGTTCATTTTGTGTCTCTTTGTCACATGTTGGTAATTCTTGCAATATATCAAGTTTTTTCATTATTATTGTATTTGTTATGGTGATCTGTGATCAGTAATTATGACCCACTGAAAACTCAGAACTAGTGTACTTAAGGTATATACATTGTTTTTCTTTAAAAACATAATGCTTTTGAACAGTGCAGTATAGTTTTTATTTTTTATATGCACTGGGAAACATAATTTTTTATATGCACTGGGAAACCAAAAAATATAATAATTTGACTTAGTTTATTGAGATAATCACTTTATTGAGGCAGTCTGGAACAAAACCCACAAGACCTCTGAAGTTTATCTCTACTATACTATATACATAAAAGTTGCTAAGAGAGTAGATCTTAAAATTCCTTATGATAAATGCATAAAAAACAGTGGCAACTATACGAGATAGTAGATGTATTAACATTTTTATGTAGATTATATTGCAATAAAGATGTATACCAATTTATCAAATTGTACAAAATTTACACAATGTTAAAGGTTTGCAATGTTATAAGAAATCATTTCTTAAATTTACAAATATGTCGATTTTTTTCAATAAACCTGGAAAAAACTTTTTGTAGAATTAATCTATTTTTCAAAAAATGAAGTAAGGCAGTAGAAACTGCAACTAACTCTGAAATAATAGAATATAAAATCCATTTTCATTATATACACTGTGACAAAAAGTATTACTTAGTTTACAATGGAGGAGTACTTATGAAACATGAAGGATGGTCTATAAATAAGGCTGAAAGAGCTCAGTTTTAAGGTTTAAATTTAAAATCTTCTTTTGAAATACTAAACTGACCACCCAGTGTTCCAAACATCAATGTCTTAACTGCATGAATTTATTTCATACAACTCTATAATCTAGTTTCATAAGAAAACAGCATGCAAATTTTGAATAAGACAGACTTGCTTAAGTTTCATGTTCAACAGTAAAGGATACCTCCCTAAAAACAAATAGAAGACAAATCAGCATATTTATTATGATAATTATTATTCATAAAGAGATTCATATTGAATTAGGGAATATATATCCTCAGAGGGGGTAAAGTAAAATGAAATTTATTTTGGTAAATGTGTCTATGAATAGTCAATACAATGCCTCAATATAAATGAATATTACCATTTTGAACAATTTAATTACTATTACTAGAATTATTATAAGTATAAAAATAGCTATCATTTTAGCATGGAATATGAGATTCTCATGCTCCATGCTTCATCACATACACACAACAATGCAGCATAATAAGTATTATCATCACCATTTCATGGGTGAAAAAACTGAGGCTAACACATTTGGATAACTGGTTTATGATTACATGGGTAGCAAAAATGCATCACACTAATTTAGGCTTTATGATTTCAGAATTGTACTCTTACCATTGCACATTCTATTACTCTGTAAATACTTGGCCTGTTTTCATTTGGTTCTTTAATTTTATTCATGTGGTGATGGCTTAAAGCTTCATTTAAAGGAAGCTTAAAAATTTCATTTAACCAAAAGCTCCCAAGAATTAAAAATGTCATTGATCTAATGTAGACATGGATATCATTAGTTAATGGGTAACTATATATTTTCCACTCTAGTGAGATAAAAGAGTATTTTTCTAAGTTTTAGTCTCTCAGTGTTAAAAAGGACTTTGTTAAAATAGAAATATTTAGACAAAGGTGATCAAAAGTCTGGATCAGGTCACCTTAAGGTAAATATTAGGAACCTGAGGAAACAAATGGAGATTTGAACACTGAGCTATGATATAATGAATGGTTTCAAGTATTTAGTAGAGTATAGAAAAGCCCTTTAAAGCCTGGTCTTAGCCTAGCATTGCAGCTTCTGGGATATCTATCTATCATCTATCTATCTAGATATAATGTGAAAACTTTTTTAACTTAAAGATTTTGAGAAATAGAACATAATCAGCACCATAGAAGATCTGTTTATGATAACAACCTAGCCCCTCCTCCCAGTTTGTTAATATTCTCTCTTATTTAATGTAACATTGTGCAAATAGACCACTACTGATCTGCTGTTATGAATGAAATAGCTATAATCATCTGTTTGCATATCCTGGTGAAAATATTCATTTAGTTCCATGTTGTATTTCTAGGAATGGACCAAATTTTTATTTTTATTTTTAAGTTTTCTAAATATTGTCCAACTTACCTCAAATGTTTTTATTATGGGCACTTTCATTCTTTCACATTCTTGCAAGGCAATTTTACTGTTGCCCAATATGGTAAGTGTGTAATAGTATGTCATTTTAGGTTTTAATTTATTATTAATTTAATTTAATTTAATTCCAGATTCATAATAAAGATAAACAGTTTTTATATATGAGTGGCCATTTGGATTACCCTTTCTGAAAAGTGCATGCTCAAATCTTTTGATATCTTAACATTGTGTCATACTGACTTCTTTAATAGTAGATTTTCTGAATGAACTTTAAGCTGTGTAGGTCTTCTCTATTTTATTTTGAACTTGTTTTCATTTCAAAATCTTTATATTTATTTTCATAATCTGCTTTTATTTTTCTTTGTCTATTATCTATCTATCTATCTATTTATTTGCAAGCAAGAGAGAGCGAGCAAGTGAGAGTGCAGGGAGGGATAGAAAAAGAAGGGAAAAGAATCTTAAGCAGGCTCCAGGCTCAGCACAGAGCCCAACTCTGGGCTCTATTTCACAACCCTGACATCATGACCTGAGCCAAATGAAAGAGATAAAATAAAATTAAGGTGTTAAAAAAAAAAGGAAAAAGAATTGGAGGTTTAATTAAGTGAGCCACCCAGGCACCCCTGTGGTACCTTAAATTAGCTGTCATATCTTTAAAGTTCTAGAGTATCCATTTGGTTCATTTATAAAACCTTTCTCAATATCATTTTTAGTGTCAGTTTTTGGTTCAATTTGCTTCCCCTCTCATTTCTTTGAGCAGAGTAATCAAGCCATTTTACAATCTTTATTGATCATTTTAACATCATACTTAATCCCATTTTGTCTATCAAATCTTGTTAATGGTTTTTCTTTGTGTGCTTTGTTACATTTTGCTATGTTCAAGACATTATATTTGAAACTCTTATTGAGTAGGGATAATTAAGAGCTATAATAACGGTATGGTCCTCCTTGGTAGGATTTTCTCTTATATCTGAGACTCTACAAGACAATCATACTCCAAATTCAGTGATTGACTTTCTCAGTTTACACAGAAGGCAAGGTAGGCTATAGTCTTATTTCTGCTTCTCCTTGTGCTTTGGGGATCTCAAGTTAAATTTGGGTTGTACCAAAGTCCTCAAATTTGATTGCTGCTGGATTTTGAATTTTGTTTCTCTAGTATCAAGAGTCTATGAACAACACAGCTCAGTGTGTTTTAGCAGTTTCAAATGCTCTCATAGCTAAAATGGCTTCAGGGCATATATCTCTAGGCTCTCATTGTATTTCGTATTTTGGCCCAGTAATCCCTCACTTATTTTTATAATCATTCTGATATTTTTAACTTTAAAAGCTATTTTGTCTGGATTTTTAGTTGTCTTAAGTAGGAGTTTTTAGATCACCATTACTAGAAGCAACAACAAATATACATGAAAATATCTGCAGTAGTTTATCACATCTTTATGGCTTTGAACTTCCATAAGCTGAGGCATCCTTCTCTAATCACTTAGGCAAACTCCAATTTACCCTTTAAAACAACCCAAGAATTGCTTCATTTAAGAACATGTTCAGGGATGACTCTTCCCCACTGTTCTTACCAACATTCCCACACACTCTTTGCTACCCAAAGCTTGTTTATGAACTTTCGTTAGGTATATCAGCGTGACCAGAATTTTGCTCTATTGTATTTTTGTCCTTTAGAGCTTTAATTAAATATGAATTCCATAGAAAGTCTGTCCCTTTTCTTTCAAACCTGGGTTAGTTATTTCTTCTCATTCTTTGTCAGAAGTTACTTTATTAGAGAAACTTATAGCTCTATTGTGACTTTGGAGCCTTTACAGTTTTTCGACTGGAAAAATCACCCATCCCTGAGATTTTTACGCAGCTTCCTAGCTGATATTATTCAGAAATCTGTTCAAAGCAGACTTTTTCAGGGAGGCCCTTTTGGACCACTCAGTTTAAAAACCTCTTCTCAATCACTGCTCTTTTAAAAATGTGCTTATTTAGTTCAAATATGCATCTCTATTAAAGAAAAATCAGTACGTTTTTTTTTTTAAAGTTGGCTTACCTATTATCTATCTCTCCCATTAAAATGATTCCTCTGGGCTGGGGTTTTGTTGTGCTCATCTTAGGCCAGGCACTCAATAAATTGTCTCTGAATGATTGAATTGTTTGACTCCCTTGCTAGATTCTCAACTTCATGAGGCCAAGGATTGTTCTATTCAGTCCTTCTTTATCCTCAATGTCTGTTATATTGCAGTCACTTACATGACTAATGGGAAAAATCACAGAAAGAAAGAGTTAAAACTACATAAAAACCCCGTAGGTTCAATAACACAAAGCTTTCTAAAATTATTTAGCCCAGGAATTGAATACTGGCTGCACTTTTGATTTTTTTTAAATGGTATTGAATTTAATTTAAATGGAAATACTGGAATGGTAGAATAATAAAAAAATTATAAAAGCAACTTGCTCCTTAAAGTAAGAATTATATAGGACATCTCTTCTAGAAGCAAAATTTTCAAATGACAAACATCTGAAAGCATAGAAGGAGAAGTAAGAGTGTGAATTGTATTTCAATGCTCTTTTCTTTATATTCAACAAACAGCTTCATTCACACACCTTTCCAATTTTTTCAACTCTTTTGACAAAGCCTTCAGAGGAGTTACTGCTGATGACAACCATCACAGCCTAACAGGAGAAATTTTATAAAGAAAAATAATAGCATGTTTTTCCCAAATTGTTAAGGATATGGTGAAGCTCTGTCGGATTCAAAGGAGGAATGTGCAATTCCATGCTATATATAATAATAACTTGTTTTAATAGTGGCTTTGCAATTTTTCAGATATATCCATTTACTGAAACCACTATCAAATAAACAAAAACAAACAAATGAACAGGGGTTCGAGACAGAAATTATCTAATCTAAAAATAGCACATGTTCACAGAATACACAACACATATCCCAAGTACTACTATAGGTTTCAAGTAATAGTCAAAACAATAGTAAACATGATTCAGACCCTACCAGTCAAATCATAAATGGGACCTTAACTGTAAATCCTTATCTTTAGATCAAAGCGGGTAATTGGGGGCTGAAGATACATTATAGAACTAATATGTTATAGAACTCCTCTGAAATGAGTCATTTATTCCATCACTTTTCCTGCACAGCTGCTGACCCATGTTTTGGTTCCTGGAAATAGCTGCTACCCTGTCATACTTCTTAAAAGCACATATATTGATAACTCTACTCATTCCTCCATTACTCTGTGACTCTCACTGTGTTAAAATGTGGAGTCAGCTGACTCACTTGTGGTGGTAATAAAGTAGATGAGTTTTCAAAGTATTTTGTTATTTCTAAAAATGCAAAAACCAAATTACATTGAAATCATAACGGGTGTTTCAGGGAGAGCTGTAGGATGTGGTTTCTTGTGTAATCCACAGAGATTAGCTCCAACACATATTTAAACTCTCCTCTAGGAGCAACCTTAGTGGTAAAGCAAGAAGATAAACAGATGTATACACACCCTGGCACAAAATTATCACTTATGTTTGGCTTCCTAGTCTCCTCGTGTTACTTATTTATCTTAACTTCTCTCTGAAATCAGGGAACACAGAATCTCAATCAGTAGACATTTTTCTACTGAATTACCCAATAGTCCGATCATACCCCTAATACTTTTTAAAATTATTTCACTCATAATCCCAAATCTGCTTTGCTTCCTCATCTTAGTACACTGTAATTTGATTTCAAAATGAGGACAGTTGTCAGTAATGCCACATTCATTCATCTATTTTACAATTCCATGTGCTTATAACTATGAAGATATGTTAATAACATCCATTCCAATAAGCCACCCTAAATTTATTATCATGAAACAAGACCTCAAGAAAGAGAATTCAAAATCATCCATGTATTTGCAACTTATTGCAATAAAGCCTTTATCAATAGACTTCCCTGTGCACATGGTGGTCAAATTGCTGGTGAAAACCAGCCAGATCTATTACAAGCTTTCTCATGGCTTCTAGGTAACCCAAGTGAGCCTTTATTGATACTGGGAAGGGATAAAGCAGGGAAGGGATAAACAGTGCTATAAGATTTGGCTAGACAAAAGTAATGACTCTCATTACAAAGTGAGTATTTTTTTTTCAAGCTTTAGTTCAGTTTATTTTTCTTGTATAAAACTATGTAGTAGCCACAGCTGGAGCCTGGGTCCTCTGAACAGAGACTCTGGTGTGGGTCTTCACAAGATGGTCCGTGAACTCCTGATAGGGAGACTTGGTGAACACAGTCTCCTTCCAGAGATCAGGGGTGAGATAGCTGTAGGTCTTGGAGATGGCATCGAAAGTAGCCTTGGCAAAGTTCCCTAGGGTGGCAGTGCAGCCCCTGGCCGAGGTGTAGCAGTCGTCAATACCAGCCATCATCAGCAGTTTCTTGGGCACAGGGGCTGAGACAATGCCAGTGCCTCTGGGGGCGGGGATGAGACGCACCAGCACAGAGCCACAGCGGCCAGTCACCTTGCACGGGACAGTGTGGGGCTTGCCGATCTTGTTCCCCCAGTAGCCTCGCCGCACAGGGACAATGGAAAGCTTCGCCAGAATGATGGCTCCGCGGATGGCAGTGGCTACCTCCTTGGAACACTTGACATCCAAACCGACGTGTCCATTGTAATCTCCGATGGCGACAAATGCCTTGAACCTGGTCCGCTGGCCCGCGCGCGTCTGCTTCTGCACAGGCATGATCTTCAAAACCTCGTCCTTGAGGGAGGCTCCCAGGAAGAAGTCGATGATCTCAGACTCCTTGATGGGCAGGGAGAAGAGATAGATCTCCTCCAGGGACTTGATCTTCATGTCTTTGACCAGGCGGCCCAGCTTGGTGACGGGGATCCACTCCTTGTCCGCGGCCTTGCCCCCGCGAGCTCCGCGGCCTCGGCCCCGGCCCCGACCACGGCCCCGGCCCGGCCCGGCCCCGGATGCCGCTGCCGAAGCCACCGCGGAAACCGCCGCGGCCTCCCATTCCAGGGCCCCCGGGCCCTCCGGGCCCTCCCGCAGCACCGGCGTCATCCGCCATTTGGTGTTCTCTCGGAGAGGAAACAAAGTGAGTATTTTAAAGCAAAAGAGCCTGTTGGGAATATTGTTTTATAAAATAGTGGTTTTTTTTATTAACTTTTTAAAATTCAATTAGGTAACATATAGTGTACCAATAGTTTCAAATGTAGATTTCAGTTATTCATCCATAGCATATAATAGCTAATGCTCAGTACTTACTGTTATAGCTTCTTGAAAGCAGAATTTTAACCCACTGAGCCACCCAGGCGCCCTTGAAAGCAGAATTTTAGATCACATTTTCTGATTACTTCCATGTCGTACAACACTTTCCTGCTAGCAACCTTCAAAACATACTGTTTGTTAGAGGAATTTCTTTAATAATAAATAAATAGGAATTCATTTAAATTTATAAATATATAAAATAAATAGGAATTTATTTAAATTTATTTAAATATTACACACTGTTTCATTGTTCATAAATAAGGTGATGATATTATAGCCATTAGTTGGTAGCACTGATATATCACTATCTTTTTACTTCTCAGTGCATTCTCTTTACACAAATAGATATATATTTTAAAAAATGTGAATCTGTGGCAAACTTGTAAAAAACCCTATACAGTAAAGTTTATCATTTTAAGTAATCTCAATTATCTTCCTCAATTGTGATAGTATATCCTTCTATCTAGGCCAGATATTGTATGAGGGATTTGAAGAGACATACTTTTCTAAATTTCACTTTTCTCATCTGCAAAATGCTTATCATGATCCTACAAAAAAATACACTTATAATTTTTTGATGAAAATTTATTTATTTATTTTAAGATTTTATTTCTTTATCAGAGAGAGTGGGCGAGAGAGCAAGCACAGGCAGACAGAATGGCAGGCAGAGGTAGAGGGAGAAGCAGGCTCCGGCCGAGCAAGGAGCCAGATGCGGGACTCGATCCCAGGATGCTGGGATCATGACCTGAGCCAAAGGCAGCTGCTTAACCAACTGAGCCACCCAGGCATCCCTTTTGATGAAAATTTAATCTGTATAAACAATATATTTGCTGTAATGCGTGGTTCATGGAAAACATCTTTTTTAATTATAAGCAGTATTAGAAATTAAGTAAATGTGTCTATAATATTTAAAGTTTTAACACATAATTCCACTGCTTTGCCTTATTTTCTCAAATCCCTTTACCACTTTCACTGACAGAGTCAAATGTACTTTTTCTACTAGTAGCCAGCTCTTTGTCTTTTGTCAGAAAGATGCCCTTGTGAATTATTTATAATAGAGATATTAGCAATAATAATAATAATAATAATAAATAGCAATGAAAATGTTAAAAAAAAAGTTTTCTTAACTAATTAGGGTTCTTAGACATCAATTAGAGGAACCACCTCGGGCAAGCAAATTAATCTGCAAGACATTCCCAGAATTAACAAGTCAGTCAGATACAGGGTTGTCTGTAGACTGAAAAGAACTAGGTTTGGAAAATAGGTAAGGACAGTGAAAAAAGTGATCAAATTTTTGGGCAAAATAAACTCTTAGGTGTCCTTTCAATGGAGTCCTGTTCATTATGTAGCAGAAACTCTGGAGATTATCTCAATCCATTGGAGTCACCCCGTTTATTAGCTTGCTATTGACAAAGTTATTTACAAACTGTAGAGCAAGAGGTTATAATGTAGAAAACTGATGGTAATGCACAGGATTCTTGTTAACAATAATGCAAGTTAGTAATTTTTCATTAGAAAACATAAATTCTATAACCCAAATTATGGGCCCAGAGCACTTCTGCTGCACAACTCTGCTTATATCCCAAATAACCATGTGAACTAGTTTTAATATCTGCTTCTCTTATTAATTTTTGAATAAAAATTCTTGACACAAGTATTTTATAATTGTGTGATAATCATGAATTTAATTTTTGGAGAACAAAACACACTTTAGCATAACTAGGTTTGTTCACAGAACCAGCCTTGATAACACACTTCTATATGTTAGAAATGATGTAATAAATGTAGAATATTGGGCACTTGTTTGGTATTCTTTGCCATGTTTTGCACTATCTAAAAAGAGATCAGTGAACTTGGACTGGAGTTAGTAGACATGGAAGAAAATAAAATATTACAGAGAAGAATACTCTGTGGTCCACAACCTAAACGGCCTGGGATTCCCATCATTTGGATCCCTGTAGCTTTACAGAAGTCAATTAAATTTTTGTATCTCTGATTAAAGTTGTTTCCCCAGTACTTTTTCAAACATCTCTTGTAAAGTATTGTTTCCCAGAAAAAAAGGGATTTTGCACATGTATCTGCCTTTGTCTCTGGTCATGATCTCAGTCAGTATCCTGGGATCGAGCCCCATATCGGGCTTCCTGCTCATTAGGGAGTATACTTCTCAGTCTCTCTCTGCAGCTACATCCCCCTGCCCCACTCATGCTCTCTCTCTCTCAAATAAATAAATACAATCTTTAATTTTTTAATTAAAAATAAGATAAATAAATTAAAATAAAAAGTCTGGGCTTACTGCCCCATTTAGCTCCTTTTGTTTTTTTGAGTTGTATTTAAAGCAGCATGAGAGAACATGAGGCTCTCAAACTTAAAAAAAAAAGGAAAAAATTGAGTTTTGTTAGGATTTAAGATCTTGTCTGCTAGACAAAAACGTTGGCTTTGTTAACATGTGAAAATTATCAAAAGGGAATAAGATAGAATTCTAATAATTTTTGTAGAAATTAAAAATTTTCTCCAACCCAATTACATACAGACCCATTAAGTAAATTCATTCCAATGTCCCAAACCAACCTTTTCTAATAGTAATGCATCTGTGTAAACAGGGTCAACCCAAGGAATAAATAAATATTATTATTTTTTTCCTGTCTCTTCCACAGTCTCATCTGGGTATATTGGTAGCAAGCCAATTATCTATCTTATAAGACATGATATCATAAGGAAGGGTATTCTGTCCATTTGGAACAACTGAAAATCATTGTAATTTTATCTTGGTGCAGTAACTTGAGATGGCACAGTGTGGTTTATGAATATATTTTATTTTTTTTTTACTGGGAAGAAGAGATTATAGAGATATTGGTTATCCAAGAGAGACTGACAGGTGTTGATAGTTGCCAGGTCAATATCCATCTACTTTTTCCTTTAGTATCAGAAAGCACTGAGGGATTGACAACAAGGAAACTTAAAACAACATCAAATATTTTATTGTCTCTTTTCTAGTTACATTGTAACCATATGACAAAGTATCAGTCGTACAAGATATCATTCTCTTTTACCTCTATCTTTCTGCCAGAAATGTGGGCTTAATAGTGAGAACTCCAACAGCAATTTTTGCAACTGTGAATAAAAAGCCATGAAAACCTCTAAGATAGTTCACTTGACTTTCTTAAGACTCTGAACCAACACCAGAAAACACTCTCTGTAGTCTTCTTGTTAAATGAAAAATATGGTTAAACCACTTTTGACAGTCTACTACCTACAGCAAACTGTAAATCTTAATTGAAATATGTCCTCTCAGCTGTGCTTAAGCAACTGAGTCCTGAGCTTTTCAGGTTTTCAGTCTGAAAGAGTACACCTCGGGTGCTCTGAAAGGGAAGAGAAACGACACCCTGTTCTCCATATAAATTAAAGAAGAGAAATCTGTGCATTTAAGTGGGCCATATAAAATTTATCAAGCAGTTATCTCCTAACTCCTTCCTATCCAAATTACCTGATATGCTCTCCCTACTCCTTTATTCCACGTTACTGCCTTTTCACAACATGTCTTCTGTTATTTCCTTCTTGCAAGCTAGTTTTGATTTCTGCATCTAAAAAAATCAACAATCATTGTGTATTTCAATTCCCATTTTCCTCAAATGCATTGATTCTTCTTATCTATTACTCTTTTCTCATACTCAGTGTCTTTGTCTTTATGGGGTTTGTACTTTGCTTTTCCCCATCCTTTACTGCCATTATATAATCAATCTAATAACTTCTTAGAGAAAGTTAAAAATTCCCGCATAGCCACACGTGAACACAAAGTCACTGATTTTTAGCAAACCTATAAGATAGTCAGACATCCATTCAATTTCTTTTTTTTTAAGATTTTATTTATTTATTTGACAGAGAGAGATGACAAGCAGGCAGAGAGGCAGGCAGAGAGAGAGGAGGAAGCAGTCTCCCTGCTGAGCAGAGAGCCTGATTTGGGGCTCGGTCCCAGGACCCTGGGATCATGACCTGAGCCAAAGGCAGTGGCTTAACCCACTGAGCCACCCAGGCGTCCCTCCATTCAATTTCTTAACTGAGTCCCAAATGCATCCTGACTTCTAACCTAAACCTAAGCTCTACTTCTTACACGTTGTTATATGACCAAATTCTTTCAGTTCAGTATTTTGTAACATTTAAATATTAATCAGTTGATGCTTTGTTTGTGTATTTCTATGAAAATAATTTGAATACTGTAGATTTATTGTTATATTTATAGGTTTATAATCAAAGTTTCATCAGTTGAAGTTTTTGGAAATTTCAGATATAATGATTAACCTAAAATGATACTGCCTCAAATCCCTCTGATATCAAGGCCCAACACCTGATTATAGCCAAACCTGTGGTGGATAGTTCCATGGGAAATTGCAGTTACTTAACACTGATAGCATCTCATGTTCTCTCTCTCATTTTAGAATGTCTCCAACACAACCTGAAAGTGTAGGAGAGTTAATGTCCTCTGAGGACAGCTCTCAGTGAAGTGGAAATAAGAACCATAGGTAAAATTGTCAGTTTTCAGGTCTTCATGAGGACAACTTAAAGAAGTTTCTCAGGACCTTTCAGTAAAAGCAAGCCTTCATTTTCTATCCACAACAATTATATCAACAATGTACCTCTTTGACAAAGTTGCTTCTTCACTGTATCACTTTCCCATTCTTTTCTACCTTGGATAATCTCCCAGATAAACTAACAGTACTCAAATCCTTTGTCCTACTCTTTGCTCTCAGGATAAATGGAGCCAAAAGACTTAGATTAATATCAAGTTCTGAATGGGATCTTAGAGCTATTTCTGTCCAGATTTTCATAAACATAGGGACCTTTGAATTATCAGGCTATAAATAAGTTCTAAATGGAGGGGGCAAAAGCAAAAAGTAGAAATTTTTATGTTTGATTTTTAATCATGATTAATTGACTTTATTGATTATTAAAAATACTAACATTATAAAAGTGTGGATCTTTGTAAAACAATGTCTTAATGTAAGAAAGAAGTTGCATAGTCCTTTTGAGAATATTAAACCAAGTGTTCAGGTGCCATCTAATTTCTTGTTTAATCCAGAACTTTGGTGTGCATCATCTTGAGGAATAGGATTTTGAAGTCCAGACAGACTAAGAGAAAACTGATCCAAATGTGTGTGTTTATATTTCTGCTTTTGTTGTAAAAATCAAAGTGTGATTGCTGGTTTAAAATGGTAAAACTAATAATGTTCATGGACTCGATTATAAATTTTCTAATTGTATGGGAAGAATCCAATAAACATAGAATTAATTGATTTGCAAATCCTCAAAGAGCTACAGGATCAGGTAGTGGTATGTTCTGATTCAACAGCATCATAATGCAGCATTTTATATGTGTGGCTAATGGATATTTTCATGAATGTTTGCTAGCTAGTCAGCCAATACAGAGAAATATTAGGTAGCGTAATTACTCACAGTTGTGTTTAATAAAATGAGAGAAAATTATCAAATGACACTAATAATAATAATCCTATAGCAGGCTAAATATTCAATGATAATTACAAGTATTAATCTAGCTTTCTTCCCTGATTATGACTCTGCTCTCCTTTATCATAATGGGAGTAGCAGATTGTCTGCAGTGAATTGTGAAAACGCAGCAGTGACTTTGGCAGTGAAGGCCTCCCATCAATTTTGATAGGTTAAAAAGATTCTGGTTGGTCTTGAGCAAATGTGTCAATTTTTTTTTTTTCTGTGTGTGTCATAAAAGAAAGAAGCAATAGTAAATTCTTGCTGTTATTCCATGGAGCCAATAAAATCATACTGCCAACAAGAGGCTGTTGACACCATAGGTGTAGTTAACTGTCTTGAAATACTACGCCTGGAAATAAAATCCTAATATTTCACATAACCTCTTTTTTTAAAAGAAATAAAACAAAACAAAACAAAACAACTATACTGCTTACATTTAGGGCCCTGCTGTTGTGTAACTATTTTTGAACATGTCTTCTGTAAGTGTATATATATATATATATATATATATATATATATATATATATACATATTTTTCTGTGCAATAAATTCATTTAGAGATAAATTTGGATTGCAAATTATTTTGGGGGAGGCGTGGTATTTGTGGCTAGTCTTACAAGTAAAAAGGACTAAAAGAAAGAAGAAAAACATTTTTTATTACAGCATATTTACATCTGTCCAAAGTACTTATCTACTATAATACTGACTAATGTATAATACTGTACACAAAGAAAGAAGCTAAATGAGTTATAATTCAGTCAGTGTATAGCTGGCCATTTTAAAACTTACCACTGAATCTTTCTGGTATGCAATGTGATATCTGGCAATCTGGTCCAGTTCATTACATCAGGTCATTTGTATGTTCTTATTACCATTTTGATAGCATAGCACATTTTATAACCCAGACATTTTACAATGGAACTATGATGCATGTATTTTCAAAAGTATAGACATACATGAAGCTATGAGGTCAAAAAAGATGAATGTCCGTAGTACCATATAGACTCAACAAATAAAAGTGTCCAAGGGTCTGAGTGTGACTTATGAATATTGTATAAGATTAGGCCAACATGTGGTTTTGATATAAATAATCTGTTCTTAAATTAGAATTACAATCGTTGAGTACAGTGTTGAAAATGGCAGATAGATTTTAGCTATCTTTGCTCACTAGGGAAAATGGAAAAATGTTTAGTTTGGTCAGATTTTCACTTAACTTCTGAAAAATCTTACGTTTGAGAGAACCCTTCTGAAATAAGAATCCTTAAAGACATAACCCCTTTGGCACAAGTTTTCAAGAAACTTGTTTGATGTTGTAGACAATTCTATGGCACACGTACTGTTCTAGATGTTTCATGCCAATAATATGTAAGCCATACCAAGGCTACATATACATATAGAGATGTTCCTCAGCTTACAAGGGGGCTATGTACAGAGAAACACATAAAAAATTGAAAATGCATTTAATACCCCTAAACAATCAAATATCATAGCTTACCTTAAGCTTATTTAAACATACTCAGAACACTTACATTTGCCTGCATTTGGGCAAAATCATCTTAAGCAAAGCCTATTTTATAACGAAGTATCAAATATCACATGCAATTTATTAAATATTACATTAAAAAAAGAAGAATATATATATTCTATATATATATTCTATATATAGAATGCTTGTAAGAATATCAGGTGTTCACCCCTGTAATCTTCTAGCTGACTGGGAGCTGTGGCTCACTGCCGCTGCCCAGCATCACAAGATGGCACCATATAGAACAAGAGTTTCAGGTGGTAGGTGTTGTAAGTTTTACCCAAACTGACATTGGTTTTTGTCATCATATATGTCAAGTAGTTTTCTCAGGTTTATTTTTAGAATATCCTTGTATAATGAATATTTACACTGATATCTAGTATAAAAATCTTGCAATTTAACATTAGAAACATTAAGATATTGAAAATCAATCTATTTCTTTAATTCATTGAAGACATTTTTGGCTTGTTTCCAGTACTTTCTTACTGGTTAAAAAATGAATTTGAAGTAGTCTGGATTTCATTATTATATGGCACTTTCCCTTTGATGAATACAAAGACGATATTCTATATTAGCTATCTGAGAAGAATTTATTTTTTTAATTTTATTTATTTGTAAGAGAGAGAGTGAGAGAGAGCACAAGCAGGGGGAGCAGCAGGATGAGGGAGAAGCAAACTCCTGGCTAAGCAGGGAATCTGTTGCAGAACTGAGTCCCAGGACCCTAAGATCATGACCCGAGCTAAAGGCTCAGGCGTTTAACTGACTGAGCCACCCAGGTGTCCCAATCTGAGAAGAGTTCTGTATGCTATTCCTATTAATATGCAGTTTAAAGTCTAGGTAATTAACTTAATATTTTAGTGGCTATTGCATAGATAGCACTATGTTCCAGGCAGAGAGTAAGAAAGAAATATTAAATCAACCATATTCTATGCATTCTAAATGAAAATAATTAATCGATCATAAAAATCCTTCTATTTATGGAATATCAACTTATAAGCTTTCCTCCATATGAACAATGCCAAATACCAGAATAAAGGGTCATCTAATACAAATAAAGGATAGAATTAAAGAATTCTGGTAAGCCATTTAATTTTGAAAAATGGTGTTCTATTGTTGCTGAGTTGTGGTTTTCAGTTACATAATATCTGATAAGTGTAGAAGTAACATGAGTGTTACGTGAGATGAGAAATGGTATATAATTAAGATATTTTTAAAAGTACAGATAAATACAAATTTGTAAACATAGCATTATGGAGGAGTAAAAATAAATGATAGCTACACACTCTAAAGTGAATAAAACTTGGAAAGCTAATAGAGAAGTAAAACAAGGACAGTGCAAAAAGTATGGTACATTTTTATGAAGTTCAAACAAATTCTGTGAAATCATAGATGGACTTAAAGATACTATTATGTATCAAATATTGTAAAAATTAAGCAAGGAAATAGCAAACATAAAACAACCAAAGCATACAAACTTGGGTAGATACAAGAGGTGTGATCATGTTCTACTTCATAAAGAGATGAGTTAATAGATAAATACAAGTAACTAGACTTTTTAGAAGTTCATAAAACGTTGCCTGTTATTTCTTAGTAATATAAAATATATGGTTTTCTAACAAAAACGTTTATCTTAAAATATTTAAAAATAAATTTCAGGCTACTCCTAAGGTTATATTTACTTTTCCACTGTAGGAAAAGCTGGTTGTTGTAGTTGTATTTGTTTGTTTGTTTTAGTCTCCTCCTAGTTTTTATTATTATAATGTGGAATGAGGAATGTTAGATTGAAAAGTGAATTATTTTATAGACAAAAATCATTACTTGATTCACCTCCTGGTACAGCAGATGGAACTCCTGAAAATATGCCCTTTTGCCTTATGGAAGAGTAACAGTTATGCTTACTTCTGAAACATACTTGGTGGTGGCCCTAAATAGTGACACCATAGTAAACATTTTGAATATTTGCAATTAATTTTTATAGTCATAGGGCTCCAAAAGGCACTGCAGGTATCTTAGCAGGTATTTCAATAAGGCTAAAATTTGCCTGACTGTTTAAAAATATTAGCAAGGCACAAAACATGGCAGAAGTATTGTCCTCAGATATTATTTTTTTCCATATGCTCCTGATTCCAGACATGACAAGTTATTTTTCAAATATTTATTATAAAAGTTTTTATTTATTTATTTGACAGAGATCACAATAAGGCAGAGTCAGGCAGAGAGAGAGAGGAGGAAGCAGGCTCCCTGCTGAGCTGAGAGCCCGATGTGGGCCTCGATCCAAGGATCCTGGAATCATGACCTAAGCCGAAGGCAGATGCTTTAACCTACTGAGCCACCCAGGCTCCCCCATGACAAGTTATTTTGATAGATGTATATACAGTGTATTTTCCAGTTATAAGAAAAATGGTTCTGCTATTTTTAACCTTTTTAAAAATTAAATAATTTTTTTCAATGAAATTTTATTTTTTAATGTTTTACTTTTCTTTTCTTTTTTTTTAAAGATTTTATTTATTTATTTGAGAGACAGAGATCACAAGTAGGCAGAGAGGCAGGCAGTGAGAGAGAGAGAGAGAGGGGGAAGCAGGCTCCCTGCGGAGCAGAGAGCCCGATGCGGGGCTCAATCCAAGGACCCTGAGATCATGACCCGAGCTGAAGGCAGCAGCCCAACCCCAGGCGCCCCAATGTTTTACTTTTCAATATACTACTTAGAATATAAAACCTATTCCATTTTGTAAGATGTTTACCATTTAAAAAATGGTAATTTTCTCATTGTGTCTTCCCCTCACATTGCTTTATTTTGAATAAAAAATTTCACAATAAACATAACTGATGCTTTCCTTCTGATGTTCCCTCTGTTGGTCATATTGTATATGAGCCATGACAATTAGTTTTACAAAATTTATTGATGTTTGTTGATATGTTTTATCATAACTAATTTTCCCTCCCTTATCTAGATTCCCCAGCTTTCAGACAGGTGGACACTTCAATAAACCATACCCAAGGGATGTATCAAGTACTTCTTAGACATTCTCTCAGATCCTTGAGGTCTCATTTTGCCTAGGGATTTGCAATAGGTTCTGCCAGAGGCACCACTGTGACAACTGATGTCCATGGTCTATCTCCTGCTAAGCTCAAGAGGTCACTGGTTTCCAAGTTTATCTATAAAATTAATGCATTCCAGCAAGTTCTTTTTTTTAATATTAACAAACTTATTTTAAAGTTTATATGGAGAGGCAAAGACTCACAATAGTCAACATAGTGTTGAAGGAGAACAAAGACTGAGGACTGACTTCAAAGTTTACTAAAGCGATTGGGCGCCTGGGTGGCTCAGTTGGTTAAGCCTCTGCCTTCCGGCTCAGGTCATGATCCCAGGGGCCAGGGATCGAGTCCCGCATTGGGTTCTCTGCTCAGCAGGGAGCCTGCTTCTCCTCATCTCTCTCTCTGGCTGTCTCTCTGCCCATTTGTGATCTCTCTCTCTGTCAAATAAATAAATAAAATCTTAAAAAAAAGTTTACCATAACGATAATTGTAAGCATGATATTGTAATACCACAGAGAGACTAGATTAAAGCAACAGAATATATATTATCAATTATATTTTATATTTAATAGAAAAGCAAAAGCAATACAAGAGAGCAAAATACAATCTTTTAAACAAATGGTTCTGTAGCAATGGTGAAGCTAAATCTAAAAATATAAAATAAAATAAATCCAGGCAGATATCCTACACTCTTCACAAAAATGAACTCAGATTGGATTATAAACCTAAACATGAAACATGTAGAAGGTAATATAGAAGAAAATTTAAATGACCTTGGTTTTCGCAATAACTTTAGCTACAAAAGCACAAGCACTGAATTTAAAAATGTCTACTCTGTGAAACACAATGCCAAGAGAATGAAAAGGCAAAGCACAGACTATGAGAAAAAATTTGCAAAATACACATCTGGCAAAGGACTGTTAATCAAAAATACACAAAGACCCCTAAAAACTCAACAATGGGGGAAAAACCGGATTAAAAATGAGCCAAAGGCCTTAGCAGATACCTCACCAAAGAAAATATTACAGATGGCAAATAAGCATATAAAAAGATGCTTCACATCACATGTCATCAGGAAAATGCAAATTAAAACAAAAAAGAGACACCAGTACATACCCAGAATCCAGAGCACTGACAACAGAACACGAAATGTTGGTGAGGATGTGGAGCAACAGGAATGTTCTTCCATGTGTATTGAGAATAAAGAATGGAAAACAACTTGGCAGTTTCTTACAAAACTAAACATATTCTTGCCAGATGATTCAGCAGTAGCAGCTCTTGGTATTTATCCAAAGAAGATGAAATCTATACCCACAAAGATGTCTATAGTAGTTTTATTCATAACTGACAAAAGCTTGGAAGCAACCAAGATATCCTTCCATAAGTGAAAGGTCAAAGAAAGTGTAGTACATGCAAACAATGGAATATTATTTAATGCTAGAGAAATGAATTACCAAGCTATGAAAAGATATGGATATAAATATTTAATAAATATTTGATTTTAGGCTTCTACAAGTCTATCAATGTTATTAGTATATTTTAACAGTGAATGCTCAGCATTCATGAATTTACCTAATTAAACATTTTGGGTTCAATATTTTAAATACTTCAACCTCTATGATTATATTCCTAATAATTTTGAATTGGGGTAAATAAACCTTAATTTTTTGTAACTTGTTTCTTATTGCAAGAAAGCTCAATGAAATTTTAGAAAATAAAAATTTACAAAAAAAAAGTTTAGTTTACTATTGCCAAATAATTTAAAACTTTATCTTATATTCAAATACATATATTTTTCTAAATTGATTTATATGCTACTAAAACCAAAAACTTTTAGTTATACTAGATTTCATATCCTGCAATCAATGCCAGAAATCCATCTGGCAATGATTTGTCTTAAATAGAGTTAAGATGGGTGTTATTACAATGCAAGATGGAAACAAAGATAGTATAACAATTGGTGTTACATAACTTTTCCGTTTTGATCAAGTTACTAATCTACAAAAGGCTTTTATCAGTGACAGACTTGGGACTTTAACAAAACTTTTAAACTAGCATGTGCGACTCATTCCTAGAAAACAACACAATCAATAACACTTTATTTAGATTAAATCATGACTATTTCTCCATTTGAATAAAAAAGGTAGCAACCCCAATAAGTTTATTGAACATGAAAAGTTGAAATGCTATAATGCTCCTAAGGAATTAAATGATCCAGTCAAGAATTACTAAAAAAGGATATAAATTACCAAAGTGTTTGTATAATTGTAATGTACAACTGCCCATTATCGTTCCATAGTGTAGGCTTGTACAAGAACTCTATAAAAGAACTCCACTTCTAAACTGTGGAAAATATGTTCCCTTTTCCCCTATATACAACTATTAAGCCATTCATTTAGCTTTTAAAATATCCACTTAATACAGGCTTTTTACACATTTGAACAGGCAGCAGGGCTCTATTCTTATCGCTTACATCTGAAGGATAGACTTCTAGCGTAAGAGGTAAAGCCCATAAAGGAGCCCAATAATAACAACAAAATACAGTTTAGTGAGCCCTTACAATCTGCCAGCTACCTTTCTGAGAATACTTCAATTAATAAAACATATAAAATACCTGACCACAAAGAGCTCACATTCTTTTGAAATATAATAGTGAAATAAACCAATAATAGAGGGGCACCTGGGTGGCTCAGTCCATTGAGTGACTGCCTTTGGCTTGGGTCATGATCTCAGGGTCCTGGGATGTAACTCCCCAGCAGGCTTTCTAGGCAGTGGGGTGTTTTCTTCTTCCTCTGCGCACCCTCCCAATTCTCTCTCTCTCTGTCTCAAATAAGAAAATAAACCAGTAATAGAATAATGATTGATGGTTGATGGTGATAAGTGATACAAAGAAATACAAGAAAGGTAAAAGCCATTGGGGAATGCTGGGATGAAAGTTAATTTTATTTTGTTTTGGGTGGTTATATCTCATTTATGAGATGTTATTTGCACAAAGACCCAGGAAGTGAAGGAGAGTGTTATACAAATATTAAAGGAAAAGATTGCTCTAGGCAGAGCAAGTAAGTATATAGACTTTGTGTGAACAGCTTGTCTGTTACTTTTGAGGAAAAGCAAGGAGGCCAATGAGGAGTTCATAGTGGTGGAGAGAGGAAGAACGTATTGATGTATGACCTTCTAGTACATTGAAACGCCTTCAGTTTTTATTTAATATGAAAGGAAAAGATACCAAAAGTCTTTCAACAGCAGAATAAAATCATATGACTTGATTTTTAGGTTAAATTGCTGTACCAAAATAAATTTGCATGGAGAAAGGAGTGCAGTATGTGTGGAAGTGGGGTTATCAATCAAGTCAATAATTCAGGAACATATGATGGTGTTTTTAGCATGCTGGGTGGTAATAGAAGTGGTGAGGTATGGTTTTCATTGTGTATATATTTTGATGGTGAATATTCTGGTGAACAGGATGGGGTATGTGCAGGACAGACATCAACATTTATTTTACCTGCACAAACAGAAGGGTGGAGTCTTCATTCCCTGATATGGAGAGAACTCTGAGTTCAAATGTTCTTTCTCATTAAATGGCATAGTGATGATGAGGATTTAGTCAGACAGTGAAAGAGAGCAGTAAGCATAGTGTTAAGCGGTAAGACATTATAATACATTGGAACATCAAAAAACGTTGTGTTGGATCATCTGTTTATGTGAGTAAATAAATAAATAAAGCTTCCTGGGGTTCTGATAGAGGTAAAGAAGACTGTATATGATCCAAAGGGGCACGTGCACCAAATGTTTATAGCATTAATATCCACAATAGGCAAACTATGGAAAGAACCTAGATGTCCATCAACAAATGAAATATATATATATATATATATATATACACACACAATGGAATACTATTCAGCCATCAAAAGAAATGAAATCTTGCCATTTGCGTTGACATGGATGGAACTGGAGGGTATTATGCTTAGCAAAATAAGTCAACTAGAGAAAGTCACTATCATATGATCTCCCTGATATGAGGAAATGGAGGTGCAATGTGGGGGGTTTGGGGAACAGGAAAAGAGTAAATGAAACAAGATGGGATCGGGAGGGAGACAAACCATAAGAGACTCTTAATCTCACAAAACAAACTGAGAGTTGCCGGGGGGGGGGGTGGGGAGGTTAGGGAGAGGGTGGTGGGGTTATGAACATTGGGGAGGGTATGTGCTGTGGTGAGTGCTGTGAAGTGTGTAAACCTGGCGATTCACAGACCTGTACCCCTGGGGCTAATAATACATTATATGTTAATTAAGAAGAAGAAAGAATAAGAATAAGAATAAGAAGAAGAAGAAGAAGAAGAAGAAGAAGAAGACTACTATAAATCAAATGCTATGGTTTTCAGCATAGAGTGTGTAATCAGGCATATTTTATTAAAGTAACCAAGTAAAATGAGGTCGAAAATTGGAATAACAGAAAACATAAAAATCAGAGATTTTAAAAAGAGATATGGGACAGTGTAGAGAATATAGTCAATGATATTATAATAGTGTTATATGGTGACAGATGGTGGCTATATTTGTAGTGATCATAGAATAATGTATGGAGATCTTGAAAACCTGAAACCAATGTAACACTGACTATCAACTACACTCAAATAAAAAAATAGTAAAAGGAAACATTTTAATTTAAAAAGATAAAAAGAGGGACAAGAATTTGAAAAGTGAATTTCAAAAAGAGTAAAGATGAGGCTAAGACATACTCTGAACCTTGAGGAAAACACCATTTTGAAAATTCTTCCCATTTTGAGAAAACTCAAATGAATCAATACCATAAAAGAACCCATTTTAACCGAGAGATGTAATGAATGCTCAAGAAATAATTTTATGACAGGATAATTCTTCCCTATGAAACAGCATACAGAAACCCGGGGAAACACCTGGAAGCCAAATAAACTATACTGAAAATAAGAATTAGGAAAAAGATAAATGATGAAAGATAAGAAAATTAGACCTGCGACAGAGACCTAGTGAAGAGAATTTTTAGCTTGTGGTTTAATGTTTTTGAGGATAATCTAGAGTTCATAACTGCCTTGAGGCAGGCTGGTTGTAGGCAGTTTAGGCAGACCCCTAAGAGAGGCCTACTTTGGGCTGGACAAAGACAAATCCAACCATTTGACTAAAGTGTCTCTGAAGATGTTGAAGTCAGATGCAGCAGAGAAAGACCTGTCAAACCTAATCTCAGAAATGGAGATGATGAAGATGATTGGACAGCACAAGGACACCATCAACCTGCTGGGTCCTGCACACAGGATGGTCCTTCGTACACTATCATGGAATATGCCTCCAAAGACAACATACAGGAGTACCTGCAGGCCCAGAGGCCTCCTGACCTGGAGTACTGTTACAATATCAGCCACAATGCAGCAGAGCAACTCTCCTCCAAGCACCCGGTATACTTTGCCTACCAGGTAGCCTGAGGCATGGAGTACCTTGCCTCCAAGAAGTGCATACACCAAGACCTGGCCACCAGGGAAGTGCTGGTGACAAAGGACAACATGATGAAGATCTCAGACTTCAGCCTTGCCAGAGATATCACCACATCAGTTACTATAAAATGAGAACCAACAGTGGACTGCCTGTGAAGTGGATGGTCCCTAAGGCCATGTTTGACCAGATCTACATCCACCAGAGTGACTTCTGGTCTTTTGGGGGTGATCCTGTGCAAAATTTTCACTCTGGAAGCCTCCCATATCCTGGAGTGCCTGTGGAGGTGGTTTTCAAGCTGCTGAAGGAGTCATTTGATGGATAAGCCAATAAGTGCACCAGATAGTTATACACAATAATGAGGGGTGGCTGGCATGTGGTACCTTCAAGCTGCTGGTAGAAGACCTGGATCATACTGTGGCCTTGACCTCCAACCAGGAGTACCCGGACCTGTCCTTGGCCCTGGAACAATACTGTCTATGCTTTCCCAACACCCAAAGCTTCACCTGCTCCTCAGAGAAGAATTCCACCTTCTCTCATGTGCCGTTGCCCAGGGAGGCCTATCTGCCCTGACACCCAGCCCAGCTTGCCAATGGTGGACTCAAATGACTAGTATCCCTATTACTCCTGTCCAGATTCCGTCATAAGCTGTAACCCTTACCCCCCACCCTCCCTGCAAGACTCACTGCCTTCTCCTTTGTCCCTTTCCTACTGGCAGGAGCCAGCTGCCTACCTGAGGCCTTCACCCCTTGAAGTTCACCTCTCTTCCCCTTCCTCTTCCTCCTCCTTACAACCTGCTCATGAAAGAAAGGAACAGAGAGGCAGGTACTTGCTCGTGGCTACTTCCTTCCCTCCCATATGTTGGACCAAGACCCCTCCCTGTCATCTGGTACTGCCTAGACGTCGAGAGAGTTGGAGATGAGGCATGCCAGTGAAAGCTGTCGGAGCTTTCCTGGTTTGGTTTTGTCTGCTTAGCATAACATGTAAGACTGAGTTCTGGTGGCAGGGACCTAGTCCTTGGGGCTATAGCACTAGTGAGGGGAGGTCAACTGCTCTGGGCCTTGGCTAAGAGCAAGCCCTGCTCCAGAGATATGGTGCCAAGGGCTTATCAATTTTGATACTAATTTGCTTTGCTGACCAAATACCTGGTATCAAAAGATGGGAAGGCAAAGACTGGAAGCAGTGTTGTGACCATGGGGTCCAGCCCCAAACTATGAAGAAAACACAAAGTGTATAAATCTGAGTAAGTATATATTTACACACCTTTTTAAATAGGTTGTTATCAAAGATTTAATCAATGGGTAATATGCTCCTCGTGGCTGGGAAGCATCAGTTGCCATATATTAAAAACAAAGAAAAGAGGTGTCTGGGTGGCTTCCTCCAAGAAGTGTCCCTTCTTTTCAGGTCATGATCCCAGGGTCCTGGGATGAAGCCCCACATCAGGCTCTCTGCACAGTGGGAAACCTGCTTCTCCTTTTCCCTCTGCCCTGCTTATAGTTCCTCTTCCTGTCTCTCTGTCTGTCAAATAAATAAAATATTTAAAAAAAAAACAAGAAAGAAACAAAATGTTTTAAAAGGCCTTTTTTTTTTTTAATTTTCTAGGGGTGCTTGGATGACTTAGTTGTTTAAGCAGATGTTTGCCTTTGGCTGAGGTCATGATTCCAGTGTACAGGGATCCAGCCCTGCATGGGACTACTTGCACCCCAAGGAGCTTGCTTCTTCCTCTCCCTTTGCACATGATTCCCCCTGTTTGTGTGCTTCTTCTCTCTCTCTCTCTCTCTCTTGCTGTCAATAAATAAAATAAAATCTTTTACTAAATAAATAAAAAAATAAATAAATTTCTAAACCTACTTTCAGTTTAGGTCCCTTAACAAAAATTGCTACTGCTTCATTAAAAAAAAAAAAAAAAGGATAATTTAGAAAGATGCTTCCAGAGTTAAAAATCTGTTTTGTTTCTTTGTCAGGATTCAATATAGAAGTGCTTTAAAAAGTAAAAGAAAAAATATGCTATATTAACTCTAATCACACTATAACTTTGGTGGTTATATCAAGATAATGAAAAGTGATTTTAAAGCAAATTTCATTATCAGACATAAAGATCAAGTCAAAATTACAGAAGAGTAAAAGGATGAATTCATCAGGGAGTATAATAATTCTTTTTTTTTTAAAGATTTTATTTATTTATTTGACAGAGAGAGATCACAAGTAGGCAGAGAGGCAGGCAGAGACAGAGAGAGGAGGAAGCAGGCTCCCTGCTGAGCAGAGAGCCCGATGCGGGACTCGATCCCAGGACCCTGAGATCATGACCTGAGCCTAAGGCAGCGGCCTAACCCACTGAGCCACCCAGGCGCCCCGGGAGTATAATAATTCTTGAATTTTAATACGTAACAACAGATTTGGGGATATATAGGGAAAAACTAAGAACAAAAATCATAACTTCTACCTTGGACGACAAATGGAAAATAATTTCAACACCCTTATTTTAAGATTACATAGACAAATGGTCATCATATTGGTAAGATATGTAAGACTTGAACAAAATGATCAACTAACTAGATATGCTTGATATTACATTACAGTAACTGAACTAACTGAGGTCAGTCTTTGGTGAATCACAGAAACAGGTGGAGTTGTCAAACAAAGGAATCTTTGTTTACAACATACAAGGAGTTCACAGGGAATAAGTTCCAAAGCCTTGACTGTTTGAACAGGAGAGAGATTTTTATTTAGTATTTAAGATGAATACTCAGAAGGGAGAGTTTTATTATCCCGTGTATGGTTGGTCATAAGGTTGTGGATGCATGCACATCCACATATGTATTTGTGCAATATGTATTGCATGTTCACCTGAATGAAGCTTGTATTCCACCGAGGGCAGAAACTTCAACGGTAGAATAAAGCAGAGGTAACTGTTGGACAAGGGAAAGGAACTCTGCAGGCTTCAAGAGCAGATAGAAACTAGATGGGATCTTGGGCTCATTTTCTGGGACAAGGAATGCAAGGCCTTGATTGCTTTTGAAATAGCACTAGGAGTTTTACCACTGATTTATTGTCTCAATAGCTTAGGCTATTTCCTGGTCTGGTGGTGACTGTTAGTTTTCCCATTGCCTTGTTCCCTCAAAATCCTTAAGGAGTGAGGTTTTTGCATTTCTTTGTAAGAACCTCCCAGGAATTTTTGGAAGAAGTGTGCTGGGGCAAGTACACAGGTGGGGTATAGATCATTGAAAATAGCTGGGGACAAAAAATGACTTTTCTTATGTCAGGAAAACTATATCTCTTCTTTAATTTTCTAGGAACCTCTAACTCTTTCTGCTGATGTTACCAGCAGGCATCTGAGATATTACTGATTGTTCTCTTGAACCTAAGGAAAAGGAAATGTAGAAAGCAAAAGAAAAAACTTTAAAATCTATCCTGCAACTCATCAATTCACTGCAGCCACCTCTCTGTCTTTCCCTTTCTCTTTTTCTCCCTTTCTCTTTCTCTCTCACTTTCTCTCTCACATACGCACAACACACGCAAATCGACTTAAAGCAATTTTTAATTTTCCCTATTCCATTTTAATATACTTGAGGCATGATCATTTTCTTAGTAAATACAAGGAAAAAAAAATCTAGGATTCCATCATTCTGTGTGTTTAAAGTATTGAGGAATTTACTTCCAATAGCACTTATAAAAACATATTTTATTTAAGGAATATTATATAATCAGGTGCCTGCATTTTTCTTATTCTCTAACTAGTGTTATTTGGCAATTAATATTTTGTCAATCAATATTCCCCTATACCTGAATGTGTGGGCAGTGAGAGATGAGTTAGAGGCAAGGATGGTGAACACTCCCAACAACTGCAGACTACATATATCTTAAGCCATGATTTTCTTTGCAAAGGTCAACATTGATAATGTTCTCGTCATACCTCCGTGTACCAGGAAAGAAGTAGCATATTTCTTGAAAGACACAGCTATCAAAGCTCCATTGAGAATCCGTGAAGATGGAGAAGGGATTTGCAAATTAAATATCTGATAATGGACATCTACTCTGATTATTTAAAAATGAATAAAAATTAAAAACCTTACTAATAACCAAACAGAGTATCCAATTTTACATGTGAAGGAAATAATGGAAGAGACATGTCACCAAAAGTATATGGATGGCTTATAAGCACATGGCCAATTTCTCAACATTTAAACATTAAAGAAATAAAAATTAAAATCATAATGAGACATGCTTACATATCTATTAGAATGGCTAAAATTATAAAGGCTAATTGTACTTGGTCTGAGCTAGATTGAGAAGAAACAAAAAATCTAAACTGTTGTTGGCATATATCATGATACAACCACTTTGGAAAATAGTTTCAAAATTTTTTTAAATGAAAAATATGTTGCAGTTACACAAATAGCCATTTTATTCTAGGCATTTCACCAAGAGAAACAATCCCTATGTTCATACAAGGACTTGTATGTGAATTTCATAGCAGCTTTATTTTTAAGAATTGAAAACAGTGGAAATGTTCATCAATGTCCATCAATAGAGCAAAGACAATTGGAGATTCTCAAAGTAATGATGCCGAGAAAAGAAAATCCAGGCCATGAATAGTATATACTGTGTGATTCCATGACTACAAAAAATCTAGAAAATACAAATTTATATATAGTCACAGTCATCAAATATATGGTGTGATTTTAGTGCCTTCTTCTGTGCTCCCATAGCTTCCTACACTTGGATCTCCGAGCATTTCTTACACCATGTGAAAATATGAACTCTTTCTCTTTATTCTGTCTTACTAGAATAAGAATCCTTGAAATTTTATGGACATTTGAACTCTCAGTTATTAGCAAAAATTCTATCACACAGTAAGTTTCCAAATATAAAAGCCAGAGTTTTACAATGACTTCGAAGCTTTTACATGATCTAGCCACTCATTTAACCTCTGTGACCTCTTTCCCTGCTACTCTTCAGTCACTCACAGTGGCCTCCTTGCTATTCCTCAGATATGCCAGGCATGATCCAACCTTATGGCCTTCAAGATAGCCAATTCCTTTGTCTGGAGTGACCTTATTGCTGATAGTTCTGCGCAAATTCATCACCTTTCCATACATTTGTTCAATTGTCAGCTTCATTGTAACTACCCTGATCTTTCTATTAAAAGATTTAACTCCCCATCCCCTGCCTAGCAACCTTGATTTTTCTCACCCTGATCGAATTTTTCTTTTTCCCCATTGTACTCTTCCTTTTTGAATGCACTATGCCATTTTTATTAAGGTTTATAGCTTTGAATTGTCTCACCCATTAAAATAAAAGTTCTACAAAGCCAAGTATTTCATTTACCAGTGTAGTCTGAAGTAATATCTGCCATATAATAGTTCAGTAGACAACTGGTAAATTTCAAAATAAATCAATGTTGAGAGTATACTGAATTTCATAAGTCATTTCAATATTTTTTTCCAAAAAATAAACTACATAAAACATACTTTAAATTTACTTTCAAAATATTTTATAGCATATAATGGACAATATACATAAGCCTAAAGAAACAATCCTATAATTAACCATTTCATACCTACTTAAAAACTGCATAATACCACACTCTTAGATCCTCTTTGAATGCTCTAAAATAACCCTTCAAAGGAAATACATTTTTAAAACTCACAGATTTTTTGGCAAATAATTTAATAAAATAAAAGTTTCATTCATCTATGTAGATCAAAATAAATATTTTTAATAAGCATGAAATTATAACTCTGAAGTGTGCTAAAATGAAACCACCTGCTAAGGGTGAGAGAACAAAAATAAACATCCTTTTTCCAAATAAGAGGAATTTATTACCTTTGAATCAAAGCATGTGGATTTGTTTTAACTGGCAATAAAGCAATATGGAGACACAAACCATAGAAAGTCATATTTTAGATTTCCAAAATACTTCTAAGTGAAGAGTATACATTTTTTAATTGCTACATAATGCTACATAATGACAAGATGACAGGTTGTGACAAATAGCATTTTAAAAGCTCTACTCATAATGGAACGAAAGATGTCATTTCCCTATAATTTTATATATGTCTTTAATTTACTATATCTGGATCAACATATTACCAAACAGATGTTCATCAAAGACTAAATCATTTTTAATGGAACATAATAATTTGAACCTACATCTATTAATCATTTTTTTCGATCTAACATTTATAGTCTCGCTAAACATTTTATCAGTTGTTGACAAAATTCAAAATAAATAGGATAAAAAGTCGTGTTTGGAAAAGTAGATTTTTTTTCAAATTTGCATTTAAATGAAAATATTTGCTGATATTTTTAAAACTTTAAAAGTAATTTTATATATATATCTGACCTATCAGATGATATAAAATTTTTGGAGAAAATATGACATATTTTTTGATCTTGGTTGAAGGTATTAATAAAGAGCAACTGTTTGTATTATTTGTATTGTGATATCTTAGTTAATAAACATGGATAACTGGTATAAAATATGTTTTTTTAAAAATTTTATTTATTTACTTGACAGAGATCATAGGAAGGCAGAGAGGCAGCCAGAGAGAGAGGAATGGAAGCATGCTCCCAGCTGAGAAGAGAGCCCACTGTAGGACTCAATCCCAGGAACCTGGAATCATGACCTGAGCCGAAGGAAGAGATTTTAACCCACTGAGCCACCCAGGTGCCCTAAAATATGTTTTTTTTTTAATATAGAAGTATAGTTCTTGCCAAAATATGGAACTAGCTGGAACTGAATGCCTCCTTCAAAGTCAGCTCTGGAGAAATTATGCCAGTGTAATATGGAACTATTTCAGATATTAACCAAAAAGAAAGAAATGATGATAAATTCCTTAAAAGACTCAAAGTTGCCCTTGACTGGTATGTTTCAAGCTCTATTCCTGGTTTGAAGACAGGTTTTAACAGGCCTGTCACTGTAGAAATCCACTAGATGTTTAGAGGCTATCAGAACTTTACAAAAACCTTCAAGGGGTAAAGACTTGAAAATTCTTTAGAGAGATTAGCTCCCTAAGGCATTATTCCTCCACACATTTTCCTCCAATCAATTAAGACTGATGGATGAGGGGCACCTGAGTGGCTCTCTCATCACGTGGGTGGTGGGTTAAGCCTCTGCCTTCATCTCAAGTCATGGTCTCTGGGTCCTGGGATCCAGCCCCACATCGGGCTCTGCTCAAAAAGAAGCCTGCTTCCCTCCCTGCTTGCCTGCCTCTCTGCTTACTTGTGATCTCTCTCTCTCTCTCTTTCTCTCTCTCTGTGTCCAATAAATAAATAAAATCTTTAAAAAAAAGCTGATGGATGATAAATTATGAAAACTGCTCCCTCCAAATGATGCTTCTTCATAAGGATTTAAGAATTTAAAATTGTAAGAATTTAAAATTGAAACTTGATCATAGGATTTATCTTATAGAATAAAATCAAGTGAAGGCAGTTATTATTAGTTCTGAAGTATTGGTGATTCTGAATTCTTGGCCTCATTAGTAAATTTATTTTTAAATTCTCCCATGGAGTGGTGATTGGCCTTCAGTCTTTCATTGATATACATCATTGGGTCAAATGAGATGTGTGTGCCCAGAACTATATATAATCTTTTTTGTATTTCACTGGAGATGGCATTTCTGAGTTTTGTTCAATTGAATTTGGACAGATGTTTTAATAGTCACTTCTAGAGTTGGCCCTGGAGAATATCTTCCTTTTTTTCTCTTCCCGATTCTCTGAAAAACCCTGACTAATTCACATTATCACAGTAATATCACATTTCAAGTTTTTCCAAACACTAAAGCTGCAAAATAGAAGGAAGCTACTCAGAATGGAATACTATTATGAATGATTGAGAAAGAAAACATTATTATAATTAAGCTACCAGGTTTCAATGTATTTTATTGTTGCTTAGAAAATCCTAGCATACCCAGACTTTACAGAGATTTGATGATCCTAAGAAGAGCTGAACTCATGGACCAAAATAACTATGCACATAAAAAGTACAATTACTTACCTAAAAAATATGATGTGGTTAACTTTATATGCCAATCCAAGTGTTATTGGAACAGGAATTAAAAAAATAGCTTAGGGGCGCCTAGGTGGCACAGTGGATTAAGCCACTGCCTTCAGCTCAGGTCATAATCTCAGGGTCCTGGGATCAAGTCCTGCATCAGGCTCTCTGCTCAGCAGGGAGTCTGCTTCCCTCTCTCTCTCTCTGCCTGCCCTCTGTCTACTTGTGATCTCTCTCTGTCAAATAAATAAATAAATAAAATCTTAAAAAAAAAAAAAGAATGACTGTACTTTTAAAAAATAGCTTAAAAGGAGCGCCTGGGTGGCTCAGTGGGTTAAGCCGCTGCCTTCCGTTCAGGTCATGATCTCAGGGTCCTGGGATCAAGCCCCACATCGGGCTTTCTGCTCAGCAGGTAGCCTGCTTCTCTTCCTCTCTCTCTGCCCACCTCTCTGCCTACTTGTGATCTCTCACTGTCAAATAAATAAATAAAATATTTTTAAAAATAGCTTAAAAGTATATGATAAAATAATGATATACATATACAAGGAAAAGAAAGATACTATACTGTGAATATAAATTAAGTGAAAATTGTTGAAATAAAGAATACAATAAATGGAGACTAAGATGAATATAGCTGTAAAATGAATAAATGAGTTGGGAAAAACAAACAAATTAATGACTTCTGCCCAAATACAGCAGAAGAGAAAAAAAAAATAAAGAAAATATTTAAATAAGTACTGAGATAAATTTTGGAGAATTAAAGAAAGATAAAAGATACCAGACTTAAAATGATGCCAAACATGAGATATCAGAAACAAAACAAAACAAAAACTACACACACTAAAAACCACTCGTATACATTATGGTGAGTTTTAAGAATATCAAAAACAGAGAAGAGAATAAATGATGCCCAAGAGAAGAACAGATCACCTAAAATGTACAAGAATAATACTGACAGCACAATTCTCAATAGTAATAGCATATAAAGAGACAGCTGGGAGTTTTTATAGATGGAAAAGATATTTGAAACTAGGTATTATACATCAATCCAAATTATTGATTAAATTTGAGAGCACAGTAAAAATACAATGAAGCATGTTAGGTCTTAGAACATTTATCACACAGAGACACACATTTTGGAAAACTTCCTTGGAAGACAGCTCAATTGAGATCGAGAAAACAGAATTATGTACTCAAAGGCACATTTTGAAGGAAGGATTGAATATAGTCTGCACTGCAAATATTCTTTAATCGTATGTTCTGAATTTCCTAAATTTAAGAAGTATTTGTTCAAATATTTATCTTTAAATAAATCCTAGGAGACTTTTTCTTGGATTCTGGAAAATCAGTCCATTTGGATACAAATCTTTTTGTCACTGATGGAAATTTTGATAGCCCTTAACTGTGGAATGCCTAATGTATTGTTACAGCAATTGTGATTTGCCAATACATGGGTGATGTGTGTGTGTTGTGTGTGTTTATATTTATTTTTGATGGTTTAACTCTTCTATGAGATTTTTAAGTAGACATGATTTTAATAAATTATGATTTGTTGAAATTTATCTGAGGTCATATATAATAAAATGAAATTTGTGTGAACTAAAGAAGTGCATCTCCATTTTTTTTGTTTTAAGAGTAGACTGGTCTTTAAAAATTGTCCAAAGAAGTACATTATATTCATTATTAAATTTGATAATATACAATAAAGTATTTATGGTCATACTGGACCATATCAAATTCTACTATTAATTCATATTCATAATTACCATAAGAGGAAAAAGGGATATTTTTCAAAATAATAAAAAATTAGCGTATTTTTCAGAATATGATATAGTGTTATTCACTGAACTGAGGGAACAAATGTCAAAGTCTAACACAGTTTACAGAATGTTTTAACATAAATTGAAATTTAAATCTGACCAAATTTCACAGTTTTAAGTAAAATGATAGCACTTTATATTCTTGAAAAGTGGTAAGTGACCCAAAACATGGCTTAGAAAAACAAATTTAACACTACACTAGTCTGAGATGGTTAAGTTATGGTACAACTTGCCATTGTGTATCATCAAATGGTATATTTTTTTCTTTTGGGCTTGTCATTATATTTTATTTTAGCCATTCTGGTAAGTGTGTAGTGATATCTCAGTGTCATTTTAATTGCATTTCCTTGATGTCTAATTATGTCAAAATATATTACTTTGATGTTTAATGCTCTGAACTTTCTCAGTTCAAGACCATGAAGCCACTTAGGAAAAATACAGTTGCAGAGGCACTCATAGACCAACTCTTATTTCGAAATAAGAAGAAACATTACTACCCATTCCAACAAAAAATAGATTTGTTATGCAGCAGGGATTTTATAAATTACCTGACACAACTTATATAGTAAGATGAAATGGGACAGGCGGCTTCTTGCAGCTATATACAACATCATTTTAATTTCAATTTTCAGTATAATTTTTCCAAGGTATACACAGAATATATATTTAATGTAAATTGTGAACATTTTAAACTCTGTATATGGAAATTAGTCAATTTTAAGTTTATAACAATCAAAATTAACGGAAGTTTATTTTAAATTAGTTAGCTTTCTCTGCATTGCAAGACAGAATAATCAAGAATTGGTAAGAAAAAAGTAATCTCTGTAAAATTACCGGGGGTGCATTATAAAGTGTTCGGTAACTGATCAAACTCACAATTTGGATTGAATGGCAAGTGATTTTTAAAATCTGGAACTCATTGTCAATTTTTTTTTCTTCATTGTGTCTTAATAATTTACTGTGTTCATTTGCATGGAAGTGAAGAAAAATGCATGACATTTCATCTCAACACTAACACCTTTAACTGGCAACTCTGAATGTACTTTACAGCAGTGTAACAAAGTAAAGATCAATGATGTTTCATGAAATATCTGTTATAATTCTCAAGGAGATAGGGAGTTTGTGCAAAAATGCAAATCACTTTGCGACTAAACACATTGTTTATTTCAGCTAATTTTAAGAAAATATGCTGAGAATCTCTCAAAAAAGGAAGCAATGATTTAGGTTTGCCTTCAAAATCCTTATCTAATCCTGAACCAACAGCACATAGTTCAAAGAGCAACTAATTTGAGTAGCTCCAATTTACACATTTCCTAACAATGCTTAATTTAGTGGAATTTCTGTCCAATTATGGTAATTTGATGTAATGAAAGACAAAAGTTCAAAAAGATCATCCTTAATTTATATAGATGCCAAACTCTGCATTTTCTGAATGACGCCCAGGAACGTATTTTCAAAAACAAACAAACAATGCCAGAACCACTATTAGGTCATCTCTAGGCAGAAAGTGACTCAGAGCTTACATTACTCTCTCCCTGAAAGTATACTGTAGGCACTGAAACTACTACCCTGAGTCTGTGCTATCAAATTCCTTAAGTTAGAAAGTTTTAAAACCCGTCTGTGTGGGAGTATTTCATTTACAGATAGAGATTTGGTTGTTTATACATTTTCATACTTGATTTTTAGGGTGTAATAACTATGTTTTAAAATTCATGGTGGTTTTGAATACTGTTGGATAATTGAGCTAAAATGGTATATCCATTCCTCCTAGGAAACAGAAATTATAGAAAGGTAGTGCTTTTCAAATCTGACATCTTTGAGTCATTGTAGTTTCATATAAATGCAATAGGAAAAGTGTCATTCATGTTTATGATATTTTCTATAAATAAATTAGAATGTACTGGAGGCCTGATATAAAGTGGGATGCCTAAACTTCAGTAAGATCTTGTTTTCAATTCAAAATAAATTTTATTTTTTATTTTTTTATAATGTCCCTCAATTTCAGATAAGCACCCCCATAAGGTCCACTCCGTTTTTTTAAAGATTTTATTTATTTTATTTGACAGATAGAGATCACAAGTAGGCAGAGAGGCAGGCAGAGAGAGAGGGAAGAGGAAGCAGGCTCCCTGCTAGGCAGAGAGCCCGATGCGGGGCTCGATCCCAGGACCCTGGGATCATGACCTGAGCCAAAGGCAGAGGCTTTAACCCACTGAGCCACCCAGGCGCCCCCAAAATAAATTTTAAATTGAATTATGCACCTCTAAGTTCAGAGACAATAAACATCAACCAACACAATTAATAAGTTCTATTTCTTGAAATTTCGGGAACATTGATAGTCTCATCTCCTGGAAGAACAACAGCTAAAATTTTAGGTCATGGATTCCTGCTAAAATATCACTTTCCCAAAGAAAATTAATGTTAGGAATTTTCATTGATTGTTATTGATCATGAAGAATATAACAACCACGATAAAAAGAGTAGGAAAAACATGATATCTCATCTGTAAGGGCATGTGGAAAGTAGGAAATGCTAATAAAAATAACTACCATTATTTCCTAAGTTAACATAATATAACAGAACAAAAATATTTCAAAACAATGTTTTCTTTTTTTTAAGATTTTGTTTATTTATTTGACAGAGAGAGATCACAAGTAGGCAGAGAGGCAGGCAGAAAGAGAGGAGGAAGCAGGCACCCTGCTGAGCAGAGAGCCCAATGTGGGACTCGATCCCAGGACTCTGAGATTATAACCTGAGCCAAAGGCAGCGGCTTAACCCACTGAGCCACCCAGGCGCCCCCATAACAATATTTTCTAGGCTCATTCTGATAACTCTTTTCTACATTCAAATTTAAAGGTTGAGGCATGTGATATATATTACACAAAAAACATCCCAAGGAATTCGTTAAAAAAAAACTTTAATAAAGAACAAATCCAAAGGAATTTCTTTTCTAATTTAATTAACAAATTATGAATTGACTTACCTATTTCATCACAGTGTATCAGGCACCAATAATATTTTTTAATCGTCACACCTGATGCAATAGTTATCATCTTTCAGACATACTGATCACGAACAAGCAAATAAACAAGAGCACCGTAGCTTAAGATCTACCTGCATAAATATAGGCTACTTCAGACAATCTCTTCACCACAACATAGAAATGAATAGAAATCATACATGCTCTGTATGGACATACAGATGAGATAGAAGGGGATGGATGTTAATATATGCAGAATCTTTATTAATTACATTGTAAACCATAATATGGAAAAACAGAATACAATTTTAGAAATACCCAGGTCACCATCATTGTTTTATTTTTATATGTGTAGATAAGGAGTTTAATAAACAATCCATGACTATTCAACTCTTTATATTTTGAAAATTTTAGTAAAAGTAACAAACCTACCACCTAGAAAATTATACTTATCTGCAACATACAGCTTTGCCAGCATGGTAGAGGAAAAGCAAAACAAAATAAGTAAGAAAAGTTTAACATTTCACAAGAGATTTGCTTTTATTTTTTATTTATTATTTTTTATTTTTCATTAATTATTTACTTCTATTTTCTACTTTATTTTAATGAAAATGTCATGACCATAACATAAGAGCAGAATTAAACCAACATGAGAAATTATTTTTTCATAAGTTAAAATAAACTAGCTTGGTGATTAATTCAAAATTATATTACAAATTTCAGTGTTCTTGAAGTAAGTATCACTGCATAAACAAATGAGTCAGGAGTCATAAACTAATGATGATTCTAAATGTTATTTAGAGAGACATTCTGTACTTAATATATTTCAAATATTCTACACAAGGCAAAGTGGATCCAAGTAATCTGTAGGCAAAATAAGATTTTAGAGAAGTATATATTTCCAACAGTATTTATAAAATATTACCTTTATGTAAGGCATCATCCTGGACTTTGTGGAAAACACACAAAGGAGTAAGAAGTGGCCCTTCAAGAAACATATACAATATCAAGGTTTAACATGAAGCAGCATGTCTTCTCTAAGTAAAAAAAAAAAAAAAAAACATTGTACCAACTGACTTTACTGAAACTTTATATTTATTGCTCTCATTTTAGGTCATAGTGTCCTTCTGCATGCAGGCTGCTATAACGGACATGATATAGACTTAATAGCTTATAAAGAACAGGAATTTATTTCTCACAGTTCTAGAACGGAGAAGTTCAAGTTTAAGGAATGGGCAGATCCAGGGAGAGCCCACTTCCTCATAGATGGCTATCTTCTCACTGTAAACGTACATGATGAATGAATCAAGAGAACTCTCTGGGGTCTCCTTTAAAAGGACTGTAATCCCACTTATGACCTAATCACCTCCCAAAGGCCCCTAAGTTTTAATACTATCACTTCCAGAGTTAGATTCCATAATATGATTTTGGGAGACATAAACATTCACACCATAGTATATATAAACAAAAAAAGACACAAAAACAACAAACAAAAAAATTATTTTAACTACCTATTATTTTCAACTACATAAACTTTTAATTTGTTTCTATATAATATTAAATAACTCATTTCAGTGATTCACTTATATCCAATGCATCTGAGTGCAATTAAATTTGCTTACCCAGCATATCCAGAAGCATATTTCTTCAGACTATCCCATTCCCCACCTTACAGGATTTACCACAATTAGAAGACATGGGATAGAGGATAGATAGATAGATGTATACATAAACACACTTGTACATACACATATGCATATTTTTTCCTGTTAATGATACTCATGCAAATAAAATTTAAGCTCAAGAAACCTGTCTTGTGTGTTACTTAATATCCAGTTTTTAGTCAACATCCAAAAACAAATAATCCAATAAAACCATGGATAGAAGACATGAACAAGTGTTTCCCCAAAGCACACATTCAAATGTTCAGTAGATACATGAAAAGATGTCCATCATCATGTATCATCAGGAAATTGCAAAGCAAAACTAGAAAGAGATACCACCTCACACCTGTCAGAATGGCTAAAATCAACACTACAAGAAACAAAAGGTGTTGGAGAGGATGTGAAAAAGTAACACTTGTGGGGGCTGCCTGGGTGGCTCAGTGGGTTAAGCCTCTGCCTTCAGCTCAGGTCATGATCTCAGGGTCCTGGGATCAAGTCCCACATCGGGCTCTCTGCCAGGCATGGAGCCTGCTCCCTCCTCTCTCTCTCTCTACTTGTGATCTCTCTCTGTCAAATGAATAAAATCTTAAAAAAAAAAGTAACAATTGTGAACTGTTGGTGGTGATGCAAACTGATACAGCCATATTTGAAAACAGTATGGAATTTCCATAAAATTTAAAAATAGAAGTCCTTTGTGATCCAACAATCCTGTTGGTGTGTATTTACCCAATGAATATAAGAAAACTTATTCAAAGGGATTCTAGCACCCCTATGTTTATAGCAGCATTATTTATAAAGCTAAGATATGGAAAGCACCCAAGTATCCATCAATTGATGAATAAATAAAGAATAAGTGGTATGTATATACAATGGAATATTATTCTGCCATAAAAAAGACTGAAATCTTGCCATTTGCAATAACATGGTTGGAACTAGACAGTATAATGCTAAAAGTGAAATAAGTCAGTCAGAGAAAGACAAATACCTTTACTCATATATGGAATAAAAGAAACAAAACAAACAAGCAAAGGGGAAATAATAAGACATAGAAAGAGAAACAAAGCAAGAAACAGACATTTCATTACAGAGAACAAACTGATGGTTACTTGACGGGATCTGAAAGGAGTGATGGATTAAATAAGTGATGGGGGTTAATTAGAGCACTTGTCATGATGAGCACTGAGTGCTATATGTTATATTGTACACATGAAACTAATACAACCATATATGTTAACTAACTGGATTTCAAATGAAAATTTTTTAAAATCCCAGTTTTTAGCTCACATTCTGGCTTACAAAAGGGATTTAGTCAGGAATTTGGAGATTAGTTAATGAACAAAAAAGGGGTGAACAGGCAGTTGTTAGATAAAATTACTATCCTTTCTGGCATTATCTTATACCTTTTATCTAGAAGTATTTTTAGCACTTTAGACTCTTCCTATTTTATTTTGAGTCATTAAACAAAAATTTCCTCAAAGGACCTTAGACTCCATCCAATTTGAGCAACAGTGTGAGAGAGGAAATGGTGTCAGGAGGAAAAAAAAAAAAAAGATGAATCTACTTTTGTTTACTAGTGAATGCATAGTTCTTCCACAGAAGAAGCTCTAAATGGAAAGGGCTCCAGCTTTATATGTGTTCAGTCATATGTTCAGAAGTAGGTAACACTATCAAAAAATATAAAGCATCTGAGATTATTTTCCCTTATTTGAAAGCTGGTGTATGAGTCTGCCGTAGTTTCTTGGGTGTTGATAGAAGACGCAGACTCATGGTTCAGAAATAATATAGTTTATTATTCACAGCAATAGAGGTAGCCAGAATATTAACAGTATTTGTGTGTGTGTGTGTATTTGTGTGTGTGTGTGTGTGTGTGTGTGTGTAGGGGTGGGAGTTATATATCAGTTCTGAGCCTCAGTTCCCACAAGAAGAATCAAAACAGAGGCAGATAATATTTGCAAACACAACAGGTTAAGTTAAAAAAAAAGATACTATTTCTGTCTTCCAAGTCTATTCAATACATCCATCTTCAAAGGATGGCCTAGAACAAATAATAAATGCAGAAATGTAAGCAACCAATTGAAAAGTGTCTCCCAAGAAACACACTTTGAGAGTCTTCATTTGACAAAAATACTATAGGATATTACATGGATCAGGTGCATTGAATACTGGAAGGTTAAAATTACAAGGGACCAAATATTTTTAAGCAGTTCTGGCATCCAGTAGAGTTCACATAGGTTTTATAAGATTGAGGAAAGAAGCCATCAAAACCTGGGCCCAGGGGCCCCTGGGTAGCTCAGTGGGTTAAGCCTCTGCCTTCGGCTCAGGCCATGATCTCAGGATCCTGGGATCAAGCTCTGCATCAGGCTCTCTGTTCAGCAGGGAGCCTGCTTCCCCCCCCCCTGCCTCTTTGCCTACTTGTGGTCTCTGCCTGTCAAATAAATAAATAAAATCTTAAAACAAAACAAAACAAAAATCCTGGGCCCAATTTTCCCAAAAGTATGATTCTGATTCTAGTCTCTATGATGTTATCCCTTGAAGACAATGCCTCTAATTGAGTTGAATTAGTTTACTAAAGAGCATACCCCCATTTGTTGTAGGAGATGAACAATATGCAAGAGGCAAAATGCCACATGGAAGCCACCTGGTCTTCAGTGGAATATAGAATCAGTTCCTTTGGGATGAATTTGTTCCACATTTGACTTCCCACTTAAGGGAAAATAAGAGTGCCTTCTAATAGATTTTAAATAGGAAATGACAACGGAAGCTTATACAAGATTATAAAATGGGAAATTTCATTTAGATAAGCAATCATTTCAAAGTCATCTTCTTAATATTACAGACTCTTCACATAATCATAATTTTATTTTGGTATTATATGGTAATTTCAAATATAGTAAATATAAAGAATTTACCTCTGTAATTATAGCGAGTCTGGTCATAGTTTAATGGCAACAAATCTTCAATTTAGAAGTATGGTCTACCAATTATTAATACATTTGGAAATGGTGTGTCATCTTCACTCCACTTGTCTCACTAAAACAGTGAGCCAAAAAAAGTAGGTCCAAGCTGTTTACTATGGTCAAAATGGGTTGCTTTTGCACTTGGTAAAGAAGCAGTCATATTTTGGAAGAAGAAACTGAGGCTATTAATATTTTCAACTTATTTTCAGAAAAGGAAAGAAAGGATAATCTAAGCTAAAGCCAAAATCTTACACAAGGTGGCAGGAGAATGATCTTTTCCCAGATAAAGGGTTTTTCATCTTAGCCATGTTAGGAGGAAGAAGAGATGAGACATTGTGGACTTGACTAACGTTTGTACACTGTTCAAAAAGTTTTCAAAATAATGTGTATTATTTTTCTTCTTTTAGTTGAGACAAAAACAAACAAACAAACAAAAAACACTAATGAGCTTACTCTTAAAAGGAGGTAAACAAGAAACTAGCAAAGATTGAGTGTTAGGTATTGTCCCCCTCCTTTTCTTTTTAACTATGTTATGTTAGTTACCATACAATACATCATTAGTTTTTGACGTAGTGTTCCATGATTCATTGTTTGTGTAAAACACCCAATGCCCCATGCAATATGTGCACTCCTTAGTACCCATCACCAGTCTCACCCATCCCCACATCCTTCTCATCTTTAAAACCCTCAGTTTGTTTCTTGGAGTCCATAGTTTTTCATGTTTCATTTCCCCTTCCAATCCCCCACTTCATTTTTCCTTTCCTTCTCCTAATGTCCTCCATGCTATTCCTTAGGTTCCACAAATAAGTGAAACCATATGATGATTGACTTTCACTGCTTGACTTATTTCACTTAACATAATCTCCTACATTCCCATCCATGTTGATGCAAAAGTTGGGTATTCATCCTTTCTGATGGCTGAGTGATATTCCATTGTATCCATAGATCACATCTTCTTTATCCGTTTGTCTGTTGAAGGGGATCTTGGCTCTTTCAACAGAATGGCTATAGTGGACATTGCTGCTATGAACACTGGGGTGCATATGGCCCTTCTTTCCAGTAAAATAGAGCTAGCCTATGACCCAGCGATTGCACTACTGAGTATTGACCTCAAAGATACAGATGCAGTGAAAAGAATTAGGTATTGTTAAAGCACAAATGCAGGGGATAGAAGTTATGGTACAGAAGAGGGAAGGGCAACCATATGGCAGAGTAGAATAAAGTAGCTCAGGAAGAAATTAGTCATATCCAGATATTGTAAGGCATGTGGGGTTGGCAGGGAGAGCATGAGAAATCATGAGAGAAGAGAGAGAAAATGGACCAGGCAGGAGAGGTTTATAACATTTTAACATCTAAGGTAAGCATATGCAAAGCAGAATAGGGAAAGAAATAAAAGTTCTTATAAGAATCAATACATAAGGAATAACGTGGAGGACACTGGGAGATGGAGAGAAGTGTGCTGGGGGAAATCGGAGGGAGAGACAAACCATGAGAGACTGTGGACTCTGAGAAACAAACTGAGGGTTTTGAAGAGGAGGGTGGCAGGTGGTTGGGTGAGCCCAGTGGTGGGTATTAAGGAGGGAATTTATTACATGAAGCACTGGGTGTGGTGCATAAACAATGAATTTTGGATCCCTGAAAATAAACTAAAAGAAAAAAAAGACTGACTACAGACATGGAACTCAGTGTAACACAGATATGGAACTCACTGTAATACCAGCCACTTCCCACCGACACACACAGACTATGATAATAATAAATAATAATGCAATTAAGAAAATTGCCTGCCAAATAATTTTTCCTCTTTTTTATTTTTATGATTATTATTTTTATTTTATTTTTAAAGTTTTTATTTAAATTCCAGTTAGTTAAAATAAGGTTAATATTAGTTTCAGGTGTACAATATAGTGATCAACACTGCCATACAATGGCTTAAATAAAAAAATGAAAAAAATTTTTTTAAAGATTTTATTTTTAAATAAAACCTCTACACCCAAGGTGGATTTCAAACGTACAACTCCAAGATCAAGATTTATATATTTTACTGACTGTTCCAGCCAGGCACCCCAACAAATAAAAATTTTATAAAATTGTTGAGTTTGTTGGAGTCTCATTTGCTTAGTCAGTTAAGTGTCTGCCTTTGGTTCAGATCAGGATCTCAAGAGTCCTGGGATCGAGCCCCATATTGCTCATGCTCTCTCTCTCTCTCTGGCTTTTGCTCTTAAATAAATAAATAAAATATTTAAAAAAAAATTGTTGAATTTGTTTAACTAGTTTTAAACTAGTAGACAGAGATGAAGATAAAGTATGATGTCATGGCACGGAATAATACAACTTACACTTTTTAAAAAAAAATGTGCAATGCAAGTTACCTCACTTCTTTTATCACCACACTGGGACTTTCCCTACTGAGTTGTTGTAATGTAAGGACCTATTTTATATTTTTATATTTTAGCAAGAGGCTTTCATTGAGGTTAACCCTTAAACTGTCCTTGCTCCCCTTCCCCCAGGGGATTCACTTAAAAACAAGTCCTGGAAATCAGCTCCAGGTAACAAAGCCCATATACAAGGGTGGGTCAGGCCAGGTGGAGACATCAATGAGCGGAGGGGGGGGGGGCGGTGTTTGCATGTTGTCTCCCTAGATACTAATGAGTATGCCCCACTCCTCCGCCCTTCGGGAACCTTTTTTGCACCAATCCTAATCAAGGTGTAATAGGCTGTGTCAAATGTGTATACTAGGGTAAATTGAACCTCAATTGGTCACCTAGCCTCACTGTGGAGTTTCCTGTGTGTGTTAAAATCTCATTGGTCACCTGTGCGTGGCCAGGCCTGACTGCATGGCCTTTGCCCTTAAAAGCTAGACTGTGAAACAGCAAAGGGTTGCCTTCTCTCATAAGAGGTGTGGCCCCAAACGTTCGGTTAGATTCTTGATGCTTCGCATGAAATAAAGCTTTGCTTGACCTTTGCTTTACATCAGTCTCGCTCCTTTAATCATAGACCCATTATTGGGGCATAACAGTATTAATCTTAAAGTTATAAGTCCACAATGCATCCATCATCCATTCTACCCCTTAACATTCCCCTTTGGACAGACCCATGATCTAGAACAAGCCTTATTTTATAGTGCCTTGTAGGTGATTTTGGCTGCTGCCTAAATTGCCTACTTTCCTCTCACCATTACCACGGAAATTGGGTCCACTGAAACAAAGGGGTAGTGTAAGAAATTAACACTTCCATAAATCTCTTTAAATAATAAAGTATAAGATAGTGATACCTTTTTTCTGCCACATAACCAATTCTTGCAAGAATAAGGTCATATAAAAGAATTTACAACACATGCTAGCATTATCCTACTGGACCCAGATCATTTGTATGTTTCTCTGTCTCTGAGAAATGTAGTTATTTACATGACTGAAACCTGAAAATTGTTTGATATGACCACTAATATCACCTTCTTTTTTTAAAGCCTGTTTAAGGCTTCTGTAATACATAGGTTTTTTAAAAACTTATTAAGCATATTGTATATATCAAACACTTTAAAAATCTCTGCTTTAAAAAAAAAAAAACTCTACCTCAATGGAACTTTGAGTCTGAAAAAGATACAGGCAATATACAAGGCAACAGATAGAATAATTACATATTTGATTATATACTCTGAGGATGTCACATTAAATTGATATGAAAACGATCAGAAGGATCTGGATTTCTTGTCAAAATTTTTTGCCTTACAAAGAAATTGATATTTAGGGATAGTTGTTACTGAAAGAGGTCCTGTGTCAACCAAAAATGTTAAATCATGATCTCGCTAAATTTTCCAGTTGTGATCATTGCTTTGTTTAGCTGTCTTCTATTAAGACTGAATTTAGTAATTCAGTCTCAGATTTCAGTAAGTCTTTTTTTAAAAGATTTTATTTATTTATTAGAGAGAGAGAGGGAGGGGCAGAGGGAGAGGAAGAACCAGACTCCTTGCTGAGCAGGCAGCTGATGCAGGACTGGATCCTAGTACCCTGGCATCATGACCTAAGCTGAAGGAAGACACTTAACCAACTGAGCCACCCAGGCACTCTAGACTGTAAACTTCTTAAAGGTAAAAAAGTTTATTCTTCTAGTAGTTCCACAGACATTTCTAACATCCATAAGAAAGCATGTACTGATGTAAAATGCCAGCAAATCAAATTATTTAAAAAAGAAAGAAAGAAAGAAAAGATATATCTGGATAAAGAGAAAAACAGAAAATCTAATAATACATTGAATTATTAGAGCAAAGAGTGGAGGAAGAGAAAATAAATATGAAATAGAGATTTCCACTAAAAGAAAAAAATTGAATAAGGCAGGAGATTTAGAAAATTATTATGACAGACTTGAGAAAAAAATAAAATAGGAATTTTTAGAAAATAGCAATAAATGAAAAGGTAAATTGTTCCTACCTTTATAATATTAGCTGTTTGTTGTTGTTGTTGTTGCTAATTTACCTATTTAAGCTAATAAACAAAGAAAGGTTTCATTTAGGAATAAGGTTTCTATGTATATATATATATATATATATATATATATATATATATATTTTCCATTTAGGGATAAGGTATATATATATATATTTTAATTTTAATTGTTAGAAAATGTGTCACAGAAAGTGTTTAAACTTTAAGATACAGATGCAACATGTAATGAACTGCATTGTTTGAACGTCTAATTTGTAAATGCTGTTAGAGGAAACTTGGTGGAAATGTTCCTATGTGCTTGTGTTTCTGGAACTATGTATATTTATTAATAAGGAATAGTTTAAAATTATGAAATGACCAGGAGTGGACAATTTTCCTAATCCTATCAGCTCTTTGCAGCTCTTTTATTAGCCCCCTTCAGGAATATCAGCTTTTTTATCTAATTAAATTTTATATTAATGTGCTTTTGACTTTTGGCCTTTCTCTTCCTTCTGTTCTTTTTTTTCCCCTAAATTACATGTTTCTGTTTAACAGCTACTATCAATTCTTTGATATGAATTCTCAACATCAATTTACTAACTCCAGAGATGAAGGAGCATCAATATTTAGAAGCGAAGAATACAAAGCCTTGGGCATCTGGATGGCTCAGTCACTTAAGCATCTGCCTTCGACTCAGGTGGTGATCCCAGGGTCGTGGGATGGAACCCCAGGTTGAACTTTCTGCTCAGCTGGGAGCCTACTTCTCCCTCTCCTTTTGCCTGCAGCTCCCTTTGTTTGCGTTCTCCCTCTCTTTGTCAACGAAATAAAATATAATAAAATAATGTAAATAATACATTTATTTATTTATTAAAATGCAATTATTACACAATGCATAATGTATTGCATAATTATAATAATGGTTAAATAATTTATTAAATATTTATATTAAATATATCAATTTAATTAAATAAATATTTTTAGAATTTAAAATATTTCAAATTTAGATTATTAAATATTAAATCATTAATTTAATAAATAAATATCTAAACATAATTAAATAAAATAATTTATTTATTAAAATGAATAAAATAATGTTGTCATTATCTCAGCATGTATTTTTAAATAGTCTAAAAAAAAATCTAATAAAGTCTAAATACATTGAGTTCAGATATTTATACAAGTTAACCCAGACACTCAACCCACAGTTTCAAAACTTTTGTTTTTATCTACTACTCAAAATACGATTTTAATGTATTTATTTGTAACTTTGACATAGCAAGGAAACTTGGAGGAAAAGGAGACATTTGCTTTTAATATTTGAAAATTATTTTGTTGATTTAAAAAAATAAAAACCTTAACACGTGAGCATTTCTTCTTAAATAACACTGTGAAGTTTCTGAGTCGCATTCTATTAAAAGTGCTGATAAAATGGCCTCAGTTACTCATTTAAATTATCAGCTGAATGGGTAACAAATGAAGTAGAGAGCTTTTTAATTATTTATGAATGTATTGCTTGTGGATGGAGTGCCACATAGAGTTACCTCTCTTTTTGGCTTTGTTTTGTGAGCAGCAGTGGAATCTATGAATGAGATTAAACATAAGGACATTCACAGAAATTCTTAATGAACTTCTGGGGAAGGGCAATAAGTGCAAGGAAAAACTGCAGCAAGACTAATTACAAATTTCAAGTGGTCATCGCTTAATTATAGAAGCTTTTAAGTTCAAGTAATATATCTTTTTCATGAGCCTATCATATTGTATTAATTACCACAAACTGCACTCTTGAACACTTATCTTTTCACATATTTCTTATTCTTAGTACTTAAAATTACCCTTATGATTGATAAGTAAATGGATTTTACTGACAATGCATTTATTTACATAAATAAATAATGCTGTTTATATATATAAAAACAATTGAATGTGTTCAATGAATTTTTTTTCAAATTAACATCTTAATTCTACCACATTAGTTACAAATAGATATAGACTTTATAGATTCATCAAATATTTTATTCTCAAATTTATATGTCCTTTGTGAAGTAAATGAAACTGTATATATTAAATATAATCCTATCACATGTAACAGTTACTAGTGCATCCCAGGACATACATAGGTCAGGTCCTCCTCAAGGCATCACGGATAACTGGATTTCACTTTCTATCCTAGGAGTCTTCTGTATATTTCTGTGGCTTTTATACTACAATCAGGAGGAAGAATTCTTTTGCTAAAAGCTTCCAAATGACTATGCGAGTAGATTATTTGTAGACTAGTGATATAATATTATAGTTTAATATGTGAAGCATGATAAAATAAAATGCTATTGCCATATTTAATTTGTTCAGTAAAGCATTCATTTAGTTATCAAGCATTCATTTTCTTTTTTTAAAGATTTTATTTATTTATTTGACAGACAGAGATCACAAGTAGACAGAGAGGCAGGCAGAGAGAAAGGAAGGGAAGCAGGGTCCCTGCTGAGCAGAGAGCCTGATGTGGGGCTCTATCCCAGGACTCTGGGATCATGACCTGAGCAGAAGGCAGAGGCTTTAACACACTGAGCCACCCAAGAGCCCCAAGCATTCATTTTCTTTATACAGAAGAGATAGAACAATATTATATAGTAGAAAAGACAGTAAATAATCTAGAAACCTTGATCATTTTGTTTTGGCAATTTTAGAACATAAAATTAGCTAAAGCTCAAGTGCAAGTTATATTTGTATCATAGGAGGAAAAGTTAATTAAAAGTTTGTTTATTACCATAGTTTAACACTTCAACGAAATGATAACGAGTCCAAAATCAATGAATATATGAAGTATACAATAAAAACAATAATCTTGAGTGTATGTGACTCACTGTAGGTATTGATAGGCTAGAAATCAAAGGGAAAGTATCTATAGGGTTTGTTCAGTTCCATGCTCATCAGATTAATAGGCTTTCTCATATTGCTTCCTTCACCACATTAATTTGTCTAATGAAGTTTTCAAGAGTTAAAGACAGTGATAGGTTCATGGCTGGAGAGAAGGTACAGAATCTAAGATAGTTCAGCAGTGCTTATTATTTAAGAGAAAGACAGCATGGGAGGTGAGGGGTATATCATGCATCCTGTTTTCACTCCCTTTGTGGAGCACCTAGCTGGAGGTCATGTAATAATAACCAATGACCAAAAAACAATAAAAAAACCCAAACATCCATGTGGAAGTGCCATCCTTGCCTGGAGATGAGTAGACTGCTCAAACAGATCCTGGGCAGGCATCTCAGCCCAGGCCTGTGCTGGGGAAGCTGGTTCATGGCTTTGGGCGCAATCAGGAAGCCAGCAAACTGACGGGAGAGTGCAGCCAGGGTTAACAGGACTGATGATCTTTTTGCAGCCAGGCCGCGGGTGGACACCCGCTCAAGAAGCCAGGCTAGGAGGCTGCCCAGCGCCAGCGCTGGCAAAGCTTGCAGCCCCCGGGGCTTCCCCCCGCGCCCCAGCCAGGGCGGGGCCTCAGGAGGGAGGGGGGCGGGGCGGCGCGGAGAAGGGGCTTTGCTAATTGCCAAAGCGAAAAGGGAGCTCGCGGAGGACTCAGGAGGGAGGGGGGCGGGGGCGGGTGGAGGGCGGCGGGGAGAAGGCGCTTTGCTAATTGCCGAAGCTGGAAGTGAGCTCACAGAGGATGTGGCTGAGAGTCTGGGAGGAGGTGGAGGGGCTGGCGGAGGAGGGGCGGGCAGCGCCGCGGTGCTGTGCTGCGGCCCAGTCGGGACTGCAGGACCCACCGGACTCGCCGCCCATACGCTCCCATGTGAGGCTCCGCTGTCCCGCTCCTGCTGCCTGCTGCCCCTCCCTGCCCCAAGGCTTCTCCGGACCACCCTCTGCACAGGGGTAAAGTGACACCGCGCCGCGCCCTCACCTGGAGCAGAAAGCGCGGACCCGACCTGGGGGCGGAGAGGGAGGTTGTGGAGGCCCAGCCTCCCGGAACCCCAGGGCACCGGGACCACCCCGGACGCTGCGCCAAACCCGGGTCCTCATGGGGTCGGGCTGGGGACAGCGCCTTGCGAGGTGCCCCCCGCCAGCAGGCACGCTAGCCCCCATCTTTCCGCAGCCCCATGCGCCCGTGCTGAGGACCCCCTTCCCTCCCCCGCCGTGGCCCCGCTGCTTTTGTTCTGGACTTGGGATCCCAGGTGGAAACTAGTCCCTCAGACCTCCCTGGCAGCAAGGAGGGCAGGGAGGGATTCTTGGTTTTCTGCCCTGGCTCCTCCTCTCTCCCCATTCACAAGCCTTTTGGCTTCCCTTTCCTCTCCTCATTGTCAGTTTTCTGAAATGGTTTTCTTCTGCATGTTGACCCAAAGAGCTATTTCATGAATGAATATACACGAAACTGAGTTGGGGCCCACCTGTGAGAGCCCACCTGTAGAGGCCTTTCATTAGAATGGTCTCTGGTTCTAGCCTCAGTTCAGAATACTGCATGTACCTGAGGACCAAGTCCAGATGTTTCTTTCATCTCTGACTTGAATTTGAAATCCTCCTCAGACTTCAGCTTCCAGGATTTCTCCAGTCCTTGCTCTCCCACTGTCTTGGTGGGGATCCGCCATGAGTGTTGAACACAGGAATGAATGAATGATATATACCCCAGACTGCTGGGGCTTTGTCTTCTTTTGCTGAGGTTGGAAAGGCTTGGGAGAGACCCCCTGTATGCAGATAGAGAGCTGCATGCAATTGCTTAGATAAACGTGTTCCCCACTTAATTGCTTGGGCATTGAACATTTCGCCCTTAACCTGTGGCTTGAGCAGTTAGGAGGAGACAATCTGGAGGTGAATCAGAAGATGGCTGAATCCACATGGTGGTGGTCTGGGTTTGGGAGATTTTCCTGTAGATTCAAAGGAAAGATATAAATTCTTCCAGTGGGGAGTGGTAAACTTTTTATCGATGGGAGATGGAAAATAAATGGTCTGGTTAAACTTTCCCGCCCCCTCAAAACCCATTATTTGAAAACACAAAAAGCAAAGTGAAGGGAGAAATCCTCCCACTCCCATTCCCACTCACCTCCATAGCCATCTCCTCTTCCAAGAACCTAACAGACAAGGTGCCAAGAAGTGTTAGGTACCAGCAGTGGTCTCAGATCTCATTCAAGAATCATGGTGAAAGGCTTTCAAATAGATTGTGGGGGAACAGGGGTCCAATTAGGGGGGACAAGTTTAAGGTTTGCCTGGTCCCCTAAAAATTAATGGCACTAGAGAAGATGACCTTTGGGAACTATAGCTTAATGGATACAATGTGTTAAAAGCTTCAGTGAGTCATGGTGGGAAGAGGCTATGAGGGCAGCAAACACAGTCCTAGATGATGTTATTAATAGCATTATAGGCTCTAGATTTCCTGTGGTGGTGTTCTTGGCAAGACCAGCCTGGCCAAAGTGGATACTCTCAACCTGGAACAGAGGGTCTTGGAGATGCCAGCACGTGAGGTATGATGAGAGGGTAAAATGATAGGAGGTGTCCTTTGGAAGGACTGACTCCTTGACTTTAAAATGGAGAACTCAAATCTGTACGTGAAATCTTTGTGGCTACAAAGAGGGCCAAGGCCTCCTAAGGCCAAGGTCTCCTCGTCACTTTCAAAGATGTCGAAGAATATATTCAGACATTTCAAAGATGTCCTCATATCATTGGTTCCCACTCTGGAATTCTATCAATAAGGTGAGAGTTCCTCTAGTTGAAAAAGAGATCTAAAAAGACTTCCCTTTCTCATCTAATTTCTGTAACCTCCAGGACACACCCACCTCCCCCTTCCAGCTCTGTAATGAAGCCACAGCTGGTGCCAATTTGTGGAACTCCTTAAAGGCTATTCTCCCTTATATACCCCCGGACCAAGTTCCCATGCTCCCTCACCCGATTTCCTGCACTCACCTCCCACCTGGTGTGTTCACACCTGCAAGTGCCTTTTACCAACCCCTTTGCCAAAAGGCAGCCAGAGTGACCTTTCAAAGACCTATCAGTTCCTGGCATTTGTCTCCATAGAAATCTGCACTGATCTTCTAACAAATTCTCAGTCCTCCAAAGGCACCCATAATCCTCCCATCAGTCTATTCATACCCCTCCAACTGACTGATGCCTGTTCTGCCCCATCTCTCTGCCCTTCAACCACACTGCCTCCTTCTTCCTGTGGAGACCTCTCATGGCACCTGCCTCCAAGCACAGGTGATTCCCATTGATGGGAAGACCCTCTTCTCTCCCCCATCTCCCCACTCCAGTTACTCCCACTTATTCGTGAGCTCACAAGCCCCATGGTACACACTCTCCATGCAGCCTGCTCTCTCTTTTCTAGCACTGGCCTCCGTTTCTAGCTGTGGTTGTGTCATGGATGTCCTTCCCCAGCCAGCCTCCAAGCTCTCCTTCCCTTTAGCTCCAACACCTGACACAGTGCCTGGCACGTAGTAAGCCCTGGCTAGCTTCTAAGAGCCTCACTGAGGGACTGAAAGCATTTTAAAAATGTCACTACGTAGGCTCCAAACTGTAGGCAGAAAAAGCTTTGCCTGGATTGACATTTTAGAGACGTATTGGTCAAGTTGGATGTGTTCACTGACTTTGCCTTGTAAAATTAAAAAAAAAAAAAAGGACCTCTGTATCGCTTCGCATCTACCGAAGGCGCATGTATACTACTAGACCACGTTATGAGCTTAATGGAAGGAGACAAGATGTTTTCGCTAAGAAAATGTATAAGACTGTTGAGGTCAAGTGGGAGGAAACAGTCCGTTTGTAGGAGCATTGCTATCTTACTCTATCACAGCCACTCTTAAAAATCTGACACGGGGTGAGTCAGAATTGTCTGTCGGAGATGAGTTAGATCTGGCTCATGTTCCTACAGACATGAAAGCCAGAAACGAAGAAGGAGGCTTTGAAAGCGTGGGTTGAGGAGGCCGTGTGGTTCACTGCGATGAGCTAAGTGCCCAGGGCCACCAGCAGACATGCTGGCCTGTGTCCGTCCTTTGTTCTGGGGTCCCTCTTGCACCATGTGGTGAGGCTGGTGGCTGGGAGCAGCTCAGGACAGGACCTGGTGGCATCTTACCTCTCCCACCCTCCTGTGGGCTCCAGTGGGCTCCAGTAGGTCCCAAGGGACAGCCTGCCTTCCTTGAAAAGCCCAGTAGCACTGGGAGCAGAAACTGGGGCCAAAGAGTGAGCACCCTGTTTGACAAGCTGGAGCAGCCACCTCTTCTTCAGATGCAGGGGGAGCCCTGGCATGCTGACTCCTCCCTTCTCCCTTTCCCCTTTCCTCTCTTCCTCCCTCTTTCCTTCCCCTCTCTCCTTCCCTGGTGGTGCCCTTTCCCAATGCCCACTTCATCCCTTTTCCTTTCTACATACCTGTCTTCTAGAGTTTCTTCTCTTTCCTCCCCATTACTTCCCTTCATCTGAATCTCCTCTTTGGTCCCTTTGTCCCTGCTCTCTGCTCCTCCTCCCCTTCCCTGGCCCCTGTTCAGCTCCATACTGAATGCAGGCAGAGCTGGACTAACATGCTCACTTGCTAGCTCAGCCACCCTCCAGAGAAGTCACTCTTCGGTGGCCACCTTCCTGACCCCCTGGTCGCTTCTCCACTTGTTCAGATATTGCTCTGAAGTCTGAGGAGGACAGAGCGGGGCTGCCACAGAAGCAGGCCAGAGGAGAAACCAAACCATGTGTCCACACTGTCCCCCAGCACTGCTGCTCTGAGAGCTTTCGGAGTCCTCAACAGGGTTAGGATTTAGGGGCTTCTTCAGAACCGGGAGTGAAAACAACCATAGGTCAAAAGAAAAGCTACGGCCCCCACACAAAAATAATAATCACAAATGAAAACTATGTTAACTCTGAGTCCCAAAGTCGAAAAATTGCCTTGAATCTGTCACTAGAAAGCACCCAAGGCCTCACTCTCTGGGTTCTGGGTGCCCTGGGAATGGCAGGAGGCTCTGACAGGCGCGTGGGAGTGCGGAACTATGGGGGCTAGCCTGCCGGCTGGCGGGGGGAAGGAGGGGGTACCTCCTGTGGCGCCGTCCTGGCCCGACCCCCTGCGGACAGGGTGTGGCGCGGCGTCCGGGGTGGTCCTGGTGCCCTGGGGTTGGCGGGAGGCTGGGCCCCGACCACCCCACACCCCGCTCCTGTCCTGCGTTTTCTGCTTCAGGTGAGGGCGCGTCGCGGTGTCACTTTACCTGTGAGCAGAGGGTCCTCCAGAGAAGCCATGGGGCGGGGAGGGGCAGCAGGGGGCCTGAAGGCCTGAACGGGAACAGGACACCGCGGCGTCAGAGGCTAGGCTGCAGCGTGGGAGCACAGGGGCAGCGAGTATGGTGTGTCCTGCAGTCCCGAATGGGCTGCAGCACAGCACCCTGGCGCTGTGCGCCCCTCCTTCCCGCCTGGGCAATTAGCAAAACCCCTGCTCAAGGCCGCCCCCGACCCGCCCCCCCCTTCCCTCCTGAGTCCTCTGAGAGCTCACTTCCAGCTTCGGAAATTAGCAAAGACCCTTCTCTGCGCTGGCCCCGCCCCCTCACATCTGAAACCTGAGCCATGGCTGGGGTGAGGGGCTAAGCCCTGGCATGCTACTGCATTGCCAGCGCCAGCGCTGGGCAGCCTCCTAGCCGGGCTCCCTGAGCCGGTGTCCACGTGCAGCCTGGCTGCGAATAGATCATCAGTCTTAAACGCCGGCTGCACTCTTGGGTCAGTTTGCTGGCTTCCAGATTGCGCCCAAAGCCAGGAACCAGCTTCCCCAGCACAGGCCTGGGCTGAGATGCCTGCCTGGGATCTGTCTGAGCAGTCTCCTCCACTCCAGGCAGGGATGGCACTTCGACCTGGATGTTTGGGTTTTTTGTTTGTTTTTTTTGGTCATTGGTTATTACATGACCTCCAGGGTAGGTGCTCCACAAAGGGAGTGAAAACAGGACGCCATATATAAGCATACAGCCATTCTAGAAAAATAGCTTGGGGTTCTCCTGGAAACGCTGCATTGGTCCTTGCACTATGGTTTAATAGAAAAGGGATTATGCACCAAGTTACTTAAATGAGCATAGGTTGAAATCGTTTACTGAGAGTAAATATTTTAAATAGTTATATTTTAACTAAATCTATCATCAATCATAAATCTATTACACGAAGGTTACAGGCAATTTAAAAGCAAGAGCACTCTCTTCAGGGTTTTAAATAATCCCTGTCTGTCTTGGCACATGAGAATGCAAAGATAGGAAATGGTTTGTAAAAGATCATATAATAGCTTTTACTAATTCTATTTATTTGACAGACAGAGATCACAAGTAGGCAGAGAGGCAGGCAGAGAGAAAGATGGGGAAGCAGGCTCCCGGTCAAGCAGAGAGTCTGATGAAGGGCTTGATCCCAGGACCCTGAGATCATGACCTGAGCCCAAGGCAGAGGCTTAACACACGGAGCCACCCAGGCGCCCCCAGATGAAATACATTTCTGACTTAGAAACTTCAGATAGAATTATTTTGTCCATGATGACAACTGAAGAAAATGTGTCATCCCTAAACCTAACCTTAAACCCTACCAACGCTGAAACCTAAGCTGACCTTAAAGCCCAAACTAGAACCCTGAATCCCAAACCTGGAATGGAACCCAAAGCCTGTACCTGAGCCCTGGATCCAAGCCCTGAACCACGAACCCAAACCCTAAACCAGACCTCCAAGTCATGAAACCTGAACCCAAATCTCAGCATGAAGTCAAACGCCAAATTTGACCTTGAACTTTATCCCATAAGCCCTGAGTCTTAAAGCCTAAATCATAAACTTAAAGCCCTAAACTATAACTCTGTTCCCTTGTCCTTCACTCTAAACCCTCACCCTAACACTAAACCCAAAGCCTGATCTAGAACTGTGACTAAAACCTGAACCTGTACCCAAATTCAAATGCTTCACCACAATTTGCTTAGGCACTTGCCATTGATGGATATTTGCAGTTTCTACCTTTTGATTCTTGTGAACATTGTTTGGGTTGGGGGCTAGGGTTAGGGTCTTGGATTAGGGTAGGGTCCAGGCTTGAGACCAAGTTGAGGTCAGAGTGTGGGTCTGCATCAGGGCCATGTTCAGTGACACTGTTTGGGTCAAGGACTGTTGTAATTCCACATTGTTTCCAATTCATTGTTCCTTAGCTATTTGGGGGGAAGTTGGGGGGTATTGGGCTCCATGCAGCTTGAATTTCCGGAATGAAATGGCATCAGCTGGACCCCAGGAGGGAGCAGGACCTTCCACTGAAGGGTGAGCTCCCACAGTCCTGCACTGCCTTGCACCGCCTGCAGAGGGCGCCAGACCCCAGCTCCGCCCTGAGCCAAGGCTGCACAGCCACAGCTGGGACCAGAGCCCCGCCTCTTCAGGACCCACTGTGGAGACTTCTGGAGAATGTGGGGCGCCTCCCACCCTGACAGGACAAGCTGAGGAGGGTGTGGCTCTGCATCCACACTGACCGGACCCGTTGTGGAGGACGCGCCCACACTGGCAGCAGTCCAACCTCCTAAGGACCAGATGCTGGAGGAGCTGAGGAGAAGCCGCCTGAGTGCACTGTCAAGGGGTTCGTGGTCTCAGGACCCCACAGAGGAAGGGCGCCCTGTGTAGACACTGGGGCTTCCGTCGTTTTGTGTGAGGAGACGTGGCCTCCTGCTGTGCTGTGCGCGGGGCTGTGGGGTCCCCCCTTTCTGGGCTCGGGTGCTCCTAGGTCCTCATCTGTGTTTGTGTGCTCGCGGATTAGGTTCCTTGGGCTCCTCAGATGGTCTGCAGTCAGGGAGCGTCCCCCTGCTTTGGTGCTTGTGCTCTCCCCACCTCAGCCCTGCGGGGTCCTTCCCGTGTCCACACCCACTCCAGGCTTGCACCGAGTCCGGAAATTCGGGAGCCAGAGTGAGGACTCTGTAGACGGTTTTGGGGAGAGTAGGTATTTTCCCAGTGTGGGTTCTACCCTGAGCACAGTGCCTCCCCATCTCCGTGTGTACCCCTCCCTGTCTGTCGTCATTGTTGCAGGGCTGTCAGATGACAGGTCTGTCACCTTCTTGGTTCAGGGGCCTCCCGGGTATCTTGCTGTCTTGGATGCAGGTGTAAATGAGATCGTTCTCCGCAGTCTCTTTTTGATGGTTCCTTCCGAGCACCTAGGAGTGCCACTAATTTGTGCATATTGATTTTGTTCCTTGCAAGATCTTGAATTTATTTGTTCGATTGGCCTTAAACTCAATCTGCCAGTTATTTGACCAGCAGCATGGATTTAATTGGGAAGAGCAGAGAATGGCAGTCTGGGCTGAGCAAGCTAAGGTCCCATCACAGGCAAGTGCGAGAAACAAAGGAGAGGAACATTATTTCATGGAGGAGGAAGAAGTTGGGAAGGGTGCTTGAAGGAAAGTCCCTTGGAGAAAGGCAGGGTGATGGAGAATTCTCACCAGCTGAGCTGCAAAGCTCCTACAAAAAGTCAGGAGATGAACCTCCAGCTTCCCGTGTGGGGCCTGGAATTGGTGAGTCTCTCCTGTGGGGGATTGCAATGTGGAGTCTGTAATGGGCACTGAGCACCAGGCGCCCCCTTCCAGCCTCCCCTTCTGGCATCCCCAGTCCACTTTACTGGGGCTTCCCTTCCTGCTTTTGCACAGTTCTAACCAGCTTGTGGTGGAACGTTGTGGAAAAACTGAAATTCCAAATCCACTGCTTCTACTGCACCTGTGATACAGGGGCCCATGATTTAATTCTCCCACGAGTCTCTTGCTAACATGTGTCCTCTCCATGTTGTGTGACCTGGATCTGGGAGGGCTTGGACTCCATCCCAAAGTCTGATGTTCTCTCTGCTTCCGTGTCGTCGTGCTAACATGGTTGTTTGGAAGATTCATTTCCTCTGTGGTGATTTCAAAGTGCAGTCAGCTTGTTATAGCAGCACAAATACGTGCTGTCTCCACACTCAGATTCCCCAGTCGTCATTTCTTTACCACGTTTGCCACTTCACACGGGATGCTTCAGTGTGTTTGATCCCACACCAGGACAATGTCCTGCAGAACCACCACATAACCTGAAATGAGGAGATCATTACAGAACCCATCCAAGGGTTAGTGTTAGGAACCAGGGACATGGCAGGACTGACCTGAAGACCCCATGGAGAGCTGTCAGGGTGGCTGAGTTGACAGTGGAGGTGAGGGTGAGTGTCTGGCTCTGGCTTTGTGTCCAGGAGTCAGCTCTGTGTGGGTGTGTCCTCAGCTAGGCATGCAGATTTCTGCTCCTCTGAATCCTTTCCGGAGTTCCAAATGGCACAGTTTCCTTCTGGGCAGCAGGCTGAGTCCTCTGGGATTGCCCATGTGTCCCCAAATTGTAGGGCACCTACTGCAAGGCCTTTGGGGTCACAATCCTGAGAACCGAACCAAACCAAAGGTTATGGTTAGGGCCCACCACATGGCAGGCCCGATCTGCCAGCACTCTGTCCATCTTTCTGGGGGAGGAAGCAGTCGAGGGATTTGTTCAGGGTGAGTGTCAAGCTCCAGGTTTGCATCCAGGGGCCTGCTGAATATCGGGGTGTCCAGAGGTAGGACTGCAGATTTCAGTTCCTCTTAATCCTTTCTGGAGTTCCAAATGGCATGGTTCCTTTCAGGGTGGCAGGGTGAGTCCTATGGTGTTCCTCACTGTCCCCAATCTTTGAGGATTTGGAGCCAGGCCGTCGGGGACACACCTCTCAGGACAGAATCTAGGCTTAAGAGTTTGTGCCTATGGGCATGGCTGCACTGATCTGAAAGCACTGTGGCGAGGATCACAGGGGTCTGAGTTGAGAGCATGGTTCAGGATCAGTATCAAGGTCTGGGTTTGTGTCCAGTGGACCGCTGAATGTGGGGGTGGTCTCAGATGTCCAAGACGATTTCCCCTACTCTGAATCCTTTCCAGCATTCCAAATAGCCTGGTTTCCTTCTGGGTGGCAAGCTGAAATCTCTGGGATTTCTCAGGTCTTGCCATTGCCCTTGCAAGGGCAAGATACTTTTTACAGTAAAAGAATTCACCAGATGAGCTGAACAGCAGAAAAGACACAGCTCAAGAGTTAATCAGTGAACAGGAATATCATGCCAAAAACTTCTTTGATAACACACTACAGAGCAGGGGAAGATAGGAGAGAAAGCTGAGATATAAAGGACAAACCCTCCAACTTTACAACATCATTCCCTACTTGTTTATTTCCATTGCTGTCAGCTCCTTCCCAGTCAAAAATATGTCACCTGAGCCAGCCTTTTTTCTTCCTGAGATTGGGGCACTGCAAAGCCCACCAGAGGGGCCAAGGGCACCCCTATACCTGCTGAGCTGAGCCCATTTGTACCCCAACCGTGAGGAGGTACCAGCCTGTCCCCCTGGTGCTCCATGGTCTGTGGCAGTCCTTCCTTCTGGACCCTGCTTTGCTGCTCTATTTTCGCTAACCCTGGTCTCAAACTAGGGATTGCTTCTGGAAGAGGAACTCAGGGAGATGAGGCTCAGGAGGGTCTCCCTGCCTGGAATCTTCGTGTGAGGAGTGCACAGCCAACAGATTTTGCCCAGGGACTTGCAAAATGCAGAGAGGCAGATTTCTTTTCTCTCTTTCTCTCTCTCTCTAGCCTCATACTAACCAGGAGTTCTTAGAACTTTCTTCAGTGACTTCTAGGTGTAGCTTGGCCACTTTTTCACAGAAAGGCCACTTGAGCATGATGAAACACACGTATAAGCAATTACATTAAAAAAAAAAAACAATAAGCCAATGCACACAGACCTTTGACAGCAGCACAGGACACTCAAGGGACCAGAGTCCCTACCTTGGGCAATAGTGGTAGAGGCCGGGTTCTGCCATGCAGGTCCCTAGACCTTTGGCAGTTTCCACGATTGCAAATCCAGACATGCAGAATCCTGAGGGACAACCTACTAACTGCAAAAGAGCAAAAATTCATCAGGATTCAGAGAGTGGAAATCCATTTGTACTGGAAAAGAAAGAAGTAGGCTTGCTGTGAATCCAGCAGGGAGGACAGGCATAGATAAAGGCTGGTGTATGGGTCACGGAAACTATTGTTTCTCAAGGGTCCTGCTGTCTCTGTAAAATGCTATGAGGACTGTCTCTTGGGGACCTCCTGCTTTCCTACCAGTGACACCCCCAGATTCTGCTTTGCTAGTCCCATGGATTCCTGGGGATACCCAGTTGATAAGCTATGCTGTCCTCATGACAACACTTGCTAATGGACTGAATGTTTGTGTCTTGTCCCAATTCAGATGTTGAAGCCCTGACCCTCAAGGAGTGCCATCAGGAGGTATGGGCTTTGAGAGGTGGTGAGGTCATGAGATTGGAACACTTGTGAATGAGATAAAAGCACTTCTGAGAAACGACCTGAGAGATTGTTCTGCCAGCTGTCATCCATGCAAGTCTACAACAGAAATATGGGCATTTGTAGATAATGAAGCAGTCTCTTGCTAGATATCAGATCTCCCAGGATCTTGCTTTTGGACTTCTCAGTCTCTAGAACTGCAAGGAATAGTACATGTTTTGCTGTTTCAGCCACCCAGTCTGTCATCATTTGTTGCAGCAACTTGAACTGAATAAAGCAGAGCCCAAGTCCTGGTTAATCCCTGCTTCTACTCATTTCCCCTCAGAAAGAGCTTCTAATCCAGAACTGACCTCTGCTTTCCATACACGTGCTTCAGACTCCTTCTGTGAGAGCCCAGACTTTGTAAAAGACTCCTCCCTCATGGCAACCAGCATTCTGTGACTCCTGAGGACTGTCCTCCCTGACTGTATTGAGTCAATCAAACTGATTTTGATTCTGGAGTTCCAGGATCAAGGACTGCATCAGGCTCCCAGCTTCATGGGGAGTCCGCTTCTCCCTCTGACCTTCTCCCCTCTCATGCTCTCACTCTCACTCTCTCTCTCTCCCTCTCAAATAAATAAATAAAAATCTTTTAAAAATCTGATTTTAACAGACCATAAGCTTGTTCTTGCTGGTCTTTGGAAGATTAGCCATTAGCCCTTCGGAGAAAGTTCTGAATGGCTGCTTCATGAAGGGGTGAACTGTGTCCCCAAAGTCTCTTTTTGCTGCCTTCTAATCACAGATGCTGAGACAAATCCTCCCAGGTGCTGGTTTTTCAAAGCACTTAATGCTTTGGCTTTGAAGTTCCTCACTTGACAGTTCTGCTTTAATCAGTTTGTGACAAAACAGCCAATTGGTGGTGGATGCAAAGTGCACTGATAAAGTTAATATCAGGGAACAATTTTTTGAGTGTCATGCATGTGCACGTGTGTGCACACACATATCCATGTGCTAAGCATTATGGTAAATGTCTGACAAGAACTAAAAGATCAAAAAGTCAGGATACCCCATTAGCTGATATTTTTATTATTCCTACATCCTAATCTATGAAAAACAGGGTCAGAGAATAAGAAGTGGCAAAAAGAATCAAGATTTGAGGCAGTTCGATTTCTCAGCCAGCCTTGATCAATAGGCATGTACACCTGTGTCTAGTTTCAGCTCTGTGTAACCTTGCCATAACCTTGGATAAGCCATTCATCTCTCAAGTTCAGGTTCTTGGTCCAAGGAGGGAAGGGGCACAGGTTGAGTACCTCCAGTGGGACTTCCTGGCAGGCTTGTTCATCCAAGCATTCCTGTTTCAGTTGGAGTAATTGAAGCCAGTCTTTGTTTTACCGAAGGCCAAGCTTGTCCAGTGTGTCCATGCCACCAGCCAACAGCATTTGTCCATGCCATGTAACAACTGAGCAACATTCATAGGAATGGGGGGAGGAAAAGATGTCCACAGGTGTTGACAGATGTTCTGCATGGAGGAACAGGAGCTGGGGCCATCACCTGCTGTTTCTAGTGGCCTTCTCTGTCGAGTTAAAATAAATGGCAATTATTTGCAATGACAGGGGTGAAAGTAGAGGGTATTATGCCAAGCGAAATAAGTCAGTCAGAGAAAGACAATTATCATATGATCTCACTCATATGTGGAGTTCAAGAAACAAACCAGAATCATAGGGGAGTAAAGGAAAAAAATAAAACAAGATGAAGTCAAAGAGGGAGACAAACCAGAAGAGACTTTAAAAAAAAAGATTTTTATTTACTTATTTGACAAACAGAGATCACAAGTAGGCAGAGAGGCAGGAAGAGCGAGAGAGGAGGATGCAGACTCCCCAGGGAGCAGAGAGCCTGATGTGGGGCTCGATCCCAGGACCCTGAGATCATAACCTGAGTTGAAGGCAGAGGCTTTAACCCACTGAGCCAGCCAGGTACCCCTCAGAAGAGACTCTTAATCACAGTAAACAAACTGAGGGTTCTTGGAGGGGAGAGGGATGGGTGGATGGGGTAACTGGGTGATGGACATTAAGGAAGGCATGTGATACAGTGAGCACTGGGTGTTACAAAAGACTGATGAATCACTAACCTGTATGTCTGAAACTAGTATTATATGTTAATTAATTGTATTTAGATTAAAATTTTCTTTAAAAATAATTTTAAAATAAAATAAGTAACAATCCAATAATGATCAGAGTTATCCAGCAGGGAGTATCAGATCTAGAAGTCAGTTAAATTTAAGGGGCTTGCCGAAGTTTAGGAGAGTCACGCTAGGTCATTTTCCTGTGTGGGGAAGTCTTCAGGGGCAGTTCCAAAGACAAAGATTATTAATATTTCTCCTTCCCCCATTCCTCCTAGAGCCAAAGATGTTTCCTCCACTCACCCACTGGCCCTGTATGTAGGTGTTGCTTTCTCTCTACCAATCAAAAAATCAGTGAGTAACTATAACTTCACCTTTTCCAATATCCCCCTACCCCCGACCTTTGGTCTTTAATGGCCATGGGCAACAGGGACAAAGACATTTTTTAAAAACTTACAGAGATCTATTATGTTCTACTACCTTGGCCCGCATGGGCCACTGCAAAGGGATTCTGTGAACCGTGTACTCAGATGAATGGTCATTATCTTCAAAAAGGCAGGGGCAGTGATAGACACAGGAACCAAAAAAGCAAGAGTTAACGGACCATCAGAATAATGGAGTACCAACACTTTTATGTCCTTGGCTTGAATCCTCAAGGTCCAGTGTCTCAACAGAATTTTCATTTTGGTCTCATCTGCCTCACTTGTCCACCCCTGGGCCAGTTGGCAGTTATACTGAGAACCGGAAATTTTCCTTAGAAGAGAGAAAGAGTATTTGTCAGGTAAACCAAGGAAATGTCCATTATAGGAAGTTAGGCCTTTTGTCATGGTACTCCATTAGCACCCTCCTGACTGTTAAAGAAAAAAAAAATATTGTGACACCCATTAAAGAGAGTAAGGAAGATTTTATTCAAGGGATGCTACTATGATGAGATTTTATTGTATAGTATGGGAGAGAAATCTGGCTCAGCTCAGACAAATGGAGATTTACAGCTAAAGAGCATGGTGGGGATCACTGAATGTAAAATTAAGATGGAACATCAAGGGTAAGGATGAAGGGATTCTGGCTAAACCATCTGGACAGTAATATTGTTGAAGGAAGGCTAGGGTCATAAACTATTGAGATCAGGGGATAAGGAATTTTTTAAAAGACTTATTAATACATTTTAGAGAGAGGGAGCAGGGGTAGGGGTAGAGGGAGAGGGAAAGAGAATTTTAATCAGACTCTTCACTGAGCATAGAGCCTGAGGTGAGGCTTAATCTCAGGACCGTGAGATCATGACCAGAGTAGAAACCAAGAGTCAAACGTTCAACCAGCTGCACCAACCAGGTGCCCTGGGAATAAGGGATTGGATCAGATATTAAGGGTTATAGATACTGAAGCACCTGGGTGGCTTAGTTGGTTAAATCTCTGGCTTTGGCTTGGTCATGATCTGATCCCAGGATCAAGCCTGGCATTGGGCTTGCTGCTCAGTGGGGAGTCTGGTTCTCTCTCTCCCTCTGCTATTCCCCCTGCTCAGGCTCTCTCTCTGTCAAAATAAATAAATCTTAAAAAAAAAAAAAGTGGTAAGATACCAGGGGTGAGAGATAAGGAATTTGATCAGATATCAAGAGTAGGATAGAAGATTGCTGAAAAATGACCAAGCAGATTTCTTGCTAAAACTGGGCTAAGTGGGCGGAGCCTAAGGTCAAGGCTAGACAGAAAGAGGACTCAGAGGAACTTGACTCGAGTCTGGTCAAGGAGAAAATCTTCATCATCCATGACCATTGTATTTTCTGCAGTCACACATTTTACTAATTCTTTTATCAGACATTCAGTGAACGAGAAACATGAACACAGCAGCAATAATATAACAAATGTAAGCGCTCTGGAAGAGACAAAGGCAGTATGGGAATCCACCTCATTAGATTTAGAATATGCATGACTCCATGACTGAATTACTACCACTGCTTGACTGTTGAGATTAAGATGTAGTACAGAGGATCAGAGGGAAGGGAGGGAAATCTGAATGGGAGTCATCAGAAAGGGAGACAAGCCATGAGGCACCTTTAACTATAGGAAACAAACTGAGAGTTGCTGGGGGGGAGGGGAGTGGGAGACATGGAGAAACTGGTTGATAGGCATTAAGGAGGACACGTGATGTGATGAGCACCAAGGGTTATCCACAACTGATGAGTTACTGAATTCTCTGAAACCAATGATGTACTATCTAATGGCTAATTGAATTTAAATATCTAAAAAAGGCACTTCAAAAAAAAAGATGTAGCATAACTCACAATATCCTTTGAGTGGAAGAATGTGCGGACTTTCCACACCTCTGCTGTCCAAGTCCCATGGCTAGTAGCCACATGTGGCTAATGACCACTTAAAAGGTGGCCAATTCAAATGGAGAAATACTGTAAAAGCAGAATAAACACTGGCTTTCAAAGACATATTGTAACCAAAAGTCAGAGAGTACTGCAACCCTCACATCACAAACATCGCATGACTTCTACAGCTAATGAGAGTGGGACCCAAGATGAGAGAGGTCAACCTGAAAGTCCATGATGTCAGAAAGAACATGGAGAAGAAAGAGTCACAATCCTGGAGTGGATGGTCTGAAGACTGTCAGAATGCCTTTTTTTTTTTTTTTTTTTTGGTGATTCTGTATACGGACAAGGAGAATTCATTGGAGATGACATCTGTATGCCTCACATTTTCAAGGGAAAATTATGAAAACGCATATAGACCCACAGCCATAGTTTAATTATGTTTGAAATATATTCAGAACTACTCCAGTCAGTAAATTGCATATTTTCACATTTAGCTTCTCAATTTTCTCTTCGGCACCTCCCATTCTTGAAATCCCAACACAAATCACATCTCTTGCCTAAGGACCATAAACTACCTCACTATCAAAGGCTACAGTTCATTCATTCATTTGATTCATTCAAAGCAACCTAATCTTGAGTGATGTCTTAGGCGCTCTTCTAGGGACTGGTGACACGGTGAACAAAATAGGTAAAAATCTCACTTTCATGGAGCCTCTCTGGTATTTAGGGGAAAATCTTTCCTTATCAACATGAAAATACTTTTTATGGATGTTGCTTAGAATTTCAGTTTTTTTTTTCTTGACAGTATCTCAGGTGATCATCTTTGAGGTGGTTCTCCTGAAAATATTTTTGGGGGGTACTGACTCGACTTTCTGAGTCAGACACTTTCCTAAAGACAGGGGTCAAAGGAAAAGTGACAACTGTCACTCTTGCAGTAAGAACAGGGATCACAATGCTTGAAACAGATATGCTGCTCAGCTGTCAGAAAGTCCACAAGGCTCCAAATGTGTGTGGCCAACTAACGGAACCTGTAACTCAGAGGTTATCATCCTGAGAGCAATGGGAAATCCCTCTAGTTAAGGACTCTCCTTGACGGAAGCTTGACAATGGCCTTGATTTACTTACTATGATGTTTAGGTAATTATACACATTAAGAAAAGTGCACAAGGCACTTACATTTCCATGATACCATCAAAGATATTGTTGTTTTATTAAAATGTTACATCTAGAGTTGTAACGTATAGAGTAGTTAAGTCAATCACTATGAGGTACAGGTGAGACTATTGTAACAGCCATACTTCCATAAAAAAGAAAAATTTTTTGTGGTTTCTGATCTAGGAATCAGCCAGTGAATAATTCTATATCAGTGTCCAGTTACCGGGCTAAACATGTAATCTATTTATATTTCTGAGGGTAAGCAGAATTGTGATCACTGAGCCAGCTGTATTCTAGTAACTACTCATTTACCCAACATAACAGATATAAGAAGGTAAAAGGCTTCTAAGGAGACTGGTTACTTATATTTTGAACCACATTTTGGCAGGTATAACTTGCAACTTGTGCTTAGTGGTAAGATTTCTGATATTTACTTTCTCCTTCCTTTGGCAAGTCAAGTTAGTTAAAAAGTAATTAGAGTAGAGTCCATTGTTTTTCTTAAATGCTTACAGAGATATAGAACTCTCAAGTTTCTTTACTAGACAGGATTAGATCACATTAGTGATAAAGATCAGAATGATTTACATTGCTAAAACGAGAACTTCCTGTCAGTTTGGAGAAAGCTCATTTTTATAACCAACATATTGGCTGGGCTAGAGATTAATGAGTGCTATGGGTGGGGTGATGAATGTGATATATTCAATGACCTGTGGAATTTGTTCTGTAATTTCCCCACTCCTCTGGTCAGCAGAGCGTCTTCTTCAGTACCCAGCACTGCCCATAACTGCATTCAGAAAATCACTCTCCAAAAATGGTTATTTGTTTTGCCTTTTTTATAATTTTTTAAAACATTTGATTTATTTACATGTCAGAGAGAGGGAATGAGAGCACAAGCAGGGGGAGCAGGAGAGGGAAGGGGAGAAGCAAGCTTCCTGCTTGGTGGGATTGCACAAGGGCTGAAGAAGACAGAATGGGAAGGGGACAAGGAGAATAGTGGGTTTCAGATTCTTGGGAACAGAGCCCACATCTATTTCTATGTTTATCTCACTGCTATAAACCCAGGTCACAGCAGAGTGCCTGCAGCAGAGTCATGGAAGTGCTCCAGAACTGATAACTATTGCTATTTATACTACTAACATTCCTCCACAAAGGGCCAAGTGTCATAGCTTCTCCCAGTTCCCCACACTGAACGCAATGAAGAATCAAACTATCGGGTGAAGGATGGCGAGGGGCATTTAACAGGACCCAGATCACAGGAGCCATATTGTATTGCAGGACCAGGGGTCTTACCAGTGACTAGGTATTCACTCCTCTTGAGAGGCTAGCTCCTTGGATCTCCCTCTTCAATCCTCTGAACCCATGTCTGGCATCAGAAACAAAAGTAAACATAACGTATCGCCCTTGTTTATTTTTTACTATTATTTGTTACAGAGGAAGAGAGAGATCACAAGCAAGGGGGGCTGCAGGCAGAGGGAAGGCAGGCCCCCCACTAGAGCCTGGTATGGGATCCAATCCCAGGACCCTGGGATCATGACCTGAACCAAAGGTAGATGCTTAACTGAGTAAGCTACCCAGGCGTCCCTTATTGTCCTTCTTTAAAATTTAATGTATTCTCTCTCCCTCTCTCTTTGTCCCCACTCTGTCACTCATACTCACACAATCACAGAGTCACAGACAATAGCAAGGCATTTCCCATTCTAATTCGCTAAGGCACTATGAGCTTAAGCTCAACAGAATCACTTTGCCAGCTGCTGCTCTACCGTGCCCTGATCCCTTCTCTATCCCCAAGCTCGATCTGTAACTCAAGTGTCATGGTGGTGGCTCTTTCTGCCCTCCCTCCACAAGGCTGTCATCAGCACACTCTTCCCCGTGGCTCCACTCCCCAGCACTGGCTGCCTTTGGTCTACGGGTATGCCCTCTCCTAGAGCTTTTCCACTCTCCCTGAGGGGAAGACAACCCTTACTTCTCCCCGGTGGCTGTCACGTGTCCGCTATATATTGTGACGATCAGCCCGATTAAGAGATTGGGAACTAAAAGACCGGCTTCTGCTTATGGATCAAACTAACTCTGGGGCTTGGCACACATGACAGCAGCACATGGTGGTAGAACTGAGATGGTTAGGGAGTTAATCTGCATTTTCACATCTGGTCAGCAGCAGAACAAAGAAGACACCCCAGATCTCCTATCTCCCAGAACAGTACTCTTCAAGTAACTTACAGCACCATCCTTCTCCAGCTTTGGAAGTGGCACTTTTCCAACCCCAAAGTCTTGATTCTAGGCAGCACTCCGAGAGATACTCCCTCCAGAATCACCCCTGGCTGGAAGTAGTGGTCGGCCAAGGCCTCCCAAATATCTTCCCTTCAGAGTTGCGCTTGCATCAAACTCAAAACTGTGGCACGTACGGGACTTTCCTGTCAGCCTCTAGCTCTAATGACCTATTGGACTTCAGAGGTGCTCTTTTATACCCACTTACCTTATAACATCAACGTGTGACTCCTCTAGAATTCTCTCCATGGCTTTTCTCCTGTACTAATTGTTATGGACTGAATTGTGTCCCCACAAAAGTCATATGAAGAATTCCTAATCTCCAGTGTGACTGCATCTGGAGATAGGGCCTACCTAGAAGGAGGTACTGAAGGCTTGGTGAGGTCACAGGAGTCCTAATCTGCTAGGACTGGTGTCCTCATAAGGGTGAAACACATGAAAGCACTCCCCCTACCTCCCCTCTGGGGGCCCACAGAGAAGAGGTCATCTGAGGGCACAGTTGAAAAGGTAGTGATCTATAGAACAACAAGAAAAAGCTCACTGGAGACCAACCTTGCTGGCACCTTGATCTGGAACTTCTGGCCTCCAGATCTGTGCGAAAATACATTTCTGACATTAAAGCTCTCCAGCCTGTGTTTGTCTGTCCCCGACGGCCTGGCTCCAAAGCCTCAGAGATTGGGGACAGTGAGGAACACCATAGGACTAACCCTGCCACCCTGAAAGGAACCATGCCATTTGGAACTCCAGAAAGGATTCAGAGGAACTGAAATCTGCATTCCTACCTCTGGACAGCCCCATATTCAGCAGGCCCCTGGATGCAAACCTGGAGCTTGACACTCAACCTGAACAAATCCCTCGACTGCCCCCTCCCCCAGAAAGATGGACAGAGTGCTGGCAGATCGGGCCTGCCATGTTGTGGTCGCTAACCATAACCTTTGGTTTGCTTTTCAAGATTCTGACCCCAAAGGCCTTGCAGTAGGTGCCCTACAATTTGGGGACACATGGGCAATCCCAGAGGACTCAGCCTGCTGCCCAGAAGGAAACTGTGCCATTTGGAACTCCGGAAAGGATTCAGAGGAGCAGAAATCTGCATGCCTAGCTAAGGACACACCCACACAGAGCTGACTCCTGGACACAAAGCCAGAGCCAGACACTCACCCTCACCTCCACTGTCAACTCAGCCACCCAGACAGCTCTCCATGGGGTCTTCAGATCAGCCCTGCCATGTCCCTGGTTCCTAACACTAACCCTTGGATGGTTTCTGTAATGATCTCCTCATTTCAGGTTATGTGGTGGTTCTGCAGGACATTGTCCTGGTGTGGGATCAAACACACTGAAGCATCCCGTGTGAAGTGGCAAACGTGGTAAAGAAATGACGGCTGGGGAATCTGAGTGTGGAGACAGCACGTATTTGTGCTGCTATAACAAGCTGACTGCACTTTGAAATCACCACAGAGGAAATGAATCTTCCAAATATCCATGTTAGCACGATGACACGGAAGCAGAGAGAACATCAGACTTTGGGATGGAGGCCAAGCCCTCCCAGATCCAGGTCACCCAACATGGAGAGGACACATGTTAGCAAGAGACTCATGGGAGAATTAAATCATGGGCCCCTGTATCTCAGGTGCAGTAGAAGCAGTGGATTTGGAATTTCAGTTTTTCCACAACGTTCCACCACAAGCTGGTTAGAACTGTGCAAAAGCAGGAAGGGAAGCCCCAGTAAAGTGGACTGGGGATGCCAGAAGGGGAGGCTGGAAGGGAGCGCCTGGTGCTCAGTGCCCATTACAGACCCCACATTGCAATCCCCCACAGGAGAGACTCACCAATTCCAGGCCTCACACGGGAAGCTGGAGGTTCATCTCCTGACTTTTTGTAGGAGCTTTGCAGCTCAGCTGGTGAGAATTCTCCATCACCCTGCCTTTCTCCAAGGGACTTTCCTTCAAGCACCCTTCCCAACTTCTTCCTCCTCCATGAAATAATGTTCCTCTCCTTTGTTTCTCGCACTTGCCTGTGATGGGACCTTAGCTTGCTCAGCCCAGACTGCCATTCTCTGCTCTTCCCAATTAAACCCATGCTGCTGGTCAAATAACTGGCAGATTGAGTTTAAGGCCAATTGAACTAATAAATTCAAAAACTTGCAAGGAACAAAATCAATATGCACAAATTAGTGGCACTCCTAGGTGCTCGGAAGGAACCATCAAAAAGAGACTGCTGAGAACGATCTCATTTACACCTGCATCCAAGACAGCAAGATACCCGGGAGGCCCCTGAACCAAGAAGGTGACAGACCTGTCATCTGACAGCCCTGCAACAATGACGACAGACAGGGAGGGGTACACACGGAGATGGGGAGGCACTGTGCTCAGGGTAGAACCCACACTGGGAAAATACCTACTCTCCCCAAAACCGTCTACAGAGTCCTCACTCTGGCTCCCGAATTTCCGGACTCGGCGCAAGCCTGGAGTGGGTGTGGACACGGGAAGGACCCCGCAGGGCTGAGGTGGGGAGAGCACAAGCACCGAAGCAGGCGGACGCTCCCTGACCTCAGACCATCTGAGGAGCCCCAGGAACCGAATCCGCGAGCACACAAACACAGATGAGGACCTAGGAGCATATTCTATCCATTGTATTCTTAATTCAACTAGATTACATATATTTAATCTATTAGTACCACTAGGTTCTTATTCTTGTTTTTATTTAAAAATCTTTCCTTATTTCCTTACATTATTTATTGGGTATATTTTAAATCCCTGAAATACTCACTTATTATATATAAGCTGTCAACCGTATTCTTATTTTGAGGTAGCTATATCTTTTTGGGTTTTAGGACATCATACCAACAATGCCAAATAATTTTCAGACAACAGCAGGATCTCCAAGAATTCAACTAAATTCTGACACTATCTACCTGAACATAGTGTAAGATTTCATCAGTTAAGGGATCAGTCCTCCAAGACTATCTCCAACCCCACCTCAGATGCCAGTCTCACTGTAGGCCCCAGGTTATTACCTGTGCTTGTGACTGAGCAACTACAGGTTGGAGGTCCCAATGGCCTACTTCTTACGTTCTTTTAATTTGCTACAGGGACTCACAAAACTCAGAAAAATACTTACTTTATGTTTGCCAGCTTATTAAAAGATATAATAGAAGATTTAAATCAATAGATAGATAAAGAAGTGCACAGGGCAAGGTATGGAGAATGGGCACAGAGCTTCTATTACCTTCTGTAAGACTGCCACTCTTCCTGCCTTTTCATACATTTCACAAACTAAAAGCTTTCTGAACCCAGTCCTTTCAGCTTTTCTGTGGAGGCTTCATGACATAGTCATGACTGACTAAATCATTGTCATTTGCTGATCTAATCTCCAGATCCTCTTCCCTCCCCAGATAATCCTGTATTGGGAGGAAGGGGAGGCACGTTGGGCAAAAAGTTGTGAAGGCTTTCACCAAGTGGTTGGTCCTTCAGGCAAACAGCCCTTGCCTTGAGTGAGGTCTGAAGGTCACTTCATTAACAGAACAAAACACACCTCTCTCACCCTTATCACAGGAAATCCCAAGAGTTTTAGGAGCTGTGAGTCAGTAGCCATGGTTGAAAACCAAATATTCAGATGACCAAAATATATTTCTTGTAAACCACTATATTACACTACATGCTTAAGTATTTAATTATGTGATCTTTTAAACTAATATTTTTCTAAGAGTATAAACTGTTCTGGCAGTAATCTGGATTGGGGAGTGATGTATTGCCAAATTTCTGTCGTTTTAGTCCAGGAAGTCAAAGAGAAAGAACAGGAGAGCCCCGTAGGGCAGGAAGTTCAAAGTAACAATGTTGACTACTACTCCCTTTTCTTGATTTTTTTTTTAAACAAGCAAATCTTCTCTTCAGAGTTGCAGTTTAAAGCCAAGAACATGCGGAATTGGGAGAAAAAATAGTTAAATTTGGAGACTTGCAGAGGTAGAATCAGAGTAGTGAAAGCCATTACAGCAACTGACCTAACTGAGGTCAGTCTTTGGTGAATCACAGAAACAGGTGGAGTTGTCAAACAAAGGAATCTTTGTTTACAACATACAAGGAGATCACAGGGAATAAGTTCCAAAGCCTTGACTGTTTGAACAGGAGAGAGATTTTTATTTAGTATTTAAGATGAATACTCAGAAGGGAGAGTTTTATTATTCCATGTATGGTTGGTCATAAGGTTGTGGATGCATGCACATCCACATATGTATTTGTGCAATATGTATTGCATGTTCACCTGAATGAAGCTTGTATTCCACCGAGGGCAGAAACTTCAACGTTAGAATAAAGCAGAGGTAACTGTTGGACAAGGGAAAGGGACTCTGCAGGCTTCAAGAGCAGATAGAAACTAGATGGGGTCTTGGGCTCATTTTCTGGGACAAGGAATGCAAGGCCTTGATTGCTTTTGAAATAGCACTAGGAGTTTTACCACTGATTTATTGTCTCAATAGCTTAGGCTATTTCCTGGTCTGGTGGTGACTGTTAGTTTTCCCATTGCCTTGTTCCCTCAAAATCCTTAAGGAGTGAGGTTTTTGCATTTCTTTGTAAGAACCTCCCAGGAAGTTTTGGAAGAAGTGTGCTTGGGCAAGTACACAGGTGGGGTATAGATCATTGAAAATAGCTGGGGACAAAAAATGACTTTTCTTATGTCAGGAAAACTATATGTCATCTTAATTTTCTGGGAACCTCTAATTCTTTCTGCTGATGTTACCAGCAGGCTTCTGAGATATTACTGATTGTTCTCTTGAACCTAAGGAAAAAGAAATGTAGAAAGCAAAAGACAAAACTTTAAAATCTATCCTCCAACTCATCAATTCACTGCAGCCACCTCTCTGTCTTTCCCTTTCTCTTTTTCTTTATCTTTCTCTCTCACTTTCTCTCTCACATATGCACAACACACACAAATCATCTTAAAACAATTTTTAATTTTCCCTATTCCATTTTAATATACTTGAGGCATGATCATTTTCTTAGTAAATACAAGAAAAAAAAATCTAGGATTCCATCATTCTGTGTGATTAAAGTTTAGAGGAATTTACTTCTAATAGCACTTATAAAAACACATTTTATTTATGTAATATTATATAATCAGGTGCCTGCATTTTTCTTATTCTCCAACTAGTGTTATTTGGCAATTAATATTTTGTCAATCAATATTCCCCTATATCTGAATGTGTGGGCAGTGAGAGATGAGTTAGAGGCAAGGATGGTGAACACTCCCAACAACTGCAGACTACATATATCTTAAGCCATGATTTTCTTTGCAAAGGTCAACATTGATAATGTTCTAGTCATACCTCCGTGTACCAGGAAAGAAGTAGCATATTTCTTGAAAGACACAGCTATCAAAGCTCCATTGAGAAACTGTAAAGATGGACAAGCGATTTCCAAATTACATATCTGATAATGGACATCTACTCTGATTATTTAAATATGAATAAAAATAAAAAACCTTACTAATAACCAAACAGAGTATCCAATTTTACATGTGAAGGAAATAATGGAAGAGACATGTCACCAAAAGTATATGGATGGCTTATAGGCACATGACAAATTTCTCAACATTTAGACATTAAAGAAATACAAATTAAAATCATAATGAGACATGCTTACATATCTATTAGAATGGCTAAAATTATAAAGGCTAATTGTACTTGGTCTGAGCTAGATTGAGAAGCAACAAAAAATATAAACTGTTGTTGGCATATATCATGATACAACCACTTTGGAAAATAGTTTGAAAATTTTTTTAAATGCAAAATATGTTGCAGTTACAAAAATAGCCATTTTACTTCTAGGCATTTAACCAAGAGAAACAAACCCTATGTTCATACAGGGACTTGTATATGAATTTCATAGCAGCTTTATTTTTAAGAATTGAAAACAGTGGAAATGTTCATCAATGTCCATCCATAGAGCAAAGAAAAATTATGATCTATTCATTAAAGAGATTACTATTCAACATCAAAATGAACTATTTACAATTGGAGATTCTCAAAGTAATGATGCTGAGAAAAGAAAAGCCAGGCAATGAATAGTATATACAGTGTGATTCCATGACTATAAAAAATCTAGAAAATACAAATTTATATATAGTCACAGTCATCAAATATATTGGTGTGATTTTAGTGCCTTCTTCTGTGATCCTATAGCTTCCTACACTTGTATCTCTGAGCATTTGTTACACCATGTGAAAATATGAACTCTTTCTCTTCATTCTGTCTTACTAGAATAAGAGTCCTTGAAATTTTATGGACAATTGAACTCTCAGTTATTAGCAGAAATTCTATCACACAGTAAGTTTCCAAATATAAAAGCCAGAGTTTTACAATGACTTCTAAGCTTTACATGATCTAGCCACTCATTTAACCTCTGTGACCTCTTTCCCTGCTACTCTTCAGTCACTCACAGTGGCCTCCTTGCTATTCCTCAGATATGCCAGGCATGATCCAACCTTATGGCCTTCAAGATAGCCAATTCCTTTGTCTGGAGTGACCTTATTGCTGATAGTTCTGGGCAAATTCATCACCTTTCCATACCTTTGTTCAATTGTCAGCTTCATTGTAACTACCCTGATCTTCCTATTAAAAATTTTAACTCCCCATCCCCTGCCTAGCAACCTTGATTTTTCTCACCCTGATCGAGTTTTTCTTTTTCCCCATTGTACTCAACCTTTTTGAATGCACTATGCAATTTTTATTAAGGTTTATAGCTTTGAATTGTCTCACCCATTAAAATAAAAGTTCTACAAAGCCAAGTATTTCATTTACCAGTGTAGTCTGAAGTAATATCTGCCATATAATAGTTCAGTAGACAACTGGTAAATTTCAAAATAAATTAATGTTGAGAATATACTGAATTTCACAAGTCATTTCAATATTTATTTCCAAAAAATAAACTATGTAAAACATACCTTAAATTTACTTTCAAAATATTTTATAGCATATAATGGACAATATACATAAGCCTTAAAGAAACAATCCTATAAATAACCATTTCATACCTACTTAAAAACTACATAATACCACACTCCTAGATCCTCTCTGAACGCTCTAAAATAACCCTAAAGGAAATACATTTTTAAAAATAACAGATTTTATGTCAAATAATTTAATAAAATAAAAGTTTCATTCATCTATGTAGATCATAATAAATGTTTTTAATAAGCATGAAATTATAACTCTGAAGTGTGCTAAAATGAAACCACCTGCTAAGGGTGAGAGAATAAAAATAAACATCATGTTTCCAAATAAGAGGAATTTATTACCTTTGAATCAAAGCATGTGGATTTGTTCAAACTGGCAATAAAGGAATATGGAGACACAAACCATAGAAAGTCATATTTTAGATTTCTAAAAGACTTCGAAGTGAAGAGTATACATTCACTTCTCACTTATTGCTCCTACATATTCATGAATTTGAGAGAAAATATAGGCCCTGTGTGTCTTAGCATCTAATGGGATATTTTTTGATATTTACATGCTTACACATAGTATGTGTTATAGTCTTCTCTTTTACATGCTGTAAAAAGGTTAACCCCTTTTCTGCAGAGATCTGAAAATGTGAAACAGTGCCTGAGTAGCTGAATTCATCTAATTCAAATTTCTTGCAGGTCTAAGACCTATTGTTTTTCACTTGACTGCCTCCTTTTTCATCTGTCAATTGGTTACAAATTCTGGTACTGAAGAGAATACATTGGGGCTGGTGGCTCAGTGTGTTAAAGCCTCTGCCTTCAGTTCAGGTCATGATCTCAGGATCCTGGGATCGAGCTCCACATCGGGACATAATGTAACGACAGATAGTTTATATGGGAGCCCTTTGGGTACTCTGGTGGATGAATGTTTTTAAATTAGTTTTTCATGGACATGGGGAGTTAGAGACGAGAAGGGAGGTGGGGGAAATTGGAAGGGGAGCTGAATCATGAGAGACTATGGACTCTGAAAAACAATCTGAGGGTTTTGAAGGGGCGGGGGATTTGGAGGTTGGGGTACCAGGTGTTGGGTATCATAGAGGGCACTGCTTGCATGGAGCACTGGGTGTGGTGCAAAAAGAATGAATACTGTTATGCTGAAAATAAATAAAAAATTAATTTAAAAAATATTAGTTTTTCGTAAACTACAAAAAAAAAAAAAAAGAAAAGCGCTCCCATTTATAGCGTACACTTTATGGTTCACAAAGCACGTGCCAACAATAAAAATAATAATGGGTTACCGTTACACTTCATAGAAAAGGAGGTACAGGGAAATTGAATGAAAGGGAATAACAAAGTAGGTTCATAAGTCAATCTTCCTTGTAAAATAATTAACCTGAAAGTGCGTTTCTGCCACCTCTGTCCTGTGTGACATTTTATCGATGGGAGATGGAAAATAAATGGTCTGGTTAACCTTTCCCTCCCCCTCAAAACCCATTATTTGAAAACACAAAAAGGGAAGTGAAGGGAGAAATCCTCCCACTCCCATTCCCACTCACCTCCATAGCCACCTCCTCTTCCAAGAACGTAGCAGACAAGGTGCCAAGAAGTGTTAGGTACCAGCAGTGGTCTCAGATCTCATTCAAGGATCATGGTGAAAGGCATTCAAAGAGATTGTGGGGGCACAGGGATCCAATTAAGGGGGACAAGTTTAAGGTTTGCCTGTTCCCCTAAAAACTAATGGCACTAGAGAAGATGACCTTTGGGAACTATAGCATAATGGATACAATGTGTAAAAAGCTTCAGTGAGTCATGGTGGGAAGAGGCCAAGAGGGCAGCAAACACAGTCTTAGATGATGTTATTAATAGCACTACAGGCTCTAGATTTTCTGTGGTGGTGTTCTTGGCAAGACCAGCCCGGCCAAAGTGGATACTCTCAACCTGGAACAGAGGGTCTTGGAGATGCCAGCACGTGAGGTATGATGAGAGGGTAAAATGATAGGAGGTGTCCTTTGGAAGGACTGACTCCTTGACTTTAAAAGGGAGAACTCAAATCTGTAGGTGAAATCTTTCTGGCTACAAAGAGGGCCAAGGCCTCCTAAGGTCAAGGTCTCCTCGTCACTTGCAAAGATGTCGAAGAACATATTCAGACATTTCAAAGATGTCCTCATATCATTGGTTCCCACTCTGGAATTCTATCAATAAGGTGAGAGTTCCTCTAGTTGAAAAAGAGATCTAAAAAGACTTCCCTTTCTCATGTAATTTCTGTAACCTCCAGGACACACAAACCTCCCCCTTCCAGCTCTGTAATGAAGCCACAGCTGGTGCCAATTTGTGGAACTCCTTAAAGGCTATTCTCCCTTATATACCCCCGGACCAAGTTCCCATGCTCCCTCACCCGATTTCCTGCACTCACCTCCCACCTGGTGTGTTCACACCTGCAAGTGCCTTTTACCAACCCCTTTGCCAAAAGGCAGCCAGAGTGACCTTTCAAAGACCTATCAGTTCCTGGCATTTGTCTCCATAGAAATCTGCACTGATCTTCTAACAAATTCTCAGTCCTCCAAAGGCACCCATAATCCTCCCATCAGTCTATTCATACCCCACCAACTGACTGATGCCTGTTCTGCCCCATCTCTCTGCCCTTCAACCACACTGCCTCCTTCTTCCTGTGGAGACCTCTCATGCCACCTGCCTCCAAGCACAGGTGATTCCCATTGATGGGAAGACCCTCTTCTCTCCCCCATCTCCCCACTCCAGTTACTCCCACTTATTCGTGAGCTCACAAGCCCCATGGTACACACTCTCCATGCAGCCTGCTCTCTCTTTTCTAGCACTGGCCTCCGTTTCTAGCTGTGCTTGTGTCATGGATGTCCCTCCCCAGCTAGCCTCCAAGCTCTCTTTCCCTTTAGCTCCAACACCTGACACAGTGCCTGGCACGTAGTAAGCCCTGGCTAGCTTCTAAGAGCCTCACTGAGGGACTGAAAGCATTTTAAAAATGTCACCACGTAGGCTCCAAACTGTAGGCAGAAAAAGCTTTGCCTGGATTGACATTTTAGAGACGTATTGGTCAAGTTGGATGTGTTCACTGACTTTACCTTGTAAAATTTAAAAAAAAAAAAAAAGACCTCTGTATCGCTTCGCATCTACCGAAGGCGCATGTATACTCCTAGACCACGTTATGAGCTTAATGGAAGGAGACAAGATGTTTTCGCTAAGAAAATGTATAAGACTGTTGAGGTCAAGTGGGAGGAAACAGTCCGTTTGTTGGAGCATTGCTATCTTACTCTATCACAGCCACTCATAAAAATCTGACACGGGGTGAGTCAGAATTGTCTGTCGGAGATGAGTTAGATCTGGCTCATGTTCCTACAGACATGAAAGCCAGAAACGAAGAAGGAGGCTTTGAAAGCGTGGGTTGAGGAGGCCGTGTGGTTCACTGCGATGAGCTAAGTGCCCAGGGCCACCAGCAGACATGCTGGCCTGTATCCTTCCTTTGTTCTGGGGTCCCTCTTGCACCATGTGGTGAGGCTGGTGGCTGGGAGCAGCTCAGGACAGTACCCGGTGGCATCTTAATTCTCCCACCCTCCTGTGGGCTCCAGTGGGCTCCAGTAGGTCCCAAGGGACAGCCTGCCTTCCTTGAAAAGCCCAGTAGCACTGGGAGCAGAAACTGGGGCCAAAGAGTGAGCACCCTGTTTGACAAGCTGGAGCAGCCACCTCTTCTTCAGATGCAGGGGGAGCCCTGGCATGCTGACTCCTCCCTTCTCCCTTTCCCCTTTCCTCTCTTCCTCCCTCTTTCCTTCCCCTCTCTCCTTCCCTGGTGGTGCCCTTTCCCAATGCCCACTTCATCCCTTTTCCTTTCTACATACCTGTCTTCTAGAGTTTCTTCTCTTTCCTCCCCATTACTTCCCTTCATCTGAATCTCCTCTTTGGTCCCTTTGTCCCTGCTCTCTGCTCCTCCTCCCCTTCCCTGGCCCCTGTTCAGCTCCATACTGAATGCAGGCAGAGCTGGACTAACATGCTCACTTGCTAGCTCAGCCACCCTCCAGAGAAGTCACTCTTCGGTGGCCACCTTCCTGACCCCCTGGTCGCTTCTCCACTTGTTCAGATATTGCTCTGAAGTCTGAGGAGGACAGAGCGGGGCTGCCACAGAAGCAGGCCAGAGGAGAAACCAAAACATGTGTCCACACTGTCCCCCAGCACTGCTGCTCTGAGAGCTTTCAGAGTCCTCAACAGGGTTAGGATTTAGGGGCTTCTTCAGAACCGGGAGTGAAAACAACCATAGGTCAAAAGAAAAGCTATGGCACCCACAAAAAATAATAATCACAAATGAAAACTATGTTAACTCTGAGTCCCAAAGTCGAAAAATTGCCTTGAATCTGTCTCTAGAAAGCACCCAAGGCCTCACTCTCTGGGTTCTGGGTGCCCTGGAAATGGCAGGAGGCTCTGAAAAGCGCGTGGGGGTGCCGAACTATGGGGGCTAGCCTGCCCTCTGGCGGGGGGGGGTACCTCCTGTGGCGCTGTCCCGGCCTGACCCCCTGCGGACAGGGTGTGGCACAGCTTCTGGGGTGGTCCTGGTGCCCTGGGGTTGGCGGGAGGCTGGGGCCCAAACATCCCACGCCCAGCTTCTGGACCGCGTTTTCTGCTTCAGGTGAGGGCGCGTCGTGGTGTCACTTTACCTGTGAGCAGAGGGTCCTCCAGAGAAGCCATTGGGCGGGGAGGGGCAGCAGGCGGCGGGAACGGGAACAGGACACCACGGCCTCATGGGCTAGGCTGGAGCATGAGAGTGCAGGGGCAGCGAGTATGGTGGGTCCTGCAGTCCCGAATGGGCTGCAGCACAGCACCCTGGCGCTGCGCGCCCCTCCTTCCCGCCTGGGCAATTAGCAAAGCCCCTTCTCCCGGCCGCCCCCGACCCGCCCGCGCCCCCGCCCCCCTCCCTCCTGAGTCCTCTGAGAGCTCACTTCCAGCTTTGGAAATTAGCAAAGACCCTTCTCTACGCTGGCCCCACCCCCTCACTTCTGAGGCCAGAGCCCATGCTGGGGTGCGGGGCTAAGCCCTGGCATGCTGCTGCATTGCCAGCGCCTGCGCTGGGCAGCCGCCTAGCCTGGCTCCCTGAGCGGGTGTCCACGCGCAGCCTGGCTCCAAAAGATCATCAGTCCTAAACGCCGGCTGCACTCTTGGGTCAGTTTGCTGGCTTCCAGTTTGCGCCCAAAGCCAGGAACCAGCTTCCCCAACACAGGCCTGGGCTGAGATGCCTGCCTGGGATCTGTCTGAGCAGTCTCCTCCACTCCAGGCAGGGATGGCACTTCGACCTGGATGTTTGGGTTTCTTGTTTGTTTTTTTGGTCATTGGTTATTACATGACCTCCAGGGTAGGTGCTCCACAAAGGGAGTGAAAACAGGACGGCATATATAGCATACAGCCATTCTAGAAAAATAGCTTGGGGTTCTCTCGGGAACGCGGCATTGGTCCTTGCACTATGGTTTAATAGAAAAGGGATTATGCACCAAGTTACTTAAATGAGCATAGGTTGAAATCGTTTACTGAGAGTAAATATTTTAAATAGTTATATTTTAACTAAATCTATTATCAATCATAAATCTATTACACGAAGGTTACAGGCAATTTAAAAGCAAGAGCACTCTCTTCAGGGTTTTAAATAACCCCTGTCTGTCTTGGCACAAGAAATGCAAAGATAGGAAATGGTTTGTAAAAGATCATATAATAGCTTTTACTAATTCTATTTATTTGACAGACAGAGATCACAAGTAGGCAGAGAGGCAGGCAGAGAGAAAGATGGGGAAGCAGGCTCCCGGTCAAGCAGAGAGCCTGATGAAGGGCTCGATCCCAGGACCCTGAGATCATGACCTGAGCCCAAGGCAGAGGCTTAACACACGGAGCCACCCAGGCGCCCCCAGATGAAATACATTTCTGACTTAGAAACTTCAGATAGAATTATTTTGTCCATGATGACAACTGAAGAAAATGTGTCATCCCTAAACCTAACCTTAAACCCTACCAACGCTGAAACCTAAGCTGACCTTAAAGCCCAAACTAGAACCCTGAATCCCAAACCTGGAATGGAACCCAAAGCCTGTACCTGAGCCCTGGATGCAAGCCCTGAACCACGAACCCAAACCCTAAACCAGACCTCCAAGTCATGAAACCTGAACCCAAATCTCAGCATGAAGTCAAACCCCAAATTTGACCTTGAACTTTATCCCATAAGCCCTGAGTCTTAAAGCCTAAATCATAAACTTAAAGCCCTAAACTATAACTCTGTTCCCTGTCCTTCACTCTAAACCCTCACCCTAACACTAAACCCAAAGCCTGATCTAGAACTCTGACTAAAACCTGAACCTGTACCCAAATTCAAATGCTTCACCACACTTTGCTTAGGCACTTGCCATTGATGGATATTTGCAGTTTCTACCTTTTGATTCTTGTGAACATTGTTTGGGTTGGGGGCTAGGGTTAGGGTCTTGGATTAGGGTAGGGTCCAGGCTTGAGACCAAGTTGAGGTCAGAGTGTGGGTCTGCATCAGGGCCATGTTCAGTGACACTGTTTGGGTCAAGGACTGTTGTAATTCCACATTGTTTCCAATTCATTGTTCCTTAGCTATTTGGGGGGAAGTTGGGGGGTATTGGGCTCCATGCAGCTTGAATTTCCGGAATGAAATGGCATCAGCTGGACCCCAGGAGGGAGCAGGACCTTCCACTGAAGGGTGAGCTCCCACAGTACTGCACTGCCTTGCACCGCCTGCAGAGGGCGCCAGACCCCAGCTCCCGCCCTGAGCCCAGGCTGCACAGCCACAGCTGGGACCAGAGCCCCGCCTCTTCAGGACCCACTGTGGAGACTTCTGGAGAATGTGGGGCGCCTCCCACCCTGACAGGACAAGCTGAGGAGGGTGTGGCTCTGCATCCACACTGACCGGACCCGTTGTGGAGGACGCGCCCACACTGGCAGCAGTCCAACCTCCTAAGGACCAGATGCTGGAGGAGCTGAGGAGAAGCCGCCTGAGTGGACTGTCAAGGGGTTCGTGGTCTCAGGACCCCACAGAGAAAGGGAGCCCTATGTAGACACTGGGGCTTCCGTCGTTTTGTGTGAGGAGACGTGGACTCCTGCTGTGCTGTGCGCGGGGCTGTGGGGTCCCCCCTTTCTGGGCTCGGGTGCTCCTAGGTCCTCATCTGTGTTTGTGTGCTCGCGGATTCGGTTCCTGGGGCTCCTCAGATGGTCTGAGGTCAGGGAGCGTCCGCCTGCTTCGGTGCTTGTGCTCTCCCCACCTCAGCCCTGCGGGGTCCTTCCCGTGTCCACACCCACTCCAGGCTTGCGCCGAGTCCGGAAATTCGGGAGCCAGAGTGAGGACTCTGTAGACGGTTTTGGGGAGAGTAGGTATTTTCCCAGTGTGGGTTCTACCCTGAGCACAGTGCCTCCCCATCTCCGTGTGTACCCCTCCCTGTCTGTCGTCATTGTTGCAGGGCTGTCAGATGACAGGTCTGTCACCTTCTTGGTTCAGGGGCCTCCCGGGTATCTTGCTGTCTTGGATGCAGGTGTAAATGAGATCGTTCTCAGCAGTCTCTTTTTGATGGTTCCTTCCGAGCACCTAGGAGTGCCACTAATTTGTGCATATTGATTTTGTTCCTTGCAAGTTTTTGAATTTATTAGTTCAATTGGCCTTAAACTCAATCTGCCAGTTATTTGACCAGCAGCATGGGTTTAATTGGGAAGAGCAGAGAATGGCAGTCTGGGCTGAGCAAGCTAAGGTCCCATCACAGGCAAGTGCGAGAAACAAAGGAGAGGAACATTATTTCATGGAGGAGGAAGAAGTTGGGAAGGGTGCTTGAAGGAAAGTCCCTTGGAGAAAGGCAGGGTGATGGAGAATTCTCACCAGCTGAGCTGCAAAGCTCCTACAAAAAGTCAGGAGATGAACCTCCAGCTTCCCGTGTGAGGCCTGGAATTGGTGAGTCTCTCCTGTGGGGGATTGCAATGTGGGGTCTGTAATGGGCACTGAGCACCAGGCGCTCCCTTCCAGCCTCCCCTTCTGGCATCCCCAGTCCACTTTACTGGGGCTTCCCTTCCTGCTTTTGCACAGTTCTAACCAGCTTGTGGTGGAACGTTGTGGAAAAACTGAAATTCCAAATCCACTGCTTCTACTGCACCTGAGATACAGGGGCCCATGATTTAATTCTCCCACGAGTCTCTTGCTAACATGTGTCCTCTCCATGTTGGGTGACCTGGATCTGGGAGGGCTTGGCCTCCATCCCAAAGTCTGATGTTCTCTCTGCTTCCGTGTCATCGTGCTAACATGGATATTTGGAAGATTCATTTCCTCTGTGGTGATTTCAAAGTGCAGTCAGCTTGTTATAGCAGCACAAATACGTGCTGTCTCCACACTCAGATTCCCCAGCCGTCATTTCTTTACCACGTTTGCCACTTCACACGGGATGCTTCAGTGTGTTTGATCCCACACCAGGACAATGTCCTGCAGAACCACCACATAACCTGAAATGAGGAGATCATTACAGAAACCATCCAAGGGTTAGTGTTAGGAACCAGGGACATGGCAGGGCTGATCTGAAGACCCCATGGAGAGCTGTCTGGGTGGCTGAGTTGACAGTGGAGGTGAGGGTGAGTGTCTGGCTCTGGCTTTGTGTCCAGGAGTCAGCTCTGTGTGGGTGTGTCCTTAGCTAGGCATGCAGATTTCTGCTCCTCTGAATCCTTTCCGGAGTTCCAAATGGCACAGTTTCCTTCTGGGCAGCAGGCTGAGTCCTCTGGGATTGCCCATGTGTCCCCAAATTGTAGGGCACCTACTGCAAGGCCTTTGGGGTCAGAATCTTGAAAAGCAAACCAAAGGTTATGGTTAGCGACCACAACATGGCAGGCCCGATCTGCCAGCACTCTGTCCATCTTTCTGGGGGAGGGGGCAGTCGAGGGATTTGTTCAGGTTGAGTGTCAAGCTCCAGGTTTGCATCCAGGGGCCTGCTGAATATGGGGCTGTCCAGAGGTAGGAATGCAGATTTCAGTTCCTCTGAATCCTTTCTGGAGTTCCAAATGGCATGGTTCCTTTCAGGGTGGCAGGGTTAGTCCTATGGTGTTCCTCACTGTCCCCAATCTCTGAGGCTTTGGAGCCAGGCCGTCGGGGACAGACAAACACAGGCTGGAGAGCTTTAATGTCAGAAATGTATTTTCGCACAGATCTGGAGGCCAGAAGTTCCAGATCAAGGTGCCAGCAAGGTTGGTCTCCAGTGAGCTTTTTCTTGTTGTTCTATAGATCACTACCTTTTCAACTGTGCCCTCAGATGACCTCTTCTCTGTGGGCCCCCAGAGGGGAGGTAGGGGGAGTGCTTTCATGTGTTTCACCCTTATGAGGACACCAGTCCTAGCAGATTAGGACTCCTGTGACCTCACCAAGCCTTCAGTACCTCCTTCTAGGTAGGCCCTATCTCCAGATGCAGTCACACTGGAGATTAGGAATTCTTCATATGACTTTTGTGGGGACACAATTCAGTCCATAACAATTAGTACAGGAGAAAAGCCATGGAGAGAATTCTAGAGGAGTCACACGTTGATGTTATAAGGTAAGTGGGTATAAAAGAGCACCTCTGAAGTCCAATAGGTCATTAGAGCTAGAGGCTGACAGGAAAGTCCCGTACGTGCCACAGTTTTGAGTTTGATGCAAGCGCAACTCTGAAGGGAAGATATTTGGGAGGCCTTGGCCGACCACTACTTCCAGCCAGGGGTGATTCTGGAGGGAGTATCTCTCGGAGTGCTGCCTAGAATCAAGACTTTGGGGTTGGAAAAGTGCCACTTCCAAAGCTGGAGAAGGATGGTGCTGTAAGTTACTTGAAGAGTACTGTTCTGGGAGATAGGAGATCTGGGGTGTCTTCTTTGTTCTGCTGCTGACCAGATGTGAAAATGCAGATTAACTCCCTAACCATCTCAGTTCTACCACCATGTGCTGCTGTCATGTGTGCCAAGCCCCAGAGTTAGTTTGATCCATAAGCAGAAGCCGGTCTTTTAGTTCCCAATCTCTTAATCGGGCTGATCGTCACAATATATAGCGGACACGTGACAGCCACCGGGGAGAAGTAAGGGTTGTCTTCCCCTCAGGGAGAGTGGAAAAGCTCTAGGAGAGGGCATACCCGTAGACCAAAGGCAGCCAGTGCTGGGGAGTGGAGCCACGGGGAAGAGTGTGCTGATGACAGCCTTGTGGAGGGAGGGCAGAAAGAGCCACCACCATGACACTTGAGTTACAGATCGAGCTTGGGGATAGAGAAGGGATCAGGGCACGGTAGAGCAGCAGCTGGCAAAGTGATTCTGTTGAGCTTAAGCTCATAGTGCCTTAGCGAATTAGAATGGGAAATGCCTTGCTATTGTCTGTGACTCTGTGATTGTGTGAGTATGAGTGACAGAGTGGGGACAAAGAGAGAGGGAGAGAGAATACATTAAATTTTAAAGAAGGACAATAAGGGACGCCTGGGTAGCTTACTCAGTTAAGCATCTACCTTTGGTTCAGGTCATGATCCCAGGGTCCTGGGATTGGATCCCATACCAGGCTCTAGTGGGGGGCCTGCCTTCCCTCTGCCTGCAGCCCCCCTTGCTTGTGATCTCTCTCTTCCTCTGTAACAAATAATAGTAAAAAATAAACAAGGGCGATACGTTATGTTTACTTTTGTTTCTGATGCCAGACATGGGTTCAGAGGATTGAAGAGGGAGATCCAAGGAGCTAGCCTCTCAAGAGGAGTGAATACCTAGTCACTGGTAAGACCCCTGGTCCTGCAATACAATATGGCTCCTGTGATCTGGGTCCTGTTAAATGCCCCTCGCCATCCTTCACCCGATAGTTTGATTCTTCATTGCGTTCAGTGTGGGGAACTGGGAGAAGCTATGACACTTGGCCCTTTGTGGAGGAATGTTAGTAGTATAAATAGCAATAGTTATCAGTTCTGGAGCACTTCCATGACTCTGCTGCAGGCACTCTGCTGTGACCTGGGTTTATAGCAGTGAGATAAACATAGAAATAGATGTGGGCTCTGTTCCCAAGAATCTGAAACCCACTATTCTCCTTGTCCCCTTCCCATTCTGTCTTCTTCAGCCCTTGTGCAATCCCACCAAGCAGGAAGCTTGCTTCTCCCCTTCCCTCTCCTGCTCCCCCTGCTTGTGCTCTCATTCCCTCTCTCTGACATGTAAATAAATCAAATGTTTTAAAAAATTATAAAAAAGGCAAAACAAATAACCATTTTTGGAGAGTGATTTTCTGAATGCAGTTATGGGCAGTGCTGGGTACTGAAGAAGACGCTCTGCTGACCAGAGGAGTGGGGAAATTACAGAACAAATTCCACAGGTCATTGAATATATCACATTCATCACCCCACCCATAGCACTCATTAATCTCTAGCCCAGCCAATATGTTGGTTATAAAAATGAGCTTTCTCCAAACTGACAGGAAGTTCTCGTTTTAGCAATGTAAATCATTCTGATCTTTATCACTAATGTGATCTAATCCTGTCTAGTAAAGAAACTTGAGAGTTCTATATCTCTGTAAGCATTTAAGAAAAACAATGGACTCTACTCTAATTACTTTTTAACTAACTTGACTTGCCAAAGGAAGGAGAAAGTAAATATCAGAAATCTTACCACTAAGCACAAGTTGCAAGTTATACCTGCCAAAATGTGGTTCAAAATATAAGTAACCAGTCTCCTTAGAAGCCTTTTACCTTCTTATATCTGTTATGTTGGGTAAATGAGTAGTTACTAGAATACAGCTGGCTCAGTGATCACAATTCTGCTTACCCTCAGAAATATAAATAGATTACATGTTTAGCCCGGTAACTGGACACTGATATAGAATTATTCACTGGCTGATTCCTAGATCAGAAACCACAAAAAATTTTTCTTTTTTATGGAAGTATGGCTGTTACAATAGTCTCACCTGTACCTCATAGTGATTGACTTAACTACTCTATACGTTACAACTCTAGATGTAACATTTTAATAAAACAACAATATCTTTGATGGTATCATGGAAATGTAAGTGCCTTGTGCACTTTTCTTAATGTGTATAATTACCTAAACATCATAGTAAGTAAATCAAGGCCATTGTCAAGCTTCCGTCAAGGAGAGTCCTTAACTAGAGGGATTTCCCATTGCTCTCAGGATGATAACCTCTGAGTTACAGGTTCCGTTAGTTGGCCACACACATTTGGAGCCTTGTGGACTTTCTGACAGCTGAGCAGCATATCTGTTTCAAGCATTGTGATCCCTGTTCTTACTGCAAGAGTGACAGTTGTCACTTTTCCTTTGACCCCTGTCTTTAGGAAAGTGTCTGACTCAGAAAGTCGAGTCAGTACCCCCCAAAAATATTTTCAGGAGAACCACCTCAAAGATGATCACCTGAGATACTGTCAAGAAAAAAAAAAACTGAAATTCTAAGCAACATCCATAAAAAGTATTTTCATGTTGATAAGGAAAGATTTTCCCCTAAATACCAGAGAGGCTCCATGAAAGTGAGATTTTTACCTATTTTGTTCACCGTGTCACCAGTCCCTAGAAGAGCGCCTAAGACATCACTCAAGATTAGGTTGCTTTGAATGAATCAAATGAATGAATGAACTGTAGCCTTTGATAGTGAGGTAGTTTATGGTCCTTAGGCAAGAGATGTGATTTGTGTTGGGATTTCAAGAATGGGAGGTGCCGAAGAGAAAATTGAGAAGCTAAATGTGAAAATATGCAATTTACTGACTGGAGTAGTTCTGAATATATTTCAAACATAATTAAACTATGGCTGTGGGTCTATATGCGTTTTCATAATTTTCCCTTGAAAATGTGAGGCATACAGATGTCATCTCCAATGAATTCTCCTTGTCCGTATACAGAATCACCAAAAAAAAAAAAAAAAAAAAGGCATTCTGACAGTCTTCAGACCATCCACTCCAGGATTGTGACTCTTTCTTCTCCATGTTCTTTCTGACATCATGGACTTTCAGGTTGACCTCTCTCATCTTGGGTCCCACTCTCATTAGCTGTAGAAGTCATGCGATGTTTGTGATGTGAGGGTTGCAGTACTCTCTGACTTTTGGTTACAATATGTCTTTGAAAGCCAGTGTTTATTCTGCTTTTACAGTATTTCTCCATTTGAATTGGCCACCTTTTAAGTGGTCATTAGCCACATGTGGCTACTAGCCATGGGACTTGGACAGCAGAGGTGTGGAAAGTCCGCACATTCTTCCACTCAAAGGATATTGTGAGTTATGCTACATCTTTTTTTTTGAAGTGCCTTTTTTAGATATTTAAATTCAATTAGCCATTAGATAGTACATCATTGGTTTCAGAGAATTCAGTAACTCATCAGTTGTGGATAACCCTTGGTGCTCATCACATCACGTGTCCTCCTTAATGCCTATCAACCAGTTTCTCCATGTCTCCCACTCCCCTCCCCCCCAGCAACTCTCAGTTTGTTTCCTATAGTTAAAGGTGCCTCATGGCTTGTCTCCCTTTCTGATGACTCCCATTCAGATTTCCCTCCCTTCCCTCTGATCCTCTGTACTACATCTTAATCTCAACAGTCAAGCAGTGGTAGTAATTCAGTCATGGAGTCATGCATATTCTAAATCTAATGAGGTGGATTCCCATACTGCCTTTGTCTCTTCCAGAGCGCTTACATTTGTTATATTATTGCTGCTGTGTTCATGTTTCTCGTTCACTGAATGTCTGATAAAAGAATTAGTAAAATGTGTGACTGCAGAAAATACAATGGTCATGGATGATGAAGATTTTCTCCTTGACCAGACTCGAGTCAAGTTCCTCTGAGTCCTCTTTCTGTCTAGCCTTGACCTTAGGCTCCGCCCACTTAGCCCAGTTTTAGCAAGAAATCTGCTTGGTCATTTTTCAGCAATCTTCTATCCTACTCTTGATATCTGATCAAATTCCTTATCTCTCACCCCTGGTATCTTACCACTTTTTTTTTTTTTAAGATTTATTTATTTTGACAGAGAGAGAGCCTGAGCAGGGGGAATAGCAGAGGGAGAGAGAGAACCAGACTCCCCACTGAGCAGCAAGCCCAATGCCAGGCTTGATCCTGGGATCAGATCATGACCAAGCCAAAGCCAGAGATTTAACCAACTAAGCCACCCAGGTGCTTCAGTATCTATAACCCTTAATATCTGATCCAATCCCTTATTCCCAGGGCACCTGGTTGGTGCAGCTGGTTGAACGTTTGACTCTTGGTTTCTACTCTGGTCATGATCTCACGGTCCTGAGATTAAGCCTCACCTCAGGCTCTATGCTCAGTGAAGAGTCTGATTAAAATTCTCTTTCCCTCTCCCTCTACCCCTACCCCTGCTCCCTCTCTCTAAAATGTATTAATAAGTCTTTTAAAAAATTCCTTATCCCCTGATCTCAATAGTTTATGACCCTAGCCTTCCTTCAACAATATTACTGTCCAGATGGTTTACCCAGAATCCCTTCATCCTTACCCTTGATGTTCCATCTTAATTTTACATTCAGTGATCCCCACCATGCTCTTTAGCTGTAAATCTCCATTTGTCTGAGCTGAGCCAGATTTCTCTCCCATACTATACAATAAAATCTCATCATAGTAGCATCCCTTGAATAAAATCTTCCTTACTCTCTTTAATGGGTGTCACAATATTTTTTTTTTCTTTAACAGTCAGGAGGGTGCTAATGGAGTACCATGACAAAAGGCCTAACTTCCTATAATGGACATTTCCTTGGTTTACCTGACAAATACTCTTTCTCTCTTCTAAGGAAAATTTCCGGTTCTCAGTATAACTGCCAACTGGCCCAGGGGTGGACAAGTGAGGCAGATGAGACCAAAATGAAAATTCTGTTGAGACACTGGACCTTGAGGATTCAAGCCAAGGACATAAAAGTGTTGGTACTCCATTATTCTGATGGTCCGTTAACTCTTGCTTTTTTGGTTCCTGTGTCTATCACTGCCCCTGCCTTTTTGAAGATAATGACCATTCATCTGAGTACACGGTTCACAGAATCCCTTTGCAGTGGCCCATGCGGGCCAAGGTAGTAGAACATAATAGATCTCTGTAAGTTTTTAAAAAATGTCTTTGTCCCTGTTGCCCATGGCCATTAAAGACCAAAGGTCGGGGGTAGGGGGATATTGGAAAAGGTGAAGTTATAGTTACTCACTGATTTTTTGATTGGTAGAGAGAAAGCAACACCTACATACAGGGCCAGTGGGTGAGTGGAGGAAACATCTTTGGCTCTAGGAGGAATGGGGGAAGGAGAAATATTAATAATCTTTGTCTTTGGAACTGCCCCTGAAGACTTCCCCACACAGGAAAATGACCTAGCGTGACTCTCCTAAACTTCGGCAAGCCCCTTAAATTTAACTGACTTCTAGATCTGATACTCCCTGCTGGATAACTCTGATCATTATTGGATTGTTACTTATTTTATTTTAAAATTATTTTTAAAGAAAATTTTAATCTAAATACAATTAATTAACATATAATACTAGTTTCAGACATACAGGTTAGTGATTCATCAGTCTTTTGTAACACCCAGTGCTCACTGTATCACATGCCTTCCTTAATGTCCATCACCCAGTTACCCCATCCACCCATCCCTCTCCCCTCCAAGAACCCTCAGTTTGTTTACTGTGATTAAGAGTCTCTTCTGAGGGGTACCTGGCTGGCTCAGTGGGTTAAAGCCTCTGCCTTCAACTCAGGTTATGATCTCAGGGTCCTGGGATCGAGCCCCACATCAGGCTCTCTGCTCCCTGGGGAGTCTGCATCCTCCTCTCTCGCTCTTCCTGCCTCTCTGCCTACTTGTGATCTCTGTTTGTCAAATAAGTAAATAAAAATCTTTTTTTTTAAAGTCTCTTCTGGTTTGTCTCCCTCTTTGACTTCATCTTGTTTTATTTTTTTCCTTTACTCCCCTATGATTCTGGTTTGTTTCTTGAACTCCACATATGAGTGAGATCATATGATAATTGTCTTTCTCTGACTGACTTATTTCGCTTGGCATAATACCCTTACTTTCACCCCTGTCATTGCAAATAATTGCCATTTATTTTAACTCGACAGAGAAGGCCACTAGAAACAGCAGGTGATGGCCCCAGCTCCTGTTCCTCCATGCAGAACATCTGTCAACACCTGTGGACATCTTTTCCTCCCCCCATTCCTATGAATGTTGCTCAGTTGTTACATGGCATGGACAAATGCTGTTGGCTGGTGGCATGGACACACTGGACAAGCTTGGCCTTCGGTAAAACAAAGACTGGCTTCAATTACTCCAACTAAAACAGGAATGCTTGGATGAACAAGCCTGCCAGGAAGTCCCACTGGAGGTACTCAACCTGTGCCCCTTCCCTCCTTGGACCAAGAACCTGAACTTGAGAGATGAATGGCTTATCCAAGGTTATGGCAAGGTTACACAGAGCTGAAACTAGACACAGGTGTACATGCCTATTGATCAAGGCTGGCTGAGAAATCGAACTGCCTCAAATCTTGATTCTTTTTGCCACTTCTTATTCTCTGACCCTGTTTTTCATAGATTAGGATGTAGGAATAATAAAAATATCAGCTAATGGGGTATCCTGACTTTTTGATCTTTTAGTTCTTGTCAGACATTTACCATAATGCTTAGCACATGGATATGTGTGTGCACACACGTGCACATGCATGACACTCAAAAAATTGTTCCCTGATATTAACTTTATCAGTGCACTTTGCATCCACCACCAATTGGCTGTTTTGTCACAAACTGATTAAAGCAGAACTGTCAAGTGAGGAACTTCAAAGCCAAAGCATTAAGTGCTTTGAAAAACCAGCACCTGGGAGGATTTGTCTCAGCATCTGTGATTAGAAGGCAGCAAAAAGAGACTTTGGGGACACAGTTCACCCCTTCATGAAGCAGCCATTCAGAACTTTCTCCGAAGGGCTAATGGCTAATCTTCCAAAGACCAGCAAGAACAAGCTTATGGTCTGTTAAAATCAGATTTTTAAAAGATTTTTATTTATTTATTTGAGAGGGAGAGAGAGAGAGTGAGAGTGAGAGCATGAGAGGGGAGAAGGTCAGAGGGAGAAGCGGACTCCCCATGAAGCTGGGAGCCTGATGCAGTCCTTGATCCTGGGACTCCAGAATCAAAATCAGTTTGATTGACTCAATACAGTCAGGGAGGACAGTCCTCAGGAGTCACAGAATGCTGGTTGCCATGAGGGAGGAGTCTTTTACAAAGTCTGGGCTCTCACAGAAGGAGTCTGAAGCACGTGTATGGAAAGCAGAGGTCAGTTCTGGATTAGAAGCTCTTTCTGAGGGGAAATGAGTAGAAGCAGGGATTAACCAGGACTTGGGCTCTGCTTTATTCAGTTCAAGTTGCTGCAACAAATGATGACAGACTGGGTGGCTGAAACAGCAAAACATGTACTATTCCTTGCAGTTCTAGAGACTGAGAAGTCCAAAAGCAAGATCCTGGGAGATCTGATATCTAGCAAGAGACTGCTTCATTATCTACAAATGCCCATATTTCTGTTGTAGACTTGCATGGATGACAGCTGGCAGAACAATCTCTCAGGTCGTTTCTCAGAAGTGCTTTTATCTCATTCACAAGTGTTCCAATCTCATGACCTCACCACCTCTCAAAGCCCATACCTCCTGATGGCACTCCTTGAGGGTCAGGGCTTCAACATCTGAATTGGGACAAGACACAAACATTCAGTCCATTAGCAAGTGTTGTCATGAGGACAGCATAGCTTATCAACTGGGTATCCCCAGGAATCCATGGGACTAGCAAAGCAGAATCTGGGGGTGTCACTGGTAGGAAAGCAGGAGGTCCCCAAGAGACAGTCCTCATAGCATTTTACAGAGACAGCAGGACCCTTGAGAAACAATAGTTTCCGTGACCCATACACCAGCCTTTATCTATGCCTGTCCTCCCTGCTGGATTCACAGCAAGCCTACTTCTTTCTTTTCCAGTACAAATGGATTTCCACTCTCTGAATCCTGATGAATTTTTGCTCTTTTGCAGTTAGTAGGTTGTCCCTCAGGATTCTGCATGTCTGGATTTGCAATCGTGGAAACTGCCAAAGGTCTAGGGACCTGCATGGCAGAACCCGGCCTCTACCACTATTGCCCAAGGTAGGGACTCTGGTCCCTTGAGTGTCCTGTGCTGCTGTCAAAGGTCTGTGTGCATTGGCTTATTGTTTTTTTTTTTTAATGTAATTGCTTATACGTGTGTTTCATCATGCTCAAGTGGCCTTTCTGTGAAAAAGTGGCCAAGCTACACCTAGAAGTCACTGAAGAAAGTTCTAAGAACTCCTGGTTAGTATGAGGCTAGAGAGAGAGAGAAAGAGAGAAAAGAAATCTGCCTCTCTGCATTTTGCAAGTCCCTGGGCAAAATCTGTTGGCTGTGCACTCCTCACACGAAGATTCCAGGCAGGGAGACCCTCCTGAGCCTCATCTCCCTGAGTTCCTCTTCCAGAAGCAATCCCTAGTTTGAGACCAGGGTTAGCGAAAATAGAGCAGCAAAGCAGGGTCCAGAAGGAAGGACTGCCACAGACCATGGAGCACCAGGGGGACAGGCTGGTACCTCCTCACGGTTGGGGTACAAATGGGCTCAGCTCAGCAGGTATAGGGGTGCCCTTGGCCCCTCTGGTGGGCTTTGCAGTGCCCCAATCTCAGGAAGAAAAAAGGCTGGCTCATGTGACTTATTTTTGACTGGGAATGAGCTGACAGCAATGGAAATAAACAAGTAGGGAATGATGTTGGAAAGTTGGAGGGTTTGTCCTTTATATCTCAGCTTTCTCTCCTATCTTCCCTTGCTCTGTAGTGTGTTATCAAAGAAGTTTTTGGCATGATATTCCTGTTCACTGATTAACTCTTGAGCTGTGTCTTTTCTGCTGTTCAGCTCATCTGGTGAATTCTTTTACTGTAAAAAGTATCTTGCCCTTGCAAGGGCAATGGCAAGACCTGAGAAATCCCAGAGATTTCAGCTTGCCACCCAGAAGGAAACCAGGCTATTTAGAATGCTGGAAAGGATTCAGAGTAGGGGAAATCGTCTTGGACATCTGAGACCACCCCCACATTCAGCGGTCCACTGGACACAAACCCAGACCTTGATACTGATCCTGAACCATGCTCTCAACTCAGACCCCTGTGATCCTCGCCACAGTGCTTTCAGATCAGTGCAGCCATGCCCATAGGCACAAACTCTTAAGCCTAGATTCTGTCCTGAGAGGTGTGTCCCCGACGGCCTGGCTCCAAATCCTCAGAGATTGGGGACAGTGAGGAACACCATAGGACTCACCCTGCCACCCTGAAAGGAACCATGCCATTTGGAACTCCAGAAAGGATTCAGAGGAACTGAAATCTGCATTCCTACCTCTGGACACCCCCATATTCAGCAGGCCCCTGGATGCAAACCTGGAGCTTGACACTCACCCTGAACAAATCCCTCGACTGCTTCCTCCCCCAGAAAGATGGACAGAGTGCTGGCAGATCGGGCCTGCCATGTGGTGGGCCCTAACCATAACCTTTGGTTTGGTTCGGTTCTCAGGATTGTGACCCCAAAGGCCTTGCAGTAGGTGCCCTACAATTTGGGGACACATGGGCAATCCCAGAGGACTCAGCCTGCTGCCCAGAAGGAAACTGTGCCATTTGGAACTCCGGAAAGGATTCAGATGAGCAGAAATCTGCATGCCTAGCTGAGGACACACCCACACAGAGCTGACTCCTGGACACAAAGCCAGAGCCAGACACTCACCCTCACCTCCACTGTCAACTCAGCCACCCTGACAGCTCTCCATGGGGTCTTTAGGTCAGGCCTGCCATGTCCCTGGTTCCTAACACTAACCCTTGGATGGGTTCTGTAATGATCTCCTCATTTCAGGTTATGTGGTGGTTCTGCAGGACATTGTCCTGGTGTGGGATCAAACACACTGAAGCATCCCGTGTGAAGTGGCAAACGTGGTAAAGAAATGACGGCTGGGGAATCTGAGTGTGGAGACAGCACGTATTTGTGCTGCTATAACAAGCTGACTGCACTTTGAAATCACCACAGAGGAAATGAATCTTCCAAACAACCATGTTAGCACGACGACACGGAAGCAGAGAGAACATCAGACTTTGGGATGGAGTCCAAGCCCTCCCAGATCCAGGTCACCCAACATGGAGAGGACACATGTTAGCAAGAGACTCGTGGGAGAATTAAATCATGGGCCCCTGTATCACAGGTGCAGTAGAAGCAGTGGATTTGGAATTTCAGTTTTTCCACAACGTTCCACCACAAGCTGGTTAGAACTGTGCAAAAGCAGGAAGGGAAGCCCCAGTAAAGTGGACTGGGGATGCCAGAAAGGGGAGGCTGGAAGGGGGCGCCTGCTGCTCAGTGCCCATTACAGACTCCACATTGCAATCCCCCACAGGAGAGACTCACCAATTCCAGGCCCCACACGGGAAGCTGGAGGTTCATCTCCTGACTTTTTGTAGGAGCTTTGCAGCTCAGCTGGTGAGAATTCTCCATCACCCTGCCTTTCTCCAAGGGACTTTCCTTCAAGCACCCTTCCCAACTTCTTCCTCCTCCATGAAATAATGTTCCTCTCCTTTGTTTCTCGCACTTGCCTGTGATGGGACCTTAGCTTGCTCAGCCCAGACTGCCATTCTCTGCTCTTCCCAATTAAATCCATGCTGCTGGTCAAATAACTGGCAGATTGAGTTTAAGGCCAATCGAACAAATAAATTCAAGATCTTGCAAGGAACAAAATCAATATGCACAAATTAGTGGCACTCCTAGGTGCTCGGGTGGAACCATCAAAAAGAGACTGCGGAGAACGATCTCATTTACACCTGCATCCAAGACAGCAAGATACCCGGGAGGCCCCTGAACCAAGAAGGTGACAGACCTGTCATCTGACAGCCCTGCAACAATGACGACAGACAGGGAGGGGTACACACGGAGATGGGGAGGCACTGTGCTCAGGGTAGAACCCACACTGGGAAAATACCTACTCTCCCCAAAACCGTCTACAGAGTCCTCACTCTGGCTCCCGAATTTCTGGACTTGGCGCAAGCCTGGAGTGGGTGTGGACACGGGAAGGACCCCGCAGGGCTGAGGTGGGGAGAGCACAAGCACCGAAGCAGGCTGATGCTCCCTGACTGCAGACCATCTGAAGAGCCCCAGGAACCTAATCCGCGAGCACACAAACACAGACGAGGACCCAGGAGCACCCGAGCCCAGAAAGGGGGGACCCCACAGCCCCGTGCACAGCACAGCAGGAGGCCACGTCTCCTCACACAAAACGACGGAAGCCCCAGTGTCTACACAGGGCGCCGTTCCTCTGTGGGGTCCTGAGACCACGAAACCCTTGACAGTGCACTCAGGCGGCTTCTCATCAGCTCCTCCAGCATCTGGTCCTTAGGAGGTTGGACTGCTGCCAGTGTGGGCGCGTCCTCCACAACGGGTCCGGTCAGTGTGGATGCAGAGCCACACCCTCCTCAGCTTGTCCTGTCAGGGTGGGAGGCGCCCCACATTCTCCAGAAGTCTCCACAGTGGGTCCTGAAGAGGCGGGGCTCTGGTCCCAGCTGTGGCTGTGCAGCCTTGGCTCAGGGCGGAGCTGGGGTCTGGCGCCCTCTGCAGGCGGTGCAAGGCAGTGCAGGACTGTGGGAGCTCACCCTTCAGTGGAAGGTCCTGCTCCCTCCTGGGGTCCAGCTGATGCCATTTCATTCCGGAAATTCAAGCTGCATGGAGCCCAATACCCCCCAACTTCCCCCCAAATAGCTAAGGAACAATGAATTGGAAACAATGTGGAATTACAACAGTCCTTGACCCAAACAGTGTCACTGAACATGGCCCTGATGCAGACCCACACTCTGACCTCAACTTGGTCTCAAGCCTGGACCCTACCCTAATCCAAGACCCTAACCCTAGCCCCCAACCCAAACAATGTTCACAAGAATCAAAAGGTAGAAACTGCAAATATCCATCAATGGCAAGTGCCTAAGCAAAGTGTGGTGAAGCATTTGAATTTGGGTACAGGTTCAGGTTTTAGTCAGAGTTCTAGATCAGGCTTTGGGTTTAGTGTTAGGGTGAGGGTTTAGAGTGAAGGACAAGGGAACAGAGTTATAGTTTAGGGCTTTAAGTTTATGATTTAGGCTTTAAGACTCAGGGCTTATGGGATAAAGTTCAAGGTCAAATTTGGGGTTTGACTTCATGCTGAGATTTGGGTTCAGGTTTCATGACTTGGAGGTCTGGTTTAGGGTTTGGGTTCGTGGTTCAGGGCTTGCATCCAGGGCTCAGGTACAGGCTTTGGGTTCCATTCCAGGTTTGGGATTCAGGGTTCTAGTTTGGGCTTTAAGGTCAGCTTAGGTTTCAGCGTTGGTAGGGTTTAAGGTTAGGTTTAGGGATGACACATTTTCTTCAGTTGTCATCATGGACAAAATAATTCTATCTGAAGTTTCAAAGTCAGAAATGTATTTCATCTGGGGGCGCCTGGGTGGCTCCGTGTGTTAAGCCTCTGCCTTGGGCTCAGGTCATGATCTCAGGGTCCTGGGATCGAGCCCTTCATCAGGCTCTCTGCTTGACCAGGAGCCTGCTTCCCCATCTTTCTCTCTGCCTGCCTCTCTGCCTACTTGTGATCTCTGTCTGTCAAATAAATAGAATTAGTAAAAGCTATTATATGATCTTTTACAAACCATTTCCTATCTTTGCATTCTCATGTGCCAAGACAGACAGGGATTATTTAAAACCCTGAAGAGAGTGCTCTTGCTTTTAAATTGCCTGTAACCTTCCTGTAATAGATTTATGATTGATGATAGATTTAGTTAAAATATAACTATTTAAAATATTTACTCTCAGTAAACGATTTCAACCTATGCTCATTTAAGTAACTTGGTGCATAATCCCTTTTCTATTAAACCATAGTGCAAGGACCAATGCAGCGTTTCCAGGAGAACCCCAAGCTATTTTTCTTGAATGGCTGTATGCTTATATATGGCGTCCTGTTTTCACTCCCTTTGTGGAGCACCTACCCTGGAGGTCATGTAATAACCAATAACCAAAAAAAACAAACAAAAAACCCAAACATCCAGGTCGAAGTGCCATCCCTGCCTGGAGTGGAGGAGACTGCTCAGACAGATCCCAGGCAGGCATCTCAGCCCAGGCCTGTCCTGGGGAAGCTGTTTCCTGGCTTTGGGCGCAATCTGGAAGCCAGCAAACTGACCCAAGAGTGCAGCCGGGGTTTAAGACTGATGATCTATTCGCAGCCAGGCTGCACGTGGACACCCGCTCAGGGAGCCCGGCTAGGAGGCTGCCCAGCGCTGGCACTGGCAATGCAGTAGCATGCCAGGACTTAGCCCCGCACCCCAGCCATGGCTCAGGTTTCAGATGTGAGGGGGCGGGGCCAGCGCAGAGAAGGGTCTTTGCTAATTTCCAAAGCTGGAAGTGAGCTCTCAGAGGACTCAGGAGGGAAGGGGGGGGGCGGGTCGGGGGCGGCCTTGAGCAGGGGTTTCGTTAATTGCCCAGGCGGGAAGGAGGGGCGCACAGCGCCAGGGGACTGCAGGACACACCATACTCGCTGCCCCTGTGCTCCCACACTGCAGCCTAGCCTCAGACGCCGCGGTGTCCCGTTCCCGTTCAGGCCTTCAGGCCCCCTGCTGCCCCTCCCCGCCCCATGGCTTCTCTGGAGGACCCTCTGCTCACAGGTAAAGTGACACCGCGACGCGCCCTCACCTGAAGCAGAAAACGCAGGACAGGAGCGGGGTGTGGGGTGGTCGGGGCCCAGCCTCCCGCCAACGCCAGGGCACCAGGACCACCCCGGACGCTGCACCACACCCTGTCCGCAGGAGGTCGGGCCAGGACGGCGCCACAGGAGGTACCCCCTCCTCCCCCCCCGCCAGCCTGCAGGCTAGCCCCCATAGTTCCGCACTCCCACGCGCCTGTCAGAGCCTCCTGCCATTCCCAGGGCACCCAGAACCCAGAGAGTGAGGCCTTGGGTGCTTTCTAGTGACAGATTCAAGGCAATTTTTCGACTTTGGGACTCAGAGTTAACATAGTTTTCATTTGTGATTATTATTTTGTGTGGGGGCCGTAGCTTTTCTTTTGACCTATGGTTGTTTTCACTCCCGGTTCTGAAGAAGCCCCTAAATCCTAACCCTGTTGAGGACTCAGAAAGCTCTCAGAGCAGCAGTGCTGGGGGACAGTGTGGACACATGGTTTGGTTTCTCCTCTGGCCTGCTTCTGTGGCAGCCCCGCTCTGTCCTCCTCAGAATTCAGAGCAATATCTGAACAAGTGGAGAAGCGACCAGGGGGTCAGGAAGGTGGCCACCGAAGAGTGACTTCTCTGGAGGGTGGCTGAGCTAGCAAGTGAGCATGTTAATCCAGCTCTGCCTGCATTAGCAATGGAGCTGAACAGGAGCCAGGGAAGGGGAGGAGGAGCAGAGAGCAGGGACAAAGGAACCAAAGAGGACATTCAGATGAAGGGAAGTAATGGGGAGGAAAGAGAAGAAACTCTAGAAGACAGGCATGTAGAAAGGAAAAGGGATGAAGTGGGCATTGGGAAAGGGCACCACCAGGGAAGGAGAGAGGGGAAGGAAAGAGGGAGGAAGAGAGGAAAGGGGAAAGGGAGAAGGGAGGAGTCAGCATGCCAGGGCTCCCCCTGCATCTGAAGAAGAGGTGGCTGCTCCAGCTTGTCAAACAGGGTGCTCACTCTTTGGCCCCAGTTTCTGCTCCCAGTGCTACTGGGCTTTTCAAGGAAGGCAGGCTGTCCCTTGGGACCTACTGGAGCCCACAGGAGGGTGGGAGAGGTAAGATGCCACCAGGTCCTGTCCTGAGCTGCTCCCAGCCACCAGCCTCACCACATGGTGCAAGAGGGACCCCAGAACAAAGGAGGGACACAGGCCAGCATGTCTGCTGGTGGCCCTGGGCACTTAGCTCATCGCAGTGAACCACACGGCCTCCTCAACCCACGCTTTCAAAGCCTCCTTCTTCGTTTCTGGCTTTCATGTCTGTAGGAACATGAGCCAGATCTAACTCATCTCCGACAGACAATTCTGACTCACCCCGTGTCAGATTTTTAAGAGTGGCTGTGATAGAGTAAGATAGCAATGCTCCAACAAACGGACTGTTTCCTCCCACTTGACCTCAACAGTCTTATACATTTTCTTAGCGAAAACATCTTGTCTCCTTCCATTAAGCTCATAACGTGGTCTAGTAGTATACATGCGCCTTCGGTAGATGCGAAGCGATACAGAGGTCCTTTTTTTTTTTTTTTTAATTTTACAAGGCAAAGTCAGTGAACACATCCAACTTGACCAATACGTCTCTAAAATGTCAATCCAGGCAAAGCTTTTTCTGCCTACAGTTTGGAGCCTACGTAGTGACATTTTTAAAATGCTTTCAGTCCCTCAGTGAGGCTCTTAGAAGCTAGCCAGGGCTTACTACGTGCCAGGCACTGTGTCAGGTGTTGGAGCTAAAGGGAAAGAGAGCTTGGAGGCTGGCTGGGGAAGGACATCCATGACACAACCACAGCTAGAAACGGAGGCCAGTGCTAGAAAAGAGAGAGCAGGCTGCATGGAGAGTGTGTACCATGGGGCTTGTGAGCTCACGAATAAGTGGTAGTAACTGGAGTGGGGAGATGGGGGAGAGAAGAGGGTCTTCCCATCAATGGGAATCACCTGTGCTTGGAGGCAGGTGCCATGAGAGGTCTCCACAGGAAGAAGGAGGCAGTGTGGTTGAAGGGCAGAGAGATGGGGCAGAACAGGCATCAGTCAGTTGGACGGGTATGAATAGATTGATGGGAGGATTATGGGTGCCTTTGGAGGACTGAGAATTTGTTAGAAGATCAGTGCAGATTTCTATGGAGACAAATGCCAGGAACTGATAGGTCTTTGAAAGGTCACTCTGGCTGCTTTTTGGCAAAGGGGTTGGTAAAAGGCACTTGCAGGTGTGAACACACCAGGTGGGAGGTGAGTGCAGGAAATCGGGTGAGGGAGCATGGGAACTTGGTCCCAGGGTATATAAGGGAGAATAGCCTTTAAGGAGTTCCACAAATTGGCACCAGCTGTGGCTTCATTACAGAGCTGGAAGGGGGAGGTGGGTGTGTCCTGGAGGTTACAGAAATTACATGAGAAAGGGAAGTCTTTTTAGATCTCTTTTTCAACTAGAGGAACTCTCACCTTATTGATAGAATTCCAGAGTGGGAACCAATGATATGAGGACATCTTTGAAATGTCTGAATATATTCTTCGACATCTTTGAAAGTGACGAGGAGACCTTGGCCTTAGGAGGCCTTGGCCCTCTTTGTAGCCAGAAAGATTTCACGTACAGATTTGAGTTCTCCATTTTAAAGTCAAGGAGTCAGTCCTTCCAAAGGACACCTCCTATCAATTTACCCTCTCATCATACCTCACGTGCTGGCATCTCCAAGACCCTCTGTTCCAGGTTGAGAGTATCCACTTTGGCCAGGCTGGTCTTGCCAAGAACACCACCACAGGAAATCTAGAGCCTATAATGCTATTAATAACATCATCTAGGACTGTGTTTGCTGCCCTCATAGCCTCTTCCCACCATGACTCACTGAAGCTTTTAACACATTGTATCCATTAAGCTATAGTTCCCAAAGGTCATCTTCTCTAGTGCCATTAATTTTTAGGGGACCAGGCAAACCTTAAACTTGTCCCCCCTAATTGGACCCCTGTTCCCCCACAATCTATTTGAAAGCCTTTCACCATGATTCTTGAATGAGATCTGAGACCACTGCTGGTACCTAACACTTCTTGGCACCTTGTCTGTTAGGTTCTTGGAAGAGGAGATGGCTATGGAGGTGAGTGGGAATGGGAGTGGGAGGATTTCTCCCTTCACTTTGCTTTTTGTGTTTTCAAATAATGGGTTTTGAGGGGGCGGGAAAGTTTAACCAGACCATTTATTTTCCATCTCCCATCGATAAAAAGTTTACCACTCCCCACTGGAAGAATTTATATCTTTCCTTTGAATCTACAGGAAAATCTCCCAAACCCAGACCACCACCATGTGGATTCAGCCATCTTCTGATTCACCTCCAGATTGTCTCCTCCTAACTGCTCAAGCCACAGGTTAAGGGCGAAATGTTCAATGCCCAAGCAATTAAGTGGGGAACACGTTTATCTAAGCAATTGCATGCAGCTCTCTATCTGCATACAGGGGGTCTCTCCCAAGCATTTCCAACCTCAGCAAAAGAAGACAAAGCCCCAGCAGTCTGGGGTATATATCATTCATTCATTCCTGTGTTCAACACTCATGGCGGATCCCCACCAAGACAGTGGGAGAGCAAGGACTGGAGAAATCCTGGAAGCTGAAGTCTGAGGAGGATTTCAAATTCAAGTCAGAGATGAAAGAAACATCTGGACTTGGTCCTCAGGTACATGCAGTATTCTGAACTGAGGCTAGAAACAGAGACCATTCTAATGAAAGGCCTCTACAGGTGGGCTCTCACAGGTGGGCCCCAACTCAGTTTCGTGTATATTCATTCATGAAATAGCTCTTTGGGTCAACATGCAGAAGAAAACCATTTCAGAAAACTGACAATGAGGAGAGGAAAGGGAAGCCAAAAGGCTTGTGAATGGGGAGAGAGGAGGAGCCAGGTCAGAAAACCAAGAATCCCTCCCTGCCCTCCTTGCTGCCAGGGAGGTCTGAGGGACTAGTTTCCACCTGGGATCCCAAGTCCAGAACAAAAGCAGCAGGGCCACGGCGGGGGAGGGAAGGGGGTCCTCAGCACGGGCGCATGGGGCTGCGGAAAGATGGGGGCTAGCGTGCCTGCTGGCGGGGGGCACCTCGCAAGGCGCTGTCCCCAGCCCAACCCCATGAGGACCCGGGTTTGGCGCAGCGTCCGGGGTGGTCCCGGTGCCCTGGAGGAGCGGGACAGCGGAGCCTCACATGGGAGCGTAAGGGCGGCGAGTCCGGTGGGTCCTGCAGTCCCGACTGGGCCGCAGCACAGCACCGCGGCGCTGCCTGCCCCTCCTCCGCCAGCCCCTCCACCTCCTCCCAGACTCTCAGCCACATCCTCTGTGAGCTCACTTCCAGCTTCGGCAATTAGCAAAGCGCCTTCTCCCCGCCGCCCTCCACCCGCCCCCGCCCCCCTCCCTCCTGAGTCCTCCGCGAGCTCCCTTTTCGCTTTGGCAATTAGCAAAGCCCCTTCTCCTCGCCGCCCCGCCCCCCTCCCTCCTGAGGCCCCGCCCTGGCTGGGGCGCGGGGGGAAGCCCCGGGGACTGCAAGCTTTGCCAGCGCTGGCGCTGGGCAGCCTCCTAGCCTGGCTTCTTGAGCGGGTGTCCACCCGCGGCCTGGCTGCAAAAAGATCATCAGTCCTGTTAACCCTGGCTGCACTCTCCCGTCAGTTTGCTGGCTTCCTGATTGCGCCCAAAGCCATGAACCAGCTTCCCCAGCACAGGCCTGGGCTGAGATGCCTGCCCAGGATCTGTTTGAGCAGTCTACTCATCTCCAGGCAAGGATGGCACTTCCACATGGATGTTTGGGTTTTTTTATTGTTTTTTGGTCATTGGTTATTATTACATGACCTCCAGGGTAGGTGCTCCACAAAGGGAGTGAAAACAGGATGCATGATATACCCCTCACCTCCCATGCTGTCTTTCTCTTAAATAATAAGCACTGCTGAACTATCTTAGATTCTGTACCTTCTCTCCAGCCATGAACCTATCACTGTCTTTAACTCTTGAAAACTTCATTAGACAAATTAATGTGGTGAAGGAAGCAATATGAGAAAGCCTATTAATCTGATGAGCATGGAACTGAACAAACCCTATAGATACTTTCCCTTTGATTTCTAGCCTATCAATACCTACAGTGAGTCACATACACTCAAGATTATTGTTTTTATTGTATACTTCATATATTCATTGATTTTGGACTCGTTATCATTTCGTTGAAGTGTTAAACTATGGTAATAAACAAACTTTTAATTAACTTTTCCTCCTATGATACAAATATAACTTGCACTTGAGCTTTAGCTAATTTTATGTTCTAAAATTGCCAAAACAAAATGATCAAGGTTTCTAGATTATTTACTGTATTTTCTACTATATAATATTGTTCTATCTCTTCTGTATAAAGAAAATGAATGCTTGGGGCTCTTGGGTGGCTCAGTGTGTTAAAGCCTCTGCCTTCTGCTCAGGTCATGATCCCAGAGTCCTGGGATAGAGCCCCACATCAGGCTCTCTGCTCAGCAGGGACCCTGCTTCCCTTCCTTTCTCTCTGCCTGCCTCTCTGTCTACTTGTGATCTCTGTCTGTCAAATAAATAAATAAAATCTTTAAAAAAAGAAAATGAATGCTTGATAACTAAATGAATGCTTTACTGAACAAATTAAATATGGCAATGGCATTTTATTTTATCATGCTTCACATATTAAACAATAATATTATATCACTAGTCTACAAATAATCTACTCACATAGTCATTTGGAAGCTTTTAGCAAAAGAATTCTTCCTCCTGATTGTAGTATAAAAGCCACAGAAATATACAGAAGACTCCTAGGATAGAAAGTTAAATCCAGTTATCCGTGATGCCTTGAGTAGGACCTGACCTATGTATGTCCTGGGATGCACTAGTAACTGTTACATGTGATAGGATTATATTTAATATATACAGTTTCATTTACTTCACAAAGGACATATAAATTTGAGAATAAAATATTTGATGAATCTATAAAGTCTATATCTATTTGTAACTAATGTGGTAGAATTAAGATGTTAATTTGAAAAAAAATTCATTGAACACATACACATATTCAATTGTTTTTATATATATAAACAGCATTATTTATTTATGTAAATAAATGCATTGTCAGTAAAATCCATTTACTTATCAATCATAAGGGTAATTTTAAGTACTAAGAATAAGAAATATGTGAAAAGATAAGTGTTCAAGAGTGCAGTTTGTGGTAATTAATACAATATGATAGGCTCATGAAAAAGATATATTACTTGAACTTAAAAGCTTCTATAATTAAGCGATGACCACTTGAAATTTGTAATTAGTCTTGCTGCAGTTTTTCCTTGCACTTATTGCCCTTCCCCAGAAGTTCATTAAGAATTTCTGTGAATGTCCTTATGTTTAATCTCATTCATAGATTCCACTGCTGCTCACAAAACAAAGCCAAAAAGAGAGGTAACTCTATGTGGCACTCCATCCACAAGCAATACATTCATAAATAATTAAAAAGCTCTCTACTTCATTTGTTACCCATTCAGCTGATAATTTAAATGAGTAACTGAGGCCATTTTATCAGCACTTTTAATAGAATGTGACTCAGAAACTTCACAGTGTTATTTAAGAAGAAATGCTCACGTGTTAAGGTTTTTATTTTTTTAAATCAACAAAATAATTTTCAAATATTAAAAGCAAATGTCTCCTTTTCCTCCAAGTTTCCTTGCTATGTCAAAGTTACAAATAAATACATTAAAATCGTATTTTCAGTAGTAGATAAAAACAAAAGTTTTGAAACTGTGGGTTGAGTGTCTGGGTTAACTTGTATAAATATCTGAACTCAATGTATTTAGACTTTATTAGATTTTTTTTTTAGACTATTTAAAAATACATGCTGAGATAATGACAACATTATTTTATTCATTTTAATAAATAAATTATTTTATTTAATTATGTTTAGATATTTATTTATTAAATTAATGATTTAATATTTAATAATCTAAATTTGAAATATTTTAAATTCTAAAAATATTTATTTAATTAAATTGATATATTTAATATAAATATTTAATAAATTATTTAACCATTATTATAATTATGCAATACATTATGTATTGTGTAATAATTGCATTTTAATAAATAAATAAATGTATTATTTACATTATTTTATTATATTTTATTTAGTTGACAAAGAGAGGGAGAACGCAAACAAAGGGAGCTGCAGGCAAAAGGAGAGGGAGAAGTAGGCTCCCAGCTGAGCAGAAAGTTCAACCTGGGGTTCCATCCCACGACCCTGGGATCACCACCTGAGTCGAAGGCAGATGCTTAAGTGACTGAGCCATCCAGATGCCCAAGGCTTTGTATTCTTCGCTTCTAAATATTGATGCTCCTTCATCTCTGGAGTTAGTAAATTGATGTTGAGAATTCATATCAAAGAATTGATAGTAGCTGTTAAACAGAAACATGTAATTTAGGGGAAAAAAAAGAACAGAAGGAAGAGAAAGGCCAAAAGTCAAAAGCACATTAATATAAAATTTAATTAGATAAAAAAGCTGATATTCCTGAAGGGGGCTAATAAAAGAGCTGCAAAGAGCTGATAGGATTAGGAAAATTGTCCACTCCTGGTCATTTCATAATTTTAAACTATTCCTTATTAATAAATATACTTAGTTCCAGAAACACAAGCACATAAGAACATTTCCACCAAGTTTCCTCTAACAGCATTTACAAATTAGACGTTCAAACAATGCAGTTCATTACATGTTGCATCTGTATCTTAAAGTTTAAACACTTTCTGTGACACATTTTCTAACAATTAAAATTAAAATATATATATATATATACCTTATCCCTAAATGGAAAAAAAAAAAATATATATATATATACATAGAAACCTTATTCCTAAATGAAACCTTTCTTTGTTTATTAGCTTAAATAGGTAAATTAGCAACAACAACAACAACAACAAACAGCTAATATTATAAAGGTAGGAACAATTTACCTTTTCATTTATTGCTATTTTCTAAAAATTCCTATTTTATTTTTTTCTCAAGTCTGTCATAATAATTTTCTAAATCTCCTGCCTTATTCAATTTTTTTCTTTTAGTGGAAATCTCTATTTCATATTTATTTTCTCTTCCTCCACTCTTTGCTCTAATAATTCAATGTATTATTAGATTTTCTGTTTTTCTCTTTATCCAGATATATCTTTTCTTTCTTTCTTTCTTTTTTAAATAATTTGATTTGCTGGCATTTTACATCAGTACATGCTTTCTTATGGATGTTAGAAATGTCTGTGGAACTACTAGAAGAATAAACTTTTTTACCTTTAAGAAGTTTACAGTCTAGAGTGCCTGGGTGGCTCAGTTGGTTAAGTGTCTTCCTTCAGCTTAGGTCATGATGCCAGGGTACTAGGATCCAGTCCTGCATCAGCTGCCTGCTCAGCAAGGAGTCTGGTTCTTCCTCTCCCTCTGCCCCTCCCTCTCTCTCTCTAATAAATAAATAAAATCTTTAAAAAAAAGACTTACTGAAATCTGAGACTGAATTACTAAATTCAGTCTTAATAGAAGACAGCTAAACAAAGCAATGATCACAACTGGAAAATTTAGCGAGATCATGATTTAACATTTTTGGTTGACACAGGACCTCTTTCAGTAACAACTTTCCCTAAATATCAATTTCTTTGTAAGGCAAAAAATTTTGACAAGAAATCCAGATCCTTCTGATCGTTTTCATATCAATTTAATGTGACATCCTCAGAGTATATAATCAAATATGTAATTATTCTATCTGTTGCCTTGTATATTGCCTGTATCTTTTTCAGACTCAAAGTTCCATTGAGGTAGAGTTTTTTTTTTTAAAGCAGAGATTTTTAAAGTGTTTGATATATACAAGATGCTTAATAAGTTTTTAAAAAACCTATGTATTACAGAAGCCTTAAACAGGCTTTAAAAAAAGAAGGTGATATTAGTGGTCATATCAAACAATTTTCAGGTTTCAGTCATGTAAATAACTACATTTCTCAGAGACAGAGAAACATACAAATGATCTGGGTCCAGTAGGATAATGCTAGCATGTGTTGTAAATTCTTTTATATGACCTTATTCTTGCAAGAATTGGTTATGTGGCAGAAAAAAAGGTATCACTATCTTATACTTTATTATTTAAAGAGATTTATGGAAGTGTTAATTTCTTACACTACCCCTTTGTTTCAGTGGACCCAATTTCCGTGGTAATGGTGAGAGGAAAGTAGGCAATTTAGGCAGCAGCCAAAATCACCTACAAGGCACTATAAAATAAGGCTTGTTCTAGATCATGGGTCTGTCCAAAGGGGAATGTTAAGGGGTAGAATGGATGATGGATGCATTGTGGACTTATAACTTTAAGATTAATACTGTTATGCCCCAATAATGGGTCTATGATTAAAGGAGCGAGACTGATGTAAAGCAAAGGTCAAGCAAAGCTTTATTTCATGCGAAGCATCAAGAATCTAACCGAACGTTTGGGGCCACACCTCTTATGAGAGAAGGCAACCCTTTGCTGTTTCACAGTCTAGCTTTTAAGGGCAAAGGCCATGCAGTCAGGCCTGGCCACGCACAGGTGACCAATGAGATTTTAACACACACAGGAAACTCCACAGTGAGGCTAGGTGACCAATTGAGGTTCAATTTACCCTAGTATAGACATTTGACCAAGCCTATTACACCTTGATTAGGATTAGTGCCAAAAAGGTTCCCAAAGAGCAGAGGAGTGGGGCATACTCATTAGTATCTAGGGAGACAATATGCAAACACCGCCCCCCCCCCCTCTGCTCATTGATGTCTCCACCTGGCCTGACCCACCCTTGTATATGGGCTTTGTTACCTGGAGCTGATTTCCAGGACTTGTTTTTAAGTGAATCCCCTGGGGGAAGGGGAGCAAGGACAGTTTAAGGGTTAACCTCAATGAAAGCCTCTTGCTAAAATATAAAAATATAAAATAGGTCCTTACATTACAACAACTCAGTAGGGAAAGTCCCAGTGTGGTGATAAAAGAAGTGAGGTAACTTGCATTGCACATTTTTTTTTAAAAAGTGTAAGTTGTATTATTCCGTGCCATGACATCATACTTTATCTTCATCTCTGTCTACTAGTTTAAAACTAGTTAAACAAATTCAACAATTTTTTTTAAAATATTTTATTTATTTATTTAAGAGCAAAAGCCAGAGAGAGAGAGAGAGAGAGAGCATGAGCAATATGGGGCTCGATCCCAGGACTCTTGAGATCCTGATCTGAACCAAAGGCAGACACTTAACTGACTAAGCAAATGAGACTCCCACAAACTCAACAATTTTATAAAATTTTTATTTGTTGGGGTGCCTGGCTGGAACAGTCAGTAAAATATATAAATCTTGATCTTGGAGTTGTACGTTTGAAATCCACCTTGGGTGTAGAGGTTTTATTTAAAAATAAAATCTTTAAAAAAATTTTTTTCATTTTTTAATTTAAGCCATTGTATGGCAGTGTTGATCACTATATTGTACACCTGAAACTAATATTAACCTTATTTTAACTAACTGGAATTTAAATAAAAACTTTAAAAATAAAATAAAAATAATAATCATAAAAATAAAAAAGAGGAAAAATTATTTGGCAGGCAATTTTCTTAATTGCATTATTATTTATTATTATCATAGTCTGTGTGTGTCGGTGGGAAGTGGCTGGTATTACAGTGAGTTCCATATCTGTGTTACACTGAGTTCCATGTCTGTAGTCAGTCTTTTTTTTCTTTTAGTTTATTTTCAGGGATCCAAAATTCATTGTTTATGCACCACACCCAGTGCTTCATGTAATAAATTCCCTCCTTAATACCCACCACTGGGCTCACCCAACCACCTGCCACCCTCCTCTTCAAAACCCTCAGTTTGTTTCTCAGAGTCCACAGTCTCTCATGGTTTGTCTCTCCCTCCGATTTCCCCCAGCACACTTCTCTCCATCTCCCAGTGTCCTCCACGTTATTCCTTATGTATTGAGTCTTATAAAAACTTTTATTTCTTTCCCTATTCTGCTTTGCATATGCTTACCTTAGATGTTAAAATGTTATAAACCTCTCCTGCCTGGTCCATTTTCTCTCTCTTCTCTCATGATTTCTCATGCTCTCCCTGCCAACCCCACATGCCTTACAATATCTGGATATGACTAATTTCTTCCTGAGCTACTTTATTCTACTCTGCCATATGGTTGCCCTTCCCTCTTCTGTACCATAACTTCTATCCCCTGCATTTGTGCTTTAACAATACCTAATTCTTTTCACTGCATCTGTATCTTTGAGGTCAATACTCAGTAGTGCAATCGCTGGGTCATAGGCTAGCTCTATTTTACTGGAAAGAAGGGCCATATGCACCCCAGTGTTCATAGCAGCAATGTCCACTATAGCCATTCTGTTGAAAGAGCCAAGATCCCCTTCAACAGACAAACGGATAAAGAAGATGTGATCTATGGATACAATGGAATATCACTCAGCCATCAGAAAGGATGAATACCCAACTTTTGCATCAACATGGATGGGAATGTAGGAGATTATGTTAAGTGAAATAAGTCAAGCAGTGAAAGTCAATCATCATATGGTTTCACTTATTTGTGGAACCTAAGGAATAGCATGGAGGACATTAGGAGAAGGAAAGGAAAAATGAAGTGGGGGGATTGGAAGGGGAAATGAAACATGAAAAACTATGGACTCCAAGAAACAAACTGAGGGTTTTAAAGATGAGAAGGATGTGGGGATGGGTGAGACTGGTGATGGGTACTAAGGAGTGCACATATTGCATGGGGCATTGGGTGTTTTACACAAACAATGAATCATGGAACACTACTTCAAAAACTAATGATGTATTGTATGGTAACTAACATAACATAATTAAAAAGAAAAGGAGGGGGACAATACCTAACACTCAATCTTTGCTAGTTTCTTGTTTACCTCCTAATGAGTAAGCTCATTAGTGTTTTTTGTTTGTTTGTTTGTTTTTGTCTCAACTAAAAGAAGAAAAATAATACACATTATTTTGAAAACTTTTTGAACAGTGTACAAACGTTAGTCAAGTCCACAATGTCTCATCTCTTCTTCCTCCTAACATGGCTAAGATGAAAAACCCTTTATCTGGGAAAAGATCATTCTCCTGCCACCTTGTGTAAGATTTTGGCTTTAGCTTAGATTATCCTTTCTTTCCTTTTCTGAAAATAAGTTGAAAATATTAATAGCCTCAGTTTCTTCTTCCAAAATATGACTGCTTCTTTACCAAGTGCAAAAGCAACCCATTTTGACCATAGTAAACAGCTTGGACCTACTTTTTTTGGCTCACTGTTTTAGTGAGACAAGTGGAGTGAAGATGACACACCATTTCCAAATGTATTAATAATTGGTAGACCATACTTCTAAATTGAAGATTTGTTGCCATTAAACTACGACCAGACTCGCTATAATTACAGAGGTAAATTCTTTATATTTACTATATTTGAAATTACCATATAATACCAAAATAAAATTATGATTATGTGAAGAGTCTGTAATATTAAGAAGATGACTTTGAAATGATTGCTTATCTAAATGAAATTTCCCATTTTATAATCTTGTATAAGCTTCCGTTGTCATTTCCTATTTAAAATCTATTAGAAGGCACTCTTATTTTCCCTTAAGTGGGAAGTCAAATGTGGAACAAATTCATCCCAAAGGAACTGATTCTATATTCCACTGAAGACCAGGTGGCTTCCATGTGGCATTTTGCCTCTTGCATATTGTTCATCTCCTACAACAAATGGGGGTATGCTCTTTAGTAAACTAATTCAACTCAATTAGAGGCATTGTCTTCAAGGGATAACATCATAGAGACTAGAATCAGAATCATACTTTTGGGAAAATTGGGCCCAGGATTTTTGTTTTGTTTTGTTTTAAGATTTTATTTATTTATTTGACAGGCAGAGACCACAAGTAGGCAAAGAGGCAGGGGGGGAGGGGAAGCAGGCTCCCTGCTGAACAGTGAGCCTGATGCAGAGCTTGATCCCAGGATCCTGAGATCATGGCCTGAGCCGAAGGCAGAGGCTTAACCCACTGAGCTACCCAGGGGCCCCTGGGCCCAGGTTTTGATGGCTTCTTTCCTCAATCTTATAAAACCTATGTGAACTCTACTGGATGCCAGAACTGCTTAAAAATATTTGGTCCCTTGTAATTTTAACCTTCCAGTATTCAATGCACCTGATCCATGTAATATCCTATAGTATTTTTGTCAAATGAAGACTCTCAAAGTGTGTTTCTTGGGAGACACTTTTCAATTGGTTGCTTACATTTCTGCATTTATTATTTGTTCTAGGCCATCCTTTGAAGATGGTTGTATTGAATAGACTTGGAAGACAGAAATAGTATCTTTTTTTTTAACTTAACCTGTTGTGTTTGCAAATATTATCTGCCTCTGTTTTGATTCTTCTTGTGGGAACTGAGGCTCAGAACTGATATATAACTCCCACCCCTACACACACACACACACACACACACACACAAATACACACACACACACAAATACTGTTAATATTCTGGCTACCTCTATTGCTGTGAATAATAAACTATATTATTTCTAAACCATGAGTCTGCGTCTACTATCAACACCCAAGAAACTACGGCAGACTCATACACCAGCTTTCAAATAAGGGAAAATAATCTCAGATGCTTTATATTTTTTGATAGTGTTACCTACTTCTGAACATATGACTGAACACATATAAAGCTGGAGCCCTTTCCATTTAGAGCTTCTTCTGTGGAGAACTATGCATTCACTAGTAAACAAAAGTAGATTCATCTTTTTTTTTTTTTCCTCCTGACACCATTTCCTCTCTCACACTGTTGCTCAAATTGGATGGAGTCTAAGGTCCTTTGAGGAAATTTTTGTTTAATGACTCAAAATAAAATAGGAAGAGTCTAAAGTGCTAAAAATACTTCTAGATAAAAGGTATAAGATAATGCCAGAAAGGATAGTAATTTTATCTAACAACTGCCTGTTCACCCCTTATTTGTTCATTAACTAATCTCCAAATTCCTGACTAAATCCCTTTTGTAAGCCAGAATGTGAGCTAAAAACTGGGATTTTAAAAAATGTTCATTTGAAATCCAGTTAGTTAACATATATGGTTGTATTAGTTTCATGTGTACAATATAACATATAGCACTCAGTGCTCATCATGACAAGTGCTCTAATTAACCCCCATCACTTATTTAATCCATCACTCCTTTCAGATCCCGTCAAGTAACCATCAGTTTGTTCTCTGTAATGAAATGTCTGTTTCTTGCTTTGTTTCTCTTTCTATGTCTTATTATTTCCCCTTTGCTTGTTTGTTTTGTTTCTTTTATTCCATATATGAGTAAAGGTATTTGTCTTTCTCTGACTGACTTATTTCACTTTTAGCATTATACTGTCTAGTTCCAACCATGTTATTGCAAATGGCAAGATTTCAGTCTTTTTTATGGCAGAATAATATTCCATTGTATATACATACCACTTATTCTTTATTTATTCATCAATTGATGGATACTTGGGCGCTTTCCATATCTTAGCTTTATAAATAATGCTGCTATAAACATAGGGGTGCTAGAATCCCTTTGAATAATTTTCTTATATTCATTGGGTAAATACACACCAACAGGATTGTTGGATCACAAAGGACTTCTATTTTTAAATTTTATGGAAATTCCATACTGTTTTCAAATATGGCTGTATCAGTTTGCATCACCACCAACAGTTCACAATTGTTACTTTTTTTTTTTAAGATTTTATTCATTTGACAGAGAGAGATCACAAGTAGAGAGAGAGAGAGGAGGGAGCAGGCTCCATGCCTGGCAGAGAGCCCGATGTGGGACTTGATCCCAGGACCCTGAGATCATGACCTGAGCTGAAGGCAGAGGCTTAACCCACTGAGCCACCCAGGCAGCCCCCACAAGTGTTACTTTTTCACATCCTCTCCAACACCTTTTGTTTCTTGTAGTGTTGATTTTAGCCATTCTGACAGGTGTGAGGTGGTATCTCTTTCTAGTTTTGCTTTGCAATTTCCTGATGATACATGATGATGGACATCTTTTCATGTATCTACTGAACATTTGAATGTGTGCTTTGGGGAAACACTTGTTCATGTCTTCTATCCATGGTTTTATTGGATTATTTGTTTTTGGATGTTGACTAAAAACTGGATATTAAGTAACACACAAGACAGGTTTCTTGAGCTTAAATTTTATTTGCATGAGTATCATTAACAGGAAAAAATATGCATATGGGTATGTACAAGTGTGTTTATGTATACATCTATCTATCTATCCTCTATCCCATGTCTTCTAATTGTGGTAAATCCTGTAAGGTGGGGAATGGGATAGTCTGAAGAAATATGCTTCTGGATATGCTGGGTAAGCAAATTTAATTGCACTCAGATGCATTGGATATAAGTGAATCACTCAAATGAGTTATTTAATATTATATAGAAACAAATTAAAAGTTTATGTAGTTGAAAATAATAGGTAGTTAAAATAATTTTTTTGTTTGTTGTTTTTGTGTCTTTTTTTGTTTATATATACTATGGTGTGAATGTTTATGTCTCCCAAAATCATATTATGGAATCTAACTCTGGAAGTGATAGTATTAAAACTTAGGGGCCTTTGGGAGGTGATTAGGTCATAAGTGGGATTACAGTCCTTTTAAAGGAGACCCCAGAGAGTTCTCTTGATTCATTCATCATGTACGTTTACAGTGAGAAGATAGCCATCTATGAGGAAGTGGGCTCTCCCTGGATCTGCCCATTCCTTAAACTTGAACTTCTCCATTCTAGAACTGTGAGAAATAAATTCCTGTTCTTTATAAGCTATTAAGTCTATATCATGTCCGTTATAGCAGCCTGCATGCAGAAGGACACTATGACCTAAAATGAGAGCAATAAATATAAAGTTTCAGTAAAGTCAGTTGGTACAATGTTTTTTTTTTTTTTTACTTAGAGAAGACATGCTGCTTCATGTTAAACCTTGATATTGTATATGTTTCTTGAAGGGCCACTTCTTACTCCTTTGTGTGTTTTCCACAAAGTCCAGGATGATGCCTTACATAAAGGTAATATTTTATAAATACTGTTGGAAATATATACTTCTCTAAAATCTTATTTTGCCTACAGATTACTTGGATCCACTTTGCCTTGTGTAGAATATTTGAAATATATTAAGTACAGAATGTCTCTCTAAATAACATTTAGAATCATCATTAGTTTATGACTCCTGACTCATTTGTTTATGCAGTGATACTTACTTCAAGAACACTGAAATTTGTAATATAATTTTGAATTAATCACCAAGCTAGTTTATTTTAACTTATGAAAAAATAATTTCTCATGTTGGTTTAATTCTGCTCTTATGTTATGGTCATGACATTTTCATTAAAATAAAGTAGAAAATAGAAGTAAATAATTAATGAAAAATAAAAAATAATAAATAAAAAATAAAAGCAAATCTCTTGTGAAATGTTAAACTTTTCTTACTTATTTTGTTTTGCTTTTCCTCTACCATGCTGGCAAAGCTGTATGTTGCAGATAAGTATAATTTTCTAGGTGGTAGGTTTGTTACTTTTACTAAAATTTTCAAAATATAAAGAGTTGAATAGTCATGGATTGTTTATTAAACTCCTTATCTACACATATAAAAATAAAACAATGATGGTGACCTGGGTATTTCTAAAATTGTATTCTGTTTTTCCATATTATGGTTTACAATGTAATTAATAAAGATTCTGCATATATTAACATCCATCCCCTTCTATCTCATCTGTATGTCCATACAGAGCATGTATGATTTCTATTCATTTCTATGTTGTGGTGAAGAGATTGTCTGAAGTAGCCTATATTTATGCAGGTAGATCTTAAGCTACGGTGCTCTTGTTTATTTGCTTGTTCGTGATCAGTATGTCTGAAAGATGATAACTATTGCATCAGGTGTGACGATTAAAAAATATTATTGGTGCCTGATACACTGTGATGAAATAGGTAAGTCAATTCATAATTTGTTAATTAAATTAGAAAAGAAATTCCTTTGGATTTGTTCTTTATTAAAGTTTTTTTTTAACGAATTCCTTGGGATGTTTTTTGTGTAATATATATCACATGCCTCAACCTTTAAATTTGAATGTAGAAAAGAGTTATCAGAATGAGCCTAGAAAATATTGTTATGGGGGCGCCTGGGTGGCTCAGTGGGTTAAGCCGCTGCCTTTGGCTCAGGTCATAATCTCAGAGTCCTGGGATCGAGTCCCACATTGGGCTCTCTGCTCAGCAGGGTGCCTGCTTCCTCCTCTCTTTCTGCCTGCCTCTCTGCCTACTTGTGATCTCTCTCTGTCAAATAAATAAATAAAATCTTAAAAAAAAAGAAAACATTGTTTTGAAATATTTTTGTTCTGTTATATTATGTTAACTTAGGAAATAATGGTAGTTATTTTTATTAGCATTTCCTACTTTCCACATGCCCTTACAGATGAGATATCATGTTTTTCCTACTCTTTTTATCGTGGTTGTTATATTCTTCATGATCAATAACAATCAATAAAAATTCACAACATTAATTTTCTTTGGGAAAGTGATATTTTAGCAAGAATCCATGACCAAAAATTTTAGCTGTTGTTCTTCCAGGAGATGAGACTATCAATGTTCCCGAAATTTCAAGAAATAGAACTTATTAATTGTGTTGGTTGATGTTTATTGTCTCTGAACTTAGAGGTGCATAATTCAATTTAAAATTTATTTTGGGGGCGCCTGGGTGGCTCAGTGGGTTAAAGCCTCTGCCTTTGGCTCAGGTCATGATCCCAGGGTCCTGGGATCGAGCCACGCATCGGGCTCTCTGCCTAGCAGGGAGCCTGCTTCCTCTTCCCTCTCTCTCTGCCTGCCTCTCTGCCTACTTGTGATCTCTATCTGTCAAATAAAATAAATAAAATCTTAAAAAAAACCGGAGTGGACATTATGGGGGTGCTTATCTGAAATTGAGGGACATTATAAAAAAATAAAAAATAAAATTTATTTTGAATTGAAAACAAGATCTTACTGAAGTTTAGGCATCCCACTTTATATCAGGCCTCCAGTACATTCTAATTTATTTATAGAAAATATCATAAACATGAATGACACTTTTCCTATTGCATTTATATGAAACTACAATGACTCAAAGATGTCAGATTTGAAAAGCACTACCTTTCTATAATTTCTGTTTCCTAGGAGGAATGGATATACCATTTTAGCTCAATTATCCAACAGTATTCAAAACCACCATGAATTTTAAAACATAGTTATTACACCCTAAAAATCAAGTATGAAAATGTATAAACAACCAAATCTCTATCTGTAAATGAAATACTCCCACACAGACGGGTTTTAAAACTTTCTAACTTAAGGAATTTGATAGCACAGACTCAGGGTAGTAGTTTCAGTGCCTACAGTATACTTTCAGGGAGAGAGTAATGTAAGCTCTGAGTCACTTTCTGCCTAGAGATGACCTAATAGTGGTTCTGGCATTGTTTGTTTGTTTTTGAAAATACGTTCCTGGGCGTCATTCAGAAAATGCAGAGTTTGGCATCTATATAAATTAAGGATGATCTTTTTGAACTTTTGTCTTTCATTACATCAAATTACCATAATTGGACAGAAATTCCACTAAATTAAGCATTGTTAGGAAATGTGTAAATTGGAGCTACTCAAATTAGTTGCTCTTTGAACTATGTGCTGTTGGTTCAGGATTAGATAAGGATTTTGAAGGCAAACCTAAATCATTGCTTCCTTTTTTGAGAGATTCTCAGCATATTTTCTTAAAATTAGCTGAAATAAACAATGTGTTTAGTCGCAAAGTGATTTGCATTTTTGCACAAACTCCCTATCTCCTTGAGAATTATAACAGATATTTCATGAAACATCATTGATCTTTACTTTGTTACACTGCTGTAAAGTACATTCAGAGTTGCCAGTTAAAGGTGTTAGTGTTGAGATGAAATGTCATGCATTTTTCTTCACTTCCATGCAAATGAACACAGTAATTTATTAAGACACAATGAAGAAAAAAAAATTGACAATGAGTTCCAGATTTTAAAAATCACTTGCCATTCAATCCAAATTGTGAGTTTGATCGGTTACCGAACACTTTATAATGCACCCCCGGTAATTTTACAGAGATTACTTTTTTCTTACCAATTCTTGATTATTCTGTCTTGCAATGCAGAGAAAGCTAACTAATTTAAAATAAACTTCCGTTAATTTTGATTGTTATAAACTTAAAATTGACTAATTTCCATATACAGAGTTTAAAATGTTCACAATTTACATTAAATATATATTCTGTGTATACCTTGGAAAAATTATACTGAAATTTGAAATTAAAATGATGTTGTATATAGCTGCAAGAAGCCGCCTGTCCCATTTCATCTTACTATATAAGTTGTGTCAGGTAATTTATAAAATCCCTGCTGCATAACAAATCTATTTTTTGTTGGAATGGGTAGTAATGTTTCTTCTTATTTCGAAATAAGAGTTGGTCTATGAGTGCCTCTGCAACTGTATTTTTCCTAAGTGGCTTCATGGTCTTGAACTGAGAAAGTTCAGAGCATTAAACATCAAAGTAATATATTTTGACATAATTAGACATCAAGGAAATGCAATTAAAATGACACTGAGATATCACTACACACTTACCAGAATGGCTAAAATAAAATATAATGACAAGCCCAAAAGAAAAAAATATACCATTTGATGATACACAATGGCAAGTTGTACCATAACTTAACCATCTCAGACTAGTGTAGTGTTAAATTTGGTTTTCTAAGCCATGTTTTGGGTCACTTACCACTTTTCAAGGATATAAAGTGCTATCATTTTACTTAAAACTGTGAAATTTGGTCAGATTTAAATTTCAATTTATGTTAAAACATTCTGTAAACTGTGTTAGACTTTGACATTTGTTCCTTCAGTTCAGTGAATAACACTATATCATATTCTGAAAAATACGCTAATTTTTTATTATTTTGAAAAATATCCCTTTTTCCTCTTATGGTAATTATTAATATGAATTAATAGTAGAATTTGATATGGTCCAGTATGACCATAAATACTTTATTGTATATTATCAAATTTAATAATGAATATAATGTACTTCTTTGGACAATTTTTAAAGACCAGTCTACTCTTAAAACAAAAAAAATGGAGATGCACTTCTTTAGTTCACACAAATTTCATTTTATTATATATGACCTCAGATAAATTTCAACAAATCATAATTTATTAAAATCATGTCTACTTAAAAATCTCATAGAAGAGTTAAACCATCAAAAATAAAAATAAACACACACAACACACACACATCACCCATGTATTGGCAAATCACAATTGCTGTAACAATACATTAGGCATTCCACAGTTAAGGGCTATCAAAATTTCCATCAGTGACAAAAAGATTTGTATCCAAATGGACTGATTTTCCAGAATCCAAGAAAAAGTCTCCTAGGATTTATTTAAAGATAAATATTTGAACAAATACTTCTTAAATTTAGGAAATTCAGAACATACGATTAAAGAATATTTGCAGTGCAGACTATATTCAATCCTTCCTTCAAAATGTGCCTTTGAGTACATAATTCTGTTTTCTCGATCTCAATTGAGCTGTCTTCCAAGGAAGTTTTCCAAAATGTGTGTCTCTGTGTGATAAATGTTCTAAGACCTAACATGCTTCATTGTATTTTTACTGTGCTCTCAAATTTAATCAATAATTTGGATTGATGTATAATACCTAGTTTCAAATATCTTTTCCATCTATAAAAACTCCCAGCTGTCTCTTTATATGCTATTACTATTGAGAATTGTGCTGTCAGTATTATTCTTGTACATTTTAGGTGATCTGTTCTTCTCTTGGGCATCATTTATGCTCTTCTCTGTTTTTGATATTCTTAAAACTCACCATAATGTATACGAGTGGTTTTTAGTGTGTGTAGTTTTTGTTTTGTTTTGTTTCTGATATCTCATGTTTGGCATCATTTTAAGTCTGGTATCTTTTATCTTTCTTTAATTCTCCAAAATTTATCTCAGTACTTATTTAAATATTTTCTTTATTTTTTTTTTCTCTTCTGCTGTATTTGGGCAGAAGTCATTAATTTGTTTGTTTTTCCCAACTCATTTATTCATTTTACAGCTATATTCATCTTAGTCTCCATTTATTGTATTCTTTATTTCAACAATTTTCACTTAATTTATATTCACAGTATAGTATCTTTCTTTTCCTTGTATATGTATATCATTATTTTATCATATACTTTTAAGCTATTTTTAAAAATATTTTATTTATTTATTTGACAGTGAGAGATCACAAGTAGGCAGAGAGGTGGGCAGAGAGAGAGGAAGAGAAGCAGGCTACCTGCTGAGCAGAAAGCCCGATGTGGGGCTTGATCCCAGGACCCTGAGATCATGACCTGAACGGAAGGCAGCGGCTTAACCCACTGAGCCACCCAGGCGCTCCTTTTAAGCTATTTTTTAAAAGTACAGTCATTCTTTTTTTTTTTTAAGATTTTATTTATTTATTTATTTATTTGACAGAGAGAGATCACAAGTAGACAGAGGGCAGGCAGAGAGAGAGAGAGGGAAGCAGACTCCCTGCTGAGCAGAGAGCCTGATGCAGGACTTGATCCCAGGACCCTGAGATTATGACCTGAGCTGAAGGCAGTGGCTTAATCCACTGTGCCACCTAGGCGCCCCTAAGCTATTTTTTTAATTCCTGTTCCAATAACACTTGGATTGGCATATAAAGTTAACCACATCATATTTTTTAGGTAAGTAATTGTACTTTTTATGTGCATAGTTATTTTGGTCCATGAGTTCAGCTCTTCTTAGGATCATCAAATCTCTGTAAAGTCTGGGTATGCTAGGATTTTCTAAGCAACAATAAAATACATTGAAACCTGGTAGCTTAATTATAATAATGTTTTCTTTCTCAATCATTCATAATAGTATTCCATTCTGAGTAGCTTCCTTCTATTTTGCAGCTTTAGTGTTTGGAAAAACTTGAAATGTGATATTACTGTGATAATGTGAATTAGTCAGGGTTTTTCAGAGAATCGGGAAGAGAAAAAAAGGAAGATATTCTCCAGGGCCAACTCTAGAAGTGACTATTAAAACATCTGTCCAAATTCAATTGAACAAAACTCAGAAATGCCATCTCCAGTGAAATACAAAAAAGATTATATATAGTTCTGGGCACACACATCTCATTTGACCCAATGATGTATATCAATGAAAGACTGAAGGCCAATCACCACTCCATGGGAGAATTTAAAAATAAATTTACTAATGAGGCCAAGAATTCAGAATCACCAATACTTCAGAACTAATAATAACTGCCTTCACTTGATTTTATTCTATAAGATAAATCCTATGATCAAGTTTCAATTTTAAATTCTTACAATTTTAAATTCTTAAATCCTTATGAAGAAGCATCATTTGGAGGGAGCAGTTTTCATAATTTATCATCCATCAGCTTTTTTTTAAAGATTTTATTTATTTATTGGACACAGAGAGAGAGAAAGAGAGAGAGAGAGAGATCACAAGTAAGCAGAGAGGCAGGCAAGCAGGGAGGGAAGCAGGCTTCCTTTTGAGCAGTGCCCGATGTGGGGCTGGATCCCAGGACCCAGAGACCATGACTTGAGATGAAGGCAGAGGCTTAACCCACCACCCACGTGATGAGAGAGCCACTCAGGTGCCCCTCATCCATCAGTCTTAATTGATTGGAGGAAAATGTGTGGAGGAATAATGCCTTAGGGAGCTAATCTCTCTAAAGAATTTTCAAGTCTTTACCCCTTGAAGGTTTTTGTAAAGTTCTGATAGCCTCTAAACATCTAGTGGATTTCTACAGAGACAGGCCTGTTAAAACCTGTCTTCAAACCAGGAATAGAGCTTGAAACATACCAGTCAAGGGCAACTTTGAGTCTTTTAAGGAATTTATCATCATTTCTTTCTTTTTGGTTAATATCTGAAATAGTTCCATATTACACTTGCATAATTTCTCCAGAGCTGACTTTGAAGGAGGCATTCAGTTCCAGCTAGTTCCATATTTTGGCAAGAACTATACTTCTATATAAAAAAAAAAAACATATTTTAGGGCACCTGGGTGGCTCAGTGGGTTAAAATCTCTTCCTTCGGCTCAGGTCATGATTCCAGGTTCCTGGGATTGAGTCCTACAGTGGGCTCTCTTCTCAGCTGGGAGCATGCTTCCATTCCTCTCTCTCTGGCTGCCTCTCTGCCTTCCTATGATCTCTGTCAAGTAAATAAATAAAATTTTTAAAAAAACATATTTTATACCAGTTATCCATGTTTATTAACTAAGATATCACAATACAAATAATACAAACAGTTGCTCTTTATTAATACCTTCAACCAAGATCAAAAAATATGTCATATTTTCTCCAAAAATTTTATATCATCTGATAGGTCAGATATATATATAAATTACTTTTAAAGTTTTAAAAATATCAGCAAATATTTTCATTTAAATGCAAATTTGAAAAAAAATCTACTTTTCCAAACACGACTTTTTATCCTATTTATTTTGAATTTTGTCAACAACTGATAAAATGTTTAGCGAGACTATAAATGTTAGATCGAAAAAAATGATTAATAGATGTAGGTTCAAATTATTATGTTCCATTAAAAATGATTTAGTCTTTGATGAACATCTGTTTGGTAATATGTTGTATCCAGATATAGTAAATTAAAGACATATATAAAATTATAGGGAAATGACATCTTCCGTTCCATTATGAGTAGAGCTTTTAAAATGCTATTTGTCACAACCTGTCATCTTGTCATTATGTAGTATTATGTAGCAATTAAAAAATGTATACTCTTCACTTAGAAGTCTTTTAGAAATCTAAAATATGACTTTCTATGGTTTGTGTCTCCATATTGCTTTATTGCCAGTTAAAACAAATCCACATGCTTTGATTCAAAGGTAATAAATTCCTCTTATTTGGAAAAAGGATGTTTATTTTTGTTCTCTCACCCTTAGCAGGTGGTTTCATTTTAGCACACTTCAGAGTTATAATTTCATGCTTATTAAAAATATTTATTTTGATCTACATAGATGAATGAAACTTTTATTTTATTAAATTATTTGCCAAAAAATCTGTGAGTTTTAAAAATGTATTTCCTTTGAAGGGTTATTTTAGAGCATTCAAAGAGGATCTAAGAGTGTGGTATTATGCAGTTTTTAAGTAGGTATGAAATGGTTAATTATAGGATTGTTTCTTTAGGCTTATGTATATTGTCCATTATATGCTATAAAATATTTTGAAAGTAAATTTAAAGTATGTTTTATGTAGTTTATTTTTTGGAAAAAATATTGAAATGACTTATGAAATTCAGTATACTCTCAACATTGATTTATTTTGAAATTTACCAGTTGTCTACTGAACTATTATATGGCAGATATTACTTCAGACTACACTGGTAAATGAAATACTTGGCTTTGTAGAACTTTTATTTTAATGGGTGAGACAATTCAAAGCTATAAACCTTAATAAAAATGGCATAGTGCATTCAAAAAGGAAGAGTACAATGGGGAAAAAGAAAAATTCGATCAGGGTGAGAAAAATCAAGGTTGCTAGGCAGGGGATGGGGAGTTAAATCTTTTAATAGAAAGATCAGGGTAGTTACAATGAAGCTGACAATTGAACAAATGTATGGAAAGGTGATGAATTTGCGCAGAACTATCAGCAATAAGGTCACTCCAGACAAAGGAATTGGCTATCTTGAAGGCCATAAGGTTGGATCATGCCTGGCATATCTGAGGAATAGCAAGGAGGCCACTGTGAGTGACTGAAGAGTAGCAGGGAAAGAGGTCACAGAGGTTAAATGAGTGGCTAGATCATGTAAAAGCTTCGAAGTCATTGTAAAACTCTGGCTTTTATATTTGGAAACTTACTGTGTGATAGAATTTTTGCTAATAACTGAGAGTTCAAATGTCCATAAAATTTCAAGGATTCTTATTCTAGTAAGACAGAATAAAGAGAAAGAGTTCATATTTTCACATGGTGTAACAAATGCTCAGAGATGCAAGTGTAGGAAGCTATGGGAGCACAGAAGAAGGCACTAAAATCACACCATATATTTGATGACTGTGACTATATATAAATTTGTATTTTCTAGATTTTTTGTAGTCATGGAATCACACAGTATATACTATTCATGGCCTGGATTTTCTTTTCTCGGCATCATTACTTTGAGAATCTCCAATTGTCTTTGCTCTATTGATGGACATTGATGAACATTTCCACTGTTTTCAATTTTTAAAAATAAAGCTGCTATGAAATTCACATACAAGTCCTTGTATGAACATAGGGATTGTTTCTCTTGGTGAAATGCCTAGAATAAAATGGCTATTTGTGTAACTGCAACATATTTTTCATTTAAAAAAATTTTGAAACTATTTTCCAAAGTGGTTGTATCATGATATATGCCAACAACAGTTTAGATTTTTTGTTTCTTCTCAATCTAGCTCAGACCAAGTACAATTAGCCTTTATAATTTTAGCCATTCTAATAGATATGTAAGCATGTCTCATTATGATTTTAATTTTTATTTCTTTAATGTTTAAATGTTGAGAAATTGGCCATGTGCTTATAAGCCATCCATATACTTTTGGTGACATGTCTCTTCCATTATTTCCTTCACATGTAAAATTGGATACTCTGTTTGGTTATTAGTAAGGTTTTTTATTTTTATTCATTTTTAAATAATCAGAGTAGATGTCCATTATCAGATATTTAATTTGCAAATCCCTTCTCCATCTTTACGGATTCTCAATGGAGCTTTGATAGCTGTGTCTTTCAAGAAATATGCTACTTCTTTCCTGGTACACGGAGGTATGACTAGAACATTATCAATGTTGACCTTTGCAAAGAAAATCATGGCTTAAGATATATGTAGTCTGCAGTTGTTGGGAGTGTTCACCATCCTTGCCTCTAACTCATCTCTCACTGCCCACACATTCAGGTATAGGGGAATATTGATTGACAAAATATTAATTGCCAAATAACACTAGTTAGAGAATAAGAAAAATGCAGGCACCTGATTATATAATATTCCTTAAATAAAATATGTTTTTATAAGTGCTATTGGAAGTAAATTCCTCAATACTTTAATCACACAGAATGATGGAATCCTAGATTTTTTTTCCTTGTATTTACTAAGAAAATGATCATGCCTCAAGTATATTAAAATGGAATAGGGAAAATTAAAAATTGCTTTAAGTCGATTTGCGTGTGTTGTGCGTATGTGAGAGAGAAAGTGAGAGAGAAAGAGAAAGAGAGAAAAAGAGAAAGGGAAAGACAGAGAGGTGGCTGCAGTGAATTGATGAGTTGCAGGATAGATTTTAAAGTTTTTTCTTTTGCTTTCTACATTTCCTTTTCCTTAGGTTCAAGAGAACAATCAGTAATATCTCAGATGCCTGCTGGTAACATCAGCAGAAAGAGTTAGAGGTTCCTAGAAAATTAAAGAAGAGATATAGTTTTCCTGACATAAGAAAAGTCATTTTTTGTCCCCAGCTATTTTCAATGATCTATACCCCACCTGTGTACTTGCCCCAGCACACTTCTTCCAAAAATTCCTGGGAGGTTCTTACAAAGAAATGCAAAAACCTCACTCCTAAGGATTTTGAGGGAACAAGGCAATGGGAAAACTAACAGTCACCACCAGACCAGGAAATAGCCTAAGCTATTGAGACAATAAATCAGTGGTAAAACTCCTAGTGCTATTTCAAAAGCAATCAAGGCCTTTCATTCCTTGTCCCAGAAAATGAGCCCAAGACCCCATCTAGTTTCTATCTGCTCTTGAAGCCTGCAGAGTTCCTTTCCCTTGTCCAACAGTTACCTCTGCTTTATTCTAACGTTGAAGTTTCTGCCCTCGGTGGAATACAAGCTTCATTCAGGTGAACATGCAATACATATTGCACAAATACATATGTGGATGTGCATGCAGCCACAACCTTATGACCAACCATACACGGGATAATAAAACTCTCCCTTCTGAGTATTCATCTTAAATACTAAATAAAAATCTCTCTCCTGTTCAAACAGTCAAGGCTTTGGAACTTATTCCCTGTGAACTCCTTGTATGTTGTAAACAAAGATTCCTTTGTTTGATAACTCCACCTGTTTCTGTGATTCACCAAAGACTGACCTCAGTTAGTTCAGTTACTGTAATGTAATATCAAGCATATCTAGTTAGTTGATCATTTTGTTCAAGTCTTACATATCTTACCAATATGATGACCATTTGTCTATGTAATCTTAAAATAAGGGTGTTGAAATTATTTTCCATTTGTCGTCCAAGGTAGAAGTTATGATTTTTGTTCTTAGTTTTTCCCTATATATCCCCAAATCTGTTGTTACGTATTAAAATTCAAGAATTATTATACTCCCGGGGCGCCTGGGTGGCTCAGTGGGTTAGGCCGCTGCCTTAGGCTCAGGTCATGATCTCTGGGTCCTGGGATCGAGTCCCGCATCGGGCTCTCTGCTCAGCAGGGAGCCTGCTTCCTCCTCTCTCTGTCTCTGCCTGCCTCTCTGCCTACTTGTGATCTCTCTCTGTCAAATAAATAAATAAAATCTTTAAAAAAAAAAAGAATTATTATACTCCCTGATGAATTCATCCTTTTACTCTTCTGTAATTTTGACTTGATCTTTATGTCTGATAATGAAATTTGCTTTAAAATCACTTTTCATTATCTTGATATAACCACCAAAGTTATAGTGTGATTAGAGTTAATATAGCATATTTTTTCTTTTACTTTTTAAAGCACTTCTATATTGAATCCTGACAAAGAAACAAAACAGATTTTTAACTCTGGAAGCATCTTTCTAAATTATCCTTTTTTTTTTTTTAATGAAGCAGTAGCAATTTTTGTTAAGGGACCTAAACTGAAAGTAGGTTTAGAAATTTATTTATTTTTTTATTTATTTAGTAAAAGATTTTATTTTATTTATTGACAGCAAGAGAGAGAGAGAGAGAGAGAAGAAGCACACAAACAGGGGGAATCATGTGCAAAGGGAGAGGAAGAAGCAAGCTCCTTGGGGTGCAAGTAGTCCCATGCAGGGCTGGATCCCTGTACACTGGAATCATGACCTCAGCCAAAGGCAAACATCTGCTTAAACAACTAAGTCATCCAGGCACCCCTAGAAAATTAAAAAAAAAAAAAGGCCTTTTAAAACATTTTGTTTCTTTCTTGTTTTTTTTTTTAAATATTTTATTTATTTGACAGACAGAGAGACAGGAAGAGGAACTATAAGCAGGGCAGAGGGAAAAGGAGAAGCAGGTTTCCCACTGTGCAGAGAGCCTGATGTGGGGCTTCATCCCAGGACCCTGGGATCATGACCTGAAAAGAAGGGACACTTCTTGGAGGAAGCCACCCAGACACCTCTTTTCTTTGTTTTTAATATATGGCAACTGATGCTTCCCAGCCACGAGGAGCATATTACCCATTGATTAAATCTTTGATAACAACCTATTTAAAAAGGTGTGTAAATATATACTTACTCAGATTTATACACTTTGTGTTTTCTTCATAGTTTGGGGCTGGACCCCATGGTCACAACACTGCTTCCAGTCTTTGCCTTCCCATCTTTTGATACCAGGTATTTGGTCAGCAAAGCAAATTAGTATCAAAATTGATAAGCCCTTGGCACCATATCTCTGGAGCAGGGCTTGCTCTTAGCCAAGGCCCAGAGCAGTTGACCTCCCCTCACTAGTGCTATAGCCCCAAGGACTAGGTCCCTGCCACCAGAACTCAGTCTTACATGTTATGCTAAGCAGACAAAACCAAACCAGGAAAGCTCCGACAGCTTTCACTGGCCTGCCTCATCTCCAACTCTCTCGACGTCTAGGCAGTACCAGATGACAGGGAGGGGTCTTGGTCCAACATATGGGAGGGAAGGAAGTAGCCACGAGCAAGTACCTGCCTCTCTGTTCCTTTCTTTCATGAGCAGGTTGTAAGGAGGAGGAAGAGGAAGGGGAAGAGAGGTGAACTTCAAGGGGTGAAGGCCTCAGGTAGGCAGCTGGCTCCTGCCAGTAGGAAAGGGACAAAGGAGAAGGCAGTGAGTCTTGCAGGGAGGGTGGGGGGTAAGGGTTACAGCTTATGACGGAATCTGGACAGGAGTAATAGGGATACTAGTCATTTGAGTCCACCATTGGCAAGCTGGGCTGGGTGTCAGGGCAGATAGGCCTCCCTGGGCAACGGCACATGAGAGAAGGTGGAATTCTTCTCTGAGGAGCAGGTGAAGCTTTGGGTGTTGGGAAAGCATAGACAGTATTGTTCCAGGGCCAAGGACAGGTCCGGGTACTCCTGGTTGGAGGTCAAGGCCACAGTATGATCCAGGTCTTCTACCAGCAGCTTGAAGGTACCACATGCCAGCCACCCCTCATTATTGTGTATAACTCTCTGGTGCACTTATTGGCTTATCCATCAAATGACTCCTTCAGCAGCTTGAAAACCACCTCCACAGGCACTCCAGGATATGGGAGGCTTCCAGAGTGAAAATTTTGCACAGGATCACCCCCAAAAGACCAGAAGTCACTCTGGTGGATGTAGATCTGGTCAAACATGGCCTTAGGGACCATCCACTTCACAGGCAGTCCACTGTTGGTTCTCATTTTATAGTAACTGATGTGGTGATATCTCTGGCAAGGCTGAAGTCTGAGATCTTCATCATGTTGTCCTTTGTCACCAGCACTTCCCTGGTGGCCAGGTCTTGGTGTATGCACTTCTTGGAGGCAAGGTACTCCATGCCTCAGGCTACCTGGTAGGCAAAGTATACCGGGTGCTTGGAGGAGAGTTGCTCTGCTGCATTGTGGCTGATATTGTAACAGTACTCCAGGTCAGGAGGCCTCTGGGCCTGCAGGTACTCCTGTATGTTGTCTTTGGAGGCATATTCCATGATAGTGTACGAAGGACCATCCTGTGTGCAGGACCCAGCAGGTTGATGGTGTCCTTGTGCTGTCCAATCATCTTCATCATCTCCATTTCTGAGATTAGGTTTGACAGGTCTTTCTCTGCTGCATCTGACTTCAACATCTTCACAGACACTTTAGTCAAATGGTTGGATTTGTCTTTGTCCAGCCCAATGGCCTCCTCCAACACCACCTGCCCAAAGTAGGCCTCTCTTAGGGGTCTGCCTAAACTGCCTAAAACCAGCCTGCCTCAAGGCAGTTATGAACTCTAGATTATCCTCAAAAACATTAAACCACAAGCTAAAAATTCTCTTCACTAGGTCTCTGTCGCAGGTCTAATTTTCTTATCTTTCATCATTTATCTTTTTCCTAATTCTTATTTTCAGTATAGTTTATTTGGCTTCCAGGTGTTTCCCCGGGTTTCTGTATGCTGTTTCATAGGGAAGAATTATCCTGTCATAAAATTATTTCTTGAGCATTCATTACATCTCTCGGTTAAAATGGGTTCTTTTATGGTATTGATTCATTTGAGTTTTCTCAAAATGGGAAGAATTTTCAAAATGGTGTTTTCCTCAAGGTTCAGAGTATGTCTTAGCCTCATCTTTACTCTTTTTGAAATTCACTTTTCAAATTCTTGTCCCTCTTTTTATCTTTTTAAATTAAAATGTTTCCTTTTACTATTTTTTTATTTGAGTGTAGTTGATAGTCAGTGTTACATTGGTTTCAGGTTTTCAATATCTCCATACATTATTCTATGATCACTACAAATATAGCCACCATCTGTCACCATATAACACTATTATAATATCATTGACTATATTCTCTACACTGTCCCATATCTCTTTTTAAAATCTCTGATTTTTATGTTTTCTGTTATTCCACTTTTCGACCTCATTTTACTTGGTTACTTTAATAAAATATGCCTGATTACACACTCTATGCTGAAAACCATAGCATTTGATTTATAGTAGTCTCCTATTTCTTCTTCTTCTTCTTCTTCTTCTTCTTCTTCTTCTTCTTCTTCTTCTTCTTCTTCTTTCTTCTTCTTAATTAACATATAATGTATTATTAGCCCCATGGGTACAAGTCTGTGAATCGCCAGGTTTACACACTTCACAGCACTCACCACAGCACATACCCTCCCCAATGTTCATAACCCCACCACCCTCTCCCTAACCTCCCCCCCCCCCGGCAACTCTCAGTTTGTTTTGTGAGATTAAGAGTCTCTTATGGTTTGTCTCCCTCCCGATCCCATCTTGTTTCATTTACTCTTTTCCTGTTCCCCAAACCCCCCACATTGCACCTCCATTTCCTCATATCAGGGAGATCATATGATAGTGACTTTCTCTGGTTGACTTATTTTGCTAAGCATAATACCCTCCAGTTCCATCCATGTCAACGCAAATGGCAAGATTTCATTTCTTTTGATGGCTGAATAGTATTCCATTGTGTGTGTATATATATATATATATATATATATATATATATATATATATATATATTTCATTTGTTGATGGACATCTAGGTTCTTTCCATAGTTTGGCTATTGTGGATATTAATGCTATAAACATTTGGTGCACGTGCCCCTTTGGATCATATACAGTCTTCTTTACCTCTATCAGAACCCCAGGAAGCTTTATTTATTTATTTACTCACATAAACAGATGATCCAACACAACGTTTTTTGATGTTCCAATGTATTATAATGTCTTACCGCTTAACACTATGCTTACTGCTCTCTTTCACTGTCTGACTAAATCCTCATCATCACTATGCCATTTAATGAGAAAGAACATTTGAACTCAGAGTTCTCTCCATATCAGGGAATGAAGACTCTACCCTTCTGTTTGTGCAGGTAAAATAAATGTTGATGTCTGTCCTGCACATACCCCATCCTGTTCACCAGAATATTCACCATCAAAATATATACACAATGAAAACCATACCTCACCACTTCTATTACCACCCAGCATGCTAAAAACACCATCATATGTTCCTGAATTATTGACTTGATTGATAACCCCACTTCCACACATACTGCACTCCTTTCTCCATGCAAATTTATTTTGGTACAGAATTTAACCTAAAAATCAAGTCATATGATTTTATTCTGCTGTTGAAAGACTTTTGGTATCTTCCCCTTTCATATTAAATAAAAACTGAAGGCGTTTCAATGTACTAGAAGGTCATACATCAATACGTTCTTCCTCTCTCCACCACTATGAACTCCTCATTGGCCTCCTTGCTTTTCCTCAAAAGTAACAGACAAGCTGTTCACACAAAGGCTATATACTTACTTGCTCTGCCTAGAGCAATCTTTTCCTTTAATATTTGTATAACACTCTCCTTCACTTCCTGGGTCTTTGTGCAAATAACATCTCATAAATGAGATATAACCACCCAAAACAAAATAAAATTAACTTTCATCCCAGCATTCCCCAATGGCTTTTACCTTTCTTGTATTTCTTTGTATCACTTATCACCATCAACCATCAATCATTATTCTATTACTGGTTTATTTTCTTATTTGAGACAGAGAGAGAGAGAATTGGGAGGGTGCGCAGAGGAAGAAGAAAACACCCCACTGCCTAGAAAGCCTGCTGGGGAGTTACATCCCAGGACCCTGAGATCATGACCCAAGCCAAAGGCAGTCACTCAATGGACTGAGCCACCCAGGTGCCCCTCTATTATTGGTTTATTTCACTATTATATTTCAAAAGAATGTGAGCTCTTTGTGGTCAGGTATTTTATATGTTTTATTAATTGAAGTATTCTCAGAAAGGTAGCTGGCAGATTGTAAGGGCTCACTAAACTGTATTTTGTTGTTATTATTGGGCTCCTTTATGGGCTTTACCTCTTACGCTAGAAGTCTATCCTTCAGATGTAAGCGATAAGAATAGAGCCCTGCTGCCTGTTCAAATGTGTAAAAAGCCTGTATTAAGTGGATATTTTAAAAGCTAAATGAATGGCTTAATAGTTGTATATAGGGGAAAAGGGAACATATTTTCCACAGTTTAGAAGTGGAGTTCTTTTATAGAGTTCTTGTACAAGCCTACACTATGGAACGATAATGGGCAGTTGTACATTACAATTATACAAACACTTTGGTAATTTATATCCTTTTTTTGTAATTCTTGACTGGATCATTTAATTCCTTAGGAGCATTATAGCATTTCAACTTTTCATGTTCAATAAACTTATTGGGGTTGCTACCTTTTTTATTCAAATGGAGAAATAGTCATGATTTAATCTAAATAAAGTGTTATTGATTGTGTTGTTTTCTAGGAATGAGTCGCACATGCTAGTTTAAAAGTTTTGTTAAATTCCCAAGTCTGTCACTGATAAAAGCCTTTTGTAGATTAGTAACTTGATCAAAACGGAAAAGTTATGTATCACCTATTGTTATACTATCTTTGTTTCCATCTTGCATTGTAATAACACCCATCTTAACTCTATTTAAGACAAATCATTGCCAGATGGATTTCTGGCATTGATTGCAGGATATGAAATCTAGTATAACTAAAAGTTTTTGGTTTTAGTAGCATATAAATCAATTTAGAAAAATATATGTATTTGAATATAAGATAAAGTTTTAAATTATTTGGCAATAATAAACTAAACTTTTTTTTTGTAAATTTTGATTTTCTAAAATTTCATTGAGCTCTCTTGCAATAAGAAACAAGTTACAAAAAATTAAGGTTTATTTACCCCAATTCAAAATTATTAGGAATATAATCATAGAGGTTGAAGTATTTAAAATATTGAACCCAAAATGTTTTATTAGGTAAATTCATGAATGCTGAGCATTCACTGTTAAAATATACTAATAACATTGATAGACTTGTAGAAGCCTAAAATCAAATATTTATTAAATATTTATATCCACATCTTTTCATAGCTTGGTAATTCATTTCTCTAGCATTAAATAATATTCCATTGTTTGCATGTACTACACTTTCTTTGACCTTTCACTTATGGAAGGATATCTTGGTTGCTTCCAAGCTTTTGTCAGTTATGAATAAAACTACTATAGACATCTTTGTGGGTATAGATTTCATCTTCTTTGGATAAATACCAAGAGCTGCTACTGCTGAATCATCTGGCAAGAATATGTTTAGTTTTGTAAGAAACTGCCAAGTTGTTTTCCATTCTTTATTCTCAATACACATGGAAGAACATTCCTGTTGCTCCACATCCTCACCAACATTTCGTGTTCTGTTGTCAGTGCTCTGGATTCTGGGTATGTACTGGTGTCTCTTTTTTGTTTTAATTTGCATTTTCCTGATGACATATGATGTGAAGCATCTTTTTATATGCTTATTTGCCATCTGTAATATTTTCTTTGGTGAGGTATCTGCTAAGGCCTTTGGCTCATTTTTAATCCGGTCTTTCCCCCATTGTTGAGTTTTTAGGGGTCTTTGTGTATTTTTGATTAACAGTCCTTTGCCAGATGTGTATTTTGCAAATTTTTTCTCATAGTCTGTGCTTTGCCTTTTCATTCTCTTGGCATTGTGTTTCACAGAGTAGACATTTTTAAATTCAGTGCTTGTGCTTTTGTAGCTAAAGTTATTGCGAAAACCAAGGTCATTTAAATTTTCTTCTATATTACCTTCTACATGTTTCATGTTTAGGTTTATAATCCAATCTGAGTTCATTTTTGTGAAGAGTGTAGGATATCTGCCTGGATTTATTTTATTTTATATTTTTAGATTTAGCTTCACCATTGCTACAGAACCATTTGTTTAAAAGATTGTATTTTGCTCTCTTGTATTGCTTTTGCTTTTCTATTAAATATAAAATATAATTGATAATATATATTCTGTTGCTTTAATCTAGTCTCTCTGTGGTATTACAATATCATGCTTACAATTATCGTTATGGTAAACTTTTTTTTAAGATTTTATTTATTTATTTGACAGAGAGAGAGATCACAAATGGGCAGAGAGACAGCCAGAGAGAGAGATGAGGAGAAGCAGGCTCCCTGCTGAGCAGAGAACCCAATGCGGGACTCGATCCCTGGCCCCTGGGATCATGACCTGAGCCGGAAGGCAGAGGCTTAACCAACTGAGCCACCCAGGCGCCCAATCGCTTTAGTAAACTTTGAAGTCAGTCCTCAGTCTTTGTTCTCCTTCAACACTATGTTGACTATTGTGAGTCTTTGCCTCTCCATATAAACTTTAAAATAAGTTTGTTAATATTAAAAAAAAGAACTTGCTGGAATGCATTAATTGTATAGATAAACTTGGAAACCAGTGACCTCTTGAGCTTAGCAGGAGATAGACCATGGACATCAGTTGTCACAGTGGTGCCTCTGGCAGAACCTATTGCAAATCCCTAGGCAAAATGAGACCTCAAGGATCTGAGAGAATGTCTAAGAAGTACTTGATACATCCCTTGGGTATGGTTTATTGAAGTGTCCACCTGTCTGAAAGCTGGGGAATCTAGATAAGGGAGGGAAAATTAGTTATGATAAAACATATCAACAAACATCAATAAATTTTGTAAAACTAATTGTCATGGCTCATATACAATATGACCAACAGAGGGAACATCAGAAGGAAAGCATCAGTTATGTTTATTGTGAAATTTTTTATTCAAAATAAAGCAATGTGAGGGGAAGACACAATGAGAAAATTACCATTTTTTAAATGGTAAACATCTTACAAAATGGAATAGGTTTTATATTCTAAGTAGTATATTGAAAAGTAAAACATTGGGGCGCCTGGGTGGCGCAGTGGGTTGGGCTGCTGCCTTCAGCTCGGGTCATGATCTCAGGGTCCTTGGATTGAGCCCCGCATCGGGCTCTCTGCTCCGCAGGGAGCCTGCTTCCCCCTCTCTCTCTCTCTCTCACTGCCTGCCTCTCTGCCTACTTGTGATCTCTGTCTCTCAAATAAATAAATAAAATCTTTAAAAAAAAAGAAAAGAAAAGTAAAACATTAAAAAATAAAATTTCAATGAAAAAAATTATTTAATTTTTAAAAAGGTTAAAAATAGCAGAACCATTTTTCTTATAACTGGAAAATACACTGTATATACATCTATCAAAATAACTTGTCATGGGGGAGCCTGGGTGGCTCAGTAGGTTAAAGCATCTGCCTTCAGCTCAGGTCATGATTCCAGGATCCTTGGATCGGGGCTCTCAGCTCAGCAGGGAGCCTGCTTCCTCCTCTCTCTCTCTGCCTGACTCTGCCTTATTGTGATCTCTGTCAAATAAATAAATAAAAAATTTTATAATAAATATTTGAAAAATAACTTGCCATGTCTGGAATCAGGAGCATATGGAAATAATAATATCTGAGGACAATACTTCTGCCATGTTTTGTGCCTTGCTAATATTTTTAAACAGTCAGGCAAATTTTAGCCTTATTGAAATACCTGCTAAGATACCTGCAGTGCCTTTTGGAGACCTATGACTATAAAAATTAATTGCAAATATTCAAAATGTTTACTATGGTGTCACTATTTAGGGCCACCACCAAGTATGTTCAGAAGTAAGCATAACTGTTACTCTTCCATAAGGCAAAAGGGCATATTTTCAGGAGTTCCATCTGCTGTACCAGGAGGTGAATCAAGTAATGATTTTTGTCTATAAAATAATTCACTTTTCAATCTAACATTCCTCATTCCACATTATAATAATAAAAACTAGGAGGAGACTAAAACAAACAAACAAATACAACTACAACAACCAGCTTTTCCTACAGTGGAAAAGTAAATATAACCTTAGGTGTAGCCTGAAATTTATTTTTAAATATTTTAAGATAAACGTTTTTGTTAGAAAACCATATATTTTATATTACTAAGAAATAACAGGCAACGTTTTATGAACTTCTAAAAAGTCTAGTTACTTGTATTTATCTATTAACTCATCTCTTTATGAAGTAGAACATGATCACACCTCTTGTATCTACCCAAGTTTGTATGCTTTGGTTGTTTTATGTTTGCTATTTCCTTGCTTAATTTTTACAATATTTGATACATAATAGTATCTTTAAGTCCATCTATGATTTCACAGAATTTGTTTGAACTTCTTAAAAATGTACCATACTTTTTGCACTGTCCTTGTTTTACTTCTCTATTAGCTTTCCAAGTTTTATTCACTTTAGAGTGTGTAGCTATCATTTATTTTTACTCCTCCATAATGCTATGTTTACAAATTTGTATTTATCTGTACTTTTAAAAATATCTTAATTATATACCATTTCTCATCTCACGTAACACTCATGTTACTTCTACACTTATCAGATATTATGTAACTGAAAACCACAACTCAGCAACAATAGAACACCATTTTTCAAAATTAAATGGCTTACCAGAATTCTTTAATTCTATCCTTTATTTGTATTAGATGACCCTTTATTCTGGTATTTGGCATTGTTCATATGGAGGAAAGCTTATAAGTTGATATTCCATAAATAGAAGGATTTTTATGATCGATTAATTATTTTCATTTAGAATGCATAGAATATGGTTGATTTAATATTTCTTTCTTACTCTCTGCCTGGAACATAGTGCTATCTATGCAATAGCCACTAAAATATTAAGTTAATTACCTAGACTTTAAACTGCATATTAATAGGAATAGCATACAGAACTCTTCTCAGATTGGGACACCTGGGTGGCTCAGTCAGTTAAACGCCTGAGCCTTTAGCTCGGGTCATGATCTTAGGGTCCTGGGACTCAGTTCTGCAACAGATTCCCTGCTTAGCCAGGAGTTTGCTTCTCCCTCATCCTGCTGCTCCCCCTGCTTGTGCTCTCTCTCACTCTCTCTCTTACAAATAAATAAAATTAAAAAAATAAATTCTTCTCAGATAGCTAATATAGAATATCGTCTTTGTATTCATCAAAGGGAAAGTGCCATATAATAATGAAATCCAGACTACTTCAAATTCATTTTTTAACCAGTAAGAAAGTACTGGAAACAAGCCAAAAATGTCTTCAATGAATTAAAGAAATAGATTGATTTTCAATATCTTAATGTTTCTAATGTTAAATTGCAAGATTTTTATACTAGATATCAGTGTAAATATTCATTATACAAGGATATTCTAAAAATAAACCTGAGAAAACTACTTGACATATATGATGACAAAAACCAATGTCAGTTTGGGTAAAACTTACAACACCTACCACCTGAAACTCTTGTTCTATATGGTGCCATCTTGTGATGCTGGGCAGCGGCAGTGAGCCACAGCTTCCAGTCAGCTAGAAGATTACAGGGGTGAACACCTGATATTCTTACAAGCATTCTATATATAGAATATATATATAGAATATATATATTCTTCTTTTTTTAGTGTAATATTTAATAAATTGCATGTGATATTTGATACTTTGTTATAAAATAGGCTTTGCTTAAGATGATTTTGCCCAAATGCAGGCAAATGTAAGTGTTCTGAGTATGTTTAAATAAGCTTAAGGTAAGCTATGATATTTGATAGTTTTGGGGTATTAAATGCATTTTCAATTTTTTATGTGTTTCTCTGTACATAGCCCCCTTGTAAGCTGAGGAACATCTCTATATGTATATGTAGCCTTGGTATGGCTTACATATTATTGGCATGAAACATCTAGAACAGTACGTGTGCCATAGAATTGTCTACAACATCAAACAAGTTTCTTGAAAACTTGTGCCAAAGGGGTTATGTCTTTAAGGATTCTTATTTCAGAAGGGTTCTCTCAAACGTAAGATTTTTCAGAAGTTAAGTGAAAATCTGACCAAACTAAACATTTTTCCATTTTCCCTAGTGAGCAAAGATAGCTAAAATCTATCTGCCATTTTCAACACTGTACTCAACGATTGTAATTCTAATTTAAGAACAGATTATTTATATCAAAACCACATGTTGGCCTAATCTTATACAATATTCATAAGTCACACTCAGACCCTTGGACACTTTTATTTGTTGAGTCTATATGGTACTACGGACATTCATCTTTTTTGACCTCATAGCTTCATGTATGTCTATACTTTTGAAAATACATGCATCATAGTTCCATTGTAAAATGTCTGGGTTGTAAAATGTGCTATGCTATCAAAATGGTAATAGGAACATACAAATGACCTGATGTAATGAACTGGACCAGATTGCCAGATATCACATTGCATACCAGAAAGATTCAGTGGTAAGTTTTAAAATGGCCAGCTATACACTGACTGAATTATAACTCATTTAGCTTCTTTCTTTGTGTACAGTATTATACATTAGTCAGTATTATAGTAGATAAGTACTTTGGACAGATGTAAATATGCTGTAATAAAAAATGTTTTTCTTCTTTCTTTTAGTCCTTTTTACTTGTAAGACTAGCCACAAATACCACGCCTCCCCCAAAATAATTTGCAATCCAAATTTATCTCTAAATGAATTTATTGCACAGAAAAATATGTATATATATATATATATATATATACACTTACAGAAGACATGTTCAAAAATAGTTACACAACAGCAGGGCCCTAAATGTAAGCAGTATAGTTGTTTTGTTTTGTTTTGTTTTGTTTCTTTTAAAAAAAGAGGTTATGTGAAATATTAGGATTTTATTTCCAGGCGTAGTATTTCAAGACAGTTAACTACACCTATGGTGTCAACAGCCTCTTGTTGGCAGTATGATTTTATTGGCTCCATGGAATAACAGCAAGAATTTACTATTGCTTCTTTCTTTTATGACACACACAGAAAAAAAAAATTGACACATTTGCTCAAGACCAACCAGAATCATTTTAACCTATCAAAATTGATGGGAGGCCTTCACTGCCAAAGTCACTGCTGCGTTTTCACAATTCACTGCAGACAATTCACTCCCATTATGATAAAGGAGAGCAGAGTCATAATCAGGGAAGAAAGCTAGATTAATACTTGTAATTATCATTGAATATTTAGCCTGCTATAGGATTATTATTATTAGTGTCATTTGATAATTTTCTCTCATTTTATTAAACACAACTGTGAGTAATTACGCTACCTAATATTTCTCTGTATTGGCTGACTAGCTAGCAAACATTCATGAAAATATCCATTAGCCACACATATAAAATGCTGCATTATGATGCTGTTGAATCAGAACATACCACTACCTGATCCTGTAGCTCTTTGAGGATTTGCAAATCAATTAATTCTATGTTTATTGGATTCTTCCCATACAATTAGAAAATTTATAATCGAGTCCATGAACATTATTAGTTTTACCATTTTAAACCAGCAATCACACTTTGATTTTTACAACAAAAGCAGAAATATAAACACACACATTTGGATCAGTTTTCTCTTAGTCTGTCTGGACTTCAAAATCCTATTCCTCAAGATGATGCACACCAAAGTTCTGGATTAAACAAGAAATTAGATGGCACCTGAACACTTGGTTTAATATTCTCAAAAGGATTATGCAACTTCTTTCTTACAATATGACATTGTTTTACAAAGATCCACACTTTTATAATGTTAGTATTTTTAATAATCAATAAAGTCAATTAATCATGATTAAAAATCAAACATAAAAATTTCTACTTTTTGCTTTTGCCCCCTCCATTTAGAACTTATTTATAGCCTGATAATTCAAAGGTCCCTATGTTTATGAAAATCTGGACAGAAATAGCTCTAAGATCCCATTCAGAACTTGATATTAATCTAAGTCTTTTGGCTCCATTTATCCTGAGAGCAAAGAGTAGGACAAAGGATTTGAGTACTGTTAGTTTATCTGGGAGATTATCCAAGGTAGAAAAGAATGGGAAAGTGATACAGTGAAGAAGCAACTTTGTCAAAGAGGTACATTGTTGATATAATTGTTGTGGATAGAAAATGAAGGCTTGCTTTTACTGAAAGGTCCTGAGAAACTTCTTTAAGTTGTCCTCATGAAGACCTGAAAACTGACAATTTTACCTATGGTTCTTATTTCCACTTCACTGAGAGCTGTCCTCAGAGGACATTAACTCTCCTACACTTTTGGGTTGTGTTGGAGACATTCCAAAATGAGAGAGAGAACATGAGATCCTATCAGTGTTAAGTAACTGCAATTTCCCATGGAACTATCCACCACAGGTTTGGCTATGATCAGGAGTTGGGCCTTGATATCAGAGGGATTTGAGGCAGTATCATTTTAGGTTAATCATTATATCTGAAATTTCCAAAAACTTCAACTGATGAAACTTTGATTATAAACCTATAAATATAACAATAAATCTACAGTATTCAAATTATTTTCATAGAAATACACAAACAAAGCATCAACTGATTAATATTTAAATGTTACAAAATACTGAACTGAAAGAATTTGGTCATATAACAACGTGTAAGAAGTAGAGCTTAGGTTTAGGTTAGAAGTCAGGATGCATTTGGGACTCAGTTAAGAAATTGAATGGAGGGACGCCTGGGTGGCTCAGTGGGTTAAGCCGCTGCCTTCGGCTCAGGTCATGATCCCAGGGTCCTGGGACCGAGCCCCAAATCAGGCTCTCTGCTCAGCAGGGAGACTGCTTCCTCCTCTCTCTCTGCCTGCCTCTCTGCCTGCTTGTCATCTCTCTCTGTCAAATAAATAAATAAAATCTTAAAAAAAAAGAAATTGAATGGATGTCTGACTATCTTATAGGTTTGCTAAAAATCAGTGACTTTGTGTTCACGTGTGGCTATGCGGGAATTTTTAACTTTCTCTAAGAAGTTATTAGATTGATTATATAATGGCAGTAAAGGATGGGGAAAAGCAAAGTACAAACCCCATAAAGACAAAGACACTGAGTATGAGAAAAGAGTAATAGATAAGAAGAATCAATGCATTTGAGGAAAATGGGAATTGAAATACACAATGATTGTTGATTTTTTTAGATGCAGAAATCAAAACTAGCTTGCAAGAAGGAAATAACAGAAGACATGTTGTGAAAAGGCAGTAACGTGGAATAAAGGAGTAGGGAGAGCATATCAGGTAATTTGGATAGGAAGGAGTTAGGAGATAACTGCTTGATAAATTTTATATGGCCCACTTAAATGCACAGATTTCTCTTCTTTAATTTATATGGAGAACAGGGTGTCGTTTCTCTTCCCTTTTAGAGCACCCGAGGTGTACTCTTTCAGACTGAAAACCTGAAAAGCTCAGGACTCAGTTGCTTAAGCACAGCTGAGAGGACATATTTCAATTAAGATTTACAGTTTGCTGTAGGTAGTAGACTGTCAAAAGTGGTTTAACCATATTTTTCATTTAACAAGAAGACTACAGAGAGTGTTTTCTGGTGTTGGTTCAGAGTCTTAAGAAAGTCAAGTGAACTATCTTAGAGGTTTTCATGGCTTTTTATTCACAGTTGCAAAAATTGCTGTTGGAGTTCTCACTATTAAGCCCACATTTCTGGCAGAAAGATAGAGGTAAAAGAGAATGATATCTTGTACGACTGATACTTTGTCATATGGTTACAATGTAACTAGAAAAGAGACAATAAAATATTTGATGTTGTTTTAAGTTTCCTTGTTGTCAATCCCTCAGTGCTTTCTGATACTAAAGGAAAAAGTAGATGGATATTGACCTGGCAACTATCAACACCTGTCAGTCTCTCTTGGATAACCAATATCTCTATAATCTCTTCTTCCCAGTAAAAAAAAAATAAAATATATTCATAAACCACACTGTGCCATCTCAAGTTACTGCACCAAGATAAAATTACAATGATTTTCAGTTGTTCCAAATGGACAGAATACCCTTCCTTATGATATCATGTCTTATAAGATAGATAATTGGCTTGCTACCAATATACCCAGATGAGACTGTGGAAGAGACAGGAAAAAAAGAATAATATTTATTTATTCCTTGGGTTGACCCTGTTTACACAGATGCATTACTATTAGAAAAGGTTGGTTTGGGACATTGGAATGAATTTACTTAATGGGTCTGTATGTAATTGGGTTGGAGAAAATTTTTAATTTCTACAAAAATTATTAGAATTCTATCTTATTCCCTTTTGATAATTTTCACATGTTAACAAAGCCAACGTTTTTGTCTAGCAGACAAGATCTTAAATCCTAACAAAACTCAATTTTTTCCTTTTTTTTTTTTAAGTTTGAGAGCCTCATGTTCTCTCATGCTGCTTTAAATACAACTCAAAAAAACAAAAGGAGCTAAATGGGGCAGTAAGACCAGACTTTTTATTTTAATTTATTTATCTTATTTTTAATTAAAAAATTAAAGATTGTATTTATTTATTTGAGAGAGAGAGAGCATGAGTGGGGCAGGGGGATGTAGCTGCAGAGAGAGACTGAGAAGTATACTCCCTAATGAGCAGGAAGCCCGATATGGGGCTCGATCCCAGGATCCTGACTGAAATCATGACCAGAGACAAAGGCAGATACATGTGCAAAATCCCTTTTTTTCTGGGAAACAATACTTTACAAGAGATGTTTGAAAAAGTACTGGGGAAACAACTTTAATCAGAGATACAAAAATTTAATTGACTTCTGTAAAGCTACAGGGATCCAAATGATGGGAATCCCAGGCCGTTTAGGTTGTGGACCACAGAGTATTCTTCTTTGTAATATTTTATTTTCTTCCATGTCTACTAACTCCAGTCCAAGTTCACTGATCTCTTTTTAGATAGTGCAAAACATGGCAAAGAATACCAAACAAGTGCCCAATATTCTACATTTATTACATCATTTCTAACATATAGAAGTGTGTTATCAAGGCTGGTTCTGTGAACAAACCTAGTTATGCTAAAGTGTGTTTTGTTCTCCAAAAATTAAATTCATGATTATCACACAATTATAAAATACTTGTGTCAAGAATTTTTATTCAAAAATTAATAAGAGAAGCAGATATTAAAACTAGTTCACATGGTTATTTGGGATATAAGCAGAGTTGTGCAGCAGAAGTGCTCTGGGCCCATAATTTGGGTTATAGAATTTATGTTTTCTAATGAAAAATCACTAACTTGCATTATTGTTAACAAGAATCCTGTGCATTACCATCAGTTTTCTCCATTATAACCTCTTGCTCTACAGTTTGTAAATAACTTTGTCAATAGCAAGCTAATAAACGGGGTGACTCCAATGGATTGAGATAATCTCCAGAGTTTCTGCTACATAATGAACAGGACTCCATTGAAAGGACACCTAAGAGTTTATTTTGCCCAAAAATTTGATCACTTTTTTCACTGTCCTTACCTATTTTCCAAACCTAGTTCTTTTCAGTCTACAGACAACCCTGTATCTGACTGACTTGTTAATTCTGGGAATGTCTTGCAGATTAATTTGCTTGCCCGAGGTGGTTCCTCTAATTGATGTCTAAGAACCCTAATTAGTTAAGAAAACTTTTTTTTTAACATTTTCATTGCTATTTATTATTATTATTATTATTATTATTGCTAATATCTCTATTATAAATAATTCACAAGGGCATCTTTCTGACAAAAGACAAAGAGCTGGCTACTAGTAGAAAAAGTACATTTGACTCTGTCAGTGAAAGTGGTAAAGGGATTTGAGAAAATAAGGCAAAGCAGTGGAATTATGTGTTAAAACTTTAAATATTATAGACACATTTACTTAATTTCTAATACTGCTTATAATTAAAAAAGATGTTTTCCATGAACCACGCATTACAGCAAATATATTGTTTATACAGATTAAATTTTCATCAAAAGGGACGCCTGGGTGGCTCAGTTGGTTAAGCAGCTGCCTTTGGCTCAGGTCATGATCCCAGCATCCTGGGATCGAGTCCCGCATCTGGCTCCTTGCTCGGCCGGAGCCTGCTTCTCCCTCTACCTCTGCCTGCCATTCTGTCTGCCTGTGCTTGCTCTCTCGCCCACTCACTCTGATAAAGAAATAAAATCTTAAAATAAATAAATAAATTTTCATCAAAAAATTATAAGTGTATTTTTTTGTAGGATCATGATAAGCATTTTGCAGATGAGAAAAGTGAAATTTAGAAAAGTATGTCTCTTCAAATCCCTCATACAATATCTGGCCTAGATAGAAGGATATACTATCACAATTGAGGAAGATAATTGAGATTACTTAAAATGATAAACTTTACTGTATAGGGTTTTTTACAAGTTTGCCACAGATTCACATTTTTTAAAATATATATCTATTTGTGTAAAGAGAATGCACTGAGAAGTAAAAAGATAGTGATATATCAGTGCTACCAACTAATGGCTATAATATCATCACCTTATTTATGAACAATGAAACAGTGTGTAATATTTAAATAAATTTAAATAAATTCCTATTTATTTTATATATTTATAAATTTAAATGAATTCCTATTTATTTATTATTAAAGAAATTCCTCTAACAAACAGTATGTTTTGAAGGTTGCTAGCAGGAAAGTGTTGTACGACATGGAAGTAATCAGAAAATGTGATCTAAAATTCTGCTTTCAAGGGCGCCTGGGTGGCTCAGTGGGTTAAAATTCTGCTTTCAAGAAGCTATAACAGTAAGTACTGAGCATTAGCTATTATATGCTATGGATGAATAACTGAAATCTACATTTGAAACTATTGGTACACTATATGTTACCTAATTGAATTTTAAAAAGTTAATAAAAAAAACCACTATTTTATAAAACAATATTCCCAACAGGCTCTTTTGCTTTAAAATACTCACTTTGTTTCCTCTCCGAGAGAACACCAAATGGCGGATGACGCCGGTGCTGCGGGAGGGCCCGGAGGGCCCGGGGGCCCTGGAATGGGAGGCCGCGGCGGTTTCCGCGGTGGCTTCGGCAGCGGCATCCGGGGCCGGGCCGGGCCGGGGCCGTGGTCGGGGCCGGGGCCGAGGCCGCGGAGCTCGCGGGGGCAAGGCCGCGGACAAGGAGTGGATCCCCGTCACCAAGCTGGGCCGCCTGGTCAAAGACATGAAGATCAAGTCCCTGGAGGAGATCTATCTCTTCTCCCTGCCCATCAAGGAGTCTGAGATCATCGACTTCTTCCTGGGAGCCTCCCTCAAGGACGAGGTTTTGAAGATCATGCCTGTGCAGAAGCAGAAGCGCGCGGGCCAGCGGACCAGGTTCAAGGCATTTGTCGCCATCGGAGATTACAATGGACACGTCGGTTTGGATGTCAAGTGTTCCAAGGAGGTAGCCACTGCCATCCGCGGAGCCATCATTCTGGCGAAGCTTTCCATTGTCCCTGTGCGGCGAGGCTACTGGGGGAACAAGATCGGCAAGCCCCACACTGTCCCGTGCAAGGTGACTGGCCGCTGTGGCTCTGTGCTGGTGCGCCTCATCCCCGCCCCCAGAGGCACTGGCATTGTCTCGGCCCCTGTGCCCAAGAAACTGCTGATGATGGCTGGTATTGACGACTGCTACACCTCGGCCAGGGGCTGCACTGCCACCCTAGGGAACTTTGCCAAGGCTACTTTCGATGCCATCTCCAAGACCTACAGCTATCTCACCCCTGATCTCTGGAAGGAGACTGTGTTCACCAAGTCTCCCTATCAGGAGTTCACGGACCATCTTGTGAAGACCCACACCAGAGTCTCTGTTCAGAGGACCCAGGCTCCAGCTGTGGCTACTACATAGTTTTATACAAGAAAAATAAACTGAACTAAAGCTTGAAAAAAAAATACTCACTTTGTAATGAGAGTCATTACTTTTGTCTAGCCAAATCTTATAGCACTGTTTATCCCTTCCCTGCTTTATCCCTTCCCAGTATCAATAAAGGCTCACTTGGGTTACCTAGAAGCCATGAGAAAGCTTGTAATAGATCTGGCTGGTTTTCACCAGCAATTTGACCACCATGTGCACAGGGAAGTCTATTGATAAAGGCTTTATTGCAATAAGTTGCAAATACATGGATGATTTTGAATTCTCTTTCTTGAGGTCTTGTTTCATGATAATAAATTTAGGGTGGCTTATTGGAATGGATGTTATTAACATATCTTCATAGTTATAAGCACATGGAATTGTAAAATAGATGAATGAATGTGGCATTACTGACAACTGTCCTCATTTTGAAATCAAATTACAGTGTACTAAGATGAGGAAGCAAAGCAGATTTGGGATTAAGAGTGAAATAATTTTAAAAAGTATTAGGGGTATGATCGGACTATTGGGTAATTCAGTAGAAAAATGTCTACTGATTGAGATTCTGTGTTCCCTGATTTCAGAGAGAAGTTAAGATAAATAAGTAACACGAGGAGACTAGGAAGCCAAACATAAGTGATAATTTTGTGCCAGGGTGTGTATACATCTGTTTATCTTCTTGCTTTACCACTAAGGTTGCTCCTAGAGGAGAGTTTAAATATGTGTTGGAGCTAATCTCTGTGGATTACACAAGAAACCACATCCTACAGCTCTCCCTGAAACACCCCTTATGATTTCAATGTAATTTGGTTTTTGCATTTTTAGAAATAACAAAATACTTTGCAAACTCATCTACTTTATTACCATCACAAGTGAGTCAGCTGACTCCACATTTTAACACAGTGACAGTCACAGAGGAATGGAGGAATGAGTAGAGTTATCAATATATGTGCTTTTAAGAAGTATGACAGGGTAGCAGCTATTTCCAGGAACCAAAACATGGGTCAGCAGCTGTGCAGGAAAAGTGATGGAATAAATGACTCATTTCAGAGGAGTTCTATAACATATTAGTTCTATAATGTATCTTCAGCCCCCAATTACCCGCTTTGATCTAAAGATAAGGATTTACAGTTAAGGTCCCATTTATGATTTGACTGGTAGGGTCTGAATCATGTTTACTATTGTTTTGACTATTACTTGAAACCTATAGTAGTACTTGGGATATGTGTTGTGTATTCTGTGAACATGTGCTATTTTTAGATTAGATAATTTCTGTCTCGAACCCCTGTTCATTTGTTTGTTTTTGTTTATTTGATAGTGGTTTCAGTAAATGGATATATCTGAAAAATTGCAAAGCCACTATTAAAACAAGTTATTATTATATATAGCATGGAATTGCACATTCCTCCTTTGAATCCGACAGAGCTTCACCATATCCTTAACAATTTGGGAAAAACATGCTATTATTTTTCTTTATAAAATTTCTCCTGTTAGGCTGTGATGGTTGTCATCAGCAGTAACTCCTCTGAAGGCTTTGTCAAAAGAGTTGAAAAAATTGGAAAGGTGTGTGAATGAAGCTGTTTGTTGAATATAAAGAAAAGAGCATTGAAATACAATTCACACTCTTACTTCTCCTTCTATGCTTTCAGATGTTTGTCATTTGAAAATTTTGCTTCTAGAAGAGATGCCCTATATAATTCTTACTTTAAGGAGCAAGTTGCTTTTATAATTTTTTTATTATTCTACCATTCCAGTATTTCCATTTAAATTAAATTCAATACCATTTAAAAAAAATCAAAAGTGCAGCCAGTATTCAATTCCTGGGCTAAATAATTTTAGAAAGCTTTGTGTTATTGAACCTACGGGGTTTTTATGTAGTTTTAACTCTTTCTTTCTGTGATTTTTCCCATTAGTCATGTAAGTGACTGCAATATAACAGACATTGAGGATAAAGAAGGACTGAATAGAACAATCCTTGGCCTCATGAAGTTGAGAATCTAGCAAGGGAGTCAAACAATTCAATCATTCAGAGACAATTTATTGAGTGCCTGGCCTAAGATGAGCACAACAAAACCCCAGCCCAGAGGAATCATTTTAATGGGAGAGATAGATAATAGGTAAGCCAACTTTAAAAAAAAAAAAAACGTACTGATTTTTCTTTAATAGAGATGCATATTTGAACTAAATAAGCACATTTTTAAAAGAGCAGTGATTGAGAAGAGGTTTTTAAACTGAGTGGTCCAAAAGGGCCTCCCTGAAAAAGTCTGCTTTGAACAGATTTCTGAATAATATCAGCTAGGAAGCTGCGTAAAAATCTCAGGGATGGGTGATTTTTCCAGTCGAAAAACTGTAAAGGCTCCAAAGTCACAATAGAGCTATAAGTTTCTCTAATAAAGTAACTTCTGACAAAGAATGAGAAGAAATAACTAACCCAGGTTTGAAAGAAAAGGGACAGACTTTCTATGGAATTCATATTTAATTAAAGCTCTAAAGGACAAAAATACAATAGAGCAAAATTCTGGTCACGCTGATATACCTAACGAAAGTTCATAAACAAGCTTTGGGTAGCAAAGAGTGTGTGGGAATGTTGGTAAGAACAGTGGGGAAGAGTCATCCCTGAACATGTTCTTAAATGAAGCAATTCTTGGGTTGTTTTAAAGGGTAAATTGGAGTTTGCCTAAGTGATTAGAGAAGGATGCCTCAGCTTATGGAAGTTCAAAGCCATAAAGATGTGATAAACTACTGCAGATATTTTCATGTATATTTGTTGTTGCTTCTAGTAATGGTGATCTAAAAACTCCTACTTAAGACAACTAAAAATCCAGACAAAATAGCTTTTAAAGTTAAAAATATCAGAATGATTATAAAAATAAGTGAGGGATTACTGGGCCAAAATACGAAATACAATGAGAGCCTAGAGATATATGCCCTGAAGCCATTTTAGCTATGAGAGCATTTGAAACTGCTAAAACACACTGAGCTGTGTTGTTCATAGACTCTTGATACTAGAGAAACAAAATTCAAAATCCAGCAGCAATCAAATTTGAGGACTTTGGTACAACCCAAATTTAACTTGAGATCCACAAAGCACAAGGAGAAGCAGAAATAAGACTATAGCCTACCTTGCCTTCTGTGTAAACTGAGAAAGTCAATCACTGAATTTGGAGTATGATTGTCTTGTAGAGTCTCAGATATAAGAGAAAATCCTACCAAGGAGGACCATACCATTATTATAGCTCTTAATTATCCCTACTCAATAAGAGTTTCAAATATAATGTCTTGAACATAGCAAAATGTAACAAAGCACACAAAGAAAAACCATTAACAAGATTTGATAGACAAAATGGGATTAAGTATGATGTTAAAATGATCAATAAAGATTGTAAAATGGCTTGATTACTCTGCTCAAAGAAATGAGAGGGGAAGCAAATTGAACCAAAAACTGACACTAAAAATGATATTGAGAAAGGTTTTATAAATGAACAAATGGATACTCTAGAACTTTAAAGATATGACAGCTAATTTAAGGTACCACAGGGGTGCCTGGGTGGCTCACTTAATTAAACCTCCAATTCTTTTTCCTTTTTTTTTTAACACCTTAATTTTATTTTATCTCTTTCATTTGGCTCAGGTCATGATGTCAGGGTTGTGAAATAGAGCCCAGAGTTGGGCTCTGTGCTGAGCCTGGAGCCTGCTTAAGATTCTTTTCCCTTCTTTTTCTATCCCTCCCTGCACTCTCACTTGTTCGCTCTCTCTTGCTTGCAAATAAATAGATAGATAGATAGATAATAGACAAAGAAAAATAAAAGCAGATTATGAAAATAAATATAAAGATTTTGAAATGAAAACAAGTTCAAAATAAAATAGAGAAGACCTACACAGCTTAAAGTTCATTCAGAAAATCTACTATTAAAGAAGTCAGTATGACACAATGTTAAGATATCAAAAGATTTGAGCATGCACTTTTCAGAAAGGGTAATCCAAATGGCCACTCATATATAAAAACTGTTTATCTTTATTATGAATCTGGAATTAAATTAAATTAAATTAATAATAAATTAAAACCTAAAATGACATACTATTACACACTTACCATATTGGGCAACAGTAAAATTGCCTTGCAAGAATGTGAAAGAATGAAAGTGCCCATAATAAAAACATTTGAGGTAAGTTGGACAATATTTAGAAAACTTAAAAATAAAAATAAAAATTTGGTCCATTCCTAGAAATACAACATGGAACTAAATGAATATTTTCACCAGGATATGCAAACAGATGATTATAGCTATTTCATTCATAACAGCAGATCAGTAGTGGTCTATTTGCACAATGTTACATTAAATAAGAGAGAATATTAACAAACTGGGAGGAGGGGCTAGGTTGTTATCATAAACAGATCTTCTATGGTGCTGATTATGTTCTATTTCTCAAAATCTTTAAGTTAAAAAAGTTTTCACATTATATCTAGATAGATAGATGATAGATAGATATCCCAGAAGCTGCAATGCTAGGCTAAGACCAGGCTTTAAAGGGCTTTTCTATACTCTACTAAATACTTGAAACCATTCATTATATCATAGCTCAGTGTTCAAATCTCCATTTGTTTCCTCAGGTTCCTAATATTTACCTTAAGGTGACCTGATCCAGACTTTTGATCACCTTTGTCTAAATATTTCTATTTTAACAAAGTCCTTTTTAACACTGAGAGACTAAAACTTAGAAAAATACTCTTTTATCTCACTAGAGTGGAAAATATATAGTTACCCATTAACTAATGATATCCATGTCTACATTAGATCAATGACATTTTTAATTCTTGGGAGCTTTTGGTTAAATGAAATTTTTAAGCTTCCTTTAAATGAAGCTTTAAGCCATCACCACATGAATAAAATTAAAGAACCAAATGAAAACAGGCCAAGTATTTACAGAGTAATAGAATGTGCAATGGTAAGAGTACAATTCTGAAATCATAAAGCCTAAATTAGTGTGATGCATTTTTGCTACCCATGTAATCATAAACCAGTTATCCAAATGTGTTAGCCTCAGTTTTTTCACCCATGAAATGGTGATGATAATACTTATTATGCTGCGTTGTTGTGTGTATGTGATGAAGCATGGAGCATGAGAATCTCATATTCCATGCTAAAATGATAGCTATTTTTATACTTATAATAATTCTAGTAATAGTAATTAAATTGTTCAAAATGGTAATATTCATTTATATTGAGGCATTGTATTGACTATTCATAGACACATTTACCAACATAAATTTCATTTTACTTTACCCCCTCTGAGGATATATATTCCCTAATTCAATATGAATCTCTTTATGAATAATAATTATCATAATAAATATGCTGATTTGTCTTCTATTTGTTTTTAGGGAGGTATCCTTTACTGTTGAACATGAAACTTAAGCAAGTCTGTCTTATTCAAAATTTGCATGCTGTTTTCTTATGAAACTAGATTATAGAGTTGTATGAAATAAATTCATGCAGTTAAGACATTGATGTTTGGAACACTGGGTGGTCAGTTTAGTATTTCAAAAGAAGATTTTAAATTTAAACCTTAAAACTGAGCTCTTTCAGCCTTATTTATAGACCATCCTTCATGTTTCATAAGTACTCCTCCATTGTAAACTAAGTAATACTTTTTGTCACAGTGTATATAATGAAAATGGATTTTATATTCTATTATTTCAGAGTTAGTTGCAGTTTCTACTGCCTTACTTCATTTTTTGAAAAATAGATTAATTCTACAAAAAGTTTTTTCCAGGTTTATTGAAAAAAATCGACATATTTGTAAATTTAAGAAATGATTTCTTATAACATTGCAAACCTTTAACATTGTGTAAATTTTGTACAATTTGATAAATTGGTATACATCTTTATTGCAATATAATCTACATAAAAATGTTAATACATCTACTATCTCGTATAGTTGCCACTGTTTTTTATGCATTTATTATAAGGAATTTTAAGATCTACTCTCTTAGCAACTTTTATGTATATAGTATAGTAGAGATAAACTTCAGAGGTCTTGTGGGTTTTGTTCCAGACTGCCTCAATAAAGTGATTATCTCAATAAACTAAGTCAAATTATTATATTTTTTGGTTTCCCAGTGCATATAAAAAATTATGTTTCCCAGTGCATATAAAAAATAAAAACTATACTGCACTGTTCAAAAGCATTATGTTTTTAAAGAAAAACAATGTATATACCTTAAGTACACTAGTTCTGAGTTTTCAGTGGGTCATAATTACTGATCACAGATCACCATAACAAATACAATAATAATGAAAAAACTTGATATATTGCAAGAATTACCAACATGTGACAAAGAGACACAAAATGAACAAATGTTGTTAGAAAAATGGTGGCAGCAGACCTCTTTTATACAAGATTGCTATAAACTTTCAACTTGTAAGAATGTGATATATGCAAAGTTTAATAAAGGGAAGCACAATAAAAAAAGTATGTATATCTTATTAACTATGATCATCATGCTGTACATTAGAACCCCAGAACTTTTTCATATTATAGTTGCAAGTTTGCACCCTTGGACCACCTTACTCCACCCCAGGTTCACCCCTTGTCAACTCAACTCTAAGTTTCCATTAGTTTTCCTTTTCCTCAGATTCTGTATGTAAGGGATATCATAATACATAAATTAAAAAAATATACAAAATCTTTGAAATATTTCACTTAGAATAATACCTTCAAGATCCATCCATGCTGTTGTAAATGGCAGTATTTCTTAATTTTTCATGGTTAAGTAGTATTCCGTAGTATATATTTACCATACTTATTTTACTCATTCATCCATTAATGGATACTGAAGTTATTTCCATCTCTTGCTTAGAGTTAATAATTTTATAATAAACATAAGAGTGCAGATATGTCTTTGAACAGTGAACTTCGTTTTCTTTAGATAGATACCTAGAAGTGGGATTACTGAATCATATGGTAATTTTACTTTTAATAATATGAATAATCTCCATACTGTTTTCCATACAAATTTATATCCCTATTACAGTGCATAAGTTCCCCGTTTTCCCCAATATTTACCAAAATTGGTTAGTTTCAATTTTTTGGTAGTATATATTCTAATATCTTGCTGTGTTTTTCAGAGGTAAACAACAACAACAACAACATAAGGACTTTGCCCTGAGATTTTTACGTTGAGCACTTTTTAATGCTCCTGTTGGTCATTTATATAACTTTTTTGAAAAAAAAAGTCTATTGAGATCCTTTTGCTATTTTTTTAATCATATATTTTTTTCTATTTGTATCTGTTGGTTATTAACCTCTTTTCAGATATAAGATTCGTAAGTATTTTCTTACATTCTGTGGATTGTGTTTTCATTCTCTCTCCCTTTTTTTGGCAATGCAGAAACGTTAGTTTGATGTAATACCATTTATTTATTTTTGCTTTTTTTGCTTGTGTTTTTAGTCTGGTATCCAAAAAACTATTGGCAAGACCAATGTCAAGGAGAATTTTTCCTATGTTTTCCTTTAGGAAATTTAGTTTCATGCATCACCTTTAAGTCTTTAATCTATTTCAAGTTCAGACTTATGAGTGATATAAGGTTCCCTTTTCATACTGTTTATGTGACTATTCAGTTTTAAATATCATTTATTGAACAGACTATCTTTCCCCATTACATATGTTGGCCCCTGTCAAATATTAGGTGACTGTATGAAAGGATTTATTTCTGGACTCTCAATTCTGTTCTACTTGTTTATTGGTCTGTTTTTATGCCAGTATACTTTATTGTTTTGAGCATGAGGGCTTTGTAGTATAGTTTCAAATCAAGAAGTGTAATCTCCCTTCTTTCTCAGAACTGCTTTGATTATTTGTTGTCTTTCATGGTCTCATATAAACTTTAGGATTCTTTACTTACTTCTGTAAAACAATAATATTGGATTTTTTTTTAAGATTTTTAATTTATTTATTTGACAGAGAGAGATGACAAGCAGGCAGAGAGGCAGGCAGAGAGAGAAGAGGAAGCAGGCTTCCTGCTGAGCAGAGAGCCTGATGCGGGGCTCGATCCCAGGACCCTGGGATCATGACCAGAGCCGAAGGCAGCGGCTTAACCCACTGAGCCACCCAGGCGCCCCTAACATTGGATTTTTGATAGGAATTGGATTTACAGATGGTTTACGGTAGTATGGACATTTTAACAATGTTAATTCTTACCATTCATAAATATGAGCTATCTTTCCATTTCTGTCACCTTCAATTTCTTTATCAATGTCATAGTTTATGGAGTACAGATCTTTCATCTTCTTAGTTAAATCTATTCCTAAGTATTTTATTATTTTTGATGCTATTGTGAATTAGATTGTTTTCTTTATTTTTTCAGATAGTTCATCATTAGAATGTTAAAATGCTCCTGTCTTGTGCTTACTTTGGCAGCACATATACTAAAATTGGAATGATGCAGAGAAGATTAGCGTGATCACTGAACAAGGATGACATGACAAACTGGGAAGCAGTCCATAAAAAAAAAAAGAAACAAAACAAAATTCTTTTCTTTTATATATTGATCTTGTATTTGGTAATTTTACTAAATTTGTTTATTCAAATTTTTTGTGAATTTTTTAGGATTTTTTAACATGTAAGTTCATGTTATCCAAAAAAAGAAAATTTTACTTCTTCCTTTTTTTTTTTTTTTTGGAGTCTCTTATTTCTTTGTGTTCCTTGTTTCTCTGGCTAGGACATCCACTACTGTGTCAAATGAGAGTAGTGAAAATGGACACACTTGTCTTTCTTCTGATCTTTAAGGGGAAAACTTTCAAAAGTTTTGATTGAATATGAGATTAGCTCTGGGCTTGCAATCTGTGTTTTTTCTTTAATGGGTTTTTTAAATTATTTTTTAAAATTTTTTATATAATGTGTTTTTATCCCTAGGGGTACAGGTCTGTGATTCACAGCACTCACCATCACTCACCATAGCACCTGCCCTCTCCAATGTCCATACCCCCACCATCCTCTCCCAACACACCTCCCCCCAGCAACCCTCAGTCTGTTTTGTGAGATTCAGTCTTTTATGGTTTGTCTCCCTCCTAATACCATCTTTTTTTATTTTTTTTTCGTACGCCCGAAACTGCCTATGTTGCATCCCCACTTCATCATATCAGGGAGATCATATGATAGTTGTCTTTCTCAGATTGATTTATTTCGCCAAGCATAATACCCTCTAGTTCCATCCACGTCATCACAAATAGCAGGATTTCATTTTTTTTTGATGGCTGCATAGTATTCCATTGAACATATATACCACATCTTATTTATTGATTCATCTGTTGAAGGACATTTAGTTTCTTTCCATAGTTTAACTATTGTGGACATTGCTGCTATAAACATTTGGGTGCATGTGCCCCTTCAGAATGCCACGTTTGTATCTGTAGGGTATATACCCAGTACTACAAGCACTGGGTCATAGGGTAGTTCTATTTTCAGCTTTTTGAGGCACGTCCACGCTGTTTTCCAGAGTGGTTGCACCAGCTTGCATTCCCACATACAGTGTAGGAGGGTTGCCCTTTCTCCACATCCTCGCCAGCATCTGTCATTGACGGACTTGTTCATTTTAGCCATTCTGAACGGTGTGAGGTGGTATCTCATTCTGGTTTTGATTTGTATTTCCCTGATGCCGAGTGGTGTGGAGCATTTTTTCATGTGTCTGTTGGCCATTTGAATGTATTCTTTGATGGAACATGATAGTGAGCTTAGGGAATCACCAAGTTAATGAAAGAGGTGCCTCTTGTAGGTGAAGTAAGAGTGAGAGAAAGAAAAGAGGGCTTATCCTAGATTGGAGAACTCGGGGCTGAAAAGGACCCTCATCTGGGAGCAGAGAAAGTGGTCCAGAATCAGAGGCACAGAGGACTCCCAACACCTTCCACAGAAGCGGAGCACCTAAAGACATAGTGCCATTACCCCTGAAAATCTAGGCATGGAGGTATTCTCTTTAGGCAAATAGGCATCGGAGAATAGTTTGTCCATAGCCCAGTCACTGACTTCAAGAGGAAAAGCTATACCAGCTCTCGAAGCAGGCCGGATAGCTCAAGCAACAGCAGCCAAGCCAAAATCCTTATCCCCTGCATTTCTGAACAATGACAGAGCAGCGGTTCTGTCTAGAACCAGGAGGTATTCAGAAGTCAATTGTTGGGTCCCGGGTTGTGTCCATCAGTTCAGACGCGGCCTTCAGATCAACTCATGATTCCAGGGCCTTGGCATTGACTCTGTTCTCAGGTTCTTTGCTCAGGGGCAAGTAAGCTTCTCCCTCTCCAGCTCCACCCCCTGATTGGGATCTCTCTGCCTCTCTGTCCAAACGTGCATGTGCATGTTCGATAAGATAACAAAGACAAAAACAGTGCACAATAATTGACTGGGGCCAAAGGATGTTTTATTGAATTTGGACCTAGGTTCCTATGGAGGGCAGCCAGGTATAGAGAACCTCCCACCATCCTAAAATGCCCGACCTTCGCTTGGAGCTTCCTTGTTCATTCTCCTGTTCTTTGCCTTCCTGGATCTCCTCACCAACCTGCAGCATCCGCTGTCTGTCGTGCTGTACTGACCCCTTGTTAACACATTGTGCATCCTCTCGGGGCTCCATTGGAACATGCCCATCTTCCTCAAGAGGCACTGTTTGCTTATCGCATGTAACCATTTGGGGGATGGTCATGAGAGGGTGAAGGCAGGCTTGTGCTGCCACATCTCCATGCAGTTCCACAGAGGGTAGCTGATCCACCATGAGGGAGTGCTCAAGGTTCTTCCACATTCGAATCCTCTTCAATGCGTCCTTTTGCACATACAAGTTGTCTTCCTGAAATGGGCACCGAAGTCTTTCAGATGGCTTCACTTGGGCTTGGGTCTCTTCCAACATGCTCTCCGTTGGCTTCTGTGGACTCCAAGAACATGAGTCCGTCCTGGACCTAAGGTTCTAGGGTGTAGAGTCTGCCTTGGATGAATGGTGTTTTTGGAAGATTGGGAGGCCTTGTTGGCACCGTTTCTGGAGACCATCGAGGTACTCGTGTGCTTGCTGTGGAAGATTCCAGACATGTCTTTGGCACGGTTGCGGGGGTTCACTTTGAGCTTCCCTTGGGTGGACCTTTTCCTGTTGAGATGCTCCATGATTTGGTGGGAGGGTCTCACCCTTACGCAGGGCTCGGATTTCCTCCCCTGAGGCTTTGCTTGTGGTCTGTTAGTTTCTTGGCCTGTCGTGGCTAAGATGGAATGAGGGATCCTTGCCTTTCTCCGAGGTCCAGAGGGCTGGTGCTGACACTCACGACCAAATACTACGAATTGGGCCATGGAGAAGTTGACACCGACTCGCTTCGCAAACTGCCTTGGTGAGAGACCCAGGCGGCTCCAGCGGTTTGGGATGGCTTGGGGTCCTCTTGGCCCACCCATGACTACTCCAGTCAAGTGTAGTGATCAGGCCTGGGTTGATGAGGAGTGGTTGCTATGACCTCAAGGCTTTGTGACATCACAGATGCTGGCTTCACTGAAGCAGCTGTCCCTCTCCCATGACCTTGGTGTCCTATGGCTTTAAGTAGGAAGCCCCGGGAAGGACAGAACAAGAGCCCTCTGAACCTGATCAAGAACTCAGGATGTCTTGTGGGTTAATGTCCAACTTCCCCTTTCTGGAGACATAGAGGAAGGAAAATGACATTCAGTATACCTTCCTTTAGGCCAACATATCCCCAGAGACGGCAAGGTGTCCTTTTACACTACAATTTCTAGATATCTCAAGAAAAGGTGAGGCCTCGCGGGTATAAGCAGCTCTCCGTGGGGTTTGTCGTCCTGTGGGTGAGAGCGTACTTTGTCAGCGTCTTTTGCCTATGGGTCAGTGATGACTAAGATACGGAAAGTCCCTTTCGGAGGTAAAAGGTGAGGGCATCGCTATATGGTGCTGTCTGTGGCCTCGTCTCCTAGTGTTCTGAAACACGCGGCTAAGGGATGAGGCCTCTGTCTACCTGGCTTTCCCTTAAATACCTTTGCAAAGTCTTTGAGGAGAGTGATATTCTGCATCTGAGCTAACTCTCAATGAAGAGGCCTGGACCGAACCCGTTGTTATTATTAGTTAACTGTACTTGTTGTGGTAACGGGTATAAACATGTGGACCAAGACTCTTTAGTCAGAAGGAAAGGGACGGCCTATACCGAAGGCTTGCAAGGCCCATTCGAGCAGAACTTTGGAGTGAGTCGCAATGCCCTTGCAAGGACTAGTGGATCAGAAAGTTTGGGTCCATTTCGGCACCACAGTATTCCTCTGCCGTCGAGTGAATGAACCCCTGGACCTTGCCTTGACATGAATGTCCCATGCCCTGCTGTTGGGAAATGGAAAAGGCAAGCAAACAAAGGGAAATGTCATATGGCTACCCACAATATGTGCCTCGGGAGGAATACCTTGGCCCACTTAAGGAAGGGAATAATAAAGGGCAAGAAGTCAGAGAAGGAGACCCACCAGGAGTGACTCAGGACTCTGAGAATCCAGCTGAGGGCTACCGAAAAGAGAACTGATTAATGGGTGGTCAGGAGTTGTGGCATATATTAGGAGGAGCACTAGGACGTCCATGCAACTAAAGCATCCGTGAATACTCTGTCAAAAATGGATGATGGATGATAGGCAGGCTTTCTCAACAGATAGCAACAACAACATCAATTCATAGGAAAACAATGTGGCCCTCTCAAAACCAAAGGAAGTCACAGGGAGAAAAGGAAAGAATTATATTGTTTATTATCTTTCCTTATTGAAATGACATTGGGTGGGTTTCCTAAAATGTCCTTCTTTGAATTGGGTCTTTATCCTTGTGAATTAGAGCTTACCCGCCTCTTCCATCTCTGGATTTGATGAGAGGACATGACAATGCCTTCACTAAATACCTAGAAGAGTGGCCCAGGAAAATGATCTTGTAGGCCAACCTTTCTCCAGAGATGGCAAAGTTTTCCTATTTCCTCTGAAATATCTAGAGATATCAGAAACAACAAGTCCTCTGGTATATCATCCCGTCTCTCTGAGGTTTGTCATCCTTTGCATGAGAGAGTGACATTATACATTATAGCTAATCCTTAAGGAGGAGCAATGGACAGCACTCCTTGTTACCATTATTTATCTCTACCTACTGTGTTAATGGGTATAACCCTGTTGACCAAGTCTCTTTAATCAAAGGAAAATTAATGGCTTATATCGATGGTCTGCAAGGCTCACTTGAACAGAACTGAGGATTGAGCTGCTATGTCCTTGCAAAGACTAGTGGATAAAGAAGGTGTGGTCCATATTGGCAACAGAGTATTCCTCAGCAATTAGGGAGGATGAACTCTTGATTCTTGCACTGGCATGAATGCCACAGGACTGGGTTTGTGAAATGAAATGGGCAAGGAGACATAGGGAAATATCATATGGCTTCTCTCATATGTGCCCTAGGACGAATACCACGGCCCTTAGTAGAAAGAAGGAAAAACTGAAGGGGATAAGTCAGAGAAGGAGACAAACCAGGAGTAACTCAGAACTCTGAGGAATCAAGCTGAGAGTCAAGGAAAAAAGAGACATGCAGGGAATGAGGGAACGGGCTAATGGGTGTTGAAGAGTTCTGGCATATCTTAGGCGGAGTACTAGGTCATATATGGAACTGAAGCATCAGTGAATACTCTGTCAAAAATGGATGATGGATGACAGGCTGGCTTCCTCAACAGTACAAAATAATACAAAAACAAGCTGGCCCTTTCAAATGCAGGTGAAGACAGACAGAGAAAAGGAAAGAATTATATTTTTATTATGTTTAATTATTGAAATGGAATATAATTTATTTCCTAAAATGTCATTATTTGAATTGGGTCTTTATACTAGTAAAGTGGAGTTCATCCACCTCCTCCATTTGTGGAATTGATGAGAAGAAAATGGCATTGCCTTCTCTAAATGTCTAGAAGAGTTGAACAGGAAATGATTTGCACCTCGCCATCTGTGTGTTGACAGGGGTTTGATTACTGCTTCAAACGCTTTAGTCACTACTACAGAGCTGAGATTTTGTAGGTTTCCTGACCTAATCTTTGGAGTGAATATGTGTCTTGGAATTTATCCTTTTCTCTCAGTTCTTTTCTTTTGGGTTTGCTTCATTAGTGCTATTCTTCACTTCCTCCCCATCTTTTGTGTGTCTTATCTGTGTGTGTGTGTGTGTGTGTGTGTGTGTGTGTGTGTGTGCTGAGTGTGTTTCAAATAACAATTATAATTAAATTGATGGAGATAGGAAGTCGGTATTTAATGGATAGCAGTTCCATTTGACATGCCTTGAAAACTCACATTCCCTCTCTTTCAGCCACATTTCCTACAAAGAATGTCATCTTTTGTCCTCTTTGATAAACACATATTTTCTCAAACCTGACCTCAACAAACACCACATTTTGTGTGCCTGGGTAGTGTCGTATTATTTGTCCATTTTTCCCTTGCTTTTTCATATGTCTCTTGACAGTCATGAGAGAGTGAAATTGTATGTTATTTGTCTTTCTGGGACTGATAGATGTGACGTAGGCTAATGCTCTCCACAATTCTGCCACATGAGGCAAGTGGAAAGAATTCATTCTTGCTTATGGCTGGGTAAGATTCTGTGGGGCTTTTTCAGGACAGTGAGATGGTAGTAGTGTCTGGTAACTCCAGACTTGTCTTTATCCAGGAACACAACAGGAAGATTACCACATCAACTTCAACATGGCAGAAATGAACTGGAGCCCACAAAGCAAACTCCATAGCAAAAGAGAGAATAAGTTGCAATCACTATGGGAGAAGACTGGAGACATGGTTTAGGGGAAAAGTGGAAAGTTGGTAATTCAGAAGGCAGTGAGACAATGCAATGGGCAAAGCCACAAGAGATCGGAGCACACTTGGAACCCACAAGGAGTACGTTCTCCAATTCCATTGATTCTGACCATCAGGGGGTCTGAATCATACTAGTTCATGCCAACAAAGGGCCTTGAGGCCTGGAGATTTTAGATCAGCAGCCTTGGCATATCAACTCAAAAGAACACTGTATTTCTCTGTCAGAGAACACCAACAAATAGCCAGGTGAAGACAGCCTGGAAACCACGATTAGAGACAATACCAGGTGACACAGTGGGAAGATGGTGGGTTCTGGCTGTACATTAGTGAGAGGCAGTGTTCTTGGAGATGATTTGATGGGGGCAAAAGAAATTTGGGGCTCTCGCACAGGCAGCATCAAGCCCGAGCTACTGGCCAAAGACAGGTTGGTGAGGGCTTTAATTGCCTCTCCTGCAAACACGAAATTCTCACCATGGAACACATAGGGTACTGTGTTCCTCAGTCCAACTTGCTTCATTTTAAGAGAACAGATTCTCCCATAGGGGACTAGAAGAAAGCCCTGTCCATAGGCTGTCCCCTGACCACAGAATGCTACAGGCATTCATTCTGTTGTGAAGGTTGAATTTCTCCTTTCACAGGCACACCAGATCCCACCAAGCTAAACCTCAGCCTATTCAGCCCAGACCCCAAACACACCAAAAGGCTGGCAAAGAGAGCCTCTGCAGATGACTGGTCTCAAGGACAGGGGGCAGCTATGATACAACAGCAGAGGGCATGCATGCCACACACACATACCTGAGACTCCCTCAAGGGCCAGCCCTTGGGCACTCCATGATATCTTATTTCTAAAGAAATTACCATCAGGATAAAAAACAGAATTGATTTTTCAAATACTGAGAAAGAGTCAGAGACCTATATCCAAGACAAAGATGGAAGAATCAATTGTTGCCAAGGAAGAAGACAAGAAATTATCATGGCCAGGTAATCGGAGTGAAACCTCACATATAACACGCCCAATGGAGGATTGAAAGCAGAAAGATATCAGGGAGTCTCAAAACACATAGATTAAACTGATAGAAATAAAATAAAGTAAAATAAAATAAAATAAAATAAAATAAATAAAGAATTTCTAAAGAAAAGATTGGTAGCAGACTGAAGGAAAAGTCCAAGAAGCTGGCAAAAGCAAAGGACCAAATTTTTGACCTGGCAGAAAAGGAATGGTAAATAAGGAAACAAATCCAAAGAAAGAAGGAAGAATGATGAAACATGACAATGAGCTTAGGAAAGTTATTGACTCCAAGGAATAGAAAGAGGTGCTTATTGTAGGAGAAGTAGGAGTGAGAGAAAAAAAAGAGGGCTGAACATGGATTTGAGAATTCAGAGCTAAAACTGTCCCTCATCTGGGAGCAGAAACAGAGATCCAGATTCAGAGGCAAGGAGGACTCACATCACCATCCACAGAAGCATGGAACCACAAGACATAGTTTCATTCAATGGAGGAATTCTCTTTACCTAAATATGCGTGGGAGTGTAGTTTGTACATAGCCAAATCACTTACCTCAAGAGGACAAACTATACCAGCTCTCAAAGCAGGCCAGGTTGCTCAAGCAACACCAGCCCAAGCCAAAATCCATTTCCCCTTCATTTGTGAACAATGACAGAGCAGTGGTTCACGTCTAGAACTAGGACGTATTCAGAAGTCAAAGGTTGTGTCATGGATTGTGTCTATCAGTTCAGAGGCGGCCTTCAGCTCAACTCATGATCCCAGGGTCTTGGCATCGACTCTGGTCTCAGGTTCCCTGCTCAGGGGTAAGTCAGCTTTTCCCTCTCCAGCTCTACACCCTGATTGTGATCTCTCTGTCTCTCTGTCAAATATGTGCATGTGCATTGTTTGACAAAAAGACAAAAACACAACCGGGGTACAAGGATTGACTGTGGCCAGGGGATGTTTTCTTTAATTTGGACCTAGATCTCTATGGAAGGCAGCCAGGTTCAGAGAACCTCCCATTATCTCAAATGCTAGACCTTCGCTCAGAGCTCCAATGTTCATTCTCCAGTTCCTTGTCTTCCTGAATATCCTCACCAACCTGTAGCATACGCTGTCTGTGGCTCTCTAATGGCCCTTTGTTGTCCCACTGTTCATCTTCTGCTGCCTCCATTAGAACACGCCCATCTTCCACAAGAGGCATTGTTTGCTTATCCCATGAAACTATTTGGGGGATGTTCATGAGAGGGTGAAGGCAGGCTTGTGCTGTCACATCTACATGTACTCCTCCAGAGGGTATCTGCACGACCCTGTGGGAATGCTCCAGGTTCTTTGACATTTGAATCCTCTTCAATGCGTCCTTTTGAAGATACAAGTTGTCTTCCTGAAACGGGCACGGAAGTCTTTCAGATGGCTTCACTTGGGCTATGGGTCTTTTCCAACATGCTCCATGCTTGCTCCTGTGGACTCCAAGTACATGAGTCCATTCTGGACCTAGGGTTCTAGGATGTAGAATCTGCTTTTGGTAAATCGTCAGTTTTGAAGATTTGGAAGTCATTTTGGCTCTATTTCTAGGGATGCTACAGCTACTCATTATAAGGTCCGCTAGGCCAGAGGGAGTCATTTTGTGTTTCTGCAGTAAACTTATATTGAACCCATGCTGTAAACAAAATTGACCCTACTCCTCCCAGAGGAGCTTACTCTCAAAGCCTAGATACAAGGGTGAATCAGGCCAGGTGAAGACATCCCATTAGAGGGGCACGCATATATCTACTAGGGTAAATTGAGATCCAATTGTCCACCCATGTGTTACCTAGCATTTTTGTTTTTGTGGTGTAGCAGACTTAGCACGACTGTGCAGTTTTTTCTGTATTGTTATCTCATTGGCCACGTCTGTATAGCCTGGCTAAACTACCGCTATAAATGTTAGTCTCTGAGGCTGGGAGGGGTTGCCTCTTTGCAAAAGAAGGCCCTGACCGGTCAATATGATTCTCGATGCTTTGTGCAAAATTAACGTTTGCTTGACCTTCACTTTGTATCAGTCTCGCTCTTTTGAATAAGGACCCTATCTTTGGAGGGCCACCCGAATTCAAATGATGAGAACTGAAACAGCATTGGAATTTTTGGAAAAGCCTCTGGAGGTAAGATCATGGGATCCTGCATGGAGCTGCAGTGTACAGTCTCCTGCCAATCTTCTCTTCAGGAGTTCTTTAGGTGCTTTTATCTTTATCAGTTTTATCTCTGTGGTTCGAGACTCTCTGATATCTCCTATGTTTTCTGACGTACAGCGAGTATCCAGGCCCCTGCTTTCAATCCCGCATCGGGCGTTTTCTATGTAGAGGGTTCACTCTGATTGCCTAGCCATAATCATTCCTTCTTCCTTTACCTGGGCATCAATTGATTTTTTCATCTTTGCATTGGATCTAAGTCTCTGTCACCTCTCTGTATTCGTTAAACTCATTCTGCTTTCTAACCTGAGGGTAATTTATTTAGGAGGAAGAGATCCGGAGTACCCAGGGCTGGCCCTTAAGGTTTGTTGAGTGCGTGCGTGTGTGTGTGTTTGTGAGTGTGTATGTGGCATGCATGCCACTGCTGTTTGTGTTGTGGCTGACCCTGTCCTGGAGGCCAGTCATTTGCTGTAGCTCTCCTTTCCGGCCGTTTGTTGTTTTTAGGGTCCGGGTTGAATATGCAGAGGTTTACCTTGGTGGGCTCTGGTGTGCCTGTGAAAGGAGAAATTCGAGCAACTCAGCAGAACGCAGGCCTGCAGAATGCTGTGTTCAGAAGAGAACATGTGGTCAAAGCTTTCTTCTCGTCCCCTATGGGAGAGTCGTTGTCCTTGGACTAAGCATCTTGGACTGAGGAAGGCAGTTTTCCAAGTATTCCACTGTCGGGATTTTGAGTTGGCTGGCTAGGCAGCCTATGTCCTCACATACCTGTCTTGGCCAGTAGCTTTGTCTTGATGCTGCTGTTGCGAGAGCCCAAAATTTATTATGTCCACATTGAGACATCTCCACGAACACTGCCTTTCACGGAATCACTCCCACTACTCACCATCTTCCCAGTGCGTCACTTAGTATTGTCTCTCTCTGATCATTGTCTCCAGGCTGTCTGCTCCTGGTCGCTTGTTGGTGTCATATGCAGGAAAAAGATGGTGTTCCTTCAAGTTGATGTGTGCCAAGCCTGCTGATAGGAAAACTTCAGCCTTCAACACTTGTGTTGTAAAGTACTTGTGCCCTTCAGACCCTCTGCGTCTCACAGTCAACGGCACTGGGAAACAGGTTCCTTGTGGGTTCCCAGTGTGCCCTGCTCTCCTGTGCCTTGGTACTCTTCATGGGATCCAGCCCTCTGATCCACTAACCAACCAAATATCCCCTGAGCCATGTCTCCAACCTTCTCCCATCATCTCTGCAACTTCCGTTTTCTTTCGCTGTGGAGTTTATCTTGTAGGCTTCAGGTCAATTTCCACCCCAATGCAGTTGTTGTGTTCATCTTCCTGTTGCCTTCATAGCTGAAGACAAGCATGAGGTTATTAGACACTACTACCATCTCACTCTCCTCCATGTCACCGCAATTCGTACTGAGACATAAGCAAGAAGGAATTCTTCCACTTGTCTCTTATGGCAGTCTTGCGGAGAGCATTGGGCTTTGTCACATCTATCATTCTCAGAACGACATCAGACAGACGATTTCACTAACTCATGACACTCAAGAATCATACGAAAAAGAAAGGGTATTGGTACAAACAGTATGACTCTAATGAGAAATTCAAATGGTGCTGTTCTTTGGAAAGCAGTTTTGTGAGAACACGTGTTACTTGAAGAGGACAAGAGATGACATTCCTTGCAGGAGATTTCCTGAAACTGATGGAATGTGAGATTTCAAGGCATGTCAAATTGAATTGCTACCCACAAGAGACCGAATTCCATTCTCTCGTATTTTAATAATAATTGTGATGTGAAACACACACACACCACACAGCATTAACACATGCACATGCAAACACACAAAGATAAGACATGCAAAATATGGGAAGGAAGCGAGGAATCGTACCAATGAAGCAACCCCAAGAAAAACCATATAGGTGAAAGGCAAATAGAATCCAAGTCAGAAGCCAACCGAAATGAGAAAGTGAACTATTACCTATCAATAATACATTCAGTATCAGGACTAAAGTCTCCCGTCAATACAAACAGTTTGTAAGAGTGGTTGAAATTCCAAATTAAAAAAAAAAAAAAGGTAGAAAACATCCATAAGAAAACAGCAAATATTAAACTAGCTCGTCCTTCTGTTGACCATAGGAGATTTCCTTCGACTATAAAGATACTCATAGCTTGCAAGTGAAGAAAGAGGGAAGACATAGGTTATGCTATTCCCAAGGAGAAGAGAGCCAAAGTGTTTGTGCATAAGTCAGCGAGAGTCATTTTATGCCTTCGAGAGACAAAAGATAAGCGGAAGTTGTTTTGTCTTGATGGAGCATCAAAACAACAGAAACCTGGAAGAATTGCCAACATATACACCACGAACAAGGGTGTGTCTAAACGTTGGAAGCCTATGAACACACAGGAATGGAGATGGCTGTTCTGCCCCATCTCTCTGCCCTTCAACCACACTGCCTCCTTCTTCCTGTGGAGACCTCTCATGGCACCTGCCTCCAAGCACAGGTGATTCCCATTGATGGGAAGACCCTCTTCTCTCCCCCATCTCCCCACTCCAGTTACTCCCACTTATTCGTGAGCTCACAAGCCCCATGGTACACACTCTCCATGCAGCATGCTCTCTCTTTTCTAGCATTGGCCTCCGTTTCTAGCTGTGCTTGTGTCATGGATGTCCCTCCCCAGCCAGCCTCCAAGCTCTCCTTCCCTTTAGCTCCAACACCTGACACAGTGCCTGGCACGTATCACTTTGAGCTTCCCTTGGGTGGACCTTTTCCTGTTGAGATGCTCCACTGGGAGCTTAGCCCCGCACCCCAGCATGGGCTCTGGCCTCAGAAGTGAGGGGGCGGGGCCAGCGCAGAGAAGGGTCTTTGCTTATTTCCAAAGCTGGAAGTGAGCTCTCAGAGGACTCAGGAGGGAGGGGGGCGGGGGCGGCCGGGAGAGGGGCTTTGCTAATTGCCCAGGCGGGAAGGAGGGGCGCACAGCGCCAGTGTGCTGTGCTGCAGCCCATTTGGGACTGCAGGACCCACCATACTCGCTGCCCCTGCACTCCCATGCTCCAGCCTAGCCCCTGAGGCCGCGGTGTCCTGTTCCCGTTCCCGCCGCCTGCTGCCCCTCCCCGACCCATGGCTTCTCTGGAGGACCCTCTGCTCACAGGTAAAGTGACACCACGACACGCCCTCACCTGAAGCAGAAAACGCAGTCCAGGAGCTGGGCGCAGCCTCCCGCCAACCCCAGGGCACCAGGACCACCCCAGACGCTGCGCCACACCCTGTCCGCAGGGGGTCAGGCCGGGACAGCGCCACAGGAGGTACCCCCCCCCTGCCAGCGGGCAGGCTAGCCCCCATAGTTCTGCACCCCCACGCGCTTTTCAGAGCCTCCTGCCATTCCCAGGGCACCCAGAACCCAGAGAGTGAGGCCTTGGGTGTTCTCTAGTGACAGATTCAAGGCAATTTTTCGACTTTGGGACTCAGAGTTAACATAGTTTTCATTTGTGATTATTATTTTTGTGTGGGGGCCGTCGCTTTTCTTTTGACCTATGCTTGTTTTCACTCCCGGTTCTGAAGAAGCCCCTAAATCCTAACCCTTTGAGGACTCCGAAAGCTCTCAGAGCAGCAGTGCTGGGGGACAGTGTGGACACATGGTTTGGTTTCTCCTCTGGCCTGCTTCTGTGGCAGCCCCGCTCTGTCCTCCTCAGACTTCAGAGCAATATCTGAACAAGTGGAGAAGCAACCAGGGGGTCAGGAAGGTGGCCACCGAAGAGTGACTTCTCTGGAGGGTGGCTGAGCTAGCAAGTGAGCATGTTAGTCCAGCTCTGCCTGCATTCAGTATGGAGCTGAACAGGGGCCAGGGAAGGGGAGGAGGAGCAGAGAGCAGGGACAAAGGGACCAAAGAGGAGATTCAGATGAAGGGAAGTAATGGGGAGGAAAGAGAAGAAACTCTAGAAGACAGGTATGTAGAAAGGAAAAGGGATGAAGTGGGCATTGGGAAAGGGCACCACCAGGGAAGGAGACAGGGGAAGAAAAGAGGGAGGAAAGAGGAAAGGGGAAAGGGAGAAGGGAGGAGTCAGCATGCCAGGGCTCCCCCTGCATCTGAAGAAGAGGTGGCTGGTCCAGCTTGTCAAACAGGGTGCTCACTCTTTGGCCCCAGTTTCTGCTCCCAGTGCTACTGGGCTTTGCAAGGAAGGCAGGCTGTCCCTTGGGACCTACTGGAGCCCACTGGAGCCCACAGGAGGGTGGGAGAGGTAAGATGCCACCAGGTCCTGTCCTGAGCTGCTCCCAGCCACCAGCCTCACCACATGGTGCAAGAGGGACCCCAGAACAAAGGACGGACACAGGCCAGCATGTCTGCTGGTGGCCCTGGGCACTTAGCTCATCGCAGTGAACCACACGGCCTCCTCAACCCACGCTTTCAAAGCCTCCTTCTTCGCTTCTGGCTTTCATGTCTGTAGGAACATGAGCCAGATCTAACTCATCTCCGACAGACAATTCTGACTCACCCCGTGTCAGATTTTTATGAGTGGCTGTGATAGAGTAAGATAGCAATGCTCCAACAAACGGACTGTTTCCTCCCACTTGACCTCAACAGTCTTATACATTTTCTTAGCGAAAACATCTTGTCTCCTTCCATTAAGCTCATAACGTGGTCTAATAGTATACATGCGCCTTCCTTAGATGCGAAGCGATACAGAGGTCCTTTTTTTTTTTAATTTTACAAGGTAAAGTCAGTGAACATATCCAACTTGACGAATACGTCTCTAAAATGTCAATCCAGGCAAAGCTTTTTCTGCCTACAGTTTGGAGCCTACGTGGTGACATTTTTAAAATGCTTTCAGTCCCTCAGTGAGGCTCTTAGAAGCTAGCCAGGGCTTACTACGTGCCAGGCACTGTGTCAGGTGTTGGAGCTAAAGGGAAGGAGAGCTTGGAGGCTGGCTGGGGAGGGACATCCATGACACAAGCACAGCTAGAAACGGAGGCCAGTGCTAGAAAAGAGAGAGCAGGCTGCATGGAGAGTGTGTACCATGGGGCTTGTGAGCTCACGAATAAGTGGGAGTAACTGGAGTGGGGAGATGGGGGAGAGAAGAGGGTCTTCCCATCAATGGGAATCACCTGTGCTTGGAGGCAGGTGCCATGAGAGGTCTCCACAGGAAGAAGGAGGCAGTGTGGTTGAAGGGCAGAGAGATGGGGCAGAACAGGCATCAGTCAGTTGGAGGGGTATGAATAGACTGATGGGAGGATTATGGGTGCCTTTGGAGGACTGAGAATTTGTTAGAAGATCAGTGCAGATTTCTATGGAGACAAATGCCAGGAACTGATAGGTCTTTGAAAGGTCACTCTGGCTGCCTTTTGGCAAAGGGGTTGGTAAAAGGCACTTGCAGGTGTGAACACACCAGGTGGGAGGTGAGTGCAGGAAATCGGGTGAGGGAGCATGGGAACTTGGTCCCGGGGTATATAAGGGAGAATAGCCTTTAAGGAGTTCCACAAATTGGCACCAGCTGTGGCTTCATTACAGAGCTGGAAGGGGGAGGTGGGTGTGTCCTGGAGGTTACAGAAATTACATGAGAAAGGGAAGTCTTTTTAGATCTCTTTTTCAACTAGAGGAACTCTCACCTTATTGATAGAATTCCAGAGTGGGAACCAATGATATGAGGACATCTTTGAAATGTCTGAATATGTTCTTCGACATCTTTGCAAGTGACGAGGAGACCTTGACCTTAGGAGGCCTTGGCCCTCTTTGTAGCCAGAAAGATTTCACCTACAGATTTGGGTTCTCCCTTTTAAAGTCAAGGAGTCAGTCCTTCCAAAGGACACCTCCTATCATTTTACCCTCTCATCATACCTCACGTGCTGGCATCTCCAAGACCCTCTGTTCCAGGTTGAGAGTATCCACTTTGGCCGGGCTGGTCTTGCCAAGAACACCACCACAGGAAATCTAGAGCCTGTAGTGCTATTAATAACATCATCTAAGACTGTGTTTGCTGCCCTCTTGGCCTCTTCCCACCATGACTCACTGAAGCTTTTTACACATTGTATCCATTAAGCTATAGTTCCCAAAGCTCATCTTCTCTAGTGCCATTAATTTTTAGGGGACCAGGCAAACCTTAAACTTGTCCCCCCCTAATTGGATCCCTGTTCCCCCACAATCTATTTGAAAGCCTTTCACCATGATTCTTGAATGAGATCTGAGACCACTGCTGGTACCTAACACTTCTTGGCACCTTGTCTGTTAGGTTCTTGGAAGAGGAGATGGCTATGGAGGTGAGTGGGAATGGGAGTGGGAGGATTTCTCCCTTCACTTCCCTTTTTGTGTTTTCAAATAATGGGTTTTGAGGGGGCGGGAAAGTTTAACCAGACCATTTATTTTCCATCTCCCATCGATAAAATGTTTACCACTCCACACTGGAAGAATTTATATCTTTCCTTTGAATCTCCAGGAAAATCTCCCAAACCCAGACCACCACCATGTGGATTCAGCCATCTTCTGATTCACCTCCAGATTGTCTCCTCCTAACTGCTCAAGCCACTGGTTAAGGGCGAAATGTTCAATGCCCAAGCAATTAAGTGGGGAACACGTTTATCTAAGCAATTGCATGCAGCTCTCTATCTGCATACAGGGGGTCTCTCCCAAGCATTTCCAACCTCAGCAAAAGAAGACAAAGCCCCAGCAGTCTGGGGTATACATCATTCATTCATTCCTGTGTTCAACACTCATGGCGGATCCCCAGCAAGACAGTGGGAGAGCAAGGACTGGAGAAATCCTGGAAGCTGAAGTCTGAGGAGGATTTCAAATTCAAGTCAGAGATGAAAGAAACATCTGGACTTGGTCCTCAGGTAAATGCAGTATTCTGAACTGAGGCTAGAACCAGAGACCATTCTAATGAAAGGCCTCTACAGGTGGGCTCCAACTCAGTTTCGTGTATATTCATTCATGAAATAGCTCTTTGGGTCAACATGCAGAAGAAAACCATTTCAGAAAACTGACAATGAGGAGAGTAAAGGGAAGCCAGAAGGCTTGTGAATGGGGAGAGAGGAGGACCCAGGGCAGGAAACCAAGAATCCCTCCCTGCCCTCCTTGCTGCCAGGGAGGTCTGAGGGACTAGTTTCCACCTGGGATCCCAAGTCCAGAACAAAAGCAGCGGGGCCACGGCGGGGGAGGGAAGGGGGTCCTCAGCACGGGCGCATGGGGCTGCGGAAAGATGGGGGCTAGCGTGCCTGCTGGCGGGGGGCACCTCGCAAGGCGCTGTCCCCAGCCCGACCCCATGAGGACCCGGGTTTGGCGCAGCGTCCGGGGTGGTCCCGGTGCCCTGGGGTTCGCGGGAGGCTGGGCCTCCACAACCCCCCTCTTCGCTCCCAGGTTGGGTCCGCGCTTTCTGCTCCAGGTGAGGGCGCGGCGCGGTGTCACTTTACCCCTGTGCAGAGGGTGGTCCGGAGAAGCCTTGGGGCGGGGAGGGGCAGCAGGCAGCAGGAGCGGGACAGCGGAGCCTCACATGGGAGCGTACGGGCGGCGAGTCCGGTGGGTCCTGCAGTCCCGACTGAGCCGCAGCACAGCACCGCGGCGCTGCCCGCCCCTCCTCCGCCAGCCCCTCCACCTCCTCCCAGACTCTCAGCCACATCCTCTGTGAGCTCACTTCCAGCTTCGGCAATTAGCAAAGCGCCTTCTCCCCGCCGCCCTCCACCCGCCCCCGCCCCCCTCCCTCCTGAGTCCTCCGCGAGCTCCCTTTTCGCTTTGGCAATTAGCAAAGCCCCTTCTCTGCCCCGCCCCTGCCCCCTCCCTCCTGAGGCCCCGCCCTGGCTGGGGCGCGGGGGAAGCCCCGGGGGCTGCAAGCTTGACCAGCGCTGGCGCTGGGCAGCCTCCTAGCCTGGCTCCTTGAGCGGGTGTCCACCCGCGGCCTGGCTGCAAAAAGATCATCAGTCCTGTTAACCCTGGCTGCACTCTCCCGTCAGTTTGCTGGCTTCCAGATTGCGCCCAAAGCCAGGAACCAGCTTCCCCAACACAGGCCTGGGCTGAGATGCCTGCCCAGGATCTGTTTGAGCAGTCTACTCATCTCCAGGCAGGGATGACACTTCCACATGGATGTTTGGGTTTTTTTATTGTTTTTTGGTCATTGGTTATTATTACATGACCTCCAGGGTAGGTGCTCCACAAAGGGAGTGAAAACAGGATGCATGATATACCCCTCACCTCCCATGCTGTCTTTCTCTTAAATAATAAGCACTGCTGAACTATCTTAGATTCTGTACCTTCTCTCCAGCCATGAACCTATCACTGTCTTTAACTCTTGAAAACTTCATTAGACAAATTAATGTGGTGAAGGAAGCAATATGAGAAAGCCTATTAATCTGATGAGCATGGAACTGAACAAACCCTATAGATACTTTCCCTTTGATTTCTAGCCTATCAATACCTACAGTGAGTCACATACACTCAAGATTATTGTTTTTATTGTATACTTCATATATTCATTGATTTTGGACTCGTTATCATTTCGTTGAAGTGTTAAACTATGGTAATAAACAAACTTTTAATTAACTTTTCCTCCTATGATACAAATATAACTTGCACTTGAGCTTTAGCTAATTTTATGTTCTAAAATTGCCAAAACAAAATGATCAAGGTTTCTAGATTATTTACTGTATTTTCTACTATATAATATTGTTCTATCTCTTCTGTATAAAGAAAATGAATGCTTGGGGCTCTTGGGTGGCTCAGTGTGTTAAAGCTTCTGCCTTCTGCTCAGGTCATGATCCCAGAGTCCTGGGATAGAGCCCCACATCAGGCTCTCTGCTCAGCAGGGACCCTGCTTCCCTTCCTTTCTCTCTGCGTGCCTCTCTGTCTACTTGTGATCTCTGTCTGTCAAATAAATAAATAAAATCTTTAAAAAAAGAAAATGAATGCTTGATAACTAAATGAATGCTTTACTGAACAAATTAAATATGGCAATGGCATTTTATTTTATCATGCTTCACATATTAAACTATAATATTATATCACTAGTCTACAAATAATCTACTCGCATAGTCATTTGGAAGCTTTTAGCAAAAGAATTCTTCCTCCTGATTGTAGTATAAAAGCCACAGAAATATACAGAAGACTCCTAGGATAGAAAGTTAAATCCAGTTATCCGTGATGCCTTGAGTAGGACCTGACCTATGTATGTCCTGGGATGCACTAGTAACTGTTACATGTGATAGGATTATATTTAATATATACAGTTTCATTTACTTCACAAAGGACATATAAATTTGAGAATAAAATATTTGATGAATCTATAAAGTCTATATCTATTTGTAACTAATGTGGTAGAATTAAGATGTTAATTTGAAAAAAAATTCATTGAACACATACACATATTCAATTGTTTTTATATATATAAACAGCATTATTTATTTATGTAAATAAATGCATTGTCAGTAAAATCCATTTACTTATCAATCATAAGGGTAATTTTAAGTACTAAGAATAAGAAATATGTGAAAAGATAAGTGTTCAAGAGTGCAGTTTGTGGTAATTAATACAATATGATAGGCTCATAAAAATGATATATTACTTGAACTTAAAAGCTTCTATAATTAAGCGATGACCACTTGAAATTTGTAATTAGTCTTGCTGCAGTTTTTCCTTGCACTTATTGCCCTTCCCCAGAAGTTCATTAAGAATTTCTGTGAATGTCCTTATGTTTAATCTCATTCATAGATTCCACTGCTGCTCACAAAACAAAGCCAAAAAGAGAGGTAACTCTATGTGGCACTCCATCCACAAGCAATACATTCATAAATAATTAAAAAGCTCTCTACTTCATTTGTTACCCATTCAGCTGATAATTTAAATGAGTAACTGAGGCCATTTTATCAGCACTTTTAATAGAATGCGACTCAGAAACTTCACAGTGTTATTTAAGAAGAAATGCTCACGTGTTAAGGTTTTTATTTTTTTAAATCAACAAAATAATTTTCAAATATTAAAAGCAAATGTCTCCTTTTCCTCCAAGTTTCCTTGCTATGTCAAAGTTACAAATAAATACATTAAAATCGTATTTTGAGTAGTAGATAAAAACAAAAGTTTTGAAACTGTGGGTTGAGTGTCTGGGTTAACTTGTATAAATATCTGAACTCAATGTATTTAGACTTTATTAGATTTTTTTTAGACTATTTAAAAATACATGCTGAGATAATGACAACATTATTTTATTCATTTTAATAAATAAATTATTTAATTATGTTTAGATATTTATTTATTAAATTAATGATTTAATATTTAATAATCTAAATTTGAAATATTTTAAATTCTAAAAATATTTATTTAATTAAATTGATATATTTAATATAAATATTTAATAAATTATTTAACCATTATTATAATTATGCAATACATTATGTATTGTGTAATAATTGCATTTTAATAAATAAATAAATGTATTATTTACATTATTTTATTTTATTTTATTTTATTTACTTGACAAAGAGAGGGAGAACGCAAGCAAAGGGAGCTGCAGGCAGAAGGAGAGGGAGAAGTAGGCTCCCAGCTGAGTAGAAAGTTCAACCTGGGGTTCCATCCCACGACCCTGGGATCACCACCAGAGTCGAAGGCAGATGCTTAAGTGACCAGATGCCCAAGGCTTTGTATTCTTCGCTTCTAAATATTGATGCTCCTTCATCTCTGGAGTTAGTAAATTGATGTTGAGAATTCATATCAAAGAATTGATAGTAGCTGTTAAACAGAAACATGTAATTTAGGGGAAAAAAAAGAACAGAAGGAAGAGAAAGGCCAAAAGTCAAAAGCACATTAATATAAAATTTAATTAGATAAAAAAGCTGATATTCCTGAAGGGGGCTAATAAAAGAGCTGCAAAGAGCTGATAGGATTAGGAAAATTGTCCACTCCTGGTCATTTCATAATTTTAAACTATTCCTTATTAATAAATATACTTAGTTCCAGAAACACAAGCACATAAGAACATTTCCACCAAGTTTCCTCTAACAGCATTTACAAATTAGACGTTCAAACAATGCAGTTCATTACATGTTGCATCTGTATCTTAAAGTTTAAACACATTCTGTGACACATTTTCCAACAATTAAAATTTAAAAATATATATATACATATATATCTATGTATATATATATATATACCTTATCCCTAAATGGAAAAAATATATATATAGAGAGAGAAACCTTATCCCTAAATGAAACCTTTCTTTGTTTATTAGATTAAATAGGTAAATTAGCAACAACAACAACAACAAACAGCTAATATTATAGAGGTAGGAACAATTTACCTTTTCATTCATTGCTATTTTCTAAAAATTCCTATTTTATTTTTTTCTCAAGTCTGTCATAATAATTTTCTAAATCTCCTGCCTTATTCAATTTTTTTCTTTTAGTGGAAATCTCTATTTCATATTTATTTTCTCTTCCTCCACTCTTTGCTCTAATAATTCAATGTATTATTAGATTTTCTGTTTTTCTCTTTATCCAGATATATCTTTTCTTTCTTTTTTTTTTTTAAATAATTTGATTTGCTGGCATTTTACATCAGTACATGCTTTCTTATGGATGTTAGAAATGTCTGTGGAACTACTAGAAGAATAAACTTTTTTACCTTTAAGAAGTTTACAGTCTAGAGTGCCTGGGTGGCTCAGTTGGTTAAGTGTCTTCCTTCAGCTTAGGTCATGATGCCAGGGTACTAGGATCCAGTCCTGCATCAGCTGCCTGCTCAGCAAGGAGTCTGGTTCTTCCTCTCCCTCTGCCCCTCCCTCTCTCTCTCTAATAAATAAATAAAATCTTTTAAAAAAAGACTTACTGAAATCTGAGACTGAATTACTAAATTCAGTCTTAATAGAAGACAGCTAAACAAAGCAATAATCACAACTGGAAAATTTAGCGAGATCATGGTTTAACATTTTTGGTTGACACAGGACCTCTTTCAGTAACAACTTTCCCTAAATATCAATTTCTTTTTAAGGCAAAAAATTTTGACAAGAAATCCAGATCCTTCTGATCATTTTCATATCAATTTAAGGTGACATCCTCAGAGTATATAATCAAATATGTAATTATTCTATCTGTTGCCTTGTATATTGCCTGTATCTTTTTCAGACTCAAAGTTCCATTGAGGTAGAGTTTTTTTTTTTTTTTTAAGCAGAGATTTTTAAAGTGTTTGATATATACAAGATGCTTAATAAGTGTTTACAAAGCCTATGTATTACAGAAGCTTTAAACAGGCTTTAAAATAATGTAGGTGATATTAGTGGTCATATCAAACAATTTTTAGGTTTCAGTCATGTAAATAACTACATTTCTCAGAGACAGAGAAACATACAAATGGTCTGGGTCCAGTAGGATAATGATAGCATGTGTTGTAAATTCTTTTATATGACCTTATTCTTGCAAGAATTGGTTATGTGGCAGAAAAAAAGGTATCACTATCTTATACTTTATTATTTAAAGAGATTTATGGAAGTGTTAGTTTCTTACACTACCCCTTTGTTTCAGTGGACCCAATTTCCGTGGTAATGGTGAGAGGAAAGTAGGCAATTTAGGCAGCAGCCAAAATCACCTACAAGGCACTATAAAATAAGGCTTGTTCTAGATCATGGGTCTGTCCAAAGGGGAATGTTAAGGGGTAGAATGGATGATGGATGCATTGTGGACTTATAACTTTAAGATTAATACTGTTATGCCCCAATAATGGGTCTATGATTAAAGGAGCGAGACTGATGTAAAGCAAAGGTCAAGCAAAGCTTTATTTCATGCCAAGCATCAAGAATCTAACCAAACGTTCGGGGCCACACCTCTTATGAGAGAAGGCAACCCTTTGCTGTTTCACAGTCTAGCTTTTAAGGGCAAAGGCCATGCAGTCAGGCCTGGCCACGCACAGGTGACCAATGAGATTTTAACACACACAGGAAACTCCACAGTGAGGCTAGGTGACCAATTGAGGTTCAATTTACCCTAGTATAGACATTTGACCCAGCCTATTACACCTTGATTAGGATTGGTGCAAAAAAGGTTCCCAAAGGGCGGAGGAGTGGGGCATACTCCTTAGTATCTAGGGAGACAATATGCAAACACCGCCCCCCTCCCGCTGATTGATGTCTCCACCTGGCCTGACCCACCCTTGTATATGGGCTTTGTTACCTGGAGCTGATTTCCAGGACTTGTTTTTAAGTGAATCCCCTGGGGGAAGGGGAGCAAGGACAGTTTAAGGGTTAACCTCAATGAAAGCCTCTTGCTAAAATATAAAAATATAAAATAGGTCCTTACATTACAACAACTCAGTAGGGAAAGTCCCAGTGTGGTGATAAAAGAAGTGAGGTAACTTGCATTGCACATTTTTTTTTAAAACGTGTAAGTTGTATTTTTCCGTGCCATTACATCATACTTTATCTTCATCTCTGTCTACTAGTTTAAAACTAGTTAAACAAACTCAACAATTTTTTAAAAAATATTTTATTTATTTATTTAAGAGCAAAAGCCAGAGAGAGAGAGAGAGAGCATGAGCAATATGGGGCTCGATGCCAGGACTCTTGAGATCCTGATCTGAGACAAAGGCAGACACTTAACTGACTAAGCAAATGAGACTCCCACAAACTCAACAATTTTATAAAATTTTTATTTGTTGGGGTGCCTGGCTGGAACAGTCAGTAAAATATGTAAATCTTGATTGTGGGGTTGTACGTTTGAAATCCACCTTGGGTGTAGAGGTTTTATTTAAAAATAAAATCTTTAAAAAATTTTTTTTTCATTTTTTTATTTAAGCCATTGTATGGCAGTGTTGATCACTATATTGTACACCTGAAAGTAATATTAACCTTATTTTAACTAACTACAATTTAAATAAAAACTTTAAAAATAAAATAAAAATAATAATCATAAAAATAAAAAAGAGGAAAAATTATTTGGCAGGCAATTTTCTTAATTGCATTATTATTTATTATTATCATAGTCTGTGTGTGTCGGTGGGAAGTGGCTGGTATTACAGTGAGTTCCATATCTGTGTTACACTGAGGTCCATGTCTGTAGTCAGTCTTTTTTTTCTTTTAGTTTATTTTCAGGGATCCAAAATTCATTGTTTATGCACCACACCCAGTGCTTCATGTAATAAATTCCCTCCTTAATACCCACCACTGGGCTCACCCAACCACCTGCCACCCTCCTCTTCAAGACCCTCAGTTTGTTTCTCAGAGTCCACAGTCTATCATGGTTTGTCTCTCCCTCCGATTTCCCCCAGCACACTTCTCTCCATCTCCCAGTGTCCTCCACGTTATTCCTTATGTATTGAGTCTTATAAAAACTTTTATTTCTTTCCCTATTCTGCTTTGCATATGCTTACCTTAGATGTTAAAATGTTATAAACCTCTCCTGCCTGGTCCATTTTCTCTCTATTCTCTTATGATTTCTCATGCTCTCCCTGCCAACCCCACATGCCTTACAATATCTGGATATGACTAATTTCTTCCTGAGCTACTTTATTCTACTCTGCCATATGGTTGCCCTTCCCTCTTCTGTACCATAACTTCTATCCCCTGCATTTGTGCTTTAACAATACCTAATTCTTTTCACTGCATCTGTATCTTTGAGGTCAATACTCAGTAGTGCAATCGCTGGGTCATAGGCTAGCTCTATTTTACTGGAAAGAAGGGCCATATGCACCCCAGTGTTCATAGCAGCAATGTCCACTATAGCCATTCTGTTGAAAGAGTCAAGATCCCCTACAACAGACAAACGGATAAAGAAGATGTGATCCAAGGATACAATGGAATATCACTCAGCCATCAGAAAGGATGAATACCCAACTTTTGCATCAACATGGATGGGACTGTAGGAGATTATGTTAAGTGAAATAAGCCAAGCAGTGAAAGTCAATCATCATATGGTTTCACTTATTTGTGGAACCTAAGGAATAGCATGGAGGACATTAGGAGAAGGAAAGGAAAAATGAAGTGGGGGTATTGGAGGGGGAAATGAAACATGAAAAACTATGGACTCCAAGAAACAAACTGAGGGTTTTAAAGATGAGAAGGATGTGGGGATGGGTGAGCCTGGTGATGGGTATTAAGGAGGGCACATATTGCATGGGGCACTGGGTGTTTTACACAAACAATGAATCATGGAACACTACTTCAAAAACTAATGATGTATTGTATGGTAACTAACATAACATAATTTAAAAAAAAAAAGGAGGGGGACAATACCTAACACTCAATCTTTGCTAGTTTCTTGTTTACCTCCTTTTAAGAGTAAGCTCATTAGTGTTTTTTTTTTTTTTTGGTTTGTTTTTTTTTTTTTTTTGTCTCAACTAAAAGAAGAAAAATAATACACATTATTTTGAAAACTTTTTGAACAGTGTACAAACGTTAGTCAAGTCCACAATGTCTCATCTCTTCTTCCTCCTAACATGGCTAAGTTGAAAAAACCTTTATCTGGGAAAAGATCATTGTCCAGCCACCTTGTGTAAGATTTTGGCTTTAGGTTAGATTATCCTTTCTTTCCTTTTCTGAAAATAAGTTGAAAATATTAATAGCCTCAGTTTTTCTTCCAAAATATGACTGCTTCTTTACCAAGTGCAAAAGCAACCCATTTTGACCATAGTAAACAGCTTGGACCTACTTTTTTTGGCTCACTGTTTTAGTGAGACAAGTGGAGTGAAGATGACACACCATTTCCAAATGTATTAATAATTGGTAGACCATACTTCTAAATTGAAGATTTGTTGCCATTAAACTACGACCAGACTCGCTATAATTACAGAGGTAAATTCTTTATATTTACTATATTTGAAATTACCATATAATACCAAAATAAAATTATGATTATGTGAAGAGTCTGTAATATTAAGAAGATGACTTTGAAATGATTGCTTATCTAAATGAAATTTCCCATTTTATAATCTTGTATAAGCTTCCGTTGTCATTTCCTATTTAAAATCTATTAGAAGGCACTCTTATTTTCCCTTAAGTGGGAAGTCAAATGTGGAACAAATTCATCCCAAAGGAACTGATTCTATGTTCCACTGAAGACAAGGTGGCTTCCATGTGGCATTTTGCCTCTTGCATATTGTTCATCTCCTACAAGAAATGGGGGTATGCTCTTTAGTAAACTAATTCAACTCAATTAGAGACATTGTCTTCAAGGGATAACATCATAGAGACTAGAATCAGAATCATACTTTTGGGAAAATTGGGCCCAGGATTTTTGTTTTGTTTTGTTTTGTTTTGTTTTGTTTTAAGATTTTATTTATTTATTTGACAGACAGAGACCACAAGTAAGCAAATAGCGGGGGGGGGGGGGAAGCAGGCTCCCTGCTGAACAGAGAGCCTGAGAGCCTGATGCAGAGCTCGATCCCAGGGCTCTGAGATCATGGCCTGAGCCGAAGGCAGAGGCTTAACCCACTGAGCTACACAGGTGCCCCTGGGCCCAGGTTTTGATGGCTTCTTTCCTCAATCTTATAAAACCTATTTGAACTCTACTGGATGCCAGAACTGCTTAAAAATATTTGGTCCCTTGTAATTTTAACCTTCCAGTATTCAATGCACCTGATCCATGTAATATCCTATAGTATTTTTGTCAAATGAAGACTCTCAAAGTGTGTTTCTTGGGAGACACTTTTCAATTGGTTGCTTACATTTCTGCATTTATTATTTGTTCTAGGCCATCCTTTGAAGATGGTTGTATTGAATAGACTTGGAAGACAGAAATAGTATCTTTTTTTTTAACTTAACCTGTTGTGTTTGCAAATATTATCTGCCTCTGTTTTGATTCTTCTTGTGGGAACTGAGGCTCAGTACTGATATATAACTCCCATCCCTACACACACACAAACACACACACACACACACACACACAAATAATGTTAATATTCTGGCTACCTCTATTGCTGTGAATAATAAACTATATTATTTCTAAACCATGAGTCTGCGTCTACTATCAACACCCAAGAAACTACGGCAGACTCATACACCAGCTTTCAAATAAGGGAAAATAATCTCAGATGCTTTATATTTTTTGATAGTGTTACCTACTTCTGAACATATGACTGAGCACATATAAAGCTGGAGCCATGACCATTTAGAGCTTCTTCTGTGGAAGAACTATGCATTCACTAGTAAACAATAGTAGTTTCATCTTTTTTTTTTTTCCTCCTGGACACCATTTCCTCTCTCAAACTGTTGCTCAAATTGGATGGAGTCTAAGGTCCTTTGAGGAAATTTTTGTTTAATGATTCAAAATAAAATAGGAAGAGTCTAAAGTGCTAAAAATACTTCTAGATAAAAGGTATAAGATCATGCCAGAAAGGATAGTAATTTTATCTAACAACTGCCTGTTCACCCCTTTTTTGTTCATTAACTAATCTCCAAATTCCTGACTAAATCCCTTTTGTAAGACAGAATGTGAGCTAAAAACTGGGATTTTAAAAAATGTTCATTTGAAATCCAGTTAGTTAACATATATGGTTGTATTAGATTCATGTGTACAATATAACATATAGCACTCAGTGCTCATCATGACAAGTGCTCTAATTAACCCCCATCACTTATTTAATCCATCACTCCTTTCAGATCCCGTCAAGTAACCATCAGTTTGTTCTCCGTAATGAAATGTCTGTTTTTTGCTTTGTTTCTCTTTCTATGTCTTATTATTGCCCCTTTGCTTGTTTGTTTTGTTTCTTTTATTCCATATATGAGTAAAGGTATTTGTCTTTCTCTGACTGACTTATTTCACTTTTAGCATTATACTGTCTAGTTCCAACCATGTTATTGCAAATGGCAAGATTTCAGTCTTTTTTATGGCAGAATAATATTCCATTGTATATACATACCACTTATTCTTTATTTATTCATCAATTGATGGATACTTGGGCGCTTTCCATATCTTAGCTTTATAAATAATGCTGCTATAAATATAGGGGTGCTAGCATCCCTTTGAATAAGTTTTCTTATATTCATTAGGTAAATACACACCAACAGGATTGTTGGATCAAAAAGGACTTCTATTTTTAAATTTTATGAAAATTCCATACTGTTTTCAAATATGGCTGTATCAGTTTGCATCACCACCAACAGTTCACAATTGTTACTTTTTCTTTTTTTTTTTTTAAGATTTTATTCATTTGACAGAGAGAGATCACAAGTAGAGAGAGAGAGAGGAGGGAGCAGGCTCCATGCCTGGCAGAGAGCCCGATGTGGGACTTGATCCCAGGACCCTGAGATCATGGCCTGAGCTGAAGGCAGAGGCTTAACTTACTGAGCCACCCAGGCAGCCCCCACAAGTGTTACTTTTTCACATCCTCTCCAACACCTTTTGTTTCTTGTAGTGTTAATTTTAGCCATTCTGACAGGTGTGAGGTGGTATCTATTTCTAGTTTTGCTTTGCAATTTCCTGATGATACATGATGATGGACATCTTTTCATGTATCTACTGAACATTTGAATGTGTTCTTTGGGGAAACACTTGTTCATGTCTTCTATCCATGTTTTTATTGGATTATTTGTTTTTGGATGTTGACTAAAAACTGGATATTAAGTAACACACAAGACAGGTTTCCTTGAGCTTAAATTTTATTTGCATGAGTATCATTAACAGGAAAAAATATGCATATGGGTATGTACAAGTGTGTTTATGTATACATCTATCTATCTATCCTCTATCCCATGTCTTCTAATTGTGGTAAATCCTGTAAGGTGGGGAATGGGATAGTCTGAAGAAATATGCTTCTGGATATGCTGGGTAAGCAAATTTAATTGCACTCAGATGCATTGGATATAAGTGAATCACTCAAATGAGTTATTTAATATTATATAGAAACAAATTAAAAGTTTATGTAGTTGAAAATAATAGGTAGTTAAAATAATTTTTTTGTTTGTTGTTTTTGTGTCTTTTTTTGTTTATATATACTATGGTGTGAATGTTTATGTCTCCCAAAATCAAATTATGAAATCTAACTCTGTAAGTGCTAGTATTAAAACATAGGGGCCTTTGGGAGGTGATTAGGTCATAAGTGGGATTACAGTCCTTTTAAAGGAGACCCCAGAGAGTTCTCTTGCTTCATTCATCATGTACGTTTACAGTGAGAAGATAGCCATCTATGAGGAAGTGGGCTCTCCCTGGATCTGCCCATTCCTTAATCTTGAACTTCTCCGTTCTAGAACTGTGAGAAATAAATTCCTGTTCTTTATAAGCTATTAAGTCTATATCATGTCCGTTATAGCAGCCTGCATGCAGAAGGACACTATGACCTAAAATGAGAGCAATAAATATAAAGTTTCAGTAAAGTCAGTTGGTACAATGTTTTTTTTTTTTTAATTAGAGAAGACATGCTGCTTCATGTTAAACCTTGATATTGTATATGTTTCTTGAAGGGCCACTTCTTACTCCTTTGTGTGTTTTCCACAAAGTCCAGGATGATGCCTTACATAAAGGTAATATTTTATAAATACTGTTGGAAATATATACTTCTCTAAAATCTTATTTTGCCTACAGATTACTTGGATCCACTTTGCCTTGTGTAGAATATTTGAAATATTTTAAGAACAGAATGTCTCTCTAAATAACATTTAGAATCATCATTAGTTTATGACTCCTGACTGATTTGTTTATGCATTGATACTTACTGCAAGAACACTGAAGTTTGTAATATAATTTTGAATTAATCACCAAGCTAGTTTATTTTAACTTATGAAAAAATAATTTCTCATGTTGGTTTAATTCTGCTCTTATGTTATGGTCATGACATTTTCATTAAAATAAAGTAGAAAATAGAAGTAAATAATAAATGAAAAATAAAAATTAAAAAATAAAAAAATAAAAGCAAATCTCTTATGAAATGTTAAACTTTTCTTACTTATTTTGTTTTGCTTTTCTTCTACCATGCTGGCAAAGCTGTATATTGCAGATAGGTACAATTTTCTAGGTGCTAGGTTTGTTACTTTTGCTAAAATTTTCAAAATATAAGGAGTTGAATAGTCATGGATTGTTTATTAAACTCCTTATCTACACATATAAAAATAAAACAATGATGGTGACCTGGGTATTTCTAAAATTGTATTCTGTTTTTCCATATTATGGTTTACAATGTAATTAATAAAGATTCTGCATATATTAACATCATCCCATTCTATCTCATCTGTATGTCCATACAGAGCATGTATGATTTCTATTCATTGCTATGTTGTGGTGAAGAGATTGTCTGAAGTAGTCTATATTTATGCAGGTAGATCTTAAGCTACGGTGCTCTTGTTTATTTGCTTGTTCGTGATCAGTATGTTTGAAAGATGGTAACTATTGCATCAGGTGTGACGATTAAAAAATATTATTGGTGCCTGATACACTGTGATAAAATAGGTAAGTCAATTCATAATTTGTTAATTAAATTAGAAAAGAAATTCCTTTGGATTTGTTCTTTATTAAGAGTTTTTTTTTTTTTTAACGAATGCCTTGGGATGTTTTTTGTGTAATATATATCACATGCCTCAACCTTTAAATTTGAATGTAGAAAAGAGTTATCAGAATGAGCCTAGAAAATATTGTTATGGGGGCGCCTGGGTGGCTCAGTGGGTTAAGCCGCTGCCTTCGGCTCAGGTCATAATCTCAGAGTCCTGGGATTGAGTCCCACATTGGGCTCTCTGCTCAGCAGGGTGCCTGCTTCTTCCTCTCTCTCTGCCTGCCTCTCTGCCTACTTGTGATCTCTCTATGTCAAATAAATAAATAAAATTAAAAAAAAAAGAAAACATTGTTTTGAAATATTTTTGTTCTGTTGTATTATGTTAACTTAGGAAATAATGGTAGTTATTTTTATTAGCATTTCCTACTTTCCACATGCCCTTACAGATGAGATATCATGTTTTTCCTACTCTTTTTATCGTGGTTGTTATATTCTTCATGATCAATAACAATCAATGAAAATTCCTAACATTAATTTTCTTTGGGAAAGTGATATTTTAGCAGGAATCCATGACCTAAAATTTTAGCTGTTGTTCTTCCAGGAGATGAGACTATCAATGTTCCCGAAATTTCAAGAAATAGAACTTATTAATTGTGTTGGTTGATGTTTATTGTCTCTGAACTTAGAGGTGCATAATTCAATTTAAAATTTATTTTGGGGGCGCCTGGGTGGCTCAGTGGGTTAAAGCCTCTGCCTTTGGCTCAGGTCATGATCCCAGGGTCCTGGGATCGAGCCCTGCATCGGGCTCTCTGCCTAGCAGGGAGCCTGCTTCCTCTTCCCTCTCTCTCTGCCTGCCTCTCTGCCTACTTGTGATCTCTATCTGTCAAATAAAATAAATAAAATCTTAAAAAAACCGGAGTGGACATTATGGGGGTGCTTATCTGAAATTGAGGGACATTATAAAAAAATAAAAAATAAAATTTATTTTGAATTGAAAACAAGATCTTACTGAAGTTTAGGCATCCCACTTTATATCAGGCCTCCAGTACATTCTAATTTATTTATAGAAAATATCATAAACATGAATGACACTTTTCCTATTGCATTTATATGAAACTGCAATGACTCAAAGATGTCAGATTTGAAAAGCACTACCTTTCTATAATTTCTGTTTCTTAGGAGGAATGGATATACCATTTTAGCTCAATTATCCAACAGTATTCAAAACCACCATGAATTTTAAAACATAGTTATTACACCCTAAAAATCAAGTATGAAAATGTATAAACAACCAAATCTCTATCTGTAAATGAAATACTCCCACACAGACGGGTTTTAAAACTTTCTAACTTAAGGAATTTGATAGCACAGACTCAGGGTAGTAGTTTCAGTGCCTACAGTATACTTTCAGGGAGAGAGTAATGTAAGCTCTGAGTCACTTTCTGCCTAGAGATGACCTAATAGTGGTTCTGGCATTGTTTGTTTGTTTTTGAAAATACGTTCCTGGGCGTCATTCAGAAAATGCAGAGTTTGGCATCTATATAAATTAAGGATGATCTTTTTGAACTTTTGTCTTTCATTACATCAAATTAACATAATTGGACAGAAATTCCACTAAATTAAGCATTGTTAGGAAATGTGTAAATTGGAGCTACTCAAATTAGTTGCTCTTTGAACTATGTGCTGTTGGTTCAGGATTAGATAAGGAGTTTGAAGGCAAACCTAAATCATTGCTTCCTTTTTTGAGAGATTCTCAGCATATTTTCTTAAAATTAGCTGAAATAAACAATGTGTTTAGTCGCAAAGTGATTTGCATTTTTGCACAAACTCCCTATCTCCTTGAGAATTATAACAGATATTTCATGAAACATCATTGATCTTTACTTTGTTACACTGCTGTAAAGTACATTTAGAGTTGCCAGTTAAAGGTGTTAGTGTTGAGATGAAATGTCATGCATTTTTCTTCACTTCCATGCAAATGAACACAGTAAATTATTAAGACACAATGAAGAAAAAAAAATTGACAATGAGTTCCAGATTTTAAAAATCACTTGCCATTCAATCCAAATTGTGAGTTTGATCAGTTACCGAACACTTTATAATGCACCCCCGGTAATTTTACAGAGATTACTTTTTTCTTACCAATTCTTGATTATTCTGTCTTGCAATGCAGAGAAAGCTAACTAATTTAAAATAAACTTCCGTTAATTTTGATTGTTATAAACTTAAAATTGACTAATTTCCATATACAGAGTTTAAAATGTTCACAATTTACATTAAATATATATTCTGTGTATACCTTGGAAAAATTATACTGAAAATTGAAATTAAAATGATGTTGTATATAGCTGCAAGAAGCCGCCTGTCCCATTTCATCTTACTATATAAGTTGTGTCAGGTAATTTATAAAATCCCTGCTGCATAACAAATCTATTTTTTGTTGGAATGGGTAGTAATGTTTCTTCTTATTTCGAAATAAGAGTTGGTCTATGAGTGCCTCTGCAACTGTATTTTTCCTAAGTGGCTTCATGGTCCTGAACTGAGAAAGCTCAGAGCATTAAACATCAAAGTAATATATTTTGACACAATTAGACATCAAGGAAATGCAATTAAAATGACACTGAGAGGGCGCCTGGGTGGCTCAGTGGGTTAAGCCGCTGCCTTCGGCTCAGGTCATGATCTCAGGGTCCTGGGATCGAGTCCCGCATCGGGCTCTCTGCTCAGCAGGGAGCCTGCTTCCCCCTCTCTCTCTCTGCCTGCCTCTCCATCTACTTGTGATTTCTCTCTGTCAAATAAACAAATAAAATCTTTAAAAAAAAAATGACACTGAGATATCACTACACACTTACCAGAATGGCTAAAATAAAATATAATGACAAGCCCAAAAGAAAAAAATATACCATTTGATGATACACAATGGCAAGTTGTACCATAACTTAACCATCTCAGACTAGTGTAGTGTTAAATTTGTTTTTCTAAGCCATGTTTTGGGTCACTTACCACTTTTCAAGGATATAAAGTGCTATCATTTTACTTAAAACTGTGAAATTTGGTCAGATTTAAATTTCAATTTATGTTAAAACATTCTGTAAACTGTGTTAGACTTTGACATTTGTTCCTTCAGTTCAGTGAATAACACTATATCATATTCTGAAAAATACGCTAATTTTTTATTATTTTGAAAAATATCCCTTTTTCCTCTTATGGTAATTATTAATATGAATTAATAGTAGAATTTGATATGGTCCAGTATGACCATAAATACTTTATTGTATATTATCAAATTTAATAATGAATATAATGTACTTCTTTGGACAATTTTTAAAGACCAGTCTACTCTTAAAACAAAAAAAATGGAGATGCACTTCTTTAGTTCACACAAATTTCATTTTATTATATATGACCTCAGATAAATTTCAACAAATCATAATTTATTAAAATCATGTCTACTTAAAAATCTCATAGAAGAGTTAAACCATCAAAAATAAAAATAAACACACACAACACACACACATCACCCATGTATTGGCAAATCACAATTGCTGTAACAATACATTAGGCATTCCACAGTTAAGGGCTATCAAAATTTCCATCAGTGACAAAAAGATTTGTATCCAAATGGACTGATTTTCCAGAATCCAAGAAAAAGTCTCCTAGGATTTATTTAAAGATAAATATTTGAACAAATACTTCTTAAATTTAGGAAATTCAGAACATACGATTAAAGAATATTTGCAGTGCAGACTATATTCAATCCTTCCTTCAAAATGTGCCTTTGAGTACATAATTCTGTTTTCTCGATCTCAATTGAGCTGTCTTCCAAGGAAGTTTTCCAAAATGTGTGTCTCTGTGTGATAAATGTTCTAAGACCTAACATGCTTCATTGTATTTTTACTGTGCTCTCAAATTTAATCAATAATTTGGATTGATGTATAATACCTAGTTTCAAATATCTTTTCCATCTATAAAAACTCCCAGCTGTCTCTTTATATGCTATTACTATTGAGAATTGTGCTGTCAGTATTATTCTTGTACATTTTAGGTGATCTGTTCTTCTCTTGGGCATCATTTATGCTCTTCTCTGTTTTTGATATTCTTAAAACTCACCATAATGTATACGAGTGGTTTTTAGTGTGTGTAGTTTTTGTTTTGTTTTGTTTTGTTTCTGATATCTCGTGTTTGGCATCATTTTAAGTCTGGTATCTTTTATCTTTCTTTAATTCTCCAAAATTTATCTCAGTACTTATTTAAATATTTTCTTTATTTTTTTTTCTCTTCTGCTGTATTTGGGCAGAAGTCATTAATTTGTTTGTTTGTTTTTCCCAACTCATTTATTCATTTTACAGCTATATTCATCTTAGTCTCCATTTATTGTATTCTTTATTTCAACAATTTTCACTTAATTTATATTCACAGTATAGTATCTTTCTTTTCCTTGTATATGTATATCATTATTTTATCATATACTTTTAAGCTATTTTTAAAAATATTTTATTTATTTATTTGACAGTGAGAGATCACAAGTAGGCAGAGAGGTGGGCAGAGAGAGAGGAAGAGAAGCAGGCTACCTGCTGAGCAGAAAGCCCGATGTGGGGCTTGATCCCAGGACCCTGAGATCATGACCTGAACGGAAGGCAGCGGCTTAACCCACTGAGCCACCCAGGCGCTCCTTTTAAGCTATTTTTTAAAAGTACAGTCATTCTTTTTTTTTTTTAAGATTTTATTTATTTATTTATTTATTTGACAGAGAGAGATCACAAGTAGACAGAGGGCAGGCAGAGAGAGAGAGAGGGAAGCAGACTCCCTGCTGAGCAGAGAGCCTGATGCAGGACTTGATCCCAGGACCCTGAGATTATGACCTGAGCTGAAGGCAGTGGCTTAATCCACTGTGCCACCTAGGCGCCCCTAAGCTATTTTTTTAATTCCTGTTCCAATAACACTTGGATTGGCATATAAAGTTAACCACATCATATTTTTTAGGTAAGTAATTGTACTTTTTATGTGCATAGTTATTTTGGTCCATGAGTTCAGCTCTTCTTAGGATCATCAAATCTCTGTAAAGTCTGGGTATGCTAGGATTTTCTAAGCAACAATAAAATACATTGAAACCTGGTAGCTTAATTATAATAATGTTTTCTTTCTCAATCATTCATAATAGTATTCCATTCTGAGTAGCTTCCTTCTATTTTGCAGCTTTAGTGTTTGGAAAAACTTGAAATGTGATATTACTGTGATAATGTGAATTAGTCAGGGTTTTTCAGAGAATCGGGAAGAGAAAAAAAGGAAGATATTCTCCAGGGCCAACTCTAGAAGTGACTATTAAAACATCTGTCCAAATTCAATTGAACAAAACTCAGAAATGCCATCTCCAGTGAAATACAAAAAAGATTATATATAGTTCTGGGCACACACATCTCATTTGACCCAATGATGTATATCAATGAAAGACTGAAGGCCAATCACCACTCCATGGGAGAATTTAAAAATAAATTTACTAATGAGGCCAAGAATTCAGAATCACCAATACTTCAGAACTAATAATAACTGCCTTCACTTGATTTTATTCTATAAGATAAATCCTATGATCAAGTTTCAATTTTAAATTCTTACAATTTTAAATTCTTAAATCCTTATGAAGAAGCATCATTTGGAGGGAGCAGTTTTCATAATTTATCATCCATCAGCTTTTTTTTAAAGATTTTATTTATTTATTGGACACAGAGAGAGAGAAAGAGAGAGAGAGAGAGATCACAAGTAAGCAGAGAGGCAGGCAAGCAGGGAGGGAAGCAGGCTTCCTTTTGAGCAGTGCCCGATGTGGGGCTGGATCCCAGGACCCAGAGACCATGACTTGAGATGAAGGCAGAGGCTTAACCCACCACCCACGTGATGAGAGAGCCACTCAGGTGCCCCTCATCCATCAGTCTTAATTGATTGGAGGAAAATGTGTGGAGGAATAATGCCTTAGGGAGCTAATCTCTCTAAAGAATTTTCAAGTCTTTACCCCTTGAAGGTTTTTGTAAAGTTCTGATAGCCTCTAAACATCTAGTGGATTTCTACAGAGACAGGCCTGTTAAAACCTGTCTTCAAACCAGGAATAGAGCTTGAAACATACCAGTCAAGGGCAACTTTGAGTCTTTTAAGGAATTTATCATCATTTCTTTCTTTTTGGTTAATATCTGAAATAGTTCCATATTACACTTGCATAATTTCTCCAGAGCTGACTTTGAAGGAGGCATTCAGTTCCAGCTAGTTCCATATTTTGGCAAGAACTATACTTCTATATAAAAAAAAAAAACATATTTTAGGGCACCTGGGTGGCTCAGTGGGTTAAAATCTCTTCCTTCGGCTCAGGTCATGATTCCAGGTTCCTGGGATTGAGTCCTACAGTGGGCTCTCTTCTCAGCTGGGAGCATGCTTCCATTCCTCTCTCTCTGGCTGCCTCTCTGCCTTCCTATGATCTCTGTCAAGTAAATAAATAAAATTTTTAAAAAAACATATTTTATACCAGTTATCCATGTTTATTAACTAAGATATCACAATACAAATAATACAAACAGTTGCTCTTTATTAATACCTTCAACCAAGATCAAAAAATATGTCATATTTTCTCCAAAAATTTTATATCATCTGATAGGTCAGATATATATATAAATTACTTTTAAAGTTTTAAAAATATCAGCAAATATTTTCATTTAAATGCAAATTTGAAAAAAAATCTACTTTTCCAAACACGACTTTTTATCCTATTTATTTTGAATTTTGTCAACAACTGATAAAATGTTTAGCGAGACTATAAATGTTAGATCGAAAAAAATGATTAATAGATGTAGGTTCAAATTATTATGTTCCATTAAAAATGATTTAGTCTTTGATGAACATCTGTTTGGTAATATGTTGTATCCAGATATAGTAAATTAAAGACATATATAAAATTATAGGGAAATGACATCTTCCGTTCCATTATGAGTAGAGCTTTTAAAATGCTATTTGTCACAACCTGTCATCTTGTCATTATGTAGTATTATGTAGCAATTAAAAAATGTATACTCTTCACTTAGAAGTCTTTTAGAAATCTAAAATATGACTTTCTATGGTTTGTGTCTCCATATTGCTTTATTGCCAGTTAAAACAAATCCACATGCTTTGATTCAAAGGTAATAAATTCCTCTTATTTGGAAAAAGGATGTTTATTTTTGTTCTCTCACCCTTAGCAGGTGGTTTCATTTTAGCACACTTCAGAGTTATAATTTCATGCTTATTAAAAATATTTATTTTGATCTACATAGATGAATGAAACTTTTATTTTATTAAATTATTTGCCAAAAAATCTGTGAGTTTTAAAAATGTATTTCCTTTGAAGGGTTATTTTAGAGCATTCAAAGAGGATCTAAGAGTGTGGTATTATGCAGTTTTTAAGTAGGTATGAAATGGTTAATTATAGGATTGTTTCTTTAGGCTTATGTATATTGTCCATTATATGCTATAAAATATTTTGAAAGTAAATTTAAAGTATGTTTTATGTAGTTTATTTTTTGGAAAAAATATTGAAATGACTTATGAAATTCAGTATACTCTCAACATTGATTTATTTTGAAATTTACCAGTTGTCTACTGAACTATTATATGGCAGATATTACTTCAGACTACACTGGTAAATGAAATACTTGGCTTTGTAGAACTTTTATTTTAATGGGTGAGACAATTCAAAGCTATAAACCTTAATAAAAATGGCATAGTGCATTCAAAAAGGAAGAGTACAATGGGGAAAAAGAAAAATTCGATCAGGGTGAGAAAAATCAAGGTTGCTAGGCAGGGGATGGGGAGTTAAATCTTTTAATAGAAAGATCAGGGTAGTTACAATGAAGCTGACAATTGAACAAATGTATGGAAAGGTGATGAATTTGCGCAGAACTATCAGCAATAAGGTCACTCCAGACAAAGGAATTGGCTATCTTGAAGGCCATAAGGTTGGATCATGCCTGGCATATCTGAGGAATAGCAAGGAGGCCACTGTGAGTGACTGAAGAGTAGCAGGGAAAGAGGTCACAGAGGTTAAATGAGTGGCTAGATCATGTAAAAGCTTCGAAGTCATTGTAAAACTCTGGCTTTTATATTTGGAAACTTACTGTGTGATAGAATTTTTGCTAATAACTGAGAGTTCAAATGTCCATAAAATTTCAAGGATTCTTATTCTAGTAAGACAGAATAAAGAGAAAGAGTTCATATTTTCACATGGTGTAACAAATGCTCAGAGATGCAAGTGTAGGAAGCTATGGGAGCACAGAAGAAGGCACTAAAATCACACCATATATTTGATGACTGTGACTATATATAAATTTGTATTTTCTAGATTTTTTGTAGTCATGGAATCACACAGTATATACTATTCATGGCCTGGATTTTCTTTTCTCGGCATCATTACTTTGAGAATCTCCAATTGTCTTTGCTCTATTGATGGACATTGATGAACATTTCCACTGTTTTCAATTTTTAAAAATAAAGCTGCTATGAAATTCACATACAAGTCCTTGTATGAACATAGGGATTGTTTCTCTTGGTGAAATGCCTAGAATAAAATGGCTATTTGTGTAACTGCAACATATTTTTCATTTAAAAAAATTTTGAAACTATTTTCCAAAGTGGTTGTATCATGATATATGCCAACAACAGTTTAGATTTTTTGTTTCTTCTCAATCTAGCTCAGACCAAGTACAATTAGCCTTTATAATTTTAGCCATTCTAATAGATATGTAAGCATGTCTCATTATGATTTTAATTTTTATTTCTTTAATGTTTAAATGTTGAGAAATTGGCCATGTGCTTATAAGCCATCCATATACTTTTGGTGACATGTCTCTTCCATTATTTCCTTCACATGTAAAATTGGATACTCTGTTTGGTTATTAGTAAGGTTTTTTATTTTTATTCATTTTTAAATAATCAGAGTAGATGTCCATTATCAGATATTTAATTTGCAAATCCCTTCTCCATCTTTACGGATTCTCAATGGAGCTTTGATAGCTGTGTCTTTCAAGAAATATGCTACTTCTTTCCTGGTACACGGAGGTATGACTAGAACATTATCAATGTTGACCTTTGCAAAGAAAATCATGGCTTAAGATATATGTAGTCTGCAGTTGTTGGGAGTGTTCACCATCCTTGCCTCTAACTCATCTCTCACTGCCCACACATTCAGGTATAGGGGAATATTGATTGACAAAATATTAATTGCCAAATAACACTAGTTAGAGAATAAGAAAAATGCAGGCACCTGATTATATAATATTCCTTAAATAAAATATGTTTTTATAAGTGCTATTGGAAGTAAATTCCTCAATACTTTAATCACACAGAATGATGGAATCCTAGATTTTTTTTCCTTGTATTTACTAAGAAAATGATCATGCCTCAAGTATATTAAAATGGAATAGGGAAAATTAAAAATTGCTTTAAGTCGATTTGCGTGTGTTGTGCGTATGTGAGAGAGAAAGTGAGAGAGAAAGAGAAAGAGAGAAAAAGAGAAAGGGAAAGACAGAGAGGTGGCTGCAGTGAATTGATGAGTTGCAGGATAGATTTTAAAGTTTTTTCTTTTGCTTTCTACATTTCCTTTTCCTTAGGTTCAAGAGAACAATCAGTAATATCTCAGATGCCTGCTGGTAACATCAGCAGAAAGAGTTAGAGGTTCCTAGAAAATTAAAGAAGAGATATAGTTTTCCTGACATAAGAAAAGTCATTTTTTGTCCCCAGCTATTTTCAATGATCTATACCCCACCTGTGTACTTGCCCCAGCACACTTCTTCCAAAAATTCCTGGGAGGTTCTTACAAAGAAATGCAAAAACCTCACTCCTAAGGATTTTGAGGGAACAAGGCAATGGGAAAACTAACAGTCACCACCAGACCAGGAAATAGCCTAAGCTATTGAGACAATAAATCAGTGGTAAAACTCCTAGTGCTATTTCAAAAGCAATCAAGGCCTTTCATTCCTTGTCCCAGAAAATGAGCCCAAGACCCCATCTAGTTTCTATCTGCTCTTGAAGCCTGCAGAGTTCCTTTCCCTTGTCCAACAGTTACCTCTGCTTTATTCTAACGTTGAAGTTTCTGCCCTCGGTGGAATACAAGCTTCATTCAGGTGAACATGCAATACATATTGCACAAATACATATGTGGATGTGCATGCATCCACAACCTTATGACCAACCATACACGGGATAATAAAACTCTCCCTTCTGAGTATTCATCTTAAATACTAAATAAAAATCTCTCTCCTGTTCAAACAGTCAAGGCTTTGGAACTTATTCCCTGTGAACTCCTTGTATGTTGTAAACAAAGATTCCTTTGTTTGACAACTCCACCTGTTTCTGTGATTCACCAAAGACTGACCTCAGTTAGTTCAGTTACTGTAATGTAATATCAAGCATATCTAGTTAGTTGATCATTTTGTTCAAGTCTTACATATCTTACCAATATGATGACCATTTGTCTATGTAATCTTAAAATAAGGGTGTTGAAATTATTTTCCATTTGTCGTCCAAGGTAGAAGTTATGATTTTTGTTCTTAGTTTTTCCCTATATATCCCCAAATCTGTTGTTACGTATTAAAATTCAAGAATTATTATACTCCCGGGGCGCCTGGGTGGCTCAGTGGGTTAGGCCGCTGCCTTAGGCTCAGGTCATGATCTCAGGGTCCTGGGATCGAGTCCTGCATCGGGCTCTCTGCTCAGCAGGGAGCCTGCTTCCTCCTCTCTCTCTCTCTCTGCCTGCCTCTCTGCCTACTTGTGATCTCTCTCTGTCAAATAAATAAATAAAATCTTTAAAAAAAAAGAATTATTATACTCCCTGATGAATTCATCCTTTTACTCTTCTGTAATTTTGACTTGATCTTTATGTCTGATAATGAAATTTGCCTTAAAATCACTTTTCATTATCTTGATATAACCACCAAAGTTATAGTGTGATTAGAGTTAATATAGCATATTTTTTCTTTTACTTTTTAAAGCACTTCTATATTGAATCCTGACAAAGAAACAAAACAACTTTTTAACTCTGGAAGCATCTTTCTAAATTATCTTTTTTTTTTTTAATGAAGCAGTAGCAATTTTTGTTAAGGGACCTAAACTGAAAGTAGGTTTAGAAATTTATTTATTTTTTTATTTATTTAGTAAAAGATTTTATTTTATTTATTGACAGCAAGAGAGAGAGAGAGAGAGAGAAGAAGCACACAAACAGGGGGAATCATGTGCAAAGGGAGAGGAAGAAGCAAGCTCCTTGGGGTGCAAGTAGTCCCATGCAGGGCTGGATCCCTGTACACTGGAATCATGACCTCAGCCAAAGGCAAACATCTGCTTAAACAACTAAGTCATCCAGGCACCCCTACAAAATTAAAAAAAAAAAAAGGCCTTTTAAAACATTTTGTTTCTTTCTTGTTTTTTTTTTAAATATTTTATTTATTTGACAGACAGAGAGACAGGAAGAGGAACTATAAGCAGGGCAGAGGGAAAAGGAGAAGCAGGTTTCCCACTGTGCAGAGAGGCTGATGTGGGGCTCCATCCCAGGACCCTGGGATCATGACCTGAAAAGAAGGGACACTTCTTGGAGGAAGCCACCCAGACACCTCTTTTCTTTGTTTTTAATATATGGCAACTGATGCTTCCCAGCCACGAGGAGCATATTACCCATTGATTAAATCTTTGATAACAACCTATTTAAAAAGGTGTGTAAATATATACTTACTCAGATTTATACACTTTGTGTTTTCTTCATAGTTTGGGGCTGGACCCCATGGTCACAACACTGCTTCCAGTCTTTGCCTTCCCATCTTTTGATACCAGGTATTTGGTCAGCAAAGCAAATTAGTATCAAAATTAATAAGCCCTTGGCACCATATCTCTGGAGCAGGGCTTGCTCTTAGCCAAGGCCCAGAGCAGTTGACCTCCCCTCGCTAGTGCTATAGCCCCAAGGACTAGGTCCCTGCCACCAGAACTCAGTCTTACATGTTATGCTAAGCAGACAAAACCAAACCAGGAAAGCTCCAACAGCTTTCACTGGCCTGCCTCATCTCCAACTCTCTCGACGTCTAGGCAGTACCAGATGACAGGGAGGGGTCTTGGTCCAACATATGGGAGGGAAGGAAGTAGCCACGAGCAAGTACCTGCCTCTCTGTTCCTTTCTTTCATGAGCAGGTTGTAAGGAGGAGGAAGAGGAAGGGGAAGAGAGGTGAACTTCAAGGGGTGAAGGCCTCAGGTAAGCAGCTGGCTCCTGCCAGTAGGAAAGGGACAAAGGAGAAGGCAGTGAGTCTTGCAGGGAGGGTGGGGGGTAAGGGTTACAGCTTATGACGGAATCTGGACAGGAGTAATAGGGATACTAGTCATTTGAGTCCACCATTGGCAAGCTGGGCTGGGTGTCAGGGCAGATAGGCCTCCCTGGGCAACGGCACATGAGAGAAGGTGGAATTCTTCTCTGAGGAGCAGGTGAAGCTTTGGGTGTTGGGAAAGCATAGACAGTATTGTTCCAGGGCCAAGGACAGGTCCGGGTACTCCTGGTTGGAGGTCAAGGCCACAGTATGATCCAGGTCTTCTACCAGCAGCTTGAAGGTACCACATGCCAGCCACCCCTCATTATTGTGTATAACTCTCTGGTGCACTTATTGGCTTATCCATCAAATGACTCCTTCAGCAGCTTGAAAACCACCTCCACAGGCACTCCAGGATATGGGAGGCTTCCAGAGTGAAAATTTTGCACAGGATCACCCCCAAAAGACCAGAAGTCACTCTGGTGGATGTAGATCTGGTCAAACATGGCCTTAGGGACCATCCACTTCACAGGCAGTCCACTGTTGGTTCTCATTTTATAGTAACTGATGTGGTGATATCTCTGGCAAGGCTGAAGTCTGAGATCTTCATCATGTTGTCCTTTGTCACCAGCACTTCCCTGGTGGCCAGGTCTTGGTGTATGCACTTCTTGGAGGCAAGGTACTCCATGCCTCAGGCTACCTGGTAGGCAAAGTATACTGGGTGCTTGGAGGAGAGTTGCTCTGCTGCATTGTGGCTGATATTGTAACAGTACTCCAGGTCAGGAGGCCTCTGGGCCTGCAGGTACTCCTGTATGTTGTCTTTGGAGGCATATTCCATGATAGTGTACGAAGGACCATCCTGTGTGCAGGACCCAGCAGGTTGATGGTGTCCTTGTGCTGTCCAATCATCTTCATCATCTCCATTTCTGAGATTAGGTTTGACAGGTCATTCTCTGCAGCATCTCACTTCAACATCTTCACAGACACTTTAGTCAAATGGTTGGATTTGTCTTTGTCCAGCCCAATGGCCTCCTCCAACACCACCTGCCCAAAGTAGGCCTCTCTTAGGGGTCTGCCTAAACTGCCTACAACCAGCCTGCCTCAAGGCAGTTATGAACTCTAGATTATCCTCAAAAACATTAAACCACAAGCTAAAAATTCTCTTCACTAGGTCTCTGTCGCAGGTCTAATTTTCTTATCTTTCATCATTTATCTTTTTCCTAATTCTTATTTTCAGTATAGTTTATTTTGCTTCCAGGTGTTTCCCCGGGTTTCTGTATGCTGTTTCATAGGGAAGAATTATCCTGTCATAAAATTATTTCTTGAGCATTCATTACATCTCTCGGTTAAAATGGGTTCTTTTATGGTATTGATTCATTTGAGTTTTCTCAAAATGGGAAGAATTTTCAAAATGGTGTTTTCCTCAAGGTTCAGAGTATGTCTTAGCCTCATCTTTACTCTTTTTGAAATTCACTTTTCAAATTCTTGTCCCTCTTTTTATCTTTTTAAATTAAAATGTTTCCTTTTACTATTTTTTTATTTGAGTGTAGTTGATAGTCAGTGTTACATTGGTTTCAGGTTTTCAAGATCTCCATACATTATTCTATGATCACTACAAATATAGCCACCATCTGTCACCATATAACACTATTATAATATCATTGACTATATTCTCTACACTGTCCCATATCTCTTTTTAAAATCTCTGATTTTTATGTTTTCTGTTATTCCAATTTTCGACCTCATTTTACTTGGTTACTTTAATAAAATATGCCTGATTACACACTCTATGCTGAAAACCATAGCATTTGATTTATAGTAGTCTCCTATTTCTTCTTCTTCTTCTTCTTCTTCTTCTTCTTCTTCTTCTTCTTCTTCTTCTTCTTCTTCTTCTTTCTTCTTCTTAATTAACATATAATGTATTATTAGCCCCAGGGGTACAAGTCTGTGAATCGCCAGGTTTACACACTTCACAGCACTCACCACAGCACATACCCTCCCCAATGTTCATAACCCCACCACCCTCTCCCTAACCTCCCCACCCCCCCCCCGGCAACTCTCAGTTTGTTTTGTGAGATTAAGAGTCTCTTATGGTTTGTCTCCCTCCCGATCCCATCTTGTTTCATTTACTCTTTTCCTGTTCCCCAAACCCCCCACATTGCACCTCCATTTCCTCATATCAGGGAGATCATATGATAGTGCCTTTCTCTGGTTGACTTATTTTGCTAAGCATAATACCCTCCAGTTCCATCCATGTCAACGCAAATGGCAAGATTTCATTTCTTTTGATGGCTGAATAGTATTCCATTGTGTGTGTATATATATATATATATATATATATATATATATATATATATATATATTTCATTTGTTGATGGACATCTAGGTTCTTTCCATAGTTTGGCTATTGTGGATATTAATGCTATAAACATTTGGTGCACGTGCCCCTTTGGATCATATACAGTCTTCTTTACCTCTATCAGAACCCCAGGAAGCTTTATTTATTTATTTACTCACATAAACAGATGATCCAACACAACGTTTTTTGATGTTCCAATGTATTATAATGTCTTACCGCTTAACACTATGCTTACTGCTCTCTTTCACTGTCTGACTAAATCCTCATCATCACTATGCCATTTAATGAGAAAGAACATTTGAACTCAGAGTTCTCTCCATATCAGGGAATGAAGACTCTACCCTTCTGTTTGTGCAGGTAAAATAAATGTTGATGTCTGTCCTGCACATACCCCATCCTGTTCACCAGAATATTCACCATCAAAATATATACACAATGAAAACCATACCTCACCACTTCTATTACCACCCAGCATGCTAAAAACACCATCATATGTTCCTGAATTATTGACTTGATTGATAACCCCACTTCCACACATACTGCACTCCTTTCTCCATGCAAATTTATTTTGGTACAGAATTTAACCTAAAAATCAAGTCATATGATTTTATTCTGCTGTTGAAAGACTTTTGGTATCTTCCCCTTTCATATTAAATAAAAACTGAAGGCGTTTCAATGTACTAGAAGGTCATACATCAATACGTTCTTCCTCTCTCCACCACTATGAACTCCTCATTGGCCTCCTTGCTTTTCCTCAAAAGTAACAGACAAGCTGTTCACACAAAGGCTATATACTTACTTGCTCTGCCTAGAGCAATCTTTTCCTTTAATATTTGTATAACACTCTCCTTCACTTCCTGGGTCTTTGTGCAAATAACATCTCATAAATGAGATATAACCACCCAAAACAAAATAAAATTAACTTTCATCCCAGCATTCCCCAATGGCTTTTACCTTTCTTGTATTTCTTTGTATCACTTATCACCATCAACCATCAATCATTATTCTATTACTGGTTTATTTTCTTATTTGAGACAGAGAGAGAGAGAATTGGGAGGGTGCGCAGAGGAAGAAGAAAACACCCCACTGCCTAGAAAGCCTGCTGGGGAGTTACATCCCAGGACCCTGAGATCATGACCCAAGCCAAAGGCAGTCACTCAATGGACTGAGCCACCAAGGTGCCCCTCTATTATTGGTTTATTTCACTATTATATTTCAAAAGAATGTGAGCTCTTTGTGGTCAGGTATTTTATATGTTTTATTAATTGAAGTATTCTCAGAAAGGTAGCTGGCAGATTGTAAGGGCTCACTAAACTGTATTTTGTTGTTATTATTGGGCTCCTTTATGGGCTTTACCTCTTACGCTAGAAGTCTATCCTTCAGATGTAAGTGATAAGAATAGAGCCCTGCTGCCTGTTCAAATGTGTAAAAAGCCTGTATTAAGTGGATATTTTAAAAGCTAAATGAATGGCTTAATAGTTGTATATAGGGGGAAAGGGAACATATTTTCCACAGTTTAGAAGTGGAGTTCTTTTATAGAGTTCTTGTACAAGCCTACACTATGGAACGATAATGGGCAGTTGTACATTACAATTATACAAACACTTTGGTAATTTATATCCTTTTTTTGTAATTCTTGACTGGATCATTTAATTCCTTAGGAGCATTATAGCATTTCAACTTTTCATGTTCAATAAACTTATTGGGGTTGCTACCTTTTTTATTCAAATGGAGAAATAGTCATGATTTAATCTAAATAAAGTGTTATTGATTGTGTTGTTTTCTAGGAATGAGTCGCACATGCTAGTTTAAAAGTTTTGTTAAAGTCCCAAGTCTGTCACTGATAAAAGCCTTTTGTAGATTAGTAACTTGATCAAAACGGAAAAGTTATGTAACACCAATTGTTATACTATCTTTGTTTCCATCTTGCATTGTAATAACACCCATCTTAACTCTATTTAAGACAAATCATTGCCAGATGGATTTCTGGCATTGATTGCAGGATATGAAATCTAGTATAACTAAAAGTTTTTGGTTTTAGTAGCATATAAATCAATTTAGAAAAATATATGTATTTGAATATAAGATAAAGTTTTAAATTATTTGGCAATAGTAAACTAAACTTTTTTTTTGTAAATTTTTATTTTCTAAAATTTCATTGAGCTCTCTTGCAAGAAGAAACAAGTTACAAAAAATTAAGGTTTATTTACCCCAATTCAAAATTATTAGGAATATAATCATAGAGGTTGAAGTATTTAAAATATTGAACCCAAAATGTTTTATTAGGTAAATTCATGAATGCTGAGCATTCACTGTTAAAATATACTAATAACATTGATAGACTTGTAGAAGCCTAAAATCAAATATTTATTAAATATTTATATCCATATCTTTTCATAGCTTGGTAATTCATTTCTCTAGCATTAAATAATATTCCATTGTTTGCATGTACTACACTTTCTTTGACCTTTCACTTATGGAAGGATATCTTGGTTGCTTCCAAGCTTTTGTCAGTTATGAATAAAACTACTATAGACATCTTTGTGGGTATAGATTTCATCTTCTTTGGATAAATACCAAGAGCTGCTACTGCTGAATAATCTGGCAAGAATATGTTTAGTTATGTAAGAAACTGCCAAGTTGTTTTCCATTCTTTATTCTCAATATACATGGAAGAACATTCCTGTTGCTCCACATCCTCACCAACATTTCATGTTCTGTTGTCAGTGCTCTGGATTCTGGGTATGTACTGGTGTCTCTTTTTTGTTTTAATTTGCATTTTCCTGATGACCTTTGATGTGAAGCATCTTTTTATATGCTTATTTGCCATCTGTAATATTTTCTTTTGTGAGGTATCTGCTAAGGTCTTTGGCTCATTTTTAATCAGGTTTTTCCCCCATTGTTGAGTTTTAAGGGGTCTTTGTGTATTTTTGATTAACAGTCCTTTGCCAGATGTGTATTTTGCAAATTTTTTTTCATAGTCTGTGCTTTGCCTTTTCATTCTCTTGGCATTGTGTTTCACAGAGTAGACATTTTTAAATTCAGTGCTTGTGTTTTTTAGCTAAAGTTATTGTGAAAACCAAGGTCATTTAAATTTTCTTCTATATTACCTTCTACATGTTTCATGTTTAGTTTTATAATCCAATCTGAGTTCATTTTTGTGAAGAGTGTAGGATATCTGCCTGGATTTATTTTATTTTATATTTTTAGATTTAGCTTCACCATTGCTACAGAACCATTTGTTTAAAAGATTGTATTTTGCTCTCTTGTATTGCTTTTGCTTTTCTATTATATATAAAATATAATTGATAATATATATTCTGTTGCTTTAATCTAGTCTTTCTGTGGTATTACACTATCATGCTTACAATTATCGTTATGGTAAACTTTTTTTTAAGATTTTATTTATTTATTTGACAGAGAGAGAGATCACAAATGGGCAGAGAGACAGCCAGAGAGAGAGATGAGGAGAAGCAGGCTCCCTGCTGAGCAGAGAACCCAATGCGGGACTCGATCCCTGGCCCCTGGGATCATGACCTGAGCCGGAAGGCAGAGGCTTAACCCACTGAGCCACCCAGGCGCCCAATCGTTATGGTAAACTTTGAAGTCAGTCCTCAGTCTTTGTTCTCCTTCAACACTATGTTGACTATTGTGAGTCTTTGCCTCTCCATATAAACTTTAAAATAAGTTTGTTAATATTAAAAAAAAAGAACTTGCTGGTATGCATTAATTGTATAGATAAACTTGGAAACCAGTGACCTCTTGAGCTTAGCAGGAGATAGACCATGGACATCAGTTGTCACAGTGGTGCCTCTGGCAGAACCTATTGCAAATCCCTAGGCAAAATGACACCTCAAGGATCTGAGAGAATGTCTAAGAAGTACTTGATACATCCCTTGGGTATGGTTTATTGAAGTGTCCACCTGTCTGAAAGCTGGGGAATCTAGATAAGGGAAGGAAAATTAGTTATGATAAAACATATCAACAAACATCAATAAATTTTGTAAAACTAATTGTCATGGCTCATATACAATATGACCAACAGAGGGACCATCAGAAGGAAAGCATCAGTTATGTTTATTGTGAAATTTTTTATTCAAAATAAAGCAATGTGAGGGGAAGACACAATGAGAAAATTACCATTTTTTAAATGGTAAACATCTTACAAAATGGAATAGGTTTTATATTCTAAGTAGTATATTGAAAAGTAAAACATTGGGGCGCCTGGGTGGCGCAGTGGGTTGGGCTGCTGCCTTCAGCTCGGGTCATGATCTCAGGGTCCTTGGATTGAGCCCCGCATCGGGCTCTCTGCTCCGCAGGGAGCCTGCTTCCCCCTCTCTCTCTCTCTCTCACTGCCTGCCTCTCTGCCTACTTGTGATCTCTGTCTCTCAAATAAATAAATAAAATCTTTAAAAAAAAAGAAAAGAAAAGTAAAACATTAAAAAATAAAATTTCAATGAAAAAATTATTTAATTTTTAAAAAGGTTAAAAATAGCAGAACCATTTTTCTTATAACTGGAAAATACACTGTATATACATCTATCAAAATAACTTGTCATGGGGGAGCCTGGGTGGCTCAGTAGGTTAAAGCATCTGCCTTCGGCTCAGGTCATGATTCCAGGATCCTTGGATCGAGGCCCACATCGGGCTCTCAGCTCAGCAGGGAGCCTGCTTCCTCCTCTCTCTCTCTGCCTGACTCTGCCTTATTGTGATCTCTGTCAAATAAATAAATAAAAACTTTTATAATAAATATTTGAAAAATAACTTGTCATGTCTGGAATCAGGAGCATATGGAAAAAAATAATATCTGAGGACAATACTTCTGCCATGTTTTGTGCCTTGCTAATATTTTTAAACAGTCAGGCAAATTTTAGCCTTATTGAAATACCTGCTAAGATACCTGCAGTGCCTTTTGGAGCCCTATGACTATAAAAATTAATTGCAAATATTCAAAATGTTTACTATGGTGTCACTATTTAGGGCCACCACCAAGTATGTTTCAGAAGTAAGCATAACTGTTACTCTTCCATAAGGCAAAAGGGCATATTTTCAGGAGTTCCATCTGCTGTACCAGGAGGTGAATCAAGTAATGATTTTTGTCTATAAAATAATTCACTTTTCAATCTAACATTCCTCATTCCACATTATAATAATAAAAACTAGGAGGAGACTAAAACAAACAAACAAATACAACTACAACAACCAGCTTTTCCTACAGTGGAAAAGTAAATATAACCTTAGGAGTAGCCTAAAATTTATTTTTAAATATTTTAAGATAAACGTTTTTGTTAGAAAACCATATATTTTATATTACTAAGAAATAACAGGCAACGTTTTATGAACTTCTAAAAAGTCTAGTTACTTGTATTTATCTATTAACTCATCTCTTTATGAAGTAGAACATGATCACACCTCTTGTATCTACCCAAGTTTGTATGCTTTGGTTGTTTTATGTTTGCTATTTCCTTGCTTAATTTTTACAATATTTGATACATAATAGTATCTTTAAGTCCATCTATGATTTCACAGAATTTGTTTGAACTTCATAAAAATGTACCATACTTTTTGCACTGTCCTTGTTTTACTTCTCTATTAGCTTTCCAAGTTTTATTCACTTTAGAGTGTGTAGCTATCATTTATTTTTACTCCTCCATAATGCTATGTTTACAAATTTGTATTTATCTGTACTTTTAAAAATATCTTAATTATATACCATTTCTCATCTCACGTAACACTCATGTTACTTCTACACTTATCAGATATTATGTAACGGAAAACCACAACTCAGCAACAATAGAACACCATTTTTCAAAATTAAATGGCTTACCAGAATTCTTTAATTCTATCCTTTATTTGTATTAGATGACCCTTTATTCTGGTATTTGGCATTGTTCATATGGAGGAAAGCTTATAAGTTGATATTCCATAAATAGAAGGATTTTTATGATCGATTAATTATTTTCATTTAGAATGCATAGAATATGGTTGATTTAATATTTCTTTCTTACTCTCTGCCTGGAACATAGTGCTATCTATGCAATAGCCACTAAAATATTAAGTTAATTACCTAGACTTTAAACTGCATATTAATAGGAATAGCATACAGAACTCTTCTCAGATTGGGACACCTGGGTGGCTCATTCAGTTAAACGCCTGAGCCTTTAGCTCGGGTCATGATCTTAGGGTCCTGGGACTCAGTTCTGCAACAGATTCCCTGCTTAGCCGGGAGTTTGCTTCTCCCTCATCCTGCTGCTCCCCCTGCTTGTGCTCTCTCTCACTCTCTCTCTTACAAATAAATAAAATTAAAAAAATAAATTCTTCTCAGATAGCTAATATAGAATATCGTCTTTGTATTCATCAAAGGGAAAGTGCCATATAATAATGAAATCCAGACTACTTCAAATTCATTTTTTAACCAGTAAGAAAGTACTGGAAACAAGCCAAAAATGTCTTCAATGAATTAAAGAAATAGATTGATTTTCAATATCTTAATGTTTCTAATGTTAAATTGCAAGATTTTTATACTAGATATCAGTGTAAATATTCATTATACAAGGATATTCTAAAAATAAACCTGAGAAAACTACTTGACATATATGATGACAAAAACCATTGTCAGTTTGGGTAAAACTTACAACATCTACCACCTGAAACTCTTGTTCTATATGGTGCCATCTTGTGATGCTGGGCAGCGGCAGTGAGCCACAGCTTCCAGTCAGCTAGAAGATTACAGGGGTGAACACCTGATATTCTTACAAGCATTCTATATATAGAATATATATATAGAATATATATATTCTTCTTTTTTTAGTGTAATATTTAATAAATTGCATGTGATATTTGATACTTTGTTATAAAATAGGCTTTGCTTAAGATGATTTTGCCCAAATGCAGGCAAATGTAAGTGTTCTGAGTATGTTTAAATAAGCTTAAGGTAAGCTATGATATTTGATTGTTTAGGGGTATTAAATGCATTTTCAATTTTTTATGTGTTTCTCTGTACATAGCCCCCTTGTAAGCTGAGGAACATCTCTATATGTATATGTAGCCTTGGTATGGCTTACATATTATTGGCATGAAACATCTAGAACAGTACGTGTGCCATAGAACTGTCTACAACATCAAACAAGTTTCTTGAAAACTTGTGCCAAAGGGGTTATGTCTTTAAGGATTCTTATTTCAGAAGGGTTCTCTCAAACGTAAGATTTTTCAGAAGTTAAGTGAAAATCTGACCAAACTAAACATTTTTCCATTTTCCCTAGTGAGCAAAGATAGCTAAAATCTATCTGCCATTTTCAACACTGTACTCAACGATTGTAATTCTAATTTAAGAACAGATTATTTATATCAAAACCACATGTTGGCCTAATCTTATACAATATTCATAAGTCACACTCAGACCCTTGGACACTTTTATTTGTTGAGTCTATATGGTACTACGGACATTCATCTTTTTTGACCTCATAGCTTCATGTATGTCTATACTTTTGAAAATACATGCATCATAGTTCCATTGTAAAATGTCTGGGTTATAAAATGTGCTATGCTATCAAAATGGTAATAAGAACATACAAATGACCTGATGTAATGAACTGGACCAGATTGCCAGATATCACATTGCATACCAGAAAGATTCAGTGGTAAGTTTTAAAATGGCCAGCTATACACTGACTGAATTATAACTCATTTAGCTTCTTTCTTTGTGTACAGTATTATACATTAGTCAGTATTATAGTAGATAAGTACTTTGGACAGATGTAAATATGCTGTAATAAAAAATGTTTTTCTTCTTTCTTTTAGTCCTTTTTACTTGTAAGACTAGCCACAAATACCACGCCTCCCCCAAAATAATTTGCAATCCAAATTTATCTCTAAATGAATTTATTGCACAGAAAAATATGTATATATATATATATATATATACACTTACAGAAGACATGTTCAAAAATAGTTACACAACAGCAGGGCCCTAAATGTAAGCAGTATAGTTGTTTTGTTTTGTTTCTTTTAAAAAAAGAGGTTATGTGAAATATTAGGATTTTATTTCCAGGCGTAGTATTTCAAGACAGTTAACTACACCTATGGTGTCAACAGCCTCTTGTTGGCAGTATGATTTTATTGGCTCCATGGAATAACAGCAAGAATTTACTATTGCTTCTTTCTTTTATGACACACACAGAAAAAAAAAAATGACACATTTGCTCAAGACCAACCAGAATCATTTTAACCTATCAAAATTGATGGGAGGCCTTCACTGCCAAAGTCACTGCTGCGTTTTCACAATTCACTGCAGACAATCTGCTACTCCCATTATGATAAAGGAGAGCAGAGTCATAATCAGGGAAGAAAGCTAGATTAATACTTGTAATTATCATTGAATATTTAGCCTGCTATAGGATTATTATTATTAGTGTCATTTGATAATTTTCTCTCATTTTATTAAACACAACTGTGAGTAATTACGCTACCTAATATTTCTCTGTATTGGCTGACTAGCTAGCAAACATTCATGAAAATATCCATTAGCCACACATATAAAATGCTGCATTATGATGCTGTTGAATCAGAACATACCACTACCTGATCCTGTAGCTCTTTGAGGATTTGCAAATCAATTAATTCTATGTTTATTGGATTCTTCCCATACAATTAGAAAATTTATAATCGAGTCCATGAACATTATTAGTTTTACCATTTTAAACCAGCAATCACACTTTGATTTTTACAACAAAAGCAGAAATATAAACACACACATTTGGATCAGTTTTCTCTTAGTCTGTCTGGACTTCAAAATCCTATTCCTCAAGATGATGCACACCAAAGTTCTGGATTAAACAAGAAATTAGATGGCACCTGAACACTTGGTTTAATATTCTCAAAAGGATTATGCAACTTCTTTCTTACAATATGACATTGTTTTACAAAGATCCACACTTTTATAATGTTAGTATTTATAATAATCAATAGTCAATTAATCATGATTAAAAATCAAACATAAAAATTTCTACTTTTTGCTTTTGCCCCCTCCATTTAGAACTTATTTATAGCCTGATAATTCAAAGGTCCCTATGTTTATGAAAATCTGGACAGAAATAGCTCTAAGATCCCATTCAGAACTTGATATTAATCTAAGTCTTTTGGCTCCATTTATCCTGAGAGCAAAGAGTAGGACAAAGGATTTGAGTACTGTTAGTTTATCTGGGAGATTATCCAAGGTAGAAAAGAATGGGAAAGTGATACAGTGAAGAAGCAACTTTGTCAAAGAGGTACATTGTTGATATAATTGTTGTGGATAGAAAATGAAGGCTTGCTTTTACTGAAAGGTCCTGAGAAACTTCTTTAAGTTGTCCTCATGAAGACCTGAAAACTGACAATTTTACCTATGGTTCTTATTTCCACTTCACTGAGAGCTGTCCTCAGAGGACATTAACTCTCCTACACTTTCAGGTTGTGTTGGAGACATTCTAAAATGAGAGAGAGAACATGAGATGCTATCAGTGTTAAGTAACTGCAATTTCCCATGGAACTATCCACCACAGGTTTGGCTATAATCAGGTGTTGGGCCTTGATATCAGAGGGATTTGAGGCAGTATCATTTTTTTTTTTTTAATTTATTTTTTATTTTCAGCATAACAGTATTCATTATTTTTCACCACACCCAGTGCTCCATGCAATTCGTGCCCTTTATAATACCCACCACCTAGTACCCCAACCTCCCACCCCCCACCCCTTCAAAACCCTCAGATTGTTTTTCAGAGTCCACAGTCTCTCATGGTTCACCTCCCCTTCCAATTTCCCCCAACTCTCTTCTCCTCTCTAACTCCCCATGTCCTCCACGCCATTTGTTATGCTCCACAAATAAGTGAAACCATATGATAATTGACTCTCTCTGCTTGACTTATTTCACTCAGCATAATAATCTCTTCCAGTCCTGTCCATGTTGCTACAAAAGTTGGGTATTGGTCCTTTCTTTTTTTTTTTTTTTTTTTTTTTTATAAACATATATTTTTATCCCCAGGGGTACAGGTCTGTGAATCACCAGGTTTACACACTTCACAGCACTCACCAAAGCACATACCCTCCCCAATGTCCATAATCCCACCCCCTTCTCCCAAACCCCCTCCCCCCAGCAACCCTCAGTTTGTTTTGTGAGATTAAGAGTCACTTATGGTTTGTATCATTTTAGGTTAATCATTATATCTGAAATTTCCAAAAACTTCAACTGATGAAACTTTGATTATAAACCTATAAATATAACAATAAATCTACAGTATTCAAATTATTTTCATAGAAATACACAAACAAAGCATCAACTGATTAATATTTAAATGTTACAAAATACTGAACTGAAAGAATTTGGTCATATAACAACGTGTAAGAAGTAGAGCTTAGGTTTAGGTTAGAAGTCAGGATGCATTTGGGACTCAGTTAAGAAATTGAATGGAGGGACGCCTGGGTGGCTCAGTGGGTTAAGCCACTGCCTTCGGCTCAGGTCATGATCCCAGGGTCCTGGGACCGAGCCCCAAATCAGGCTCTCTGCTCAGCAGGGAGACTGCTTCCTCCTCTCTCTCTGCCTGCCTCTCTGCCTGCTTGTCATCTCTCTCTGTCAAATAAATAAATAAAATCTTAAAAAAAAAGAAATTGAATGGATGTCTGACTATCTTATAGGTTTGCTAAAAATCAGTGACTTTGTGTTCACGTGTGGCTATGCGGGAATTTTTAACTTTCTCTAATAAGTTATTAGATTGATTATATAATGGAAGTAAAGGATGGGGAAAAGCAAAGTACAAACCCCATAAAGACAAAGACACTGAGTATGAGAAAAGAGTAATAGATAAGAAGAATCAATGCATTTGAGGAAAATGGGAATTGAAATACACAATGATTGTTGATTTTTTTAGATGCAGAAATCAAAACTAGCTTGCAAGAAGGAAATAACAGAAGACATGTTGTGAAAAGGCAGTAACGTGGAATAAAGGAGTAGGGAGAGCATATCAGGTAATTTGGATAGGAAGGAGTTAGGAGATAGCTGCTTGATAAATTTTATATGGCCCACTTAAATGCACAGATTTCTCTTCTTTAATTTATATGGAGAACAGGGTGTCGTTTCTCTTCCCTTTCAGAGCACCCGAGGTGTACTCTTTCAGACTGAAAACCTGAAAAGCTCAGGACTCAGTTGCTTAAGCACAGCTGAGAGGACATATTTCAATTAAGATTTACAGTTTGCTGTAGGTAGTAGACTGTCAAAAGTGGTTTAACCATATTTTTCATTTAACAAGAAGACTACAGAGAGTGTTTTCTGGTGTTGGTTCAGAGTCTTAAGAAAGTCAAGTGAACTATCTTAGAGGTTTTCATGGCTTTTTATTCACAGTTGCAAAAATTGCTGTTGGAGTTCTCACTATTAAGCCCACATTTCTGGCAGAAAGATAGAGGTAAAAGAGAATGATATCTTGTACGACTGATACTTTGTCATATGGTTACAATGTAACTAGAAAAGAGACAATAAAATATTTGATGTTGTTTTAAGTTTCCTTGTTGTCAATCCCTCAGTGCTTTCTGATACTAAAGGAAAAAGTAGATGGATATTGACCTGGCAACTATCAACACCTGTCAGTCTCTCTTGGATAACCAATATCTCTATAATCTCTTCTTCCCAGTAAAAAAAAAAATAAAATATATTCATAAACCACACTGTGCCATCTCAAGTTACTGCACCAAGATAAAATTACAATGATTTTCAGTTGTTCCAAATGGACAGAATACCCTTCCTTATGATATCATGTCTTATAAGATAGATAATTGGCTTGCTACCAATATACCCAGATGAGACTGTGGAAGAGACAGGAAAAAAATAATAATATTTATTTATTCCTTGGGTTGACCCTGTTTACACAGATGCATTACTATTAGAAAAGGTTGGTTTGGGACATTGGAATGAATTTACTTAATGGGTCTGTATGTAATTGGGTTGGAGGAAATTTTTAATTTCTACAAAAATTATTAGAATTCGATCTTATTCTCTTTTGTTGATTTTCACATGTTAACAAAGCCAACGTTTTTGTCTAGCAGACAAGATCTTAAATCCTAACAAAACTCAATTTTTTCCTTTTTTTTTTTTAAGTTTGAGAGCCTCATGTTCTCTCATGCTGCTTTAAATACAACTCAAAAAAACAAAAGGAGCTAAATGGGGCAGTAAGCCCAGACTTTTTATTTTAATTTATTTATCTTATTTTTAATTAAAAAATTAAAGATTGTATTTATTTATTTGAGAGAGAGAGAGCATGAGTGGGGCAGGGGGATGTAGCTGCAGAGAGAGACTGAGAAGTATACTCCCTAATGAGCAGGAAGCCCGATATGGGGCTCGATCCCAGGATCCTGACTGAGATCATGACCAGAGACAAAGGCAGATACATGTGCAAAATCCCTTTTTTTCTGGGAAACAATACTTTACAAGAGATGTTTGAAAAAGTACTGGGGAAACAACTTTAATCAGAGATACAAAAATTTAATTGACTTCTGTAAAACTACAGGGATCCAAATGATGGGAATCCCAGGCCGTTTAGGTTGTGGACCACAGAGTATTCTTCTCTGTAATATTTTATTTTCTTCCATGTCTACTAACTCCAGTCCAAGTTCACTGATCTCTTTTTAGATAGTGCAAAACATGGCAAAGAATACCAAACAAGTGCCCAATATTCTACATTTATTACATCATTTCTAACATATAGAAGTGTGTTATCAAGGCTGGTTCTGTGAACAAACCTAGTTATGCTAAAGTGTGTTTTGTTCTCCAAAAATTAAATTCATGATTATCACACAATTATAAAATACTTGTGTCAAGAATTTTTATTCAAAAATTAATAAGAGAAGCAGATATTAAAACTAGTTCACATGGTTATTTGGGATATAAGCAGAGTTGTGCAGCAGAAGTGCTCTGGGCCCATAATTTGGGTTATAGAATTTATGTTTTCTAATGAAAAATCACTAACTTGCATTATTGTTAACAAGAATCCTGTGCATTACCATCAGTTTTCTCCATTATAACCTCTTGCTCTACAGTTTGTAAATAACTTTGTCAATAGCAAGCTAATAAACGGGGTGACTCCAATGGATTGAGATAATCTCCAGAGTTTCTGCTACATAATGAACAGGACTCCATTGAAAGGACACCTAAGAGTTTATTTTGCCCAAAAATTTGATCACTTTTTTCACTGTCCTTACCTATTTTCCAAACCTAGTTCTTTTCAGTCTACAGACAACCCTGTATCTGACTGACTTGTTAATTCTGGGAATGTCTTGCAGATTAATTTGCTTGCCCGAGGTGGTTCCTCTAATTGATGTCTAAGAACCCTAATTAGTTAAGAAAACTTTTTTTTTAACATTTTCATTGCTATTTATTATTATTATTATTATTATTATTATTGCTAATATCTCTATTATAAATAATTCACAAGGGCATCTTTCTGACAAAAGACAAAGAGCTGGCTACTAGTAGAAAAAGTACATTTGACTCTGTCAGTGAAAGTGGTAAAGAGATTTGAGAAAATAAGGCAAAGCAGTGGAATTATGTGTTAAAACTTTAAATATTATAGACACATTTACTTAATTTCTAATACTGCTTATAATTAAAAAAGATGTTTTCCATGAACCACGCATTACAGCAAATATATTGTTTATACAGATTAAATTTTCATCAAAAGGGACGCCTGGGTGGCTCAGTTGGTTAAGCAGCTGCCTTTGGCTCAGGTCATGATCCCAGCATCCTGGGATCGAGTCCCGCATCTGGCTCCTTGCTCGGCCGGAGCCTGCTTCTCCCTCTACCTCTGCCTGCCATTCTGTCTGCCTGTGCTTGCTCTCTCGCCCACTCTCTCTGATAAAGAAATAAAATCTTAAAATAAATAAATAAATTTTCATCAAAAAATTATAAGTGTATTTTTTTGTAGGATCATGATAAGCATTTTGCAGATGAGAAAAGTGAAATTTAGAAAAGTATGTCTCTTCAAATCCCTCATACAATATCTGGCCTAGATAGAAGGATATACTATCACAATTGAGGAAGATAATTGAGATTACTTAAAATGATAAACTTTACTGTATAGGGTTTTTTACAAGTTTGCCACAGATCCACATTTTTTTAAATATATATCTATTTGTGTAAAGAGAATGCACTGAGAAGTAAAAAGATAGTGATATATCAGTGCTACCAACTAATGGCTATAATATCATCACCTTATTTATGAACAATGAAACAGTGTGTAATATTTAAATAAATTTAAATAAATTCCTATTTATTTTATATATTTATAAATTTAAATGAATTCCTATTTATTTATTATTAAAGAAATTCCTCTAACAAACAGTATGTTTTGAAGGTTGCTAGCAGGAAAGTGTTGTACGACATGGAAGTAATCAGAAAATGTGATCTAAAATTCTGCTTTCAAGGGCGCCTGGGTGGCTCAGTGGGTTAAAATTCTGCTTTCAAGAAGCTATAACAGTAAGTACTGAGCATTAGCTATTATATGCTATGGATGAATAACTGAAATCTACATTTGAAACTATTGGTACACTATATGTTACCTAATTGAATTTTAAAAAGTTAATAAAAAAAACCACTATTTTATAAAACAATATTCCCAACAGGCTCTTTTGCTTTAAAATACTCACTTTGTTTCCTCTCCGAGAGAACACCAAATGGCGGATGACGCCGGTGCTGCGGGAGGGCCCGGAGGGCCCGGGGGCCCTGGAATGGGAGGCCGCGGCGGTTTCCGCGGTGGCTTCGGCAGCGGCATCCGGGGCCGGGCCGGGCCGGGGCCGTGGTCGGGCCGGGGCCGAGGCCGCGGAGCTCGCGGGGGCAAGGCCGCGGACAAGGAGTGGATCCCCATCACCAAGCTGGGCCGCCTGGTCAAAGACATGAAGATCAAGTCCCTGGAGGAGATCTATCTCTTCTCCCTGCCCATCAAGGAGTCTGAGATCATCAACTTCTTCCTGGGAGCCTCCCTCAAGGACGAGGTTTTGAAGATCATGCCTGTGCAGAAGCAGACGCGCGCGGGCCAGCGGACCAGGTTCAAGGCATTTGTCGCCATCGGAGATTACAATGGACACGTCGGTTTGGATGTCAAGTGTTCCAAGGAGGTAGCCACTGCCATCCGCGGAGCCATCATTCTGGCGAAGCTTTCCATTGTCCCTGTGCGGCGAGGCTACTGGGGGAACAAGATCGGCAAGCCCCACACTGTCCCGTGCAAGGTGACTGGCCGCTGTGGCTCTGTGCTGGTGCATCTCATCCCCGCCCCCAGAGGCACTGGCATTGTCTCGGCCCCTGTGCCCAAGAAACTGCTGATGATGGCTGGTATTGACGACTGCTACACCTCGGCCAGGGGCTGCACTGCCACCCTAGGGAACTTTGCCAAGGCTACTTTCGATGCCATCTCCAAGACCTACAGCTATCTCACCCCTGATCTCTGGAAGGAGACTGTGTTCACCAAGTCTCCCTATCAGGAGTTCACGGACCATCTTGTGAAGACCCACACCAGAGTCTCTGTTCAGAGGACCCAGGCTCCAGCTGTGGCTACTACATAGTTTTATACAAGAAAAATAAACTGAACTAAAGCTTGAAAAAAAAAATACTCACTTTGTAATGAGAGTCATTACTTTTGTCTAGTCAAATCTTATAGCACTGTTTATCCCTTCCCTGCTTTATCCCTTCCCAGTATCAATAAAGGCTCACTTGGGTTACCTAGAAGCCATGAGAAAGCTTGTAATAGATCTGGCTGGTTTTCACCAGCAATTTGACCACCATGTGCACAGGGAAGTCTATTGATAAAGGCTTTATTGCAATAAGTTGCAAATACATGGATGATTTTGAATTCTCTTTCTTGAGGTCTTGTTTCATGATAATAAATTTAGGGTGGCTTATTGGAATGGATGTTATTAACATATCTTCATAGTTATAAGCACATGGAATTGTAAAATAGATGAATGAATGTGGCATTACTGACAACTGTCCTCATTTTGAAATCAAATTACAGTGTACTAAGATGAGGAAGCAAAGCAGATTTGGGATTATGAGTGAAATAATTTTAAAAAGTATTAGGAGTATGATCGGACTATTGGGTAATTCAGTAGAAAAATGTCTACTGATTGAGATTCTGTGTTCCCTGATTTCAGAGAGAAGTTAAGATAAATAAGTAACACGAGGAGACTAGGAAGCCAAACATAAGTGATAATTTTGTGCCAGGGTGTGTATACATCTGTTTATCTTCTTGCTTTACCACTAAGGTTGCTCCTAGAGGAGAGTTTAAATATGTGTTGGAGCTAATCTCTGTGGATTACACAAGAAACCACATCCTACAGCTCTCCCTGAAACACTCCTTATGATTTCAATGTAATTTGGTTTTTGCATTTTTAGAAATAACAAAATACTTTGCAAACTCATCTACTTTATTACCATCACAAGTGAGTCAGCTGACTCCACATTTTAACACAGTGACAGTCACAGAGGAATGGAGGAATGAGTAGAGTTATCAATATATGTGCTTTTAAGAAGTATGACAGGGTAGCAGCTATTTCCAGGAACCAAAACATGGGTCAGCAGCTGTGCAGGAAAAGTGATGGAATAAATGACTCATTTCAGAGGAGTTCTATAACATATTAGTTCTATAATGTATCTTCAGCCCCCAATTACCCGCTTTGATCTAAAGATAAGGATTTACAGTTAAGGTCCCATTTATGATTTGACTGGTAGGGTCTGAATCATGTTTACTATTGTTTTGACTATTACTTGAAACCTATAGTAGTACTTGGGATATGTGTTGTGTATTCTGTGAACATGTGCTATTTTTAGATTAGATAATTTCTGTCTCGAACCCCTGTTCATTTGTTTGTTTTTGTTTATTTGATAGTGGTTTCAGTAAATGGATATATCTGAAAAATTGCAAAGCCACTATTAAAACAAGTTATTATTATATATAGCATGGAATTGCACATTCCTCCTTTGAATCCGACAGAGCTTCACCATATCCTTAACAATTTGGGAAAAACATGCTATTATTTTTCTTTATAAAATTTCTCCTGTTAGGCTGTGATGGTTGTCATCAGCAGTAACTCCTCTGAAGGCTTTGTCAAAAGAGTTGAAAAAATTGGAAAGGTGTGTGAATGAAGCTGTTTGTTGAATATAAAGAAAAGAGCATTGAAATACAATTCACACTCTTACTTCTCCTTCTATGCTTTCAGATGTTTGTCATTTGAAAATTTTGCTTCTAGAAGAGATGCCCTATATAATTCTTACTTTAAGGAGCAAGTTGCTTTTATAATTTTTTTATTATTCTACCATTCCAGTATTTCCATTTAAATTAAATTCAATACCATTTAAAAAAAATCAAAAGTGCAGCCAGTATTCAATTCCTGGGCTAAATAATTTTAGAAAGCTTTGTGTTATTGAACCTACGGGGTTTTTATGTAGTTTGAACTCTTTCTTTCTGTGATTTTTCCCATTAGTCATGTAAGTGACTGCAATATAACAGACATTGAGGATAAAGAAGGACTGAATAGAACAATCCTTGGCCTCATGAAGTTGAGAATCTAGCAAGGGAGTCAAACAATTCAATCATTCAGAGACAATTTATTGAGTGCCTGGCCTAAGATGAGCACAACAAAACCCCAGCCCAGAGGAATCATTTTAATGGGAGAGATAGATAATAGGTAAGCCAACTTTAAAAAAAAAAAAACGTACTGATTTTTCTTTAATAGAGATGCATATTTGAACTAAATAAGCACATTTTTAAAAGAGCAGTGATTGAGAAGAGGTTTTTAAACTGAGTGGTCCAAAAGGGCCTCCCTGAAAAAGTCTGTTTTGAACAGATTTCTGAATAATATCAGCTAGGAAGCTGCGTAAAAATCTCAGGGATGGGTGATTTTTCCAGTCGAAAAACTGTAAAGGCTCCAAAGTCACAATAGAGCTATAAGTTTCTCTAATAAAGTAACTTCTGACAAAGAATGAGAAGAAATAACTAACCCAGGTTTGAAAGAAAAGGGACAGACTTTCTATGGAATTCATATTTAATTAAAGCTCTAAAGGACAAAAATACAATAGAGCAAAATTCTGGTCACGCTGATATACCTAACGAAAGTTCATAAACAAGGTGTGGGTAGCAAAGAGTGTGTGGGAATGTTGGTAAGAACAGTGGGGAAGAGTCATCCCTGAACATGTTCTTAAATGAAGCAATTCTTGTGTTGTATTAAAGGGTAAATTGGAGTTTGCCTAAGTGATTAGAGAAGGATGCCTCAGCTTATGGAAGTTCAAAGCCATAAAGATGTGATAAACTACTGCAGATATTTTCATGTATATTTGTTGTTGCTTCTAGTAATGGTGATCTAAAAACTCCTACTTAAGACAACTAAAAATCCAGACAAAATAGCTTTTAAAGTTAAAAATATCAGAATGATTATAAAAATAAGTGAGGGATTACTGGGCCAAAATACGAAATACAATGAGAGCCTAGAGATATATGCCCTGAAGCCATTTTAGCTATGAGAGCATTTGAAACTGCTAAAACACACTGAGCTGTGTTGTTCATAGACTCTTGATACTAGAGAAATAAAATTCAAAATCCAGCAGCAATCAAATTTGAGGACTTTGGTACAACCCAAATTTAACTTGAGATCCACAAAGCACAAGGAGAAGCAGAAATAAGACTATAGCCTACCTTGCCTTCTGTGTAAACTGAGAAAGTCAATCACTGAATTTGGAGTATGATTGTCTTGTAGAGTCTCAGATATAAGAGAAAATCCTACCAAGGAGGACCATACCATTATTATAGCTCTTAATTATCCCTACTCAATAAGAGTTTCAAATATAATGTCTTGAACATAGCAAAATGTAACAAAGCACACAAAGAAAACCATTAACAAGATTTGATAGACAAAATGGGATTAAGTATGATGTTAAAATGATCAATAAAGATTGTAAAATGGCTTGATTACTCTGCTCAAAGAAATGAGAGGGGAAGCAAATTGAACCAAAAACTGACACTAAAAATGATATTGAGAAAGGTTTTATAAATGAACAAATGGATACTCTAGAACTTTAAAAATATGACAGCTAATTTAAGGTACCACAGGGGTGCCTGGGTGGCTCACTTAATTAAACCTCCAATTCTTTTTCCTTTTTTTTTTTAACACCTTAATTTTATTTTATCTTTTTCATTTGGCTCAGGTCATGATGTCAGGGTTGTGAAATAGAGCCCAGAGTTGGGCTCTGTGCTGAGCCTGGAGCCTGCTTAAGATTCTTTTCCCTTCTTTTTCTATCCCTCCCTGCACTCTCACTTGCTCGCTCTCTCTTGCTTGCAAATAAATAGATAGATAGATAGATAATAGACAAAGAAAAATAAAAGCAGATTATGAAAATAAATATAAAGATTTTGAAATGAAAACAAGTTCAAAATAAAATAGAGAAGACCTACACAGCTTAAAGTTCATTCAGAAAATCTACTATTAAAGAAGTCAGTATGACACAATGTTAAGATATCAAAAGATTTGAGCATGCACTTTTCAGAAAGGGTAATCCAAATGGCCACTCATATATAAAAACTGTTTATCTTTATTATGAATCTGGAATTAAATTAAATTAAATTAATAATAAATTAAAACCTAAAATGACATACTATTACACACTTACCATATTGGGCAACAGTAAAATTGCCTTGCAAGAATGTGAAAGAATGAAAGTGCCCATAATAAAAACATTTGAGGTAAGTTGGACAATATTTAGAAAACTTAAAAATAAAAATAAAAATTTGGTCCATTCCTAGAAATACAACATGGAACTAAATGAATATTTTCACCAGGATATGCAAACAGATGATTATAGCTATTTCATTCATAACAGCAGATCAGTAGTGGTCTATTTGCACAATGTTACATTAAATAAGAGAGAATATTAACAAACTGGGAGGAGGGGCTAGGTTGTTATCATAAACAGATCTTCTATGGTGCTGATTATGTTCTATTTCTCAAAATCTTTAAGTTAAAAAAGTTTTCACATTATATCTAGATAGATAGATGATAGATAGATATCCCAGAAGCTGCAATGCTAGGCTAAGACCAGGCTTTAAAGGGCTTTTCTATACTCTACTAAATACTTGAAACCATTCATTATATCATAGCTCAGTGTTCAAATCTCCATTTGTTTCCTCAGTTTCCTAATATTTACCTTAAGGTGACCTGATCCAGACTTTTGATCACCTTTGTCTAAATATTTCTATTTTAACAAAGTCCTTTTTAACACTGAGAGACTAAAACTTAGAAAAATACTCTTTTATCTCACTAGAGTGGAAAATATATAGTTACCCATTAACTAATGATATCCATGTCTACATTAGATCAATGACATTTTTAATTCTTGGGAGCTTTTGGTTAAATGAAATTTTTAAGCTTCCTTTAAATGAAGCTTTAAGCCATCACCACATGAATAAAATTAAAGAACCAAATGAAAACAGGCCAAGTATTTACAGAGTAATAGAATGTGCAATGGTAAGAGTACAATTCTGAAATCATAAAGCCTAAATTAGTGTGATGCATTTTTGCTACCCATGTAATCATAAACCAGTTATCCAAACGTGTTAGCCTCAGTTTTTTCACCCATGAAATGGTGATGATAATACTTATTATGCTGCGTTGTTGTGTGTATGTGATGAAGCATGGAGCATGAGAATCTCATATTCCATGCTAAAATGATAGCTATTTTTATACTTATAATAATTCTAGTAATAGTAATTAAATTGTTCAAAATGGTAATATTCATTTATATTGAGGCATTGTATTGACTATTCATAGACACATTTACCAACATAAATTTCATTTTACTTTACCCCCTCTGAGGATATATATTCCCTAATTCAATATGAATCTCTTTATGAATAATAATTATCATAATAAATATGCTGATTTGTCTTCTATTTGTTTTTAGGGAGGTATCCTTTACTGTTGAACATGAAACTTAAGCAAGTCTGTCTTATTCAAAATTTGCATGCTGTTTTCTTATGAAACTAGATTATAGAGTTGTATGAAATAAATTCATGCAGTTAAGACATTGATGTTTGGAACACTGGGTGGTCAGTTTAGTATTTCAAAAGAAGATTTTAAATTTAAACCTTAAAACTGAGCTCTTTCAGCCTTATTTATAGACCATCCTTCATGTTTCGTAAGTACTCCTCCATTGTAAACTAAGTAATACTTTTTGTCACAGTGTATATAATGAAAATGGATTTTATATTCTATTATTTCAGAGTTAGTTGCAGTTTCTACTGCCTTACTTCATTTTTTGAAAAATAGATTAATTCTACAAAAAGTTTTTCCAGGTTTATTGAAAAAAATCGACATATTTGTAAATTTAAGAAATGATTTCTTATAACATTGCAAACCTTTAACATTGTGTAAATTTTGTACAATTTGATAAATTGGTATACATCTTTATTGCAATATATTCTACATAAAAATGTTAATACATCTACTATCTCGTATAGTTGCCACTGTTTTTTATGCATTTATCATAAGGAATTTTAAGATCTACTCTCTTAGCAACTTTTATGTATATAGTATAGTAGAGATAAACTTCAGAGGTCTTGTGGGTTTTGTTCCAGACTGCCTCAATAAAGTGATTATCTCAATAAACTAAGTCAAATTATTATATTTTTTGGTTTCCCAGTGCATATAAAAAATTATGTTTCCCAGTGCATATAAAAAATAAAAACTATACTGCACTGTTCAAAAGCATTATGTTTTTAAAGAAAAACAATGTATATACCTTAAGTACACTAGTTCTGAGTTTTCAGTGGGTCATAATTACTGATCACAGATCACCATAACAAATACAATAATAATGAAAAAACTTGATATATTGCAAGAATTACCAACATGTGACAAAGAGACACAAAATGAACAAATGTTGTTAGAAAAATGGTGGCAGCAGACCTCTTTTATACAAGATTGCTATAAACTTTCAACTTGTAAGAATGTGATATATGCAAAGTTTAATAAAGGGAAGCACAATAAAAAAAAGTATGTATATCTTATTAACTATGATCATCATGCTGTACATTAAATCCCCAGAACTTTTTCATATTATAGTTGCAAGTTTGCACCCTTGGACCACCTTACTCCACCCCAGGTTCACTCCTTGTCAACTCAACTCTAAGTTTCCATTAGTTTTCCTTTTCCTCAGATTCTGTATGTAAGGGATATCATAATACATAAATTAAAAAAATATATAAAATCTTTGAAATATTTCACTTAGAATAATACCTTCAAGATCCATCCATGCTGTTGTAAATGGCAGTATTTCTTAATTTTTCATGGTTAAGTAGTATTCCGTAGTATATATTTACCATACTTATTTTACTCATTCATCCATTAATGGATACTGAAGTTATTTCCATCTCTTGCTTAGAGTTAATAATTTTATAATAAACATAAGAGTGCAGATATGTCTTTGAACAGTGAACTTCGTTTTCTTTAGATAGATACCTAGAAGTGGGATTACTGAATCATATGGTAATTTTACTTTTAATAATATGAATAATCTCCATACTGTTTTCCATACAAATTTATATCCCTATTACAGTGCATAAGTTCCCCGTTTTCCCCAATATTTACCAAAATTGGTTAGTTTCAATTTTTTGGTAGTATATATTCTAATATCTTGCTGTGTTTTTCAGAGGTAAACAACAACAACAACAACATAAGGACTTTGCCCTGAGATTTTTACGTTGAGCACTTTTTAATGCTCCTGTTGGTCATTTATATAACTTTTTTGAAAAAAAAAGTCTATTGAGATCCTTTTGCTATTTTTTTAATCATATATTTTTTTCTATTTGTATCTGTTGGTTATTAACCTCTTTTCAGATATAAGATTCGTAAGTATTTTCTTACATTCTGTGGATTGTGTTTTCATTCTCTCTCCCTTTTTTTGGCAATGCAGAAACGTTAGTTTGATGTAATACCATTTATTTATTTTTGCTTTTTTTGCTTGTGTTTTTAGTCTGGTATCCAAAAAACTATTGGCAAGACCAATGTCAAGGAGAATTTTTCCTATGTTTTCCTTTAGGAAATTTAGTTTCATGCATCACCTTTAAGTCTTTAATCTATTTCAAGTTCAGACTTATGAGTGATATAAGGTTCCCTTTTCATACTGTTTATGTGACTATTCAGTTTTAAATATCATTTATTGAACAGACTATCTTTCCCCATTACATATGTTGGCCCCTGTCAAATATTAGGTGACTGTATGAAAGAATTTATTTCTGGACTCTCAATTCTGTTCTACTTGTTTATTGGTCTGTTTTTATGCCAGTATACTTTATTGTTTTGAGCATGAGGGCTTTGTAGTATAGTTTCAAATCAAGAAGTGTAATCTCCCTTCTTCATTCTTTCTCAGAACTGCTTTGATTATTTGTTGTCTTTTATGGTCTCATATAAACTTTAGGATTCTTTACTTACTTCTGTAAAACAATAATATTGGATTTTTTTTAAGATTTTTAATTTATTTATTTGACAGAGAGAGATGACAAGCAGGCAGAGAGGCAGGCAGAGAGAGAAGAGGAAGCAGGCTTCCTGCTGAGCAGAGAGCCTGATGCGGGGCTCGATCCCAGGACCCTGGGATCATGACCAGAGCCGAAGGCAGCGGCTTAACCCACTGAGCCACCCAGGCGCCCCTAACATTGGATTTTTGATAGGAATTGGATTTACAGATGGTTTACGGTAGTATGGACATTTTAACAATGTTAATTCTTACCATTCATAAATATGAGCTATCTTTCCATTTCTGTCACCTTCAATTTCTTTATCAATGTCATAGTTTATGGAGTACAGATCTTTCATCTTCTTAGTTAAATCTATTCCTAAGTATTTTATTATTTTTGATGCTATTGTGAATTAGATTGTTTTCTTTATTTTTTCAGATAGTTCATCATTAGAATGTTAAAATGCTCCTGTCTTGTGCTTACTTTGGCAGCACATATACTAAAATTGGAATGATGCAGAGAAGATTAGCGTGATCACTGAACAAGGATGACATGACAAACTGGGAAGCAGTCCATAAAAAAAAAAAAGAAACAAAACAAAATTCTTTTCTTTTATATATTGATCTTGTATTTGGTAATTTTACTAAATTTGTTTATTCAATTTTTTTTGTGAATTTTTTAGGATTTTTTAACATGTAAGTTCATGTTATCCAAAAAAAGAAAATTTTACTTCTTCCTTTTTTTTTTTTTTTTGGAGTCTCTTATTTCTTTGTGTTCCTTGTTTCTCTGGCTAGGACATCCACTACTGTGTCAAATGAGAGTAGTGAAAATGGACACACTTGTCTTTCTTCTGATCTTTAAGGGGAAAACTTTCAAAAGTTTTGATTGAATATGAGATTAGCTCTGGGCTTGCAATCTGTGTTTTTTCTTTAATGGGTTTTTTAAATTATTTTTTAAAATTTTTTATATAATGTGTTTTTATCCCTAGGGGTACAGGTCTGTGATTCACAGCACTCACCATCACTCACCATAGCACCTGCCCTCTCCAATGTCCATACCCCCACCATCCTCTCCCAACACACCTCCCCCCAGCAACCCTCAGTCTGTTTTGTGAGATTCAGTCTTTTATGGTTTGTCTCCCTCCTAATACCATCTTTTTTTATTTTTCTTTTCGTACGCCCGAAACTGCCTATGTTGCATCTCCACTTCATCATATCAGGGAGATCATATGATAGTTGTCTTTCTCAGATTGATTTATTTCGCCAAGCATAATACCCTCTAGTTCCATCCACGTCATCACAAATAGCAGGATTTCATTTTTTTTGATGGCTGCATAGTATTCCATTGAACATATATACCACATCTTATTTATTGATTCATCTGTTGAAGGACATTTAGTTTCTTTCCATAGTTTAACTATTGTGGACATTGCTGCTATAAACATTTGGGTGCATGTGCCCCTTCAGAATGCCACGTTTGTATCTGTAGGGTATATACCCAGTACTACAAGCACTGGGTCATAGGGTAGTTCTATTTTCAGCTTTTTGAGGCACGTCCACGCTGTTTTCCAGAGTGGTTGCACCAGCTTGCATTCCCACATACAGTGTAGGAGGGTTGCCCTTTCTCCACATCCTCGCCAGCATCTGTCATTGACTGACTTGTTCATTTTAGCCATTCTGAACGGTGTGAGGTGGTATCTCATTCTGGTTTTGATTTGTATTTCCCTGATGCCGAGTGATGTGGAGCATTTTTTCATGTGTCTGTTGGCCATTTGAATGTATTCTTTGATGGAACATGATAGTGAGCTTAGGGAATCACCAAGTTAATGAAAGAGGTGCCTCTTGTAGGTGAATTAAGAGTGAGAGAAAGAAAAGAGGGCTTATCCTAGATTGGAGAACTCGGGGCTGAAAAGGACCCTCATGTGGGAGCAGAGAAAGTGGTCCAGAATCAGAGGCACAGAGGACTCCCAACACCTTCCACAGAAGCGGAGCACCTAAAGACATAGTGCCATTCCCCCGGAAAATCTAGGCATGGAGGTATTCTCTTTAGGCAAATAGGCATCGGAGAATAGTTTGTCCATAGCCCAGTCACTGACTTCAAGAGGAAAAGCTATACCAGCTCTCGAAGCAGGCCGGATAGCTCAAGCAACAGCAGCCAAGCCAAAATCCTTATCCCCTGCATTTCTGAACAATGACAGAGCAGCGGTTCTGTCTAGAACCAGGAGGTATTCAGAAGTCAATTGTTGGGTCCCGGGTTGTGTCCATCAGTTCAGACGCGGCCTTCAGATCAACTCATGATTCCAGGGCCTTGGCATTGACTCTGTTCTCAGGTTCTCTGCTCAGGGGCAAGTAAGCTTCTCCCTCTCCAGCTCCACCCCCTGATTGGGATCTCTCTGCCTCTCTGTCCAAACGTGCATGTGCATGTTCGATAAGATAACAAAGACAAAAACAGTGCACAATAATTGACTGGGGCCAAAGGATGTTTTATTGAATTTGGACCTAGGTTCCTATGGAGGGCAGCCAGGTATAGAGAACCTCCCACCATCCTAAAATGCCCGACCTTCGCTCGGAGCTCCCTTGTTCATTCTCCTGTTCTTTGCCTTCCTGGATCTCCTCACCAACCTGCAGCATCCGCTGTCTGTCGTGCTGTACTGACCCCTTGTTAACACATTGTGCATCCTCTCGGGGCTCCATTGGAACATGCCCATCTTCCTCAAGAGGCACTGTTTGCTTATCGCATGTAACCATTTGGGGGATGGTCATGAGAGGGTGAAGGCAGGCTTGTGCTGCCACATCTCCATGCAGTTCCACAGAGGGTAGCTGATCCACCATGAGGGAGTGCTCAAGGTTCTTCCACATTCGAATCCTCTTCAATGCGTCCTTTTGCACATACAAGTTGTCTTCCTGAAATGGGCACGGAAGTCTTTCATTTGGCTTCATTGGGCTATGGGTCTCTTCCAACATGCTCTCCGTTGGCTTCTGTGGACTCCAAGAACATGAGTCCGTCCTGGACCTAAGGTTCTAGGGTGTAGACTCTGCCTTGGATGCATGGTCTTTTTGGAAGATTGGGAGGCCTTGTTGGCACCATTTCTGGAGACCATTGAGGTACTCGTGTGCTTTCTGTGGAAGACTCCAGACATGTCTTTGGCACGGTTGCGGGGGTTCACTTTGAGCTTCCCTTGGGTGGACCTTTTCCTGTTGAGATGCTCCATGATTTGGTGGGAGGGTCTCACCCTTACGCAGGGCTCAGATTTCCTCCCCTGAGGCATTGCTTGCGGTCTGTTAGTTTCTTGGCTTGTCGTTGCTAAGATGGAATGCGGCATCTTGCCTTTCTCCGAGGTCCAGAGGGCTGGTGCTGACACTCACGACCAAATACTATGAATTGGGCCATGGAGAAGGTGACACCGACTCGCTTCGCAAACTGCCTTGGTGAGAGACCCAGGCGGCTCCAGCAGTTTGGGATGGCTTGGGGTCCTCTTGGCCCACCCATGACTACTCCAGTCAAGTGTAGTGATCAGGCCTGGGTTGATGAGGAGTGGTTGCTATGACCTCAAAGCTTTGTGACATCACAGATGCTGGCTTCACTGAAGCAGCTGTCCCTCTCCCATGACCTTGGTGTCCTATGGCTTTAAGTAGGAAGCCCCAGGAAGGACAAAACAAGAGCCCTCTGAACCTGATCAAGAACTCAGGATGTCTTGTGGTTTAATGTCCAACTTCCCCTTTCTGGAGACATAGAGGAAGGAAAATGACATTCAGTATACCTTCCTTTAGGCCAACATATCCCCGGAGACGGCAAGGTGTCCTTTTACACTACAATTTCTAGATATCTCAAGAAAAGGTGAGGTCGCGTGTATGAGCAGCTCTCCGTGGGGTTTTTCGTCCTGTGGATGAGAGCGTACTTTGTCAGCGTCTTTTGCTTATGAGTCAGTGATGACTAAGTTACGGAAAGTCCCTTTCCGAGGTAAAAGGTGAGGGCATCGCTATATCGTGCCGTCTGTGTCCTCGTCTCCTAGTGTTCTGAAACACGCGGCTAAGGGATGAGGCCTCTGTCTACCTGGCTTTCCCTTAAATACCTTTGCAAAGTCTTTGAGGAGAGTGATATTCTGCATCTGAGCTAACTCTCAATGAAGAGGCCTGGACCGAACCCGTTGTTATTATTAGTTAACTGTACTTGTTGTGGTAACGGGTATAAACATGTGGACCAAGACTCTTTAGTCAGAAGGAAAGGGACGGCCTATACCGAAGGCTTGCAAGGCCCATTCGAGCAGAACTTTGGAGTGAGTCACAATGCCCTTGCAAGGACTAGTGGATCAGGAAGTTTGGGTCCATTTCGGCATCACAGTATTCCTCTGCCGTCGAGTGAATGAACCCCTGGACCTTGCCTTGACATGAATGTCCCATGCCCTGCTGTTGGGAAATGGAAAAGGCAAGCAAACAAAGGGAAATGTCATATGGCTACCCACAATATGTGCCTCGGGAGGAATACCTTGGCCCACTTAAGGAAGGGAATAATAAAGGGCAAGAAGTCAGAGAAGGAGACCCACCAGGAGTGACTCAGGACTCTGAGAATCCAGCTGAGGGCTACCGAAAAGAGAACTGATTAATGGGTGGTCAGGAGTTGTGGCATATATTAGGAGGAGCACTAGGACGTCCATGCAACTAAAGCATCCGTGAATACTCTGTCAAAAATGGATGATGGATGATAGGCAGGCTTTCTCAACAGAACAGCAACAAGAACAACATCAATTCATAGGAAAACAATGTGGCCCTCTCAAAACCAAAGGAAGTCACAGGGAGAAAAGGAAAGAATTATATTGTTTATTATCTTTCCTTATTGAAATGACATGGGTGGGTTTCCTAAAATGTCCTTCTTTGAATTGGGTCTTTATCCTTGTAAATTAGAGTTTACCCACCTCTTCCATCTCTGGATTTGATGAGAGGACATGACAATGCCTTCACTAAATACATAGAAGAGTGGCCCAAGCAAATGACTTGACCTGGCCTTCTGTGTGTTGGCAGGGGTTGGATTACTGCTTCAAAGGCTTCCGTCTAAACTAGAGAGCTGAGATTTTGTAGGTTTCCTGACCTAATCTTGGAAGTTTCTATGTGTCTGGGAATTTATCCTTTTCTCTCAGTTCTTGGATTTGCTAGCATAAATGTGTGGCTATGCCTTTTCGGTTATTCTTTTTTCCTTGCTACCAGTTGTGATGTGGTTTCATACTTGCAGCTGTGTGCTTGTCTCCCTGTTTTATCCCAGTAATGGCTTCTGCGGTTTGTTCCTGTTGTCAAAACTCAAGTGTGAGATCTCCTGATTTTTTTCCTATTGGTTTGTTTGTATTTCCTTAATTTTGATAATCACATGTCTGATTTCAATTTTTCTGTTAACTTTGGAGTTCGGTTTTTCTTCATCTTGTTCCTTCAGTCGTCCTTTTAGGTGGCTTTCTTTTTCGGTGTTTTTAAATTTTGGAAATGCACACATTTAACCCTATATTGTTTCCCCATAAAATGTTTTGGCATCCTCCTCTAAGTTTCTTAGAATTCCTTCGTTCATGGCTCTTCTTTTCCTTTGGATTTTCTTTCTTGCATTCATTGCAGTTCGTGAATGTGTTGTGTTTTCCACTTTAGTGTCTGGCTGTATTTCCAATTTGAAAGTGATATCTTCCTGTTTTCATACCTTCGTGATGATAAGTGCACAGGATAGGTTTTGACTTCTCTTCCAAGAATTATGACTGGATTTGGACTCGAGCTCATGACCTGCGATAGACAAAGTTAGGTCTGCTGCTGGGAAGAACATATCTTATTGTCCTCAGAGACGCAATCTTACTCATGGACCCCCAAAGTTCAGGTGGTCTCGAATGCCCATGTGGACGTCTGTTATTCCTTAGCACCTTCCCATCCAGATAATCTGTCCTGTGCTTAACCTGGATATCATAGTTGCCAACAGTATTGGATAAACGTCACCATCTCCATTCCTGTGTGTTCATAGGCTTCCAACGTTTAGATACACCTTTTTTCATGGTGGATATGTTGGCAATTCTTCCAGGTTTCTGATGTTTTGATGCTCCATCAAGACAAAACACCTTCCGCTTAGCTTTTTTCTCTCGAAGGCATAAAATGACTCTCGCTGACTTAGGCACAAACACTTTGGCTCTCTTCTCCTTGGGAATAGCATAACCTACATCTTCCCTGTTTCTTCACTTGCAAGCTATGAGTATCTTTATAGTCGAAGGAAATCTCCTATGGGCAACAGAAGGACGAGCCTGTTTAATATTTGCTGTTTTCTTATGGATGTTTCTATTTTTTTTTTTTTTTTGATTTGGAATTTCAACCACTGTTACAAACTGTTTGTATTGACAGGAGTCTTTAGTCCTGAGTACTGAATGTATTATTGATAGGTAATAGTTCACTTTCTCATTTCGGTTGGCTTCTGACTTGGATTCTATTTGCCTTTCACCTATATGGTATTTTCTTGGGGTTGCTTCATTGGTACGATTCCTCGCTTCCTTCCCATATTTTGCATGTCTTATCTTTGTGTGTTTGCATGTGCATGTGTTAATGCTGTGTGGTGTGTGTGTGTTTCACATCACAATTATTATTAAAATACGAGAGAATGGAATTCGGTCTCTTGTGGGTAGCAATTCAATTTGACATGCCTTGAAATCTCACATTCCATTAGTTTCAGGAAATCTCCTTAAAGGAATGTCATCTCTTGTCCTCTTCAAGAATCCCGTGTTCTCACAAAACGGCCTTCCAACAAACAGCACCATTTGAATTCCTCATTAGAGTCATAATGTTTGTCCCAATACCCTTTCTTTTTCGTATGTTTCTTGACTGTCATGAGTTAGTGAAATCGTCTGTTTATTGTCTTTCTGAGAATGATAGATGTGACAAAGTCCAATGCTCTCCGCAAGACTGCCATAAGAGACATGTGGAAGAATTCCTTCTTGCTTATGTCACAGTACAAATTGTGGTGACATGAAGACACTGAGATGGTAGTAGTGTCTAATAACCTCATGCTTCTTCAACCATGAAGGCAACAAAAAGATGACCACAACAACTGCAGTGGGGTGGAAATTGACCTGAAGCCTACAAGGTAAACTCCACAGGGAAAGAGAACGGAAGTTGCAGAGATGATGGGAGAAGGTTGGAGACATGGCTCAGGGGAGATTTGGTTGGTTCGTGGATCAGAGGGCTGGAGTCCATGAAGAGGACCAAAACACAGGAGAGCAGGGCACCCTGGGAACACACAAGGAACCTGTTTCCCAGTGCCGTTGACTGTGAGACGCAGAGGGTCTGAAGGGCACGAGTACTTGACAACACAAGTGTTGAGGGCTGAAGTTTTCCTATCAGCAGGCTTGGCAGACATCAACTTGAAAGAACACCATCTTTTTCCTGCATATGACACCAACAAGCGACCAGGAGCAGACAGCCTGGAGACAATGATCAGAGAGAGACAATACCAAGAGACGCAGTGGGAAGATGATGAGTCGTGGGAGTGATTCCGTGAAAGGCAGTGTTCGTGGAGATGACTCAATGTGGACATAATAAATTTTGGCTCTCACAACAGCAGCATCAAGACAGAGCTTGGCCAAGACAGGTATGTGAGGACAGAGACTCCCTAGCCAGCCAACACAAAATACCAACAGTGGAACACTTGGAGGATTGCCTTCCTCAGTCCAAGATGCTTAGTCCAAGGAGAACAGACTCTCCCATACGGGACGAGAAGAAAGCTTTGACCACATGTTCTCTTCTGAACACAGCATTCTGCAGGCCTGCGTTCTGTTGAGTTGGTAGAGTTTCTCCTTTCACAGGCACACCAGAGCCCACCAAGGTAAACCTCAGCATATTCAGCCCGGACCCTAAAAACAACAAACGGCCGGAAAGGAGAGCTACTGCAAATGACTGGCCTCCAGGACAGGGTCAGCCACAACACAAACAGCAGTGGCATGCATGCCACATACACTCTCACAAACACACACACACGCATGCACTCAACAAACCTTAAGGGCGAGCCCTGGGTCACTCACGGATCACTTCCTCCTAAATAAATTACCCTCAGGTTAGAAAACAGAATGAGTTTAACGAATACAGAGAGGTGACAGAGACTTAGATCCAATGCAAAGATGGAAGAATCAATTGATTCCCAGGTAAAGGAAGAAGGAGTGATTACGACTAGGCAGTCAGAGTGAAACCTCTACATAGAGCACGCCCGATGCGGGATAGAAAGCTGTGGCCTGGATACTCGCTGTACATCAGAAAACATAGGAGATATCAGAGAGTCTCGAAACACAGAGATAAAACTGATAAAGATAAAAACACCTAAAGAACTCCTGAAGAGAAGATTGGCAGGAGACTGGATGCAAAGTTCGGGAACATGGTAGAAGTGGAGGATCCAATTAGGAACCGAGAAGAACAAGCCTAGAAAATAAGGATGCAAATTCTAAGAGAGAAGGCAGAATGATGGAACATGATAGTGAGCTTAGGGAATCTCTAAGGAAATGAAAGAGGTGCCTCTTGTAGGTGAATTAAGAGTGAGAGAAAGAAAAGAGGGCTGATCCTAGATTAGAGAACTCGGGGCTGGAAAGGACCCTCATCTGGGAGCAGAGAAAGTGGTCCAGAATCAGAGGCACAGAGAACTCCCAACACCTTCCACAGAAGCGGAGCACCTAAAGACATAGTGCCATTCCCCCCGGAAAATCTAGGCATGGAGGTATTCTCTTTAGGCAAATAGGCATCGGAGAATAGTTTGTCCATAGCCCAGTCACTGACTTCAAGAGGAAAAGCTATACCAGCTCTCGAAGCAGGCCGGATAGCTCAAGCAACAGCAGCCAAGCCAAAATCCTTATCCCCTGCATTTCTGAACAATGACAGAGCAGCGGTTCTGTCTAGAACCAGGAGGTATTCAGAAGTCAATTGTTGGGTCCCGGGTTGTGTCCATCAGTTCAGACGCGGCCTTCAGATCAACTCATGATTCCAGGGCCTTGGCATTGACTCTGTTCTCAGGTTCTCTGCTCAGGGGCAAGTAAGCTTCTCCCTCTCCAGCTCCACCCCCTGATTGGGATCTCTCTGCCTCTCTGTCCAAACGTGCATGTGCATGTTCGATAAGATAACAAAGACAAAAACAGTGCACAATAATTGACTGGGGCCAAAGGATGTTTTATTGAATTTGGACCTAGGTTCCTATGGAGGGCAGCCAGGTATAGAGAACCTCCCACCATCCTAAAATGCCCGACCTTCGCTCGGAGCTCCCTTGTTCATTCTCCTGTTCTTTGCCTTCCTGGATCTCCTCACCAACCTGCAGCATCCGCTGTCTGTCGTGCTGTACTGACCCCTTGTTAACACATTGTGCATCCTCTCGGGGCTCCATTGGAACATGCCCATCTTCCTCAAGAGGCACTGTTTGCTTATCGCATGTAACCATTTGGGGGATGGTCATGAGAGGGTGAAGGCAGGCTTGTGCTGCCACATCTCCATGCAGTTCCACAGAGGGTAGCTGATCCACCATGAGGGAGTGCTCAAGGTTCTTCCACATTCGAATCCTCTTCAATGCGTCCTTTTGCACATACAAGTTGTCTTCCTGAAATGGGCACCGAAGTCTTTCAGATGGCTTCACTTGGGCTTGGGTCTCTTCCAACATGCTCTCCGTTGGCTTCTGTGGACTCCAAGAACATGAGTCCGTCCTGGACCTAAGGTTCTAGGGTGTAGACTCTGCCTTGGATGCATGGTCTTTTTGGAAGATTGGGAGGCCTTGTTGGCACCATTTCTGGAGACCATTGATGTACTCGTGTGCTTTCTGTGGAAGACTCCAGACATGTCTTTGGCACGGTTGCGGGGGTTCACTTTGAGCTTCCCTTGGGTGGACCTTTTCCTGTTGAGATGCTCCATGATTTGGTGGGAGGGTCTCACCCTTACGCAGGGCTCAGATTTCCTCCCCTGAGGCATTGCTTGCGGTCTGTTAGTTTCTTGGCTTGTCGTTGCTAAGATGGAATGCGGCATCTTGCCTTTCTCCGAGGTCCAGAGGGCTGGTGCTGACACTCACGACCAAATACTACGAATTGGGCCATGGAGAAGTTGACACCGACTCGCTTCGCAAACTGCCTTGGTGAGAGACCCAGGCGGCTCCAGCGGTTTGGGATGGCTTGGGGTCCTCTTGGCCCACCCATGACTACTCCAGTCAAGTGTAGTGATCAGGCCTGGGTTGATGAGGAGTGGTTGCTATGACCTCAAGGCTTTGTGACATCACAGATGCTGGCTTCACTGAAGCAGCTGTCCCTCTCCCATGACCTTGGTGTCCTATGGCTTTAAGTAGGAAGCCCCGGGAAGGACAGAACAAGAGCCCTCTGAACCTGATCAAGAACTCAGGATGTCTTGTGGGTTAATGTCCAACTTCCCCTTTCTGGAGACATAGAGGAAGGAAAATGACATTCAGTATACCTTCCTTTAGGCCAACATATCCCCAGAGACGGCAAGGTGTCCTTTTACACTACAATTTCTAGATATCTCAAGAAAAGGTGAGGCCTCGCGGGTATGAATAGCTCTCCGTGGGTTTTCTCGTCCTGTGGGTGAGAGCGTACTTTGTCAGCGTCTTTTGCCTATGGGTCAGTGATGACTAAGATACGGAAAGTCCCTTTCGGAGGTAAAAGGTGAGGGCATCGCTATATGGTGCTGTCTGTGGCCTCGTCTCCTAGTGTTCTGAAACACGCGGCTAAGGGATGAGGCCTCTGTCTACCTGGCTTTCCCTTAAATACCTTTGCAAAGTCTTTGAGGAGAGTGATATTCTGCATCTGAGCTAACTCTCAATGAAGAGGCCTGGACCGAACCCGTTGTTATTATTAGTTAACTGTACTTGTTGTGGTAATGGGTATAAACATGTGGACCAAGATTCTTTAGTCAGAAGGAAAGGGACGGCCTATACCGAAGGCTTGCAAGGCCCATTCGAGCAGAACTTTGGAGTGAGTCACAATGCCCTTGCAAGGACTAGTGGATCAGGAAGTTTGGGTCCATTTCGGCATCACAGTATTCCTCTGCCGTCGAGTGAATGAACCCCTGGACCTTGCCTTGACATGAATGTCCCATGCCCTGCTGTTGGGAAATGGAAAAGGCAAGCAAACAAAGGGAAATGTCATATGGCTACCCACAATATGTGCCTCGGGAGGAATACCTTGGCCCACTTAAGGAAGGGAATAAAGGGCAAGAAGTCAGAGAAGGAGACCCACCAGGAGTGACTCAGGACTCTGAGAATCCAGCTGAGGGCTACCGAAAAGAGAACTGATTAATGGGTGGTCAGGAGTTGTGGCATATATTAGGAGGAGCACTAGGACGTCCATGCAACTAAAGCATCCGTGAATACTCTGTCAAAAATGGATGATGGATGATAGGCAGGCTTTCTCAACAGATAGCAACAACAACATCAATTCATAGGAAAACAATGTGGCCCTCTCAAAACCAAAGGAAGTCACAGGGAGAAAAGGAAAGAATTATATTGTTTATTATCTTTCCTTATTGAAATGACATTGGGTGGGTTTCCTAAAATGTCCTTCTTTGAATTGGGTCTTTATCCTTGTGAATTAGAGCTTACCCGCCTCTTCCATCTCTGGATTTGATGAGAGGACATGACAATGCCTTCACTAAATACCTAGAAGAGTGGCCCAGGAAAATGATCTTTTAGGCCAACCTTTCTCCAGAGATGGCAAAGTTTTTTATTTCCTCTGAAATATCTAGAGATATCAGAAACAACAAGTCCTCTGGTATATCATCCCGTCTCTCTGAGGTTTGTCATCCTTTGCATGAGAGAGTGACATTATACATTATAGCTAATCCTTAAGGAGGAGCAATGGACAGCACTCCTTGTTACCATTATTTATCTCTACCTACTGTGTTAATGGGTATAACCCTGTTGACCAAGTCTCTTTAATCAAAGGAAAATTAATGGCTTATATCGATGGTCTGCAAGGCTCACTTGAACAGAACTGAGGATTGAGCTGCTATGTCCTTGCAAAGACTAGTGGATAAAGAAGGTGTGGTCCATATTGGCAACAGAGTATTCCTCAGCAATTAGGGAGGATGAACTCTTGATTCTTGCACTGGCATGAATGCCACAGGACTGGGTTTGTGAAATGAAATGGGCAAGGAGACATAGGGAAATATCATATGGCTTCTCTCATATGTGCCCTAGGACGAATACCACGGCCCTTAGTAGAAAGAAGGAAAAACTGAAGGGGATAAGTCAGAGAAGGAGACAAACCAGGAGTAACTCAGAACTCTGAGGAATCAAGCTGAGAGTCAAGGAAAAAAGAGACATGCAGGGAATGAGGGAACGGGCTAATGGGTGTTGAAGAGTTCTGGCATATCTTAGGCGGAGTACTAGGTCATATATGGAACTGAAGCATCAGTGAATACTCTGTCAAAAATGGATGATGGATGACAGGCTGGCTTCCTCAACAGTACAAAATAATACAAAAACAAGCTGGCCCTTTCAAATGCAGGTGAAGACAGACAGAGAAAAGGAAAGAATTATATTTTTATTATGTTTAATTATTGAAATGGAATATAATTTATTTCCTAAAATGTCATTATTTGAATTGGGTCTTTATACTAGTAAAGTGGAGTTCATCCACCTCCTCCATTTGTGGAATTGATGAGAAGAAAATGGCATTGCCTTCTCTAAATGTCTAGAAGAGTTGAACAGGAAATGATTTGCACCTCGCCATCTGTGTGTTGACAGGGGTTTGATTACTGCTTCAAACGCTTTAGTCACTACTACAGAGCTGAGATTTTGTAGGTTTCCTGACCTAATCTTTGGAGTGAATATGTGTCTTGGAATTTATCCTTTTCTCTCAGTTCTTTTCTTTTGGGTTTGCTTCATTAGTGCTATTCTTCACTTCCTCCCCATCTTTTGTGTGTCTTATCTGTGTGTGTGTGTGTGTGTGTGTGTGTGTGTGTGTGTGCTGAGTGTGTTTCAAATAACAATTATAATTAAATTGATGGAGATAGGAAGTCGGTATTTAATGGATAGCAGTTCCATTTGACATGCCTTGAAAACTCACATTCCCTCTCTTTCAGCCACATTTCCTACAAAGAATGTCATCTTTTGTCCTCTTTGATAAACACATATTTTCTCAAACCTGACCTCAACAAACACCACATTTTGTGTGCCTGGGTAGTGTCGTATTATTTGTCCATTTTTCCCTTGCTTTTTCATATGTCTCTTGACAGTCATGAGAGAGTGAAATTGTATGTTATTTGTCTTTCTGGGACTGATAGATGTGACGTAGGCTAATGCTCTCCACAATTCTGCCACATGAGGCAAGTGGAAAGAATTCATTCTTGCTTATGGCTGGGTAAGATTCTGTGGGGCTTTTTCAGGACAGTGAGATGGTAGTAGTGTCTGGTAACTCCAGACTTGTCTTTATCCAGGAACACAACAGGAAGATTACCACATCAACTTCAACATGGCAGAAATGAACTGGAGCCCACAAAGCAAACTCCATAGCAAAAGAGAGAATAAGTTGCAATCACTATGGGAGAAGACTGGAGACATGGTTTAGGGGAAAAGTGGAAAGTTGGTAATTCAGAAGGCAGTGAGACAATGCAATGGGCAAAGCCACAAGAGATCGGAGCACACTTGGAACCCACAAGGAGTACGTTCTCCAATTCCATTGATTCTGACCATCAGGGGGTCTGAATCATACTAGTTCATGCCAACAAAGGGCCTTGAGGCCTGGAGATTTTAGATCAGCAGCCTTGGCATATCAACTCAAAAGAACACTGTATTTCTCTGTCAGAGAACACCAACAAATAGCCAGGTGAAGACAGCCTGGAAACCACGATTAGAGACAATACCAGGTGACACAGTGGGAAGATGGTGGGTTCTGGCTGTACATTAGTGAGAGGCAGTGTTCTTGGAGATGATTTGATGGGGGCAAAAGAAATTTGGGGCTCTCGCACAGGCAGCATCAAGCCCGAGCTACTGGCCAAAGACAGGTTGGTGAGGGCTTTAATTGCCTCTCCTGCAAACACGAAATTCTAACCATGGAACACATAGGGTACTGTGTTCCTCAGTCCAACTTGCTTCATTTTAAGAGAACAGATTCTCCCATAGGGGACTAGAAGAAAGCCCTGTCCATAGGCTGTCCCCTGACCACAGAATGCTACAGGCATTCATTCTGTTGTGAAGGTTGAATTTCTCCTTTCACAGGCACACCAGATCCCACCAAGCTAAACCTCAGCCTATTCAGCCCAGACCCCAAACACACCAAAAGGCTGGCAAAGAGAGCCTCTGCAGATGACTGGTCTCAAGGACAGGGGGCAGCTATGATACAACAGCAGAGGGCATGCATGCCACACACACATACCTGAGACTCCTTCAAGGGCCAGCCCTTGGGCACTCCATGATATCTTATTTCTAAAGAAATTACCATCAGGATAAAAAACAGAATTGATTTTTCAAATACTGAGAAAGAGTCAGAGACCTATATCCAAGACAAAGATGGAAGAATCAATTGTTGCCAAGGAAGAAGACAAGAAATTATCATGGCCAGGTAATCAGAGTGAAACCTCACATATAACACGCCCAATGGAGGATTGAAAGCAGAAAGATATCAGGGAGTCTCAAAACACATAGATTAAACTGATAGAAATAAAATAAAGTAAAATAAAATAAAATAAAATAAATAAAGAATTTCTAAAGAAAAGATTGGTAGCAGACTGAAGGAAAAGTCCAAGAAGCTGGCAGAAGCAAAGGACCAAATTTTTGACCTGGCAGAAAAGGAATGGTAAATAAGGAAACAAATCCAAAGAAAGAAGGAAGAATGATGAAACATGACAATGAGCTTAGGAAAGTCATTGACTCCAAGGAATAGAAAGAGGTGCTTATTGTAGGAGAAGTAGGAGTGAGAGAAAAAAAAGAGGGCTGAACATGGATTTGAGAATTCAGAGCTAAAACTGTCCCTCATCTGGGAGCAGAAACAGAGATCCAGATTCAGAGGAAAGGAGGACTCACATCACCATCCACAGAAGCATGGAACCACAAGACATAGTTTCATTCAATGGAGGAATTCTCTTTACCTAAATATGCGTGGGAGTGTAGTTTGTACATAGCCAAATCACTTACCTCAAGAGGACAAACTATACCAGCTCTCAAAGCAGGCCAGGTTGCTCAAGCAACACCAGCCCAAGCCAAAATCCATTTCCCCTTCATTTGTGAACAATGACAGAGCAGTGGTTCACGTCTAGAACTAGGACATATTCAGAAGTCAAAGGTTGTGTCATGGATTGTGTCTATCAGTTCAGAGGCGGCCTTCAGCTCAACTCATGATCCCAGAGTCTTGGCATCGACTCTGGTCTCAGGTTCCCTGCTCAGGGGTAAGTCAGCTTTTCCCTCTCCAGCTCTACACCCTGATTGTGATCTCTCTGTCTCTCTGTCAAATATGTGCATGTGCATTGTTTGACAAAAAGACAAAAACACAACCGGGGTACAAGGATTGACTGTGGCCAGGGGATGTTTTCTTTAATTTGGACCTAGATCTCTATGGAAGGCAGCCAGGTTCAGAGAACCTCCCATTATCTCAAATGCTAGACCTTCGCTCAGAGCTCCAATGTTCATTCTCCAGTTCCTTGTCTTCCTGAATATCCTCACCAACCTGTAGCATACGCTGTCTGTGGCTCTCTAATGGCCCTTTGTTGTCCCACTGTTCATCTTCTGCTGCCTCCATTAGAACACGCCCATCTTCCACAAGAGGCATTGTTTGCTTATCCCATGAAACTATTTGGGGGATGTTCATGAGAGGGTGAAGGCAGGCTTGTGCTGTCACATCTACATGTACTCCTCCAGAGGGTATCTGCACGACCCTGTGGGAATGCTCCAGGTTCTTTGACATTTGAATCCTCTTCAATGCGTCCTTTTGAAGATACAAGTTGTCTTCCTGAAACGGGCACGGAAGTCTTTCAGATGGCTTCACTTGGGCTATGGGTCTTTTCCAACATGCTCCATGCTTGCTCCTGTGGACTCCAAGTACATGAGTCCATTCTGGACCTAGGGTTCTAGGATGTAGAATCTGCTTTTGGTAAATCGTCAGTTTTGAAGATTTGGAAGTCATTTTGGCTCTATTTCTAGGGATGCTACAGCTACTCATTATAAGGTCCGCTAGGCCAGAGGGAGTCATTTTGTGTTTCTGCAGTAAACTTATATTGAACCCATGCTGTAAACAAAATTGACCCTACTCCTCCCAGAGGAGCTTACTCTCAAAGCCTAGATACAAGGGTGAATCAGGCCAGGTGAAGACATCCCATTAGAGGGGCACGCATATATCTACTAGGGTAAATTGAGATCCAATTGTCCACCCATGTGTTACCTAGCATTTTTGTTTTTGTGGTGTAGCAGACTTAGCACGACTGTGCAGTTTTTTCTGTATTGTTATCTCATTGGCCACGTCTGTATAGCCTGGCTAAACTACCGCTATAAATGTTAGTCTCTGAGGCTGGGAGGGGTTGCCTCTTTGCAAAAGAAGGCCCTGACCGGTCAATATGATTCTCGATGCTTTGTGCAAAATTAACGTTTGCTTGACCTTCACTTTGTATCAGTCTCGCTCTTTTGAATAAGGACCCTATCTTTGGAGGGCCACCCGAATTCAAATGATGAGAACTGAAACAGCATTGGAATTTTTGGAAAAGCCTCTGGAGGTAAGATCATGGGATCCTGCATGGAGCTGCAGTGTACAGTCTCCTGCCAATCTTCTCTTCAGGAGTTCTTTAGGTGCTTTTATCTTTATCAGTTTTATCTCTGTGGTTCGAGACTCTCTGATATCTCCTATGTTTTCTGACGTACAGCGAGTATCCAGGCCCCTGCTTTCAATCCCGCATCGGGCGTTTTCTATGTAGAGGGTTCACTCTGATTGCCTAGCCATAATCATTCCTTCTTCCTTTACCTGGGCATCAATTGATTTTTTCATCTTTGCATTGGATCTAAGTCTCTGTCACCTCTCTGTATTCGTTAAACTCATTCTGCTTTCTAACCTGAGGGTAATTTATTTAGGAGGAAGAGATCCGGAGTACCCAGGGCTGGCCCTTAAGGTTTGTTGAGTGCGTGCGTGTGTGTGTGTTTGTGAGTGTGTATGTGGCATGCATGCCACTGCTGTTTGTGTTGTGGCTGACCCTGTCCTGGAGGCCAGTCATTTGCTGTAGCTCTCCTTTCCGGCCGTTTGTTGTTTTTAGGGTCCGGGTTGAATATGCAGAGGTTTACCTTGGTGGGCTCTGGTGTGCCTGTGAAAGGAGAAATTCGAGCAACTCAGCAGAACGCAGGCCTGCAGAATGCTGTGTTCAGAAGAGAACATGTGGTCAAAGCTTTCTTCTCGTCCCCTATGGGAGAGTCATTGTCCTTGGACTAAGCATCTTGGACTGAGGAAGGCAGTTTTCCAAGTATTCCACTGTCGGGATTTCGAGTTGGCTGGCTAGGCAGCCTATGTCCTCACATACCTGTCTTGGCCAGTAGCTTTGTCTTGATGCTGCTGTTGCGAGAGCCCAAAATTTATTATGTCCACATTGAGACATCTCCACGAACACTGCCTTTCACGGAATCACTCCCACTACTCACCATCTTCCCAGTGCATCACTTAGTATTGTCTCTCTCTGATCATTGTCTCCAGGCTGTCTGCTCCTGGTCGCTTGTTGGTGTCATATGCAGGAAAAAGATGGTGTTCCTTCAAGTTGATGTCTGCCAAGCCTGCTGATAGGAAAACTTCAGCCTTCAACACTTGTGTTGTAAAGTACTCGTGCCCTTCAGACCCTCTGCGTCTCACAGTCAACGGCACTGGGAAACAGGTTCCTTGTGGGTTCCCAGTGTGCCCTGCTCTCCTGTGCCTTGGTACTCTTCATGGGATCCAGCCCTCTGATCCACTAACCAACCAAATATCCCCTGAGCCATGTCTCCAACCTTCTCCCATCATCTCTGCAACTTCCGTTTTCTTTCGCTGTGGAGTTTATCTTGTAGGCTTCAGGTCAATTTCCACCCCAATGCAGTTGTTGTGTTCATCTTCCTGTTGCCTTCATAGCTAAAGACAAGCATGAGGTTATTAGACACTACTACCATCTCACTCTCGTCCATGTCACCGCAATTCGTACTGAGACATAAGCAAGAAGGAATTCTTCCACTTGTCTCTTATGGCAGTCTTGCGGAGAGCATTGGGCTTTGTTACATCTATCATTCTCAGAACGACATCAGACAGACGATTTCACTAACTCATGACACTCAAGAATCATACGAAAAAGAAAGGGTATTGGTACAAACAGTATGACTCTAATGAGAAATTCAAATGGTGCTGTTCTTTGGAAAGCAGTTTTGTGAGAACACGTGTTACTTGAAGAGGACAAGAGATGACATTCCTTGCAGGAGATTTCCTGAAACTGATGGAATGTGAGATTTCAAGGCATGTCAAATTGAATTGCTACCCACAAGAGACCGAATTCCATTCTCTCGTATTTTAATAATAATTGTGATGTGAAACACACACACACCACACAGCATTAACACATGCACATGCAAACACACAAAGATAAGACATGCAAAATATGGGAAGGAAGCGAGGAATCGTACCAATGAAGCAACCCCAAGAAAATACCATATAGGTGAAAGGCAAATAGAATCCAAGTCAGAAGCCAACCGAAATGAGAAAGTGAACTATTACCTATCAATAATACATTCAGTATCAGGACTAAAGTCTCCCGTCAATACAAACAGTTTGTAAGAGTGGTTGAAATTCCAAATCAAAAAAAAAAAAAAAGGTAGAAAACATCCATAAGAAAACAACAAATATTAAACTAGCTCGTCCTTCTGTTGACCATAGGAGATTTCCTTCGACTATAAAGATACTCATAGCTTGCAAGTGAAGAAACAGGGAAGACATAGGTTATGCTATTCCCAAGGAGAAGAGAGCCAAAGTGTTTGTGCATAAGTCAGCGAGAGTCATTTTATGCCTTCGAGAGACAAAAGATAAGCGGAAGTTGTTTTGTCTTGATGGAGCATCAAAACAACAGAAACCTGGAAGAATTGCCAACATATACACCACGAACAAGGGTGTATCTAAACGTTGGAAGGTATGAACACACAGGAAGGGAGATGGTAAATTTTATCCAATACTGTTGGCAATTATGATATCTACGTTAAGCACAGGACAGATCATCTGGATGGGAAGGTGCTAAGGAATAACAGACGTCCACATGGGCTCTCGAGACCACCTGAACTTTGGGGATCGATGAGAAAGATTGCGTCTCTGAGGACAATAAGATATGTTCTTCCCAGCAGCAGACCTAACTTTGTCTATCGCAGGTCATGAGCTCGAGTCCAAATCCAGTCATAATTCATGGAAGAGAAGTCAAAACCTATCCTGTGCACTTATGATCACGAAGGTATGAAAACAGGAAGATATCACTTTCAAATTGGAAATACAGCCAGACACTAAAGTGGAAAACACAACACATTCACGAACTGCAATGAATGCAAGAAAGAAAATCCAAAGGAAAAGAAGAGCCATGAACGAAGGAATTCTAAGAAACTTAGAGGAGGATGCCAAAACATTTTATGGGGAAACCATATAGGGTTAAAAGCATGCATTTCCAAAATTTAAAAACACTGAAAAAGAAATCCCCCTATAAGGACGACTGAGGGAACAAGATGAAGAAAAACCGAACTCCAAAGTTAACAGAAAAATTGAAATCATACATGTGATTATCAAAATTAAGGAAATACAAACAAACCAATAGGAAATGAATCAGGAGACCTCACACTTCAGTTTTCACAACACGAACAAACCACAGAAGCCATTACTGGGATAAAACAGGGAGACAAGCACACAGCTGCAAGTATGAAACCACATGACAACTCGGAGAAAGGAAAAAAGAAAAACCGAAGAGGCACATCCACACATTTATGCTAGCAAATCCAAGAACTGAGAGAAAAGGATAAATTCGCAGACACATAGGAACATCCAAGTTAGGTCAGTAATCCTACAAAATCTCAGCTCTAGTAGTGACGGAACCATTTGAAGCAGTAATCCAACCCCAGCCAACACACAGAAGGCCAGGTCAAGACATTTTCTTGAGCCACTCCTCTAGGTATTTAGTGAAGGCATTGTGATGTCCTCTCATCAAATCCAGAGATGGAAGAGGTGGGTAAACTCTAATTCACAAGGATAAAGACCCAATTCAAAAAAGGACATTTTAGGAAACCAATTCCATGTCATTTCAATAAAGGAAAGACAATAAACAATATAATTCTTTCCTTTTCTCCTGTGACTGCCTTTGGTTTAGAGAGGGCCATAATGTTTTCCTCTGAAATTATGTTGTTCTTGTTGCTGTTCTGTTGAGAAAGCCTGCCTATCATCCATCATCCGTTTTTGACAGAGTATTCACGGATGCTTTAGTTGCATGTACGTCCAGTGCTCCTCTTAATATATTCCACAACTCCTGACTACCCATTAAGCAGTTCTCTTTTTGGTAAACCTCAGCTGGATTCTCAGAGTCCTGAGTCACTCCTGGTGGGTCTCCTTCTCTGACTTCTTGCCCGTCAGTATTCCCTTCCTTTTCCATTTCCCAACAGCAGGGCATGGGACATTCATGTCAAGGCAAGGTCCAGGGGTTCATTCACTTCGACGGCAGAGGAATACTGTGGTGCCGAAATGGACCCAAACTTCCTGATCCACTAGTCCTTGCAAAGGCATTGCGGCTCACTCCAAAAGTCTGCTCGAATGGGCCTTGCAAGCCGTCGGTATAGGCCGTCCCTTTCCTTCTGACTAAAGAGACTTGGTCCACATGTCTATACCCATTACCACAACAAGTACAGTTAACTAATAATGACAACGGTTTCGGTCAAGGCCTCTTCATTGAGAGTTAGCTCAGATGCAGAATATCACTCTCCTCAAAGACTTTGCAAAGGTATTTAAGGGAAAGCCAGGTAGACAGAGGCCTCATCCCTTAGCCGCATGTTTCAGAACACTAGGAGACTAGGCCCCAGACAGCACCATATATCGATGCCATCACCTTTTACCTCGGAAAGGGACTTTCCGTACCTTAGTCATCACAGACGCATAGGCGAAAGACGCTGACAAAGTACGCTCTCACCCACAGGACGAGAAAACCCACGGAGAGCTATTCATACCCGCGAGGCCTCACCTTTTCTTGAAATATCTAGAAATTGTAGTGGAAAAGGACACCTTGCCATCTCCGGGCATATGTTGGCCTAAAGGAAGATATACTGAATGTCATTTTCCTTCCTCTATGTCTCCAGAAAGGGGAAGTTGGACATTAACCCACAAGACATCCTGAGTTCTTGATCAGGTTCAGAGGGCTCTTGTTCTGTCCTTCCCGGAGCTTCCTACTTAAAGCCATAGGACACCAAGGTCATGGGAGAGGGACAGCTGCTTCAGTGAAGCCAGCATCTGTGATGTCACAAAGCTTTGAGGTCATAGCAACCACTCCTCATCAACCCAGGCCTGATCACTACACTTGACTGGAGTAGTCATGGGTGGGCCAAGAGGACCCCAGGCCGTCCCAAACCTCTGGAGCTGCCTGGGTCTCTCACCAAGGCAGTTTGCGAAGCGAGTCGGTGTCACCTTCTCCATGGCCCAATTCATAGAGGAAAAAGGGATATTTTTCAAAATAAAAATTAGCGTATTTTTCAGAATATGATATAGTGTTATTCACTGAACTGAGGGAACAAATGTCAAAGTCTAACACAGTTTACAGAATGTTTTAACATAAATTGAAATTTAAATCTGACCAAATTTCACAGTTTTAAGTAAAATGATAGCACTTTATATCCTTGAAAAGTGGTAAGTGACCCAAAACATGGCTTAGAAAAACAAATTTAACACTACACTAGTCTGAGATGGTTAAGTTATGGTACAACTTGCCATTGTGTATCATCAAATGGTATATTTTTTTCTTTTGGGCTTGTCATTATATTTTATTTTAGCCATTCTGGTAAGTGTGTAGTGATATCTCAGTGTCATTTTAATTGCATTTCCTTGATGTCTAATTATGTCAAAATATATTACTTTGATGTTTAATGCTCTGAGCTTTCTCAGTTCAAGACCATGAAGCCACTTAGGAAAAATACAGTTCCAGAGGCACTCATAGACCAACTCTTATTTCGAAATAAGAAGAAACATTACTACCCATTCCAACAAAAATTAGATTTGTTATGCAGCAGGGATTTTATAAATTACCTGACACAACTTATATAGTAAGATGAAATGGGACAGGCGGCTTCTTGCAGCTATATACAACATCATTTTAATTTCAATTTTCAGTATAATTTTTCCAAGGTATACATAGAATATATATTTAATGTAAATTGTGAACATTTTAAACTCTGTATATGGAAATTAGTCAATTTTAAGTTTATAACAATCAAAATTAACAGAAGTTTTTTTTAAATTAGTTAGCTTTCTCTGCATTGCAAGACAGAATAATCAAGAATTGGTAAGAAAAAAGTAATCTCTGTAAAATTACCAGGGGTGCATTATAAAGTGTTCGGTAACCGATCAAACTCACAATTTGGATTGAATGGCAAGTGATTTTTAAAATCTGGAACTCATTGTCAATTTTTTTTCTTCATTGTGTCTTAATAAATTACTTTCTTCATTTGCATGGAAGTGAAGAAAAATGCATGACATTTCATCTCAACACTAACACCTTTAACTGGCAACTCTGAATGTACTTTACAGCAGTGTAACAAAGTAAAGATCAATGATGTTTCATGAAATATTTGTTATAATTCTCAAGGAGATAGGGAGTTTGTGCAAAAATGCAAATCACTTTGCGACTAAACACATTGTTTATTTCAGCTAATTTTAAGAAAATATGCTGAGAATCTCTCAAAAAAGGAAGCAATGATTTAGGTTTGCCTTCAAACTCCTTATCTAATCCTGAACCAACAGCACATAGTTCAAAGAGCAACTAATTTGAGTAGCTCCAATTTACACATTTCCTAACAATGCTTAATTTAGTGGAATTTCTGTCCAATTATGTTAATTTGATGTAATGAAAGACAAAAGTTCAAAAAGATCATCCTTAATTTATATAGATGCCAAACTCTGCATTTTCTGAATGACGCCCAGGAACGTATTTTCAAAAACAAACAAACAATGCCAGAACCACTATTAGGTCATCTCTAGGCAGAAAGTGACTCAGAGCTTACATTACTCTCTCCCTGAAAGTATACTGTAGGCACTGAAACTACTACCCTGAGTCTGTGCTATCAAATTCCTTAAGTTAGAAAGTTTTAAAACCCGTCTGTGTGGGAGTATTTCATTTACAGATAGAGATTTGGTTGTTTATACATTTTCATACTTGATTTTTAGGATGTAATAACTATGTTTTAAAATTCATGGTGGTTTTGAATACTGTTGGATAATTGTGCTAAAATGGTATATCCATTCCTCCTAGGAAACAGAAATTATAGAAAGGTAGTGCTTTTCAAATCTGACATCTTTGAGTCATTGCAGTTTCATATAAATGCAATAGGAAAAGTGTCATTCATGTTTATGATATTTTCTATAAATAAATTAGAATGTACTGGAGGCCTGATATAAAGTGGGATGCCTAAACTTCAGTAAGATCTTGTTTTCAATTCAAAATAAATTTTATTTTTTATTTTTTTATAATGTCCCTCAATTTCAGATAAGCACCCCCATAAGGTCCACTCTGTTTTTTTTTAAGAATTTATTTATTTTATTTGACAGATAGAGATCACAAGTAGGCAGAGAGGCAGGCAGAAAGAGAGGAAAAAGCAGGCTCCCTGCTAGGCAGAGAGCCCGATGCGGGGCTCGATCCCAGGACCCTGGGATCATGACCTGAGCCAAAGGCAGAGGCTTTAACCCACTGAGCCACCCAGGCGCCCCCAAAATAAATTTTAAATTGAATTATGCACCTCTAAGTTCAGAGACAATAAACATCAACCAACACAATTAATAAGTTCTATTTCTTAAAATTTCGGGAACATTGATAGTCTCATCTCCTGGAAGAACAACAGCTAAAATTTTTGGTCATGGATTCTTGCTAAAATATCACTTTCCCAAAGAAAATTAATGTTATGAATTTTTATTGATTGTTATTGATCATGAAGAATATAACAACCACGATAAAAAGAGTAGGAAAAACATGATATCTCATCTGTAAGGGCATGTGGAAAGTAGGAAATGCTAATAAAAATAACTACCATTATTTCCTAAGTTAACATAATATAACAGAACAAAAATATTTCAAAACAATGTTTTCTTTTTTTTTTAAATTTTATTTATTTATTTGACAGAGAGAGATCACAAGTAGGCAGAGAGGCAGGCAGAAAGAGAGGAGGAAGCAGGCACCCTGCTGAGCAGAGAGCCCAATGTGGGACTCGATCCCAGGACTCTGAGATTATGACCTGAGCCGAAGGCAGCAGCTTTACCCACTGAGCCACCCAGGCACCCCCATAACAGTATTTTCTAGGCACATCCTGATAACTCTTTTCTACATTCAAATTTAAAGGTTGAGGCATGTGATATATATTACACAAAAAACATCCCAAGGAATTCGTTAAAAAAAAACTCTTAATAAAGAACAAATCCAAAGGAATTTCTTTTCTAATTTAATTAACAAATTATGAATCGACTTACCTATTTAACCACAGCGTATCAGGCACCAATAATATTTTTTAATCGTCACACCTGATGCAATAGTTACCATCTTTCAGACATACTGATCACGAACAAGCAAATAAACAAGAGCACCGTAGCTTAAGATCTACCTGCATAAATATAGGCTACTTCAGACAATCTCTTCACCACAACATAGAAATGAATAGAAATCATACATGCTCTGTATGGACATACAGATGAGATAGAAGGGGATGGATGTTAATATATGCAGAATCTTTATTAATTACATTGTAAACCATAATATGGAAAAACAGAATACAATTTTAGAAATACCCAGGTCACCATCATTGTTTTATTTTTATATGTGTAAATAAGGAGTTTAATAAACAATCCATGACTATTCAACTCCTTATATTTTGAAAATTTTAGTAAAAGTAACAAACCTACCACCTAGAAAATTATACTTATCTGCAACATACAGCTTTGCCAGCATGGTAGAGGAAAAGCAAAACAAAATAAGTAAGAAAAGTTTAACATTTCACAAGAGATTTGCTTTTATTTTTTATTTATTATTTATTATTTTTCATTAATTATTTACTTCTATTTTCTACTTTATTTTAATGAAAATGTCATGACCATAACATAAGAGCAGAATTAAACCAACATGAGAAATTATTTTTTCATAAGTTAAAATAAACTAGCTTGGTGATTAATTCAAAATTATATTACAAACTTCAGTGTTCTTGAAGTAAGTATCACTGCATAAACAAATGAGTCAGGAGTCATAAACTAATGATGATTCTAAATGTTATTTAGAGAGACATTCTGTTCTTAATATATTTCAAATATTCTACACAAGGCAAAGTGGATCCAAGTAATCTGTAGGCAAAATAAGATTTTAGAGAAGTATATATTTCCAGCAGTATTTATAAAATATTACCTTTATGTAAGGCATCATCCTGGACTTTGTGGAAAACACACAAAGGAGTAAGAAGTGGCCCTTCAAGAAACATATACAATATCAAGGTTTAACATGAAGCAGCATGTCTTCTCTAAGTAAAAAAAAAAAAAACATTGTACCAACTGACTTTACTGAAACTTTATATTTATTGCTCTCATTTTAGGTCATAGTGTCCTTCTGCATGCAGGCTGCTATAACGGACATGATATAGACTTAATAGCTTATAAAGAACAGGAATTTATTTCTCACAGTTCTAGAACGGAGAAGTTCAAGATTAAGGAATGGGCAGATCCAGGGAGAGCCCACTTCCTCATAGATGGCTATCTTCTCACTGTAAACGTACATGATGAATGAATCAAGAGAACTCACTGGGGTCTCCTTTAAAAGGACTGTAATCCCACTTATGACCTAATCACCTCCCAAAGGCCCCTAAGTTTTAATACTATCACTTCCAGAGTTAGATTCCATAATATGATTTTGGGAGACATAAACATTCACACCATAGTATATATAAACAAAAAAAGACACAAAAACAACAAACAAAAAAATTATTTTAACTACCTATTATTTTCAACTACATAAACTTTTAATTTGTTTCTATATAATATTAAATAACTCATTTGAGTGATTCACTTATATCCAATGCATCTGAGTGCAATTAAATTTGCTTACCCAGCATATCCAGAAGCATATTTCTTCAGACTATCCCATTCCCCACCTTACAGGATTTACCACAATTAGAAGACATGGGATAGAGGATAGATAGATAGATGTATACATAAACACACTTGTACATACCCATATGCATATTTTTTCCTGTTAATGATACTCATGCAAATAAAATTTAAGCTCAAGGAAACCTGTCTTGTGTGTTACTTAATATCCAGTTTTTAGTCAACATCCAAAAACAAATAATCCAATAAAACCATGGATAGAAGACATGAACAAGTGTTTCCCCAAAGAACACATTCAAATGTTCAGTAGATACATGAAAAGATGTCCATCATCATGTATCATCAGGAAATTGCAAAGCAAAACTAGAAAGAGATACCACCTCACACCTGTCAGAATGGCTAAAATCAACACTACAAGAAACAAAAGGTGTTGGAGAGGATGTGAAAAAGTAACACTTGTGGGGGCTGCCTGGGTGGCTCAGTGGGTTAAGCCTCTGCCTTCAGCTCAGGTCATGATCTCAGGGTCCTGGGATCAAGTCCCACATCAGGCTCTCTGCCAGGCATGGAGCCTGCTCCCTCCTCTCTCTCTCTCTACTTGTGATCTCTCTCTGTCAAATGAATAAAATCTTAAAAAAAAAAGAAAAAGTAACAATTGTGAACTGTTGGTGGTGATGCAAACTGATACAGCCATATTTGAAAACAGTATGGAATTTCCATAAAATTTAAAAATAGAAGTCCTTTGTGATCCAACAATCCTGTTGGTGTGTATTTACCCAATGAATATAAGAAAACTTATTCAAAGGGATGCTAGCACCCCTATGTTTATAGCAGCATTATTTATAAAGCTAAGATATGGAAAGCGCCCAAGTATCCATCAATTGATGAATAAATAAAGAATAAGTGGTATGTATATACAATGGAATATTATTCTGCCATAAAAAAGACTGAAATCTTGCCATTTGCAATAACATGGTTGGAACTAGACAGTATAATGCTAAAAGTGAAATAAGTCAGTCAGAGAAAGACAAATACCTTTACTCATATATGGAATAAAAGAAACAAAACAAGCAAAGGGGAAATAATAAGACATAGAAAGAGAAACAAAGCAAGAAACAGACATTTCATTAAGGAGAACAAACTGATGGTTACTTGAGGGGATCTGAAAGGAGCGATGGATTAAATAAGTGATGGGGTTAATTAGAGCACTTGTCATGATGAGCACTGAGTGCTATATGTTATATTGTACACATGAAACTAATACAACCATATATGTTAACTAACTGGATTTCAAATGAAAATTTTTTAAAATCCCAGTTTTTAGCTCACATTCTGGCTTACAAAAGGGATTTAGTCAGGAATTTGGAGATTAGTTAATGAACAAATAAGGGGTGAACAGGCAGTTGTTAGATAAAATTACTATCCTTTCTGGCATGATCTTATACCTTTTATCTAGAATTATTTTTAGCACTTTAGACTCTTCCTATTTTATTTTGAGTCACTAAATAAAAATTTCCTCAAAGGACCTTAGACTCCATCCAATTTGAGCAACAGTGTGAGAGAGGAAATGGTGTCCAGGAGGAAAAAAAAAAAGATGAAACTACTTTTGCTTACTAGTGAATGCATAGTTCTTCCACAGAAGAAGCTCTAAATGGAAAGGGCTCCAGCTTTATATGTGTTCAGTCATATGTTCAGAAGTAGGTAACACTATCAAAAAATATAAAGCATCTGAGATTATTTTCCCTTATTTGAAAGCTGGTGTATGAGTCTGCCGTAGTTTCTTGGGTGTTGATAGAAGACGCAGACTCATGGTTCAGAAATAATATAGTTTAATATTCACAGCAATAGAGGTAGCCAGAATATTAACAGTATTTTTGTGTGTGTGTGTGTGTGTGTGTGTGTAGGGGTGGGAGTTATATATCAGTTCTGAGCCTCAGTTCCCACAAGAAGAATCAAAACAGAGGCAGATAATATTTGCAAACACAACAGGTTAAGTTAAAAAAAAGATACTATTTCTGTCTTCTAAGTCTATTCAATACAACCATCTTCAAAGGATGGCCTAGAACAAATAATAAATGCAGAAATGTAAGCAACCAATTGAAAAGTGTCTCCCAAGAAACACACTTTGAGAGTCTTCATTTGACAAAAATACTATAGGATATTACATGGATCAGGTGCATTGAATACTGGAAGGTTAAAATTACAAGGGACCAAATATTTTTAAGCAGTTCTGGCATCCAGTAGAGTTCAAATAGGTTTTATAAGATTGAGGAAAGAAGCCATCAAAACCTGGGCCCAGGGGCACCTGGGTAGCTCAGTGGGTTAAGCCTCTGCCTTCGGCTCAGGCCATGATCTCAGGGTCCTGGGATCGAGCTCTGCATCAGGCTCTCTGTTCAGCAGGGAGCCTGCTTCCCACCCCCCCTTCTGCCTATTTGCCTACTTGTGGTCTCTGTCTGTCAAATAAATAAATAAAATCTTAAAACAAAACAAAACAAAACAAAACAAAAATCCTGGGCCCAATTTTCCCAAAAGTATGATTCTGATTCTAGTCTCTATGATGTTATCCCTTGAAGACAATGTCTCTAATTGAGTTGAATTAGTTTACTAAAGAGCATACCCTCATTTGTTGTAGGAGATGAACAATATGCAAGAGGCAAAATGCCACATGGAAGCCACCTGGTCTTCAGTGGAATATAGAATCAGTTCCTTTGGGATGAATTTGTTCCACATTTGACTTACCACTTAAGGGAAAATAAGAGTGCCTTCTAATAGATTTTAAATAGAAATGACAATGGAAGCTTATACAAGATTATAAAATGGGAAATTTCATTTAGATAAGCAATCATTTCAAAGTCATCTTCTTAATATTACAGACTCTTCACATAATCATAATTTTATTTTGGTATTATATGGTAATTTCAAATATAGTAAATATAAAGAATTTACCTCTGTAATTATAGCGAGTCTGGTCGTAGTTTAATGGCAACAAAACTTCAATTTAGAAGTATGGTCTACCAATTATTAATACATTTGGAAATGGTGTGTCATCTTCACTCCACTTGTCTCACTAAAACAGTGAGCCAAAAAAAGTAGGTCCAAGCTGTTTACTATGGTCAAAATGGGTTGCTTTTGCACTTGGTAAAGAAGCAGTCATATTTTGGAAGAAGAAACTGAGGCTATTAATATTTTCAACTTATTTTCAGAAAATGAAAGAAAGGATAATCTAAGCTAAAGCCAAAATCTTACACAAGGTGGCTGGAGAATGATCTTTTCCCAGATAAAGGGTTTTTCAACTTAGCCATGTTAGGAGGAAGAAGAGATGAGACATTGTGGACTTGACTAACGTTTGTACACTGTTCAAAAAGTTTTCAAAATAATGTGTATTATTTTTCTTCTTTTAGTTGAGACAAAAAAAGCAAACAAACAAACAAACAAAAACACTAATGAGCTTACTCTTAAAAGGAGGTAAACAAGAAACTAGCAAAGATTGAGTGTTAGGTATTGTCCCCCTCCTTTTTTTTTTTAATTCTGTTATGCTAGTTACCATACAATACATCATTAGTTTTTGAAGTAGTGTTCCATGATTCATTGTTTGTGTAAAACACCCAGTGCCCCATGCAATATGTGCCCTCCTTAATACCCATCACCAGGCTCACCCATCCCCACATCCTTCTCATCTTTAAAACCCTCAGTTTGTTTCTTGGAGTCCATAGTTTTTCATGTTTCATTTCCCCCTCCAATACCCCCACTTCATTTTTCCTTTCCTTCTCCTAATGTCCTCCATGCTATTCCTTAGGTTCCACAAATAAGTGAAACCATATGATGATTGACTTTCACTGCTTGACTTATTTTACTTAACATAATCTCCTACAGTCCCATCCATGTTGATGCAAAAGTTGGGTATTCATCCTTTCTGATGGCTGAGTGATATTCCATTGTATCCTTGGATCACATCTTCTTTATCCGTTTGTCTATTGTAGGGGATCTTGGCTCTTTCAACAGAATGGCTATAGTGGACATTGCTGCTATGAACACTGGGGTGCATATGGCCCTTCTTTCCAGTAAACTAGAGCTAGCCTATGACCCAGCGATTGCACTACTGAGTATTGACCTCAAAGATACAGATGTAGTGAAAATAATTAGGTATTGTTAAAGCACAAATGCAGGGGATAGAAGATATGGTACAGAAGAGGGAAGGGCGACCATATGGCAGAGTAGAATAAAGTAGCTCAGGAAGAAATTAGTCATATCCAGATATTGTAAGGCATGTGGGGTTGGCAGGGAGAGCACGAGAAATCATGAGAGAAGAGAGAGAAAATGGACCAGACAGGAGAGGTTTATAACATTTTAACATCTAAGGTAAGCATATGCAAAGCAGAATAGGGAAAGAAATAAAAGTTTTTATAAGACTCAATACATAAGGAATAACGTGGAGGACACTGGGAGATGGAGAGAAGTGTGCTGGGGGAAATCGGAGGGAGAGACAAACCATGAGAGACTGTGGACTCTGAGAAACAAACGGAGGGTTTTGAAGAGGAGGGTGGCAGGTGGTTGGGTGAGCCCAGTGGTGGGTATTAAGGAGGGAATTTATTACATGAAGCACTGGGTGTGGTGCATAAACAATGAATTTTGGATCCCTGAAAATAAACTAAAAGAAAAAAAAGACTGACTACAGACATGGACCTCAGTGTAACACAGATATGGAACTCACTGTAATACCAGCCACTTCCCACCGACACACACAGATTATGATATAATAAATAATAATGCAATTAAGAAAATTGCCTGCCAAATAATTTTTCCTCTTTTTTATTTTTATGATTATTATTTTTATTTTATTTTTAAAGTTTTTATTTAAATTGTAGTTAGTTAAAATAAGGTTAATATTACTTTCAGGTGTACAATATAGTGATCAACACTGCCATACAATGGCTTAAATAAAAAAATGAAAAAAAATTTTTTTAAAGATTTTATTTTTAAATAAAACCTCTACACCCAAGGTGGATTTCAAACGTACAACCCCACGATCAAGATTTACATATTTTACTGACTGTTCCAGCCAGGCACCCCAACAAATAAAAATTTTATAAAATTGTTGAGTTTGTGGGAGTCTCATTTGCTAGTCAGTTAAGTGTCTGCCTTTGGCTCAGATCAGGATCTCAAGAGTCCTGGGATCGAGCCCCATATTGCTCATGCTCTCTCTCTCTCTCTCTCTCTGGCTTTTGCTCTTAAATAAATAAATAAAATATTTTTAAAAAAATCGTTGAATTTGTTTAACTAGTTTTAAACTAGTAGACAGAGATGAAGATAAAGTATGATGTAATGGCACGGAAAAATACAACTTACACGTTTAAAAAAAAAATGTGCAATGCAAGTTACCTCACTTCTTTTATCACCACACTGGGACTTTCCCTACTGAGTTGTTGTAATGTAAGGACCTATTTTATATTTTTATATTTTAGCAAGAGGCTTTCATTGAGGTTAACCCTTAAACTGTCCTTGCTCCCCTTCCCCCAGGGGATTCACTTAAAAACAAGTCCTGGTAATCAGCTCCAGGTAACAAAGCCCATATACAAAAGTGGGTCAGGCCAGGTGGAGACATCAATCAGCGGGAGGGGGGGCGGTGTTTGCATATTGTCTCCCTAGATACTAAGGAGTATGCCCCACTCCTCCAACCTTTGGGAACCTTTTTGGCACTAATCCTAATCAAGGTGTAATAGGCTGGGTCAAATGTCTATACTAGGGTAAATTGAACCTCAATTGGTCATCTAGCCTCACTGTGCAGTTTCCTGTGTGTGTTAAAATCTCATTGGTCACCTGTGCGTGGCCAGGCCTGACTGCATGGCCTTTGCCCTTAAAAGCTAGACTGTGAAACAGCAAAGGGTTGCCTTCTCTCATAAGATGTGTGGCCCCGAACGTTTGTTTAGATTCTTGATGCTTGGCATGAAATAAAGCTTTGCTTGACCTTTGCTTTACATCAGTCTCGCTCCTTTAATCATAGACCCATTATTGGGGCATAACAGTATTAATCTTAAAGTTATAAGTCCACAATGCATCCATCATCCATTCTACCCCTTAACATTCCCCTTTGGACAGACCCATGATCTAGAACAAGCCTTATTTTATAGTGCCTTGTAGGAGATTTTTGCTGCTTCCTAAATTGCCTACTTTCCTCTCACCATTACCACGGAAATTGGGTCCACTGAAACAAAGGTGTAGTGTAAGAAATTAAGACTTCCATAAATCTCTTTAAATAATAAAGTATAAGATAGTGATACCTTTTTTTCTGCCACATAACCAATTCTTGCAAGAATAAGGTCATATAAGAGAATTTACAACACATGCTAGCATTATCCTACTGGACCCAGACCATTTGTATGTTTCTCTGTCTCTGAGAAATGTAGATACTTACATGACTGAAACCTAAAAATTGTTTGATATGACCACTAATATCACCTACATTATTTTAAAGCCTGTTTAAGGCTTCTGTAATACATAGGCTTTGTAAACACTTATTAAGCATCTTGTATATATCAAACACTTTAAAAATCTCTGCTTTAAAAAAAAAAAACTCTACCTCAATGGAACTTTGAGTCTGAAAAAGATACAGGCAATATACAAGGCAACAGATAGAATAATTACATATTTGATTATATACTCTGAGGATGTCACCTTAAATTGATATGAAAATGATCAGAAGGATCTGGATTTCTTGTCAAAATTTTTTGCCTTAAAAAGAAATTGATATTTAGGGAAAGTTGTTACTGAAAGAGGTCCTGTGTCAACCAAAAATGTTAAACCATGATCTCGCTAAATTTTCCAGTTGTGATCATTGCTTTGTTTAGCTGTCTTCTATTAAGACTGAATTTAGTAATTCAGTCTCAGATTCAGTAAGTCTTATTTTTAAAGATTTTATTTATTTATTAGAGAGAGAGAGGGAGGGGCAGAGGGAGAGGAAGAACCAGACTCCTTGCTGAGCAGGCAGCTGATGCAGAACTGGATCCTAGTACCCTGGCATCATGACCTAAGCTGAAGGAAGACACTTAACCAACTGAGCCACCCAGGCACTCTAGACTGTAAACTTCTTAAAGGTAAAAAAGTTTATTCTTCTAGTAGTTCCACAGACATTTCTAACATCCATAAGAAAGCATGTACTGATGTAAAATGCCAGCAAATCAAATTATTTATAAAAGAAAGAAAGAAAGAAAAGATATATTTGGATAAAGAGAAAAACAGAAAATCTAATAATACATTGAATTATTAGAGCAAAGAGTGGAGGAAGAGAAAATAAATATGAGATAGAGATTTCCACTAAAAGAAAAAAATTGAATAAGGCAGGAGATTTAGAAAATTATTATGACAGACTTGAGAAAAAAATAAAATAGGAATTTTTAGAAAATAGCAATGAATGAAAAGGTAAATTGTTCCTACCTCTATAATATTAGCTGTTTGTTGTTGTTGTTGTTGCTAATTTACCTACTTATGCTAATAAACAAAGAAAGGTTTCATTTAGGGATAAGGTTTCTCTCTCTATATATATATTTTTTCCATTTAGGGATAAGGTATATGTATATATACATATATATATATATGTATATATATATATATTTTTTTATTTTAATTGTTAGAAAATGTGTCACAGAAAGTGTTTAAACTTTAAGATACAGATGCAACATGTAATGAACTGCATTGTTTGAATGTCTAATTTGTAAATGCTGTTAGAGGAAACTTGGTGGAAATGTTCTTATGTGATTGTGTTTCTGGAACTAAGTATATTTATTAATAAGGAATAGTCTAAAATTATGAAATGACCAGGAGCGGACAATTTTCCTAATCCTATCAGCTCTTTGCAGCTCTTTTATTAGCCCCCTTCAGGAATATCAGCTTTTTTATCTAATTAAATTTTATATTAATGTGCTTTTGACTTTTGGCCTTTCTCTTCCTTCTGCTCTTTTTTACCCCTAAATTACATGTTTCTGTTTAACAGCTACTATCAATTCTTTGATATGAATTCTCAACATCAATTTACTAACTCCAGAGATGAAGGAGCATCAATATTTAGAAGCGAAGAATACAAAGCCTTCGACATCTGGATGGCTCAGTCACTTAAGAATCTGCCTTCGACTCAGGTGGTGATCCCAGGGTCGTGGGATGGAACCCCAGGTTGAACTTTCTGCTCAGCTGGGAGCCTACTTCTCCCTCTCCTTCTGCCTGCAGCTCCCTTTGTTTGCGTTCTCCCTCTCTTTGTCAACTAAATAAAATATAATAAAATAATGTAAATAATACATTTATTTATTTATTAAAATGCAATTATTACACAATACATAATGTATCGCATAATTATAATAATGACTAAATAATTTATTAAATATTTATATTAAATATATCAATTTAATTAAATAAATATTTTTAGAATTTAAAATATTTCACATTTCGATTATTAAATATTAAATCATTAATTTAATAAATAAATATCTAAACATAATTAAATAAAATAATTTATTTATTAAAATGAATAAAATAATGTCATTATCTGAGCATGTATTTTTAAATAGTCTAAAAAAAACCATGTAATAAAGTCTACATACATTGAGTTTAGATATTTATACAAGTTAACCCAGACACTCAACCCACAGACAGTTTCAAAACTTTTGTTTTTATCTACTACTCAAAATACGATTTTAATGTATTTATTTGTAACTTTGACATAGCAAGGAAACTTGGAGGAAAAGGAGACATCTTTTTAATATTTGAAAATTATTTGGTGATTTAAAAAAAATAAAAACCTTAACACGTGAGCATTTCTTCTTAAATAACACTGTGAAGTTTCTGAGTCGCATTCTATTAAAAGTGCTGATAAAATGGCCTCAGTTACTCATTTAAATTATCAGCTGAATGGGTAACAAATGAAGTAGAGAGCTTTTTAATTATTTATGAATGTATTGCTTGTGGATGGAGTGCCACATAGAGTTACCTCTCTTTTTGGCTTTGTTTTGTGAGCAGTAGTGGAATCTATGAATGAGATTAAACATAAGGACATTCACAGAAATTCTTAATGAACTTCTGGGGAAGGGCAATAAGTGCAAGGAAAAACTGCAGCAAGACTAATTACAAATTTCAAGTGGTCATCACTTAATTATAGAAGCTTTTAAGTTCAAGTAATATATCATTTTTATGAGCCTATCATATTGTATTAATTACCACAAACTGCACTCTTGAACACTTATCTTTTCACATATTTCTTATTCTTAGTACTTAAAATTACCCTTATGATTGATAAGTAAATGGATTTTACTGACAATGCATTTATTTACATAAATAAATAATGCTGTTTATATATATAAAAACAATTGAATATGTGTATGTGTTCAATGAATTTTTTTTCAAATTAACATTTTAATTCTACCACATTAGTTACAAATAAATATAGACTTTATAGATTCATCAAATATTTTATTCTCAAATTTATATGTCCTTTGTGAAGTAAATGAAACTGTATATATTAAATATAATCCTATCACATGTAACAGTTACTAGTGCATCCCAGGACATACATAGGTCAGGTCCTCCTCAAGGCATCACGGATAACTGGATTTCACTTTCTATCCTAGGAGTCTTCTGTATATTTCTGTGGCTTTTATACTACAATCAGGAGGAAGAATTCTTTTGCTAAAAGCTTCCAAATGACTATGCGAGTAGATTATTTGTAGACTAGTGATATAATATTATAGTTTAATATGTGAAGCATGATAAAATAAAATGCCATTGCCATATTTAATTTGTTCAGTAAAGCATTCATTTAGTTATCAAGCATTCATTTTCTTTTTTTAAAGATTTTATTTATTTATTTGACAGACAGAGATCACGAGTAGACAGAGAGGCAGGCAGAGAGAAAGGAAGGGGAGCAGGGTACCTGCTGAGCAGAGAGCCTGATGTGGGACACTATCCCAGGACTCTGGGATCATGACCTGAGCAGAAGGCAGAGGCTTTAATGCACTGAGCCACCCAAGAGCCCCAAGCATTCATTTTCTTTATACAGAAGAGATAGAACAATATTATATAGTAGAAAATACAGTAAATAATCTGGAAACCTTGATCATTTTGTTTTGGCAATTTTAGAACATAAAATTAGCTAAAGCTCAAGTGCAAGTTATATTTGTATCATAGGAGGAAAAGTTAATTAAAAGTTTGTTTATTACCATAGTTTAACACTTCAACAAAATGATAACGAGTCCAAAATCAATGAATATATGAAGTATACAATAAAAACAATAATCTTGAGTGTATGTGACTCACTGTAGGTATTGATAGGCTAGAAATCAAAGGGAAAGTATCTATAGGGTTTGTTCAGTTCCATGCTCATCAGATTAATAGGCTTTCTCATATTGCTTCCTTCACCACATTAATTTGTCTAATGAAGTTTTCAAGAGTTAAAGACAGTGATAGGTTCATGGCTGGAGAGAAGGTACAGAATCTAAGATAGTTCAGCAGTGCTTATTATTTAAGAGAAAGACAGCATGGGAGGTGAGGGGTATATCATGCATCCTGTTTTCACTCCCTTTGTGGAGCACCTACCCTGGAGGTCATGTAATAATAACCAATGACCAAAAAACAATAAAAAAACCCAAACATCCATGTGGAAGTGCCATCCCTGCCTGGAGATGAGTAGACTGCTCAAACAGATCCTGGGCAGGCATCTCAGCCCAGGCCTGTGCTGGGGAAGCTGGTTCATGGCTTTGGGCGCAATCAGGAAGCCAGCAAACTGACGGGAGAGTGCAGCCAGGGTTAACAGGACTGATGATCTTTTTGCAGCCAGGCCGCGGGTGGACACCCGCTCAAGGAGCCAGGCTAGGAGGCTGCCCAGCGCCAGCGCTGGCAAAGCTTGCAGCCCCCGGGGCTTCCCCCCGCGCCCCAGCCAGGGCGGGGCCTCAGGAGGGAGGGGGGCGGGGCGGCGGGGAGAAGGCGCTTTGCTAATTGCCGAAGCTAGAAGTGAGCTCACAGAGGATGTGGCTGAGAGTCTGGGAGGAGGTGGAGGGGCTGGCGGAGGAGGGGCGGGCAGCGCCGCGGTGCTGTGCTGCGGCCCAGTCGGGACTGCAGGACCCACCGGACTCGCCCCCCGTGCGCTCCCATGTGAGGCCTCGCTGTCCCGCTCCTGCTGCCTGCTGCCCCTCCCCGCCCCAAGGCTTTTCAGGACCACCCTCTGCACACAGGTAAAGTGACACCGCGCCGCGCCCTCACCTGGAGCAGAAAGCGTGGACCCGACCTGGGGGCGGAGAGGGGGGTTGTGGAGGCCCAGCCTCCCGCGAACCCCAGGGCACCGGGACCACCCCAGACGCTGCGCCAAACCCAGGTCCGCATGGGGTCGGGCTGGGGACAGCGCCTTGCGAGGTGCCCCTCGCTAGCGGGCGCGCTAGCCGCCATCTTTTGGCAGCCCCATGCGCCCCTGCTGAGGACCCCTTTCCCTCCCCCACCGTGGCCCCGCTGCTTTTGTTCTGGACTTGGGATCCCAGGTGGAAACTAGTCCCTCAGACCTCCCTGGCAGCAAGGAGGGCAGGGAGGGATTCTTGGTTTTCTGCCCTGGCTCCTCCTCTCTCCCCATTCACATGCCTTCTGGCTTCCCTTTCCTCTCCTCATTGTCAGTTTTCTTAAATGGTTTTCTTCTGCATGTTGACCCGAAGAGCTATTTCATGAATGAATATACACGAAACTGAGTTGGAGCCCACCTGTGAGAGCCCAACTGTAGTGGCCTTTCATTAGAATGGTCTCTGGTTCTAGCCTCAGTTCAGAATACTGCATGTACCTGAGGATCAAGTCCAGATGTTTCTTTCATCTCTGACTTGAATTTGAAATCCTCCTCAGACTTGAGCTTCCAGGATTTCTCCAGTCCTTGCTCTCCCACTGTCTTGCTGGGGATCCGCCATGAGTGTTGAACACAGGAATTAATGAATGATATATACCCCAGATTGCTGGGGCTTTCTCATGTTTTGCTGAGGTTGGAAAGGCTTGGTAGAGACCCCCTGTAAGCAGATAGAGAGCTGCATGCAATTGCTTAGATAAACGTGTTCCCCACTTAATTGCTTGGGCATTGAACATTTCGCCCTTAACCTGTGGCTGGAGCAGTTAGGAGGAGACAATCTGGAGGTGAATCAGTAGATGGCTGAATCCACATGGTGGTGGTCTGAGTTTGGGAGATTTTCCTGGAGATTCAAAGGAAAGATCTAAATTCTTCCAGTGGGGAGTGGTAAACATTTTATCGATGGGAGATGGAAAATAAATGGTCTGGTTAACCTTTCCCTCCCCCTCAAAACCCATTATTTGAAAACACAAAAAGGGAAGTGAAGGGAGAAATCCTCCCACTCCCATGCCCACTCACCTCCATAGCCACCTCCTCTTCCAAGAACCTAGCAGACAAGGTGCCAAGAAGTGTTAGGTACCAGCAGTGGTCTCAGGTACTCAGCATGATCTCATTCAAGGATCATGGTGAAAGGCATTCAAAGAGATTGTGGGGGCACAGGGATCCAGTTAAGGGGAACAATTTTAAGGTTTGCCTGGTCCCCTAAAAATTAATGGCACTAGAGAAGATGAGCTTTGGGAACTATAGCTTAATGGATACAATGTGTTAAAAGCTTCAGTGAGTCATGGTGGGAAGAGGCTATGAGGGCAGCAAACACAGTCTTAGATGATGTTATTAATAGCACTATAGGCTCTAGATTTCCTGTGGTGGTGTTCTTGGCAAGACCAGCCTGGCCAAAGTGGATACTCTCAACCTGGAACAGAGGGTCTTGGAGATGCCAGCACGTGAGGTATGATGAGAGGGTAAAATGATAGGAGGTGTCCTTTGGAAGGACTGACTCCTTGACTTTAAAAGGGAGAACCCAAATCTGTAGGTGAAATCTTTCTGGCTACAAAGAGGGCCAAGGCCTCCTAAGGTCAAGGTCTCCTCGTCACTTGCAAAGATGTCGAAGAACATATTCAGACATTTCAAAGATGTCCTCATATCATTGGTTCCCACTCTGGAATTTTATCAATAAGGTGAGAGTTCCTCTAGTTGAAAAAGAGATCTAAAAAGACTTCCCTTTCTCATGTAATTTCTGTAACCTCCAGGACACACCCACCTCCCCCTTCCAGCTCTGTAATGAAGCCACAGCTGGTGCCAATTTGTGGAACTCCTTAAAGGCTATTCTCCCTTATATACCCCCGGACCAAGTTCCCATGCTCCCTCACCTGATTTCCTGCACTCACCTCCCACCTGGTGTGTTCACACTGCAAGTGCCTTTTACCAACCCCTTTGCCAAAAGGCAGCCAGAGTGACCTTTCAAAGACCTATCAGTTCCTGGCATTTGTCTCCATAGAAATCTGCACTGATCTTCTAACAAATTCTCAGTCCTCCAAAGGCACCCATAATCCTCCCATCAGTCTATTCATACCCCTGCAACTGACTGATGCCTGTTCTGCCCCATCTCTCTGCCCTTCAACCACACTGCCTCCTTCTTCCTGTGGAGACCTCTCATGGCACCTGCCTCCAAGCACAGGTGATTCCCATTGATGGGAAGACCCTCTTCTCTCCCCCATCTCCCCACTCCAGTTACTCCCACTTATTCGTGAGCTCACAAGCCCCATGGTACACACTCTCCATGCAGCCTGCTCTCTCTTTTCTAGCACTGGCCTCCGTTTCTAGCTGTGCATGTGTCATGGATGTCCTTCCCCAGCCAGCCTCCAAGCTCTTCTTCCCTTTAGCTCCAACACCTGACACAGTGCCTGGCACGTAGTAAGCCCTGGCTAGCTTCAAAGAGCCTCACTGAGGGACTGAAAGCATTTTTAAAATGTCACTACGTAGGCTCCAAACTGTAGGCAGAAAAAGCTTTGCCTGGATTGACATTTTAGAGACGTATTCGTCAAGTTGGATGTGTTCACTGACTTTGCCTTGTAAAATTAAAAAAAAAAAAAAAGGACCTCTGTATCGCTTCGCATCTACCAAAGGCGCATGTATACTCCTAGACCACGTTATGAGCTTAATGGAAGGAGACAAGATGTTTTCGCTAAGAAAATGTATAAGACTGTTGAGGTCAAGTGGGAGGAAACAGTCCGTTTGTTGGAGCATTGCTATCTTAATCTATCACAGCCACTCTTAAAAATCTGACACGGGGTGAGTCAGAATTGTCTGTCGGAGATGAGTTAGATCTGGCTCATGTTCCTACAGACATGAAAGCCAGAAACGAAGAAGGAGGCTTTGAAAGCGTGGGTTGAGGAGGCGGTGTGGTTCACTGCGATGAGCTAAGTGCCCAGGGCCACCAGCAGACATGCTGGCCTGTGTCCTTCCTTTGTTCTGGGGTCCCTCTTGCACCATGTGGTGAGGCTGGTGGCTGGGAGCAGCTCAGACAGTACCTGGTGGCATCTTACCTCTCCCACCCTCCTGTGGGCTCCAGTGGGCTCCAGTAGGTCCCAAGGGACAGCCTGCCTTCTTTGAAAAGCCCAGTAGCACTGGGAGCAGAAACTGGGGCCAAAGAGTGAGCACCCTGTTTGACAAGCTGGACCAGCCACCTCTTCTTCAGATGCAGGGGGAGCCCTGGCATGCTGACTCCTCCCTTCTCCCTTTCCCCTTTCCTCTTTCCTCCCTCTTTTCTTCCCCTCTCTCCTTCCCTGGTGGTGCCCTTTCCCAATGCCCTCTTCATCCCTTTTCCTTTCTACATACCTGTCTTCTAGAGTTTCTTCTCTTTCCTCCCCATTACTTCCCTTCATCTGAATCTCCTCTTTGGTCCCTTTGTCCCTGCTCTCTGCTCCTCCTCCCCTTCCCTGGCCCCTGTTCAGCTCCATACTGAATGCAGGCAGAGCTGGACTAACATGCTCACTTGCTAGCTCAGCCACCCTCCAGAGAAGTCACTCTTCGGTGGCCACCTTCCTGACCCCCTGGTCGCTTCTCCACTTGTTCAGATATTGCTCTGAAGTCTGAGGAGGACAGAGCGGGGCTGCCACAGAAGCAGGCCAGAGGAGAAACCAAACCATGTGTCCACACTGTCCCCCAGCACTGCTGCTCTGAGAGCTTTCTGAGTCCTCAACAGGGTTAGGATTTAGGGGCTTCTTCAGAACCGGGAGTGAAAACAACCATAGGTCAAAAGAAAAGCTACGGCCCCCACACAAAAATAATAATCACAAATGAAAACTATGTTAACTCTGAGTCCCAAAGTCGAAAAATTGCCTTGAATCTGTCACTAGAAAGCACCCAAGGCCTCACTCTCTGGGTTCTGGGTGCCCTGGGAATGGCAGGAGGCTCTGACAGGCGCGTGGGAGTGCGGAACTATGGGGGCTAGCCTGCCCGCTGGCGGGGGTGAGGCGGTACCCCCTGTGGCACTGTCCTGGCCCGACCCCCTGCGGACAGGGTGTGGCGCGGCATCCAGTGTGGTCCTGGTGCACTGGGGTTGGCGGAAGGCTGGGCCCCACCACCCCACACCCTGCTCCTGGCTCGTGTTTTCTGCTTCAGGTGAGGGCGCGTCGCGGTGTCACTTTACCTGTGAACAGAGGGTCCTCCAGAGAAGCCATGGGGCGGGGAGGGGCAGCAGGCGGCCTGAACGGGAATGGGACACCGCAGCGTCTGGGGCTAGGCTGGAGCGTGGGAGCGCAGGGGCAGCGAGTATGGTGGGTCCTGCAGTCCCGAATGGGCTGCAGCACAGCACCCTGGCGCTGCGCGCCCCTCCTTCCCGCCTGGGCAATTAGCAAAGCCCCTTCTCCAGGCCGCCCCCGACCCGCCCCCGCCCCCCTCCCTCCTGAGTCCTCTGAGAGCTCCCTTCCAGCTTTGGAAATTAGCAAAGACCCTTCTCTGCGCCGGCCCCGCCCCCTCACTACTGAGGCCTGAGCACTGGCATGCTACTGCATTGCCAGCACCTGCGCTGGGCAGCCTCCTAGCCTGGCTCCCTGAGCGGCTGTCCACGTGCAGCCTGGCTGCGAAGAGATCATCAGTCTTAAATGCCGGCTGCACTCTTGGGTCATTTTGCTGGCTTCCAGATTGCGCCCAAAGCCAGGAACCAGCTTCCCCAGCACAGGCCTGGGAGAGATGCATGCCCTGGATCTGTCTGAGCAGTCTCCTTGACTCCAGGCAGGGATGGCACTTCGACCTGGATGTTTGGGTTTTCTGTTTGTTTTTTTTGGTCATTGGTTATTACATGACCTCCAGGGAAGGTGCTCCACAAAGGGAGTGAAAACAGGACGCCATATATAAGCATACAGCCATTCTAGAAAAATAGCTTGGGGTTCTCCTGGAAAAGCTGCATTGGTCCTTGCACTATGGTTTAATAGAAAAGGGATTATGCACCAAGTTACTTAAATGAGCATAGGTTGAAATCGTTTACTGAGAGTAAATATTTTAAATATTTATATTTTAACTAAATCTATCATCAATCATAAATCTATTACACGAAGGTTACAGGCAATTTAAAAGCAAGAGCACTCTCTTCAGGGTTTTAAATAACCCCTGTCTGTCTTGGCACATGAAATGCAAAGATAGGAAATGGTTTGTAAAAGATCATATAATAGATTTTACTAATTCTATTTATTTGACAGACAGAGATCACAAGTAGGCAGAGAGGCAGGCAGAGAGAAAGATGGGGAAGCAGGCTCCTCGTCAAGCAGAGAGTCTGATGAAGGGCTTGATCCCAGGACCCTGAGATCATGACCTGAGCCCAAGGCAGAGGCTTAACACACTGAGCCACCCAGACGCCCCCAGATGAAATACATTTCTGACTTAGAAACTTCAGATAGAATTATTTTGTCCATGATGACAACTGAAAAAAATGTGTCATCCCTAAACCTAACCTTAAACCCTACCAACGCTGAAACCTAAGCTGACCTTAAAGCCCAAACTAGAACCCTGAATCCCAAACCTGGAATGGAACCCAAAGCCTGTACCTGAGCCCTGGATCCAAGCCCTGAACCACGAACCCAAACCCTAAACCAGACCTCCAAGTCATGAAACCTGAACCCAAATCTCAGCATGAAGTCAAACCCCAAATTTGACCTTGAACTTTATCCCATAAGCCCTGAGTCTTAAAGCCTAAATCATAAACTTAAAGCCCTAAACTATAACTCTGTTCCCTTGTCCTTCACTCTAAACCCTCACCCTAACACTAAACCCAAAGCCTGATCTAGAACTCTGACTAAAACCTGAACCTGAACCCAAATTCAAACCCTTCACCACACTTTGCATATGCACTTGCCATTGATGGATATTTGCAGTTTCTACCTTTTGATTCTTGTGAACATTGTTTGGGTTGGGGGCTAGGGTTAGGGTCTTGGATTAGGGTAGGGTCCAGGCTTGAGACCAAGTTGAGGTCAGAGTGTGGGTCTGCATCAGGGCCATGTTCAGTGACACTGTTTGGGTCAAGGACTGTTGTAATTCCACATTGTTTCCAATTCATTGTTCCTTAGCTATTTGGGGGGAAGTTGGGGGGTATTGGGCTCCATGCAGCTTGAATTTCCGGAATGAAATGGCATCAGCTGGACCCCAGGAGGGAGCAGGACCTTCCACTGAAGGGTGAGCTCCCACAGTCCTGCACTGCCTTGCACCGCCTGCAGAGGGCGCCAGACCCCAGCTCCCGCCCTGAGCCAAGGCTGCACAGCCACAGCTGGGACCAGAGCCCCGCCTCTTCAGGACCCACTGTGGAGACTTCTGGAGAATGTGGGGCGCCTCCCACCCTGACAGGACAAGCTGAGGAGGGTGTGGCTCTGCATCCACACTGACCGGACCCGTTGTGGAGGACGCGCCCACACTGGCAGCAGTCCAACCTCCTAAGGACCAGATGCTGGAGGAGCTGAGGAGAAGCCGCCTGAGTGCACTGTCAAGGGGTTCGTGGTCTCAGGACCCCACAGAGGAACGGCGCCCTGTGTAGACACTGGGGCTTCCGTCGTTTTGTGTGAGGAGACGTGGCCTCCTGCTGTGCTGTGCGCGGGGCTGTGGGGTCCCCCCACTCTGGGCTCGGGTGCTCCTCGGTCCTCGTCTGTGTTTGTGTGCTCGCGGATTCGGTTCCTGGGGCTCCTCAGATGGTCTGCAGTCAGGGAGCGTCTGCCTTCTTCGGTGCTTGTGCTCTCCCCACCTCAGCCCTGCGGGGTCCTTCCCGTGTCCACACCCACTCCAGGCTTGCGCCGAGTCCGGAAATTCGGGAGCCAGAGTGAGGACTCTGTAGACGGTTTTGGGGAGAGTAGGTATTTTCCCAGTGTGGGTTCTACCCTGAACACAGTGCCTCCCCATCTCCGTGTGTACCCCTCCCTGTCTGTCGTCATTGTTGCAGGGCTGTCAGATGACATGTCTGTCACCTTCTTGGTTCAGGGGCCTCCCGGGTATCTTGCTGTCTTGGATGCAGGTGTAAATGAGATCGTTCTTCGCAGTCTCTTTTTGATGGTTCCTTCCGAGCACCTAGGAGTGCCACTAATTTGTGCATATTGATTTTGTTCCTTGCAAGATCTTGAATTTATTTGTTCGATTGGCCTTAAACTCAATCTGCCAGTTATTTGACCAGCAGCATGGATTTAATTGGGAAGAGCAGAGAATGGCAGTCTGGGCTGAGCAAGCTAAGGTCCCATCACAGGCAAGTGCGAGAAACAAAGGAGAGTAACATTATTTCATGGAGGAGGAAGAAGTTGGGAAGGGTGCTTGAAGGAAAGTCCCTTGGAGAAATCAGGGTGATGGAGAATTCTCACCAGCTGAGCTGCAAAGCTCCTACAAAAAGTCAGGAGATGAACCTCCACCTTCCCGTGTGGGACCTGGAATTGGTGAGTCTCTCCTGTGGGGGATTGCAGTGTGGAGTCTGTAATGGGCACTGAGCACCAGGCGCCCCCTTCCAGCCTCCCCTTCTGGCATCCCCAGTCCACTTTACTGGGGCTTCCCTTCCTGCTTTTGCACAGTTCTAACCAGCTTGTGGTGGAACGTTGTGGAAAAACTGAAATTCCAAATCCACTGCTTCTACTGCACCTGAGATACAGGGGCCCATGATTTAATTCTCCCACGAGTCTCTTGCTAACATGTGTCCTCTCCTTGTTGGGTGACCTGGATCTGGGAGGGCTTGGACTCCATCCCAAAGTCTGATGTTCTCTCTGCTTCCGTGTCGTCGTGCTAACATGGTTGTTTGGAAGATTCATTTCCTCTGTGGTGATTTCAAAGTGCAGTCAGCTTGTTATAGCAGCACAAATACGTGCTGTCTCCACACTCAGATTCCCCAGACGTCATTTCTTTACCACGTTTGCCACTTCACACGGGATGCTTCAGTGTGTTTGATCCCACACCAGGACAATGTCCTGCAGAACCACCACATAACTTGAAATGAGGAGATCATTACAGAACCCATCCAAGGGTTAGTGTTAGGAACCAGGGACATGGCAGGACTGACCTGAAGACCCCATGGAGAGCTGTCAGGGTGGCTGAGTTGACAGTGGAGGTGAGGGTGAGTGTCTGGCTCTGGCTTTGTGTCCAGGAGTCAGCTCTGTGTGGGTGTGTCCTTAGCTAGGCATGCAGATTTCTGCTCCTCTGAATCCTTTCCGGAGTTCCAAATGGCACAGTTTCCTTCTGGGCAGCAGGCTGAGTCCTCTGGGATTGCCCATGTGTCCCCAAATTGTAGGGCACCTACTGCAAGGCCTTTGGGGTCACAATCCTGAGAACCGAACCAAACCAAAGGTTATGGTTAGGGCCCACCACATGGCAGGCCCGATCTGCCAGCACTCTGTCCATCTTTCTGGGGGAGGAAGCAGTCGAGGGATTTGTTCAGGGTGAGTGTCAAGCTCCAGGTTTGCATCCAGTGGCCTGCTGAATATGGGGGTGTCCAGAGGTAGGAATGCAGATTTCAGTTCCTCTGAATCCTTTCTGGAGTTCCAAATGGCATGGTTCCTTTCAGGGTGGCAGGGTGAGTCCTATGGTGTTCCTCACTGTCCCCAATCTCTGAGGCTTTGGAGCCAGGCCGTCGGGGACACACCTCTCAGGACAGAATCTAGGCTTAAGAGTTTGTGCCTATGGGCATGGTTGCACTGATCTGAAAGCACTGTGGCGAGGATCACAGGGGTCTGAGTTGCGAGCATGGTTCAGGATCAGTATCAAGGTCTGGGTTTGTGTCCAGTGGACCGCTGAATGTGGGGGTGGTCTCAGATGTCCAAGACAATTTCCCCTACTCTGAATCCTTTCCAGCATTCCAAATAGCCTGGTTTCCTTCTGGGTGGCAAGCTGAAATCTCTGGGATTTCTCAGGTCTTGCCATTGCCCTTGCAAGGGCAAGATACTTTTTACAGTAAAAGAATTCACCAGATGAGCTGAACAGCAGAAAAGACACAGCTCAAGAGTTAATCAGTGAACAGGAATATCATGCCAAAAACTTCTTTGATAACACACTACAGAGCAAGGGAAGATAGGAGAGAAAGCTGAGATATAAAGGACAAACCCTCCAACTTTCCAACATCATTCCCTACTTGTTTATTTCCATTGCTGTCAGCTCCTTCCCAGTCAAAAATATGTCACCTGAGCCAGCCTTTTTTCTTCCTGAGATTGGGGCACTGCAAAGCCCACCAGAGGGGCCAAGGGCACCCCTATACCTGCTGAGCTGAGCCCATTTGTACCCCAACCGTGAGGAGGTACCAGCCTGTCCCCCTGGTGCTCCATGGTCTGTGGCAGTCCTTCCTTCTGGACCCTGCTTTGCTGCTCTATTTTCGCTAACCCTGGTCTCAAACTAGGGATTGCTTCTGGAAGAGGAACTCAGGGAGATGAGGCTCAGGAGGGTCTCCCTGCCTGGAATCTTCGTGTGAGGAGTGCACAGCCAACAGATTTTGCCCAGGGACTTGCAAAATGCAGAGAGGCAGATTTCTTTTCTCTCTTTCTCTCTCTCTCTAGCCTCATACTAACCAGGAGTTCTTAGAACTTTCTTCAGTGACTTCTAGGTGTAGCTTGGCCACTTTTTCACAGAAAGGCCACTTGAGCATGATGAAACACACGTATAAGCAATTACATTAAAAAAAAAACAACAACAATAAGCCAATGCACACAGACCTTTGACAGCAGCACAGGACACTCAAGGGACCAGAGTCCCTACCTTGGGCAATAGTGGTAGAGGCCGGGTTCTGCCATGCAGGTCCCTAGACCTTTGGCAGTTTCCACGATTGCAAATCCAGACATGCAGAATCCTGAGGGACAACCTACTAACTGCAAAAGAGCAAAAATTCATCAGGATTCAGAGAGTGGAAATCCATTTGTACTGGAAAAGAAAGAAGTAGGCTTGCTGTGAATCCAGCAGGGAGGACAGGCATAGATAAAGGCTGGTGTATGCGTCACGGAAACTATTGTTTCTCAAGGGTCCTGCTGTCTCTGTAAAATGCTATGAGGACTGTCTCTTGGGGACCTCCTGCTTTCCTACCAGTGACACCCCCAGATTCTGCTTTGCTAGTCCCATGGATTCCTGGGGATACCCAGTTGATAAGCTATGCTGTCCTCATGACAACACTTGCTAATGGACTGAATGTTTGTGTCTTGTCCCAATTCAGATGTTGAAGCCCTGACCCTCAAGGAGTGCCATCAGGAGGTATGGGCTTTGAGAGGTGGTGAGGTCATGAGATTGGAACACTTGTGAATGAGATAAAAGCACTTCTGAGAAACGACCTGAGAGATTGTTCTGCCAGCTGTCATCCATGCAAGTCTACAACAGAAATATGGGCATTTGTAGATAATGAAGCAGTCTCTTGCTAGATATCAGATCTCCCAGGATCTTGCTTTTGGACTTCTCAGTCTCTAGAACTGCAAGGAATAGTACATGTTTTGCTGTTTCAGCCACCCAGTCTGTCATCATTTGTTGCAGCAACTTGAACTGAATAAAGCAGAGCCCAAGTCCTGGTTAATCCCTGCTTCTACTCATTTCCCCTCAGAAAGAGCTTCTAATCCAGAACTGACCTCTGCTTTCCATACACGTGCTTCAGACTCCTTCTGTGAGAGCCCAGACTTTGTAAAAGACTCCTCCCTCATGGCAACCAGCATTCTGTGACTCCTGAGGACTGTCCTCCCTGACTGTATTGAGTCAATCAAACTGATTTTGATTCTGGAGTCCCAGGATCAAGGACTGCATCAGGCTCCCAGCTTCATGGGGAGTCCGCTTCTCCCTCTGACCTTCTCCCCTCTCATGCTCTCTCCCTCACTCTCTCTCTCTCTCTCAAATAAATAAATAAAAATCTTTTAAAAATCTGATTTTAACAGACCATAAGCTTGTTCTTGCTGGTCTTTGGAAGATTAGGCATTAGCCCTTCGGAGAAAGTTCTGAATGGCTGCTTCATGAAGGGGTGAACTGTGTCCCCAAAGTCTCTTTTTGCTGCCTTCTAATCACAGATGCTGAGACAAATCCTCCCAGGTGCTGGTTTTTCAAAGCACTTAATGCTTTGGCTTTGAAGTTCCTCACTTGACAGTTCTGCTTTAATCAGTTTGTGACAAAACAGCCAATTGGTGGTGGATGCAAAGTGCACTGATAAAGTTAATATCAGGGAACAATTTTTTGAGTGTCATGCATGTGCACGTGTGTGCACACACATATCCATGTGCTAAGCATTATGGTAAATGTCTGACAAGAACTAAAAGATCAAAAAGTCAGGATACCCCATTAGCTGATATTTTTATTATTCCTACATCCTAATCTATGAAAAACAGGGTCAGAGAATAAGAAGTGGCAAAAAGAATCAAGATTTGAGGCAGTTCGATTTCTCAGCCAGCCTTGATCAATAGGCATGTACACCTGTGTCTAGTTTCAGCTCTGTGTAACCTTGCCATAACCTTGGATAAGCCATTCATCTCTCAAGTTCAGGTTCTTGGTCCAAGGAGGGAAGGGGCACAGGTTGAGTACCTCCAGTGGGACTTCCTGGCAGGCTTGTTCATCCAAGCATTCCTGTTTCAGTTTGAGTAATTGAAGCCAGTCTTTGTTTTACCGAAGGCCAAGCTTGTCCAGTGTGTCCATGCCACCAGCCAACAGCATTTGTCCATGCCATGTAACAACTGAGCAACATTCATAGGAATGGGGGGAGGAAAAGATGTCCACAGGTGTTGACAGATGTTCTGCATGGAGGAACAGGAGCTGGGGCCATCACCTGCTGTTTCTAGTGGCCTTCTCTGTCGAGTTAAAATAAATGGCAATTATTTGCAATGACAGGGGTGAAAGTAGAGGGTATTATGCCAAGCGAAATAAGTCAGTCAGAGAAAGACAATTATCATATGATCTCACTCATATGTGGAGTTCAAGAAACAAACCAGAATCATAGGGGAGTAAAGGAAAAAAATAAAACAAGATGAAGTCAAAGAGGGAGACAAACCAGAAGAGACTTTAAAAAAAAAGATTTTTATTTACTTATTTGACAAACAGAGATCACAAGTAGGCAGAGAGGCAGGAAGAGCGAGAGAGGAGGATGCAGACTCCCCAGGGAGCAGAGAGCCTGATGTGGGGCTCGATCCCAGGACCCTGAGATCATAACCTGAGTTGAAGGCAGAGGCTTTAACCCACTGAGCCAGCCAGGTACCCCTCAGAAGAGACTCTTAATCACAGTAAACAAACTGAGGGTTCTTGGAGGGGAGAGGGATGGGTGGATGGGGTAACTGGGTGATGGACATTAAGGAAGGCATGTGATACAGTGAGCACTGGGTGTTACAAAAGACTGATGAATCACTAACCTGTATGTCTGAAACTAGTATTATATGTTAATTAATTGTATTTAGATTAAAATTTTCTTTAAAAATAATTTTAAAATAAAATAAGTAACAATCCAATAATGATCAGAGTTATCCAGCAGGGAGTATCAGATCTAGATGTCAGTTAAATTTAAGGGGCTTGCCGAAGTATAGGAGAGTCACGCTAGGTCATTTTCCTGTGTGGGGAAGTCTTCAGGGGCAGTTCCAAAGACAAAGATTATTAATATTTCTCCTTCCCCCATTCCTCCTAGAGCCAAAGATGTTTCCTCCACTCACCCACTGGCCCTGTATGTAGGTGTTGCTTTCTCTCTACCAATCAAAAAATCAGTGAGTAACTATAACTTCACCTTTTCCAATATCCCCCTACCCCCGACCTTTGGTCTTTAATGGCCATGGGCAACAGGGACAAAGACATTTTTTAAAAACTTACAGAGATCTATTATGTTCTACTACCTTGGCCCGCATGGGCCACTGCAAAGGGATTCTGTGAACCGTGTACTCAGATGAATGGTCATTATCTTCAAAAAGGCAGGGGCAGTGATAGACACAGGAACCAAAAAAGCAAGAGTTAACGGACCATCAGAATAATGGAGTACCAACACTTTTATGTCCTTGGCTTGAATCCTCAAGGTCCAGTGTCTCAACAGAATTTTCATTTTGGTCTCATCTGCCTCACTTGTCCACCCCTGGGCCAGTTGGCAGTTATACTGAGAACCGGAAATTTTCCTTAGAAGAGAGAAAGAGTATTTGTCAGGTAAACCAAAGAAATGTCCATTATAGGAAGTTAGGCCTTTTGTCATGGTACTCCATTAGCACCCTCCTGACTGTTAAAGAAAAAAAAAATATTGTGACACCCATTAAAGAGAGTAAGGAAGATTTTATTCAAGGGATGCTACTATGATGAGATTTTATTGTATAGTATGGGAGAGAAATCTGGCTCAGCTCAGACAAATGGAGATTTACAGCTAAAGAGCATGGTGGGGATCACTGAATGTAAAATTAAGATGGAACATCAAGGGTAAGGATGAAGGGATTCTGGCTAAACCATCTGGACAGTAATATTGTTGAAGGAAGGCTAGGGTCATAAACTATTGAGATCAGGGGATAAGGAATTTTTTAAAAGACTTATTAATACATTTTAGAGAGAGGGAGCAGGGGTAGGGGTAGAGGGAGAGGGAAAGAGAATTTTAATCAGACTCTTCACTGAGCATAGAGCCTGAGGTGAGGCTTAATCTCAGGACCATGAGATCATGACCAGAGTAGAAACCAAGAGTCAAACGTTCAACCAGCTGCACCAACCAGGTGCCCTGGGAATAAGGGATTGGATCAGATATTAAGGGTTATAGATACTGAAGCACCAGGGTGGCTTAGTTGGTTAAATCTTTGGCTTTGGCTTGGTCATGATCTGATCCCAGGATCAAGCCTGGCATTGGGCTTGCTGCTCAGTGGGGAGTCTGGTTCTCTCTCTCCCTCTGCTATTCCCCCTGCTCAGGCTCTCTCTCTGTCAAAATAAATAAATCTTAAAAAAAAAAAAAGTGGTAAGATACCAGGGGTGAGAGATAAGGAATTTGATCAGATATCAAGAGTAGGATAGAAGATTGCTGAAAAATGACCAAGCAGATTTCTTGCTAAAACTGGGCTAAGTGGGCGGAGCCTAAGGTCAAGGCTAGACAGAAAGAGGACTCAGAGGAACTTGACTCGAGTCTGGTCAAGGAGAAAATCTTCATCATCCATGACCATTGTATTTTCTGCAGTCACACATTTTACTAATTCTTTTATCAGACATTCAGTGAACGAGAAACATGAACGCAGCAGCAATAATATAACAAATGTAAGCGCTCTAGAAGAGACAAAGGCAGTATGGGAATCCACCTCATCAGATTTAGAATATGCATGACTCCATGACTGAATTACTACCACTCCTTGACTGTTGAGATTAAGATGTAGTACAGAGGATCAGAGGGAAGGGAGGGAAATCTGAATGGGAGTCATCAGAAAGGGAGACAAGCCATGAGGCACCTTTAACTATAGGAAACAAACTGAGAGTTGCTGGGGGGGAGGGGAGTGGGAGACATGGAGAAACTGGGTGATAGGCATTAAGGAGGACACGTGATGTGATGAGCACCAAGGGTTATCCACAACTGATGAGTTACTAAATTCTCTGAAACCAATGATGTACTATCTAATGGCTAATTGAATTTAAATATCTAAAAAAGGCACTTCAAAAAAAAAAAGATGTAGCATAACTCACAATATCCTTTGAGTGGAAGAATGTGCGGACTTTCCACACCTCTGCTGTCCAAGTCCCATGGCTAGTAGCCACATGTGGCTAATGACCACTTAAAAGGTGGCCAATTCAAATGGAGAAATGCTGTAAAAGCAGAATAAACACTGGCTTTCAAAGACATATTGTAACCAAAAGTCAGAGAGTATTGCCACCCTCACATCACAAACATCGCATGACTTCTACAGCTAATGAGAGTGGGACCCAAGATGAGAGAGGTCAACCTGAAAGTCCATGATGTCAGAAAGAACATGGAGAAGAAAGAGTCACAATCCTGGAGTGGATGGGCTGAGGACTGTCAGAATGCCTTTTTTTTTTTTTGGTGATTCTGTATACGGACAAGGAGAATTCACTGGAGATGACATCTGTATGCCTCACATTTTCAAGGGAAAATTATGAAAACGCATATAGACCCACAGCCATAGTTTAATTATGTTTGAAATATATTCAGAACTACTCCAGTCAGTAAATTGCATATTTTCACATTTAGCTTCTCAATTTTCTCTTCGGCACCTCCCATTCTTGAAATCCCAACACAAATCACATCTCTTGCCTAAGGACCATAAACTACCTCACTATCAAAGGCTACAGTTCATTCATTCATTTGATTCATTCAAAGCAACCTAATCTTGAGTGATGTCTTAGGCGCTCTTCTAGGGACTGGTGACACGGTGAACAAAATAGGTAAAAATCTCACTTTCATGGAGCCTCTCTGGTATTTAGGGGAAAATCTTTCCTTATCAACATGAAAATACTTTTTATGGATGTTGCTTAGAATTTCAGTTTTTTTTTTCTTGACAGTATCTCAGGTGATCATCTTTGAGGTGGTTCTCCTGAAAATATTTTTGGGGGGTACTGACTCGACTTTCTGAGTCAGACACTTTCCTAAAGACAGGGGTCAAAGGAAAAGTGACAACTGTCACTCTTGCAGTAAGAACAGGGATCACAATGCTTGAAACAGATATGCTGCTCAGCTGTCAGAAAGTCCACAAGGCTCCAAATGTGTGTGGCCAACTAACGGAACCTGTAACTCAGAGGTTATCATCCTGAGAGCAATGGGAAATCCCTCTAGTTAAGGACTCTCCTTGACGGAAGCTTGACAATGGCCTTGATTTACTTACTATGATGTTTAGGTAATTATACACATTAAGAAAAGTGCACAAGGCACTTACATTTCCATGATACCATCAAAGATATTGTTGTTTTATTAAAATGTTACATCTAGAGTTGTAACATATAGAGTAGTTAAGTCAATCACTATGAGGTACAGGTGAGACTATTGTAACAGCCATACTTCCATAAAAAAGAAAAATTTTTTGTGGTTTCTGATCTAGGAATCAGCCAGTGAATAATTCTATATCAGTGTCCAGTTACCGGGCTAAACATGTAATCTATTTATATTTCTGAGGGTAAGCTGAATTGTGATCACTGAGCCAGCTGTATTCTAGTAACTACTCATTTACCCAACATAACAGATATAAGAAGGTAAAAGGCTTCTAAGGAGACTGGTTACTTATATTTTGAACCACATTTTGGCAGGTATAACTTGCAACTTGTGCTTAGTGGTAAGATTTCTGATATTTACTTTCTCCTTCCTTTGGCAAGTCAAGTTAGTTAAAAAGTAATTAGAGTAGAGTCCATTGTTTTTCTTAAATGCTTACAGAGATATAGAACTCTCAAGTTTCTTTACTAGACAGGATTAGATCACATTAGTGATAAAGATCAGAATGATTTACATTGCTAAAACGAGAACTTCCTGTCAGTTTGGAGAAAGCTCATTTTTATAACCAACATATTGGCTGGGCTAGAGATTAATGAGTGCTATGGGTGGGGTGATGAATGTGATATATTCAATGACCTGTGGAATTTGTTCTGTAATTTCCCCACTCCTCTGGTCAGCAGAGCGTCTTCTTCAGTACCCAGCACTGCCCATAACTGCATTCAGAAAATCACTCTCCAAAAATGGTTATTTGTTTTGCCTTTTTTATAATTTTTTAAAACATTTGATTTATTTACATGTCAGAGAGAGGGAATGAGAGCACAAGCAGGGGGAGCAGGAGAGGGAAGGGGAGAAGCAAGCTTCCTGCTTGGTGGGATTGCACAAGGGCTGAAGAAGACAGAATGGGAAGGGGACAAGGAGAATAGTGGGTTTCAGATTCTTGGGAACAGAGCCCACATCTATTTCTATGTTTATCTCACTGCTATAAACCCAGGTCACAGCAGAGTGCCTGCAGCAGAGTCATGGAAGTGCTCCAGAACTGATAACTATTGCTATTTATACTACTAACATTCCTCCACAAAGGGCCAAGTGTCATAGCTTCTCCCAGTTCCCCACACTGAACGCAATGAAGAATCAAACTATCGGGTGAAGGATGGCGAGGGGCATTTAACAGGACCCAGATCACAGGAGCCATATTGTATTGCAGGACCAGGGGTCTTACCAGTGACTAGGTATTCACTCCTCTTGAGAGGCTAGCTCCTTGGATCTCCCTCTTCAATCCTCTGAACCCATGTCTGGCATCAGAAACAAAAGTAAACATAACGTATCGCCCTTGTTTATTTTTTACTATTATTTGTTACAGAGGAAGAGAGAGATCACAAGCAAGGGGAGCTGCAGGCAGAGGGAAGGCAGGCCCCCCACTAGAGCCTGGTATGGGATCCAATCCCAGGACCCTGGGATCATGACCTGAACCAAAGGTAGATGCTTAACTGAGTAAGCTACCCAGGCGTCCCTTATTGTCCTTCTTTAAAATTTAATGTATTCTCTCTCCCTCTCTCTTTGTCCCCACTCTGTCACTCATACTCACACAATCACAGAGTCACAGACAATAGCAAGGCATTTCCCATTCTAATTCGCTAAGGCACTGTGAGCTTAAGCTCAACAGAATCACTTTGCCAGCTGCTGCTCTACCGTGCCCTGATCCCTTCTCTATCCCCAAGCTCGATCTGTAACTCAAGTGTCATGGTGGTGGCTCTTTCTGCCCTCCCTCCACAAGGCTGTCATCAGCACACTCTTCCCCGTGGCTCCACTCCCCAGCACTGGCTGCCTTTGGTCTACGGGTATGCCCTCTCCTAGAGCTTTTCCACTCTCCCTGAGGGGAAGACAACCCTTACTTCTCCCCGGTGGCTGTCACGTGTCCGCTATATATTGTGACGATCAGCCCGATTAAGAGATTGGGAACTAAAAGACTGGCTTCTGCTTATGGATCAAACTAACTCTGGGGCTTGGGACACATGACAGCAGCACATGGTGGTAGAACTGAGATGGTTAGGGAGTTAATCTGCATTTTCACATCTGGTCAGCAGCAGAACAAAGAAGACACCCCAGATCTCCTATCTCCCAGAACAGTACTCTTCAAGTAACTTACAGCACCATCCTTCTCCAGCTTTGGAAGTGGCACTTTTCCAACCCCAAAGTCTTGATTCTAGGCAGCACTCCGAGAGATACTCCCTCCAGAATCACCCCTGGCTGGAAGTAGTGGTCGGCCAAGGCCTCCCAAATATCTTCCCTTCAGAGTTGCGCTTGCATCAAACTCAAAACTGTGGCACGTACAGGACTTTCCTGTCGGCCTCTAGCTCTAATGACCTATTGGACTTCAGAGGTGCTCTTTTATACCCACTTACCTTATAACATCAACGTGTGACTCCTCTAGAATTCTCTCCATGGTTTTTCTCCTGTACTAATTGTTATGGACTGAATTGTGTCCCCACAAAAGTCATATGAAGAATTCCTAATCTCCGGTGTGACTGCATCTGGAGATAGGGCCTACCTAGAAGGAGGTACTGAAGGCTTGGTGAGGTCACAGGAGTCCTAATCTGCTAGGACTGGTGTCCTCATAAGGGTGAAACACATGAAAGCACTCCCCCTACCTCCCCTCTGGGGGTCCACAGAGAAGAGGTCATCTGAGGGCACAGTTGAAAAGGTAGTGATCTATAGACCAACAAGAAAAGGCTCACTGGAGACCAACCTTGCTGGCACCTTGATCTGGAACTTCTGGCCTCCAGATCTGTGAGAAAATACATTTCTGACATTAAAGCTCTCCAGCCTGTGTTTGTCTTTCCCGACGGCCTGGCTCCAAAGCCTCAGAAAATGGGGACAGTGAGGAACACCATAGGACTCAACCTGCCACCCTGAAAGGAACCATGCCATTTGGAACTCCAGAAAGGATTCAGAGGAACTGAAATCTGCATTCCTACCTCTGGACACCCCCATATTCAGCAGGCCCCTGGATGCAAACCTGGAGCTTGACACTCAACCTGAACAAATCCGTCGACTGCCCCCTCCCCCAGAAAGATGGACAGAGTGCTAGCAGATCGGGCCTGCCATGTGGTGGTCCCTAACCATAACCTTTGGTTTGGTTTTCAAGATACTGACCCCAAAGGCCTTGCAGTAGGTGCCCTACAATTTGGGGACACATGGGCAATCCCAGAGGACTCAGCCTGCTGCCCAGAAGGAAACTGTGCCATTTGGAACTCCGGAAAGGATTCAGAGGAGCAGAAATCTGCATGCCTAGCTGAGGACACACCCACACAGAGCTGACTCCTGGACACAAAGCCAGAGCCAGACACTCACCCTCACCTCCACTGTCAACTCAGCCACCCAGACAGCTCTCCATGGGGTCTTCAGGTCAGTCCTGCCATGTCCCTGGTTCCTAACACTAACCCTTGGATGGGTTCTGTAATGATGTCCTCATTTCAGGTTATGTGGTGGTTCTGCAGGACATTGTCCTGGTGTGGGATCAAACACACTGAAGCATCCCGTGTGAAGTGGCAAACGTGGTAAAGAAATGACGTCTGGGGAATCTGAGTGTGGAGACAGCACGTATTTGTGCTGCTATAACAAGCTGACTGCACTTTGAAATCACCACAGAGGAAATGAATCTTCCAAACATCCATGTTACCACGATGACACGGAAGCAGAGAGAACATCAGACTTTGGGATGGAGGCCAAGCCCTCCCAAATCCAGGTCACCCAACATGGAGAGGACACATGTTAGCAAGAGACTCATGGGAGAATTAAATCATGGGCCCCTGTATCTCAGGTGCAGTAGAAGCAGTGGATTTGGAATTTCAGTTTTTCCACAACGTTCCACCACAAGCTGGTTAGAACTGTGCAAAAGCAGGAAGGGAAGCCCCAGTAAAGTGGACTGGGGATGCCAGAAGGGGAGGCTGGAAGGGGGCGCCTGCTGCTCAGTGCCCATTACAGACCCCACATTGCAATCCCCCACAGGAGAGACTCACCAATTTTAGGCCCCACAGGGGAAGCTGGAGGTTCATCTCCTGACTTTTTGTAGGATCTTTGCAGCTCAGCTGGTGAGAATTCTCCATCACCCTGCCTTTCTCCAAGGGACTTTTCTTCAAGCACCCTTCCCATCTTCTTCCTCCTCCATGAAATAATGTTCCTCTCCTTTGTTTCTCGCACTTGCCTGTGATGGGACCTTAGCTTGCTCAGCCCAGACTGCCATTCTCTGCTCTTCCCAATTTAAACCCATGCTGCTGGTCAAATAACTGGCAGATTGAGTTTAAGGCCAATTGAACTAATAAATTCAAGAATTTGCAAGGAACAAAATCAATATGCACAAATTAGTGGCACTCCTAGGTGCTCCGAAGGAACCATCAGAAAGAGACTGCGGAGAACAATCTCATTTACACCTGCATCCAAGACAGCAAGATACCTGGGAGGCCCCTGAACCAAGAAGGTGACAGACCTGTCCTCTGACAGCCCTGCAACAATGACGACAGACAGGGAGGGGTACACACAGAGATGGGGAGGCACTGTGCTCAGGGAAGAACCCACACTGGGAAAATACCTACTCTCCCCAAAACCGTCTACAGAGTCCTCACTCTGGCTCCCGAATTTCCGGACTCGGTGCAAGCCTGGAGTGGGTGTGGACACGGGAAGGACCCCGCAGGGCTGAGGTGGGGAGAGCACAAGCACCGAAGCAGGGGGACGCTCCCTGACTGCAGACCATCTGAGGAGCCCAAGGAACCTAATCCGAGAGCACACAAACACAGATGAGGACCTAGGAGCACCCGAGCCCAGAAAGGGGGGACCCCACAGCCCCGCGCACAGCACAGCAGGAGGCCACGTCTCCTCACACAAAACGACGGAAGCCCCAGTGTCTACACAGGGCGCCCTTCCTCTGTGGGGTCCTGAGACCACGAACCCCTTGACAGTGCACTCAGGCGGCTTCTCCTCAGCTCCTCCAGCATCTGGTCCTTAGGAGGTTGGACTGCTGCCAGTGTGGGCGCGTCCTCCACAACGGGTCCGGTCAGTGTGGATGCAGAGCCACACCCTCCTCAGCTTGTCCTGTCAGGGTGGGAGGCGCCCCACATTCTCCAGAAGTCTCCACAGTGGGTCCTGAAGAGGCGGGGCTCTGGTCCCAGCTGTGGCTGTGCAGCCTTGGCTCAGGGCGGGAGCTGGGGTCTGGCGCCCTCTGCAGGCGGTGCAAGGCAGTGCAGGACTGTGGGAGCTCACCCTTCAGTGGAAGGTCCTCCTCCCTCCTGGGGTCCAGCTGATGCCATTTCATTCCGGAAATTCAAGCTGCATGGAGCCCAATACCCCCCAACTTCCCCCCAAATAGCTAAGGAACAATGAATTGGAAACAATGTGGAATTACAACAGTCCTTGACCCAAACAGTGTCACTGAACATGGCCCTGATGCAGACCCACACTCTGACCTCAACTTGGTCTCAAGCCTGGACCCTACCCTAATCCAAGACCCTAACCCTAGCCCCCAACCCAAGCAATGTTCACAAGAATCAAAAGGTAGAAACTGCAAATATCCATCAATGGCAAGTGCATAAGCAAAGTGTGGTGAAGCATTTGAATTTGGGTACAGGTTCAGGTTTTAGTCAGAGTTCTAGATCAGGCTTTGGGTTTAGTGTTAGGGTGAGGGTTTAGAGTGAAGGACAAGGGAACAGAGTTATAGTTTAGGGCTTTAAGTTTATGATTTAGGCTTTAAGACTCAGGGCTTATGGGATAAAGTTCAAGGTCAAATTTGGGGTTTGACTTCATGCTGAGATTTGGGTTCAGGTTTCATGACTTGGAGGTCTGGTTTAGGGTTTGGGTTCTTGGTTCAGGGCTTGGATCCAGGGCTCAGGTACAGGCTTTGGGTTCCATTCCAGGTTTGGGATTCAGGGTTCTAGTTTGGGCTTTAAGGTCAGCTTAGGTTTCAGCTTTGGTAGGGTTTAAGGTTAGGTTTAGGGATGACACATTTTCTTCAGTTGTCATCATGGACAAAATAATTCTATCTGAAGTTTCTAAGTCAGAAATGTATTTCATCTGGGGGCGCCTGGGTGGCTCCGTGTGTTAAGCCTCTGCCTTGGGCTCAGGTCATGATCTCAGGGTCCTGGGATCGAGCCCTTCATCAGGCTCTCTGCTTGACGAGGAGCCTGCTTCCCCATCTTTCTCTCTGCCTGCCTCTCTGCCTACTTGTGATCTCTGTCTGTCAAATAAATAGAATTAGTAAAAGCTATTATATAATCTTTTACAAACCATTTCCTATCTTTGCATTCTCATGTGCCAAGACAGACAAGGATTATTTAAAACCCTGAAGAGAGTGCTCTTGCTTTTAAATTGCCTGTAACCTTCGTGTAATAGATTTATGATTGATGATAGATTTAGTTAAAATATAAATATTTAAAATATTTACTCTCAGTAAACGATTTCAACCTATGCTCATTTAAGTAACTTGGTGCATAATCCCTTTTCTATTAAACCATAGTGCAAGGACCAATGCCGAGTTCCTGAGAGAACCCCAAGCTATTTTTCTAGAATGGCTGGATGCTATATATGGCGTCCTGTTTTCACTCCCTTTGTGGAGCACCTACCCTGGAGGTCATGTAATAACCAATGACCAAAAAAACAAACAAGAAACCCAAACATCCAGGTCGAAGTGCCATCCCTGCCTGGAGTGGAGGAGACTGCTCAGACAGATCCCAGGCAGGCATCTCAGCCCAGGCCTGTGCTGGGGAAGCTGGTTCCTGGCTTTGGGCGCAATCTGGAAGCCAGCAAACTGACGCAAGAGTGCAGCTGGTGTTTAGGACTGATGATCTTTTCGCAGCCAGGCTGCGCGTGGACACCCGCTCAGGGAGCCAGGCTAGGAGGCTGCCCAGGGCAGGCGCTGGCAATGCAGCAGCATGCCAGGGCTTAGCCCCGCACCCCAGCATGGGCTCTGGCCTCAGAAGTGAGGGGGCGGGGCCAGCGCAGAGAAGGGTCTTTGCTAATTTCCAAAGCTGGAAGTGAGCTCTCAGAGGACTCAGGAGGGAGGGGGGCGGGGGCGGCCGGGAGAGGGGCTTTGCTAATTGCCCAGGCGGGAAGGAGGGGCGGGCAGCGCCAGTGTGCTGTGCTGCAGCCCATTTGGGACTGCAGGACCCACCATACTCGCTGCCCCTGCACTCCCATGCTCCAGCCTAGCTTCTGAGGCCGCGGTGTCCTGTTCCCGTTCCCGCCGCCTGCTGCCCCTCCCCGACCCATGGCTTCTCTGGAGGACCCTCTGCTCACAGGTAAAGTGACACCACGACACGCCCTCACCTGAAGCAGAAAACGCAGTCCAGGAGCTGGGCGCAGCCTCCCGCCAACCCCAGGGCACCAGGACCACCCCAGACGCTGTGCCACACCCTGTCCGCAGGGGGTCAGGCCGGGACAGCGCCACAGGAGGTACCCCCCCCTGCCAGCGGGCAGGCTAGCCCCCATAGTTCTGCACCCCCACGCGCTTTTCAGAGCCTCCTGCCATTCCCAGGGCACCCAGAACCCAGAGAGTGAGGCCTTGGGTGTTCTCTAGTGACAGATTCAAGGCAATTTTTCGACTTTGGGACTCAGAGTTAACATAGTTTTCATTTGTGATTATTATTTTTGTGTGGGGGCCGTCGCTTTTCTTTTGACCTATGCTTGTTTTCACTCCCGGTTCTGAAGAAGCCCCTAAATCCTAACCCTTTGAGGACTCCGAAAGCTCTCAGAGCAGCAGTGCTGGGGGACAGTGTGGACACATGGTTTGGTTTCTCCTCTGGCCTGCTTCTGTGGCAGCCCCGCTCTGTCCTCCTCAGACTTCAGAGCAATATCTGAACAAGTGGAGAAGCAACCAGGGGGTCAGGAAGGTGGCCACCGAAGAGTGACTTCTCTGGAGGGTGGCTGAGCTAGCAAGTGAGCATGTTAGTCCAGCTCTGCCTGCATTCAGTATGGAGCTGAACAGGGGCCAGGGAAGGGGAGGAGGAGCAGAGAGCAGGGACAAAGGGACCAAAGAGGAGATTCAGATGAAGGGAAGTAATGGGGAGGAAAGAGAAGAAACTCTAGAAGACAGGTATGTAGAAAGGAAAAGGGATGAAGTGGGCATTGGGAAAGGGCACCACCAGGGAAGGAGAGAGGGGAAGAAAAGAGGGAGGAAAGAGGAAAGGGGAAAGGGAGAAGGGAGGAGTCAGCATGCCAGGGCTCCCCCTGCATCTGAAGAAGAGGTGGCTGGTCCAGCTTGTCAAACAGGGTGCTCACTCTTTGGCCCCAGTTTCTGCTCCCAGTGCTACTGGGCTTTGCAAGGAAGGCAGGCTGTCCCTTGGGACCTACTGGAGCCCACTGGAGCCCACAGGAGGGTGGGAGAGGTAAGATGCCACCAGGTCCTGTCCTGAGCTGCTCCCAGCCACCAGCCTCACCACATGGTGCAAGAGGGACCCCAGAACAAAGGACGGACACAGGCCAGCATGTCTGCTGGTGGCCCTGGGCACTTAGCTCATCGCAGTGAACCACACGGCCTCCTCAACCCACGCTTTCAAAGCCTCCTTCTTCGCTTCTGGCTTTCATGTCTGTAGGAACATGAGCCAGATCTAACTCATCTCCGACAGACAATTCTGACTCACCCCGTGTCAGATTTTTATGAGTGGCTGTGATAGAGTAAGATAGCAATGCTCCAACAAACGGACTGTTTCCTCCCACTTGACCTCAACAGTCTTATACATTTTCTTAGCGAAAACATCTTGTCTCCTTCCATTAAGCTCATAACGTGATCTAATAATATACATGCGCCTTCCTTAGATGCGAAGCGATACAGAGGTCCTTTTTTTTTTTTTAATTTTACAAGGTAAAGTCAGTGAACATATCCAACTTGACGAATACGTCTCTAAAATGTCAATCCAGGCAAAGCTTTTTCTGCCTACAGTTTCGAGCCTACGTGGTGACATTTTTAAAATGCTTTCAGTCCCTCAGTGAGGCTCTTAGAAGCTAGCCAGGGCTTACTACGTGCCAGGCACTGTGTCAGGTGTTGGAGCTAAAGGGAAGGAGAGCTTGGAGGCTGGCTGGGGAGGGACATCCATGACACAAGCACAGCTAGAAACGGAGGCCAATGCTAGAAAAGAGAGAGCCGGCTGCATGGAGAGTGTGTACCATGGGGCTTGTGAGCTCACGAATAAGTGGGAGTAACTGGAGTGGGGAGATGGGGGAGAGAAGAGGGTCTTCCCATCAATGGGAATCACCTGTGCTTGGAGGCAGGTGCCATGAGAGGTCTCCACAGGAAGAAGGAGGCAGTGTGGTTGAAGGGCAGAGAGATGGGGCAGAACAGGCATCAGTCAGTTGCAGGGGTATGAATAGACTGATGGGAGGATTATGGGTGCCTTTGGAGGACTGAGAATTTGTTAGAAGATCAGTGCAGATTTCTATGGAGACAAATGCCAGGAACTGATAGGTCTTTGAAAGGTCACTCTGGCTGCCTTTTGGCAAAGGGGTTGGTAAAAGGCACTTGCAGGTGTGAACACACCAGGTGGGAGGTGAGTGCAGGAAATCGGGTGAGGGAGCATGGGAACTTGGTCCCGGGGTATATAAGGGAGAATAGCCTTTAAGGAGTTCCACAAATTGGCACCAGCTGTGGCTTCATTACAGAGCTGGAAGGGGGAGGTGGGTGTGTCCTGGAGGTTACAGAAATTACATGAGAAAGGGAAGTCTTTTTAGATCTCTTTTTCAACTAGAGGAACTCTCACCTTATTGATAGAATTCCAGAGTGGGAACCAATGATATGAGGACATCTTTGAAATGTCTGAATATGTTCTTCGACATCTTTGCAAGTGACGAGGAGACCTTGACCTTAGGAGGCCTTGGCCCTCTTTGTAGCCAGAAAGATTTCACCTACAGATTTGGGTTCTCCCTTTTAAAGTCAAGGAGTCAGTCCTTCCAAAGGACACCTCCTATCATTTTACCCTCTCATCATACCTCACGTGCTGGCATCTCCAAGACCCTCTGTTCCAGGTTGAGAGTATCCACTTTGGCCGGGCTGGTCTTGCAAAGAACACCACAACAGGAAATCTAGAGCCTATAGTGCTATTAATAACATCATCTAAGACTGTGTTTGCTACCCTCTTGGCCTCTTCCCACCATGACTCACTGAAGCTTTTTACACATTGTATCCATTATGCTATAGTTCCCAAAGCTCATCTTCTCTAGTGCCATTAGTTTTTAGGGGACCAGGCAAACCTTAAACTTGTCCCCCTTAATTGGATCCCTGTGCCCCCACAATCTCTATGAATGCCTTTCACCATGATTCTTGAATGAGATCTGAGACCACTGCTGGTACCTAACACTTCTTGGCACCTTGTCTGCTAGGTTCTTGGAAGAGGAGGTGGCTATGGAGGTGAGTGGGAATGGGAGTGGGAGGATTTCTCCCTTCACTTCCCTTTTTGTGTTTTCAAATAATGGGTTTTGAGGGGGAGGGAAAGGTTAACCAGACCATTTATTTTCCATCTCCCATCGATAAAATGTCACACAGGAGAGAGGTGGCAGAAACGCACTTTCAGGTTAATTTTTTTACAAGGAAGATTGACTTAAGAACCTACTTTGTTATTCCCTTTCATTCAATTTCCCTGTACCTCCTTTTCTATGAAGTGTAACGGTAACCCATTATTATTTTTATTGTTGGCACGTGCTTTGTGAACCATAAAGTGTACGCTATAAATGGGAGCGCTTTTCTTTTCTTTTTTTTTTTGTAGTTTACGAAAAACTAATATTTTTTAAATTAATTTTTTATTTATTTTCAGCATAACAGTATTCATTCTTTTTGCACCACACCCAGTGCTCCATGCAAGCAGTGCCCTCTATGATACCCAACACCTGGTACCCCAACCTCCAAATCCCCCGCCCCTTCAAAACCCTCAGATTGTTTTTCAGAGTCCATAGTCTCTCATGATTCAGCTCCCCTTCCAATTTCCCCCACCTCCCTTCTCGTCTCTAACTCCCCATGTCCATGAAAAACTAATTTAAAAACATTCATCCACCAGAGTACCCAAAGGGCTCCCATATAAACTATCTGTCGTTACATTATGTCCCGATGTGGAGCTCGATCCCAGGATCCTGAGATCATGACCTGAACTGAAGGCAGAGGCTTTAACACACTGAGCCACCAGCCCCAATGTATTCTCTTCAGTACCAGAATTTGTAACCAATTGACAGATGAAAAAGGAGGCAGTCAAGTGAAAATCAATAGGTCTTAGACCTGCAAGAAATTTGAATTAGATGAATTCAGCTACTCAGGCACTGTTTCACATTTTCAGATCTCTGCAGAAAAGGGGTTAACCTTTTTACAGCATGTAAAAGAGAAGACTATAACACATACTATGTGTAAGCATGTAAATATCAAAAAATATCCCATTAGTTGCTAAGACACACAGGGCCTATATTTTCTCTCAAATTCATGAATATGTAGGAGCAATAAGTGAGAAGTGAATGTATACTTTTCACTTCGAAGTCTTTTAGAAATCTAAAATATGACTTTCTATGGTTTGTGTCTCCATATTCCTTTATTGCCAGTTTGAACAAATCCACATGCTTTGATTCAAAGGTAATAAATTCCTCTTATTTGGAAACATGATGTTTATTTTTATTCTCTCACCCTTAGCAGGTGGTTTCATTTTAGCACACTTCAGAGTTATAATTTCATGCTTATTAAAAACATTTATTATGATCTACATAGATGAAACTTTTATTTTATTAAATTATTTGACAAAAAATATGTTATTTTTAAAAATGTATTTCCTTTAGGGTTATTTTAGAGCGTTCAGAGAGGATCTAGGAGTGTGGTATTATGTAGTTTTTAAGTAGGTATGAAATGGTTATTTATAGGATTGTTTCTTTAAGGCTTATGTATATTGTCCATTATATGCTATAAAATATTTTGAAAGTAAATTTAAGGTATGTTTTACATAGTTTATTTTTTGGAAATAAATATTGAAATGACTTGTGAAATTCAGTATATTCTCAACATTAATTTATTTTGAAATTTACCAGTTGTCTACTGAACTATTATATGGCAGATATTACTTCAGACTACACTGGTAAATGAAATACTTGGCTTTGTAGAACTTTTATTTTAATGGGTGAGACAATTCAAAGCTATAAACCTTAATAAAAATTGCATAGTGCATTCAAAAAGGATGAGTACAATGGGGAAAAAGAAAAACTCGATCAGGGTGAGAAAAATCAAGGTTGCTAGGCAGGGGATGGGGAGTTAAAATTTTTAATAGGAAGATCAGGGTAGTTACAATGAAGCTGACAATTGAACAAAGGTATGGAAAGGTGATGAATTTGCGCAGAACTATCAGCAATAAGGTCACTCCAGACAAAGGAATTGGCTATCTTGAAGGCCATAAGGTTGGATCATGCCTGACATATCTGAGGAATAGCAAGGAGGCCACTGTGAGTGACTGAAGAGTAGCAGGGAAAGAGGTCACAGAGGTTAAATGAGTGGCTAGATCATGTAAAAGCTTAGAAGTCATTGTAAAACTCTGGCTTTTATATTTGGAAACTTACTGTGTGATAGAATTTCTGCTAATAACTGAGAGTTCAATTGTCCATAAAATTTCAAGGACTCTTATTCTAGTAAGACAGAATGAAGAGAAAGAGTTCATATTTTCACATGGTGTAACAAATGCTCAGAGATGCAAGTGTAGGAAGCTATAGGATCACAGAAGAAGGCAATAAAATCACACCAATATATTTGATGACTGTGACTATATATAAATTTGTATTTTCTAGATTTTTTATAGTCATGGAATGACACTGTATATACTATTCATTGCCTGGCTTTTCTTTTCTCAGCATCATTACTTTGAGAATCTCCAATTGTAAATAGTTCATTTTGATGTTGAATAGTAATCTCTTTAATGAATAGATCATAATTTTTCTTTGCTCTATGGATGGACATTGATGAACATTTCCACTGTTTTCAATTCTTAAAAATAAAGCTGCTATGAAATTCATATACAAGTCCCTGTATGAACATAGGGCTTGTTTCTCTTGGTTAAATGCCTAGAAGTAAAATGGCTATTTTTGTAACTGCAACATATTTTGCATTTAAAAAAATTTTCAAACTATTTTCCAAAGTGGTTGTATCATGATATATGCCAACAACAGTTTAGATTTTTTGTTGCTTCTCAATCTAGCTCAGACCAAGTACAATTAGCCTTTATAATTTTAGCCATTCTAATAGATATGTAAGCATGTCTCATTATGATTTTAATTTGTATTTCTTTAATGTCTAAATGTTGAGAAATTTGTCATGTGCCTATAAGCCATCCATATACTTTTGGTGACATGTCTCTTCCATTATTTCCTTCACATGTAAAATTGGATACTCTGTTTGGTTATTAGTAAGGTTTTTTATTTTTATTCATATTTAAATAATCAGAGTAGATGTCCATTATCAGATATGTAATTTGGAAATCGCTTGTCCATCTTTACAGTTTCTCAATGGAGCTTTGATAGCTGTGTCTTTCAAGAAATATGCTACTTCTTTCCTGGTACACGGAGGTATGACTAGAACATTATCAATGTTGACCTTTGCAAAGAAAATCATGGCTTAAGATATATGTAGTCTGCAGTTGTTGGGAGTGTTCACCATCCTTGCCTCTAACTCATCTCTCACTGCCCACACATTCAGATATAGGGGAATATTGATTGACAAAATATTAATTGCCAAATAACACTAGTTAGAGAATAAGAAAAATGCAGGCACCTGATTATATAATATTACATAAATAAAATGTGTTTTTATAAGTGCTATTGGAAGTAAATTCCTCAATACTTTAATCACACAGAATGATGGAATCCTAGATTTTTTTTTCTTGTATTTACTAAGAAAATGATCATGCCTCAAGTATATTAAAATGGAATAGGGAAAATTAAAAATTGTTTTAAGATGATTTGCGTGTGTTGTGCGTATGTGAGAGAGAAAGTGAGAGAGAAAGATAAAGAAAAAGAGAAAGGGAAAGACAGAGAGGTGGCTGCAGTGAATTGATGAGTTGGAGGATAGATTTTAAAGTTTTGTCTTTTGCTTTCTACATTTCTTTTTCCTTAGGTACAAGAGAACAATCAGTAATATCTCAGAAGCCTGCTGGTAACATCAGCAGAAAGAATTAGAGGTTCCCAGAAAATTAAGATGACATATAGTTTTCCTGACATAAGAAAAGTCATTTTTTGTCCCCAGCTATTTTCAATGATCTATACCCCACCTGTGTACTTGCCCAAGCACACTTCTTCCAAAACTTCCTGGGAGGTTCTTAAAAAGAAATGCAAAAACCTCACTCCTTAAGGATTTTGAGGGAACAAGGCAATGGGAAAACTAACAGTCACCACCAGACCAGGAAATAGCCTAAGCTATTGAGACAATAAATCAGTGGTAAAACTCCTAGTGCTATTTCAAAAGCAATCAAGGCCTTGCATTCCTTGTCCCAGAAAATGAGCCCAAGACCCCATCTAGTTTCTATCTGCTCTTGAAGCCTGCAGAGTCCCTTTCCCTTGTCCAACAGTTACCTCTGCTTTATTCTAACGTTGAAGTTTCTGCCCTCGGTGGAATACAAGCTTCATTCAGGTGAACATGCAATACATATTGCACAAATACATATGTGGATGTGCATGCATCCACAACCTTATGACCAACCATACACGGAATAATAAAACTCTCCCTTCTGAGTATTCATCTTAAATACTAAATAAAAATCTCTCTCCTGTTCAAACAGTCAAGGCTTTGGAACTTATTCCCTGTGATCTCCTTGTATGTTGTAAACAAAGATTCCTTTGTTTGACAACTCCACCTGTTTCTGTGATTCACCAAAGACTGACCTCAGTTAGTTCAGTTGCTGTAATGGCTTTCACTACTCTGATTCTACCTCTGCAAGTCTCCAAATTTAACTATTTTTTCTCCCAATTCTGCATGTTCTTGGCTTTAAACTGCAACTCTGAAGAGAAGATTTGCTTGTTTAAAAAAAAAAATCAAGAAAAGGTAGTAGTAGTTAACATTGTTACTTTGAACTTCCTGCCCTACGGGGCTCTCCTGTTCTTTCTCTTTGACTTCCTGGACTAAAACGACAGAAATTTGGCAATACATCACTCCCCAATCCAGATTACTGCCAGAACAGTTTATACTCTTAGAAAAATATTAGTTTAAAAGATCACATAATTAAATACTTAAGCATGTAGTGTAATATAGTGGTTTACAAGAAATATATTTTGGTCATCTGAATATTTGGTTTTCAACCATGGCTACTGACTCACAGCTCCTAAAACTCTTGGGATTTCCTGTGATAAGGGTGAGAGAGGTGTGTTTTGTTCTGTTAATGAAGTGACCTTCAGACCTCACTCAAGGCAAGGGCTGTTTGCCTGAAGGACCAACCACTTGGTGAAAGCCTTCACAACTTTTTGCCTCCCCTTCCTCCCAATACAGGATTATCTGGGGAGGGAAGAGGATCTGGAGATTAGATCAGCAAATGACAATGATTTAGTCAGTCATGACTATGTCATGAAGCCTCCACAGAAAAGCTGAAAGGACTGGGTTCAGAAAGCTTTTAGTTTGTGAAATGTATGAAAAGGCAGGAAGAGTGGCAGTCTTACAGAAGGTAATAGAAGCTCTGTGCCCATTCTCCATACCTTGCCCTGTGCACTTCTTTATCTATCTATTGATTTAAATCTTCTATTATATCTTTTAATAAGCTGGCAAACATAAAGTAAGTATTTTTCTGAGTTTTGTGAGTCCCTGTAGCAAATTAAAAGAACGTAAGAAGTAGGCCACTGGGACCTCCAACCTGTAGTTGCTCAGTCACAAGCACAGGTAATAACCTGGGGCCTACAGTGAGACTGGCATCTGAGGTGGGGTTGGAGATAGTCTTGGAGGACTGATCCATTAACTGATGAAATCTTACACTATGTTCAGGTAGATAGTGTCAGAATTTAGTTGAATTCTTGGAGATCCTGCTGTTGTCTGAAAATTATTTGGCATTGTTGGTATGATGTCCTAAAACCCAAAAAGATATAGCTACCTCAAAATAAGAATACGGTTGACAGCTTATATATAATAAGTGAGTATTTCAGGGATTTAAAATATACCCAATAAATAATGTAAGGAAATAAGGAAAGATTTTGAAATAAAAACAAGAATAAGAACCTAGTGGTACTAATAGATTAAATATATGTAATCTAGTTGAATTAAGAATACAATGGATAGAATACATAATGGATTCAATAGAGATAAGAAGTCACTTAAGGATATAGTCATCTGGATACCAGCAAAGCATTAAAATTATCAATATAAAAGAGGTGTAAGATGTAGGTGATGTGTGTGGAACAAAAGCTAGAGAAGAAATTAGATTTCCTTACTACTCATAGCCTGTTGACAAGTCCTTGAAGCTCCTCTGGGGACTCAGCTGCTTCCATGTGGACACATCCACTCAGGGCAAAAAGCATTCTTAGTCCACCCCCCAGGATACTGAAAATCTACTTTCACATGTAAAAATTACTTTGGAAACTTCTTTATCTCTACTCCCCACCCCTGCCCTCAAGATATACATTGGCAATCATCTCCCAAGCATATACCCACTGATACACATCAGAAGAGTCTCTTCCCTGAGTTTTTACTAAATAGTAATAAATGACCTTTCCCTAACAATAGCTAGCCCCCTCAAGGTCCTGGAAACCTTGTTTATAAAATACCTTGGAGGCTTGTGCTATCCCTAACCTCCTCCCAAATTGAAAGTATATAATCAGCCACTCTTCATGACCCTCTCTCTCTACTCCAAATAAATAAATAAATATTTTTAAATAAAATAAAATAAATGACTTTTTTTAAATGAAAGAAGAAAAAGGAAAGAAATATTTGAATATTAATGTACATCTATTTCTCAAGCATAAAATAGTCAAGACACTGGATTAAAACTTACATACAAGAAAAGAAAGAAAATATTCATAACTAGAGTTGACTCTATGAATCCCAAACTAGGGCATACATACCAAAGACACACAAAAAAAATCACAAGTGTTAGAGAGAAAAAAAATAATTCATTAATAAAGAAACAAGAATCAGACTGACAGAATTTTTTTAAATAACATCAGATATAAAAAAGAATGAAGTAATAGCTTTATTATCTTGAAAAAAAAATCACAAATGGAAACATTTAGATCCTTATAAAATGTCATTGGCATAGGAAGGCATAATAAAAAAAATATTTTCAGGAATACAGATCACAGATAATTTGCCTTAATTTGTGTAGGCAGCACTTAAATACTAATATTATTTTAACAGTTAAAATATACTCTATGATCTTTGAGGTTGGGGAAAAGAGGACGACCAAGTCATCTTGAAATAATTCAGTTTTATGAAAAAAGTAAAAAGATCAAAAAAAAAGACTTGTAGAAAAGAGAGATAAAACATATGCATAATAAAAATAAATAAATAAATAAACAGCTGGAGTGCCTGGGTGACTTAGTCGGTTCAAGTGTCTGCCTTCAGCTCAGGTGATGATCCCAGGGTCCTGGTATTGAGCCCTGCATCAGGCTCCCTGCTCAGTGGAGAGTCTGCTTCTCCCTCCCATTGAGAAAAAAAATTTGACTTATTTATTTGAGAGAGATAATCTTTAAATTTTACTTATTTATTTGAGAGAGAGTGAGAAAAGAAAAACATGCACACAGCAGAGGGAATAACAGAGGGAGAGGGAGAAGCACTCCACTGAGCAGGGAACCCCCTGCGGGGCTCTATCCCAGGACCCGGGTATTATGACCTGAGCTATAGGTAGACACTTAACTCAGGTACCCCAATAAATACAATCTTTTAAAAAAAATAAATAATAATAAAAATAAATAATATTTCAGATAGTATGATTTTTTTAATGTGAGACTTGGTATAAAAACAGGATGACATACTTGTCTAATTATAGCAAAGACTTTGATAAGTTTAGATGCAGTAGTACATAAAGAATTTAACTTCTTTCATTAACTGATAATTTAATTAGATTAAATTAAGAGACATCAAAATTTAGAGAATCTAATAGTCCTGATCTATTAATAAATGTAGCCATCCTGACCCCAAAACAAGAGTCTTCAGTAAGTATATAAGCATAAGTTGAACATTTACACAAACAGGCCATTATTTAGGCCAGAAGTATATGCCAATAAATTCCTAGAGTTAAATATCAGGCTATATTTTCCAAGAATAAGGCAATAAAATTAGAAAACAATGACCAAAATATTAAATTCATATAATTGGAAGTTAACTTCATACCTAAAAAGAAATAATACAGCTAATTCAGAAATTTTTAGAATTACAGTACTTTGGTAATATCAACTCTCAAAATGAGTAACGGACAGGTGGGGCTAGCAAGAGACTCGTGGGAGGATTAAATCATGGGCCCCTGTATCTCAGGTGCAGTAGAAGCAGTGGATTTGGAATTTCAGTTTTTCCACAACGTTCCACCACAAGCTGGTTAGAACTGTGCAAAAGCAGGAAGGGAAGCCCCAGTAAAGTGGACTGGGGATGCCAGAAGGGGAGGCTGGAAGGGGGCGCCTGCTGCTCAGTGCCCATTACAGACCCCACATTGCAATCCCCCACAGGAGAGACTCACCAATTTTAGGCCCCACAGGGGAAGCTGGAGGTTCATCTCCTGACTTTTTGTAGGAGCTTTGCAGCTCAGCTGGTGAGAATTCTCCATCACCCTGCCTTTCTCCAAGGGACTTTCCTTCAAGCACCCTTCCCAACTTCTTCCTCCTCCATGAAATAATGTTCCTCTCCTTTGTTTCTTGCACTTGCCTGTGATGGGACCTTAGCTTGCTCAGCCCAGAATGCCATTCTCTGCTCTTCCCAATTAAACCCATGCTGCTGGTCAAATAACTGGCAGATTAAGTTTAAGGCCAATCGAACTAATAAATTCAAGAACTTGCAAGGAACAAAATCAATATGCACAAATTAGTGGCACTCCTAGGTGCTCGGAAGGACCCATCAGAAAGAGACTGCTGAGAACGATCTCATTTACACCTGCATCCAAGATAGCAAGATACCCAGGAGGCCCCTGAACCAAGAAAGTGACAGCCCTGCAACAATGACGACAGACAGGGAGGGGTACACACGGAGATGGGGAGGCACTGTGCTCAGGGAAGAACCCACACTGGGAAAATACCTACTCTCCCCAAAACCTGCTACAGAGTCCTCACTTTGGCTCCCGAATTTCCGGACTCGGCGCAAGCCTGGAGTGGGTGTGGACACGGGAAGGATCCCGCAGGGCTGAGGTGGGGAGAGCACGAGCACCAAAGCAGGGGGACGCTCCCTGACTGCAGACCATCTGAGGAGCCCAAGGAACCGAATCCGCGAGCACACAAACACAGACAAGGACCAAGGATCACCCGAGCCCAGAAAGGGGGGACCCCACAGCCCCGTGCACAGCACAGCAGGAGGCCACGTCTCCTCACACAAAACGACGGAAGCCCCAGTGTCTACACAGGGCGCCCTTTCTCTGTGGGGTCCTGAGACCACGAACCCCTTGACAGTCCACTAAGGGACTTCTCCTCACCTCCTCCAGGGTCTGGTCCTTAGGAGGTTGGACTGCTGCCAGTGTGGGCGCGTTCTCCACAACGGGTCCGGTCAGTGTGGATGCAGAGCCACACCCTCCTCAGCTTGTCCTGTCAGGGTGGGAGGCGCCCCACATTCTCCAGAAGTCTCCACAGTGGGTCGTGAAAAGGCAGGGCTCAGGTCACAGCTGTGGCTGTGCAGCCTGGGCTCAGGGCGGGTGCTGGGGTCTGGCGCCCTCTGCAGGCGGTGGAAGGCAGAGCAGGACTGTGGGAGCTCACCCTTCAGTGGAAGGTCCTGCTCCCTCCCCGGGTCCAGCTGATGCCATTTCATTCCGGAAATTCAAGCTGCATGGAGCCCAATACCCCCCAACGTCCCCCCAAATAGCTAAGGAACAATGAATTGGAAACAATGTGGAATTACAACAGTCCTTGACCCAAACAGTGTCACTGAACATGGCCCTGATGCAGACCCACACTCTGACCTCAACTTGGTCTCAAGCCTGGACCCTACCCTAATCCAAGACCCTAACCCTAGCCCCCAACCCAAACAATGTTCACAAGAATCAAAAGGTAGAAACTGCAAATATCCATCAATGGCAAGTGCATAAGCAAAGTGTGGTGAAGGGTTTGAATTTGGGTTCAGGTTCAGGTTTTAGTCAGAGTTCTAATCAGGCTTTGGGTTTAGTGTTAGGGTGAGGGTTTAGAGTGAAGGACAAGGGAACAGAGTTATAGTTTAGGGCTTTAAGTTTATGATTTAGGCTTTAAGACTCAGGGCTTATGGGATAAAGTTCAAGGTCAAATTTGGGGTTTGACTTCATGCTGAGATTTGGGTTCAGGTTTCATGACTTGGAGGTCTGGTTTAGGGTTTGGGTTCTTGGTTCAGGGCTTGGATCCAGGGCTCAGGTACAGGCTTTGGGTTCCATTCCAGGTTTGGGATTCAGGGTTCTAGTTTGGGCTTTAAGGTCAGCTTAGGTTTCAGTGTTGGTAGGGTTTAAGGTTAGGTTTAGGGATGACACATTTTCTTCAGTTGTCATCATGGACAAAATAATTCTATCTGAAGTTTCTAAGTCAGAAATGTATTTCATCTGGGGGCGCCTGGGTGGCTCCGTGTGTTAAGCCTCTGCCTTGGGCTCAGGTCATGATCTCAGGGTCCTGGGATCGAGCCCTTCATCAGGCTCTCTGCTTGGCGGGGAGCCTGCTTCCCCATCTTTCTCTCTGCCTGCCTCTCTGCCTACTTGTGATCTCTGTCTGTCAAATAAATAGAATTAGTAAAAGCTATTATATGATCTTTTACAAACCATTTCCTATCTTTGCATTCTCATGTGCCAAGACAGACAAGGATTATTTAAAACCCTGAAGAGAGTGCTCTTGCTTTTAAATTGCCTGTAACCTTCGTGTAATGGATTTATGATTGATGATAGATTTAGTTAAAATATAACTATTTAAAATATTTACTCTCAGTAAACGATTTCAACCTATGCTCATTTAAGTAACTTTGTGCATAATCCCTTTTCTATTAAACCATAGTGCAAGGACCAATGCCGCGTTTCCGAGAGAACCCCAAGCTATTTTTCTAGAATGGCCATATGCATATATATCAGGCGTCCTGTTTTCACTCCCTTTGTGGAGCACCTACCCTGGAGGTCATGTAATAACCAATGACCAAAAAAACAAACCAAAAACCCAAACATCCAGGTTGAAGTGCCATCCCTGCCTGGAGTGGAGGAGACTGCTCAGACAGATCCCAGGCAGGCATCTCAGCCCAGGCCTGTGCTGGGGAAGCTGGTTCCTGGCTTTGGGCGCAATCTGGAAGCCAGCAAACTGACGCAAGAGTGCAGCTGGCCTTTAGGACTGATGATCTTTTCGCAGCCAGGCTGCCCGTGGACACCCGCTCAGAAAGCCAGGCTATGAGTCTGCCCAGCGCAGGCGCTGGCAATGGGGCAGCATGCTAGGGCATAGCCCTGCACCCCAGCCAGGGTTCAGGCCCCTGGAGTGAGGGGGCAGGGCCGGCGCAGAGAAGGGTCTTTGCTAATTTCCAAAGCTGGAAGTGAGCTCTCAGAGGACTCAGGAGGGAGGGGGGCGGGGGCGGGGCGGGGGGGGCCAGGAGAAGGGGCTTTGCTAATTGCCCAGGCGGGAAGGAGGGGCACACAGCTCCAGGGTGCTGTGCTGCAGCCCATTCGGGACTGCAGGACCCACCATACTCGCTGCCCCTGCGCTCCCACGCTCCAGCTTAGCCCCAGAGGCCACGGTGTCCCGTTCTCATTCCTGCTGCCTGCTGCCCCTCCCTGCCCCATGGCTTCTCTGGAGGACCCTCTGCTCACAGGTAAAGTGACACCTCGACGCGCCCTCACCTGAAGCAGAAAACGCAGAACAGGAGCGGGGGGGAGGGGGGGGGAGGGTGAGTGGACGGGGCCCAGGCTTCCAGCAACCCCAGGGCACCAGGACCACCCAGGATGCCGCGCCACACCCCCTACGCAGGGGGTCGTGCCAGGAAAGCGCCACAGGAGGTACCCCCCCCCCTGCCAGCGGGCAGGCTAGCCCTCATAGTTCGGCACCCCCACCTGCATGTCAGAGCCTCCTGCCATTCCCAGGGCACCCAGAACCCAGAGAGTGAGGCCTTGGGTGCTTTCTAGTGACAGATTCAAGGCAATTCTTCGACTTTGGGACTTCAGAGTTAACATAGTTTTCATTTGTGATTATTATTATTGTGTGGGGGCCGTCGCTTTTCTTTTGACCTATGCTTGATTTCACTCCCGGTTCTGAAGAAGCCCCTAAATCCTAACCCTGTTGAGGACTCCGAAAGCTCTCAGAGCAGCAGTGCTGGGGGACAGTGTGGACACATGGTTTGGTTTCTCCTCTGGCCTGCTTCTGTGGCAGCCCCGCTCTGTCCTCCTCAGACTTCAGAGCAATATCTGAACAAGTGGAGAAGCGACCAGGGGGTCAGGAAGGTGGCCACCGAAGAGTGACTTCTCTGGAGGTTGGCTGAGCAAGCAAGTGAGCATGTTAGTCCAGCTCTGCCTGCATTCAGTATGGAGCTGAACAGGGGCCAGGGAAGGGGAGGAGGAGCAGAGAGCAGGGACAAAGGGACCAAAGAGGAGATTCAGATGAAGGGAAGTAATGGGGAGGAAAGAGAAGAAACTCTAGAAGACAGGTATGTAGAAAAGAAAAGGGATGAAGTGGGCATTGGGAAAGGGCACCACCAGGGAAGGAGAGAGGGGAAGAAAAGAGGGAGGAAAGAGGAAAGGGGAAAGGGAGAAGGGAGGAGTCAGCATGCCAGGGCTCCCCCTGCATCTGAAGAAGAGGTGGCTGGTCCAGCTTGTCAAACAGGGTGCTCACTCTTTGGCCCCAGTTTCTGCTCCCAGTGCTACTGGGCTTTGCAAGGAAGGCAGGCTGTCCCTTGGGACCTACTGGAGACCACTGGAGCCCACAGGAGGGTGGGAGAAATAAGATGCCACCGGGTCCTGTCCTGAGCTTCTCCCAGCCACCAGCCTCACCACATGGTGCAAGAGGGACCCCAGAACAAAGGACGGACACAGGCCAGCATGTCTGCTGGTGGCCCTGGGCACTTAGCTCATCGCAGTGAACCACACCGCCTCCTCAACCCACGCTTTTAAAGCCTCCTTTTTCTGGCTTTCATGTCTGTAGGAACATGAGCCAGATCTAACTCCTCTCCGACAGACAATTCTGACTCACCCCGTGTCAGATTTTTATGAGTGGCTGTGATAGAGTAAGATAGCAATGCTCCAACAAACGGACTGTTTCCTCCCACTTGACCTCAACAGTCTTATACATTTTCTTAGCGAAAACATCTTGTCTCCTTCCATTAAGCTCATAACGTGGTCTAATAGTATACATGCGCCTTCCTTAGATGCGAAGCGATACAGAGGTCCTTTTTTTTTTTTTTTTAATTTTACAAGGTAAAGTCAGTGAACACATCCAACTTGACGAATACGTCTCTAAAATGTCAATCCAGGCAAAGCTTTTTCTGCCTACAGTTTCGAGCCTACGTGGTGACATTTTTAAAATGCTTTCAGTCCCTCAGTGAGGCTCTTAGAAGCTAGCCAGGGCTTACTACGTGCCAGGCACTGTGTCAGGTGTTGGAGCTAAAGGGAAGGAGAGCTTGGAGGCTGGCTGGGGAGGGACATCCATGACACAAGCACAGCTAGAAACGGAGGCCAGTGCTAGAAAAGAGAGAGCAGGCTGCATGGAGAGTGTGTACCATGGGGCTTGTGAGCTCACGAATAAGTGGGAGTAACTGGAGTGGGGAGATGGGGGAGAGAAGAGGGTCTTCCCATCAATGGGAATCACCTGTGCTTGGAGGCAGGTGCCATGAGAGGTCTCCACAGGAAGAAGGAGGCAGTGTGGTTGAAGGGCAGAGAGATGGGGCAGAACAGGCATCAGTCAGTTGGAGGGGTATGAATAGACTGATGGGAGGATTATGGGTGCCTTTGGAGGACTGAGAATTTGTTAGAAGATCAGTGCAGATTTCTATGGAGACAAATGCCAGGAACTGATAGGTCTTTGAAAGGTCACTCTGGCTGCCTTTTGGCAAAGGGGTTGGTAAAAGGCACTTGCAGGTGTGAACACACCAGGTGGGAGGTGAGTGCAGGAAATCGGGTGAGGGAGCATGGGAACTTGGTCCCGGGGTATATAAGGGAGAATAGCCTTTAAGGAGTTCCACAAATTGGCACCAGCTGTGGCTTCATTACAGAGCTGGAAGGGGGAGGTGGGTGTGTCCTGGAGGTTACAGAAATTACATGAGAAAGGGAAGTCTTTTTAGATCTCTTTTTCAACTAGAGGAACTCTCACCTTATTGATAGAATTCCAGAGTGGGAACCAATGATATGAGGACATCTTTGAAATGTCTGAATATGTTCTTCGACATCTTTGCAAGTGACGAGGAGACCTTGACCTTAGGAGGCCTTGGCCCTCTTTGTAGCCAGAAAGATTTCACCTACAGATTTGGGTTCTCCCTTTTAAAGTCAAGGAGTCAGTCCTTCCAAAGGACACCTCCTATCATTTTACCCTTTCATCATACCTCACGTGCTGGCATCTCCAAGACCCTCTGTTCCAGGTTGAGAGTATCCACTTTGGCCGGGCTGGTCTTGCCAAGAACACCACCACAGGAAATCTAGAGCCTGTAGTGCTATTAATAACATCATCTAAGACTGTGTTTGCTGCCCTCTTGGCCTCTTCCCACCATGACTCACTGAAGCTTTTAACACATTGTATCCATTAAGCTATAGTTCCCAAAGCTCATCTTCTCTAGTGCCATTAATTTTTAGGGGACCAGGCAAACCTTAAACTTGTCCCCCCCTAATTGGATCCCTGTTCCCCCACAATCTATTTGAAAGCCTTTCACCATGATTCTTGAATGAGATCTGAGACCACTGCTGGTACCTAACACTTCTTGGCACCTTGTCTGTTAGGTTCTTGGAAGAGGAGATGGCTATGGAGGTGAGTGGGAATGGGAGTGGGAGGATTTCTCCCTTCACTTCCCTTTTTGTGTTTTCTTTTTTTTTTTTAATTTTTTATTTTATTTTATTTATTTGACAGAGAGACATTACAAGTAGGCAGAGAGAGAGAGAGGAGGAAGCAGGCTCCCTGCTGAGCAGAGAGCCCGATGCGGGACTCGATCCCAGGACCCTGAGATCATGACCTGAGCCGAAGGCAGCGGCTTAACCCACTGAGCCACCCAGGCGCCCCCTTTTTGTGTTTTCAAATAATGGGTTTTGAGGGGGCGGGAAAGTTTAACCAGACCATTTATTTTCCATCTCCCATCGATAAAATGTTTACCACTCCACACTGGAAGAATTTATATCTTTCCTTTGAATCTCCAGGAAAATCTCCCAAACCCAGACCACCACCATGTGGATTCAGCCATCTTCTGATTCACCTCCAGATTGTCTCCTCCTAAATGCTCAAGCCACTGGTTAAGGGCGAAATGTTCAATGCCCAAGCAATTAAGTGGGGAACACGTTTATCTAAGCAATTGCATGCAGCTCTCTATCTGCATACAGGGGGTCTCTCCCAAGCATTTCCAACCTCAGCAAAAGAAGACAAAGCCCCAGCAGTCTGGGGTATATATCATTCATTCATTCCTGTGTTCAACACTCATGGCGGATCCCCAGCAAGACAGTGGGAGAGCAAGGACTGGAGAAATCCTGGAAGCTGAAGTCTGAGGAGGATTTCAAATTCAAGTCAGAGATGAAAGAAACATCTGGACTTGGTCCTCAGGTACATGCAGTATTCTGAACTGAGGCTAGAACCAGAGACCATTCTAATGAAAGGCCTCTACAGGTGGGCTCCAACTCAGTTTCGTGTATATTCATTCATGAAATAGCTCTTTGGGTCAACATGCAGAAGAAAACCATTTCAGAAAACTGACAATGAGGAGAGTAAAGGGAAGCCAGAAGGCTTGTGAATGGGGAGAGAGGAGGACCCAGGGCAGGAAACCAAGAATCCCTCCCTGCCCTCCTTGCTGCCAGGGAGGTCTGAGGGACTAGTTTCCACCTGGGATCCCAAGTCCAGAACAAAAGCAGCGGGGCCACGGCGGGGGAGGGAAGGGGGTCCTCAGCACGGGCGCATGGGGCTGCGGAAAGATGGGGGCTAGCGTGCCTGCTGGCGGGGGGCACCTCGCAAGGCGCTGTCCCCAGCCCGACCCCATGAGGACCCGGGTTTGGCTCAGCGTCCGGGGTGGTCCCGGTGCCCTGGGGTTCGCGGGAGGCTGGGCCTCCACAACCCCCCTCTTCGCCCCCAGGTCGGGTCCGCGCTTTCTGCTCCAGGTGAGGGCGCGGCGCGGTGTCACTTACCCCTGTGCACAGGGTGGTCCGGAGAAGCCTTGGGGCGGGGAGGGGCAGCAGGCAGCAGGAGCGGGACAGCGGAGCCTCACATGGGAGCGTACGGGCGGCGAGTCCGGTGGGTCCTGCAGTCCCGACTGAGCCGCAGCACAGCACCGCGGCGCTGCCCGCCCCTCCTCCGCCAGCCCCTCCACCTCCTCCCAGACTCTCAGCCACATCCTCTGTGAGCTCACTTCCAGCTTCGGCAATTAGCAAAGCGCCTTCTCCCCGCCGCCCTCCACCCGCCCCCGCCCCCCTCCCTCCTGAGTCCTCCGCGAGCTCCCTTTTCGCTTTGGCAATTAGCAAAGCCCCTTCTCTGCCCCGCCCCCGCCCCCCTCCCTCCTGAGGCCCCGCCCTGGCTGGGGCGCGGGGGAAGCCCCGGGGGCTGCAAGCTTGACCAGCGCTGGCGCTGGGCAGCCTCCTAGCCTGGCTCCTTGAGCGGGTGTCCACCCGCGGCCTGGCTGCAAAAAGATCATCAGTCCTGTTAACCCTGGCTGCACTCTCCCGTCAGTTTGCTGGCTTCCAGATTGCGCCCAAAGCCAGGAACCAGCTTCCCCAACACAGGCCTGGGCTGAGATGCCTGCCCAGGATCTGTTTGAGCAGTCTACTCATCTCCAGGCAGGGATGGCACTTCCACATGGATGTTTGGGTTTTTTTATTGTTTTTTGGTCATTGGTTATTATTACATGACCTCCAGGGTAGGTGCTCCTCAAAGGGAGTGAAAACAGGATGCATGATATACCCCTCACCTCCCATGCTGTCTTTCTCTTAAATAATAAGCACTGCTGAACTATCTTAGATTCTGTACCTTCTCTCCAGCCATGAACCTATCACTGTCTTTAACTCTTGAAAACTTCATTAGACAAATTAATGTGGTGAAGGAAGCAATATGAGAAAGCCTATTAATCTGATGAGCATGGAACTGAACAAACCCTATAGATACTTTCCCTTTGATTTCTAGCCTATCAATACCTACAGTGAGTCACATACACTCAAGATTATTGTTTTTATTGTATACTTCATATATTCATTGATTTTGGACTCGTTATCATTTCGTTGAAGTGTTAAACTATGGTAATAAACAAACTTTTAATTAACTTTTCCTCCTATGATACAAATATAACTTGCACTTGAGCTTTAGCTAATTTTATGTTCTAAAATTGCCAAAACAAAATGATCAAGGTTTCTAGATTATTTACTGTATTTTCTACTATATAATATTGTTCTATCTCTTCTGTATAAAGAAAATGAATGCTTGGGGCTCTTGGGTGGCTCAGTGTGTTAAAGCCTCTGCCTTCTGCTTAGGTCATGATCCCAGAGTCCTGGGATAGAGCCCCACATCAGGCTCTCTGCTCAGCTGGGACCCTGCTTCCCTTCCTTTCTCTCTGCCTGCCTCTCTGTCTACTTGTGATCTCTGTCTGTCAAATAAATAAATAAAATCTTTAAAAAAAGAAAATGAATGCTTGATAACTAAATGAATGCTTTACTGAACAAATTAAATATGGCAATGGCATTTTATTTTATCATGCTTCACATATTAAACTATAATATTATATCACTAGTCTACAAATAATCTACTCGCATAGTCATTTGGAAGCTTTTAGCAAAAGAATTCTTCCTCCTGATTGTAGTATAAAAGCCACAGAAATATACAGAAGACTCCTAGGATAGAAAGTGAAATCCAGTTATCCGTGATGCCTTGAGTAGGACCTGACCTATGTATGTCCTGGGATGCACTAGTAACTGTTACATGTGATAGGATTATATTTAATATATACAGTTTCATTTACTTCACAAAGGACATATAAATTTGAGAATAAAATATTTGATGAATCTATAAAGTCTATATCTATTTGTAACTAATGTGGTAGAATTAAGATGTTAATTTGAAAAAAATTTCATTGAACACATACACATATTCAATTGTTTTTATATATATAAACAGCATTATTTATTTATGTAAATAAATGCATTGTCTGTAAAATCCATTTACTTATCAATCATAAGGGTAATTTTAAGTACTAAGAATAAGAAATATGTGGAAAGATAAGTGTTCAAGAGTGCAGTTTGTGGTAATTAATACAATATGATAGGCTCATGAAAAAGATATATTACTTGAACTTAAAAGCTTCTATAATTAAGCGATGACCACTTGAAATTTGTAATTAGTCTTGCTGCAGTTTTTCCTTGCACTTATTGCCCTTCCCCAGAAGTTCATTAAGAATTTCTGTGAATGTCCTTATGTTTAATCTCATTCATAGATTCCACTGCTGCTCACAAAACAAAGCCAAAAAGAGAGGTAACTCTATGTGGCACTCCATCCACAAGCAATACATTCATAAATAATTAAAAAGCTCTCTACTTCATTTGTTACCCATTCAGCTGATAATTTAAATGAGTAACTGAGGCCATTTTATCAGCACTTTTAATAGAATGCGACTCAGAAACTTCACAGTGTTATTTAAGAAGAAATGCTCACGTGTTAAGGTTTTTATTTTTTTAAATCAACAAAATAATTTTCAAATATTAAAAGCAAATGTCTCCTTTTCCTCCAAGTTTCCTTGCTATGTCAAAGTTACAAATAAATACATTAAAATCGTATTTTGAGTAGTAGATAAAAACAAAAGTTTTGAAACTGTGGGTTCAGTGTCTGGGTTAACTTGTATAAATATCTGAACTCAATGTATTTAGACTTTATTAGATTTTTTTTAGACTATTTAAAAATACATGCTGAGATAATGACAACATTATTTTATTCATTTTAATAAATAAATTATTTTATTTAATTATGTTTAGATATTTATTTATTAAATTAATGATTTAATATTTAATAATCTAAATTTGAAATATTTTAAATTCTAAAAATATTTATTTAATTAAATTGATATATTTAATATAAATATTTAATAAATTATTTAATCATTATTATAATTGTGCAATACATTATGTATTGTGTAATAATTGCATTTTAATAAATAAATAAATGTATTATTTACATTATTTTATTTTATTTTATTTACTTGACAAAGAGAGGGAGAACGCAAGCAAAGGGAGCTGCAGGCAGAAGGAGAGGGAGAAGTAGGCTCCCAGCTGAGTAGAAAGTTCAACCTGGGGTTCCATCCCACGACCCTGGGATCACCACCTGAGTCGAAGGCAGATGCTTAAGTGACTGAGCCATCCAGATGCCCAAGGCTTTGTATTCTTCGCTTCTAAATATTGATGCTCCTTCATCTCTGGAGTTAGTAAATTGATGTTGAGAATTCATATCAAAGAATTGATAGTAGCTGTTAAACAGAAACATGTAATTTAGGGGAAAAAAAGAACAGAAGGAAGAGAAAGGCCAAAAGTCAAAAGCACATTAATATAAAATTTAATTAGATAAAAAAGCTGATATTCCTGAAGGGGGCTAATAAAAGAGCTGCAAAGAGCTGATAGGATTAGGAAAATTGTCCACTCCTGGTCATTTCATAATTTTAAACTATTCCTTATTAATAAATATACTTAGTTCCAGAAACACAAGCACATAAGAACATTTCCACCAAGTTTCCTCTAACAGCATTTACAAATTAGACGTTCAAACAATGCAGTTCATTACATGTTGCATCTGTATCTTAAAGTTTAAACACATTCTGTGACACATTTTCCAACAATTAAAATTAAAAAATATATATATACATATATATCTATGTATATATATATATACCTTATCCCTAAATGGAAAAAATATATATAGAGAGAGAGAAACCTTATCCCTAAATGAAACCTTTCTTTGTTTATTAGATTAAATAGGTAAATTAGCAACAACAACAACAACAAACAGCTAATATTATAGAGGTAGGAACAATTTACCTTTTCATTCATTGCTATTTTCTAAAAATTCCTATTTTATTTTTTTCTCAAGTCTGTCATAATAATTTTCTAAATCTCCTGCCTTATTCAATTTTTTTCTTTTAGTGGAAATCTCTATTTCATATTTATTTTCTCTTCCTCCACTCTTTGCTCTAATAATTCAATGTATTATTAGATTTTCTGTTTTTCTCTTTATCCAAATATATCTTTTCTTTCTTTCTTTCTTTTATAAATAATTTGATTTGCTGGCATTTTACATCAGTACATGCTTTCTTATGGATGTTAGAAATGTCTGTGGAACTACTAGAAGAATAAACTTTTTTACCTTTAAGAAGTTTACAGTCTAGAGTGCCTGGGTGGCTCAGTTGGTTAAGTGTCTTCCTTCAGCTTAGGTCATGATGCCAGGGTACTAGGATCCAGTCCTGCATCAGCTGCCTGCTCAGCAAGGAGTCTGGTTCTTCCTCTCCCTCTGCCCCTCCCTCTCTCTCTCTAATAAATAAATAAAATCTTTAAAAAAAAGACTTACTGAAATCTGAGACTGAATTACTAAATTCAGTCTTAATAGAAGACAGCTAAACAAAGCAATGATCACAACTGGAAAATTTAGCGAGATCATGGTTTAACATTTTTGGTTGACACAGGACCTCTTTCAGTAACAACTTTCCCTAAATATCAATTTCTTTTTAAGGCAAAAAATTTTGACAAGAAATCCAGATCCTTCTGATCATTTTCATATCAATTTAAGGTGACATCCTCAGAGTATATAATCAAATATGTAATTATTCTATCTGTTGCCTTGTATATTGCCTGTATCTTTTTCAGACTCAAAGTTCCATTGAGGTAGAGTTTTTTTTTTTTAAGCAGAGATTTTTAAAGTGTTTGATATATACAAGATGCTTAATAAGTGTTTACAAAGCCTATGTATTACAGAAGCTTTAAACAGGCTTTAAAATAATGTAGGTGATATTAGTGGTCATATCAAACAATTTTTAGGTTTCAGTCATGTAAATAACTACATTTCTCAGAGACAGAGAAACATACAAATGGTCTGGGTCCAGTAGGATAATGCTAGCATGTGTTGTAAATTCTTTTATATGACCTTATTCTTGCAAGAATTGGTTATGTGGCAGAAAAAAAGGTATCACTATCTTATACTTTATTATTTAAAGAGATTTATGGAAGTCTTAATTTCTTACACTACCCCTTTGTTTCAGTGGACCCAATTTCCGTGGTAATGGTGAGAGGAAAGTAGGCAATTTAGGCAGCAGCAAAAATCTCCTACAAGGCACTATAAAATAAGGCTTGTTCTAGATCATGGGTCTGTCCAAAGGGGAATGTTAAGGGGTAGAATGGATGATGGATGCATTGTGGACTTATAACTTTAAGATTAATACTGTTATGCCCCAATAATGGGTCTATGATTAAAGGAGCGAGACTGATGTAAAGCAAAGGTCAAGCAAAGCTTTATTTCATGCCAAGCATCAAGAATCTAACCAAACGTTCGGGGCCACACCTCTTATGAGAGAAGGCAACCCTTTGCTGTTTCACAGTCTAGCTTTTAAGGGCAAAGGCCATGCAGTCAGGCCTGGCCACGCACAGGTGACCAATGAGATTTTAACACACACAGGAAACTCCACAGTGAGGCTAGGTGACCAATTGAGGTTCAATTTACCCTAGTATAGACATTTGACCCAGCCTATTACACCTTGATTAGGATTGGTGCAAAAAAGGTTCCCAAAGGGCGGAGGAGTGGGGCATACTCCTTAGTATCTAGGGAGACAATATGCAAACACCGCCCCCCTCCCGCTGATTGATGTCTCCACCTGGCCTGACCCACTTTTGTATATGGGCTTTGTTACCTGGAGCTGATTTCCAGGACTTGTTTTTAAGTGAATCCCCTGGGAGAAGGGGAACAAGGACAGTTTAAGGGTTAACCTCAATGAAAGCCTCTTGCTAAAATATAAAAATATAAAATAGGTCCTTACATTACAACAACTCAGTAGGGAAAGTCCCAGTGTGGTGATAAAAGAAGTGAGGTAACTTGCATTGCACATTTTTTTTTAAAAAGTGTAAGTTGTATTATTCCGTGCCATGACATCATACTTTATCTTCATCTCTGTCTACTAGTTTAAAACTAGTTAAACAAACTCAACAATTTTTTTAAAAATATTTTATTTATTTATTTAAGAGCAAAAGCCAGAGAGAGAGAGAGAGAGAGCATGAGCAATATGGGGCTCGATGCCAGGACTCTTGAGATCCTGATCTGAGCCAAAGGCAGACACTTAACTGACTAAGCAAATGAGACTCCCACAAACTCAACAATTTTATAAAATTTTTATTTGTTGGGGTGCCTGGCTGGAACAGTCAGTAAAATATGTAAATCTTGATCGTGGGGTTGTACGTTTGAAATCCACCTTGGGTGTAGAGGTTTTATTTAAAAATAAAATCTTTAAAAATTTTTTTTTCATTTTTTTATTTAAGCCATTGTATGGCAGTGTTGATCACTATATTGTACACCTGAAAGTAATATTAACCTTATTTTAACTAACTACAATTTAAATAAAAACTTTAAAAATAAAATAAAAATAATAATCATAAAAATAAAAAAGAGGAAAAATTATTTGGCAGGCAATTTTCTTAATTGCATTATTATTTATTATTATCATAGTCTGTGTGTGTCGGTGGGAAGTGGCTGGTATTACAGTGAGTTCCATATCTGTGTTACACTGAGGTCCATGTCTGTAGTCAGTCTTTTTTTTCTTTTAGTTTATTTTCAGGGATCCAAAATTCATTGTTTATGCACCACACCCAGTGCTTCATGTAATAAATTCCCTCCTTAATACCCACCACTGGGCTCACCCAACCACCTGCCACCCTCCTCTTCAAGACCCTCAGTTTGTTTCTCAGAGTCCACAGTCTCTCATGGTTTGTCTCTCCCTCCGATTTCCCCCAGCACACTTCTCTCCATCTCCCAGTGTCCTCCACGTTATTCCTTATGTATTGAGTCTTATAAAAACTTTTATTTCTTTCCCTATTCTGCTTTGCATATGCTTACCTTAGATGTTAAAATGTTATAAACCTCTCCTGCCTGGTCCATTTTCTCTCTATTCTCTTATGATTTCTCATGCTCTCCCTGCCAATCCCACATGCCTTACAATATCTGGATATGACTAATTTCTTCCTGAGCTACTTTATTCTACTCTGCCATATGGTTGCCCTTCCCTCTTCTGTACCATAATTCTGTACCATAACTTCTATCCCCTGCATTTGTGCTTTAACAATACCTAATTATTTTCACTACATCTGTATCTTTGAGGTCAATACTCAGTAGTGCAATCGCTGGGTCATAGGCTAGCTCTATTTTACTGGAAAGAAGGGCCATATGCACCCCAGTGTTCATAGCAGCAATGTCCACTATAGCCATTCTGTTGAAAGAGTCAAGATCCCCTACAACAGACAAACGGATAAAGAAGATGTGATCCAAGGATACAATGGAATATCACTCAGCCATCAGAAAGGATGAATACCCAACTTTTGCATCAACATGGATGGGACTGTAGGAGATTATGTTAAGTGAAATAAGTCAAGCAGTGAAAGTCAATCATCATATGGTTTCACTTATTTGTGGAACCTAAGGAATAGCATGGAGGACATTAGGAGAAGGAAAGGAAAAATGAAGTGGGGGTATTGGAGGGGGAAATGAAACATGAAAAACTATGGACTCCAAGAAACAAACTGAGGGTTTTAAAGATGAGAAGGATGTGGGGATGGGTGAGCCTGGTGATGGGTATTAAGGAGGGCACATATTGCATGGGGCACTGGGTGTTTTACACAAACAATGAATCATGGAACACTACTTCAAAAACTAATGATGTATTGTATGGTAACTAACATAACATAATTTAAAAAAAAAAAAGGAGGGGGACAATACCTAACACTCAATCTTTGCTAGTTTCTTGTTTACCTCCTTTTAAGAGTAAGCTCATTAGTGTTTTTTTTTTTGGTTTGTTTTTTTTTTTTTGTCTCAATAAAAGAAGAAAAATAATACACATTATTTTGAAAACTTTTTGAACAGTGTACAAACGTTAGTCAAGTCCACAATGTCTCATCTCTTCTTCCTCCTAACATGGCTAAGTTGAAAAAACCTTTATCTGGGAAAAGATCATTGTCCAGCCACCTTGTGTAAGATTTTGGCTTTAGGTTAGATTATCCTTTCTTTCCTTTTCTGAAAATAAGTTGAAAATATTAATAGCCTCAGTTTTTCTTCCAAAATATGACTGCTTCTTTACCAAGTGCAAAAGCAACCCATTTTGACCATAGTAAACAGCTTGGACCTACTTTTTTTGGCTCACTGTTTTAGTGAGACAAGTGGAGTGAAGATGACACACCATTTCCAAATGTATTAATAATTGGTAGACCATACTTCTAAATTGAAGATTTGTTGCCATTAAACTACGACCAGACTCGCTATAATTACAGAGGTAAATTCTTTATATTTACTATATTTGAAATTACCATATAATACCAAAATAAAATTATGATTATGTGAAGAGTCTGTAATATTAAGAAGATGACTTTGAAATGATTGCTTATCTAAATGAAATTTCCCATTTTATAATCTTGTATAAGCTTCCGTTGTCATTTCCTATTTAAAATCTATTAGAAGGCACTCTTATTTTCCCTTAAGTGGGAAGTCAAATGTGGAACAAATTCATCCCAAAGGAACTGATTCTATGTTCCACTGAAGACAAGGTGGCTTCCATGTGGCATTTTGCCTCTTGCATATTGTTCATCTCCTACAACAAATGGGCTATGCTCTTTAGTAAACTAATTCAACTCAATTAGAGACATTGTCTTCAAGGGATAACATCATAGAGACTAGAATCAGAATCATACTTTTGGGAAAATTGGGCCCAGGATTTGTGTTTTGTTTTGTTTTGTTTTGTTTTAAGATTTTATTAATTTATTTGACAGACAGAGACCACAAGTAAGCAAATAGCGGGGGGGGGGGGAGCAGGCTCCCTGCTGAACAGAGAGCCTGATGCAGAGCTCAATCCCAGGGCTCTGAGATCATGGCCTGAGCCGAAGGCAGAGGCTTAACCCACTGAGCTACACAGGTGCCCCTGGGCCCAGGTTTTGATGGCTTCTTTCCTCAATCTTATAAAACCTATTTGAACTCTACTGGATGCCAGAACTGCTTAAAAATATTTGGTCCCTTGTAATTTTAACCTTCCAGTATTCAATGCACCTGATCCATGTAATATCCTATAGTATTTTTGTCAAATGAAGACTCTCAAAGTGTGTTTCTTGGGAGACACTTTTCAATTGGTAGCTTACATTTCTGCATTTATTATTTGTTCTAGGCCATCCTTTGAAGATGGTTGTATTGAATAGACTTGGAAGACAGAAATAGTATCTTTTTTTTTAACTTAACCTGTTGTGTTTGCAAATATTATCTGCCTCTGTTTTGATTCTTCTTGTGGGAACTGAGGCTCAGAACTGATATATAACTCCCATCCCTACACACACACAAACACACACACACACACACAAACACACACACACACACACACACACACACACAAATAATGTTAATATTCTGGCTACCTCTATTGCTGTGAATAATAAACTATATTATTTCTGAAACATGAGTCTGCGTCTTCTATCAACACCCAAGAAACTACGGCAGACTCATACACCAGCTTTCAAATAAGGGAAAATAATCTCAGATGCTTTATATTTTTTGATAGTGTTACCTACTTCTGAACATATGACTGAGCACATATAAAGCTGGAGCCATGACCATTTAGAGCTTCTTCTGTGGAAGAACTATGCATTCACTAGTAAACAATAGTAGTTTCATCTTTTTTTTTTTTCCTCCTGGACACCATTTCCTCTCTCAAACTGTTGCTCAAATTGGATGGAGTCTAAGGTCCTTTGAGGAAATTTTTGTTTAATGATTCAAAATAAAATAGGAAGAGTCTAAAGTGCTAAAAATACTTCTAGATAAAAGGTATAAGATCATGCCAGAAAGGATAGTAATTTTATCTAACAACTGCCTGTTCACCCCTTTTTTGTTCATTAACTAATCTCCAAATTCCTGACTAAATCCCTTTTGTAAGCCAGAATGTGAGCTAAAAACTGGGATTTTAAAAAATGTTCATTTGAAATCCAGTTAGTTAACATATATGGTTGTATTAGATTCATGTGTACAATATAACATATAGCACTCAGTGCTCATCATGACAAGTGCTCTAATTAACCCCCATCACTTATTTAATCCATCACTCCTTTCAGATCCCGTCAAGTAACCATCAGTTTGTTCTCCGTAATGAAATGTCTGTTTCTTGCTTTGTTTCTCTTTCTATGTCTTATTATTTCCCCTTTGCTTGTTTGTTTTGTTTCTTTTATTCCATATATGAGTAAAGGTATTTGTCTTTCTCTGACTGACTTATTTCACTTTTAGCATTATACTGTCTAGTTCCAACCATGTTATTGCAAATGGCAAGATTTCAGTCTTTTTTATGGCAGAATAATATTCCATTGTATATACATACCACTTATTCTTTATTTATTCATCAATTGATGGATACTTGGGCGCTTTCCATATCTTAGCTTTATAAATAATGCTGCTATAAACATAGGGGTGCTAGCATCCCTTTGAATAAGTTTTCTTATATTCATTGGGTAAATACACACCAACAGGTTTGTTGGATCAAAAAGGACTTCTATTTTTAAATTTTATGGAAATTCCATACTGTTCTCAAATATGGCTGTATCAGTTTGCATCACCACCAACAGTTCACAATTGTTACTTTTTCTTTTTTTTTTTAAGATTTTATTCATTTGACAGAGAGAGATCACAAGTAGAGAGAGAGAGAGGAGGGAGCAGGCTCCATGCCTGGCAGAGAGCCCGATGTGGGACTTGATCCCAGGACCCTGAGATCATGGCCTGAGCTGAAGGCAGAGGCTTAACCCACTGAGCCACCCAGGCAGCCCCCACAAGTGTTACTTTTTCACATCCTCTCCAACACCTTTTGTTTCTTGTAGTGTTGATTTTAGCCATTCTGACAGGTGTGAGGTGGTATCTCTTTCTAGTTTTGCTTTGCAATTTCCTGATGACACATGATGATGGACATCTTTTCATGTATCTACTGAACATTTGAATGTGTTCTTTGGGGAAACACTTGTTCATGTCTTCTATCCATGTTTTTATTGGATTATTTGTTTTTGGATGTTGACTAAAAACTGGATATTAAGTAACACACAAGACAGGTTTCCTTGAGCTTAAATTTTATTTGCATGAGTATCATTAACAGGAAAAAATATGCATATGGGTATGTACAAGTGTGTTTATGTATACATCTATCTATCTATCCTCTATCCCATGTCTTCTAATTGTGGTAAATCCTGTAAGGTGGGGAATGGGATAGTCTGAAGAAATATGCTTCTGGATATGCTGGGTAAGCAAATTTAATTGCACTCAGATGCATTGGATATAAGTGAATCACTCAAATGAGTTATTTAATATTATATAGAAACAAATTAAAAGTTTATGTAGTTGAAAATAATAGGTAGTTAAAATAATTTTTTTGTTTGTTGTTTTTGTGTCTTTTTTTGTTTATATATACTATGGTGTGAATGTTTATGTCTCCCAAAATCATATTATGAAATCTAACTCTGTAAGTGCTAGTATTAAAACATAGGGGCCTTTGGGAGGTGATTAGGTCATAAGTGGGATTACAGTCCTTTTAAAGGAGACCCCAGAGAGTTCTCTTGCTTCATTCATCATGTACGTTTACAGTGAGAAGATAGCCATCTATGAGGAAGTGGGCTCTCCCTGGATCTGCCCATTCCTTAATCTTGAACTTCTCCGTTCTAGAACTGTGAGAAATAAATTCCTGTTCTTTATAAGCTATTAAGTCTATATCATGTCCGTTATAGCAGCCTGCATGCAGAAGGACACTATGACCTAAAATGAGAGCAATAAATATAAAGTTTCAGTAAAGTCAGTTGGTACAATGTTTTTTTTTTTTTAATTAGAGAAGACATGCTGCTTCATGTTAAACCTTGATATTGTATATGTTTCTTGAAGGGCCACTTCTTACTCCTTTGTGTGTTTTCCACAAAGTCCAGGATGATGCCTTACATAAAGGTAATATTTTATAAATACTGTTGGAAATATATACTTCTCTAAAATCTTATTTTGCCTACAGATTACTTGGATCCACTTTTCCTTGTGTAGAATATTTGAAATATATTAAGAACAGAATGTCTCTCTAAATAACATTTAGAATCATCATTAGTTTATGACTCCTGACTCATTTGTTTATGCAGTGATACTTACTGCAAGAACACTGAAGTTTGTAATATAATTTTGAATTAATCACCAAGCTAGTTTATTTTAACTTATGAAAAAATAATTTCTCATGTTGGTTTAATTCTGCTCTTATGTTATGGTCATGACATTTTCATTAAAATAAAGTAGAAAATAGAAGTAAATAATAAATGAAAAATAAAAATAAAAAAATAAAAAAATAAAAGCAAATCTCTTGTGAAATGTTAAACTTTTCTTACTTATTTTGTTTTGCTTTTCTTCTACCATGCTGGCAAAGCTGTATATTGCAGATAGGTACAATTTTCTAGGTGCTAGGTTTGTTACTTTTGCTAAAATTTTCAAAATATAAGGAGTTGAATAGTCATGGATTGTTTATTAAACTCCTTATCTACACATATAAAAATAAAACAATGATGGTGACCTGGGTATTTCTAAAATTGTATTCTGTTTTTCCATATTATGGTTTACAATGTAATTAATAAAGATTCTGCATATATTAACATCATCCCATTCTATCTCATCTGTATGTCCATACAGAGCATGTATGATTTCTATTCATTGCTATGTTGTGGTGAAGAGATTGTCTGAAGTAGCCTATATTTATGCAGGTAGATCTTAAGCTACGGTGCTCTTGTTTATTTGCTTGTTCGTGATCAGTATGTTTGAAAGATGGTAACTATTGCATCAGGTGTGACGATTAAAAAATATTATTGGTGCCTGATACACTGTGATAAAATAGGTAAGTCAATTCATAATTTGTTAATTAAATTAGAAAAGAAATTCCTTTGGATTTGTTCTTTATTAAGAGTTTTTTTTTTTTTAACGAATGCCTTGGGATGTTTTTTGTGTAATATATATCACATGCCTCAACCTTTAAATTTGAATGTAGAAAAGAGTTATCAGAATGAGCCTAGAAAATATTGTTATGGGGGCGCCTGGGTGGCTCAGTGGGTTAAGCCGCTGCCTTCGGCTCAGGTCATAATCTCAGAGTCCTGGGATTGAGTCCCATATTGGGCTCTCTGCTCAGCAGGGTGCCTGCTTCTTCCTCTCTCTCTGCCTGCCTCTCTGCCTACTTGTGATCTCTCTCTGTCAAATAAATAAATAAAATTAAAAAAAAAGAAAACATTGTTTTGAAATATTTTTGTTCTGTTGTATTATGTTAACTTAGGAAATAATGGTAGTTATTTTTATTAGCATTTCCTACTTTCCACATGCCCTTACAGATGAGATATCATGTTTTTCCTACTCTTTTTATCGTGGTTGTTATATTCTTCATGATCAATAACAATCAATGAAAATTCCTAACATTAATTTTCTTTGGGAAAGTGATATTTTAGCAGGAATCCATGACCTAAAATTTTAGCTGTTGTTCTTCCAGGAGATGAGACTATCAATGTTCCCGAAATTTCAAGAAATAGAACTTATTAATTGTGTTGGTTGATGTTTATTGTCTCTGAACTTAGAGGTGCATAATTCAATTTAAAATTTATTTTGGGGGCGCCTGGGTGGCTCAGTGGGTTAAAGCCTCTGCCTTTGGCTCAGGTCATGATCCCAGGGTCCTGGGATCAAGCCCCGCATCGGGCTCTCTGCCTAGCAGGGAGCCTGCTTCCTCTTCCCTCTCTCTCTGCCTGCCTCTCTGCCTACTTGTGATCTCTATCTGTCAAATAAAATAAATAAAATCTTAAAAAAAACGGAGTGGACATTATGGGGGTGCTTATCTGAAATTGAGGGACATTATAAAAAAATAAAAAATAAAATTTATTTTGAATTGAAAACAAGATCTTACTGAAGTTTAGGCATCCCACTTTATATCAGGCCTCCAGTACATTCTAATTTATTTATAGAAAATATCATAAACATGAATGACACTTTTCCTATTGCATTTATATGAAACTGCAATGACTCAAAGATGTCAGATTTGAAAAGCACTACCTTTCTATAATTTCTGTTTCTTAGGAGGAATGGATATACCATTTTAGCTCAATTATCCAACAGTATTCAAAACCACCATGAATTTTAAAACATAGTTATTACACCCTAAAAATCAAGTATGAAAATGTATAAACAACCAAGTCTCTATCTGTAAATGAAATACTCCCACACAGACGGGTTTTAAAACTTTCTAACTTAAGGAATTTGATAGCACAGACTCAGGGTAGTAGTTTCAGTGCCTACAGTATACTTTCAGGGAGAGAGTAATGTAAGCTCTGAGTCACTTTCTGCCTAGAGATGACCTAATAGTGGTTCTGGCATTGTTTGTTTGTTTTTGAAAATACGTTCCTGGGCGTCATTCAGAAAATGCAGAGTTTGGCATCTATATAAATTAAGGATGATCTTTTTGAACTTTTGTCTTTCATTACATCAAATTAACATAATTGGACAGAAATTCCACTAAATTAAGCATTGTTAGGAAATGTGTAAATTGGAGCTACTCAAATTAGTTGCTCTTTGAACTATGTGCTGTTGGTTCAGGATTAGATAAGGAGTTTGAAGGCAAACCTAAATCATTGCTTCCTTTTTTGAGAGATTCTCAGCATATTTTCTTAAAATTAGCTGAAATAAACAATGTGTTTAGTCGCAAAGTGATTTGCATTTTTGCACAAACTCCCTATCTCCTTGAGAATTATAACAGATATTTCATGAAACATCATTGATCTTTACTTTGTTACACTGCTGTAAAGTACATTTAGAGTTGCCAGTTAAAGGTGTTATTGTTGAGATGAAATGTCATGCATTTTTCTTCACTTCCATGCAAATGAACACAGTAAATTATTAAGACACAATGAAGAAAAAAAATTGACAATGAGTTCCAGATTTTAAAAATCACTTGCCATTCAATCCAAATTGTGAGTTTGATCAGTTACCGAACACTTTATAATGCACCCCCGGTAATTTTACAGAGATTACTTTTTTCTTACCAATTCTTGATTATTCTGTCTTGCAATGCAGAGAAAGCTAACTAATTTAAAATAAACTTCCGTTAATTTTGATTGTTATAAACTTAAAATTGATTAATTTCCATATACAGAGTTTAAAATGTTCACAATTTACATTAAATATATATTCTGTGTATACCTTGGAAAAATTATACTGAAAATTGAAATTAAAATGATGTTGTATATAGCTGCAAGAAGCCGCCTGTCCCATTTCATCTTACTATATAAGTTGTGTCAGGTAATTTATAAAATCCCTGCTGCATAACAAATCTATTTTTTGTTGGAATGGGTAGTAATGTTTCTTCTTATTTCGAAATAAGAGTTGGTCTATGAGTGCCTCTGCAACTGTATTTTTCCTAAGTGGCTTCATGGTCCTGAACTGAGAAAGCTCAGAGCATTAAACATCAAAGTAATATATTTTGACACAATTAGACATCAAGGAAATGCAATTAAAATGACACTGAGAGGGCGCCTGGGTGGCTCAGTGGGTTAAGCCGCTGCCTTCAGCTCAGGTCATGATCTCAGGATCCTGGGATCGAGTCCCGCATCGGGCTCTCTGCTCAGCAGGGAGCCTGCATCCCCCTCTCTCTCTCTGCCTGCCTCTCCATCTACTTGTGATTTCTCTCTGTCATATAAACAAATAAAATCTTTAAAAAAAAATGACACTGAGATATCACTACACACTTACCAGAATGGCTAAAATAAAATATAATGACAAGCCCAAAAGAAAAAAATATACCATTTGATGATACACAATGGCAAGTTGTACCATAACTTAACCATCTCAGACTAGTGTAGTGTTAAATTTGTTTTTCTAAGCCATGTTTTGGGTCACTTACCACTTTTCAAGGATATAAAGTGCTATCATTTTACTTAAAACTGTGAAATTTGGTCAGATTTAAATTTCATTTTATGTTAAAACATTCTGTAAACTGTGTTAGACTTTGACATTTGTTCCCTCAGTTCAGTGAATAACACTATATCATATTCTGAAAAATACGCTAATTTTTATTTTGAAAAATATCCCTTTTTCCTCTTATGGTAATTATTAATATGAATTAATAGTAGAATTTGATATGGTCCAATATGACCATAAATACTTTATAGTATATTATCAAATTTAATAATGAATATAATGTACTTCTTTGGACAATTTTTAAAGACCAGTCTACTCTTAAAACAAAAAAAATGGAGATGCACTTCTTTAGTTCACACAAATTTCATTTTTATTATATATAACCTCAGATAAATTTCAACAAATCATAATTTATTAAAATCATGTCTACTTAAAAATCTCATAGAAGAGTTAAACCATCAAAAATAAAAATAAACACACACAACACACACACATCACCCATGTATTGGCAAATCACAATTGCTGTAACAATACATTAGGCATTCCACAGTTAAGGGCTATCAAAATTTCCATCAGTGACAAAAAGATTTGTATCCAAATGGACTGATTTTCCAGAATCCAAGAAAAAGTCTCCTAGGATTTATTTAAAGATAAATATTTGAACAAATACTTCTTAAATTTAGGAAATTCAGAACATACGATTAAAGAATATTTGCAGTGCAGACTATATTCAATCCTTCCTTCAAAATGTGCCTTTGAGTACATAATTCTGTTTTCTCGATCTCAATTGAGCTGTCTTCCAAGGAAGTTTTCCAAAATGTGTGTCTCTGTGTGATAAATGTTCTAAGACCTAACATGCTTCATTGTATTTTTACTGTGCTCTCAAATTTAATCAATAATTTGGATTGATGTATAATACCTAGTTTCAAATATCTTTTCCATCTATAAAAACTCCCAGCTGTCTCTTTATATGCTATTACTATTGAGAATTGTGCTGTCAGTATTATTCTTGTACATTTTAGATGATCTGTTCTTCTCTTGGGCATCATTTATGCTCTTCTCTGTTTTTGATATTCTTAAAACTCACCATAATGTATACGAGTGGTTTTTAGTGTGTGTAGTTTTTGTTTTGTTTTGTTTTGTTTCTGATATCTCGTGTTTGGCATCATTTTAAGTCTGGTATCTTTTATCTTTCTTTAATTCTCCAAAATTTATCTCAGTACTTATTTAAATATTTTCTTTATTTTTTTTTCTCTTCTGCTGTATTTGGGCAGAAGTCATTAATTTGTTTGTTTGTTTTTCCCAACTCATTTATTCATTTTACAGCTATATTCATCTTAGTCTCCATTTATTGTATTCTTTATTTCAACAATTTTCACTTAATTTATATTCACAGTATAGTATCTTTCTTTTCCTTGTATATGTATATCATTATTTTATCATATACTTTTAAGCTATTTTTAAAAATATTTTATTTATTTATTTGACAGTGAGAGATCACAAGTAGGCAGAGAGGTGGGCAGAGAGAGAGGAAGAGAAGCAGGCTACCTGCTGAGCAGAAAGCCTGATGTGGGGCTTGATCCCAGGACCCTGAGATCATGACCTGAACGGAAGGCAGCGGCTTAACCCACTGAGCCACCCAGGCGCTCCTTTTAAGCTATTTTTTAAAAGTACAGTCATTCTTTTTTTTTTTAAGATTTTATTTATTTATTTATTTGACAGAGAGAGATCACAAGTAGACAGAGGGCAGGCAGAGAGAAAGAGAGGGAAGCAGACTCCCTGCTGAGCAGAGAGCCTGATGCAGGACTTGATCCCAGGACCCTGAGATTATGACCTGAGCTGAAGGCAGTGGCTTAATCCACTGAGCCACCTAGGCGCCCCTAAGCTATTTTTTTAATTCCTGTTCCCATAACACTTGGATTGGCATATAAAGTTAACCACATCATATTTTTTAGGTAAGTAATTGTACTTTTTATGTGCATAGTTATTTTGGTCCATGAGTTCAGCTCTTCTTAGGATCATCAAATCTCTGTAAAGTCTGGGTATGCTAGGATTTTCTAAGCAACAATAAAATACATTGAAACCTGGTAGCTTAATTATAATAATGTTTTCTTTCTCAATCATTCACAATAGTATTCCATTCTGAGTAGCTTCCTTCTATTTTGCAGCTATAGTGTTTGGAAAAACTTGAATTATGATATTACTGTGATAATGTGAATTAGTCAGGGTTTTTCAGAGAATCGGGAAGAGAAAAAAAGGAAGATATTCTCCAGGGCCAACTCTAGAAGTGACTATTAAAACATCTGTCCAAATTCAATTGAACAAAACTCAGAAATGCCATCTCCAGTGAAATACAAAAAAGATTATATATAGTTCTGGGCACACACATCTCATTTGACCCAATGATGTATATCAATGAAAGACTGAAGGCCAATCACCACTCCATGGGAGAATTTAAAAATAAATTTACTAATGAGGCCAAGAATTCAGAATCACAAATACTTCAGAACTAATAATAACTGCCTTCACTTGATGTTATTCTATAAGATAAATCCTACGGTCAAGTTTCAATTTTAAATTCTTAAATCCTTATGAAGAAGCATCATTTGGAGGGAGCAGTTTTCATAATTTATCATCCATCAGCCTTTTTTAAAAGATTTTATTTATTTATTGGACACAGAGAGAGAGAAAGAGAGCGAGAGAGAGAGATCACAAGTAAGCAGAGAGGCAGGCAAGCAGGGAGGGAAGCAGGCTTCCTTTTGAGCAGTGCCCGATGTGGTGCTGGATCCCAGGACCCAGAGACCATGACTTGAGATGAAGGCAGAGGCTTAACCCACCACCCACGTGATGAGAGAGCCACTCAGGTGCCCCTCATCCATCAGTCTTAATTGATTGGAGGAAAATGTGTGGAGGAATAATGCCTTAGGGAGCTAATCTCTCTAAAGAATTTTCAAGTCTTTACCCCTTCAAGGTTTTGTACAGTTCTGATAGCCTCTAAACATCCAGCGGATTTCTACAGTGACAGGCCTGTTAAAACCTGTCTTCAAACCAGGAATAGAGCTTGAAACATACCAGTCAAGGGCAACTTTGAGTATTTTAAGGCGTTTATCATCATTTCTTTGTTTTTGGTTAATATCTGAAATAGTTCCATATTACACTTGCATAATTTCTCCAGAGCTGACTTTGAAGGAGGCATTCAGTTCCAGCTAGTTCCATATTTTGGCAAGAACTATACTTCTATATTAAAAAAAAAAAAAAACATATTTTAGGGCGCCTGGGTGGCTCAGTGGGTTAAAATCTCTGCCTTCGGCTCAGGTCATGATTCCAGGTTCCTGGGATTGAGTCCCACAGTGGGCTCTCTTCTCAGCTGGGAGCATGCTTCCATTCCTCTCTCTCTGGCTGCCTCTCTGCCTTCCTATGATCTCTGTCAAGTAAATAAATAAAATTTTTAAAAAAACATATTTTATACCAGTTATTCATGTTTATTAACTAAGATATCACAATACAAATAATACAAACAGTTGCTCTTTATTAATACCTTCAACCAAGATCAAAAAATATGTCATATTTTCTCCAAAAATTTTATATCATCTGATAGGTCAGATATATATATAAAATTACATTTAAAGTTTTAAAAATATCAGCAAATATTTTCATTTAAATGCCAATTTGAAAAGAAATCTACTTTTCCAAACACGACTTTTTATCCTATTTATTTTGAATTTTGTCAACAACTGATAAAATGTTTAGCGAGACTATAAATGTTAGATCGAAAAAAATGATTAATAGATGTAGGTTCAAATTATTATGTTCCATTAAAAATGATTTAGTCTTTGATGAACATCTGTTTGGTAATATGTTGTATCCAGATATAGTAAATTAAAGACATATATAAAATTATAGGGAAATGACATCTTCCGTTCCATTATGAGTAGAGCTTTTAAAATGCTATTTGCCACAACCTGTCATCTTGTCATTATGTAGCATTATGTAGCAATTAAAAAATGTATACTCTTCACTTAGAAGTCTTTTGGAAATCTAAAATATGACTTTCTATGGTTTGTGTCTCCATATTGCTTTATTGCCAGTTAAAACAAATCCACATGCTTTGATTCAAAGGTAATAAATTCCTCTTATTTGGAAAAAGGATGTTTATTTTTGTTCTCTCACCCTTAGCAGGTGGTTTCATTTTAGCACACTTCAGAGTTATAATTTCATGCTTATTAAAAACATTTATTTTGATCTACATAGATGAATGAAACTTTTATTTTATTAAATTATTTGCCAAAAAATCTGTGAGTTTTTAAAATGTATTTCATTTGAAGGGTTATTTTAGAGCATTCAAAGAGGATCTAAGAGTGTGGTATTATGCAGTTTTTAAGTAGGTATGAAATGGTTAATTATAGGATTGTTTCTTTAGGCTTATGTATATTGTCCATTATATGCTATAAAATATTTTGAAAGTAAATTTAAGGTATGTTTTATGTAGTTTATTTTTTGGAAAAAATATTGAAATGACTTATGAAATTCAGTATACTCTCAACATTAATTTATTTTGAAATTTACCAGTTGTCTACTGAACTATTATATGGCAGATATTACTTCAGACTACACTGGTAAATGAAATAATTGGCTTTGTAGAACTTTTATTTTAATGGGTGAGACAATTCAAAGCTATAAACCTTAATAAAAATGGCATAGTGCATTCAAAAAGGAAGAGTACAATGGGGAAAAAGAAAAATTCGATCAGGGTGAGAAAAATCAAGGTTGCTAGGCAGGGGATGGGGAGTTAAATCTTTTAATAGAAAGATCAGGGTACTTACAATGAAGCTGACAATTGAACAAATGTATGGAAAGGTGATGAATTTGCGCAGAACTATCAGCAATAAGGTCACTCCAGACAAAGGAATTGGCTATCTTGAAGGCCATAAGGTTGGATCATGCCTGGCATATCTGAGGAATAGCAAGGAGGCCACTGTGAGTGACTGAAGAGTAGCAGGGAAAGAGGTCACAGAGGTTAAATGAGTGGCTAGATCATGTAAAAGCTTAGAAGTCATTGTAAAACTCTGGATTTTATATTTGGAAACTTACTGTGTGATAGAATTTCTGCTAATAACTGAGAGTTCAATTGTCCATAAACTTTCAAGGATTCTTATTCTAGTAAGACAGAATAAAGAGAAAGAGTTCATATTTTCACATGGTGTAACAAATGCTCGGAGATACAAGTGTAGGAAGCTATGGGAGCACAGAAGAAGGCACTAAAATCACACCATATATTTGATGACTGTGACTATATATAAATTTGTATTTTCTAGATTTTTTGTAGTCATGGAATCACACAGTATATACTATTCATGGCCTGGATTTTCTTTTCTCGGCATCATTACTTTGAGAATCTCCAATTGTCTTTGCTCTATTGATGGACATTGATGAACATTTCCACTGTTTTCAATTCTTAAAAATAAAGCTCCTATGAAATTCACATACAAGTCCTTGTATGAACATAGGGATTGTTTCTCTTGGTGAAATGCCTAGAATAAAATGGCTATTTGTGTAACTGCAACATATTTTTCATTTAAAAATTTTTGAATCTATTTTCCAAAGTGGTTGTATCATGATATATGCCAACAACAGTTTAGATTTTTTGTTGCTTCTCAATCTAGCTCAGACCAAGTACAATTAGCCTTTATAATTTTAGCCATTCTAATAGATATGTAAGCATGTCTCATTATGATTTTAATTTGTATTTCTTTAATGTTTAAATGTTGAGAAATTGGCCATGTGCTTATAAGCCATCCATATACTTTTGGTGACATGTCTCTTCCATTATTTCCTTCACATGTAAAATTGGATACTCTGTTTGGTTTTTAGTAAGGTTTTTTATTTTTATTCATTTTATATAATCAGAGTAGATGTCCATTATCAGATATTTAATTTGCAAATCCCTTCTCCATCTTTATGGTTTCTCAATGGAGCTTTGATAGCTGTGTCTTTCAAGAAATATGCTACTTCTTTCCTGGTACACGGAGGTATGACTAGAACATTATCAATGTTGACCTTTGCAAAGAAAATCATGGCTTAAGATATATGTAGTCTGCAGTTGTTGGGAGTGTTCACCATCCTTGCCTCTAACTCATCTCTCACTGCCCACACATTCAGGTATAGGGGAATATTGATTGACAAAATATTAATTGCCAAATAACACTAGTTAGAGAATAAGAAAAATGCAGGCACCTGATTATATAATATTCCTTAAATAAAATATGTTTTTATAAGTGCTATTGGAAGTAAATTCCTCAATACTTTAATCACACAGAATGATGGAATCCTAGATTTTTTTTCCTTGTATTTACTAAGAAAATGATCATGCCTCAAGTATATTAAAATGGAATAGGGAAAATTAAAAATTGCTTTAAGTCGATTTGCGTGTGTTGTGCGTATGTGAGAGAGAAAGTGAGAGAGAAAGAGAAAGAGAGAAAAAGAGAAAGGGAAAGACAGAGAGGTGGCTGCAGTGAATTGATGAGTTGCAGGATAGATTTTAAAGTTTTGTCTTTTGCTTTCTACATTTCCTTTTCCTTAGGTTCAAGAGAACAATCAGTAATATCTCAGATGCCTGCTGGTAACATCAGCAGAAAGAGTTAGAGGTTCCTAGAAAATTAAAGAAGAGATATAGTTTTCCTGACATAAGAAAAGTCATTTTTTGTCCCCAGCTCTTTTCAATGATCTATACCCCACCTGTGTACTTGCCCCAGCACACTTCTTCCAAAAATTCCTGGGAGGTTCTTACAAAGAAATGCAAAAACCTCACTCCTAAGGATTTTGAGGGAACAAGGCAATGGGAAAACTAACAGTCACCACCAGAGCAGGAAATAGCCTAAGCTATTGAGACAATAAATCAGTGGTAAAACTCCTAGTGCTATTTCAAAAGCAATCAAGGCCTTTCATTCCTTGTCCCAGAAAATGAGCCCAAGACCCCATCTAGTTTCTATCTGCTCTTGAAGCCTGCAGAGTTCCTTTCCCTTGTCCAACAGTTACCTCTGCTTTATTCTAACGTTGAAGTTTCTGCCCTCGGTGGAATACAAGCTTCATTCAGGTGAACATGCAATACATATTGCACAAATACATATGTGGATGTGCATGCATCCACAACCTTATGACCAACCATACACGGGATAATAAAACTCTCCCTTCTGAGTATTCATCTTAAATACTAAATAAAAATCTCTCTCCTGTTCAAACAGTCAAGGCTTTGGAACTTATTCCCTGTGAACTCCTTGTATGTTGTAAACAAAGATTCCTTTGTTTGACAACTCCACCTGTTTCTGTGATTCACCAAAGACTGACCTCAGTTAGTTCAGTTACTGTAATGTAATATCAAGCATATCTAGTTAGTTGATCATTTTGTTCAAGTCTTACATATCTTACCAATATGATGACCATTTGTCTATGTAATCTTAAAATAAGGGTGTTGAAATTATTTTCCATTTGTCGTCCAAGGTAGAAGTTATGATTTTTGTTCTTAGTTTTTCCCTATATATCCCCAAATCTGTTGTTACGTATTAAAATTCAAGAATTATTATACTCCCGGGGCGCCTGGGTGGCTCAGTGGGTTAGGCCGCTGCCTTAGGCTCAGGTCATGATCTCAGGGTCCTGGGATCGAGTCCTGCATCGGGCTCTCTGCTCAGCAGGGAGCCTGCTTCCTCCTCTCTCTCTCTCTCTGCCTGCCTCTCTGCCTACTTGTGATCTCTCTCTGTCAAATAAATAAATAAAATCTTTTAAAAAAAAAAAGAATTATTATACTCCCTGATGAATTCATCCTTTTACTCTTCTGTAATTTTGACTTGATCTTTATGTCTAATAATGAAATTTGCTTTAAAATCACTTTTCATTATCTTGATATAACCACCAAAGTTATAGTGTGATTAGAGTTAATATAGCATATTTTTTCTTTTACTTTTTAAAGCACTTCTATATTGAATCCTGACAAAGAAACAAAACAGATTTTTAACTCTGGAAGCATCTTTCTAAATTATCTTTTTTTTTTTTAATGAAGCAGTAGCAATTTTTGTTAAGGGACCTAAACTGAAAGTAGGTTTAGAAATTTATTTATTTTTTTATTTATTTAGTAAAAGATTTTATTTTATTTATTGACAGCAAGAGAGAGAGAGAGAGAGAGAAGAAGCACACAAACAGGGGGAATCATGTGCAAAGGGAGAGGAAGAAGCAAGCTCCTTGGGGTGCAAGTAGTCCCATGCAGGGCTGGATCCCTGTACACTGGAATCATGACCTCAGCCAAAGGCAAACATCTGCTTAAACAACTAAGTCATCCAGGCACCCCTAGAAAATTAAAAAAAAAAAGGCCTTTTAAAACATTTTGTTTCTTTCTTGTTTTTTTTTTTTAAATATTTTATTTATTTGACAGACAGAGAGACAGGAAGAGGAACTATAAGCAGGGCAGAGGGAAAAGGAGAAGCAGGTTTCCCACTGTGCAGAGAGCCTGATGTGGGGCTTCATCCCAGGACCCTGGGATCATGACCTGAAAAGAAGGGACACTTCTTGGAGGAAGCCACCCAGACACCTCTTTTCTTTGTTTTTAATATATGGCAACTGATGCTTCCCAGCCACGAGGAGCATATTACCCATTGATTAAATCTTTGATAACAACCTATTTAAAAAGGTGTGTAAATATATACTTACTCAGATTTATACACTTTGTGTTTTCTTCATAGTTTGGGGCTGGACCCCATGGTCACAACACTGCTTCCAGTCTTTGCCTTCCCATCTTTTGATACCAGGTATTTGGTCAGCAAAGCAAATTAGTATCAAAATTAATAAGCCCTTGGCACCATATCTCTGGAGCAGGGCTTGCTCTTAGCCAAGGCCCAGAGCAGTTGACCTCCCCTCGCTAGTGCTATAGCCCCAAGGACTAGGTCCCTGCCACCAGAACTCAGTCTTACATGTTATGCTAAGCAGACAAAACCAAACCAGGAAAGCTCCAACAGCTTTCACTGGCCTGCCTCATCTCCAACTCTCTCGACGTCTAGGCAGTACCAGATGACAGGGAGGGGTCTTGGTCCAACATATGGGAGGGAAGGAAGTAGCCACGAGCAAGTACCTGCCTCTCTGTTCCTTTCTTTCATGAGCAGGTTGTAAGGAGGAGGAAGAGGAAGGGGAAGAGAGGTGAACTTCAAGGGGTGAAGGCCTCAGGTAGGCAGCTGGCTCCTGCCAGTAGGAAAGGGACAAAGGAGAAGGCAGTGAGTCTTGCAGGGAGGGTGGGGGGTAAGGGTTACAGCTTATGACGGAATCTGGACAGGAGTAATAGGGATACTAGTCATTTGAGTCCACCATTGGCAAGCTGGGCTGGGTGTCAGGGCAGATAGGCCTCCCTGGGCAACGGCACATGAGAGAAGGTGGAATTCTTCTCTGAGGAGCAGGTGAAGCTTTGGGTGTTGGGAAAGCATAGACAGTATTGTTCCAGGGCCAAGGACAGGTCCGGGTACTCCTGGTTGGAGGTCAAGGCCACAGTATGATCCAGGTCTTCTACCAGCAGCTTGAAGGTACCACATGCCAGCCACCCCTCATTATTGTGTATAACTCTCTGGTGCACTTATTGGCTTATCCATCAAATGACTCCTTCAGCAGCTTAAAAACCACCTCCACAGGCACTCCAGGATATGGGAGGCTTCCAGAGTGAAAATTTTGCACAGGATCACCCCCAAAAGACCAGAAGTCACTCTGGTGGATGTAGATCTGGTCAAACATGGCCTTAGGGACCATCCACTTCACAGGCAGTCCACTGTTGGTTCTCATTTTATAGTAACTGATGTGGTGATATCTCTGGCAAGGCTGAAGTCTGAGATCTTCATCATGTTGTCCTTTGTCACCAGCACTTCCCTGGTGGCCAGGTCTTGGTGTATGCACTTCTTGGAGGCAAGGTACTCCATGCCTCAGGCTACCTGGTAGGCAAAGTATACCGGGTGCTTGGAGGAGAGTTGCTCTGCTGCATTGTGGCTGATATTGTAACAGTACTCCAGGTCAGGAGGCCTCTGGGCCTGCAGGTACTCCTGTATGTTGTCTTTGGAGGCATATTCCATGATAGTGTACGAAGGACCATCCTGTGTGCAGGACCCAGCAGGTTGATGGTGTCCTTGTGCTGTCCAATCATCTTCATCATCTCCATTTCTGAGATTAGGTTTGACAGGTCTTTCTCTGCTGCATCTGACTTCAACATCTTCACAGACACTTTAGTCAAATGGTTGGATTTGTCTTTGTCCAGCCCAATGGCCTCCTCCAACACCACTTGCCCAAAGTAGGCCTCTCTTAGGGGTCTGCCTAAACTGCCTACAACCAGCCTGCCTCAAGGCAGTTATGAACTCTAGATTATCCTCAAAAACATTAAACCACAAGCTAAAAATTCTCTTCACTAGGTCTCTGTCGCAGGTCTAATTTTCTTATCTTTCATCATTTATCTTTTTCCTAATTCTTATTTTCAGTATAGTTTATTTGGCTTCCAGGTGTTTCCCCGGGTTTCTGTATGCTGTTTCATAGGGAAGAATTATCCTGTCATAAAATTATTTCTTGAGCATTCATTACATCTCTCAGTTAAAATGGGTTCTTTTATGGTATTGATTCATTTGAGTTTTCTCAAAATGGGAAGAATTTTCAAAATGGTGTTTTCCTCAAGGTTCAGAGTATGTCTTAGCCTCATCTTTACTCTTTTTGAAATTCACTTTTCAAATTCTTGTCCCTCTTTTTATCTTTTTAAATTAAAATGTTTTATTTTTACTATTTTTTTATTTGAGTGTAGTTGATAGTCAGTGTTACATTGGTTTCAGGTTTTCAATATCTCCATACATTATTCTATGATCACTACAAATATTGCCGCCATCTGTCACCATATAACACTATTATAATATCATTGACTATATTCTCTACACTGTGCCATATCTCTTTTTAAAATCTCTGATTTTTATGTTTTCTGTTATTCCAGTTTTCGACCATCATTTTACTTGGTTACTTTAATAAAATATGCCTGATTACACACTCTATGCTGAAAACCATAGCATTTGATTTATAGTAGTCTTCTTCTTCTTCTTCTTCTTCTTCTTCTTCTTCATTAACATATAATGTATTATTAGCCCCAGGGGTACAGGTCTGTGAATCACCAGGTTTACACACTTCACAGCACTCACCACAGCACATACCCTCCCCAATGTTCATAACCCCACCACCCTCTCCCTAACCTCCCCACCCCCCCCCGGCAACTCTCAGTTTGTTTTGTGAGATTAAGAGTCTCTTATGGTTTGTCTCCCTCCCGATCCCATCTTGTTTCATTTACTCTTTTCCTGTTCCCCAAACCCCCCACATTGCACCTCCATTTCCTCATATCAGGGAGATCATATGATAGTGCCTTTCTCTGGTTGACTTATTTTGCTAAGCATAATACCCTCCAGTTCCATCCATGTCAACGCAAATGGCAAGATTTCATTTCTTTTGATGGCTGAATAGTATTCCATTGTGTGTGTATATATATATATATATATATATATATATATATATATATATTTCATTTGTTGATGGACATCTAGGTTCTTTCCATAGTTTGGCTATTGTGGATATTAATGCTATAAACATTTGGTGCACGTGCCCCTTTGGATCATATAGCAGTCTTCTTTACCTCTATCAGAACCCCAGGAAGCTTTATTTATTTATTTACTCACATAAACAGATGATCCAACACAACGTTTTTTGATGTTCCAATGTATTATAATGTCTTACCGCTTAACACTATGCTTACTGCTCTCTTTCACTGTCTGACTAAATCCTCATCATCACTATGCCATTTAATGAGAAAGAACATTTGAACTCAGAGTTCTCTCCATATCAGGGAATGAAGACTCCACCCTTCTGTTTGTGCAGGTAAAATAAATGTTGATGTCTGTCCTGCACATACCCCATCCTGTTCACCAGAATATTCACCATCAAAATATATACACAATGAAAACCATACCTCACCACTTCTATTACCACCCAGCATGCTAAAAACACCATCATATGTTCCTGAATTATTGACTTGATTGATAACCCCACTTCCACACAAACTGCACTCCTTTCTCCCTGCAAATTTATTTTGGTACAGCAATTTAACCTAAAAATCAAGTCAGATGATTTTATTCTGCTGTTGAGGGTCTTTTGGTATCTTCCCCTTTCATATTAAATAAAAACTGAAGGCGTTTTAATGTACTAGAAGGTCATACATCAATACGTTCTTCCTCTCTCCACCACTATGAACTCCTCATTGGCCTCCTTGCTTTTCCTCAAAAGTAACAGACAAGCTGTTCACACAAAGTCTATATACTTACTTGCTCTGCCTAGAGCAATCTTTTCCTTTAATATTTGTATAACACTCTCCTTCACTTCCTGGGTCTTTGTGCAAATAACATCTCATAAATGAGATATAACCACCCAACACAAAATAAAATTAACTTTCATCCCAGCATTCTCCAATGGCTTTTACCTTTCTTGTATTTCTTTGTATCACTTATCACCATCAACCATCAATCATTATTCTATTACTGGTTTATTTTCTTATTTGAGACAGAGAGAGAGAGAATTGGGAGGGTGCGCAGAGGAAGAAGAAAACACCCCACTGCCTAGAAAGCCTGCTGGGGAGTTACATCCCAGGACCCTGAGATCATGACCCAAGCCAAAGGCAGTCACTCAATGGACTGAGCCACCCAGGTGCCCCTCTATTATTGGTTTATTTCACTATTATATTTCAAAAGAATGTAAGCTCTTTGTGGTCAGGTATTTTATATGTTTTATTAATTGAAGTATTCTCAGAAAGGTAGCTGGCAGATTGTAAGGGCTCACTAAACTGTATTTTGTTGTTATTATTGGGCTCCTTTATGGGCTTTACCTCTTACGCTAGAAGTCTATCCTTCAGATGTAAGCGATAAGAATAGAGCCCTGCTGCCTGTTCAAATGTGTAAAAAGCCTGTATTAAGTGGATATTTTAAAAGCTAAATGAATGGCTTAATAGTTGTATATAGGGGGAAAGGGAACATATTTTCCACAGTTTAGAAGTGGAGTTCTTTTATAGAGTTCTTGTACAAGCCTACACTATGGAACGATAATGGGCAGTTGTACATTACAATTATACAAACACTTTGGTAATTTATATCCTTTTTTAGTAATTCTTGACTGGATCATTTAATTCCTTAGGAGCATTATAGCATTTCAACTTTTCATGTTCAATAAACTTATTGGGGTTGCTACCTTTTTTATTCAAATGGAGAAATAGTCATGATTTAATCTAAATAAAGTGTTATTGATTGTGTTGTTTTCTAGGAATGAGTCGCACATGCTAGTTTAAAAGTTTTGTTAAAGTCCCAAGTCTGTCCCTGATAAAAGCCTTTTGTAGATTAGTAACTTGATCAAAACGGAAAAGTTATGTAACACCAATTGTTATACTATCTTTGTTTCCATCTTGCATTGTAATAACACCCATCTTAACTCTATTTAAGACAAATCATTGCCAGATGGATTTCTGGCATTGATTGCAGGATATGAAATCTAGTATAACTAAAAGTTTTTGGTTTTAGTAGCATATAAATCAATTTAGAAAAATATATGTATTTGAATATAAGATAAAGTTTTAAATTATTTGGCAATAGTAAACTAAACTTTTTTTTTGTAAATTTTTATTTTCTAAAATTTCATTGAGCTCTCTTGCAATAAGAAACAAGTTACAAAAAATTAAGGTTTATTTACCCCAATTCAAAATTATTAGGAATATAATCATAGAGGTTGAAGTATTTAAAATATTGAACCCAAAATGTTTTATTAGGTAAATTCATGAATGCTGAGCATTCACTGTTAAAATATACTAATAACATTGATAGACTGGTAGAAGCCTAAAATCAAATATTTATTAAATATTTATATCCATATCTTTTCATAGCTTGGTAATTCATTTCTCTAGCATTAAATAATATTCCATTGTTTGCATGTACTACACTTTCTTTGACCTTTCACTTATGGAAGGATATGTTGGTTGCTTCCAAGCTTTTGTCAGTTATGAATAAAACTACTATAGACATCTTTGTGGGTATAGATTTCATCTTCTTTGGATAAATACCAAGAGCTGCTACTGCTGAATCATCTGGCAAGAATATGTTTAGTTTTGTAAGAAACTGCCAAGTTGTTTTCCATTCTTTATTCTCAATACACATGGAAGAACATTCCTGTTGCTCCACATCCTCACCAACATTTCATGTTCTGTTGTCAGTGCTCTGGATTCTGGGTATGTACTGGTGTCTCTTTTTTGTTTTAATTTGCATTTTCCTGATGACCTTTGATGTGAAGCATCTTTTTATATGCTTATTTGCCATCTGTAATATTTTCTTTTGTGAGGTATCTGCTAAGGTCTTTGGCTCATTTTTAATCAGGTTTTTCCCCCATTGTTGAGTTTTTAGGGGTCTTTGTGTATTTTTGATTAACAGTCCTTTGCCAGATGTGTATTTTGCAAATTTTTTTTCATAGTCTGTGCTTTGCCTTTTCATTCTCTTGGCATTGTGTTTCACAGAGTAGACATTTTTAAATTCAGTGCTTGTGTTTTTTAGCTAAAGTTATTGCGAAAACCAAGGTCATTTAAATTTTCTTCTATATTACCTTCTACATGTTTCATGTTTAGGTTTATAATCCAATCTGAGTTAATTTTTGTGAAGAGTGTAGGATATCTGCCTGGATTTATTTTATTTTATATTTTTAGATTTAGCTTCACCATTGCTACAGAACCATTTGTTTAAAAGATTGTATTTTGCTCTCTTGTATTGCTTTTGCTTTTCTATTATATATAAAATATAATTGATAATATATATTCTGTTGCTTTAATCTAGTCTTTCTGTGGTATTACAATATCATGCTTACAATTATCGTTATGGTAAACTTTTTTTTAAGATTTTATTTATTTATTTGACAGAGAGAGAGATCACAAATGGGCAGAGAGACAGCCAGAAAGAGAGATGAGGAGAAGCAGGCTCCCTGCTGAGCAGAGAACCCAATGCGGGACTCGATCCCTGGCCCCTGGGATCATGACCTGAGCCGGAAGGCAGAGGCTTAACCCACTGAGCCACCCAGGCGCCCAATCGTTATGGTAAACTTTGAAGTCAGTCCTCAGTCTTTGTTCTCCTTCAACACTATGTTGACTATTGTGAGTCTTTGCCTCTCCATATAAACTTTAAAATAAGTTTGTTAATATTAAAAAAAAAGAACTTGCTGGTATGCATTAATTGTATAGATAAACTTGGAAACCAGTGACCTCTTGAGCTTAGCAGGAGATAGACCATGGACATCAGTTGTCACAGTGGTGCCTCTGGCAGAACCTATTGCAAATCCCTAGGCAAAATGACACCTCAAGGATCTGAGAGAATGTCTAAGAAGTACTTGATACATCCCTTGGGTATGGTTTATTGAAGTGTCCACCTGTCTGAAAGCTGGGGAATCTAGATAAGGGAGGGAAAATTAGTTATGATAAAACATATCAACAAACATCAATAAATTTTGTAAAACTAATTGTCATGGCTCATATACAATATGACCAACAGAGGGACCATCAGAAGGAAAGCATCAGTTATGTTTATTGTGAAATTTTTTATTCAAAATAAAGCAATGTGAGGGGAAGACACAATGAGAAAATTACCAGTTTTTAAATGGTAAACATCTTACAAAATGGAATAGGTTTTATATTCTAAGTAGTATATTGAAAAGTAAAACATTGGGGCGCCTGGGTTGCGCAGTGGGTTGGGCTGCTGCCTTCAGCTCGGGTCATGATCTCAGGGTCCTTGGATTGAGCCCCGCATCTGGCTCTCTGCTCCGCAGGGAGCCTGCTTCCCCCCCCCCCTCTCTCTCTGCCTGCCTCTCTGCCTACTTGTGATCTCTGTCTCTCAAATAAATATATAAAATCTTTAAAAAAAAAGAAAAGAGAAGTAAAACATTAAAAAATAAAATTTCAATGAAAAAAATTATTTAATTTTAAAAAAAGGTTAAAAATAGCAGAACCATTTTTCTTATAACTGGAAAATACACTGTATATACATCTATCAAAATAACTTGTCATGGGGGAGCCTGGGTGGCTCAGTAGGTAAAAGCATCTGCCTTCGGCTCAGGTCATGATCCTAGGATCCTTGGATCGAGGCCCACATCGGGCTCTCAGCTCAGCAGGGAGCCTGCTTCCTCCTCTCTCTCTCTGCCTGACTCTGCCTAATTGTGATCTCTGTCAAATAAATAAATAAAAACTTTTATAATAAATATTTGAAAAAATAACTTGTCATGTGTGAAATCAGGAGCATATGGAAAAAAATAATATCTGAGGACAATACTTCTGCCATGTTTTGTGCCTTGCTAATATTTTTAAACAGTCAGGCAACTTTTAGCCTTATTGAAATACCTGCTAAGATACCTGCAGTGCCTTTTGGAGCCCTATGACTATAAAAATTAATTGCAAATATTCAAAATGTTTACTATGGTGTCACTATTTAGGGCCACCACCAAGTATGTTTCAGAAGTAAGCATAACTGTTACTCTTCCATAAGGCAAAAGGGCATATTTTCAGGAGTTCCATCTGCTGTACCAGGAGGTGAATCAAGTAATGATTTTTGTCTATAAAATAATTCACTTTTCAATCTAACATTCCTCATTCCACATTATAATAATAAAAACTAGGAGGAGACTAAAACAAACAAACAACTACAACTACAACAACCAGCTTTTCCCACAGTGGAAAAGTAAATATAACCTTAGGAGTAGCCTGAAATTTATTTTTAAATATTTTTAAGATAAACGTTTTTGTTAGAAAACCATATATTTTATATTACTAAGAAATAACAGGCAACGTTTTATGAACTTCTAAAAAGTCTAGTTACTTGTATTTATCTATTAACTCATCTCTTTATGAAGTAGAACATGATCACACCTCTTGTATCTACCCAAGTTTGTATGCTTTGGTTGTTTTATGTTTGCTATTTCCTTGCTTAATTTTTACAATATTTGATACATAATAGTATCTTTAAGTCCATCTATGGTTTCACAGAATTTGTTTGAACTTCATAAAAATGTACCATACTTTTTGCACTGTCCTTGTTTTACTTCTCTATTAGCTTTCCAAGTTTTATTCACTTTAGAGTGTGTAGCTATCATTTATTTTTACTCCTCCATAATGCTATGTTTACAAATTTGTATTTATCTGTACTTTTAAAAATATCTTAATTATATACCATTTCTCATCTCACGTAACACTCATGTTACTTCTACACTTATCAGATATTATGTAACGGAAAACCACAACTCAGCAACAATAGAACACCATTTTTCAAAATTAAATGGCTTACCAGAATTCTTTAATTCTATCCTTTATTTGTATTAGATGACCCTTTATTCTGGTATTTGGCATTGTTCATATGGAGGAAAGCTTATAAGTTGATATTCCATAAATAGAAGGATTTATTATGATTGATTAATTATTTTCATTTAGAATGCATAGAATATGGTTGATTTAATATTTCTTTCTTACTCTCTGCCTGGAACATAGTGCTATCTATACAATAGCCACTAAAATATTAAGTTAATTACCTAGACTTTAAACTGCATATTAATAGGAATAGCATACAGAACTCTTCTCAGATTGGGACACCTGGGTGGCTCAGTCAGTTAAACGCCTGAGCCTTTAGCTCGGGTCATGATCTTAGGGTCCTGGGACTCAGTTCTGCAACAGATTTCCTGCTTAGCCGGGAGTTTGCTTCTCCCTCATCCTGCTGCTCCCCCTGCTTGTGCTCTCTCTCACTCTCTCTCTTACAAATAAATAAAATTAAAAAAATAAATTCTTCTCAGATAGCTAATATAGAATATCGTCTTTGTATTCATCAAAGGGAAAGTGCCATATAATAATGAAATCCAGACTACTTCAAATTCACTTTTTAACCAGTAAGAAAGTACTGGAAACAAGCCAAAAATGTCTTCAATGAATTAAAGAAATAGATTGATTTTCAATATCTTAATGTTTCTACTGTTAAATTGCAAGATTTTTATACTAGATATCAGTGTAAATATTCATTATACAAGGATATTCTAAAAATAAACCCGAGAAAACTACTTGATATATATGATGACAAAAACGAGTTTGACCAATGTCAGTTTGGGTAAAATTTACAACACCTACCACCTGAAACTCTTGTTCTATATGGTGCCATCTTGTGATGCTGGGCAGCGGCAGTGAGCCACAGCTCCCAGTCAGCTAGAAGATTACAGGGGTGAACACCTGATATTCTTACAAGCATTCTATATATAGAATATATATATAGAATATATATATTCTTCTTTTTTTAATGTAATATTTAATAAATTGCATGTGATATTTGATACTTTGTTATAAAATAGGCTTTGCTTAAGATGATTTTGCCCAAATGCAGGCAAATGTAAGTGTTCTGAGTATGTTTAAATAAGCTTAAGGTAAGCTATGATATTTGATAGTTTTGGGGTATTAAATGCATTTTCAATTTTTTATGTGTTTCTCTGTACATAGCCCCCTTGTAAGCTGAGGAACATCTCTATATGTATATGTAGCCTTGGTATGGCTTACATATTATTGGCATGAAACATCTAGAACAGTACGTGTGCCATAGAATTGTCTACAACATCAAACAAGTTTCTTGAAAACTTGTGCCAAAGGGGTTATGTCTTTAAGGATTCTTATTTCAGAAGGGTTCTCTCAAACGTAAGATTTTTCAGAAGTTAAGTGAAAATCTGACCAAACTAAACATTTTTCCATTTTCCCTAGTGAGCAAAGATAGCTAAAATCTATCTGCCATTTTCAACACTGTACTCAACGATTGTAATTCTAATTTAAGAACAGATTATTTATATCAAAACCACATGTTGGCCTAATCTTATACAATATTCATAAGTCACACTCAGACCCTTGGACACTTTTATTTGTTGAGTCTATATGGTACTACGGACATTCATCTTTTTTGACCTCATAGCTTCATGTATGTCTATACTTTTGAAAATACATGCATCATAGTTCCATTGTAAAATGTCTGGGTTATAAAATGTGCTATGCTATCAAAATGGTAATAAGAACATACAAATGACCTGATGTAATGAACTGGACCAGATTGCCAGATATCACATTGCATACCAGAAAGATTCAGTGGTAAGTTTTAAAATGGCCAGCTATACACTGACTGAATTATAACTCATTTAGCTTCTTTCTTTGTGTACAGTATTATACATTAGTCAGTATTATAGTAGATAAGTACTTTGGACAGATGTAAATATGCTGTAATAAAAAATGTTTTTCTTCTTTCTTTTAGTCCTTTTTACTTGTAAGACTAGCCACAAATACCACGCCTCCCCCAAAATAATTTGCAATCCAAATTTATCTCTAAATGAATTTATTGCACAGAAAAATATGTATATATATATATATATATATATATATATATATATATATACACTTACAGAAGACATGTTCAAAAATAGTTACACAACAGCAGGGCCCTAAATGTAAGCAGTATAGTTGTTTTGTTTTGTTTTGTTTTGTTTCTTTTAAAAAAAGAGGTTATGTGAAATATTAGGATTTTATTTCCAGGCGTAGTATTTCAAGACAGTTAACTACACCTATGGTGTCAACAGCCTCTTGTTGGCAGTATGATTTTATTGGCTCCATGGAATAACAGCAAGAATTTACTATTGCTTCTTTCTTTTATGACACACACAGAATAAAAAAATTGACACATTTGCTCAAGACCAACCAGAATCCTTTTAACCTATCAAAATTGATGGGAGGCCTTCACTGCCAAAGTCACTGCTGGGTTTTCACAATTCATTGCAGACAATGTGCTACTCCCATTATGATAAAGGAGAGAAGAGTCATAATCAGGGAAGAAAGCTAGATTAATACTTGTAATTATCATTGAATTATTTAGCCTGCTATAGGATTATTATTATTAGTGCCATTTGATAATTTTCTCTCATTATATTAAACACAACTGTGAGTAATTACCCTACCTAATATTTCTCTGTATTGGCTGACTAGCTAGCAAACATTCATGAAAATATCCATTAGCCACACATATAAAATGCTGCATTATGATGCTGTTGAATCAGAACATACCACTACCTGATCCTGTAGCTCTTTGAGGATTTGCAAATCAATTAATTCTATCTTTGTTGGATTCTTCCCATACAATTAGAAAATTTATAATCGAGTCCATGAACATTATTAGTTTTACCATTTTAAACCAGCAATCACACTTTGATTTTTACAACAAAAGCAGAAATATAAACACACACATTTGGATCAGTTTTCTGTTAGTCTGTCTGGACTTCAAAATCCTATTCCTCAAGATGATGCACACCAAAGTTCTGGATTAAACAAGAAATTAGATGGCACCTGAACACTTGGTTTAATATTCTCAAAAGGACTATGCAACTTCTTTCTTACATTAAGACATTGTTTTACAAAGATCCACACTTTTATAATGTTAGTATTTTTAATAATCAATAAAGTCAATTAATCATGATTAAAAATCAAACATAAAAATTTCTACTTTTTGCTTTTGCCCCCTCCATTTAGAACTTATTTATAGCCTGATAATTCAAAGGTCCCTATGTTTATGAAAATCTGGACAGAAATAGCTCTAAGATCCCATTCAGAACTTGATATTAATCTAAGTCTTTTGGCTCCATTTATCCTGAGAGCAAAGAGTAGGACAAAGGATTTGAGTACTGTTAGTTTATCTGGGAGATTATCCAAGGTAGAAAAGAATGGGAAAGTGATACAGTGAAGAAGCAACTTTGTCAAAGAGGTACATTGTTGATATAATTGTTGTGGATAGAAAATGAAGGCTTGCTTTTACTGAAAGGTCCTGAGAAACTTCTTTAAGTTGTCCTCATGAAGACCTGAAAACTGACAATTTTACCTATGGTTCTTATTTCCACTTCACTGAGAGCTGTCCTCAGAGGACATTAACTCTCCTACACTTTTGGGTTGTGTTGGAGACATTCCAAAATGAGAGAGAGAACATGAGATCCTATCAGTGTTAAGTAACTGCAATTTCCCATGGAACTATCCACCACAGGTTTGGCTATGATCAGGAGTTGGGCCTTGATATCAGAGGGATTTGAGGCAGTATCATTTTAGGTTAATCATTATATCTGAAATTTCCAAAAACTTCAACTGATGAAACTTTGATTATAAACCTATAAATATAACAATAAATCTACAGTATTCAAATTATTTTCATAGAAATACACAAACAAAGCATCAATTGACTAATATTTAAATGTTACAAAATACTGAACTGAAAGAATTTGGTCATATAACAACGTGTAAGAAGTAGAACTTAGGTTTAGGTTAGAAGTCAGGATGCATTTGGGACTCAGTTAAGAAATTGAATGGAGGGACGCCTGGGTGGCTCAGTGGGTTAAGCCGCTGCCTTCGGCTCAGGTCATGATCCCAGGGTCCTGGGACCGAGCCCCAAATCAGGCTCTCTGCTCAGCAGGGAGCCTGCTTCCTCCTCTCTCTCTGCCTGCCTCTCTGCCTGCTTTTCATCCCTCTCTGTCAAATAAATAAATAAAATCTTAAAAAGAAATTGAATGGATGTCTGACTATCTTATAGGTTTGCTAAAAATCAGTGACTTTGTGTTCACGTGTGGCTATGCAGGAATTTTTAACTTTCTCTAAGAAGTTATTAGATTTGATTATATAATGGCAGTAAAGAATGGGGAAAAGCAAAGTACAAACCCCATAAAGACAAAGACACTGAGTATGAGAAAAGAGTAATAGATAAGAAGAATCAATGCATTTGAGGAAAATGGGAATTGAAATACACAATGATTGTTGATTTTTTTAGATGGAGAAAACAAAACTAGCTTGCAAGAAGGAAATAACAGAAGACATGCTGTGATGTGATACAGAATCCTGGAAAAGGCAGTAACGTGGAATAAAGGAGTAGGGAGAGCATATCAGGTAATTTGGATAGGAAGGAGTTAGGAGATAATTGCTTGATAAATTTTATATGGCCCACTTAAATGCACAGATTTCTCTTCTTTAATTTATATGGAGAACAGGGTGTCCTTTCTCTTCCCTTTCAGAGCACCCGAGGTGTACTCTTTCAGACTGAAAACCTAAAAAGCTCAGGACTCAGTTGCTTAAGCACAGCTGAGAGGACATATTTCAATTAAGATTTACAGTTTGCTGTAGGTAGTAGACTGTCAAAAGTGGTTTAACCATATTTTTCATTTAACAAGAAGACTACAGAGAGTGTTTTCTGGTGTTGGTTCAGAGTCTTAAGAAAGTCAAGTGAACTATCTTAGAGGTTTTCATGGCTTTTCATTCACAGTTGCAAAAATGTAATGTGTTGGTTCAGAGTCTTAAGAAAGTCAAGTGAACTATCTTAGAGGTTTTCATGGCTTTTTATTCACAGTTGCAAAAATTGCTGTTGGAGTTCTCACTATTAAGCCCACATTTCTGGCAGAAAGATAGAGGTAAAAGAGAATGATATCTTGTACGACTGATACTTTGTCATAAGGTTACAATGTAACTAGAAAAGAGACAATAAAATATTTGATGTTGTTTTAAGTTTCCTTGTTGTCAATCCCTCAGTGCTTTCTGATATTAAAGGAAAGAGTAGATGGATATTGACCTGGCAACTATCAACACCTGTCAGTCTCTCTTGGATAACCAATATCTCTATAATCTCTTCTTCCCAGTAAAAAAAATAAAATATATTCATAACCCACACTGTGCCATCTCAAGTTACTGCACCAAGATAAAATTACAATGATTTTCAGTTGTTCCAAATGGACAGAATAACCTTCCTTATGATATCATGTCTTATAAGATAGATAATTGGCTTGCTACCAATATACCCAGATGTGACTGTGGAAGAGACAGGAAAAAAAATAATAATATTTATTTATTCCTTGGGTTGACCCTGTTTACACAGATGCATTACTATTAGAAAAGGTTGGTTTGGGACATTGGAATGAATTTACTTAATGGGTCTGTATGTAATTGGGTTGGAGGAAATTTTTAATTTCTACAAAAATTATTAGAATTCGATCTTATTCTCTTTTGTTGATTTTCACATGTTAACAAAGCCAACGTTTTTGTCTAGCAGACAAGATCTTAAATCCTAACAAAACTCAATTTTTTCCTTTTTTTTTTTAAAGTTTGAGAGCCTCATGTTCTCTCATGCTGCTTTAAATACAACTCAAAAAAACAAAAGGAGCTAAATGGGGCAGTAAGACCAGACTTTTTATTTTATTTTATTTATCTTATTTTTAATTAAAAAATTAAAGATTGTATTTATTTATTTGAGAGAGAGAGAGAGCATGAGTGGGGCAGGGGGATGTAGCTGCAGAGAGAGACTGAGAAATATACTCCCTAATGAGCAGGAAGCCCGAAATGGGGCTCGATCCCAGGATCCTGACTGAGATCATGACCAGAGACAAAGGCAGATACATGTGCAAAATCCCTTTTTTTCTGGGAAACAATACTTTACAAGATATGTTTGAAAAAGTACTGGGGAATCAACTTTAATCGGAGATACAAAAATTTAATTGACTTTTGTAAAGCTACAGGGATCCAAATGATGGGAATCCCAGCCCGTTTAGGTTGTGGACCACAGAGTATTCTTCTCTGTAATATTTTATTTTCTTCCATGTCTACTAACTCCAGTCCAAGTTCACTGATCTCTTTTTAGATAGTGCAAAACATGGCAAAGAATACCAAACAAGTGCCCAATATTCTACATTTATTACATCATTTCTAACATATAGAAGTGTGTTATCAAGGCTGGTTCTGTGAACGAACCTAGTTATGCTAAAGTGTGTTTCGTTCTCCAAGAAATTAAATGCATGGTTATCACACAATTATAAAATACTTGTGTCAAGAATTTTTATTCAAAAATTAATAAGAGAAGCAGATATTAAAACTAGTTCACATGGTTATTTGGGATATAAGCAGAGTTGTGCAGCAGAAGTGCTCTGGGCCCATAATTTGGGTTATAGAATTTATGTTTTCTAATGAAAAATCACTAACTTGCATTATTGTTAACAAGAATCCTGTGCATTACCATCAGTTTTCTACATTATAACCTCTTGCTCTACAGTTTGTAAATAACTTTGTCAATAGCAAGCTAATAAACGGGGTGACTCCAATGGATTGAGATAATCTCTAGAGTTTCTGCTACATAATGAACAGGACTCCATTGAAAGGACACCTAAGAATTTATTTTGCCCCAAAATTTGATCACTTTTTTCACTGTCCTTACCTATTTTCCAAACCTAGTCCTTTTGCTTCACCTTTCAGTCTACGGACAACCCTGTATCTGACTGACTTGTTAATTCTGGGAATGTCTTGCAGATTAATTTGCTTGCCCGAGGTGGTTCCTCTAATTGATGTCTAAGAACCCTAATTAGTTAAGAAAACTTTTTTTTAACATTTTCATTGCTATTTTTTATTATTATTATTATTGCTAATATCTCTATTATAAATAATTCACAAGGGCATCTTTCTGACAAAAGACAAAGAGCTGGCTACTAGTAGAAAAAGTACATTTAACTCTGTCAGTGAAAGTGGTAAAGGATTTGAGAAAATAAGGCAAAGCAGTGGAATTATGTGTTAAAACTTTAAATATTATAGACACATTTACTTAATTTCTAATACTGTTGTTGCTTATAATTAAATAAGATGTTTTCCATGAACCACGCATTACAGCAAATATATTGTTTATACAGATTAAATTTTCATCAAAAGGGACGCCTGGGTGGCTCAGTTGGTTAAGCAGCTGCCTTTGGCTCAGGTCATGATCCCAGCGTCCTGGGATCGAGTCCCGCATCGGGCTCCTTGCTCGGCCGGGAGCCTGCTTCTCCCTCTGCCTCTGCCTGCCATTCTGTCTGCCTGTGCTTGCTCTCTCGCCCACTCTCTCTGATAAAGAAATAAAATCTTAAAATAAATAAATAAATTTTCATCAAAAAATTGTAAGTGTATTTTATTGTAGGATATGATAAGCATTTTGCAGATGAGAAAAGTGAAATTTAGAAAAGTATGTCTTTTCAAATCCCTCATACAATATCTGGCCTAGATAGAAGGATATACTATCACAATTGAGGAAGATAATTGAGATTACTTAAAATGATAAACTTTACTGTATAGGGTTTTTTACAAGTTTGCCACAGATTCAGATTCTTTTAAAATATATATCTATTTTGTGTAAAGAGAATGCACTGAGAAGTAAAAAGAAAGTGATATATCAGTGCTACCAACTAATGGCTATAATATCATCACCTTATTTATGAACAATGAAACAGTGTGCAATATTTAAATAAATTTAAATAAATTCCTATTTATTTTATATATTTATAAATTTAAATAAATTTCTATTTATTTATTATTAAAGAAATTCCTCTAACAAACAGTATGTTTTGAAGGTTGCTAGCAGGAAAGTGTTGTACGACATGGAAGTAATCAGAAAATGTGATCTAAAATTCTGCTTTCAAGGGCGCCTGGGTGGCTCAGTGGGTTAAAATTCTGCTTTCAAGAAGCTATCACAGTAAGTACTGAGCATTAGCTATTATATGCTATGGATGAATAACTGAAATCTACATTTGAAACTAATGGTACACTATATGTTACCTAATTGAATTTTAAAAAGTTAATAAAAAACCCACTATTTTATAAAACAATATTCCCAACAGGCTCTTTTGCTTTAAAATACTCACTTTGTAATGAGAGTCATTACTTTTGCCTAGCCAATTCTTACAGCACTGTTTATCCCTTCCCTGCTTTATCCCTTCCCAGTATCAATAAAGGCTCACTTGGGTTACCTAGAAGCCATGAGAAAGCTTGTAATAGATCTGGCTGGTTTTCACCAGCAATTTGACCACCATGTGCACAGGGAAGTCTATTGATAAAGGCTTTATTGCAATAAGTTGCAAATACATGGATGATTTTGAATTCTCTTTCTTGAGGTCTTGTTTCATGATAATAAATTTAGGGTGGCTTATTGGAATGGATGTTATTAACATATCTTCATAGTTATAAGCACATGGAATTGTAAAATAGATGAACGAATGTGGCATTACTGACAACTGTCCTCATTTTGAAATCAAATTACAGTGTACTAAGATGAGGAAGCAAAGCAGATTTGGGATTATGAGTGAAATAATTTAAAAAAGTCTTGGGGTATGATCAGACTATTGGGTAATTCAGTAGAAAAATGTCAACTGATTGAGATTCTGTGTTCCCTGATTTCAGAGAGAAGTTAAGATAAATAAGTAACACGAGGAGACTAGGAAGCCAAACATAAGTGATAATTTTGTGCCAGGGTGTGTTTACATCTGTTTATCTTCTTGCTTTACCACTAAGGTTGCTCCTAGAGGAGAGTTTAAATATGTGTTGGAGCTAATCTCTGTGGATTACACAAGAAACCACATCCTACAGCTCTCCCTGAAACACCCCTTATGATTTCAATGTAATTTGGTTTTTGCATTTTTAGAAATAACAAAATACTTTGCAAACTCATCTACTTTATTACCATCACAAGTGAGTCAGCTGACTCCACATTTTAACACAGTGACAGTCACAGAGAATGGAGGAATGAGTAGAGTTATCAATATATGTGCTTTTAAGAAGTATGACAGGGTAGCAGCTATTTCCAGGAACCAAAACATGGGTCAGCAGCTGTGCAGGAAAAGTGATGGAATAAATGACTCATTTCAGAGGAGTTCTATAACATATTAGTTCTATAATGTATCTTCAGCCCCCAATTACCCGCTTTGATCTAAAGATAAGGATTTACAGTTAAGGTCCCATTTATGATTTGACTGGTGTGGTCTGAATCATGTTTACTATTGTTTTGACTATTACTTGAAACCTATAGTAGTACTTGGGATATGTGTTGTGTATTCTGTGAACATGTGCTATTTTTAGATTAGATAATTTCTGTCTCGAACCCCTGTTCATTTCTTTGTTTTTGTTTATTTGATAGTGGTTTCAGTAAATGGATATATCTGAAAAATTGCAAAGCCACTATTAAAACAAGTTATTATTATATATAGCATGGAATTGCACATTCCTCCTTTGAATCCGACAGAGCTTCACCATATCCTTAACAATTTGGGAAAAACATGCTATTATTTTTCTTTATAAAATTTCTCCTGTTAGGCTGTGATGGTTGTCATCAGCAGTAACTCCTCTGAAGGCTTTGTCAAAAGAGTTGAAAAAATTGGAAAGGTGTGTGAATGAAGCTGTTTGCTGAATATAAAGAAAAGAGCATTGAAGTACAATTCACACTCTTACTTCTCCTTCTATGCTTTCAGATGTTTGACATTTGAAAATTTTGCTTCTAGAAGAGATGCCCTATATAATTCTTACTTTAAGGAGCAAGTTGCTTTTATAATTTTTTTATTATTCTACCATTCCAGTATTTCCATTTAAATTAAATTCAATACCATTTAAAAAAAATCAAAAGTGCAGCCAGTATTCAATTCCTGGGCTAAATAATTTTAGAAAGCTTTGTGTTATTGAACCTACAGGGTTTTTCTGTAGTTTTAACTCTTTCTTTCTGTGATTTTTCCCATTAGTCACGTAAGTGACTGCAATATAACAGACATTGAGGATAAAGAAGGACTGAATAGAACAATCCTTGGCCTCATGAAGTTGAGAATCTAGCAAGGGAGTCAAACAATTCAATCATTCAGTGACAATTTATTGAGTGCCTGGCCTAAAATGAGCACAACAAAACCCCAGGCCAGAGGAATCATTTTAATGGGAGAGATAGATAATAGGTAAGCCAACTTAAAAAAAAAAATCGTACTGCTTTTTCTTTAATAGAGATGCATATTTGAACTAAATAAGCACATTTTTAAAAGAGCAGTGATTGAGAAGAGGTTTTTTAACTGAGTGGTCCGAAAGGGCCTCCCTGAAAAAGTCTGTTTTGAACAGATTTCTGAATAATATCAGCTAGGAAGCTGCGTAAAAATGTCAGGGATGGGTGATTTTTCCAGTCGAAAAACTGTAAAGGCTCCAAAGTCACAATAGAGCTATAAGTTTCTCTAATAAAGTAACTTCTGACAAAGAATGAGAAGAAATAACTAACCCAGGTTTGAAAGAAAAGGGACAGACTTTCTATGGAATTCATATTTAATTAAAGCTCTAAAGGACAAAAATACAATAGAGCAAAATTCTGGTCACGCTGATATACCTAACGAAAGTTCATAAACAAGGTGTGGGTAGCAAAGAGTGTGTGGGAATGTTGGTAAGAACAGTGGGGAAGAGTCATCCCTGAACATGTTCTTAAATGAAGCAATTCTTGTGTTGTATTAAAGGTTAAATTGGAGTTTGCCTAAGTGATTAGAGAAGGATGCCTCAGCTTATGGAAGTTCAAAGCCATAAAGATGTGATAAACTACTGCAGATATTTTCATGTATATTTGTTGTTGCTTCTAGTAATGGTGATCTAAAAACTCCTACTTAAGACAACTAAAAATCCAGACAAAATAGCTTTTAAAGTTAAAAATATCAGAATGATTATAAAAATAAGTGAGGGATTACTGGGCCAAAATACGAAATACAATGAGAGCCTAGAGATATATGCCCTGAAGCCATTTTAGCTATGAGAGCATTTGAAACTGCTAAAACACACTGAGCTGTGTTGTTCATAGACTCTTGATACTAGAGAAACAAATCCAGCAGCAATCAAATTTGAGGACTTTGGTACAACCCAAATTTAAGTTGAGATCCCCAAAGCACAAGGAGAAGCAGAAATAAGACTATAGCCTACCTTGCCTTCTGTGTAAACTGAGAAAGCCAATCACTGAATTTGGAGTATGATTGTCTTGTAGAGTCTCAGATATAAGAGAAAATCCTACCAAGGAGGACCATACCGTTATTATAGCTCTTAATTATCCCTACTCAATAAGAGTTTCAAATATAATGTCTTGAACACAGCAAAATGTAACAAAGCACACAAAGAAAAACCATTAACAAGATTTGATAGACAAAATGGGATTAAGTATGATGTTAAAATGATCAATAAAGATTGTAAAATGGCTTGATTACTCTGCTCAAAGAAATGAAAGGGGAAGCAAATTGAACAAAAAACTGACACTAAAAATGATATTGAGAAAGGTTTTATAAATGAACCAAATGGATACTCTAGAACTTTAAAGATATGACAGCTAATTTAAGATACCACAGGGGTGCCTGGGTGGCTCACTTAATTAAACCTCCAATTCTTTTTCCTTTTTTTTTAACACCTTAATTTTATTTTATCTCTTTCAATTTGGCTCAGGTCATGATGTCATGGTTGTGAAATAGAGCCCAGAGTTGGGCTCTGAGCTGAGCCTGGAGCCTGCTTAAGATTCTTTTCCCTTCTTTTTCTATCCCTCCCTGAACTCTCACTTGCTCACTCTCTCTTGCTTGCAAATAAATAGATAGATAGATAGATAATAGACAAAGCAAAATAAAAGCAGATTATGAAAATAAATATAAAGATTTTGAAATGAAAACAAGTTCAAAATAAAATAGAGAAGACCTACACAGCTAAAAGTTCATTCAGAAAATCTACTATTAAAGAAGTCAGTATGACACAGTGTTAAGATATCAAAAGATTTGAGCATGTACTTTACAGAAAGGGTAATCCAAATGGCCACTCATATATAAAAACTGTTTATCTTTATTATGAATCTGGAATTAAATTAAATTAAATTAAAAATAAATTAAAACCTAAAATGACATACTATTACACACTTACCATATTGGGCAACAGTAAAATTGCCTTGCAAGAATGTGAAAGAATGAAAGTGCCCATAATAAAAACATTTGAGGTAAGTTGGACAATATTTAGAAAACTTAAAAATAAAAATAAAAATTTGGTCCATTCCTAGAAATACAACATGGAACTAAATGAATATTTTCACCAGGATATGCAAACAGATGATTATAGCTATTTCATTCATAACAGCAGATCAGTAGTGGTCTATTTGCACAATGTTACATTAAATAAGAGAGAATATTAACAAACTGGGAGGAGGGGCTAGGTTGTTATCAGAAACAGATCTTCTATGGTGCTGATTATGTTCTATTTCTCAAAATCTTTAAGTTAAAAAAGTTTTCAAATTTATATCTAGATAGATAGATGATAGATAGACAGATATCCCAGAAGCTGCAATGCTAGGCTAAGACCAGACTTTAAAGGGCTTTTCTATACTCTACTAAATACTTGAAACCATTCATTATATCATAGCTCAGTGTTCAAATCTCCATTTGTTTCCTCAGGTTCCTAATATTTACCTTAAGGTGACCTGATTCAGACTTTTGATCACCTTTGTCTAAATATTTCTATTTTAACAAAGTCCTTTTTAACACTGAGAGACTAAAACTTAGAAAAATACTCTGATTGTTATCTCACTAGGGTGGAAAATATATAGTTACCCATTAACTAATGATATCCATGTCTACATTAGATCCGTGGCATTTTTAATTCTTGGGAGCTTTTGGTTAAATGAAATTTTTAAGCTTCCTTTAAAGGAAGCTTTAAGCCATCACCACATGAATAAAATTAAAGAACCAAATGAAAACAGGCCAAGTATTTACAGAGTAATAGAATGTGCAGTGGAAAGAGTACAATTCTGAAATCATAAAGCCTAAATTAGTGTGATGCATTTTTGCTACCCATGTAATCATAAACCAGTTATCTAAATGTGTTAGCCTCAGTTTTTTCACCCATGAAATGGTGATGATAATACTTATTATGCAGCGTTGTTGTGTGGATGTGATGAAGCATGGAGCATGAGAGTCTCATATTCCATGCTAAAATGATAGCTATTTTTATACTTATAATAATTCTAGTAATAGTAATTAAATTGTTCAAAATGGTAATATTCATTTATATTGAGGCATTGTATTGACTATTATTAGACACATTTACCAACATAAATTTCATTTTACTTTACCCCCTCTGAGGATATATATTCCCTAATTCAATATGAATCTCCTTATGAATAATAATTATCATAATAAATATGCTGATTTTTCTTCTATTTGTTTTTAAGGAGGTATCCTTTACTGTTGAACATAAAGAAACTTAAGCAAGTCTGTCTTATTCAAACTTTGCATGCTGCTTTCTTATGAAACTAGATTATAGAGTTGTATGAAATAAATTCATGCAGTTAAGACATTGATGTTTGGAACACTGGGTGGTCAGTTTAGTATTTCAAAAGAAGATTTTAAATTTAAACCTTAAAACTGAGCTCTTTCAGCCTTTTTTATAGACCATCCTTCATGCTTCATAAGTACTCCTCCATTGTAAACTAAGTAATAGTTTTTGTCACAGTGTATATAACAAAAATGGATTTTATATTCTATTATTTCAGAGTTAGTTGCAGTTTCTACTGCCTTACTTCCTTTTTTGAAAAATAGATTAATTCTACAAAAAGTTTTTTCCAGCTTTATTGAAAAAAATCGACATATTTGTAAATTTAAGAAATGATTTCTTATAACATTGCAAACTTTTAACATTGTGTAAATTTTGTACAATTTGATAAATTGGTATACATCTTTATTGCAATATAATCTACACAAAAATGTTAATACATCTACTATCTCGTATAGTTGCCACTGATTTTTATGCATGTATCGTAAGGAATTTTAAGATCTACTCTCTTAGCAACTTTTATGTATATAGTATAGTAGAGATAAACTTCAGAGGTCTTGTGGGTTTTGTTCCAGACCGCCTCAATAAAGTGATTATCTCAATAAACTAAGTCAAATTATTATTTTTTATGGTTTCCCAGTGCATATAAAAAATAGACACTATACTGTACTGTTCAAAAGCATTATGTTTTTAAAGAAAAACAATGTATATACCTTAAGTAAACTAGTTCTGAGTTTTCAGTGGGTCATAATTACTGATCACAGTTCACCATAACAAATACAATAATAATGTAAAAAACTTGAAATATTGCAAGAATTACCAACATGTGACAGAGAGACACAAAATGAACAAATGTTGTTAGAGAAATGGTGGCAGCAGACTTTTTTTATACAAGATTGCTATAAACTTTCAACTTGTAAGAATGTGATATATGCAAAGTTTAATAAAGGGAAGCACAATAAAAAAAGTATGTATATTTTATTAACTATGATCATCATGCTGTACATTAGATCCCCAGAACTTTTTCATATTATAGTTGCAAGTTTGCACCCTTGGACCACCTTACTCCACCCCAGGTTCACCCCTTGTCAACTCAACTCTAAGTTTCCATTAGTTTTCCTTTTCCTCAGATTCTGTATGTAAGGGATATCATAATACATAAAATTAAAAAATATATAAAATCTTTGAAATATTTCACTTAGTATAATACCTTCAAGATCCATCCATGCTGTTGTAAATGGCAGTATTTCTTAATTTTTCATGGTTAAGTAGTATTCCGTAGTATATATTTACCATACTTATTTTATTCTTTCATCCATTAATGGATACTAAAGTTATTTCCATCTCTTGCTTAGAGTTAATAATTTTATAATAAACATAAGAGTGCAGATATGTCTTTGAACAGTGACTTCGTTTCCTTTAGATAGATACCTAGAAGTGGGATTACTGAATCATATGGTAATTTTACTTTTAATAATATGAATAATCTCCATACTGTTTTCCATACAAATTTATATCCCTATTACAGTGCATAAGTTCCCCGTTTTCCCCAATATTTACCAAAATTGGTTAGTTTCAATTTTTTGGTAGTATATATTCTAATATCTTGCTGTGTTTTTCAGAGGTAAACAACAACAACAACAACATAAGGACTTTGCCCTGAGATTTTTACGTTGAGCACTTTTTAATGCTCCTGTTGGTCATTTATATAACTTTTTTGAAAAAAAAAGTCTATTGAGATCCTTTTGCTATTTTTTTAATCATATATTTTTTTCTATTTGTATCTGTTGGTTATTAACCTCTTTTCAGATATAAGATTCGTAAGTATTTTCTTACATTCTGTGGATTGTGTTTTCATTCTCTCTCCCTTTTTTTGGCAATGCAGAAACGTTAGTTTGATGTAATACCATTTATTTATTTTTGCTTTTTTTGCTTGTGTTTTTGGTCTGGTATCCAAAAAACTATTGGCAAGACCAATGTCAAGGAGAATTTTTCCTATGTTTTCCTTTAGGAAATTTAGTTTCATGCATCACCTTTAAGTCTTTAATCTATTTCAAGTTCAGACTTATGAGTGATATAAGGTTCCCTTTTCATACTGTTTATGTGACTATTCAGTTTTAAATATCATTTATTGAACAGACTATCTTTCCCCATTACATATGTTGGCCCCTGTCAAATATTAGGTGACTGTATGAAAGGATTTATTTCTGGACTCTCAATTCTGTCTACTTGTTTATTGGTCTGTTTTTATGCCAGTATACTTTATTGTTTTGAGCATGAGGGCTTTGTAGTATAGTTTCAAATCAAGAAGTGTAATCTCCCTTCTTCATTCTTTCTCAGAACTGCTTTGATTATTTGTTGTCTTTCATGGTCTCATATAAACTTTAGGATTCTTTACTTACTTCTGTAAAACAATAATATTGGATTTTTTTTAAGATTTTTAATTTATTTATTTGACAGAGAGAGATGACAAGCAGGCAGAGAGGCAGGCAGAGAGAGAAGAGGAAGCAGGCTTCCTGCTGAGCAGAGAGCCTGATGCGGGGCTCGATCCCAGGACCCTGGGATCATGACCAGAGCCGAAGGCAGCGGCTTAACCCACTGAGCCACCCAGGCGCCCCTAACATTGGATTTTTGATAGGAATTGGATTTACAGATGGTTTACGGTAGTATGGACATTTTAACAATGTTAATTCTTACCATTCATAAATATGAGCTATCTTTCCATTTCTGTCACCTTCAATTTCTTTATCAATGTCATAGTTTATGGAGTACAGATCTTTCATCTTCTTAGTTAAATCTATTCCTAAGTATTTTATTATTTTTGATGCTATTGTGAATTAGATTGTTTTCTTTATTTTTTCAGATAGTTCATCATTAGAATGTTAAAATGCTCCTGTCTTGTGCTTACTTTGGCAGCACATATACTAAAATTGGAATGATGCAGAGAAGATTAGCGTGATCACTGAACAAGGATGACATGACAAACTGGGAAGCAGTCCATAAAAAAAAGAAACAAAACAAAATTCTTTTCTTTTATATATTGATCTTGTATTTGGTAATTTTACTAAATTTGTTTATTCAAATTTTTTGTGAATTTTTTAGGATTTTTTAACATGTAAGTTCATGTTATCCAAAAAAAGAAAATTTTACTTCTTCCTTTTTTTTTTTTTGGAGACTCTTGTTTCTTTGTGTTCCTTGTATCTCTGGCTAGGACATCCACTACTGTGTCAAATGAGAGTAGTGAAAATGGACACACTTGTCTTTCTTCTGATCTTTAAGGGAAAAACTTTCAAAAGTTTTGATTGAATATGAGATTAGCTCTGGGCTTGCAATCTGTGTTTTTTCTTTAATGGGTTTTTTAAATTATTTTTTAAAATTTTTTATATAATGTGTTTTAATCCCTAGGGGTACAGGTCTGTGAATCACCAGGTTTACACATTTCACAGCACTCACCATCACTCACCATAGCACCTGCCCTCTCCAATGTCCATACCCCCACCATCCTCTCCCAACACACCTCCCCCCAGCAACCCTCAGTCTGTTTTGTGAGATTCAGTCTTTTATGGTTTGTCTCCCTCCTAATACCATCTTTTTTTAATTTTTCTTTTCGTACGCCCGAAACTGCCTATGTTGCATCTCCACTTCATCATATCAGGGAGATCATATGATAGTTGTCTTTCTCAGATTGATTTATTTCTCCAAGCATAATACCCTCTAGTTCCATCCACGTCATCACAAATAGCAGGATTTCATTTCTTTTGATGGCTGCATAGTATTCCATTGAACATATATACCACATCTTATTTATTGATTCATCTGTTGAAGGACATTTAGTTTCTTTCCATAGTTTAACTATTGTGGACATTGCTGCTATAAACATTTGGGTGCATGTGCCCCTTCAGAATGCCACGTTTGTATCTGTAGGGTATATACCCAGTACTACAAGCACTGGGTCATAGGGTAGTTCTATTTTCAGCTTTTTGAGGCACATCCACGCTGTTTACCAGAGTGGTTGCACCAGCTTGCATTCCCACATACAGTGTAGGAGGGTTGCCCTTTCTCCACATCCTCGCCAGCATCTGTCATTGACGGACTTGTTCATTTTAGCCATTCTGAACGGTGTGAGGTGGTATCTCATTCTGGTTTTGATTTGTATTTCCCTGATGCCGAGTGATGTGGAGCATTTTTTCATGTGTCTGTTGGCCATTTGGATGTATTCTTTGCAGAAATGTCTGTTCATGTCCTCTGCCCATTTCTTCATTGGATTATTTGTTTTTAGGGTGTTGAGTTTGATAAGCTCTTTATAGATTTTGGATACTGGCCCTTTATCTGGTATGTCATTTGCAAATATCTTCTCCCAGATAACTTCTGACAGTGATCTTTTGGCTTTGTTAACTGTTTCCTTTGCAGTGCAAAAGCTTTGGAATCTGATGAAATCCCAATTCTTGCCCTTGCTTCCCTTGCCTTTCGCGATGTTCCTAGGAAGAAGTTGCTGCTGCTGAGGTCAAAGAAGTTGCTACCTGTTCTCTCATCAAGGACTATGATGGATTCCTTTCTCACATTATGCTTCTTCATCCATTTCCAGTCGATTATAATGTATGGTGTTAGGATGGTCCAATTTCATTTTCTGCATGTGGCTGTTCAATTTTCCAGACCCCAAGACCAATGACTCCTTCTCTTCCCCAGGGACAGTGTGCTGTGCCTTCCCCACACTTGCTCCTGGGGAGCGCAGTGACAGACGTGTGCAACCATGCATTTCTCCCATGCAGAGGGGATGCCCAGGCAAAGAGGATTTCGCTCCATGCGGGTTTATTCCACCGTGCAGTGGAGACTAGCTCCGGCAAGCAGCAGGCAGCATCCCACAGACCCGACTCTGATTTCCCAAAGAATGCTGTGCTTTCCCAGAGGGGATGCCCGGGCAAAGAGGCTTTCGCTCTATGCGGGTTTCTCCAAAAGTGCTGCGAATACTAGGCTAAGGCAAGCAACAAAAGCAGCCCACAGAACCGACTCTGATTTCCCAGCGACGGCCATGCTTTCGCAGAGGTTTTCAGCTTGGCGCGAAACGCACTTCGCTGCTGCTTCCTCAGCAAGGCTGTGGTCGTTTGCTCTGTCGCGGCAGGAAAGAAGAGCCGCGGGAGAGCTGGTGCCTCTTGGTCCTTGCTTTCCCGGGCTCCATGTTCGCGCCCGGGGTTCACCTTGCTAAGCCGAACTAAGCAGACACAGTCACAACCCTGCAGCAGCGTGCGTGGCCTAGCATGGCACTCTATGCCTATTACCATCTCCTGGCGTAGGTAAGGCTTTGCCTTTTGCTCCGGCGCTCGGGCAGACTCGGGGTCTACGCCAGTGCCTTCACCATAGGAGAGAGGAGGCGACAGGATTCCTGCACCGGGCCCGAGCACTGGGATGGGGAACAGTGGGGACTGTCTCCACTCTTTCCCCGGCACACCCCCTGCCACCCACAATGCTGCCATATCTTGATGGAAGACGGCATCTGACTGCACGTTTCTATAGGGGTTGTTTCTGCGAGTTCCGGGTATGGCAACTGGTGGCAAGCCCAAGACTGCCCTTGGGAGAGGTGGCCAAAAAAATGCTTTCCCCTTGGGACCAGAGGCACAGGACAGGCCTGCCTTCTGCCCAGACTCCTTCCTCAGAGTGGAGCACGCACCCATGCCCTTGTCGTCCCCTCATGTCTCCTTAGCAGCCAGGCTTCAATCTCTCCGCACAGGGAGCAGAGGACACTTGTCTTCTCATGGCTTGCTATTCGTGCCTCGGCAGGCTATTCTGACTCCCGAGCGTTTCCAGACCCCTCGGCCAAGGGATCCTTCTCTTCCCCGGGGGCGGCATGCTGTGCCTTCCCCAAAATTGCTCCTGGGGAGCGCGGTGACAGACGTGTGCAACCATGCTTCTCTCTCAGGCAGAAAGGATGCTAGGGCAAAGAGGATTTCGCTCCATGCGGGTATCTTCCACCATGTTGCCAAGACTCGCTCAGGCAAGCAGCAGCAGCATCCCCAAACCCAACTCTGATTTCCCAATGAATGCTGTGCTTTCCTAAGGGAGAGGTCCAGGCAAAGAGGCTTTCGCTGTATGCGGGTTTCTCCCACCGCGAGACTGGGCTCAGGGAAGCAGCAGCTGGCCTGACAACATTTCTCAGCGAATGCTGTGCTTTCGCAGAGGCTTTGGATGGAGCGAACCGCACTTTGCTGCTGCTTTCTCAGCAAGGCTTTGGTCGTTCGCTCTTTCGCAGCAGGGACGAAGATCCGCGGGAGAGCTGGTGCCTCTTGGGCCTTGCTTTCGCGGGCTCCAAGTTCGCGCCTGGGTTTCACTTTGCTAAGCCGAACTAGGCAGACACAGTCACAACCCTGCAGCAGCGTGCGTGGCCTAGCATGGCACTCTATGCCTAATTCCATCTCCTGGCCTAGGTAAGGCTTTTCCTTTTGCTCCGGCGCTCGGGCAGACTCGGGGTCGAGGCAAGTGCCTTCACCACAGGAGAGAAGAGGCAACAGGATCCCTGCACACGGCCCGGGCACTGGGATGGGGAACTGTGGGGGACTGTCTCCACAAATTCCCCGCCGCACCCCCTGTCTCCTACAATGCTGCCACATCTTGGTGGAAGATGTCATCTGACTGACCGTTTCTCCATGGGGTTGTTTCTGCAAGTTCCAGGTATGGCACCTGGTGGCAAGCCCAAGTCTGCCCTTGGGACAGGTGGCCAAAGAGATGCTTTCCCCTTGGGACAAGAGGCACAGGACAGGCCTGCCTTCTGCCCAGACTCCTTCCTCAGAGTGGAGCACGCGACCCTGCCTAGTCATCCCCTCATGTCTCCTTAGCAGCCAGGCTCCCATCTCTCCGCACAGGGAGCGGGTGACACATGTCTGGCCACCGGCCTGCATTTCGTGCCGCGGAAGGCTATCCTGTCCCGAGCGTTTCCCGACCCCAAGGCCAAGGGATCCTTCTCTTCCCCGGGGGCGGCGTGCTGTGCCTTCCCCACACTTGCTCCTGGGGAGCGTGGTGAAAGACGTGAGCAACCATGCTTCTCTCTCAGGCAGAAAGGATGCTACGGCAAAGAGGATTTCGCTCCATGCGGGTATCTTCCAACATGCTGCGAAGACTCGCTTAGGCAAGCAGCAGCAGCATCCCCAAACCCAACTCTGATTTCCCAACGAATGCTGTGCTTTCCAAGGGGCGATGCCAAGGCAAAGGGGCTTTCGCAGTATGCGGGTTTCTCCCACCGCGAGACTGGGCTCAGGCACGCAGCAGCAGCCCCCAAAACATTTCTCGGGGAATGCTGTCCTTTCGCAGAGGCTTTGGTTTGGAGCAAACAGCCCTTCGCCACTGCTTCCTCAGCAAGGCTTCTGTCGCGTCAGGGAAGAAGAGCTGCGGGAGAGCTGGTGCCTCTTGGGCCTTGCTTTCCCTGGCTCCATGTTCGCGTCCTGGGTTCACCCTGCCAGGCCGAACTAAGCAGACACAGTCACAACCGTGCAGCAGCGCGCTTAGCCTAGGATGGCACTCCATGCACACTACCATCTCCCGGTGTAGGCATCGCTTGGCCTTTTACTCTGGCGCTCAGGCCGACTCGCGGACTAGGCCTGTGCTTTCCCCACAGGAAAGGAGAGGTGACAGGATCCCTGCACACCGCCCGTGCACTGAATAGGGAGCTTTGGGGGACTGTCACCACTCCTTCCCCTTAAAACCCGGGCCTCCTCCAAGCTTCTACATCCCGGAGGAAGACGGCATCTGATGGCCAGGTCTTTCTGGGAGTTGTTTCTCGAGTTTAGGGTAGGCGCCTGGTGGCAAGCCCATGGCTCCACCACGGTCAGGTGGCCAAGGAGCTGCTGTCTCCTTGGGCCCAAAGGCTCAGGACAGGCATGCTTTCTGCCCAGACTCCTTCCTCAGAGTGGAGCCCTTTCCCCTGCCCTAATCTTCCCCTCGTGTCTCCTTAGCAGCCCGGCTTCCTTCGCTCTGCAGTGACAGATGTGTCCCTTTCCTTAAGGCTCTTTCCACAGGCACCACCGCGCTTCTCTCTCAGGCAGAGCGGATGCCCAGGCAAAGAGGATTTCGCTCCATGCGGGTTTATTCCACCGTGCAGTGGAGACTAGCTCCGGCAAGCAGCAGGCAGCATCCCACAGACCCGACTCTGATTTCCCAAAGAATGCTGTGCTTTCCCAGAGGGGATGCCCGGGCAAAGAGGCTTTCGCTCTATGCGGGTTTCTCCAAAAGTGCTGCGAATACTCGGCTAAGGCAAGCAACAAAAGCAGCCCACAGAACCGACTCTGATTTCCCAGCGACGGCCCTGCTTTCGCAGAGGTTTTCAGCTTGGCGCGAAACGCACTTCGCTGCTGCTTCCTCAGCAAGGCTGTGGTCGTTTGCTCTGTCGCGGCAGGAAAGAAGAGCCGCGGGAGAGCTGGTGCCTCTTGGTCCTTGCTTTCCCGGGCTCCATGTTCGCGCCCGGGGTTCACCTTGCTAAGCCGAACTAAGCAGACACAGTCACAACCCTGCAGCAGCGTGCGTGGCCTAGCATGGCACTCTATGCCTATTACCATCTCCTGGCGTAGGTAAGGCTTTGCCTTTTGCTCCGGCGCTCGGGCAGACTCGGGGTCTACGCCAGTGCCTTCACCATAGGAGAGAGGAGGCGACAGGATTCCTGCACCGGGCCCGAGCACTGGGATGGGGAACAGTGGGGACTGTCTCCACTCTTTCCCCGGCACACCCCCTGCCACCCACAATGCTGCCATATCTTGATGGAAGACGGCATCTGACTGCACGTTTCTATAGGGGTTGTTTCTGCGAGTTCCGGGTATGGCAACTGGTGGCAAGCCCAAGACTGCCCTTGGGAGAGGTGGCCAAAAAAATGCTTTCCCCTTGGGACCAGAGGCACAGGACAGGCCTGCCTTCTGCCCAGACTCCTTCCTCAGAGTGGAGCACGCACCCATGCCCTTGTCGTCCCCTCATGTCTCCTTAGCAGCCAGGCTTCAATCTCTCCGCACAGGGAGCAGAGGACACTTGTCTTCTCATGGCTTGCTATTCGTGCCTCGGCAGGCTATTCTGACTCCCGAGCGTTTCCAGACCCCTCGGCCAAGGGATCCTTCTCTTCCCCGGGGGCGGCGTGCTGTGCCTTCCCCAAAATTGCTCCTGGGGAGCGCGGTGACAGACGTGTGCAACCATGCTTCTCTCTCAGGCAGAAAGGATGCTAGGGCAAAGAGGATTTCGCTCCATGCGGGTATCTTCCACCATGTTGCCGAGACTCGCTCAGGCAAGCAGCAGCAGCATCCCCAAACCCAACTCTGATTTCCCAATGAATGCTGTGCTTTCCTAAGGGAGAGGTCCAGGCAAAGAGGCTTTCGCTGTATGCGGGTTTCTCCCACCGCGAGACTGGGCTCAGGGAAGCAGCAGCTGGCCTGACAACATTTCTCAGCGAATGCTGTGCTTTCGCAGAGGCTTTGGATGGAGCGAACCGCACTTTGCTGCTGCTTTCTCAGCAAGGCTTTGGTCGTTCGCTCTTTCGCAGCAGGGACGAAGATCCGCGGGAGAGCTGGTGCCTCTTGGGCCTTGCTTTCGCGGGCTCCAAGTTCGCGCCTGGGTTTCACTTTGCTAAGCCGAACTAGGCAGACACAGTCACAACCCTGCAGCAGCGTGCGTGGCCTAGCATGGCACTCTATGCCTAATTCCATCTCCTGGCCTAGGTAAGGCTTTTCCTTTTGCTCCGGCGCTCGGGCAGACTCGGGGTCGAGGCAAGTGCCTTCACCACAGGAGAGAAGAGGCAACAGGATCCCTGCACACGGCCCGGGCACTGGGATGGGGAACTGTGGGGGACTGTCTCCACAAATTCCCCGCCGCACCCCCTGTCTCCTACAATGCTGCCACATCTTGGTGGAAGATGTCATCTGACTGACCGTTTCTCCATGGGGTTGTTTCTGCAAGTTCCAGGTATGGCACCTGGTGGCAAGCCCAAGTCTGCCCTTGGGACAGGTGGCCAAAGAGATGCTTTCCCCTTGGGACAAGAGGCACAGGACAGGCCTGCCTTCTGCCCAGACTCCTTCCTCAGAGTGGAGCACGCGACCCTGCCTAGTCATCCCCTCATGTCTCCTTAGCAGCCAGGCTCCCATCTCTCCGCACAGGGAGCGGGTGACACATGTCTGGCCACCGGCCTGCATTTCGTGCCGCGGAAGGCTATCCTGTCCCGAGCGTTTCCCGACCCCAAGGCCAAGGGATCCTTCTCTTCCCCGGGGGCGGCGTGCTGTGCCTTCCCCACACTTGCTCCTGGGGAGCGTGGTGAAAGACGTGAGCAACCATGCTTCTCTCTCAGGCAGAAAGGATGCTACGGCAAAGAGGATTTCGCTCCATGCGGGTATCTTCCAACATGCTGCGAAGACTCGCTTAGGCAAGCAGCAGCAGCATCCCCAAACCCAACTCTGATTTCCCAACGAATGCTGTGCTTTCCAAGGGGCGATGCCAAGGCAAAGGGGCTTTCGCAGTATGCGGGTTTCTCCCACCGCGAGACTGGGCTCAGGCACGCAGCAGCAGCCCCCAAAACATTTCTCGGGGAATGCTGTCCTTTCGCAGAGGCTTTGGTTTGGAGCAAACAGCCCTTCGCCACTGCTTCCTCAGCAAGGCTTCTGTCGCGTCAGGGAAGAAGAGCTGCGGGAGAGCTGGTGCCTCTTGGGCCTTGCTTTCCCTGGCTCCATGTTCGCGTCCTGGGTTCACCCTGCCAGGCCGAACTAAGCAGACACAGTCACAACCGTGCAGCAGCGCGCTTAGCCTAGGATGGCACTCCATGCACACTACCATCTCCCGGTGTAGGCATCGCTTGGCCTTTTACTCTGGCGCTCAGGCCGACTCGCGGACTAGGCCTGTGCTTTCCCCACAGGAAAGGAGAGGTGACAGGATCCCTGCACACCGCCCGTGCACTGAATAGGGAGCTTTGGGGGACTGTCACCACTCCTTCCCCTTAAAACCCGGGCCTCCTCCAAGCTTCTACATCCCGGAGGAAGACGGCATCTGATGGCCAGGTCTTTCTGGGAGTTGTTTCTCGAGTTTAGGGTAGGCGCCTGGTGGCAAGCCCATGGCTCCACCACGGTCAGGTGGCCAAGGAGCTGCTGTCTCCTTGGGCCCAAAGGCTCAGGACAGGCATGCTTTCTGCCCAGACTCCTTCCTCAGAGTGGAGCCCTTTCCCCTGCCCTAATCTTCCCCTCGTGTCTCCTTAGCAGCCCGGCTTCCTTCGCTCTGCAGTGACAGATGTGTCCCTTTCCTTAAGGCTCTTTCCACAGGCACCACCGCGCTTCTCTCTCAGGCAGAGCGGATGCCCAGGCAAAGAGGATTTCGCTCCATGCGGGTTTATTCCACCGTGCAGTGGAGACTAGCTCCGGCAAGCAGCAGGCAGCATCCCACAGACCCGACTCTGATTTCCCAAAGAATGCTGTGCTTTCCCAGAGGGGATGCCCGGGCAAAGAGGCTTTCGCTCTATGCGGGTTTCTCCAAAAGTGCTGCGAATACTCGGCTAAGGCAAGCAACAAAAGCAGCCCACAGAACCGACTCTGATTTCCCAGCGACGGCCCTGCTTTCGCAGAGGTTTTCAGCTTGGCGCGAAACGCACTTCGCTGCTGCTTCCTCAGCAAGGCTGTGGTCGTTTGCTCTGTCGCGGCAGGAAAGAAGAGCCGCGGGAGAGCTGGTGCCTCTTGGTCCTTGCTTTCCCGGGCTCCATGTTCGCGCCCGGGGTTCACCTTGCTAAGCCGAACTAAGCAGACACAGTCACAACCCTGCAGCAGCGTGCGTGGCCTAGCATGGCACTCTATGCCTATTACCATCTCCTGGCGTAGGTAAGGCTTTGCCTTTTGCTCCGGCGCTCGGGCAGACTCGGGGTCTACGCCAGTGCCTTCACCATAGGAGAGAGGAGGCGACAGGATTCCTGCACCGGGCCCGAGCACTGGGATGGGGAACAGTGGGGACTGTCTCCACTCTTTCCCCGGCACACCCCCTGCCACCCACAATGCTGCCATATCTTGATGGAAGACGGCATCTGACTGCACGTTTCTATAGGGGTTGTTTCTGCGAGTTCCGGGTATGGCAACTGGTGGCAAGCCCAAGACTGCCCTTGGGAGAGGTGGCCAAAAAAATGCTTTCCCCTTGGGACCAGAGGCACAGGACAGGCCTGCCTTCTGCCCAGACTCCTTCCTCAGAGTGGAGCACGCACCCATGCCCTTGTCGTCCCCTCATGTCTCCTTAGCAGCCAGGCTTCAATCTCTCCGCACAGGGAGCAGAGGACACTTGTCTTCTCATGGCTTGCTATTCGTGCCTCGGCAGGCTATTCTGACTCCCGAGCGTTTCCAGACCCCTCGGCCAAGGGATCCTTCTCTTCCCCGGGGGCGGCGTGCTGTGCCTTCCCCAAAATTGCTCCTGGGGAGCGCGGTGACAGACGTGTGCAACCATGCTTCTCTCTCAGGCAGAAAGGATGCTAGGGCAAAGAGGATTTCGCTCCATGCGGGTATCTTCCACCATGTTGCCGAGACTCGCTCAGGCAAGCAGCAGCAGCATCCCCAAACCCAACTCTGATTTCCCAATGAATGCTGTGCTTTCCTAAGGGAGAGGTCCAGGCAAAGAGGCTTTCGCTGTATGCGGGTTTCTCCCACCGCGAGACTGGGCTCAGGGAAGCAGCAGCTGGCCTGACAACATTTCTCAGCGAATGCTGTGCTTTCGCAGAGGCTTTGGATGGAGCGAACCGCACTTTGCTGCTGCTTTCTCAGCAAGGCTTTGGTCGTTCGCTCTTTCGCAGCAGGGACGAAGATCCGCGGGAGAGCTGGTGCCTCTTGGGCCTTGCTTTCGCGGGCTCCAAGTTCGCGCCTGGGTTTCACTTTGCTAAGCCGAACTAGGCAGACACAGTCACAACCCTGCAGCAGCGTGCGTGGCCTAGCATGGCACTCTATGCCTAATTCCATCTCCTGGCCTAGGTAAGGCTTTTCCTTTTGCTCCGGCGCTCGGGCAGACTCGGGGTCGAGGCAAGTGCCTTCACCACAGGAGAGAAGAGGCAACAGGATCCCTGCACACGGCCCGGGCACTGGGATGGGGAACTGTGGGGGACTGTCTCCACAAATTCCCCGCCGCACCCCCTGTCTCCTACAATGCTGCCACATCTTGGTGGAAGATGTCATCTGACTGACCGTTTCTCCATGGGGTTGTTTCTGCAAGTTCCAGGTATGGCACCTGGTGGCAAGCCCAAGTCTGCCCTTGGGACAGGTGGCCAAAGAGATGCTTTCCCCTTGGGACAAGAGGCACAGGACAGGCCTGCCTTCTGCCCAGACTCCTTCCTCAGAGTGGAGCACGCGACCCTGCCTAGTCATCCCCTCATGTCTCCTTAGCAGCCAGGCTCCCATCTCTCCGCACAGGGAGCGGGTGACACATGTCTGGCCACCGGCCTGCATTTCGTGCCGCGGAAGGCTATCCTGTCCCGAGCGTTTCCCGACCCCAAGGCCAAGGGATCCTTCTCTTCCCCGGGGGCGGCGTGCTGTGCCTTCCCCACACTTGCTCCTGGGGAGCGTGGTGAAAGACGTGAGCAACCATGCTTCTCTCTCAGGCAGAAAGGATGCTACGGCAAAGAGGATTTCGCTCCATGCGGGTATCTTCCAACATGCTGCGAAGACTCGCTTAGGCAAGCAGCAGCAGCATCCCCAAACCCAACTCTGATTTCCCAACGAATGCTGTGCTTTCCAAGGGGCGATGCCAAGGCAAAGGGGCTTTCGCAGTATGCGGGTTTCTCCCACCGCGAGACTGGGCTCAGGCACGCAGCAGCAGCCCCCAAAACATTTCTCGGGGAATGCTGTCCTTTCGCAGAGGCTTTGGTTTGGAGCAAACAGCCCTTCGCCACTGCTTCCTCAGCAAGGCTTCTGTCGCGTCAGGGAAGAAGAGCTGCGGGAGAGCTGGTGCCTCTTGGGCCTTGCTTTCCCTGGCTCCATGTTCGCGTCCTGGGTTCACCCTGCCAGGCCGAACTAAGCAGACACAGTCACAACCGTGCAGCAGCGCGCTTAGCCTAGGATGGCACTCCATGCACACTACCATCTCCCGGTGTAGGCATCGCTTGGCCTTTTACTCTGGCGCTCAGGCCGACTCGCGGACTAGGCCTGTGCTTTCCCCACAGGAAAGGAGAGGTGACAGGATCCCTGCACACCGCCCGTGCACTGAATAGGGAGCTTTGGGGGACTGTCACCACTCCTTCCCCTTAAAACCCGGGCCTCCTCCAAGCTTCTACATCCCGGAGGAAGACGGCATCTGATGGCCAGGTCTTTCTGGGAGTTGTTTCTCGAGTTTAGGGTAGGCGCCTGGTGGCAAGCCCATGGCTCCACCACGGTCAGGTGGCCAAGGAGCTGCTGTCTCCTTGGGCCCAAAGGCTCAGGACAGGCATGCTTTCTGCCCAGACTCCTTCCTCAGAGTGGAGCCCTTTCCACTGCCCTAATCTTCCCCTCGAGTCTCCTTAGCAGCCCGGCTTCCTTCGCTCTGCAGTGACAGATGTGTCCCTTTCCTTAAGGCTCTTTCCACAGGCACCACCGCGCTTCTCTCTCAGGCAGAGCGGATGCCCAGGCAAAGAGAATTTCGCTCCATGCGGGTTTATTCCACCGTGCAGTGGAGACTAGCTCCGGCAAGCAGCAGGCAGCATCCCACAGACCCGACTCTGATTTCCCAGAGAATGCTGTGCTTTCCCAGAGGGGATGCCCCGGCAAAGAAGCTTTCGCTCTATGCGGGTTTCTCACATCGTGCTGCGTATACTCGGCTAAGGCAAGCAACAAAAGCAGCCCACAGAACCGACTCTGATTTCACAGAGACTGCTATGCTTTCACAGAGGTTTTCAGCTTGGCGCAAACCGCACTTCGCTTCTGCTTCCTCAGCAAGGCTTTGGTCTTTCGCTCTGTCGCGGCCTTGTTTTCCCGGGCTCCAAGTTCGCGCCCGGGGTTCACCTTGCTAAGCCGAAATAAGCAGACACAGTCACAACCCTGCAGCAGCGTGCTTGGCCTAGCATGATACTCTATGCCTATTACCATCTCCTGGCGTAGGTAAGGCTTTGCCTTTTGCTCCGGCGCTCGGCAGACTCGGGGTCTAGGCCAGTGCATTCACCACAGGAGAGAAGAGACGACAGGATATCAGAGTTGGGTTTGGGGAGGCTGCTGCAGCTTGCCTAAGCGATCTCCGCAGCATGTTGGAAGATACCCGCATGAAGCGAAATCCTCTTTGCCCTAGCATCCTTTCTGCCTGAGAGAGAAGCATGGTTGCACACGTCTGTCAACGCGCTCCCCAGGAGCAATTTTGTGGAAGGCACAGCACGCAGCCCCCGGGGAAGAGAAGGATCCCTTGGCCTTGGAGTCTAGAAACGCTCGGGAAGCAGAATAGCCTGCCGAGGCACGAACAGCAGGCCATGAAAAGACAAGTGTCCTCTGCTCACTGTGCGGAGAGATTGAAGCCTGGCTGCTAAGGAGACATGAGGGGAAGACAAGGGCATGGGTGCGTGCTCCACTATGAGGAAGGAGTCTGGGCAGAAGGCAGGCCTGTCCTGTGCCTCTTGTCCCAAGGGGAAAGCATCTCTTTGGCCACCTGTCCCAAGGGCAGACTTGGGCTTGACACCAGGTGCCATACTCGGAACTCGCAGAAACAACCCCATGGAGAAACGTGCAGTCAGATGCCCTCTTCCACCAAGATGTGGCAGCATTGTGGGTGGCCGGGGTGTGCCGGGGAAAGAGTGGAGACAGTCCGCACCGTTCCCCATCCCAGTGCTCGGGCCCTGTGCAGGGATCCTGTTGCCTCCTCTCTCCTGTGGTGAAGGCACTGGCCTTGACCCCGAGTCTGCCCGAGCGCCGGAGCAAAAGGCAAAGCCTTACCTACGCCAGGAAATGGTAATAGGCATAGAGTGTCATGCTAGGCCACGCACGCTGTTGCAGGGTAGTGACTGTGTCTGCTTAGTTCGGCTTAGCAAGGTGAACCCCGGGCGCGAACTTGGAGCCCTGGAAAACAAGGCCTAAGAGGCACCAGCTCTCCCGCGGCACTTCTTTCCTGCCGCGACAGAGCGAACGACCAAAGCCTTGCTGAGGAAGCAGCAGCGAAGTGCGGTTTGCGCCAAGCTGAAAACCTCTGCGAAAGCATAGCAGTCGCTGGGAAATCAGAGTCGGTTCTGTGGGCTGCTTTTGTTGCTTGCCTTAGCCTAGTATTCGCAGCACGATGGGAAAAACCCGCATAGAGCGAAAGCTTCTTTGCCGGGGCATCCCCTCTGGGAAAGCACAGCATTCTCTGGGAAATCAGAGTCGGGTCTGTGGGATGCTGCCTGCTGCTTGCCGGAGCTAGTCTCCACTGCACGGTGGAATAAACCCGCATGGAGCGAAATCCTCTTTGCCTGGGCTTCCGCTCTGCCTGAGAGAGAAGCGCGGTGGTGCCTGTGGAAAGAGCCATAAGGAAAGGGACACATCTGTCACTGCAGAGCGAAGGAAGCCGGGCTGCTAAGGAGACTCGAGGGGAAGATTAGGGCAGGGGAAAGGGCTCCACTCTGAGGAAGGAGTCTGGGCAGAAAGCATGCCTGTCCTGAGCCTTTGGGCCCAAGGAGACAGCAGCTCCTTGGCCACCTGACCGTGGTGGAGCCATGGGCTTGCCACCAGGCGCCTACCCTAAACTCGAGAAACAACTCCCAGAAAGACCTGGCCATCAGATGCCGTCTTCCTCCGGGATGTAGAAGCTTGGAGGAGGCCCGGGTTTTAAGGGGAAGGAGTGGTGACAGTCCCCCAAAGCTCCCAATTCAGTGTACGGGCGGTGTGCAGGGATCCTGTCACCTCTCCTTTCCTGTGGGGAAAGCACAGGCCTAGTCCGCGAGTCGGCCTGAGCGCCAGAGTAAAAGGCCAAGCGATGCCTACACCGGGAGATGTTAGTGTGCATGGAGTGCCATCCTAGGCTAAGCGCGCTACTGCACGGTTGTGACTGTGTCTGCGTAGTTCGGCCTGGCAGGGTGAACCCAGGACGCGAACATGGAGCCAGGGAAAGCAAGGCCCAAGAGGCACCAGCTCTCCCGCAGCTCTTCTTCCCTGACGCGACAGAAGCCTTGCTGAGGAAGCAGTGGCGAAGGGCTGTTTGCTCCAAACCAAAGCCTCTGCGAAAGGACAGCATTCCCCGAGAAATGTTTTGGGGGCTGCTGCTGCGTGCCTGAGCCCAGTCTCGCGGTGGGAGAAACCCGCATACAGCGAAAGCCCCTTTGCCTGGGCATCTCCCCTTGGAAAGCACAGCATTCGTTGGGAAATCAGAGTTGGGTTTGGGGATGCTGCTGCTGCTTGCCTAAGCGAGTCTCCGCAGCATGTTGGAAGATACCCGCATGGAGCGAAATCCTCTTTGCCCTAGAATCCTTTCTGCCTGAGAGAGAAGCATGGTTGCTCACGTCTGTCACCACGCTCCCCAGGAGCAAGTGTGGGGAAGGCACAGCACGCCGCCCCCGGGGAAGAGAAGGATCCCTTGGCCTTGGGGTCGGGAAACGCTCGGGAAGCAGAATAGCCTGCCGAGGCACGAACAGCAGGCCATGAGAAGACAAGTGTCCTCTCCTCCCTGTGGGGAGAGATTGAAGCGTGGCTGCTAAGGAGACATGAGGGGAAGACAAGGGCATGGGTGCGTGCTCCACTCTGAGGAAGGAGTCTGGGCAGAAGGCAGGCCTGTCCTGTGCCTCTTGTCCCAAGGGGAAAGCATCTCTTTGGCCACCTGTCCCAAGGGCAGACTTGGGCTTGCCACCAGGTGCCATACCCGGAACTCGCAGAAACAACCCCATGGAGAAACGTGCAGTCAGATGCCGTCTTCCACCAAGATATGGCAGCATTGTGGGTGGCCGGGGGTGTGCCGGGGAAAGAGTGGAGACAGTCCCCACCGTTCCCCATCCCAGTGCTCGGGCCCTGTGCAGGGATCCTGTCGCCTCTTCTCACCTGTGGTGAAGGCACTGGCCTCGACCCCGAGTCTGCCCGAGCGCCTGAGCAAAAGGCAAAGCCTTACCTAGGCCAGGAGATGGTAATAGGCATAGAGTGTCATGCTAGGCCACGCACGCTGCTGCAGGGTTGTGACTGTGTCTGCTTAGATCGGCTTAGCAAGGTGAACCCCGGGCGCGAACTTGGAGCCCGGGAAAACAAGGCCCAAGGGGCACCAGCTCTCCCGCGGCTCTTCTTTCCAGCCGCGACAGAGCAAACGACCAAAGCCTTGCTGAGGAAGCAGCAGCGAAGTGCGGTTTGCGCCAAGCTGAAAACCTCTGCCAAAGCATAGCAGTCGCTGGGAAATCAGAGTCGGTTCTGTGGGATGCTGCCTGCTGCTTGCCGGAGCTAGTCTCCACTGCACGGTGGAATAAACCCGCATGGAGCGAAATCCTCTTTGCCTGGGCTTCCGCTCTGCCTGAGAGAGAAGCGCGGTGGTGCCTGTGGAAAGAGCCATAAGGAAAGGGACACATCTGTCACTGCAGAGCGAAGGAAGCCGGGCTGCTAAGGAGACTCGAGGGGAAGATTAGGGCAGGGGAAAGGGCTCCACTCTGAGGAAGGAGTCTGGGCAGAAAGCATGCCTGTCCTGAGCCTTTGGGCCCAAGGAGACAGCAGCTCCTTGGCCACCTGACCGTGGTGGAGCCATGGGCTTGCCACCAGGCGCCTACCCTAAACTCGAGAAACATCTCCCAGAAAGACCTGGCCATCAGATGCCGTCTTCCTCCGGGATGTAGAAGCTTGGAGGAGGCCCGGGGTTAAGGGGAAGGAGTGGTGACAGTCCCCCAAAGCTCCCTATTCAGTGCACGGGCGGAGTGCAGGGATCCTGTCACCTCTCCTTTCCTGTGGGGAAAGCACAGGCCTAGTCCGCGAGTCGGCCTGAGCGCCAGAGTAAAAGGCCAAGCGATGCCTACACCGGGAGATGGTAGTGTGCATGGAGTGCCATCCTAGGCTAAGCGCGCTACTGCACGGTTGTGACTGTGTCTGCGTAGTTCGGCCTGGCAGGGTGAACCCAGGACGCGAACATGGAGCCAGGGAAAGCAAGGCCCAAGAGGCACCAGCTCTCCCGCAGCTCTTCTTCCCTGACGCGACAGAAGCCTTGCTGAGGAAGCAGTGGCGAAGGGCTGTTTGCTCCAAACCAAAGCCTCTGCGAAAGGACAGCATTCCCCGAGAAATGTTTTGGGGGCTGCTGCTGCGTGCCTGAGCCCAGTCTCGCGGTGGGAGAAACCCGCATACAGCGAAAGCCCCTTTGCCTGGGCATCTCCCCTTGGAAAGCACAGCATTCGTTGGGAAATCAGAGTTGGGTTTGGGGATGCTGCTGCTGCTTGCCTAAGCGAGTCTCCGCAGCATGTTGGAAGATACCCGCATGGAGCGAAATCCTCTTTGCCCTAGAATCCTTTCTGCCTGAGAGAGAAGCATGGTTGCTCACGTCTGTCACCACGCTCCCCAGGAGCAAGTGTGGGGAAGGCACAGCACGCCGCCCCGGGGAAGAGAAGGATCCCTTGGCCTTGGGGTCGGGAAACGCTCGGGAACAGGATAGCCTGCCGCGGCACGAAATGCAGGCCGGTGGCCAGACATGTGTCACCCGCTCCCTGTGCGGAGAGATGGAAGCCTGGCTGCTAAGGAGACATGAGTGGACGACTAGGGCCGGGGCGCGTGCTCCACTCTAAGGAGTCTGGGCAGAAGGCAGGCCTGTCCTGTGCCTCTGTTACCAAGGGGACAGCATCTCCTTGGCCACCTGTCCCAAGGGCAGACTTGGGCTTGCCACCAGGTGCCATACCTGGAACTTGCAGAAACAACCCCATGGAGAAACGGTCAGTCAGATGCCACCTTCCACCAAGATGTGGCAGCATTGTGGGTGACAGGGGGTGCGGCGGGGAAAGAGTGGAGACAGTCCCCCACAGTTCCCCATCCCAGTGCCCGGGCCGTGTGCAGGGATCCTGTTGCCTCCTCTCTCCTGTGGTGAAGGCACTGGCCTTGACCCCGAGTCTGCCCGAGCACCGGAGCAAAAGGCAGAGCAGGAGATGGAATTAGGAATAGAGTGCCATGCTAGGCCACGCACGCTGCTGCAGGGTTGTGACTGTGTCTGCCTAGTTCGGCTTAGCAAAGTGAAACCCGGGCGCGAACATGGAGCCAGGGAAAGCAAGGCCCAAGAGGCAACAGCTCTCCCGCAGCTCTTCTTCCCTGACTCGACTGAAGCTTTGCTGAGAAAGCAGCGGCGAAGTGCTGTTCGCTCCAAACCAAAGCCTCTGCGAAAGCACAGCATTCGCTGAGAAATGTTGTGCGGGCTGCTGCTGCTTCCCTGAGCCCAGTCTTGTGGTGGGAGAAACCCACATACAGCGAAAGCCTCTTTGCCTGGGCCTCTCCCTTAGGAAAGCACAGCATTCGTTGGGAAATCAGAGTTGGGTTTGGGGATGCTGCTGCTGCTTGCCTGAGCGAGTCTCGGCAACATGGTGGAAGATACCCGCATGGAGCGAAATCCTCTTTGCCCTAGCATCCCCTCTGCCTGAGAGAGAAGCATGGTTGCACACGTCTGTCACCGAGCTCCCCAGGAGCAATTTTGGGGAAGGCACAGCACGCCGCCCCAGGGAAGAGAAGGATCCCTTGGCCTTGGGTCTGGAAACGCTCGGGAGTCAGAATAGCCTGCCGAGGCACGAACAGCAGGCCATGAGAAGACAAGTGTCCTCTGCTCCCTGTGCGGAGAGATTGAAGCCTGGCTGCTAAGGAGACATGAGGGGACGACAAGGGCATGGGTGCATGCTCCACTCTGAGGAAGGAGTCTGGGCAGAAGGGAGGCCTGTCCTGTGCCTCTGGTCCCAAGGGGAAAGCATCTCCTTGGCCACCTGTCCCAAGGGCAGACTTGGGCTTGCCACCAGGTGCCATACCCGGAACTCGCAGAAACAACCCCATGGAGAAACGTGCAGTCAGATGCCGTCTTCCACCAAGATATGGCAGCATTGTGGGTGGCCGGGGGTGTGCCGGGGAAAGAGTGGAGACAGTCCCCACCGTTCCCCATCCCAGTGCTCGGGCCCTGTGCAGGGATCCTGTCGCCTCTTCTCTCCTGTGGTGAAGGCACTGGCCTTGACCCCGAGTCTGCCCGAGCGCCTGAGCAAAAGGCAAAGCCTTACCTAGGCCAGGAGATGGTAATAGGCATAGAGTGTCATGCTAGGCCACGCACGCTGCTGCAGGGTTGTGACTGTGTCTGCTTAGATCGGCTTAGCAAGGTGAACCCCGGGCGCGAACTTGGAGCCCGGGAAAACAAGGCCCAAGAGGCACCAGCTCTCCCGCGGCTCTTCTTTCCAGCCGCGACAGAGCAAACGACCAAAGCCTTGCTGAGGAAGCAGCAGCGAAGTGCGGTTTGCGCCAAGATGAAAACCTCTGCGAAAGCATAGCAGTCGCTGGGAAATCAGAGTCGGTTCTGTGGGATGCTGCCTGCTGCTTGACGGAGCTAGTCTCCACTGCACGGTGGAATAAACCCGCATGGAGTGAAATCCTCATTGCCTGGGCTTTCGCTCTGCCTGAGAGAGAAGCGCGGTGGTGCCTGTGGAAAGAGCCTTAAGGAAAGGGACACATCTGTCACTGCAGAGCGAAGGAAGCCGGGCTGCTAACGAGACTCGAGGGGAAGATTAGGGCAGGGGAAAGGGCTCCACTCTGAGGAAGGAGTCTGGGCAGAAAGCATGCCTGTCCTGAGCCTTTGGGCCCAAGGAGACAGCAGCTCCTTGGCCACCTGACCGTGGTGGAGCCATGGGCTTGCCACCAGGCGCCTACCCTAAACTCGAGAAACAACTCCCAGAAAGACCTGGCCATCAGATGCCGTCTTCCTCCGGGATGTAGAAGCTTGGAGGAGGCCCGGGTTTTAAGGGGAAGGAGTGGTGACAGTCCCCCAAAGCTCTCTATTCAGTGCACGGGCGGTGTGCAGGGATCCTGTCACCTCTCCTTTCCTGTGGGGAAAGCACAGGCCTAGTCCGCGAGTCGGCCTGAGCGCCAGAGTAAAAGGCCAAGCGATGCCTACACCGGGAGATGGTAGTGTGCATGGAGTGCCATCCTAGGCTAAGCGCGCTACTGCACGGTTGTGACTGTGTCTGCGTAGTTCAGCCTGGCAGGGTGAACCCAGGACGCGAACATGGAGCCAGGGAAAGCAAGGCCCAAGAGGCACCAGCTCTCCCGCAGCTCTTCTTCCCTGACGCGACAGAAGCCTTGCTGAGGAAGCAGTGGCGAAGGGCTGTTTGCTCCAAACCAAAGCCTCTGCGAAAGGACAGCATTCCCTGAGAAATGTTTTGGGGGCTGCTGCTGCGTGCCTGAGCCCAGTCTCGCGGTGGGAGAAACCCGCATACAGCGAAAGCCCCTTTGCCTGGGCATCTCCCCTTGGAAAGCACAGCATTCGTTGGAAAATCAGAGTTGGGTTTGGGGATGCTGCTGCTGCTTGCCTAAGCGAGTCTTCGCAGCATGTTGGAAGATACCCGCATGGAGCGAAATCCTCTTTGCCCTAGAATCCTTTCTGCCTGAGAGAGAAGCATGGTTGCTCACGTCTGTCACCACGCTCCCCAGGAGCAAGTGTGGGGAAGGCACAGCACGCCGCCCCCGGGGAAGAGAAGGATCCCTTGGCCTTGGGGTCGGGAAACGCTCGGGAAACAGAATAGCCTGCCGAGGCACGAACAGCAGGCCATGAGAAGACAAGTGTCCTCTCCTCCCTGTGGGGAGAGATTGAAGCCTGGCTGCTAAGGAGACATGAGGGGAAGACAAGGGCATGGGTGCGTGCTCCACTCTGAGGAAGGAGTCTGGGCAGAAGGCAGGCCTGTCCTGTGCCTCTTGTCCAAAGGGGAAAGCATCTCTTGGGCCACCTGTCCCAAGGGCAGACTTGGGCTTGCCACCAGGTGCCATACCCGGAACTCGCAGAAACAACCCCATAGAGAAACGTGCAGTCAGATGCCATCTTCCACCAAGATATGGCAGCATTGTGGGTGGCCGGGGGTGTGCCGGGGAAAGAGTGGAGACAGTCCCCACCGTTCCCCATCCCAGTGCTCGGGCCCTGTGCAGGGATCCTGTCGCCTCTTCTCACCTGTGGTGAAGGCACTGGCCTTGACCCCAAGTCTGCCCGAGCGCCTGAGCAAAAGGCAAAGCCTTACCTAGGCCAGAAGATGGTAATAGGCATAGAGTGTCATGCTAGGCCACGCACGCTGCTGCAGGGTTGTGACTGTGTCTGCTTAGATCGGCTTAGCAAGGTGAACCCCGGGCGCGAACTTGGAGCCCGGGAAAACAAGGCCCAAGAGGCACCAGCTCTCCCGCGGCTCTTCTTTCCAGCCGCGACAGAGCAAACGACCAAAGCCTTGCTGAGGAAGCAGCAGCGAAGTGCGGTTTGCGCCAAGCTGAAAACCTCTGCCAAAGCATAGCAGTCGCTGGGAAATCAGAGTCGGTTCTGTGGGATGCTGCCTGCTGCTTGCCGGAGCTAGTCTCCACTGCACGGTGGAATAAACCCGCATGGAGCGAAATCCTCTTTGCCTGGGCTTCCGCTCTGCCTGAGAGAGAAGCGCGGTGGTGCCTGTGGAAAGAGCCATAAGGAAAGGGACACATCTGTCACTGCAGAGCGAAGGAAGCCGGGCTGCTAAGGAGACTCGAGGGGAAGATTAGGGCAGGGGAAAGGGCTCCACTCTGAGGAAGGAGTCTGGGCAGAAAGCATGCCTGTCCTGAGCCTTTGGGCCCAAGGAGACAGCAGCTCCTTGGCCACCTGACCGTGGTGGAGCCATGGGCTTGCCACCAGGCGCCTACCCTAAACTCGAGAAACAACTCCCAGAAAGACCTGGCCATCAGATGCCGTCTTCCTCCGGGATGTAGAAGCTTGGAGGAGGCCCGGGTTTTAAGGGGAAGGAGTGGTGACAGTCCCCCAAAGCTCCCTATTCAGTGCACGGGCGGAGTGCAGGGATCCTGTCACCTCTCCTTTCCTGTGGGGAAAGCACAGGCCTAGTCCGCGAGTCGGCCTGAGCGCCAGAGTAAAAGGCCAAGCGATGCCTACACCGGGAGATGGTAGTGTGCATGGAGTGCCATCCTAGGCTAAGCGCGCTGCTGCACGGTTGTGACTGTGTCTGCTTAGTTCGGCCTGGCAGGGTGAACCCAGGACGCGAACATGGAGCCAGGGAAAGCAAGGCCCAAGAGGCACCAGCTCTCCCGCAGCTCTTCTTCCCTGACGCGACAGAAGCCTTGCTGAGGAAGCAGTGGCGAAGGGCTGTTTGCTCCAAACCAAAGCCTCTGCGAAAGGACAGCATTCCCCGAGAAATGTTTTGGGGGCTGCTGCTGCGTGCCTGAGCCCAGTCTCGCGGTGGGAGAAACCCGCATACAGCGAAAGCCCCTTTGTCTGGGCATCTCCCCTTGGAAAGCACAGCATTCGTTGGGAAATCAGAGTTGGGTTTGGGGATGCTGCTGCTGCTTGCCTAAGCGAGTCTCCGCAGCATGTTGGAAGATACCCGCATGGAGCGAAATCCTCTTTGCCCTAGAATCCTTTCTGCCTGAGAGAGAAGCATGGTTGCTCACGTCTGTCACCACGCTCCCCAGGAGCAAGTGTGGGGAAGGCACAGCACGCCGCCCCGGGGAAGAGAAGGATCCCTTGGCCTTGGGGTCGGGAAACGCTCGGGAACAGGATAGCCTGCCGCGGCACGAAATGCAGGCCGGTGGCCAGACATGTGTCACCCGCTCCCTGTGCGGAGAGATGGAAGCCTGGCTGCTAAGGAGACATGAGTGGACGACTAGGGCCGGGGCGCGTGCTCCACTCTAAGGAGTCTGGGCAGAAGGCAGGCCTGTCCTGTGCCTCTGTTACCAAGGGGACAGCATCTCCTTGGCCACCTGTCCCAAGGGCAGACTTGGGCTTGCCACCAGGTGCCATACCTGGAACTTGCAGAAACAACCCCATGGAGAAACGGTCAGTCAGATGCCACCTTCCACCAAGATGTGGCAGCATTGTGGGTGACAGGGGGTGCGGCGGGGAAAGAGTGGAGACAGTCCCCCACAGTTCCCCATCCCAGTGCCCGGGCCGTGTGCAGGGATCCTGTTGCCTCCTCTCTCCTGTGGTGAAGGCACTGGCCTTGACCCCGAGTCTGCCCGAGCACCGGAGCAAAAGGCAAAGCCTTACCAGAGCAGGAGATGGAATTAGGAATAGAGTGCCATGCTAGGCCACGCACGCTGCTGCAGGGTTGTGACTGTGTCTGCCTAGTTCGGCTTAGCAAAGTGAAACCCGGGCGCGAACATGGAGCCAGGGAAAGCAAGGCCCAAGAGGCAACAGCTCTCCCGCAGCTCTTCTTCCCTGACTCGACTGAAGCTTTGCTGAGAAAGCAGCGGCGAAGTGCTGTTCGCTCCAAACCAAAGCCTCTGCGAAAGCACAGCATTCGCTGAGAAATGTTGTGCGGGCTGCTGCTGCTTCCCTGAGCCCAGTCTTGTGGTGGGAGAAACCCACATATAGCGAAAGCCTCTTTGCCTGGGCCTCTCCCTTAGGAAAGCACAGCATTCGTTGGGAAATCAGAGTTGGGTTTGGGGATGCTGCTGCTGCTTGCCTGAGCGAGTCTCGGCAACATGGTGGAAGATACCCGCATGGAGCGAAATCCTCTTTGCCCTAGCATCCCCTCTGCCTGAGAGAGAAGCATGGTTGCACACGTCTGTCACCGAGCTCCCCAGGAGCAATTTTGGGGAAGGCACAGCACGCCGCCCCAGTGAAGAGAAGGATCCCTTGGCCTTGGGTCTGGAAACGCTCGGGAGTCAGAATAGCCTGCCGAGGCACGAACAGCAGGCCATGAGAAGACAAGTGTCCTCTGCTCCCTGTGGGGAGAGATTGAAGCCTGGCTGCTAAGGAGACATGAGGGGACGACAAGGGCATGGGTGCATGCTCCACTCTGAGGAAGGAGTCTGGGCAGAAGGCAGGCCTGTCCTGTGCCTCTGGTCCCAAGGGGAAAGCATCTCCTTGGCCACCTGTCCCAAGGGCAGACTTGGGCTTGCCACCAGGTGCCATACCCGGAACTCGCAGAAACAACCCCATGGAGAAACGTGCAGTCAGATGCCGTCTTCCACCAAGATATGGCAGCATTGTGGGTGGCCGGGGGTGTGCCGGGGAAAGAGTGGAGACAGTCCCCACCGTTCCCCATCCCAGTGCTCGGGCCCTGTGCAGGGATCCTGTCGCCTCTTCTCACCTGTGGTGAAGGCACTGGCCTTGACCCCGAGTCTGCCCGAGCGCCTGAGCAAAAGGCAAAGCCTTACCTAGGCCAGGAGATGGTAATAGGCATAGAGTGTCATGCTAGGCCACGCACGCTGCTGCAGGGTTGTGACTGTGTCTGCTTAGATCGGCTTAGCAAGGTGAACCCCGGGCGCGAACTTGGAGCCCGGGAAAACAAGGCCCAAGGGGCACCAGCTCTCCCGCGGCTCTTCTTTCCAGCCGCGACAGAGCAAACGACCAAAGCCTTGCTGAGGAAGCAGCAGCGAAGTGCGGTTTGCGCCAAGCTGAAAACCTCTGCGAAAGCATAGCAGTCGCTGGGAAATCAGAGTCGGTTCTGTGGGATGCTGCCTGCTGCTTGCCGGAGCTAGTCTCCACTGCACGGTGGAATAAACCCGCATAGCGAAATCCTCTTTGCCTGGGCTTCCGCTCTGCCTGAGAGAGAAGCGCGGTGGTGCCTGTGGAAAGAGCCATAAGGAAAGGGACACATCTGTCACTGCAGAGCGAAGGAAGCCGGGCTGCTAAGGAGACTCGAGGGGAAGATTAGGGCAGGGGAAAGGGCTCCACTCTGAGGAAGGAGTCTGGGCAGAAAGCATGCCTGTCCTGAGCCTTTGGGCCCAAGGAGACAGCAGCTCCTTGGCCACCTGACCGTGGTGGAGCCATGGGCTTGCCACCAGGCGCCTACCCTAAACTCGAGAAACAACTCCCAGAAAGACCTGGCCATCAGATGCCGTCTTCCTCCGGGATGTAGAAGCTTGGAGGAGGCCCGGGTTTTAAGGGGAAGGAGTGGTGACAGTCCCCCAAAGCTCCCTATTCAGTGCACGGGCGGTGTGCAGGGATCCTGTCACCTCTCCTTTCCTGTGGGGAAAGCACAGGCCTAGTCCGCGAGTCGGCCTGAGCGCCAGAGTAAAAGGCCAAGCGATGCCTACACCGGGAGATGGTAGTGTGCATGGAGTGCCATCCTAGGCTAAGCGCGCTACTGCACGGTTGTGACTGTGTCTGCGTAGTTCGGCCTGGCAGGGTGAACCCAGGACGCGAACATGGAGCCAGGGAAAGCAAGGCCCAAGAGGCACCAGCTCTCCCGCAGCTCTTCTTCCCTGACGCGACAGAAGCCTTGCTGAGGAAGCAGTGGCGAAGGGCTGTTTGCTCCAAACCAAAGCCTCTGCGAAAGGACAGCATTCCCCGAGAAATGTTTTGGGGGCTGCTGCTGCGTGCCTGAGCCCAGTCTCGCGGTGGGAGAAACCCGCATACAGCGAAAGCCCCTTTGTCTGGGCATCTCCCCTTGGAAAGCACAGCATTCGTTGGGAAATCAGAGTTGGGTTTGGGGATGCTGCTGCTGCTTGCCTAAGCGAGTCTCCGCAGCATGTTGGAAGATACCCGCATGGAGCGAAATCCTCTTTGCCCTAGAATCCTTTCTGCCTGAGAGAGAAGCATGGTTGCTCACGTCTGTCACCACGCTCCCCAGGAGCAAGTGTGGGGAAGGCACAGCACGCCGCCCCGGGGAAGAGAAGGATCCCTTGGCCTTGGGGTCGGGAAACGCTCGGGAACAGGATAGCCTGCCGCGGCACGAAATGCAGGCCGGTGGCCAGACATGTGTCACCCGCTCCCTGTGCGGAGAGATGGAAGCCTGGCTGCTAAGGAGACATGAGTGGACGACTAGGGCCGGGGCGCGTGCTCCACTCTAAGGAGTCTGGGCAGAAGGCAGGCCTGTCCTGTGCCTCTGTTACCAAGGGGACAGCATCTCCTTGGCCACCTGTCCCAAGGGCAGACTTGGGCTTGCCACCAGGTGCCATACCTGGAACTTGCAGAAACAACCCCATGGAGAAACGGTCAGTCAGATGCCACCTTCCACCAAGATGTGGCAGCATTGTGGGTGACAGGGGGTGCGGCGGGGAAAGAGTGGAGACAGTCCCCCACAGTTCCCCATCCCAGTGCCCGGGCCGTGTGCAGGGATCCTGTTGCCTCCTCTCTCCTGTGGTGAAGGCACTGGCCTTGACCCCGAGTCTGCCCGAGCACCGGAGCAAAAGGCAAAGCCTTACCAGAGCAGGAGATGGAATTAGGAATAGAGTGCCATGCTAGGCCACGCACGCTGCTGCAGGGTTGTGACTGTGTCTGCCTAGTTCGGCTTAGCAAAGTGAAACCCGGGCGCGAACATGGAGCCAGGGAAAGCAAGGCCCAAGAGGCAACAGCTCTCCCGCAGCTCTTCTTCCCTGACTCGACTGAAGCTTTGCTGAGAAAGCAGCGGCGAAGTGCTGTTCGCTCCAAACCAAAGCCTCTGCGAAAGCACAGCATTCGCTGAGAAATGTTGTGCGGGCTGCTGCTGCTTCCCTGAGCCCAGTCTTGTGGTGGGAGAAACCCACATATAGCGAAAGCCTCTTTGCCTGGGCCTCTCCCTTAGGAAAGCACAGCATTCGTTGGGAAATCAGAGTTGGGTTTGGGGATGCTGCTGCTGCTTGCCTGAGCGAGTCTCGGCAACATGGTGGAAGATACCCGCATGGAGCGAAATCCTCTTTGCCCTAGCATCCCCTCTGCCTGAGAGAGAAGCATGGTTGCACACGTCTGTCACCGAGCTCCCCAGGAGCAATTTTGGGGAAGGCACAGCACGCCGCCCCAGGGAAGAGAAGGATCCCTTGGCCTTGGGTCTGGAAACGCTCGGGAGTCAGAATAGCCTGCCGAGGCATGAAGAGCAGGCCATGAGAAGACAAGTGTCCTCTGCTCCCTGTGCGGAGAGATTGAAGCCTGGCTGCTAAGGAGACATGAGGGGACGACAAGGGCATGGGTGCATGCTCCACTCTGAGGAAGGAGTCTGGGCAGAAGGGAGGCCTGTCCTGTGCCTCTGGTCCCAAGGGGAAAGCATCTCCTTGGCCACCTGTCCCAAGGGCAGACTTGGGCTTGCCACCAGGTGCCATACCCGGAACTCGCAGAAACAACCCCATAGAGAAACGTGCAGTCAGATGCCGTCTTCCACCAAGATATGGCAGCATTGTGGGTGGCAGGGGGTGTGCCGGGGAAAGAGTGGAGACAGTCCCCACTGTTCCCCATCCCAGTGCTCGGGCCCGGTACAGGGATCCTGTCGCCTCCTCTCTCCTATGGTGAAGGCACTGGCCTAGACCCCGAGTCTGCCGAGCGCCGGAGCAAAAGGCAAAGCCTTACCTACGCCAGGAGATGGTAATAGGCATATAGTGCCATGCTAGGCCACGCACGCTGCTGCAGGGTTGTGACTGTGTCTGCTTAGTTCGGCTTAGCAAGGTGAACCCCGGGCGCGAACATGGAGCCCGGGAATGCAAGGACCAAGAGGCACCAGCTCTCCCGCGGCTCTTCTTTCCTGCCGCGACAGAGCGAACGACCATAGCCTTGCTGAGGAAGCAGCAGCGAAGTGCGGTTCGCGCCAAGCTGAAAACCTCTGGGAAAGCATGGCCGTCGCTGGGAAATCAGAGTCGGTTCTGTGGGGTGCTTTTGTTGCTTGCCTTAGCCTAGTATTCGCAGCACTTTTGGAGAAACCCGCATAGAGCGAAAGCCTCTTTGCCCGGGCATCCCCTCTGGGAAAGCACAGCATTCTTTGGGAAATCAGAGTCGGGTCTGTGGGATGCTGCCTGCTGCTTGCTGGAGCTAGTCTCCACAGCACGGTGTAATAAACCCGCATGGAGCGAAATGCTCTTTGCCTGTGCATCTCCTCTTCATGGGAGAGATGCATGGTTGCACACGTCTGTCACTGCGCTCCCCAGGAGCAAGTGTGGGGAAGGCACAGCACACTGTCCCTGGGGAAGAGAAGGAGCCATTGGCCTTGGGGTCTGGAAAATTGAACAGCCACATGCAGAAAATGAAATTGGACCATCCTAACACCATACATTATAATCGACTGGAAATGGATGGAGAAGCATAATGTGAGAGAGGAATCCATCATAGTCCTTGAGGAGAGAACAGGTAGCAACTTCTTTGACCTCAGCAGCAGCAACTTCTTCCTAGGAACATCGCGAAAGGCCAGGGAAGCAAGGGCAAGAATGAACTATTGGGATTTCATCAGATCCAAAAGCTTTTGCACTGCAAAGGAAACAGTTAACAAAGCCAAAAGATCACTGTCAGAAGTTATCTGGGAGAAGATATTTGCAAATGACATACCAGATAAAGGGCCAGTATCCAAAATCTATAAAGAGCTTATCAAACTCAACACCCTAAAAACAAATAATCCAATGAAGAAATGGGCAGAGGACATGAACAGACATTTCTGCAAAGAATACATCCAAATGGCCAACAGACACATGAAAAAATGCTCCACATCACTCGGCATCAGGGAAATACAAATCAAAACCAGAATGAGATACCACCTCACACCGTTCAGAATGGCTAAAATGAACAAGTCCGTCAATGACAGATGCTGGCGAGGATGTGGAGAAAGGGCAACCCTCCTACACTGTATGTGGGAATGCAAGCTGGTGCAACCACTCTGGAAAACAGCGTGGACGTGCCTCAAAAAGCTGAAAATAGAACTACCCTATGACCCAGTGCTTGTAGTACTGGGTATATACCCTACAGATACAAACGTGGCATTCTGAAGGGGCATATGCACCCAAATGTTTATAGCAGCAATGTCCACAATAGTTAAACTATGGAAAGAAACTAAATGTCCTTCAACAGATGAATCAATAAATAAGATGTGGTATATATGTTCAATGGAATACTATGCAGCCATCAAAAGAAATGAAATCCTGCTATTTGTGATGACGTGGATGGAACTAGAGGGTATTATGCTTGGCGAAATAAATCAATCTGAGAAAGACAACTATCATATGATCTCCCTGATATGATGAAGTGGAGATGCAACATAGGCAGTTTCGGGCGTACGAAAAGAAAAATAAAAAAAGATGGTATTAGGAGGGAGACAAACCATAAAAGACTGAATCTCACAAAACAGACTGAGGGTTGCTGGGGGGAGGTGTGTTGGGGTATGGACATTGGAGAGGGCAGATGCTATGGTGAGTGATGGTGAGTGCTGTGAAATGTGTAAACCTGGTGATTCACAGACCTGTACCCCTAGGGATAAAAATACATTATATAAAAAATTTTTAAAAATAATTTAAAAAACCCATTAAAGAAAAAACACAGATTGCAAGCCCAGAGCTAATCTCATATTCAATCAAAACTTTTGAAAGTTTTCCCCTTAAAGATCAGAAGAAAGACAAGTGTGTCCATTTTCACTACTCTCATTTGACACAGTAGTGGATGTTCTAGCCAGAGAAACAAGGAACACAAAGAAACAGGAGTCTCCAAAAAAAAAAAAAAAAGGAAGAAGTAAAATTTTCTTTTTTAGGATAACATGAACTTACATGTTAAAAAATCCTAAAAAATTCACAAAAAATTTGAATAAACAAATTTAGTAAAATTACCAAATACAAGATCAATATATAAAAGAAAAGAATTTTGTTTTGTTTCTTTTTTTTATGGACTGCTTCCCAGTTTGTCATGTCATCCTTGTTCAGTGATCACGCTAATCTTCTCTGCATCATTCCAATTTTAGTATATGTGCTGCCAAAGTAAGCACAAGACAGGAGCATTTTAACATTCTAATGATGAACTATCTGAAAAAATAAAGAAAACAATCTAATTCACAATAGCATCAAAAATAATAAAATACTTAGGAATAGATTTAACTAAGAAGATGAAAGATCTGTACTCCATAAACTATGACATTGATAAAGAAATTGAAGGTGACAGAAATGGAAAGATAGCTCATATTTATGAATGGTAAGAATTAACATTGTTAAAATGTCCATACTACCGTAAACCATCTGTAAATCCAATTCCTATCAAAAATCCAATGTTAGGGGCGCCTGGGTGGCTCAGTGGGTTAAGCCGCTGCCTTCGGCTCTGGTCATGATCCCAGGGTCCTGGGATCGAGCCCCGCATCAGGCTCTCTGCTCAGCAGGAAGCCTGCTTCCTCTTCTCTCTCTGCCTGCCTCTCTGCCTGCTTGTCATCTCTCTCTGTCAAATAAATAAATTAAAAATCTTTAAAAAAATCCAATATTATTGTTTTACAGAAGTAAGTAAAGAATCCTAAAGTTTATATGAGACCATGAAAGACAACAAATAATCAAAGCAGTTCTGAGAAAGAATGAAGAAGGGAGATTACACTTCTTGATTTGAAACTATACTACAAAGCCCTCATGCTCAAAACAATAAAGTATACTGGCATAAAAACAGACCAATAAACAAGTAGAACAGAATTGAGAGTCCAGAAATAAATCCTTTCATACAGTCACCTAATATTTGACAGGGGCCAACATATGTAATGGGGAAAGATAGTCTGTTCAATAAATGATATTTAAAACTGAATAGTCACATAAACAGTATGAAAAGGGAACCTTATATCACTCATAAGTCTGAACTTGAAATAGATTAAAGACTTAAAGGTGATGCATGAAACTAAATTTCCTAAAGGAAAACATAGGAAAAATTCTCCTTGACATTGGTCTTGCCAATAGTTTTTTGGATACCAGACCAAAAACACAAGCAAAAAAAGCAAAAATAAATAAATGGTATTACATCAAACTAACGTTTCTGCATTGCCAAAAAAAGGGAGAGAGAATGAAAACACAATCCACAGAATGTAAGAAAATACTTACGAATCTTATATCTGAAAAGAGGTTAATAACCAACAGATACAAATAGAAAAAAATATATGATTAAAAAAATAGCAAAAGGATCTCAATAGACTTTTTTTTTCAAAAAAGTTATATAAATGACCAACAGGAGCATTAAAAAGTGCTCAACGTAAAAATCTCAGGGCAAAGTCCTTATGTTGTTGTTGTTGTTGTTTACCTCTGAAAAACACAGCAAGATATTAGAATATATACTACCAAAAAATTGAAACTAACCAATTTTGGTAAATATTGGGGAAAACGGGGAACTTATGCACTGTAATAGGGATATAAATTTGTATGGAAAACAGTATGGAGATTATTCATATTATTAAAAGTAAAATTACCATATGATTCAGTAATCCCACTTCTAGGTATCTATCTAAAGGAAACGAAGTCACTGTTCAAAGACATATCTGCACTCTTATGTTTATTATAAAATTATTAACTCTAAGCAAGAGATGGAAATAACTTTAGTATCCATTAATGGATGAAAGAATAAAATAAGTATGGTAAATATATACTACGGAATACTACTTAACCATGAAAAATTAAGAAATACTGCCATTTACAACAGCATGGATGGATCTTGAAGGTATTATACTAAGTGAAATATTTCAAAGATTTTATATATTTTTTAATTTTATGTATTATGATATCCCTTACATACAGAATCTGAGGAAAAGGAAAACTAATGGAAACTTAGAGTTGAGTTGACAAGGGGTGAACCTGGGGTGGAGTAAGGTGGTCCAAGGGTGCAAACTTGCAACTATAATATGAAAAAGTTCTGGGGATCTAATGTACAGCATGATGATCATAGTTAATAAAATATACATACTTTTTTTATTGTGCTTCCCTTTATTAAACTTTGCATATATCACATTCTTACAAGTTGAAAGTTTATAGCAATCTTGTATAAAAAAAGTCTGCTGCCACCATTTCTCTAACAACATTTGTTCATTTTGTGTCTCTCTGTCACATGTTGGTAATTCTTGCAATATTTCAAGTTTTTTACATTATTATTGTATTTGTTATGGTGAACTGTGATCAGTAATTATGACCCACTGAAAACTCAGAACTAGTTTACTTAAGGTATATACATTGTTTTTCTTTAAAAACATAATGCTTTTGAACAGTACAGTATAGTGTCTATTTTTTATATGCACTGGGAAACCATAAAAAATAATAATTTGACTTAGTTTATTGAGATAATCACTTTATTGAGGCGGTCTGGAACAAAACCCACAAGACCTCTGAAGTTTATCTCTACTATACTATATACATAAAAGTTGCTAAGAGAGTAGATCTTAAAATTCCTTACGATACATGCATAAAAATCAGTGGCAACTATACGAGATAGTAGATGTATTAACATTTTTGTGTAGATTATATTGCAATAAAGATGTATACCAATTTATCAAATTGTACAAAATTTACACAATGTTAAAAGTTTGCAATGTTATAAGAAATCATTTCTTAAATTTACAAATATGTCGATTTTTTTCAATAAAGCTGGAAAAAACTTTTTGTAGAATTAATCTATTTTTCAAAAAAGGAAGTAAGGCAGTAGAAACTGCAACTAACTCTGAAATAATAGAATATAAAATCCATTTTTGTTATATACACTGTGACAAAAACTATTACTTAGTTTACAATGGAGGAGTACTTATGAAGCATGAAGGATGGTCTATAAAAAAGGCTGAAAGAGCTCAGTTTTAAGGTTTAAATTTAAAATCTTCTTTTGAAATACTAAACTGACCACCCAGTGTTCCAAACATCAATGTCTTAACTGCATGAATTTATTTCATACAACTCTATAATCTAGTTTCATAAGAAAGCAGCATGCAAAGTTTGAATAAGACAGACTTGCTTAAGTTTCTTTATGTTCAACAGTAAAGGATACCTCCTTAAAAACAAATAGAAGAAAAATCAGCATATTTATTATGATAATTATTATTCATAAGGAGATTCATATTGAATTAGGGAATATATATCCTCAGAGGGGGTAAAGTAAAATGAAATTTATGTTGGTAAATGTGTCTAATAATAGTCAATACAATGCCTCAATATAAATGAATATTACCATTTTGAACAATTTAATTACTATTACTAGAATTATTATAAGTATAAAAATAGCTATCATTTTAGCATGGAATATGAGACTCTCATGCTCCATGCTTCATCACATCCACACAACAACGCTGCATAATAAGTATTATCATCACCATTTCATGGGTGAAAAAACTGAGGCTAACACATTTAGATAACTGGTTTATGATTACATGGGTAGCAAAAATGCATCACACTAATTTAGGCTTTATGATTTCAGAATTGTACTCTTTCCACTGCACATTCTATTACTCTGTAAATACTTGGCCTGTTTTCATTTGGTTCTTTAATTTTATTCATGTGGTGATGGCTTAAAGCTTCCTTTAAAGGAAGCTTAAAAATTTCATTTAACCAAAAGCTCCCAAGAATTAAAAATGCCACGGATCTAATGTAGACATGGATATCATTAGTTAATGGGTAACTATATATTTTCCACCCTAGTGAGATAACAATCAGAGTATTTTTCTAAGTTTTAGTCTCTCAGTGTTAAAAAGGACTTTGTTAAAATAGAAATATTTAGACAAAGGTGATCAAAAGTCTGAATCAGGTCACCTTAAGGTAAATATTAGGAACCTGAGGAAACAAATGGAGATTTGAACACTGAGCTATGATATAATGAATGGTTTCAAGTATTTAGTAGAGTATAGAAAAGCCCTTTAAAGCCTGGTCTTAGCCTAGCATTGCAGCTTCTGGGATATCTGTCTATCTATCATCTATCTATCTAGATATAAATTTGAAAACTTTTTTAACTTAAAGATTTTGAGAAATAGAACATAATCAGCACCATAGAAGATCTGTTTCTGATAACAACCTAGCCCCTCCTCCCAGTTTGTTAATATTCTCTCTTATTTAATGTAACATTGTGCAAATAGACCACTACTGATCTGCCGTTATGAATGAAATAGCTATAATCATCTGTTTGCATATCCTGGTGAAAATATTCATTTAGTTCCATGTTGTATTTCTAGGAATGGACCAAATTTTTATTTTTATTTTTAAGTTTTCTAAATATTGTCCAACTTACCTCAAATGTTTTTATTATGGGCACTTTCATTCTTTCACATTCTTGCAAGGCAATTTTACTGTTGCCCAATATGGTAAGTGTGTAATAGTATGTCATTTTAGGTTTTAATTTATTTTTAATTTAATTTAATTTAATTCCAGATTCATAATAAAGATAAACAGTTTTTATATATGAGTGGCCATTTGGATTACCCTTTCTGTAAAGTACATGCTCAAATCTTTTGATATCTTAACACTGTGTCATACTGACTTCTTTAATAGTAGATTTTCTGAATGAACTTTTAGCTGTGTAGGTCTTCTCTATTTTATTTTGAACTTGTTTTCATTTCAAAATCTTTATATTTATTTTCATAATCTGCTTTTATTTTGCTTTGTCTATTATCTATCTATCTATCTATTTATTTGCAAGCAAGAGAGAGTGAGCAAGTGAGAGTTCAGGGAGGGATAGAAAAAGAAGGGAAAAGAATCTTAAGCAGGCTCCAGGCTCAGCACAGAGCCCAACTCTGGGCTCTATTTCACAACCATGACATCATGACCTGAGCCAAATTGAAAGAGATAAAATAAAATTAAGGTGTTAAAAAAAAAAGGAAAAAGAATTGGAGGTTTAATTAAGTGAGCCACCCAGGCACCCCTGTGGTATCTTAAATTAGCTGTCATATCTTTAAAGTTCTAGAGTATCCATTTGGTTCATTTATAAAACCTTTCTCAATATCATTTTTAGTGTCAGTTTTTTGTTCAATTTGCTTCCCCTCTCATTTCTTTGAGCAGAGTAATCAAGCCATTTTACAATCTTTATTGATCATTTTAACATCATACTTAATCCCATTTTGTCTATCAAATCTTGTTAATGGTTTTTCTTTGTGTGCTTTGTTACATTTTGCTATGTTCAAGACATTATATTTGAAACTCTTATTGAGTAGGGATAATTAAGAGCTATAATAATGGTATGGTCCTCCTTGGTAGGATTTTCTCTTATATCTGAGACTCTACAAGACAATCATACTCCAAATTCAGTGATTGACTTTCTCAGTTTACACAGAAGGCAAGGTAGGCTATAGTCTTATTTCTGCTTCTCCTTGTGCTTTGGGGATCTCAACTTAAATTTGGGTTGTACCAAAGTCCTCAAATTTGATTGCTGCTGGATTTGTTTCTCTAGTATCAAGAGTCTATGAACAACACAGCTCAGTGTGTTTTAGCAGTTTCAAATGCTCTCATAGCTAAAATGGCTTCAGGGCATATATCTCTAGGCTCTCATTGTATTTCGTATTTTGGCCCAGTAATCCCTCACTTATTTTTATAATCATTCTGATATTTTTAACTTTAAAAGCTATTTTGTCTGGATTTTTAGTTGTCTTAAGTAGGAGTTTTTAGATCACCATTACTAGAAGCAACAACAAATATACATGAAAATATCTGCAGTAGTTTATCACATCTTTATGGCTTTGAACTTCCATAAGCTGAGGCATCCTTCTCTAATCACTTAGGCAAACTCCAATTTACCCTTTAATACAACACAAGAATTGCTTCATTTAAGAACATGTTCAGGGATGACTCTTCTCCACTGTTCTTACCAACATTCCCACACACTCTTTGCTACCCACACCTTGTTTATGAACTTTCGTTAGGTATATCAGCGTGACCAGAATTTTGCTCTATTGTATTTTTGTCCTTTAGAGCTTTAATTAAATATGAATTCCATAGAAAGTCTGTCCCTTTTCTTTCAAACCTGGGTTAGTTATTTCTTCTCATTCTTTGTCAGAAGTTACTTTATTAGAGAAACTTATAGCTCTATTGTGACTTTGGAGCCTTTACAGTTTTTCGACTGGAAAAATCACCCATCCCTGAGATTTTTACGCAGCTTCCTAGCTGATATTATTCAGAAATCTGTTCAAAACAGACTTTTTCAGGGAGGCCCTTTCGGACCACTCAGTTAAAAAACCTCTTCTCAATCACTGCTCTTTTAAAAATGTGCTTATTTAGTTCAAATATGCATCTCTATTAAAGAAAAAGCAGTACGATTTTTTTTTTTATAGTTGGCTTACCTATTATCTATCTCTCCCATTAAAATGATTCCTCTGGCCTGGGGTTTTGTTGTGCTCATTTTAGGCCAGGCACTCAATAAATTGTCACTGAATGATTGAATTGTTTGACTCCCTTGCTAGATTCTCAACTTCATGAGGCCAAGGATTGTTCTATTCAGTCCTTCTTTATCCTCAATGTCTGTTATATTGCAGTCACTTACGTGACTAATGGGAAAAATCACAGAAAGAAAGAGTTAAAACTACAGAAAAACCCTGTAGGTTCAATAACACAAAGCTTTCTAAAATTATTTAGCCCAGGAATTGAATACTGGCTGCACTTTTGATTTTTTTTAAATGGTATTGAATTTAATTTAAATGGAAATACTGGAATGGTAGAATAATAAAAAATTATAAAAGCAACTTGCTCCTTAAAGTAAGAATTATATAGGGCATCTCTTCTAGAAGCAAAATTTTCAAATGTCAAACATCTGAAAGCATAGAAGGAGAAGTAAGAGTGTGAATTGTACTTCAATGCTCTTTTCTTTATATTCAGCAAACAGCTTCATTCACACACCTTTCCAATTTTTTCAACTCTTTTGACAAAGCCTTCAGAGGAGTTACTGCTGATGACAACCATCACAGCCTAACAGGAGAAATTTTATAAAGAAAAATAATAGCATGTTTTTCCCAAATTGTTAAGGATATGGTGAAGCTCTGTCGGATTCAAAGGAGGAATGTGCAATTCCATGCTATATATAATAATAACTTGTTTTAATAGTGGCTTTGCAATTTTTCAGATATATCCATTTACTGAAACCACTATCAAATAAACAAAAACAAACAAATGAACAGGGGTTCGAGACAGAAATTATCTAATCTAAAAATAGCACATGTTCACAGAATACACAACACATATCCCAAGTACTACTATAGGTTTCAAGTAATAGTCAAAACAATAGTAAAAATGATTCAGACCACACCAGTCAAATCATAAATGGGACCTTAACTGTAAATCCTTATCTTTAGATCAAAGCGGGTAATTGGGGGCTGAAGATACATTATAGAACTAATATGTTATAGAACTCCTCTGAAATGAGTCATTTATTCCATCACTTTTCCTGCACAGCTGCTGACCCATGTTTTGGTTCCTGGAAATAGCTGCTACCCTGTCATACTTCTTAAAAGCACATATATTGATAACTCTACTCATTCCTCCATTCTCTGTGACTGTCACTGTGTTAAAATGTGGAGTCAGCTGACTCACTTGTGATGGTAATAAAGTAGATGAGTTTGCAAAGTATTTTGTTATTTCTAAAAATGCAAAAACCAAATTACATTGAAATCATAAGGGGTGTTTCAGGGAGAGCTGTAGGATGTGGTTTCTTGTGTAATCCACAGAGATTAGCTCCAACACATATTTAAACTCTCCTCTAGGAGCAACCTTAGTGGTAAAGCAAGAAGATAAACAGATGTAAACACACCCTGGCACAAAATTATCACTTATGTTTGGCTTCCTAGTCTCCTCGTGTTACTTATTTATCTTAACTTCTCTCTGAAATCAGGGAACACAGAATCTCAATCAGTTGACATTTTTCTACTGAATTACCCAATAGTCTGATCATACCCCAAGACTTTTTTAAATTATTTCACTCATAATCCCAAATCTGCTTTGCTTCCTCATCTTAGTACACTGTAATTTGATTTCAAAATGAGGACAGTTGTCAGTAATGCCACATTCGTTCATCTATTTTACAATTCCATGTGCTTATAACTATGAAGATATGTTAATAACATCCATTCCAATAAGCCACCCTAAATTTATTATCATGAAACAAGACCTCAAGAAAGAGAATTCAAAATCATCCATGTATTTGCAACTTATTGCAATAAAGCCTTTATCAATAGACTTCCCTGTGCACATGGTGGTCAAATTGCTGGTGAAAACCAGCCAGATCTATTACAAGCTTTCTCATGGCTTCTAGGTAACCCAAGTGAGCCTTTATTGATACTGGGAAGGGATAAAGCAGGGAAGGGATAAACAGTGCTGTAAGAATTGGCTAGGCAAAAGTAATGACTCTCATTACAAAGTGAGTATTTTAAAGCAAAAGAGCCTGTTGGGAATATTGTTTTATAAAATAGTGGTTTTTTTATTAACTTTTTAAAATTCAATTAGGTAACATATAGTGTACCATTAGTTTCAAATGTAGATTTCAGTTATTCATCCATAGCATATAATAGCTAATGCTCAGTACTTACTGTGATAGCTTCTTGAAAGCAGAATTTTAACCCACTGAGCCACCCAGGCGCCCTTGAAAGCAGAATTTTAGATCACATTTTCTGATTACTTCCATGTCGTACAACACTTTCCTGCTAGCAACCTTCAAAACATACTGTTTGTTAGAGGAATTTCTTTAATAATAAATAAATAGAAATTTATTTAAATTTATAAATATATAAAATAAATAGGAATTTATTTAAATTTATTTAAATATTACACACTGTTTCATTGTTCATAAATAAGGTGATGATATTATAGCCATTAGTTGGTAGCACTGATATATCACTTTCTTTTTACTTCTCAGTGCATTCTCTTTACACAAAATAGATATATATTTTAAAAGAATCTGAATCTGTGGCAAACTTGTAAAAAACCCTATACAGTAAAGTTTATCATTTTAAGTAATCTCAATTATCTTCCTCAATTGTGATAGTATATCCTTCTATCTAGGCCAGATATTGTATGAGGGATTTGAAAAGACATACTTTTCTAAATTTCACTTTTCTCATCTGCAAAATGCTTATCATATCCTACAATAAAATACACTTACAATTTTTTGATGAAAATTTATTTATTTATTTTAAGATTTTATTTCTTTATCAGAGAGAGTGGGCGAGAGAGCAAGCACAGGCAGACAGAATGGCAGGCAGAGGCAGAGGGAGAAGCAGGCTCCCGGCCGAGCAAGGAGCCCGATGCGGGACTCGATCCCAGGACGCTGGGATCATGACCTGAGCCAAAGGCAGCTGCTTAACCAACTGAGCCACCCAGGCGTCCCTTTTGATGAAAATTTAATCTGTATAAACAATATATTTGCTGTAATGCGTGGTTCATGGAAAACATCTTATTTAATTATAAGCAACAACAGTATTAGAAATTAAGTAAATGTGTCTATAATATTTAAAGTTTTAACACATAATTCCACTGCTTTGCCTTATTTTCTCAAATCCCTTTACTGACAGAGTTAAATGTACTTTTTCTACTAGTAGCCAGCTCTTTGTCTTTTGTCAGAAAGATGCCCTTGTGAATTATTTATAATAGAGATATTAGCAATAATAATAATAATAATAAATAGCAATGAAAATGTTAAAAAAAAGTTTTCTTAACTAATTAGGGTTCTTAGACATCAATTAGAGGAACCACCTCGGGCAAGCAAATTAATCTGCAAGACATTCCCAGAATTAACAAGTCAGTCAGATACAGGGTTGTCCGTAGACTGAAAGGTGAAGCAAAAGGACTAGGTTTGGAAAATAGGTAAGGACAGTGAAAAAAGTGATCAAATTTTGGGGCAAAATAAATTCTTAGGTGTCCTTTCAATGGAGTCCTGTTCATTATGTAGCAGAAACTCTAGAGATTATCTCAATCCATTGGAGTCACCCCATTTATTAGCTTGCTATTGACAAAGTTATTTACAAACTGTAGAGCAAGAGGTTATAATGTAGAAAACTGATGGTAATGCACAGGATTCTTGTTAACAATAATGCAAGTTAGTGATTTTTCATTAGAAAACATAAATTCTATAACCCAAATTATGGGCCCAGAGCACTTCTGCTGCACAACTCTGCTTATATCCCAAATAACCATGTGAACTAGTTTTAATATCTGCTTCTCTTATTAATTTTTGAATAAAAATTCTTGACACAAGTATTTTATAATTGTGTGATAACCATGCATTTAATTTCTTGGAGAACAAAACACACTTTAGCATAACTAGGTTCGTTCACAGAACCAGCCTTGATAACACACTTCTATATGTTAGAAATGATGTAATAAATGTAGAATATTGGGCACTTGTTTGGTATTCTTTGCCATGTTTTGCACTATCTAAAAAGAGATCAGTGAACTTGGACTGGAGTTAGTAGACATGGAAGAAAATAAAATATTACAGAGAAGAATACTCTGTGGTCCACAACCTAAACGGGCTGGGATTCCCATCATTTGGATCCCTGTAGCTTTACAAAAGTCAATTAAATTTTTGTATCTCCGATTAAAGTTGATTCCCCAGTACTTTTTCAAACATCTCTTGTAAAGTATTGTTTCCCAGAAAAAAAGGGATTTTGCACATGTATCTGCCTTTGTCTCTGGTCATGATCTCAGTCAGGATCCTGGGATCGAGCCCCATTTCGGGCTTCCTGCTCATTAGGGAGTATACTTCTCAGTCTCTCTCTGCAGCTACATCCCCCTGCCCCACTCATGCTCTCTCTCTCTCTCAAATAAATAAATACAATCTTTAATTTTTTAATTAAAAATAAGATAAATAAAATAAAATAAAAAGTCTGGTCTTACTGCCCCATTTAGCTCCTTTTGTTTTTTTGAGTTGTATTTAAAGCAGCATGAGAGAACATGAGGCTCTCAAACTTTAAAAAAAAAAGGAAAAAATTGAGTTTTGTCAGGATTTAAGATCTTGTCTGCTAGACAAAAACGTTGGCTTTGTTAACATGTGAAAATCAACAAAAGAGAATAAGATCGAATTCTAATAATTTTTGTAGAAATTAAAAATTTCCTCCAACCCAATTACATACAGACCCATTAAGTAAATTCATTCCAATGTCCCAAACCAACCTTTTCTAATAGTAATGCATCTGTGTAAACAGGGTCAACCCAAGGAATAAATAAATATTATTATTTTTTTTCCTGTCTCTTCCACAGTCACATCTGGGTATATTGGTAGCAAGCCAATTATCTATCTTATAAGACATGATATCATAAGGAAGGTTATTCTGTCCATTTGGAACAACTGAAAATCATTGTAATTTTATCTTGGTGCAGTAACTTGAGATGGCACAGTGTGGGTTATGAATATATTTTATTTTTTTTACTGGGAAGAAGAGATTATAGAGATATTGGTTATCCAAGAGAGACTGACAGGTGTTGATAGTTGCCAGGTCAATATCCATCTACTCTTTCCTTTAATATCAGAAAGCACTGAGGGATTGACAACAAGGAAACTTAAAACAACATCAAATATTTTATTGTCTCTTTTCTAGTTACATTGTAACCTTATGACAAAGTATCAGTCGTACAAGATATCATTCTCTTTTACCTCTATCTTTCTGCCAGAAATGTGGGCTTAATAGTGAGAACTCCAACAGCAATTTTTGCAACTGTGAATAAAAAGCCATGAAAACCTCTAAGATAGTTCACTTGACTTTCTTAAGACTCTGAACCAACACATTACATTTTTGCAACTGTGAATGAAAAGCCATGAAAACCTCTAAGATAGTTCACTTGACTTTCTTAAGACTCTGAACCAACACCAGAAAACACTCTCTGTAGTCTTCTTGTTAAATGAAAAATATGGTTAAACCACTTTTGACAGTCTACTACCTACAGCAAACTGTAAATCTTAATTGAAATATGTCCTCTCAGCTGTGCTTAAGCAACTGAGTCCTGAGCTTTTTAGGTTTTCAGTCTGAAAGAGTACACCTCGGGTGCTCTGAAAGGGAAGAGAAAGGACACCCTGTTCTCCATATAAATTAAAGAAGAGAAATCTGTGCATTTAAGTGGGCCATATAAAATTTATCAAGCAATTATCTCCTAACTCCTTCCTATCCAAATTACCTGATATGCTCTCCCTACTCCTTTATTCCACGTTACTGCCTTTTCCAGGATTCTGTATCACATCACAGCATGTCTTCTGTTATTTCCTTCTTGCAAGCTAGTTTTGTTTTCTCCATCTAAAAAAATCAACAATCATTGTGTATTTCAATTCCCATTTTCCTCAAATGCATTGATTCTTCTTATCTATTACTCTTTTCTCATACTCAGTGTCTTTGTCTTTATGGGGTTTGTACTTTGCTTTTCCCCATTCTTTACTGCCATTATATAATCAAATCTAATAACTTCTTAGAGAAAGTTAAAAATTCCTGCATAGCCACACGTGAACACAAAGTCACTGATTTTTAGCAAACCTATAAGATAGTCAGACATCCATTCAATTTCTTTTTAAGATTTTATTTATTTATTTGACAGAGAGGGATGAAAAGCAGGCAGAGAGGCAGGCAGAGAGAGAGGAGGAAGCAGGCTCCCTGCTGAGCAGAGAGCCTGATTTGGGGCTCGGTCCCAGGACCCTGGGATCATGACCTGAGCCGAAGGCAGCGGCTTAACCCACTGAGCCACCCAGGCGTCCCTCCATTCAATTTCTTAACTGAGTCCCAAATGCATCCTGACTTCTAACCTAAACCTAAGTTCTACTTCTTACACGTTGTTATATGACCAAATTCTTTCAGTTCAGTATTTTGTAACATTTAAATATTAGTCAATTGATGCTTTGTTTGTGTATTTCTATGAAAATAATTTGAATACTGTAGATTTATTGTTATATTTATAGGTTTATAATCAAAGTTTCATCAGTTGAAGTTTTTGGAAATTTCAGATATAATGATTAACCTAAAATGATACTGCCTCAAATCCCTCTGATATCAAGGCCCAACTCCTGATCATAGCCAAACCTGTGGTGGATAGTTCCATGGGAAATTGCAGTTACTTAACACTGATAGGATCTCATGTTCTCTCTCTCATTTTGGAATGTCTCCAACACAACCCAAAAGTGTAGGAGAGTTAATGTCCTCTGAGGACAGCTCTCAGTGAAGTGGAAATAAGAACCATAGGTAAAATTGTCAGTTTTCAGGTCTTCATGAGGACAACTTAAAGAAGTTTCTCAGGACCTTTCAGTAAAAGCAAGCCTTCATTTTCTATCCACAACAATTATATCAACAATGTACCTCTTTGACAAAGTTGCTTCTTCACTGTATCACTTTCCCATTCTTTTCTACCTTGGATAATCTCCCAGATAAACTAACAGTACTCAAATCCTTTGTCCTACTCTTTGCTCTCAGGATAAATGGAGCCAAAAGACTTAGATTAATATCAAGTTCTGAATGGGATCTTAGAGCTATTTCTGTCCAGATTTTCATAAACATAGGGACCTTTGAATTATCAGGCTATAAATAAGTTCTAAATGGAGGGGGCAAAAGCAAAAAGTAGAAATTTTTATGTTTGATTTTTAATCATGATTAATTGACTTTATTGATTATTAAAAATACTAACATTATAAAAGTGTGGATCTTTGTAAAACAATGTCTTAATGTAAGAAAGAAGTTGCATAGTCCTTTTGAGAATATTAAACCAAGTGTTCAGGTGCCATCTAATTTCTTGTTTAATCCAGAACTTTGGTGTGCATCATCTTGAGGAATAGGATTTTGAAGTCCAGACAGACTAACAGAAAACTGATCCAAATGTGTGTGTTTATATTTCTGCTTTTGTTGTAAAAATCAAAGTGTGATTGCTGGTTTAAAATGGTAAAACTAATAATGTTCATGGACTCGATTATAAATTTTCTAATTGTATGGGAAGAATCCAACAAAGATAGAATTAATTGATTTGCAAATCCTCAAAGAGCTACAGGATCAGGTAGTGGTATGTTCTGATTCAACAGCATCATAATGCAGCATTTTATATGTGTGGCTAATGGATATTTTCATGAATGTTTGCTAGCTAGTCAGCCAATACAGAGAAATATTAGGTAGGGTAATTACTCACAGTTGTGTTTAATATAATGAGAGAAAATTATCAAATGGCACTAATAATAATAATCCTATAGCAGGCTAAATAATTCAATGATAATTACAAGTATTAATCTAGCTTTCTTCCCTGATTATGACTCTTCTCTCCTTTATCATAATGGGAGTAGCACATTGTCTGCAATGAATTGTGAAAACCCAGCAGTGACTTTGGCAGTGAAGGCCTCCCATCAATTTTGATAGGTTAAAAGGATTCTGGTTGGTCTTGAGCAAATGTGTCAATTTTTTTATTCTGTGTGTGTCATAAAAGAAAGAAGCAATAGTAAATTCTTGCTGTTATTCCATGGAGCCAATAAAATCATACTGCCAACAAGAGGCTGTTGACACCATAGGTGTAGTTAACTGTCTTGAAATACTACGCCTGGAAATAAAATCCTAATATTTCACATAACCTCTTTTTTTAAAAGAAACAAAACAAAACAAAACAAAACAACTATACTGCTTACATTTAGGGCCCTGCTGTTGTGTAACTATTTTTGAACATGTCTTCTGTAAGTGTATATATATATATATATATATATATATATATATACATATTTTTCTGTGCAATAAATTCATTTAGAGATAAATTTGGATTGCAAATTATTTTGGGGGAGGCGTGGTATTTGTGGCTAGTCTTACAAGTAAAAAGGACTAAAAGAAAGAAGAAAAACATTTTTTATTACAGCATATTTACATCTGTCCAAAGTACTTATCTACTATAATACTGACTAATGTATAATACTGTACACAAAGAAAGAAGCTAAATGAGTTATAATTCAGTCAGTGTATAGCTGGCCATTTTAAAACTTACCACTGAATCTTTCTGGTATGCAATGTGATATCTGGCAATCTGGTCCAGTTCATTACATCAGGTCATTTGTATGTTCTTATTACCATTTTGATAGCATAGCACATTTTATAACCCAGACATTTTACAATGGAACTATGATGCATGTATTTTCAAAAGTATAGACATACATGAAGCTATGAGGTCAAAAAAGATGAATGTCCGTAGTACCATATAGACTCAACAAATAAAAGTGTCCAAGGGTCTGAGTGTGACTTATGAATATTGTATAAGATTAGGCCAACATGTGGTTTTGATATAAATAATCTGTTCTTAAATTAGAATTACAATCGTTGAGTACAGTGTTGAAAATGGCAGATAGATTTTAGCTATCTTTGCTCACTAGGGAAAATGGAAAAATGTTTAGTTTGGTCAGATTTTCACTTAACTTCTGAAAAATCTTACGTTTGAGAGAACCCTTCTGAAATAAGAATCCTTAAAGACATAACCCCTTTGGCACAAGTTTTCAAGAAACTTGTTTGATGTTGTAGACAATTCTATGGCACACGTACTGTTCTAGATGTTTCATGCCAATAATATGTAAGCCATACCAAGGCTACATATACATATAGAGATGTTCCTCAGCTTACAAGGGGGCTATGTACAGAGAAACACATAAAAAATTGAAAATGCATTTAATACCCCAAAACTATCAAATATCATAGCTTACCTTAAGCTTATTTAAACATACTCAGAACACTTACATTTGCCTGCATTTGGGCAAAATCATCTTAAGCAAAGCCTATTTTATAACAAAGTATCAAATATCACATGCAATTTATTAAATATTACATTAAAAAAAGAAGAATATATATATTCTATATATATATTCTATATATAGAATGCTTGTAAGAATATCAGGTGTTCACCCCTGTAATCTTCTAGCTGACTGGGAGCTGTGGCTCACTGCCGCTGCCCAGCATCACAAGATGGCACCATATAGAACAAGAGTTTCAGGTGGTAGGTGTTGTAAGTTTTACCCAAACTGACATTGGTCAAACTCGTTTTTGTCATCATATATATCAAGTAGTTTTCTCGGGTTTATTTTTAGAATATCCTTGTATAATGAATATTTACACTGATATCTAGTATAAAAATCTTGCAATTTAACAGTAGAAACATTAAGATATTGAAAATCAATCTATTTCTTTAATTCATTGAAGACATTTTTGGCTTGTTTCCAGTACTTTCTTACTGGTTAAAAAGTGAATTTGAAGTAGTCTGGATTTCATTATTATATGGCACTTTCCCTTTGATGAATACAAAGACGATATTCTATATTAGCTATCTGAGAAGAATTTATTTTTTTAATTTTATTTATTTGTAAGAGAGAGAGTGAGAGAGAGCACAAGCAGGGGGAGCAGCAGGATGAGGGAGAAGCAAACTCCCGGCTAAGCAGGAAATCTGTTGCAGAACTGAGTCCCAGGACCCTAAGATCATGACCCGAGCTAAAGGCTCAGGCGTTTAACTGACTGAGCCACCCAGGTGTCCCAATCTGAGAAGAGTTCTGTATGCTATTCCTATTAATATGCAGTTTAAAGTCTAGGTAATTAACTTAATATTTTAGTGGCTATTGTATAGATAGCACTATGTTCCAGGCAGAGAGTAAGAAAGAAATATTAAATCAACCATATTCTATGCATTCTAAATGAAAATAATTAATCAATCATAATAAATCCTTCTATTTATGGAATATCAACTTATAAGCTTTCCTCCATATGAACAATGCCAAATACCAGAATAAAGGGTCATCTAATACAAATAAAGGATAGAATTAAAGAATTCTGGTAAGCCATTTAATTTTGAAAAATGGTGTTCTATTGTTGCTGAGTTGTGGTTTTCCGTTACATAATATCTGATAAGTGTAGAAGTAACATGAGTGTTACGTGAGATGAGAAATGGTATATAATTAAGATATTTTTAAAAGTACAGATAAATACAAATTTGTAAACATAGCATTATGGAGGAGTAAAAATAAATGATAGCTACACACTCTAAAGTGAATAAAACTTGGAAAGCTAATAGAGAAGTAAAACAAGGACAGTGCAAAAAGTATGGTACATTTTTATGAAGTTCAAACAAATTCTGTGAAACCATAGATGGACTTAAAGATACTATTATGTATCAAATATTGTAAAAATTAAGCAAGGAAATAGCAAACATAAAACAACCAAAGCATACAAACTTGGGTAGATACAAGAGGTGTGATCATGTTCTACTTCATAAAGAGATGAGTTAATAGATAAATACAAGTAACTAGACTTTTTAGAAGTTCATAAAACGTTGCCTGTTATTTCTTAGTAATATAAAATATATGGTTTTCTAACAAAAACGTTTATCTTAAAAATATTTAAAAATAAATTTCAGGCTACTCCTAAGGTTATATTTACTTTTCCACTGTGGGAAAAGCTGGTTGTTGTAGTTGTAGTTGTTTGTTTGTTTTAGTCTCCTCCTAGTTTTTATTATTATAATGTGGAATGAGGAATGTTAGATTGAAAAGTGAATTATTTTATAGACAAAAATCATTACTTGATTCACCTCCTGGTACAGCAGATGGAACTCCTGAAAATATGCCCTTTTGCCTGATGGAAGAGTAACAGTTATGCTTACTTCTGAAACATACTTGGTGGTGGCCCTAAATAGTGACACCATAGTAAACATTTTGAATATTTGCAATTAATTTTTATAGTCATAGGGCTCCAAAAGGCACTGCAGGTATCTTAGCAGGTATTTCAATAAGGCTAAAAGTTGCCTGACTGTTTAAAAATATTAGCAAGGCACAAAACATGGCAGAAGTATTGTCCTCAGATATTATTTTTTTCATATGCTCCTGATTTCACACATGACAAGTTATTTTTTCAAATATTTATTATAAAAGTTTTTATTTAATTATTTGACAGAGATCACAATTAGGCAGAGTCAGGCAGAGAGAGAGAGGAGGAAGCAGGCTCCCTGCTGAGCTGAGAGCCCGATGTGGGCCTCGATCCAAGGATCCAAGGATCATGACCTGAGCCGAAGGCAGATGCTTTTACCTACTGAGCCACCCAGGCTCCCCCATGACAAGTTATTTTGATAGATGTATATACAGTGTATTTTCCAGTTATAAGAAAAATGGTTCTGCTATTTTTAACCTTTTTTTAAAATTAAATAATTTTTTTCATTGAAATTTTATTTTTTAATGTTTTACTTCTCTTTTCTTTTTTTTTAAAGATTTTATATATTTATTTGAGAGACAGAGATCACAAGTAGGCAGAGAGGCAGGCAGAGAGAGAGGGGGGGGGAAGCAGGCTCCCTGCGGAGCAGAGAGCCAGATGCGGGGCTCAATCCAAGGACCCTGAGATCATGACCCGAGCTGAAGGCAGCAGCCCAACCCACTGCGCAACCCAGGCGCCCCAATGTTTTACTTTTCAATATACTACTTAGAATATAAAACCTATTCCATTTTGTAAGATGTTTACCATTTAAAAACTGGTAATTTTCTCATTGTGTCTTCCCCTCACATTGCTTTATTTTGAATAAAAAATTTCACAATAAACATAACTGATGCTTTCCTTCTGATGGTCCCTCTGTTGGTCATATTGTATATGAGCCATGACAATTAGTTTTACAAAATTTATTGATGTTTGTTGATATGTTTTATTATAACTAATTTTCCCTCCCTTATCTAGATTCCCCAGCTTTCAGACAGGTGGACACTTCAATAAACCATACCCAAGGGATGTATCAAGTACTTCTTAGACATTCTCTCAGATCCTTGAGGTGTCATTTTGCCTAGGGATTTGCAATAGGTTCTGCCAGAGGCACCACTGTGACAACTGATGTCCATGGTCTATCTCCTGCTAAGCTCAAGAGGTCACTGGTTTCCAAGTTTATCTATACAATTAATGCATACCAGCAAGTTCTTTTTTTTTAATATTAACAAACTTATTTTAAAGTTTATATGGAGAGGCAAAGACTCACAATAGTCAACATAGTGTTGAAGGAGAACAAAGACTGAGGACTGACTTCAAAGTTTACCATAACGATTGGGCGCCTGGGTGGCTCAGTGGGTTAAGCCTCTGCCTTCCGGCTCAGGTCATGATCCCAGGGGCCAGGGATCGAGTCCCGCATTGGGTTCTCTGCTCAGCAGGGAGCCTGCTTCTCCTCATCTCTCTCTCTGGCTGTCTCTCTGCCCATTTGTGATCTCTCTCTCTGTCAAATAAATAAATAAAATCTTAAAATAAAGTTTACCATAACGATAATTGTAAGCATGATATTGTAATACCACAGAGAGACTAGATTAAAGCAACAGAATATATATTATCAATTATATTTTATATTTAATAGAAAAGCAAAAGCAATACAAGAGAGCAAAATACAATCTTTTAAACAAATGGTTCTGTAGCAATGGTGAAGCTAAATCTAAAAATATAAAATAAAATAAATCCAGGCAGATATCCTACACTCTTCACAAAAATGAACTCAGATTGGATTATAAACCTAAACATGAAACATGTAGAAGGTAATATAGAAGAAAATTTAAATGACCTTGGTTTTCGCAATAACTTTAGCTAAAAAACACAAGCACTGAATTTAAAAATGTCTACTCTGTGAAACACAATGCCAAGAGAATGAAAAGGCAAAGCACAGACTATGAAAAAAAATTTGCAAAATACACATCTGGCAAAGGACTGTTAATCAAAAATACACAAAGACCCCTTAAAACTCAACAATGGGGGAAAAACCTGATTAAAAATGAGCCATAGACCTTAGCAGATACCTCACAAAAGAAAATATTACAGATGGCAAATAAGCATATAAAAAGATGCTTCACATCAAAGGTCATCAGGAAAATGCAAATTAAAACAAAAAAGAGACACCAGTACATACCCAGAATCCAGAGCACTGACAACAGAACATGAAATGTTGGTGAGGATGTGGAGCAACAGGAATGTTCTTCCATGTGTATTGAGAATAAAGAATGGAAAACAACTTGGCAGTTTCTTACAAAACTAAACATATTCTTGCCAGATGATTCAGCAGTAGCAGCTCTTGGTATTTATCCAAAGAAGATGAAATCTATACCCACAAAGATGTCTATAGTAGTTTTATTCATAACTGACAAAAGCTTGGAAGCAACCAAGATATCCTTCCATAAGTGAAAGGTCAAAGAAAGTGTAGTACATGCAAACAATGGAATATTATTTAATGCTAGAGAAATGAATTACCAAGCTATGAAAAGATATGGATATAAATATTTAATAAATATTTGATTTTTGGCTTCTACCATTCTATCAATGTTATTAGTATATTTTAACAGTGAATGCTCAGCATTCATGAATTTACCTAATAAAACATTTTGGGTTCAATATTTTAAATACTTCAACCTCTATGATTATATTCCTAATAATTTTGAATTGGGGTAAATAAACCTTAATTTTTTGTAACTTGTTTCTTATTGCAAGAGAGCTCAATGAAATTTTAGAAAATAAAAATTTACAAAAAAAAAGTTTAGTTTACTATTGCCAAATAATTTAAAACTTTATCTTATATTCAAATACATATATTTTTCTAAATTGATTTATATGCTACTAAAACCAAAAACTTTTAGTTATACTAGATTTCATATCCTGCAATCAATGCCAGAAATCCATCTGGCAATGATTTGTCTTAAATAGAGTTAAGATGGGTGTTATTACAATGCAAGATGGAAACAAAGATAGTATAACAATTGGTGTTACATAACTTTTCCGTTTTGATCAAGTTACTAATCTACAAAAGGCTTTTATCAGGGACAGACTTGGGACTTTAACAAAACTTTTAAACTAGCATGTGCGACTCATTCCTAGAAAACAACACAATCAATAACACTTTATTTAGATTAAATCATGACTATTTCTCCATTTGAATAAAAAAGGTAGCAACCCCAATAAGTTTATTGAACATGAAAAGTTGAAATGCTATAATGCTCCTAAGGAATTAAATGATCCAGTCAAGAATTACTAAAAAAGGATATAAATTACCAAAGTGTTTGTATAATTGTAATGTACAACTGCCCATTATCGTTCCATAGTGTAGGCTTGTACAAGAACTCTATAAAAGAACTCCACTTCTAAACTGTGGAAAATATGTTCCCTTTCCCCCTATATACAAATATTAAGCCATTCATTTAGCTTTTAAAATATCCACTTAATACAGGCTTTTTACACATTTGAACAGGCAGCAGGGCTCTATTCTTATCGCTTACATCTGAAGGATAGACTTCTAGCGTAAGAGGTAAAGCCCATAAAGGAGCCCAATAATAACAACAAAATACAGTTTAGTGAGCCCTTACAATCTGCCAGCTACCTTTCTGAGAATACTTCAATTAATAAAACATATAAAATACCTGACCACAAAGAGCTCACATTCTTTTGAAATATAATAGTGAAATAAACCAATAATAGAGGGGCACCTGGGTGGCTCAGTCCATTGAGTGACTGCCTTTGGCTTGGGTCATGATCTCAGGGTCCTGGGATGTAACTCCCCAGCAGGCTTTCTAGGCAGTGGGGTGTTTTCTTCTTCCTCTGCGCACCCTCCCAATTCTCTCTCTCTCTGTCTCAAATAAGAAAATAAACCAGTAATAGAATAATGATTGATGGTTGATGGTGATAAGTGATACAAAGAAATACAAGAAAGGTAAAAGCCATTGGAGAATGCTGGGATGAAAGTTAATTTTATTTTGTGTTGGGTGGTTATATCTCATTTATGAGATGTTATTTGCACAAAGACCCAGGAAGTGAAGGAGAGTGTTATACAAATATTAAAGGAAAAGATTGCTCTAGGCAGAGCAAGTAAGTATATAGACTTTGTGTGAACAGCTTGTCTGTTACTTTTGAGGAAAAGCAAGGAGGCCAATGAGGAGTTCATAGTGGTGGAGAGAGGAAGAACGTATTGATGTATGACCTTCTAGTACATTAAAACGCCTTCAGTTTTTATTTAATATGAAAGGGGAAGATACCAAAAGACCCTCAACAGCAGAATAAAATCATCTGACTTGATTTTTAGGTTAAATTGCTGTACCAAAATAAATTTGCAGGGAGAAAGGAGTGCAGTTTGTGTGGAAGTGGGGTTATCAATCAAGTCAATAATTCAGGAACATATGATGGTGTTTTTAGCATGCTGGGTGGTAATAGAAGTGGTGAGGTATGGTTTTCATTGTGTATATATTTTGATGGTGAATATTCTGGTGAACAGGATGGGGTATGTGCAGGACAGACATCAACATTTATTTTACCTGCACAAACAGAAGGGTGGAGTCTTCATTCCCTGATATGGAGAGAACTCTGAGTTCAAATGTTCTTTCTCATTAAATGGCATAGTGATGATGAGGATTTAGTCAGACAGTGAAAGAGAGCAGTAAGCATAGTGTTAAGCGGTAAGACATTATAATACATTGGAACATCAAAAAACGTTGTGTTGGATCATCTGTTTATGTGAGTAAATAAATAAATAAAGCTTCCTGGGGTTCTGATAGAGGTAAAGAAGACTGCTATATGATCCAAAGGGGCACGTGCACCAAATGTTTATAGCAGTAATATCCACAATAGGCAAACTATGGAAAGAACATAGATGTCCATCAACAAATGAATAAGATATATATATATATATATATATATATATACACACACACACAATGGAATACTACTCAGCCATCAAAAGAAATGAAATCTTGCCATTTGCGTTGACATGGATGGAACTGGAGGGTATTATGCTTAGCAAAATAAGTCAACCAGAGAAAGGCACTATCATATGATCTCCCTGATATGAGGAAATGGAGGTGCAATGTGGGGGGTTTGGGGAACAGGAAAAGAGTAAATGAAACAAGATGGGATCGGGAGGGAGACAAACCATAAGAGACTCTTAATCTCACAAAACAAACTGAGAGTTGCCGGGGGGGGGGTGGGGAGGTTAGGGAGAGGGTGGTGGGGTTATGAACATTGGGGAGGGTATGTGCTGTGGTGAGTGCTGTGAAGTGTGTAAACCTGGTGATTCACAGACCTGTACCCCTGGGGCTAATAATACATTATATGTTAATGAAGAAGAAGAAGAAGAAGAAGACTACTATAAATCAAATGCTATGGTTTTCAGCATAGAGTGTGTAATCAGGCACATTTTATTAAAGTAACCAAGTAAAATGATGGTCGAAAACTGGAATAACAGAAAACATAAAAATCAGAGATTTTAAAAAGAGATATGGGACAGTGTAGAGAATATAGTCAATGATATTATAATAGTGTTATATGGTGACAGATGGCGGCAATATTTGTAGTGATCATAGAATAATGTATGGAGATATTGAAAACCTGAAACCAATGTAACACTGACTATCAACTACACTCAAATAAAAAAATAGTAAAAATAAAACATTTTAATTTAAAAAGATAAAAAGAGGGACAAGAATTTGAAAAGTGAATTTCAAAAAGAGTAAAGATGAGGCTAAGACATACTCTGAACCTTGAGGAAAACACCATTTTGAAAATTCTTCCCATTTTGAGAAAACTCAAATGAATCAATACCATAAAAGAACCCATTTTAACCGAGAGATGTAATGAATGCTCAAGAAATAATTTTATGACAGGATAATTCTTCCCTATGAAACAGCATACAGAAACCCGGGGAAACACCTGGAAGCCAAATAAACTATACTGAAAATAAGAATTAGGAAAAAGATAAATGATGAAAGATAAGAAAATTAGACCTGCGACAGAGACCTAGTGAAGAGAATTTTTAGCTTGTGGTTTAATGTTTTTGAGGATAATCTAGAGTTCATAACTGCCTTGAGGCAGGCTGGTTGTAGGCAGTTTAGGCAGACCCCTAAGAGAGGCCTACTTTGGGCAAGTGGTGTTGGAGGAGGCCATTGGGCTGGACAAAGACAAATCCAACCATTTGACTAAAGTGTCTGTGAAGATGTTGAAGTCAGATGCAGCAGAGAAAGACCTGTCAAACCTAATCTCAGAAATGGAGATGATGAAGATGATTGGACAGCACAAGGACACCATAAACCTGCTGGGTCCTGCACACAGGATGGTCCTTCGTACACTATCATGGAATATGCCTCCAAAGACAACATACAGGAGTACCTGCAGGCCCAGAGGCCTCCTGACCTGGAGTACTGTTACAATATCAGCCACAATGCAGCAGAGCAACTCTCCTCCAAGCACCCGGTATTCTTTGCCTACCAGGTAGCCTGAGGCATGGAGTACCTTGCCTCCAAGAAGTGCATACACCAAGACCTGGCCACCAGGGAAGTGCTGGTGACAAAGGACAACATGATGAAGATCTCAGACTTCAGCCTTGCCAGAGATATCACCACATCAGTTACTATAAAATGAGAACCAACAGTGGACTGCCTGTGAAGTGGATGGTCCCTAAGGCCATGTTTGACCAGATCTACATCCACCAGAGTGACTTCTGGTCTTTTGGGGGTGATCCTGTGCAAAATTTTCACTCTGGAAGCCTCCCATATCCTGGAGTGCCTGTGGAGGTGGTTTTTAAGCTGCTGAAGGAGTCATTTGATGGATAAGCCAATAAGTGCACCAGAGAGTTATACACAATAATGAGGGGTGGCTGGCATGTGGTACCTTCAAGCTGCTGGTAGAAGACCTGGATCATACTGTGGCCTTGACCTCCAACCAGGAGTACCCGGACCTGTCCTTGGCCCTGGAACAATACTGTCTATGCTTTCCCAACACCCAAAGCTTCACCTGCTCCTCAGAGAAGAATTCCACCTTCTCTCATGTGCCGTTGCCCAGGGAGGCCTATCTGCCCTGACACCCAGCCCAGCTTGCCAATGGTGGACTCAAATGACTAGTATCCCTATTACTCCTGTCCAGATTCCGTCATAAGCTGTAACCCTTACCCCCCACCCTCCCTGCAAGACTCACTGCCTTCTCCTTTGTTCCTTTCCTACTGGCAGGAGCCAGCTGCCTACCTGAGGCCTTCACCCCTTGAAGTTCACCTCTCTTCCCCTTCCTCTTCCTCCTCCTTACAACCTGCTCATGAAAGAAAGGAACAGAGAGGCAGGTACTTGCTCGTGGCTACTTCCTTCCCTCCCATATGTTGGACCAAGACCCCTCCCTGTCATCTGGTACTGCCTAGACGTCGAGAGAGTTGGAGATGAGGCAGGCCAGTGAAAGCTGTTGGAGCTTTCCTGGTTTGGTTTTGTCTGCTTAGCATAACATGTAAGACTGAGTTCTGGTGGCAGGGACCTAGTCCTTGGGGCTATAGCACTAGCGAGGGGAGGACAACTGCTCTGGGCCTTGGCTAAGAGCAAGCCCTGCTCCAGAGATATGGTGCCAAGGGCTTATTAATTTTGATACTAATTTGCTTTGCTGACCAAATACCTGGTATCAAAAGATGGGAAGGCAAAGACTGGAAGCAGTGTTGTGACCATGGGGTCCAGCCCCAAACTATGAAGAAAACACAAAGTGTATAAATCTGAGTAAGTATATATTTACACACCTTTTTAAATAGGTTGTTATCAAAGATTTAATCAATGGGTAATATGCTCCTCGTGGCTGGGAAGCATCAGTTGCCATATATTAAAAACAAAGAAAAGAGGTGTCTGGGTGGCTTCCTCCAAGAAGTGTCCCTTCTTTTCAGGTCATGATCCCAGGGTCCTGGGATGGAGCCCCACATCAGGCTCTCTGCTCAGTGGGAAACCTGCTTCTCCTTTTCCCTCTGCCCTGCTTATAGTTCCTCTTCCTGTCTCTCTGTCTGTCAAATAAATAAAATATTAAAAAAAAAAAACAAGAAAGAAACAAAATGTTTTTAAAAGGTCTTTTTTTTTTTTTTTAATTTTCTAGGGGTGCCTGGATGACTTAGTTGTTTAAGCAGATGTTTGCCTTTGGCTGAGGTCATGATTCCAGTGTACAGGGATCCAGCCCTGCATGGGACTACTTGCACCCCAAGGAGCTTGCTTCTTCCTCTCCCTTTGCACATGATTCCCCCTGTTTGTGTGCTTCTTCTCTCTCTCTCTCTCTCTCTTGCTGTCAATAAATAAAATAAAATCTTTTACTAAATAAATAAAAAAATAAATAAATTTCTAAACCTACTTTCAGTTTAGGTCCCTTAACAAAAATTGCTACTGCTTCATTAAAAAAAAAAAAAAAGATAATTTAGAAAGATGCTTCCAGAGTTAAAAATCTGTTTTGTTTCTTTGTCAGGATTCAATATAGAAGTGCTTTAAAAAGTAAAAGAAAAAATATGCTATATTAACTCTAATCACACTATAACTTTGGTGGTTATATCAAGATAATGAAAAGTGATTTTAAAGCAAATTTCATTATTAGACATAAAGATCAAGTCAAAATTACAGAAGAGTAAAAGGATGAATTCATCAGGGAGTATAATAATTCTTTTTTTTTTAAAGATTTTATTTATTTATTTGACAGAGAGAGATCACAAGTAGGCAGAGAGGCAGGCAGAGAGAGAGAGAGAGGAGGAAGCAGGCTCCCTGCTGAGCAGAGAGCCCGATGCAGGACTCGATCCCAGGACCCTGAGATCATGACCTGAGCCTAAGGCAGCGGCCTAACCCACTGAGCCACCCAGGCGCCCCGGGAGTATAATAATTCTTGAATTTTAATACGTAACAACAGATTTGGGGATATATAGGGAAAAACTAAGAACAAAAATCATAACTTCTACCTTGGACGACAAATGGAAAATAATTTCAACACCCTTATTTTAAGATTACATAGACAAATGGTCATCATATTGGTAAGATATGTAAGACTTGAACAAAATGATCAACTAACTAGATATGCTTGATATTACATTACAGTAACTGAACTAACTGAGGTCAGTCTTTGGTGAATCACAGAAACAGGTGGAGTTGTCAAACAAAGGAATCTTTGTTTACAATATACAAGGAGTTCACAGGGAATAAGTTCCAAAGCCTTGACTGTTTGAACAGGAGAGAGATTTTCATTTAGTATTTAAGATGAATACTCAGAAGGGAGAGTTTTATTATCCCGTGTATGGTTGGTCATAAGGTTGTGGATGCATGCACATCCACATATGTATTTGTGCAATATGTATTGCATGTTCACCTGAATGAAGCTTGTATTCCACCGAGGGCAGAAACTTCAACGTTAGAATAAAGCAGAGGTAACTGTTGGACAAGGGAAAGGAACTCTGCAGGCTTCAAGAGCAGATAGAAACTAGATGGGGTCTTGGGCTCATTTTCTGGGACAAGGAATGAAAGGCCTTGATTGCTTTTGAAATAGCACTAGGAGTTTTACCACTGATTTATTGTCTCAATAGCTTAGGCTATTTCCTGGTCTGGTGGTGACTGTTAGTTTTCCCATTGCCTTGTTCCCTCAAAATCCTTAGGAGTGAGGTTTTTGCATTTCTTTGTAAGAACCTCCCAGGAATTTTTGGAAGAAGTGTGCTGGGGCAAGTACACAGGTGGGGTATAGATCATTGAAAATAGCTGGGGACAAAAAATGACTTTTCTTATGTCAGGAAAACTATATCTCTTCTTTAATTTTCTAGGAACCTCTAACTCTTTCTGCTGATGTTACCAGCAGGCATCTGAGATATTACTGATTGTTCTCTTGAACCTAAGGAAAAGGAAATGTAGAAAGCAAAAGAAAAAACTTTAAAATCTATCCTGCAACTCATCAATTCACTGCAGCCACCTCTCTGTCTTTCCCTTTCTCTTTTTCTCTCTTTCTCTTTCTCTCTCACTTTCTCTCTCACATACGCACAACACACGCAAATCGACTTAAACCAATTTTTAATTTTCCCTATTCCATTTTAATATACTTGAGGTATGATCATTTTCTTAGTAAATACAAGGAAAAAAAATCTAGGATTCCATCATTCTGTGTGATTAAAGTATTGAGGAATTTACTTCCAATAGCACTTATAAAAACACATTTTATTTATGTAATATTATATAATCAGGTGCCTGCATTTTTCTTATTCTTTAACTAGTGTTATTTGGCAATTAATGTTTTGTCAATCAATATTCCCCTATATCTGAATGTGTGGGCAGTGAGAGATGAGTTAGAGGCAAGGATGGTGAACACTCCCAACAACTGCAGACTACATATATCTTAAGCCATGATTTTCTTTGCAAAGGTCAACATTGATAATGTTCTAGTCATACCTCCGTGTACCAGGAAAGAAGTAGCATATTTCTTGAAAGACACAGCTATCAAAGCTCCATTGAGAAACCATAAAGATGGAGAAGGGATTTGCAAATTAAATATCTGATAATGGACATCTACTCTGATTATTTAAATATGAATAAAAATTAAAAACCTTACTAATAACCAAACAGAGTATCCAATTTTACATGTGAAGGAAATAATGGAAGAGACATGTCACCAAAAGTATATGGATGGCGTATAAGCACATGGCCAATTTCTCAACATTTAAACATTAAAGAAATAAAAATTAAAATCATAATGAGACATGCTTACATATCTATTAGAATGGCTAAAATTATAAAGGCTAATTGTACTTGGTCTGAGCTAGATTGAGAAGCAACAAAAAATCTAAACTGTTGTTGGCATATATCATGATACAACCACTTTGGAAAATAGTTTCAAAAATTTTTAAATGAAAAATATGTTGCAGTTACACAAATAGCCATTTTATTCTAGGCATTTAACCTAGAAAAACAAACCCTATGTTCATACAAGGACTTGTATGTGAATTTCATATCAGCTTTATTTTTAAGAATTGAAAACAGTGGAAATGTTCATCAATGTCCATCAATAGAGCAAAGACAATTGGAGATTCTCAAAGTAATGATGCTGAGAAAAGAAAATCCAGGCCATGAATAGTATATACTGTGTGATTCCATGACTACAAAAAATCTAGAAAATACAAATTTATATATAGTCACAGTCATCAAATATATGGTGTGATTTTAGTGCCTTCTTCTGTGCTCCCATAGCTTCCTACACTTGTATCTCCGAGCATTTGTTACACCATGTGAAAATATGAACTCTTTCTCTTTATTCTGTCTTACTAGAATAAGAATCCTTGAAAGTTTATGGACAATTGAACTCTCAGTTATTAGCAGAAATTCTATCACACAGTAAGTTTCCAAATATAAAAGCCAGAGTTTTACAATGACTTCTAAGCTTTTACATGATCTAGCCACTCATTTAACCTCTGTGACCTCTTTCCCTGCTACTCTTCAGTCACTCACAGTGGCCTCCTTGCTATTCCTCAGATATGCCAGGCATGATCCAACCTTATGGCCTTCAAGATAGTCAATTCCTTTGTCTGGAGTGACCTTATTGCTGATAGTTCTGCGCAAATTCATCACCTTTCCATACATTTGTTCAATTGTCAGCTTCATTGTAAGTACCCTGATCTTTCTATTAAAAGATTTAACTCCCCATCCCCTGCCTAGCAACCTTGATTTTTCTCACCCTGATGGAATTTTTCTTTTTCCCCATTGTACTCTTCCTTTTTGAATGCACTATGCCATTTTTATTAAGGTTTATAGCTTTGAATTGTCTCACCCATTAAAATAAAAGTTCTACAAAGCCAATTATTTCATTTACCAGTGTAGTCTGAAGTAATATCTGCCATATAATAGTTCAGTAGACAACTGGTAAATTTCAAAATAAATTAATGTTGAGAGTATACTGAATTTCATAAGTCATTTCAATATTTTTTTCCAAAAAATAAACTACATAAAACATACTTTAAATTTACTTTCAAAATATTTTATAGCATATAATGGACAATATACATAAGCCTAAAGAAACAATCCTATAATTAACCATTTCATACCTACTTAAAAACTGCATAATACCACACTCTTAGATCCTCTTTGAATGCTCTAAAATAACCCTTCAAATGAAATACATTTTAAAAACTCACAGATTTTTTGGCAAATAATTTAATAAAATAAAAGTTTCATTCATCTATGTAGATCAAAATAAATGTTTTTAATAAGCATGAAATTATAACTCTGAAGTGTGCTAAAATGAAACCACCTGCTAAGGGTGAGAGAACAAAAATAAACATCCTTTTTCCAAATAAGAGGAATTTATTACCTTTGAATCAAAGCATGTGGATTTGTTTTAACTGGCAATAAAGCAATATGGAGACACAAACCATAGAAAGTCATATTTTAGATTTCCAAAAGACTTCTAAGTGAAGAGTATACATTTTTTAATTGCTACATAATGCTACATAATGACAAGATGACAGGTTGTGGCAAATAGCATTTTAAAAGCTCTACTCATAATGGAATGGAAGATGTCATTTCCCTATAATTTTATATATGTCTTTAATTGACTATATCTGGATACAACATATTACCAAACAGATGTTCATCAAAGACTAAATCATTTTTAATGGAACATAATAATTTGAACCTACATCTATTAATCATTTTTTTCAATCTAACATTTATAGTCTCGCTAAACATTTTATCAGTTGTTGACAAAATTCAAAATAAATAGGATAAAAAGTCGTGTTTGGAAAAGTAGATTTCTTTTCAAATTGGCATTTAAATGAAAATATTTGCTGATATTTTTAAAACTTTAAATGTAATTTTATATATATATCTGACCTATCAGATGATATAAAATTTTTGGAGAAAATATGACATATTTTTTGATCTTGGTTGAAGGTATTAATAAAGAGCAACTGTTTGTATTATTTGTATTGTGATATCTTAGTTAATAAACATGAATAACTGGTATAAAATATGTTTTTTTAAAAATTTTATTTATTTACTTGACAGAGATCATAGGAAGGCAGAGAGGCAGCCAGAGAGAGAGGAATGGAAGCATGCTCCCAGCTGAGAAGAGAGCCCACTGTGGGACTCAATCCCAGGAACCTGGAATCATGACCTGAGCCGAAGGCAGAGATTTTAACCCACTGAGCCACCCAGGCGCCCTAAAATATGTTTTTTTTTTTAATATAGAAGTATAGTTCTTGCCAAAATATGGAACTAGCTGGAACTGAATGCCTCCTTCAAAGTCAGCTCTGGAGAAATTATGCAAGTGTAATATGGAACTATTTCAGATATTAACCAAAAACAAAGAAATGATGATAAACGCCTTAAAATACTCAAAGTTGCCCTTGACTGGTATGTTTCAAGCTCTATTCCTGGTTTGAAGACAGGTTTTAACAGGCCTGTCACTGTAGAAATCCGCTGGATGTTTAGAGGCTATCAGAACTGTACAAAACCTTGAAGGGGTAAAGACTTGAAAATTCTTTAGAGAGATTAGCTCCCTAAGGCATTATTCCTCCACACATTTTCCTCCAATCAATTAAGACTGATGGATGAGGGGCACCTGAGTGGCTCTCTCATCACGTGGGTGGTGGGTTAAGCCTCTGCCTTCATCTCAAGTCATGGTCTCTGGGTCCTGGGATCCAGCCCCACATCGGGCACTGCTCAAAAGGAAGCCTGCTTCCCTCCCTGCTTGCCTGCCTCTCTGCTTACTTGTGATCTCTCTCTCTCGCTCTCTTTCTCTCTCTCTGTGTCCAATAAATAAATAAAATCTTTTAAAAAAGGCTGATGGATGATAAATTATGAAAACTGCTCCCTCCAAATGATGCTTCTTCATAAGGATTTAAGAATTTAAAATTGAAACTTGACCGTAGGATTTATCTTATAGAATAACATCAAGTGAAGGCAGTTTTTATTAGTTCTGAAGTATTTGTGATTCTGAATTCTTGGCCTCATTAGTAAATTTATTTTTAAATTCTCCCATGGAGTGGTGATTGGCCTTCAGTCTTTCATTGATATACATCATTGGGTCAAATGAGATGTGTGTGCCCAGAACTATATATAATCTTTTTTGTATTTCACTGGAGATGGCATTTCTGAGTTTTGTTCAATTGAATTTGGACAGATGTTTTAATAGTCACTTCTAGAGTTGGCCCTGGATAATATCTTCCTTTTTTTCTCTTCCCGATTCTCTGAAAAACCCTGACTAATTCACATTATCACAGTAATATCATAATTCAAGTTTTTCCAAACACTATAGCTGCAAAATAGAAGGAAGCTACTCAGAATGGAATACTATTGTGAATGATTGAGAAAGAAAACATTATTATAATTAAGCTACCAGGTTTCAATGTATTTTATTGTTGCTTAGAAAATCCTAGCATACCCAGACTTTACAGAGATTTGATGATCCTAAGAAGAGCTGAACTCATGGACCAAAATAACTATGCACATAAAAAGTACAATTACTTACCTAAAAAATATGATGTGGTTAACTTTATATGCCAATCCAAGTGTTATGGGAACAGGAATTTAAAAAATAGCTTAGGGGCGCCTAGGTGGCTCAGTGGATTAAGCCACTGCCTTCAGCTCAGGTCATAATCTCAGGGTCCTGGGATCAAGTCCTGCATCAGGCTCTCTGCTCAGCAGGGAGTCTGCTTCCCTCTCTTTCTCTCTGCCTGCCCTCTGTCTACTTGTGATCTCTCTCTGTCAAATAAATAAATAAATAAAATCTTAAAAAAAAAAAAGAATGACTGTACTTTTAAAAAATAGCTTAAAAGGAGCGCCTGGGTGGCTCAGTGGGTTAAGCCGCTGCCTTCCGTTCAGGTCATGATCTCAGGGTCCTGGGATCAAGCCCCACATCAGGCTTTCTGCTCAGCAGGTAGCCTGCTTCTCTTCCTCTCTCTCTGCCCACCTCTCTGCCTACTTGTGATCTCTCACTGTCAAATAAATAAATAAAATATTTTTAAAAATAGCTTAAAAGTATATGATAAAATAATGATATACATATACAAGGAAAAGAAAGATACTATACTGTGAATATAAATTAAGTGAAAATTGTTGAAATAAAGAATACAATAAATGGAGACTAAGATGAATATAGCTGTAAAATGAATAAATGAGTTGGGAAAAACAAACAAACAAATTAATGACTTCTGCCCAAATACAGCAGAAGAGAAAAAAAAATAAAGAAAATATTTAAATAAGTACTGAGATAAATTTTGGAGAATTAAAGAAAGATAAAAGATACCAGACTTAAAATGATGCCAAACACGAGATATCAGAAACAAAACAAAACAAAACAAAAACTACACACACTAAAAACCACTCGTATACATTATGGTGAGTTTTAAGAATATCAAAAACAGAGAAGAGCATAAATGATGCCCAAGAGAAGAACAGATCACCTAAAATGTACAAGAATAATACTGACAGCACAATTCTCAATAGTAATAGCATATAAAGAGACAGCTGGGAGTTTTTATAGATGGAAAAGATATTTGAAACTAGGTATTATACATCAATCCAAATTATTGATTAAATTTGAGAGCACAGTAAAAATACAATGAAGCATGTTAGGTCTTAGAACATTTATCACACAGAGACACACATTTTGGAAAACTTCCTTGGAAGACAGCTCAATTGAGATCGAGAAAACAGAATTATGTACTCAAAGGCACATTTTGAAGGAAGGATTGAATATAGTCTGCACTGCAAATATTCTTTAATCGTATGTTCTGAATATCCTAAATTTAAGAAGTATTTGTTCAAATATTTACCTTTAAATAAATCCTAGGAGACTTTTTCTTGGATTCTGGAAAATCAGTCCATTTGGATACAAATCTTTTTGTCACTGATGGAAATTTTGATAGCCCTTAACTGTGGAATGCCTAATGTATTGTTACAGCAATTGTGATTTGCCAATACATGGGTGATGTGTGTGTGTTGTGTGTGTTTATTTTTATTTTTGATGGTTTAACTCTTCTATGAGATTTTTAAGTAGACATGATTTTAATAAATTATGATTTGTTGAAATTTATCTGAGGTCATATATAATAAAATGAAATTTGTGTGAACTAAAGAAGTGCATCTCCATTTTTTTTGTTTTAAGAGTAGACTGGTCTTTAAAAATTGTCCAAAGAAGTACATTATATTCATTATTAAATTTGATAATATACTATAAAGTATTTATGGTCATATTGGACCATATCAAATTCTACTATTAATTCATATTAATAATTACCATAAGAGGAAAAAGGGATATTTTTCAAAATAAAAATTAGCGTATTTTTCAGAATATGATATAGTGTTATTCACTGAACTGAGGGAACAAATGTCAAAGTCTAACACAGTTTACAGAATGTTTTAACATAAATTGAAATTTAAATCTGACCAAATTTCACAGTTTTAAGTAAAATGATAGCACTTTATATCCTTGAAAAGTGGTAAGTGACCCAAAACATGGCTTAGAAAAACAAATTTAACACTACACTAGTCTGAGATGGTTAAGTTATGGTACAACTTGCCATTGTGTATCATCAAATGGTATATTTTTTTCTTTTGGGCTTGTCATTATATTTTATTTTAGCCATTCTGGTAAGTGTGTAGTGATATCTCAGTGTCATTTTTTTTTTTAAAGATTTTATTTGTTTATTTGACAGAGAGAAATCACAAGTAGATGGAGAGGCAGGCAGAGAGAGAGAGGGGGAAGCAGGCTCCCTGCTGAGCAGAGAGCCCGATGCGGGACTCGATCCCAGGACCCTGAGATCATGACCTGAGCCGAAGGCAGCGGCTTAACCCACTGAGCCACCCAGGCGCCCTCTCAGTGTCATTTTAATTGCATTTCCTTGATGTCTAATTGTGTCAAAATATATTACTTTGATGTTTAATGCTCTGAGCTTTCTCAGTTCAGGACCATGAAGCCACTTAGGAAAAATACAGTTGCAGAGGCACTCATAGACCAACTCTTATTTCGAAATAAGAAGAAACATTACTACCCATTCCAACAAAAAATAGATTTGTTATGCAGCAGGGATTTTATAAATTACCTGACACAACTTATATAGTAAGATGAAATGGGACAGGCGGCTTCTTGCAGCTATATACAACATCATTTTAATTTCAATTTTCAGTATAATTTTTCCAAGGTATACACAGAATATATATTTAATGTAAATTGTGAACATTTTAAACTCTGTATATGGAAATTAGTCAATTTTAAGTTTATAACAATCAAAATTAACAGAAGTTTTTTTTAAATTAGTTAGCTTTCTCTGCATTGCAAGACAGAATAATCAAGAATTGGTAAGAAAAAAGTAATCTCTGTAAAATTACCGGGGGTGCATTATAAAGTGTTCGGTAACTGATCAAACTCACAATTTGGATTGAATGGCAAGTGATTTTTAAAATCTGGAACTCATTGTCAATTTTTTTTTCTTCATTGTGTCTTAATAATTTACTGTGTTCATTTGCATGGAAGTGAAGAAAAATGCATGACATTTCATCTCAACAATAACACCTTTAACTGGCAACTCTAAATGTACTTTACAGCAGTGTAACAAAGTAAAGATCAATGATGTTTCATGAAATATCTGTTATAATTCTCAAGGAGATAGGGAGTTTGTGCAAAAATGCAAATCACTTTGCGACTAAACACATTGTTTATTTCAGCTAATTTTAAGAAAATATGCTGAGAATCTCTCAAAAAAGGAAGCAATGATTTAGGTTTGCCTTCAAACTCCTTATCTAATCCTGAACCAACAGCACATAGTTCAAAGAGCAACTAATTTGAGTAGCTCCAATTTACACATTTCCTAACAATGCTTAATTTAGTGGAATTTCTGTCCAATTATGGTAATTTGATGTAATGAAAGACAAAAGTTCAAAAAGATCATCCTTAATTTATATAGATGCCAAACTCTGCATTTTCTGAATGACGCCCAGGAACGTATTTTCAAAAACAAACAAACAATGCCAGAACCACTATTAGGTCATCTCTAGGCAGAAAGTGACTCAGAGCTTACATTACTCTCTCCCTGAAAGTATACTGTAGGCACTGAAACTACTACCCTGAGTCTGTGCTATCAAATTCCTTAAGTTAGAAAGTTTTAAAACCCGTCTGTGTGGGAGTATTTCATTTACAGATAGAGATTTGGTTGTTTATACATTTTCATACTTGATTTTTAGGGTGTAATAACTATGTTTTAAAATTCATGGTGGTTTTGAATACTGTTGGATAATTGAGCTAAAATGGTATATCCATTCCTCCTAAGAAACAGAAATTATAGAAAGGTAGTGCTTTTCAAATCTGACATCTTTGAGTCATTGCAGTTTCATATAAATGCAATAGGAAAAGTGTCATTCATGTTTATGATATTTTCTATAAATAAATTAGAATGTACTGGAGGCCTGATATAAAGTGGGATGCCTAAACTTCAGTAAGATCTTGTTTTCAATTCAAAATAAATTTTATTTTTTATTTTTTTATAATGTCCCTCAATTTCAGATAAGCACCCCCATAATGTCCACTCCGTTTTTTTTAAGATTTTATTTATTTTATTTGACAGATAGAGATCACAAGTAGGCAGAGAGGCAGGCAGAGAGAGAGGGAAGAGGAAGCTCTCTGCTAGGCAGAGAGCCCGATGCGGGGCTCGATCCCAGGACCCTGGGATCATGACCTGAGCCAAAGGCAGAGGCTTTAACCCACTGAGCCACCCAGGCGCCCCCAAAATAAATTTTAAATTGAATTATGCACCTCTAAGTTCAGAGACAATAAACATCAACCAACACAATTAATAAGTTCTATTTCTTGAAATTTCGGGAACATTGATAGTCTCATCTCCTGGAAGAACAACAGCTAAAATTTTAGGTCATGGATTCCTGCTAAAATATCACTTTCCCAAAGAAAATTAATGTTAGGAATTTTCATTGATTGTTATTGATCATGAAGAATATAACAACCACGATAAAAAGAGTAGGAAAAACATGATATCTCATCTGTAAGGGCATGTGGAAAGTAGGAAATGCTAATATAAATAACTACCATTATTTCCTAAGTTAACATAATACAACAGAACAAAAATATTTCAAAACAATGTTTTCTTTTTTTTTTAATTTTATTTATTTATTTGACAGAGAGAGATCACAAGTAGGCAGAGAGGCAGGCAGAGAGAGAGGAAGAAGCAGGCACCCTGCTGAGCAGAGAGCCCAATGTGGGACTCGATCCCAGGACTCTGAGATTATGACCTGAGCCGAAGGCAGCGGCTTAACCCACTGAGCCACCCAGGCGCCCCCATAACAATATTTTCTAGGCTCATTCTGATAACTCTTTTCTACATTCAAATTTAAAGGTTGAGGCATGTGATATATATTACACAAAAAACATCCCAAGGCATTCGTTAAAAAAAAAAAAAAAACTCTTAATAAAGAACAAATCCAAAGGAATTTCTTTTCTAATTTAATTAACAAATTATGAATTGACTTACCTATTTTATCACAGTGTATCAGGCACCAATAATATTTTTTAATTGTCACACCTGATGCAATAGTTACCATCTTTCAAACATACTGATCACGAACAAGCAAATAAACAAGAGCACCGTAGCTTAAGATCTACCTGCATAAATATAGGCTACTTCAGACAATCTCTTCACCACAACATAGCAATGAATAGAAATCATACATGCTCTGTATGGACATACAGATGAGATAGAATGGGATGATGTTAATATATGCAGAATCTTTATTAATTACATTGTAAACCATAATATGGAAAAACAGAATACAATTTTAGAAATACCCAGGTCACCATCATTGTTTTATTTTTATATGTGTAGATAAGGAGTTTAATAAACAATCCATGACTATTCAACTCCTTATATTTTGAAAATTTTAGCAAAAGTAACAAACCTAGCACCTAGAAAATTGTACCTATCTACAACATACAGCTTTGCCAGCATGGTAGAGGAAAAGCAAAACAAAATAAGTAAGAAAAGTTTAACATTTCCCAAGAGTTTTACTTTTATTTTTTTATTTTTTAATTTTTATTTTTCATTTATTATTTACTTCTATTTTCTACTTTATTTTAATGAAAATGTCATGACCATAACATAAGAGCAGAATTAAACCAACATGAGAAATTATTTTTTCATAAGTTAAAATAAACTAGCTTGGTGATTAATTCAAAATTATATTACAAACTTCAGTGTTCTTGAAGTAAGTATCACTGCATAAACAAATCAGTCAGGAGTCATAAACTAATGATGATTCTAAATGTTATTTAGAGAGACATTCTGTTCTTAATATATTTCAAATATTCTACACAAGACAAAGTGGATCCAAGTAATCTGTAGGCAAAATAAGATTTTAGAGAAGTATATATTTCCAACAGTATTTATAAAATATTACCTTTATGTAAGGCATCATCCTGGACTTTGTGGAAAACACACAAAGGAGTAAGAAGTGGCCCTTCAAGAAACATATACAATATCAAGGTTTAACATGAAGCAGCATGTCTTCTCTAATTAAAAAAAAAAAAAACATTGTACCAACTGACTTTACTGAAACTTTATATTTATTGCTCTCATTTTAGGTCATAGTGTCCTTCTGCATGCAGGCTGCTATAACGGACATGATATAGACTTAATAGCTTATAAAGAACAGGAATTTATTTCTCACAGTTCTAGAACGGAGAAGTTCAAGATTAAGGAATGGGCAGATCCAGGGAGAGCCCACTTCCTCATAGATGGCTATCTTCTCACTGTAAACGTACATGATGAATGAATCAAGAGAACTCTCTGGGGTCTCCTTTAAAAGGACTGTAATCCCATTTATGACCTAATCACCTCCCAAAGGCCCCTATGTTTTAATACTAGCACTTACAGAGTTAGATTTCATAATATGATTTTGGGAGACATAAACATTCACACCATAGTATATATAAACAAAAAAAGACACAAAAACAACAAACAAAAAAATTATTTTAACTACCTATTATTTTCAACTACATAAACTTTTAATTTGTTTCTATATAATATTAAATAACTCATTTGAGTGATTCACTTATATCCAATGCATCTGAGTGCAATTAAATTTGCTTACCCAGCATATCCAGAAGCATATTTCTTCAGACTATCCCATTCCCCACCTTACAGGATTTACCACAATTAGAAGACATGGGATAGAGGATAGATAGATAGATGTATACATAAACACACTTGTACATACCCATATGCATATTTTTTCCTGTTAATGATACTCATGCAAATAAAATTTAAGCTCAAGGAAACCTGTCTTGTGTGTTACTTAATATCCAGTTTTTAGTCAACATCCAAAAACAAATAATCCAATAAAAACATGGATAGAAGACATGAACAAGTGTTTCCCCAAAGAACACATTCAAATGTTCAGTAGATACATGAAAAGATGTCCATCATCATGTATCATCAGGAAATTGCAAAGCAAAACTAGAAAGAGATACCACCTCACACCTGTCAGAATGGCTAAAATTAACACTACAAGAAACAAAAGGTGTTGGAGAGGATGTGAAAAAGTAACACTTGTGGGGGCTGCCTGGGTGGCTCAGTAAGTTAAGCCTCTGCCTTCAGCTCAGGCCATGATCTCAGGGTCCTGGGATCAAGTCCCACATCGGGCTCTCTGCCAGGCATGGAGCCTGCTCCCTCCTCTCTCTCTCTCTACTTGTGATCTCTCTCTGTCAAATGAATAAAATCTTAAAAAAAAAAAGAAAAAGTAACAATTGTGAACTGTTGGTGGTGATGCAAACTGATACAGCCATATTTGAAAACAGTATGGAATTTCCATAAAATTTAAAAATAGAAGTCCTTTTTGATCCAACAAACCTGTTGGTGTGTATTTACCCAATGAATATAAGAAAACTTATTCAAAGGGATGCTAGCACCCCTATATTTATAGCAGCATTATTTATAAAGCTAAGATATGGAAAGCGCCCAAGTATCCATCAATTGATGAATAAATAAAGAATAAGTGGTATGTATATACAATGGAATATTATTCTGCCATAAAAAAGACTGAAATCTTGCCATTTGCAATAACATGGTTGGAACTAGACAGTATAATGCTAAAAGTGAAATAAGTCAGTCAGAGAAAGACAAATACCTTTACTCATATATGGAATAAAAGAAAGAAAACAAACAAGCAAAGGGGCAATAATAAGACATAGAAAGAGAAACAAAGCAAAAACAGACATTTCATTACGGAGAACAAACTGATGGTTACTTGACGGGATCTGAAAGGAGTGATGGATTAAATAAGTGATGGGGGTTAATTAGAGCACTTGTCATGATGAGCACTGAGTGCTATATGTTATATTGTACACATGAATCTAATACAACCATATATGTTAACTAACTGGATTTCAAATGAACATTTTTTAAAATCCCAGTTTTTAGCTCACATTCTGGCTTACAAAAGGGATTTAGTCAGGAATTTGGAGATTAGTTAATGAACAAAAAGGGGTGAACAGGCAGTTGTTAGATAAAATTACTATCCTTTCTGGCATGATCTTATACCTTTTATCTAGAAGTATTTTTAGCACTTTAGACTCTTCCTATTTTATTTTGAATCATTAAACAAAAATTTCCTCAAAGGACCTTAGACTCCATCCAATTTGAGCAACAGTTTGAGAGAGGAAATGGTGTCCAGGAGGAAAAAAAAAAAAGATGAAACTACTATTGTTTACTAGTGAATGCATAGTTCTTCCACAGAAGAAGCTCTAAATGGTCATGGCTCCAGCTTTATATGTGCTCAGTCATATGTTCAGAAGTAGGTAACACTATCAAAAAATATAAAGCATCTGAGATTATTTTCCCTTATTTGAAAGCTGGTGTATGAGTCTGCCGTAGTTTCTTGGGTGTTGATAGAAGACGCAGACTCATGTTTCAGAAATAATATAGTTTATTATTCACAGCAATAGAGGTAGCCAGAATATTAACATTATTTGTGTGTGTGTGTGTGTGTGTGTGTGTTTGTGTGTGTGTGTGTGTGTGTGTTTGTGTGTGTGTAGGGATGGGAGTTATATATCAGTACTGAGCCTCAGTTCCCACAAGAAGAATCAAAACAGAGGCAGATAATATTTGCAAACACAACAGGTTAAGTTAAAAAAAAAGATACTATTTCTGTCTTCCAAGTCTATTCAATACAACCATCTTCAAAGGATGGCCTAGAACAAATAATAAATGCAGAAATGTAAGCAACCAATTGAAAAGTGTCTCCCAAGAAACACACTTTGAGAGTCTTCATTTGACAAAAATACTATAGGATATTACATGGATCAGGTGCATTGAATACTGGAAGGTTAAAATTACAAGGGACCAAATATTTTTAAGCAGTTCTGGCATCCAGTAGAGTTCAAATAGGTTTTATAAGATTGAGGAAAGAAGCCATCAAAACCTGGGCCCAGGGGCACCTGTGTAGCTCAGTGGGTTAAGCCTCTGCCTTCGGCTCAGGCCATGATCTCAGAGCCCTGGGATCGAGCTCTGCATCAGGCTCTCAGGCTCTCTGTTCAGCAGGGAGCCTGCTTCCCCCCCCCCCCCGCTATTTGCTTACTTGTGGTCTCTGTCTGTCAAATAAATAAATAAAATCTTAAAACAAAACAAAACAAAAATCCTGGGCCCAATTTTCCCAAAAGTATGATTCTGATTCTAGTCTCTATGATGTTATCCCTTGAAGACAATGTCTCTAATTGAGTTGAATTAGTTTACTAAAGAGCATACCCCCATTTGTTGTAGGAGATGAACAATATGCAAGAGGCAAAATGCCACATGGAAGCCACCTTGTCTTCAGTGGAACATAGAATCAGTTCCTTTGGGATGAATTTGTTCCACATTTGACTTCCCACTTAAGGGAAAATAAGAGTGCCTTCTAATAGATTTTAAATAGGAAATGACAACGGAAGCTTATACAAGATTATAAAATGGGAAATTTCATTTAGATAAGCAATCATTTCAAAGTCATCTTCTTAATATTACAGACTCTTCACATAATCATAATTTTATTTTGGTATTATATGGTAATTTCAAATATAGTAAATATAAAGAATTTACCTCTGTAATTATAGCGAGTCTGGTCGTAGTTTAATGGCAACAAATCTTCAATTTAGAAGTATGGTCTACCAATTATTAATACATTTGGAAATGGTGTGTCATCTTCACTCCACTTGTCTCACTAAAACAGTGAGCCAAAAAAAGTAGGTCCAAGCTGTTTACTATGGTCAAAATGGGTTGCTTTTGCACTTGGTAAAGAAGCAGTCATATTTTGGAAGAAAAACTGAGGCTATTAATATTTTCAACTTATTTTCAGAAAAGGAAAGAAAGGATAATCTAACCTAAAGCCAAAATCTTACACAAGGTGGCTGGACAATGATCTTTTCCCAGATAAAGGGTTTTTCAACTTAGCCATGTTAGGAGGAAGAAGAGATGAGACATTGTGGACTTGACTAACGTTTGTACACTGTTCAAAAAGTTTTCAAAATAATGTGTATTATTTTTCTTCTTTTATTGAGACAAAAAAAAAAAAAACAAACCAAAAAAAAAAACACTAATGAGCTTACTCTTAAAAGGAGGTAAACAAGAAACTAGCAAAGATTGAGTGTTAGGTATTGTCCCCCTCCTTTTTTTTTTTAAATTATGTTATGTTAGTTACCATACAATACATCATTAGTTTTTGAAGTAGTGTTCCATGATTCATTGTTTGTGTAAAACACCCAGTGCCCCATGCAATATGTGCCCTCCTTAATACCCATCACCAGGCTCACCCATCCCCACATCCTTCTCATCTTTAAAACCCTCAGTTTGTTTCTTGGAGTCCATAGTTTTTCATGTTTCATTTCCCCCTCCAATACCCCCACTTCATTTTTCCTTTCCTTCTCCTAATGTCCTCCATGCTATTCCTTAGGTTCCACAAATAAGTGAAACCATATGATGATTGACTTTCACTGCTTGACTTATTTCACTTAACATAATCTCCTACAGTCCCATCCATGTTGATGCAAAAGTTGGGTATTCATCCTTTCTGATGGCTGAGTGATATTCCATTGTATCCTTGGATCACATCTTCTTTATCCGTTTGTCTGTTGTAGGGGATCTTGACTCTTTCAACAGAATGGCTATAGTGGACATTGCTGCTATGAACACTGGGGTGCATATGGCCCTTCTTTCCAGTAAAATAGAGCTAGCCTATGACCCAGCGATTGCACTACTGAGTATTGACCTCAAAGATACAGATGCAGTGAAAAGAATTAGGTATTGTTAAAGCACAAATGCAGGGGATAGAAGTTATGGTACAGAAGAGGGAAGGGCAACCATATGGCAGAGTAGAATAAAGTAGCTCAGGAAGAAATTAGTCATATCCAGATATTGTAAGGCATGTGGGGTTGGCAGGGAGAGCATGAGAAATCATAAGAGAATAGAGAGAAAATGGACCAGGCAGGAGAGGTTTATAACATTTTAACATCTAAGGTAAGCATATGCAAAGCAGAATAGGGAAAGAAATAAAAGTTTTTATAAGACTCAATACATAAGGAATAACGTGGAGGACACTGGGAGATGGAGAGAAGTGTGCTGGGGGAAATCGGAGGGAGAGACAAACCATGAGAGACTGTGGACTCTGAGAAACAAACTGAGGGTCTTGAAGAGGAGGGTGGCAGGTGGTTGGGTGAGCCCAGTGGTGGGTATTAAGGAGGGAATTTATTACATGAAGCACTGGGTGTGGTGCATAAACAATGAATTTTGGATCCCTGAAAATAAACTAAAAGAAAAAAAAGACTGACTACAGACATGGACCTCAGTGTAACACAGATATGGAACTCACTGTAATACCAGCCACTTCCCACCGACACACACAGACTATGATAATAATAAATAATAATGCAATTAAGAAAATTGCCTGCCAAATAATTTTTCCTCTTTTTTATTTTTATGATTATTATTTTTATTTTATTTTTAAAGTTTTTATTTAAATTGTAGTTAGTTAAAATAAGGTTAATATTAGTTTCAGGTGTACAATATAGTGATCAACACTGCCATACAATGGCTTAAATAAAAAAATGAAAAAAAAATTTTTAAAGATTTTATTTTTAAATAAAACCTCTACACCCAAGGTGGATTTCAAACGTACAACCCCACGATCAAGATTTACATATTTTACTGACTGTTCCAGCCAGGCACCCCAACAAATAAAAATTTTATAAAATTGTTGAGTTTGTGGGAGTCTCATTTGCTTAGTCAGTTAAGTGTCTGCCTTTGTCTCAGATCAGGATCTCAAGAGTCCTGGCATCGAGCCCCATATTGCTCATGCTCTCTCTCTCTCTCTCTGGCTTTTGCTCTTAAATAAATAAATAAAATATTTTTTAAAAAATTGTTGAGTTTGTTTAACTAGTTTTAAACTAGTAGACAGAGATGAAGATAAAGTATGATGTAATGGCACGGAAAAATACAACTTACACGTTTTTAAAAAAAATGTGCAATGCAAGTTACCTCACTTCTTTTATCACCACACTGGGACTTTCCCTACTGAGTTGTTGTAATGTAAGGACCTATTTTATATTTTTATATTTTAGCAAGAGGCTTTCATTGAGGTTAACCCTTAAACTGTCCTTGCTCCCCTTCCCCCAGGGGATTCACTTAAAAACAAGTCCTGGAAATCAGCTCCAGGTAACAAAGCCCATATACAAGGGTGGGTCAGGCCAGGTGGAGACATCAATCAGCGGGAGGGGGGCGGTGTTTGCATATTGTCTCCCTAGATACTAAGGAGTATGCCCCACTCCTCCGCCCTTTGGGAACCTTTTTTGCACCAATCCTAATCAAGGTGTAATAGGCTGTGTCAAATGTGTATACTAGGGTAAATTGAACCTCAATTGGTCACCTAGCCTCACTGTGGAGTTTCCTGTGTGTGTTAAAATCTCATTGGTCACCTGTGCGTGGCCAGGCCTGACTGCATGGCCTTTGCCCTTAAAAGCTAGACTGTGAAACAGCAAAGGGTTGCCTTCTCTCATAAGAGGTGTGGCCCCAAACGTTCGGTTAGATTCTTGATGCTTCGCATGAAATAAAGCTTTGCTTGACCTTTGCTTTACATCAGTCTCGCTCCTTTAATCATAGACCCATTATTGGGGCATAACAGTATTAATCTTAAAGTTATAAGTCCACAATGCATCCATCATCCATTCTACCCCTTAACATTCCCCTTTGGACAGACCCATGATCTAGAACAAGCCTTATTTTATAGTGCCTTGTAGGAGATTTTGGCTGCTGCCTAAATTGCCTACTTTCCTCTCACCATTACCACGGAAATTGGGTCCACTGAAACAAAGGGGTAGTGTAAGAAATTAAGACTTCCATAAATCTCTTTAAATAATAAAGTATAAGATAGTGATACCTTTTTTTCTGCCACATAACCAATTCTTGCAAGAATAAGGTCATATAAAAGAATTTACAACACAAGCTAGCATTATCCTACTGGACCCAGACCATTTGTATGTTTCTCTGTCTCTGAGAAATGTAGTTATTTACATGACTGAAACCTAAAAATTGTTTGATATGACCACTAATATCACCTACATTATTTTAAAGCCTGTTTAAAGCTTCTGTAATACATAGGCTTTGTAAACACTTATTAAGCATCTTGTATATATCAAACACTTTAAAAATCTCTGCTTAAAAAAAAAAAAAACTCTACCTCAATGGAACTTTGAGTCTGAAAAAGATACAGGCAATATACAAGGCAACAGATAGAATAATTACATATTTGATTATATACTCTGAGGATGTCACCTTAAATTGATATGAAAATGATCAGAAGGATCTGGATTTCTTGTCAAAATTTTTTGCCTTAAAAAGAAATAGATATTTAGGGAAAGTTGTTACTGAAAGAGGTCCTGTGTCAACCAAAAATGTTAAACCATGATCTCGCTAAATTTTCCAGTTGTGATCATTGCTTTGTTTAGCTGTCTTCTATTAAGACTGAATTTAGTAATTCAGTCTCAGATTTCAGTAAGTCTTTTTTTTAAAGATTTTATTTATTTATTAGAGAGAGAGAGGGAGGGGCAGAGGGAGAGGAAGAACCAGACTCCTTGCTGAGCAGGCAGCTGATGCAGGACTGGATCCTAGTACCCTGGCATCATGACCTAAGCTGAAGGAAGACACTTAACCAACTGAGCCACCCAGGCACTCTAGACTGTAAACTTCTTAAAGGTAAAAAAGTTTATTCTTCTAGTAGTTCCACAGACATTTCTAACATCCATAAGAAAGCATGTACTGATGTAAAATGCCAGCAAATCAAATTATTTAAAAAAGAAAAAAAGAAAGAAAAGATATATCTGGATAAAGAGAAAAACAGAAAATCTAATAATACATTGAATTATTAGAGCAAAGAGTGGAGGAAGAGAAAATAAATATGAAATAGAGATTTCCACTAAAAGAAAAAAATTGAATAAGGCAGGAGATTTAGAAAATTATTATGACAGACTTGAGAAAAAAATAAAATAGGAATTTTTAGAAAATAGCAATGAATGAAAAGGTAAATTGTTCCTACCTCTATAATATTAGCTGTTTGTTGTTGTTGTTGCTAATTTACCTATTTAATCTAATAAACAAAGAAAGGTTTCATTTAGGGATAAGGTTTCTCTCTCTATATATATATTTTTTCCATTTAGGGATAAGGTATATATATATATACATAGATATATATGTATATATATATTTTTTAATTTTAATTGTTGGAAAATGTGTCACAGAATGTGTTTAAACTTTAAGATACAGATGCAACATGTAATGAACTGCATTGTTTGAACGTCTAATTTGTAAATGCTGTTAGAGGAAACTTGGTGGAAATGTTCTTATGTGCTTGTGTTTCTGGAACTAAGTATATTTATTAATAAGGAATAGTTTAAAATTATGAAATGACCAGGAGTGGACAATTTTCCTAATCCTATCAGCTCTTTGCAGCTCTTTTATTAGCCCCCTTCAGGAATATCAGCTTTTTTATCTAATTAAATTTTATATTAATGTGCTTTTGACTTTTGGCCTTTCTCTTCCTTCTGTTCTTTTTTTTCCCCTAAATTACATGTTTCTGTTTAACAGCTACTATCAATTCTTTGATATGAATTCTCAACATCAATTTACTAACTCCAGAGATGAAGGAGCATCAATATTTAGAAGCGAAGAATACAAAGCCTTGGGCATCTGGATGGCTCAGTCACTTAAGCATCTGCCTTCGACTCTGGTGGTGATCCCAGGGTCGTGGGATGGAACCCCAGGTTGAACTTTCTACTCAGCTGGGAGCCTACTTCTCCCTCTCCTTCTGCCTGCAGCTCCCTTTGCTTGCGTTCTCCCTTTCTTTGTCAAGTAAATAAAATAAAATAAAATAAAATAATGTAAATAATACATTTATTTATTTATTAAAATGCAATTATTACACAATACATAATGTATTGCATAATTATAATAATGATTAAATAATTTATTAAATATTTATATTAAATATATCAATTTAATTAAATAAATATTTTTAGAATTTAAAATATTTCAAATTTAGATTATTAAATATTAAATCATTAATTTAATAAATAAATATCTAAACATAAATAAAATAATTTATTTATTAAAATGAATAAAATAATGTTGTCATTATCTCAGCATGTATTTTTAAATAGTCTAAAAAAAATCTAATAAAGTCTAAATACATTGAGTTCAGATATTTATACAAGTTAACCCAGACACTGAACCCACAGTTTCAAAACTTTTGTTTTTATCTACTACTCAAAATACGATTTTAATGTATTTATTTGTAACTTTGACATAGCAAGGAAACTTGGAGGAAAAGGAGACATTTGCTTTTAATATTTGAAAATTATTTTGTTGATTTAAAAAAATAAAAACCTTAACACGTGAGCATTTCTTCTTAAATAACACTGTGAAGTTTCTGAGTCGCATTCTATTAAAAGTGCTGATAAAATGGCCTCAGTTACTCATTTAAATTATCAGCTGAATGGGTAACAAATGAAGTAGAGAGCTTTTTAATTATTTATGAATGTATTGCTTGTGGATGGAGTGCCACATAGAGTTACCTCTCTTTTTGGCTTTGTTTTGTGAGCAGCAGTGGAATCTATGAATGAGATTAAACATAAGGACATTCACAGAAATTCTTAATGAACTTCTGGGGAAGGGCAATAAGTGCAAGGAAAAACTGCAGCAAGACTAATTACAAATTTCAAGTGGTCATCGCTTAATTATAGAAGCTTTTAAGTTCAAGTAATATATCTTTTTCATGAGCCTATCATATTGTATTAATTACCACAAACTGCACTCTTGAACACTTATCTTTTCACATATTTCTTATTCTTAGTACTTAAAATTACCCTTATGATTGATAAGTAAATGGATTTTACAGACAATGCATTTATTTACATAAATAAATAATGCTGTTTATATATATAAAAACAATTGAATATGTGTATGTGTTCAATGAATTTTTTTTCAAATTAACATCTTAATTCTACCACATTAGTTACAAATAGATATAGACTTTATAGATTCATCAAATATTTTATTTTCAAATTTATATGTCCTTTGTGAAGTAAATGAAACTGTATATATTAAATATAATCCTATCACATGTAACAGTTACTAGTGCATCCCAGGACATACATAGGTCAGGTCCTCCTCAAGGCATCACGGATAACTGGATTTAACTTTCTATCCTAGGAGTCTTCTGTATATTTCTGTGGCTTTTATACTACAATCAGGAGGAAGAATTCTTTTGCTAAAAGCTTCCAAATGACTATGCGAGTAGATTATTTGGAGACTAGTGATATAATATTATAGTTTAATATGTGAAGCATGATAAAATAAAATGCCATTGCCATATTTAATTTGTTCAGTAAAGCATTCATTTAGTTATCAAGCATTCATTTTCTTTTTTTAAAGATTTTATTTATTTATTTGACAGACAGAGATCACAAGTAGACAGAGAGGCAGGCAGAGAGAAAGGAAGGGAAGCAGGGTCCCTGCTGAGCAGAGAGCCTGATGTGGGGCTCTATCCCAGGACTCTGGGATCATGACCTGAGCAGAAGGCAGAGGCTTTAACACACTGAGCCACCCAAGAGCCCCAAGCATTCATTTTCTTTATACAGAAGAGATAGAACAATATTATATAGTAGAAAATACAGTAAATAATCTAGAAACCTTGATCATTTTGTTTTGGCAATTTTAGAACATAAAATTAGCTAAAGCTCAAGTGCAAGTTATATTTGTATCATAGGAGGAAAAGTTAATTAAAAGTTTGTTTATTACCATAGTTTAACACTTCAACGAAATGATAACGAGTCCAAAATCAATGAATATATGAAGTATACAATAAAAACAATAATCTTGAGTGTATGTGACTCACTGTAGGTATTGATAGGCTAGAAATCAAAGGGAAAGTATCTATAGGGTTTGTTCAGTTCCATGCTCATCAGATTAATAGGCTTTCTCATATTGCTTCCTTCACCACATTAATTTGTCTAATGAAGTTTTCAAGAGTTAAAGACAGTGATAGGTTCATGGCTGGAGAGAAGGTACAGAATCTAAGATAGTTCAGCAGTGCTTATTATTTAAGAGAAAGACAGCATGGGAGGTGAGGGGTATATCATGCATCCTGTTTTCACTCCCTTTGTGGAGCACCTACCCTGGAGGTCATGTAATAATAACCAATGACCAAAAAACAATAAAAAAACCCAAACATCCATGTGGAAGTGCCATCCCTGCCTGGAGATGAGTAGACTGCTCAAACAGATCCTGGGCAGGCATCTCAGCCCAGGCCTGTGTTGGGGAAGCTGGTTCCTGGCTTTGGGCGCAATCTGGAAGCCAGCAAACTGACGGGAGAGTGCAGCCAGGGTTAACAGGACTGATGATCTTTTTGCAGCCAGGCCGCGGGTGGACACCCGCTCAAGGAGCCAGGCTAGGAGGCTGCCCAGCGCCAGCGCTGGTCAAGCTTGCAGCCCCCAGGGCTTCCCCCGCGCCCTAGCCAGGGCGGGGCCTCAGGAGGGAGGGGGCAGGGGCGGGGCAGAGAAGGGGCTTTGCTAATTGCCAAAGCGAAAAGGGAGCTCACGGAGGACTCAGGAGGGAGGGGGGCGGGGGCGGGTGGAGGGCGGCGGGGAGAAGGCGCTTTGCTAATTGCCTAAGCTGGAAGTGAGCTCACAGAGGATGTGGCTGAGAGTCTGGGAGGAGGTGGAGGGGCTGGCGGAGGAGGGGCGGGCAGCGCCGCGGTGCTGTGCTGCGGCTCAGTCGGGACTGCAGGACCCACCGGACTCGCCGCCCGTACGCTCCCATGTGAGGCTCCGCTGTCCCGCTCCTGCTGCCTGCTGCCCCTCCCCGCCCCAAGGCTTCTCCGGACCACCCTCTGCACAGGGGTAAAGTGACACCGCGCCGCGCCCTCACCTGGAGCAGAAAGCGCGGACCCGACCTGGGGGCGAAGAGGGGGGTTGTGGAGGCCCAGCCTCCCGCGAACCCCAGGGCACCGGGACCACCCCGGACGCTGCGCCAAACCCGGGTCCTCATGGGGTCGGGCTGGGGACAGCGCCTTGCGAGGTGCCCCCCGCCAGCAGGCACGCTAGCCCCCATCTTTCCGCAGCCCCATGCGCCCGTGCTGAGGACCCCCTTCCCTCCCCCGCCGTGGCCCCGCTGCTTTTGTTCTGGACTTGGGATCCCAGGTGGAAACTAGTCCCTCAGACCTCCCTGGCAGCAAGGAGGGCAGGGAGGGATTCTTGGTTTCCTGCCCTGGGTCCTCCTCTCTCCCCATTCACAAGCCTTCTGGCTTCCCTTTACTCTCCTCATTGTCAGTTTTCTGAAATGGTTTTCTTCTGCATGTTGACCCAAAGAGCTATTTCATGAATGAATATACACGAAACTGAGTTGGAGCCCACCTGTAGAGGCCTTTCATTAGAATGGTCTCTGGTTCTAGCCTCAGTTCAGAATACTGCATTTACCTGAGGACCAAGTCCAGATGTTTCTTTCATCGCTGACTTGAATTTGAAATCCTCCTCAGACTTCAGCTTCCAGGATTTCTCCAGTCCTTGCTCTCCCACTGTCTTGCTGGGGATCCGCCATGAGTGTTGAACACAGGAATGAATGAATGATATATACCCCAGACTGCTGGGGCTTTGTCTTCTTTTGCTGAGGTTGGAAATGCTTGGGAGAGACCCCCTGTATGCAGATAGAGAGCTGCATGCAATTGCTTAGATAAACGTGTTCCCCACTTAATTGCTTGGGCATTGAACATTTCGCCCTTAACCAGTGGCTTGAGCAGTTAGGAGGAGACAATCTGGAGGTGAATCAGAAGATGGCTGAATCCACATGGTGGTGGTCTGGGTTTGGGAGATTTTCCTGGAGATTCAAAGGAAAGATATAAATTCTTCCAATGTGGAGTGGTAAACATTTTATCGATGGGAGATGGAAAATAAATGGTCTGGTAAACTTTCCCGCCCCCTCAAAACCCATTATTTGAAAACACAAAAAGGGAAGTGAAGGGAGAAATCCTCCCACTCCCATACCCACTCACCTCCATAGCCATCTCCTCTTCCAAGAACCTAACAGACAAGGTGCCAAGAAGTGTTAGGTAACAGCAGTGGTCTCAGATCTCATTCAAGAATCATGGTGAAAGGCTTTCAAATAGATTGTGGGGGAACAGGGATCCAATTAGGGGGGGACAAGTTTAAGGTTTGCCTGGTCCCCTAAAAATTAATGGCACTAGAGAAGATGAGCTTTGGGAACTATAGCTTAATGGATACAATGTGTAAAAAGCTTCAGTGAGTCATGGTGGGAAGAGGCCAAGAGGGCAGCAAACACAGTCTTAGATGATGTTATTAATAGCACTACAGGCTCTAGATTTCCTGTGGTGGTGTTCTTGGCAAGACCAGCCCGGCCAAAGTGGATACTCTCAACCTGGAACAGAGGGTCTTGGAGATGCCAGCACGTGAGGTATGATGAGAGGGTAAAATGATAGGAGGTGTCCTTTGGAAGGACTGACTCCTTGACTTTAAAAGGGAGAACCCAAATCTGTAGGTGAAATCTTTCTGGCTACAAAGAGGGCCAAGGCCTCCTAAGGTCAAGGTCTCCTCGTCACTTGCAAAGATGTCGAAGAACATATTCAGACATTTCAAAGATGTCCTCATATCATTGGTTCCCACTCTGGAATTCTATCAATAAGGTGAGAGTTCCTCTAGTTGAAAAAGAGATCTAAAAAGACTTCCCTTTCTCATGTAATTTCTGTAACCTCCAGGACACACCCACCTCCCCCTTCCAGCTCTGTAATGAAGCCACAGCTGGTGCCAATTTGTGGAACTCCTTAAAGGCTATTCTCCCTTATATACCCCGGGACCAAGTTCCCATGCTCCCTCACCCGATTTCCTGCACTCACCTCCCACCTGGTGTGTTCACACCTGCAAGTGCCTTTTACCAACCCCTTTGCCAAAAGGCAGCCAGAGTGACCTTTCAAAGACCTATCAGTTCCTGGCATTTGTCTCCATAGAAATCTGCACTGATCTTCTAACAAATTCTCAGTCCTCCAAAGGCACCCATAATCCTCCCATCAGTCTATTCATACCCCTCCAACTGACTGATGCCTGTTCTGCCCCATCTCTCTGCCCTTCAACCACACTGCCTCCTTCTTCCTGTGGAGACCTCTCATGGCACCTGCCTCCAAGCACAGGTGATTCCCATTGATGGGAAGACCCTCTTCTCTCCCCCATCTCCCCACTCCAGTTACTCCCACTTATTCGTGAGCTCACAAGCCCCATGGTACACACTCTCCATGCAGCCTGCTCTCTCTTTTCTAGCATTGGCCTCCGTTTCTAGCTGTGCTTGTGTCATGGATGTCCCTCCCCAGCCAGCCTCCAAGCTCTCCTTCCCTTTAGCTCCAACACCTGACACAGTGCCTGGCACGTAGTAAGCCCTGGCTAGCTTCTAAGAGCCTCACTGAGGGACTGAAAGCATTTTAAAAATGTCACCACGTAGGCTCCAAACTGTAGGCAGAAAAAGCTTTGCCTGGATTGACATTTTAGAGACGTATTCGTCAAGTTGGATGTGTTCACTGACTTTACCTTGTAAAATTAAAAAAAAAAAAAAGACCTCTGTATCGCTTCGCATCTAAGGAAGGCGCATGTATACTATTAGACCACGTTATGAGCTTAATGGAAGGAGACAAGATGTTTTCGCTAAGAAAATGTATAAGACTGTTGAGGTCAAGTGGGAGGAAACAGTCCGTTTGTTGGAGCATTGCTATCTTACTCTATCACAGCCACTCATAAAAATGTGACACGGGGTGAGTCAGAATTGTCTGTCGGAGAGGAGTTAGATCTGGCTCATGTTCCTACAGACATGAAAGCCAGAAACGAAAAAGGAGGCTTTAAAAGCGTGGGTTGAGGAGGCGGTGTGGTTCACTGCGATGAGCTAAGTGCCCAGGGCCACCAGCAGACATGCTGGCCTGTGTCCGTCCTTTGTTCTGGGGTCCCTCTTGCACCACGTGGTGAGGCTGGTGGCTGGGAGAAGCTCAGGACAGGACCTGGTGGCATCTTATTTCTCCCACCCTCCTGTGGGCTCCAGTGGGCTCCAGTAGGTCCCAAGGGACAGCCTGCCTTACTTGCAAAGCCCAGTAGCACTGGGAGCAGAAACTGGGGCCAAAGAGTGAGCACCCTGTTTGACAAGCTGGAGCAGCCACCTCTTCTTCAGATGCAGGGGGAGCCCTGGCATGCTGACTCCTCCCTTCTCCCTTTCCCCTTTCCTCTTTCCTCCCTCTTTCCTTCCCCTCTCTCCTTCCCTTGTGGTGCCCTTTCCCAATGCCCACTTCATCCCTTTTCCTTTCTACATACCTGTCTTCTAGAGTTTCTTCTCTTTCCTCCCCATTACTTCCCTTCATCTGAATCTCCTCTTTGGTCCCTTTGTCCCTGCTCTCTGCTCCTCCTCCCCTTCCCTGGCCCCTGTTCAGCTCCATACTGAATGCAGGCAGAGCTGGACTAACATGCTCACTTGCTTGCTCAGCCAACCTCCAGAGAAGTCACTCTTCGGTGGCCACCTTCCTGACCCCCTGGTCGCTTCTCCACTTGTTCAGATATTGCTCTGAAGTCTGAGGAGGACAGAGTGGGGCTGCCACAGAAGCAGGCCAGAGGAGAAACCAAACCATGTGTCCACACTGTCCCCCAGCACTGCTGCTCTGAGAGCTTTCTGAGTCCTCAACAGGGTTAGGATTTAGGGGCTTCTTCAGAACCGGGAGTGAAAACAAGCATAGGTCAAAAGAAAAGCGACGGCCCCCACACAAAAATAATAATCACAAATGAAAACTATGTTAACTCTGAAGTCCCAAAGTCGAAGAATTGCCTTGAATCTGTCACTAGAAAGCACCCAAGGCCTCACTCTCTGGGTTCTGGGTGCCCTGGGAATGGCAGGAGGCTCTGACATGCACGTGGGGGTGCCGAACTATGAGGGCTAGCCTGCCCGCTGGCAGGGGGGGGGTACCTCCTGTGGCGCTGTCCTGGCACAACCCCCTGCGTAGGGGGTGTGGCGCGGCGTCCTGGGTGGTCCTGGTGCCCTGGGGTTGCTGGAAGCCTGGGCCCCGACCACTCCACCCCCCCCCCCCCCCCCGCTCCTGTCCTGCGTTTTCTGCTTCAGGTGAGGGCGCGTCGAGGTGTCACTTTACCTGTGAGCAGAGGGTCCTCCAGAGAAGCCATGGGGCAGGGAGGGGCAGCAGGCAGCAGGAATGAGAACGGGACACCGTGGCCTCTGGGGCTAAGCTGGAGCGTGGGAGCGCAGGGGCAGCGAGTATGGTGGGTCCTGCAGTCCCGAATGGGCTGCAGCACAGCACCCTGGAGCTGTGTGCCCCTCCTTCCCGCCTGGGCAATTAGCAAAGCCCCTTCTCCTGGCCCCCCCCGCCCCGCCCCCGCCCCCCTCCCTCCTGAGTCCTCTGAGAGCTCACTTCCAGCTTTGGAAATTAGCAAAGACCCTTCTCTGCGCCGGGCCTGCCCCCTCACTCCAGGGGCCTGAACCCTGGCTGGGGTGCAGGGCTATGCCCTAGCATGCTGCCCCATTGCCAGCGCCTGCGCTGGGCAGACTCATAGCCTGGCTTTCTGAGCGGGTGTCCACGGGCAGCCTGGCTGCGAAAAGATCATCAGTCCTAAAGGCCAGCTGCACTCTTGGGTCAGTTTGCTGGCTTCCAGATTGCGCCCAAAGCCAGGAACCAGCTTCCCCAGCACAGGCCTGGGCTGAGATGCCTGCCTGGGATCTGTCTGAGCAGTCTCCTCCACTCCAGGCAGGGATGGCACTTCAACCTGGATGTTTGGGTTTTTGGTTTGTTTTTTTGGTCATTGGTTATTACATGACCTCCAGGGTAGGTGCTCCACAAAGGGAGTGAAAACAGGACGCCTGATATATATGCATATGGCCATTCTAGAAAAATAGCTTGGGGTTCTCTCGGAAACGCGGCATTGGTCCTTGCACTATGGTTTAATAGAAAAGGGATTATGCACCAAGTTACTTAAATGAGCATAGGTTGAAATCGTTTACTGAGAGTAAATATTTTAAATAGTTATATTTTAACTAAATCTATCATCAATCATAAATCTATTACACGAAGGTTACAGGCAATTTAAAAGCAAGAGCACTCTCTTCAGGGTTTTAAATAATCCCTGTCTGTCTTGGCACATGAGAATGCAAAGATTCGAAATGGTTTGTAAAAGATCATATAATAGCTTTTACTAATTCTATTTATTTGACAGACAGAGATCACAAGTAGGCAGAGAGGCAGGCAGAGAGAAAGATGGGGAAGCAGGCTCCCCGCCAAGCAGAGAGCCTGATGAAGGGCTCGATCCCAGGACCCTGAGATCATGACCTGAGCCCAAGGCAGAGGCTTAACACACGGAGCCACCCAGGCGCCCCCAGATGAAATACATTTCTGACTTAGAAACTTCAGATAGAATTATTTTGTCCATGATGACAACTGAAGAAAATGTGTCATCCCTAAACCTAACCTTAAACCCTACCAACACTGAAACCTAAGCTGACCTTAAAGCCCAAACTAGAACCCTGAATCCCAAACCTGGAATGGAACCCAAAGCCTGTACCTGAGCCCTGGATCCAAGCCCTGAACCAGGAATCCAAACCCTAAACAAGACCTCCAAGTCATGAAACCTGAACCCAAATCTCAGCATGAAGTCAAACCCCAAATTTGACCTTGAACTTTATCCCATAAGTCCTGAGTTTTAAAGCCTAAATCATAAACTTAAAGCCCTAAACTATAACTCTGTTCCCTTGTCCTTCACTCTAAACCCTCACCCTAACACTAAACCCAAAGCCTGATTAGAACTCTGACTAAAACCTGAACTTGAACCCAAATTCAAACCCTTCACCACACTTTGCTTATGCACTTGCCATTGATGGATATTTGCAGTTTGTACCTCTTGATTCTTGTGAACATTGTTTGGGTTGGGGGCTAGGGTTAGGGTCTTGGATTAGGGTAGGGTCCAGGCTTGAGACCAAGTTGAGGTCAGAGTGTGGGTCCGCATCAGGGCCATGTTCAGTGACACTGTTTGGGTCAAGGACTGTTGTAATTCCACATTGTTTCCAATTCATTGTTCCTTAGCTATTTGGGGGGAAGTTGGGGGGTATTGGGCTCCATGCAGCTTGAATTTCCGGAATGAAATGGCATCAGCTGGACCCGGGGAGGGAGCAGGACCTTCCATTGAAGGGTGAGCTCCCACAGTCCTGCACTGCCTTCCACCGCCTGCAGAGGGCGCCAGACCCCAGCACCCGCCCTGAGCCCAGGCTGCACAGCCACAGCTGTGACCTGAGCCCTGCCTTTTCAGGACCCACTGTGGAGACTTCTGGAGAATGTGGGGCGCCTCCCACCCTGACAGGACAAGCTGAGGAGGGTGTGGCTCTGCATCCACACTGACCAGACCCGTTGTGGAGAACGCGCCCACACTGGCAGCAGTCCAACCTCCTAAGGACCAGACGCTGGAGGAGGTGAGGAGAAGTCCCTTAGTGGACTGTCAAGGGGTTCGTGGTCTCAGGACCCCACAGAGAAAGGGCGCCCTGTGTAGACACTGGGGCTTCCGTCGTTTTGTGTGAGGAGACGTGGCCTCCTGCTGTGCTGTGCGCGGGGCTGTGGGGTCCCCCCTTTCTGGGCTCCGGTGATCCTTGGTCCTTGTCTGTGTTTGTGTGCTCGCGGATTCGGTTCCTTGGGCTCCTCAGATGGTCTGCAGTCAGGGAGCGTCCCCCTGCTTTGGTGCTCGTGCTCTCCCCACCTCAGCCCTGCGGGGTCCTTCCCGTGTCCACACCCACTCCAGGCTTGCACCTAGTCCGGAAATTCGGGAGTCAAAGTGAGGACTCTGTAGCCGGTTTTGGGGAGAGTAGGTATTTTCCCAGTGTGGGTTCTTCCCTGAGCACAGTGCCTCCCCATCTCCGTGTGTACCCCTCCCTGTCTGTCGTCATTGTTGCAGGGCTGTCACTTTCTTGGTTCAGGGGCCTCCTGGGTATCTTGCTATCTTGGATGCAGGTGTAAATGAGATCGTTCTCAGCAGTCTCTTTCTGATGGGTCCTTCCGAGCACCTAGGAGTGCCACTAATTTGTGCATATTGATTTTGTTCCTTGCAAGTTCTTGAATTTATTAGTTCGATTGGCCTTAAACTTAATCTGCCAGTTATTTGACCAGCAGCATGGGTTTAATTGGGAAGAGCAGAGAATGGCAGTCTGGGCTGAGCAAGCTAAGGTCCCATCACAGGCAAGTGCGAGAAACAAAGGAGAGGAACATTATTTCATGGAGGAGGAAGACGTTGGGAAGGGTGCTTGAAGGAAAGTCCCTTGGAGAAAGGCAGGGTGATGGAGAATTCTCACCAGCTGAGCTGCAAAGCTCCTACAAAAAGTCAGGAGATGAACCTCCAGCTTCCCCTGTGGGGCCTAAAATTGGTGAGTCTCTCCTGTGGGGGATTGCAATGTGGGGTCTGTAATGGGCACTGAGCACCAGGCGCCCCCTTCCAGCCTCCCCTTCTGGCATCCCCAGTCCACTTTACTGGGGCTTCCCTTCCTGCTTTTGCACAGTTCTAACCAGCTTGTGGTGGAACGTTGTGGAAAAACTGAAATTCCAAATCCACTGCTTCTACTGCACCTGAGATACAGGGGCCCATGATTTAATCCTCCCACGAGTCTCTTGCTAGCCCCACCTGTCCGTTACTCATTTTGAGAGTTGATATTACCAAAGTACTGTAATTCTAAAAATTTCTGAATTAGCTGTATTATTTCTTTTTAGGTATGAAGTTAACTTCCAATTATATGAATTTAATATTTTGGTCATTGTTTTCTAATTTTATTGCCTTATTCTTGGAAAATATAGCCTGATATTTAACTCTAGGAATTTATTGGCATATACTTCTGGCCTAAATAATGGCCTGTTTGTGTAAATGTTCAACTTATGCTTATATACTTACTGAAGACTCTTGTTTTGGGGTCAGGATGGCTACATTTATTAATAGATCAGGACTATTAGATTCTCTAAATTTTGATGTCTCTTAATTTAATCTAATTAAATTATCAGTTAATGAAAGAAGTTAAATTTTTTATGTACTACTGCATCTAAACTTATCAAAGTCTTTGCTATAATTAGACAAGTATGTCATCCTGTTTTTATACCAAGTCTCACATTAAAAAAATCATACTATCTGAAATATTATTTATTTTTATTATTATTTATTTTTTTTAAAAGATTGTATTTATTGGGGTACCTGAGTTAAGTGTCTACCTATAGCTCAGGTCATAATACCCGGGTCCTGGGATAGAGCCCCGCAGGGGGTTCCCTGCTCAGTGGCGTGCTTCTCCCTCTCCCTCTGTTATTCCCTCTGCTGTGTGCATGTTTTTCTTTTCTCACTCTCTCTCAAATAAATAAGTAAAATTTAAAGATTATCTCTCTCAAATAAATAAGTCAAATTTTTTTTCTCAATGGGAGGGAGAAGCAGACTCTCCACTGAGCAGGGAGCCTGATGCAGGGCTCAATACCAGGACCCTGGGATCATCACCTGAGCTGAAGGCAGACACTTGAACCGACTAAGTCACCCAGGCACTCCAGCTGTTTATTTATTTATTTATTTTTATTATGCATATGTTTTATCTCTCTTTTCTACAAGTCTTTTTTTTGATCTTTTTACTTTTTTCATAAAACTGAATTATTTCAAGATGACTTGGTCATCCTCTTTTCCCCAACCTCAAAGATCATAGAGTATATTTTAACTGTTAAAATAATATTAGTATTTAAGTGCTGCCTACACAAATTAAGGCAAATTATCTGTGATCTGTATTCCTGAAAATATTTTTTTTATTATGCCTTCCTATGCCAATGACATTTTATAAGGATCTAAATGTTTCCATTTGTGATTTTTTTTCAAGATAATAAAGCTATTACTTTATTCTTTTTTATATCTGATGTTATTTAAAAAATTTCTGTCAGTCTGATTCTTGTTTCTTTATTAATGAATTATTTTTTTTCTCTCTAACACTTGTGATTTTTTTTGTGTGTCTTTGGTATGTATGCCCTAGTTTGGGATTCATAGAGTCAACTCTAGTTATGAATATTTTCTTTCTTTTCTTGTACGTAAGTTTTAATCCAGTGTCTTGACTATTTTATGCTTGAGAAATAGATGTACATTAATATTCAAATATTTCTTTCCTTTTTCTTCTTTCATTTAAAAAAAGTAATTTATTTTATTTTATTTAAAAATATTTATTTATTTATTTGGAGTAGAGAGAGAGGGTCATGAAGAGTGGCTGATTATATACTTTCAATTTGGGAGGAGGTTAGGGATAGCACAAGCCTCCAAGGTATTTTATAAACAAGGTTTCCAGGACCTTGAGGGGGCTAGCTATTGTTAGGGAAAGGTCATTTATTACTATTTAGTAAAAACTCAGGGAAGAGACTCTTCTGATGTGTATCAGTGGGTATATGCTTGGGAGATGATTGCCAATGTATATCTTGAGGGCAGGGGTGGGGAGTAGAGATAAAGAAGTTTCCAAAGTAATTTTTACATGTGAAAGTAGATTTTCAGTATCCTGGGGGGGTGGACTAAGAATGCTTTTTGCCCTGAGTGGATGTGTCCACATGGAAGCAGGTGAGTCCCCAGAGGAGCTTCAAGGACTTGTCAACAGGCTATGAGTAGTAAGGAAATCTAATTTCTTCTCTAGCTTTTGTTCCACACACATCACCTACATCTTACACCTCTTTTATATTGATAATTTTAATGCTTTGCTGGTATCCAGATGACTATATCCTTAAGTGACTTCTTATCTCTATTGAATCCATTACATATTCTATCCATTGTATTCTTAATTCAACTAGATTACATATATTTAATCTATTAGTACCACTAGGTTCTTATTCTTGTTTTTATTTCAAAATCTTTCCTTATTTCCTTACATTATTTATTGGGTATATTTTAAATCCCTGAAATACTCACTTATTATATATAAGCTGTCAACCGTATTCTTATTTTGAGGTAGCTATATCTTTTTGGGTTTTAGGACATCATACCAACAATGCCAAATAATTTTCAGACAACAGCAGGATCTCCAAGAATTCAACTAAATTCTGACACTATCTACCTGAACATAGTGTAAGATTTCATCAGTTAAGGGATCAGTCCTCCAAGACTATCTCCAACCCCACCTCAGATGCCAGTCTCACTGTAGGCCCCAGGTTATTACCTGTGCTTGTGACTGAGCAACTACAGGTTGGAGGTCCCAGTGGCCTACTTCTTACGTTCTTTTAATTTGCTACAGGGACTCACAAAACTCAGAAAAATACTTACTTTATGTTTGCCAGCTTATTAAAAGATATAATAGAAGATTTAAATCAATAGATAGATAAAGAAGTGCACAGGGCAAGGTATGGAGAATGGGCACAGAGCTTCTATTACCTTCTGTAAGACTGCCACTCTTCCTGCCTTTTCATACATTTCACAAACTAAAAGCTTTCTGAACCCAGTCCTTTCAGCTTTTCTGTGGAGGCTTCATGACATAGTCATGACTGACTAAATCATTGTCATTTGCTGATCTAATCTCCAGATCCTCTTCCCTCCCCAGATAATCCTGTATTGGGAGGAAGGGGAGGCAAAAAGTTGTGAAGGCTTTCACCAAGTGGTTGGTCCTTCAGGCAAACAGCCCTTGCCTTGAGTGAGGTCTGAAGGTCACTTCATTAACAGAACAAAACACACCTCTCTCACCCTTATCACAGGAAATCCCAAGAGTTTTAGGAGCTGTGAGTCAGTAGCCATGGTTGAAAACCAAATATTCAGATGACCAAAATATATTTCTTGTAAACCACTATATTACACTACATGCTTAAGTATTTAATTATGTGATCTTTTAAACTAATATTTTTCTAAGAGTATAAACTGTTCTGGCAGTAATCTGGATTGGGGAGTGATGTATTGCCAAATTTCTGTCGTTTTAGTCCAGGAAGTCAAAGAGAAAGAACAGGAGAGCCCCTTAGGGCAGGAAGTTCAAAGTAACAATGTTAACTACTACTACCTTTTCTTGATTTTTTTTTTTAAACAAGCAAATCTTCTCTTCAGAGTTGCAGTTTAAAGCCAAGAACATGCAGAATTGGGAGAAAAAATAGTTAAATTTGGAGACTTGCAGAGGTAGAATCAGAGTAGTGAAAGCCATTACAGCAACTAAACTAACTGAGGTCAGTCTTTGGTGAATCACAGAAACAGGTGGAGTTGTCAAACAAAGGAATCTTTGTTTACAACATACAAGGAGATCACAGGGAATAAGTTCCAAAGCCTTGACTGTTTGAACAGGAGAGAGATTTTTATTTAGTATTTAAGATGAATACTCAGAAGGGAGAGTTTTATTATCCCGTGTATGGTTGGTCATAAGGTTGTGGATGCATGCACATCCACATATGTATTTGTGCAATATGTATTGCATGTTCACCTGAATGAAGCTTGTATTCCACCGAGGGCAGAAACTTCAACGTTAGAATAAAGCAGAGGTAACTGTTGGACAAGGGAAAGGGACTCTGCAGGCTTCAAGAGCAGATAGAAACTAGATGGGGTCTTGGGCTCATTTTCTGGGACAAGGAATGCAAGGCCTTGATTGCTTTTGAAATAGCACTAGGAGTTTTACCACTGATTTATTGTCTCAATAGCTTAGGCTATTTCCTGGTCTGGTGGTGACTGTTAGTTTTCCCATTGCCTTGTTCCCTCAAAATCCTTTAGGAGTGAGGTTTTTGCATTTCTTTGTAAGAACCTCCCAGGAAGTTTTGGAAGAAGTGTGCTTGGGCAAGTACACAGGTGGGGTATAGATCATTGAAAATAGCTGGGGACAAAAAATGATTTTCTTATGTCAGGAAAACTATATGTCATCTTAATTTTCTGGGAACCTCTAATTCTTTCTGCTGATGTTACCAGCAGGCTTCTGAGATATTACTGATTGTTCTCTTGTACCTAAGGAAAAAGAAATGTAGAAAGCAAAAGACAAAACTTTAAAATCTATCCTCCAACTCATCAATTCACTGCAGCCACCTCTCTGTCTTTCCCTTTCTCTTTTTCTTTATCTTTCTCTCTCACTTTCTCTCTCACATACGCACAACACACGCAAATCATCTTAAAACAATTTTTAATTTTCCCTATTCCATTTTAATATACTTGAGGCATGATCATTTTCTTAGTAAATACAAGAAAAAAAATCTAGGATTCCATCATTCTGTGTGATTAAAGTATTGAGGAATTTACTTCCAATAGCACTTATAAAAACACATTTTATTTATGTAATATTATATAATCAGGTGCCTGCATTTTTCTTATTCTCTAACTAGTGTTATTTGGCAATTAATATTTTGTCAATCAATATTCCCCTATATCTGAATGTGTGGGCAGTGAGAGATGAGTTAGAGGCAAGGATGGTGAACACTCCCAACAACTGCAGACTACATATATCTTAAGCCATGATTTTCTTTGCAAAGGTCAACATTGATAATGTTCTAGTCATACCTCCGTGTACCAGGAAAGAAGTAGCATATTTCTTGAAAGACACAGCTATCAAAGCTCCATTGAGAAACTGTAAAGATGGACAAGCGATTTCCAAATTACATATCTGATAATGGACATCTACTCTGATTATTTAAATATGAATAAAAATAAAAAACCTTACTAATAACCAAACAGAGTATCCAATTTTACATGTGAAGGAAATAATGGAAGAGACATGTCACCAAAAGTATATGGATGGCTTATAGGCACATGACAAATTTCTCAACATTTAGACATTAAAGAAATACAAATTAAAATCATAATGAGACATGCTTACATATCTATTAGAATGGCTAAAATTATAAAGGCTAATTGTACTTGGTCTGAGCTAGATTGAGAAGCAACAAAAAATCTAAACTGTTGTTGGCATATATCATGATACAACCACTTTGGAAAATAGTTTGAAAATTTTTTTAAATGCAAAATATGTTGCAGTTACAAAAATAGCCATTTTACTTCTAGGCATTTAACCAAGAGAAACAAACCCTCTGTTCATACAGGGACTTGTATATGAATTTCATAGCAGCTTTATTTTTAAGAATTGAAAACAGTGGAAATGTTCATCAATGTCCATCCATAGAGCAAAGAAAAATTATGATCTATTCATTAAAGAGATTACTATTCAACATCAAAATGAACTATTTACAATTGGAGATTCTCAAAGTAATGATGCTGAGAAAAGAAAAGCCAGGCAATGAATAGTATATACAGTGTGATTCCATGACTATAAAAAATCTAGAAAATACAAATTTATATATAGTCACAGTCATCAAATATATTGGTGTGATTTTAGTGCCTTCTTCTGTGATCCTATAGCTTCCTACACTTGCATCTCTGAGAATTTGTTACACCATGTGAAAATATGAACTCTTTCTCTTCATTCTGTCTTACTAGAATAAGAGTCCTTGAAATTTTATGGACAATTGAACTCTCAGTTATTAGCAGAAATTCTATCACACAGTAAGTTTCCAAATATAAAAGCCAGAGTTTTACAATGACTTCTAAGCTTTTACATGATCTAGCCACTCATTTAACCTCTGTGACCTCTTTCCCTGCTACTCTTCAGTCACTCACAGTGGCCTCCTTGCTATTCCTCAGATATGCCAGGCATGATCCAACCTTATGGCCTTCAAGATAGCCAATTCCTTTGTCTGGAGTGACCTTATTGCTGATAGTTCTGCGCAAATTCATCACCTTTCCATACCTTTGTTCAATTGTCAGCTTCATTGTAACTACCCTGATCTTCCTATTAAAAATTTTAACTCCCCATCCCCTGCCTAGCAACCTTGATTTTTCTCACCCTGATCGAGTTTTTCTTTTTCCCCATTGTACTCATCCTTTTTGAATGCACTATGCCATTTTTATTAAGGTTTATAGCTTTGAATTGTCTCACCCATTAAAATAAAAGTTCTACAAAGCCAAGTATTTCATTTACCAGTGTAGTCTGAAGTAATATCTGCCATATAATAGTTCAGTAGACAACTGGTAAATTTCAAAATAAATTAATGTTGAGAATATACTGAATTTCACAAGTCATTTCAATATTTATTTCCAAAAAATAAACTATGTAAAACATACCTTAAATTTACTTTCAAAATATTTTATAGCATATAATGGACAATATACATAAGCCTTAAAGAAACAATCCTATAAATAACCATTTCATACCTACTTAAAAACTACATAATACCACACTCCTAGATCCTCTCTGAACGCTCTAAAATAACCCTAAAGGAAATACATTTTTAAAAATAACAGATTTTTTGTCAAATAATTTAATAAAATAAAAGTTTCATTCATCTATGTAGATCATAATAAATGTTTTTAATAAGCATGAAATTATAACTCTGAAGTGTGCTAAAATGAAACCACCTGCTAAGGGTGAGAGAATAAAAATAAACATCATGTTTCCAAATAAGAGGAATTTATTACCTTTGAATCAAAGCATGTGGATTTGTTCAAACTGGCAATAAAGGAATATGGAGACACAAACCATAGAAAGTCATATTTTAGATTTCTAAAAGACTTCGAAGTGAAAAGTATACATTCACTTCTCACTTATTGCTCCTACATATTCATGAATTTGAGAGAAAATATAGGCCCTGTGTGTCTTAGCAACTAATGGGATATTTTTTGATATTTACATGCTTACACATAGTATGTGTTATAGTCTTCTCTTTTACATGCTGTAAAAAGGTTAACCCCTTTTCTGCAGAGATCTGAAAATGTGAAACAGTGCCTGAGTAGCTGAATTCATCTAATTCAAATTTCTTGCAGGTCTAAGACCTATTGATTTTCACTTGACTGCCTCCTTTTTCATCTGTCAATTGGTTACAAATTCTGGTACTGAAGAGAATACATTGGGGCTGGTGGCTCAGTGTGTTAAAGCCTCTGCCTTCAGTTCAGGTCATGATCTCAGGATCCTGGGATCGAGCTCCACATCGGGACATAATGTAACGACAGATAGTTTATATGGGAGCCCTTTGGGTACTCTGGTGGATGAATGTTTTTAAATTAGTTTTTCATGGACATGGGGAGTTAGAGACGAGAAGGGAGGTGGGGGAAATTGGAAGGGGAGCTGAATCATGAGAGACTATGGACTCTGAAAAACAATCTGAGGGTTTTGAAGGGGCGGGGGATTTGGAGGTTGGGGTACCAGGTGTTGGGTATCATAGAGGGCACTGCTTGCATGGAGCACTGGGTGTGGTGCAAAAAGAATGAATACTGTTATGCTGAAAATAAATAAAAAATTAATTTAAAAAATATTAGTTTTTCGTAAACTACAAAAAAAAAAAAAAAAAGAAAAGCGCTCCCATTTATAGTGTACACTTTATGGTTCACAAGGCACATGCCAACAATAAAAATAATAATGGGTTACCGTTACACTTCATAGAAAAGGAGGTACAGGGAAATTGAATGAAAGGGAATAACAAAGTAGGTTCATAAGTCAATCTTCCTTGTAAAAAAATTAACGTGAAAGTGCGTTTCTGCCACCTCTCTCCTGTGTGACATTTTATCGATGGGAGATGGAAAATAAATGGTCTGGTTAACCTTTCCCTCCCCCTCAAAACCCATTATTTGAAAACACAAAAATGGAAGTGAAGGGAAAAATCCTCCCACTCCCATTCCCACTCACCTCCATAGCCACCTCCTCTTCCAAGAACCTAACAGACAAGGTGCCAAGAAGTGTTAGGTAACAGCAGTGGTCTCAGATCTCATTCAAGAATCATGGTGAAAGGCATTCAAAGAGATTGTGGGGGCACAGGGATCCAATTAAGGGGGACAAGTTTAAGGTTTGCCTGGTCCCCTAAAAACTAATGGCACTAGAGAAGATGAGCTTTGGGAACTATAGCATAATGGATATAATGTGTAAAAAGCTTCAGTGAGTCATGGTGGGAAGAGGCCAAGAGGGTAGCAAACACAGTCTTAGATGATGTTATTAATAGCACTATAGGCTCTAGATTTCCTGTTGTGGTGTTCTTTGCAAGACCAGCCCGGCCAAAGTGGATACTCTCAACCTGGAACAGAGGGTCTTGGAGATGCCAGCACGTGAGGTATGATGAGAGGGTAAAATGATAGGAGGTGTCCTTTGGAAGGACTGACTCCTTGACTTTAAAAGGGAGAACCCAAATCTGTAGGTGAAATCTTTCTGGCTACAAAGAGGGCCAAGGCCTCCTAAGGTCAAGGTCTCCTCGTCACTTGCAAAGATGTCGAAGAACATATTCAGACATTTCAAAGATGTCCTCATATCATTGGTTCCCACTCTGGAATTCTATCAATAAGGTGAGAGTTCCTCTAGTTGAAAAAGAGATCTAAAAAGACTTCCCTTTCTCGTGTAATTTCTGTAACCTCCAGGACACACCCACCTCCCCCTTCCAGCTCTGTAATGAAGCCACAGCTGGTGCCAATTTGTGGAACTCCTTAAAGGCTATTCTCCCTTATATACCCCCGGACCAAGTTCCCATGCTCCCTCACCCGATTTCCTGCACTCACCTCCCACCTGGTGTGTTCACACCTGCAAGTGCCTTTTACCAACCCCTTTGCCAAAAGGCAGCCAGAGTGACCTTTCAAAGACCTATCAGTTCCTGGCATTTGTCTCCATAGAAATCTGCACTGATCTTCTAACAAATTCTCAGTCCTCCAAAGGCACCCATAATCCTCCCATCAGTCTATTCATACCCCTCCAACTGACTGATGCCTGTTCTGCCCCATCTCTCTGCCCTTCAACCACACTGCCTCCTTATTCCTGTGGAGACCTCTCATGGCACCTGCCTCCAAGCACAGGTGATTCCCATTGATGGGAAGACCCTCTTCTCTCCCCCATCTCCCCACTCCAGTTACTCCCACTTATTCGTGAGCTCACAAGCCCCATGGTACACACTCTCCATGCAGCCTGCTCTCTCTTTTCTAGCATTGGCCTCCGTTTCTAGCTGTGCTTGTGTCATGGATGTCCCTCCCCAGCCAGCCTCCAAGCTCTCCTTCCCTTTAGCTCCAACACCTGACACAGTGCCTGGCACGTAGTAAGCCCTGGCTAGCTTCTAAGAGCCTCACTGAGGGACTGAAAGCATTTTAAAAATGTCACCACGTAGGCTCGAAACTGTAGGCAGAAAAAGCTTTGCCTGGATTGACATTTTAGAGACGTATTCGTCAAGTTGGATATGTTCACTGACTTTACCTTGTAAAATTAAAAAAAAAAAAAGGACCTCTGTATCGCTTCGCATCTAAGGAAGGCGCATGTATACTATTAGACCACGTTATGAGCTTAATGGAAGGAGACAAGATGTTTTCGCTAAGAAAATGTATAAGACTGTTGAGGTCAAGTGGGAGGAAACAGTCTGTTTGTTGGAGCATTGCTATCTTACTCTATCACAGCCACTCATAAAAATCTGACACGGGGTGAGTCAGAATTGTCTGTCGGAGAGGAGTTAGATCTGGCTCATGTTCCTACAGACATGAAAGCCAGAAGCGAAGAAGGAGGCTTTGAAAGCGTGGGTTGAGGAGGCCGTGTGGTTCACTGCGATGAGCTAAGTGCCCAGGGCCACCAGCAGACATGCTGGCCTGTGTCCGTCCTTTGTTCTGGGGTCCCTCTTGCACCATGTGGTGAGGCTGGTGGCTGGGAGCAGCTCAGGACAGGACCTGGTGGCATCTTACCTCTCCCACCCTCCTGTGGGCTCCAGTGGGCTCCAGTAGGTCCCAAGGGACAGCCTGCCTTCCTTGCAAAGCCCAGTAGCACTGGGAGCAGAAACTGGGGCCAAAGAGTGAGCACCCTGTTTGACAAGCTGGACCAGCCACCTCTTCTTCAGATGCAGGGGGAGCCCTGGCATGCTGACTCCTCCCTTCTCCCTTTCCCCTTTCCTCTTTCCTCCCTCTTTTCTTCCCCTCTCTCCTTCCCTGGTGGTGCCCTTTCCCAATGCCCACTTCATCCCTTTTCCTTTCTATATACCTGTCTTCTAGAGTTTCTTCTCTTTCCTCCCCATTACTTCCCTTCATCTGAATCTCCTCTTTGGTCCCTTTGTCCCTGCTCTCTGCTCCTCCTCCCCTTCCCTGGCCCCTGTTCAGCTCCATACTGAATGCAGGCAGAGCTGGACTAACATGCTCACTTGCTAGCTCAGCCACCCTCCAGAGAAGTCACTCTTCGGTGGCCACCTTCCTGACCCCCTGGTTGCTTCTCCACTTGTTCAGATATTGCTCTGAAGTCTGAGGAGGACAGAGCGGGGCTGCCACAGAAGCAGGCCAGAGGAGAAACCAAACCATGTGTCCACACTGTCCCCCAGCACTGCTGCTCTGAGAGCTTTCGGAGTCCTCAAAGGGTTAGGATTTAGGGGCTTCTTCAGAACCGGGAGTGAAAACAAGCATAGGTCAAAAGAAAAGCGACGGCCCCCACACAAAAATAATAATCACAAATGAAAATTATGTTAACTCTGAGTCCCAAAGTCGAAAAATTGCCTTGAATCTGTCACTAGAGAACACCCAAGGCCTCACTCTCTGGGTTCTGGGTGCCCTGGGAATGGCAGGAGGCTCTGAAAAGCGCGTGGGGGTGCAGAACTATGGAGGCTAGCCTGCCCGCTGGCAGGGGGGGGGGTACCTCCTGTGGCGCTGTCCCCGGCCTGACCCCCTGCGGACAGGGTGTGGCGCAGCGTCTGGGGTGGTCCTGGTGCCCTGGGGTTGGCGGGAGGCTGCGCCCAGCTCCTGGACTGCGTTTTCTGCTTCAGGTGAGGGCGTGTCGTGGTGTCACTTTACCTGTGAGCAGAGGGTCCTCCAGAGAAGCCATGGGTCGGGGAGGGGCAGCAGGCGGCGGGAACGGGAACAGGACACCGCGGCCTCAGGGGCTAGGCTGGAGCATGGGAGTGCAGGGGCAGCGAGTATGGTGGGTCCTGCAGTCCCAAATGGGCTGCAGCACAGCACACTGGCGCTGCGCGCCCCTCCTTCCCGCCTGGGCAATTAGCAAAGCCCCTCTTCCGGCCGCCCCCGCCCCCCTCCCTCCTGAGTCCTCTGAGAGCTCACTTCCAGCTTTGGAAATAAGCAAAGACCCTTCTCTGCGCTGGCCCCGCCCCCTCACTTCTGAGGCCAGAGCCCATGCTGGGGTGCGGGGCTAAGCTCCCAGTGGAGCATCTCAGCAGGAAAAGGTCCACCCAAGGGAAGCTCAAAGTGATACGTGCCAGGCACTGTGTCAGGTGTTGGAGCTAAAGGGAAGGAGAGCTTGGAGGCTGGCTGGGGAGGGACATCCATGACACAAGCACAGCTAGAAACGGAGGCCAATGCTAGAAAAGAGAGAGCATGCTGCATGGAGAGTGTGTACCATGGGGCTTGTGAGCTCACGAATAAGTGGGAGTAACTGGAGTGGGGAGATGGGGGAGAGAAGAGGGTCTTCCCATCAATGGGAATCACCTGTGCTTGGAGGCAGGTGCCATGAGAGGTCTCCACAGGAAGAAGGAGGCAGTGTGGTTGAAGGGCAGAGAGATGGGGCAGAACAGCCATCTCCATTCCTGTGTGTTCATAGGCTTCCAACGTTTAGATACACCCTTGTTCGTGGTGTATATGTTGGCAATTCTTCCAGGTTTCTGTTGTTTTGATGCTCCATCAAGACAAAACAACTTCCGCTTATCTTTTGTCTCTCGAAGGCATAAAATGACTCTCGCTGACTTATGCACAAACACTTTGGCTCTCTTTTCCTTGGGAATAGCATAACCTATGTCTTCCCTGTTTCTTCACTTGCAAGCTATGAGTATCTTTATAGTCGAAGGAAATCTCCTATGGTCAACAGAAGGACGAGCTAGTTTAATATTTGCTGTTTTCTTATGGATGTTTTCTACCTTTTTTTTTTTTTTTAATTTGGAATTTCAACCACTCTTACAAACTGTTTGTATTGACGGGAGACTTTAGTCCTGATACTGAATGTATTATTGATAGGTAATAGTTCACTTTCTCATTTCGGTTGGCTTCTGACTTGGATTCTATTTGCCTTTCACCTATATGGTATTTTCTTGGGGTTGCTTCATTGGTACGATTCCTCGCTTCCTTCCCATATTTTGCATGTCTTATCTTTGTGTGTTTGCATGTGCATGTGTTAATGCTGTGTGGTGTGTGTGTGTTTCACATCACAATTATTATTAAAATACGAGAGAATGGAATTCGGTCTCTTGTGGGTAGCAATTCAATTTGACATGCCTTGAAATCTCACATTCCATCAGTTTCAGGAAATCTCCTGCAAGGAATGTCATCTCTTGTCCTCTTCAAGTAACACGTGTTCTCACAAAACTGCTTTCCAAAGAACAGCACCATTTGAATTTCTCATTAGAGTCATACTGTTTGTACCAATACCCTTTCTTTTTCGTATGATTCTTGAGTGTCATGAGTTAGTGAAATCGTCTGTCTGATGTCGTTCTGAGAATGATAGATGTGACAAAGCCCAATGCTCTCCGCAAGACTGCCATAAGAGACAAGTGGAAGAATTCCTTCTTGCTTATGTCTCAGTACGAATTGCGGTGACATGGAGGAGAGTGAGATGGTAGTAGTGTCTAATAACCTCATGCTTGTCTTCAGCTATGAAGGCAACAGGAAGATGAACACAACAACTGCATTGGGGTGGAAATTGACCTGAAGCCTACAAGATAAACTCCACAGCGAAAGAAAACGGAAGTTGCAGAGATGATGGGAGAAGGTTGGAGACATGGCTCAGGGGATATTTGGTTGGTTAGTGGATCAGAGGGCTGGATCCCATGAAGAGTACCAAGGCACAGGAGAGCAGGGCACACTGGGAACCCACAAGGAACCTGTTTCCCAGTGCCGTTGACTGTGAGACGCAGAGGGTCTGAAGGGCACGAGTACTTTACAACACAAGTGTTGAAGGCTGAAGTTTTCCTATCAGCAGGCTTGGCACACATCAACTTGAAGGAACACCATCTTTTTCCTGCATATGACACCAACAAGCGACCAGGAGCAGACAGCCTGGAGACAGTGATCAGAGAGAGACAATACTAAGTGACGCACTGGGAAGATGGTGAGTAGTGGGAGTGATTCCGTGAAAGGCAGTGTTCGTGGAGATGTCTCAATGTGGACATAATAAATTTTGGGCTCTCGCAACAGCAGCATCAAGACAAAGCTACTGGCCAAGACAGGTATGTGAGGACATAGGCTGCCTAGCCAGCCAACTCGAAATCCCGACAGTGGAATACTTGGAAAACTGCCTTCCTCAGTCCAAGATGCTTAGTCCAAGGACAACGACTCTCCCATAGGGGACGAGAAGAAAGCTTTGACCACATGTTCTCTTCTGAACACAGCATTCTGCAGGCCTGCGTTCTGCTGAGTTGCTCGAATTTCTCCTTTCACAGGCACACCAGAGCCCACCAAGGTAAACCTCTGCATATTCAACCCGGACCCTAAAAACAACAAACGGCCGGAAAGGAGAGCTACAGCAAATGACTGGCCTCCAGGACAGGGTCAGCCACAACACAAACAGCAGTGGCATGCATGCCACATACACACTCACAAACACACACACACGCACGCACTCAACAAACCTTAAGGGCCAGCCCTGGGTACTCCGGATCTCTTCCTCCTAAATAAATTACCCTCAGGTTAGAAAGCAGAATGAGTTTAATGAATACAGAGAGGTGACAGAGACTTAGATCCAATGCAAAGATGAAAAAGTCAATTGATGCCCAGGTAAAGGAAGAAGGAATGATTATGGCTAGGCAATCAGAGTGAACCCTCTACATAGAAAACGCCCGATGCGGGATTGAAAGCAGGGGCCTGGATACTCGCTGTACGTCAGAAAACATAGGAGATATCAGAGAGTCTCGAACCACAGAGATAAAACTGATAAAGATAAAAGCACCTAAAGAACTCCTGAAGAGAAGATTGGTAGGAGACTGTACACTGCAGCTCCATGCAGGATCCCATGATCTTACCTCCAGAGGCTTTTCCAAAAATTCCAATGCTGTTTCAGTTCTCATCATTTGAATTCGGGTGGCCCTCCAAAGATAGGGTCCTTATTCAAAAGAGCGAGACTGATACAAAGTGAAGGTCAAGCAAACGTTAATTTTGCACAAAGCATCGAGAATCATATTGACCGGTCAGGGCCTTCTCTTGCAAAGAGGCAACCCCTCCCAGCCTCAGAGACTAACATTTATAGCGGTAGTTTAGCCAGGCTATACAGACGTGGCCAATGAGATAACAATACAGAAAAAACTGCACAGTCGTGCTAAGTCTGCTACACCACAAAAACAAAAATGCTAGGTAACACATGGGTGGACAATTGGATCTCAATTTACCCTAGTAGATATATGCGTGCCCCTCTAATGGGATGTCTTCACCTGGCCTGATTCACCCTTGTATCTAGGCTTTGAGAGTAAGCTCCTCTGGGAGGAGTAGGGTCAATTTTGTTTACAGCATGGGTTCAATATAAGTTTACTGCAGAAACACAAAATGACTCCCTCTGGCCTAGCGGACCTTATAATGAGTAGCTGTAGCATCCCTAGAAATAGAGCCAAAATGACTTCCAAATCTTCAAAACTGACGATTTACCAAAAGCAGATTCTACATCCTAGAACCTTAGGTCCAGAATGGACTCATGTACTTGGAGTCCACAGGAGCAAGCATGGAGCATGTTGGAAAAGACCCATAGCCCAAGTGAAGCCATCTGAAAGACTTCCATGCCCGTTTCAGGAAGACAACTTGTATCTTCAAAAGGACGCATTGAAGAGGATTCAAATGTCAAAGAACCTGGAGCATTCCCACAGGGTCGTGCAGATACCCTCTGGAGGAGTACATGTAGATGTGACAGCACAAGCCTGCCTTCACCCTCTCATGAACATCCCCCAAATAGTTTCATGGGATAAGCAAACAATGCCTCTTGTGGAAGATGGGCGTGTTCTAATGGAGGCAGCAGAAGATGAACAGTGGGACAACAAAGGTCCATTAGAGAGCCACAGACAGCGTATGCTACAGGTTGGTGAGGATATTCAGGAAGACAAGGAACTGGAGAATGAACATTGGAGCTCTGAGCGAAGGTCTAGCATTTGAGATAATGGGAGGTTCTCTGAACCTGGCTGCCTTCCATAGAGATCTAGGTCCAAATTAAAGAAAACATCCCCTGGCCACAGTCAATCCTTGTACCCCGGTTGTGTTTTTGTCTTTTTGTCAAACAATGCACATGCACATATTTGACAGAGAGACAGAGAGATCACAATCAGGGTGTAGAGCTGGAGAGGGAAAAGCTGACTTACCCCTGAGCAGGGAACCTGAGACCAGAGTCGATGCCAAGACCCTGGGATCATGAGTTGAGCTGAAGGCCGCCTCTGAACTGATAGACACAATCCATGACACAACCTTTGACTTCTGAATATGTCCTAGTTCTAGACGTGAACCACTGCTCTGTCATTGTTCACAAATGAAGGGGAAATGGATTTTGGCTTGGGCTGGTGTTGCTTGAGCAACCTGGCCTGCTTTGAGAGCTGGTATAGTTTGTCCTCTTGAGGTAAGTGATTTGGCTATGTACAAACTACACTCCCACGCATATTTAGGTAAAGAGAATTCCTCCATTGAATGAAACTATGTCTTGTGGTTCCATGCTTCTGTGGATGGTGATGTGAGTCCTCCTTGCCTCTGAATCTGGATCTCTGTTTCTGCTCCCAGATGAGGGACAGTTTTAGCTCTGAATTCTCAAATCCATGTTCAGCCCTCTTTTTTTTCTCTCACTCCTACTTCTCCTACAATAAGCACCTCTTTCTATTCCTTGGAGTCAATGACTTTCCTAAGCTCATTGTCATGTTTCATCATTCTTCCTTCTTTCTTTGGATTTGTTTCCTTATTTACCATTCCTTTTCTGCCAGGTCAAAAATTTGGTCCTTTGCTTCTGCCAGCTTCTTGGACTTTTCCTTCAGTCTGCTACCAATCTTTTCTTTAGAAATTCTTTATTTATTTTATTTTATTTTATTTTATTTTACTTTATTTTATTTCTATCAGTTTAATCTATGTGTTTTGAGACTCCCTGATATCTTTCTGCTTTCAATCCTCCATTGGGCGTGTTATATGTGAGGTTTCACTCCGATTACCTGGCCATGATAATTTCTTGTCTTCTTCCTTGGCAACAATTGATTCTTCCATCTTTGTCTTGGATATAGGTCTCTGACTCTTTCTCAGTATTTGAAAAATCAATTCTGTTTTTTATCCTGATGGTAATTTCTTTAGAAATAAGATATCATGGAGTGCCCAAGGGCTGGCCCTTGAGGGAGTCTCAGGTATGTGTGTGTGGCATGCATGTCCTCTGCTGTTGTATCATAGCTGCCCCCTGTCCTTGAGACCAGTCATCTGCAGAGGCTCTCTTTGCCAGCCTTTTGGTGTGTTTGGGGTTTGGGCTGAATAGGCTGAGGTTTAGCTTGGTGGGATCTGGTGTGCCTGTGAAAGGAGAAATTCAACCTTCACAACAGAATGAATGCCTGTAGCATTCTGTGGTCAGGGGACAGCCTATGGACAGGGCTTTCTTCTAGTCCCCTATGGGAGAATCTGTTCTCTTAAAATGAAGCAAGTTGGACTGAGGAACACAGTACCCTATGTGTTCCATGGTTAGAATTTCGTGTTTGCAGGAGAGGCAATTAAAGCCCTCACCAACCTGTCTTTGGCCAGTAGCTCGGGCTTGATGCTGCCTGTGCGAGAGCCCCAAATTTCTTTTGGCCCCATCAAATCATCTCCAAGAACACTGCCTCTCACTAATGTACAGCCAGAACCCACCATCTTCCCACTGTGTCACCTGGTATTGTCTCTAATCGTGGTTTCCAGGCTGTCTTCACCTGGCTATTTGTTGGTGTTCTCTGACAGAGAAATACAGTGTTCTTTTGAGTTGATATGCCAAGGCTGCTGATCTAAAATCTCCAGGCCTCAAGGCCCTTTGTTGGCATGAACTAGTATGATTCAGACCCCCTGATGGTCAGAATCAATGGAATTGGAGAACGTACTCCTTGTGGGTTCCAAGTGTGCTCCGATCTCTTGTGGCTTTGCCCATTGCATTGTCTCACTGCCTTCTGAATTACCAACTTTCCACTTTTCCCCTAAACCATGTCTCCAGTCTTCTCCCATAGTGATTGCAACTTATTCTCTCTTTTGCTATGGAGTTTGCTTTGTGGGCTCCAGTTCATTTCTGCCATGTTGAAGTTGATGTGGTAATCTTCCTGTTGTGTTCCTGGATAAAGACAAGTCTGGAGTTACCAGACACTACTACCATCTCACTGTCCTGAAAAAGCCCCACAGAATCTTACCCAGCCATAAGCAAGAATGAATTCTTTCCACTTGCCTCATGTGGCAGAATTGTGGAGAGCATTAGCCTACGTCACATCTATCAGTCCCAGAAAGACAAATAACATACAATTTCACTCTCTCATGACTGTCAAGAGACATATGAAAAAGCAAGGGAAAAATGGACAAATAATACGACACTACCCAGGCACACAAAATGTGGTGTTTGTTGAGGTCAGGTTTGAGAAAATATGTGTTTATCAAAGAGGACAAAAGATGACATTCTTTGTAGGAAATGTGGCTGAAAGAGAGGGAATGTGAGTTTTCAAGGCATGTCAAATGGAACTGCTATCCATTAAATACCGACTTCCTATCTCCATCAATTTAATTATAATTGTTATTTGAAACACACTCAGCACACACACACACACACACACACACACACACACACACACACATAAGACACACAAAAGATGGGGAGGAAGTGAAGAATAGCACTAATGAAGCAAACCCAAAAGAAAAGAACTGAGAGAAAAGGATAAATTCCAAGACACATATTCACTCCAAAGATTAGGTCAGGAAACCTACAAAATCTCAGCTCTGTAGTAGTGACTAAAGCGTTTGAAGCAGTAATCAAACCCCTGTCAACACACAGATGGCGAGGTGCAAATCATTTCCTGTTCAACTCTTCTAGACATTTAGAGAAGGCAATGCCATTTTCTTCTCATCAATTCCACAAATGGAGGAGGTGGATGAACTCCACTTTACTAGTATAAAGACCCAATTCAAATAATGACATTTTAGGAAATAAATTATATTCCATTTCAATAATTAAACATAATAAAAATATAATTCTTTCCTTTTCTCTGTCTGTCTTCACCTGCATTTGAAAGGGCCAGCTTGTTTTTGTATTATTTTGTACTGTTGAGGAAGCCAGCCTGTCATCCATCATCCATTTTTGACAGAGTATTCACTGATGCTTCAGTTCCATATATGACCTAGTACTCCGCCTAAGATATGCCAGAACTCTTCAACACCCATTAGCCCGTTCCCTCATTCCCTGCATGTCTCTTTTTTCCTTGACTCTCAGCTTGATTCCTCAGAGTTCTGAGTTACTCTTGGTTTGTCTCCTTCTCTGACTTATCCCCTTCAGTTTTTCCTTCTTTCTACTAAGGGCCGTGGTATTCGTCCTAGGGCACATATGAGAGAAGCCATATGATATTTCCCTATGTCTCCTTGCCCATTTCATTTCACAAACCCAGTCCTGTGGCATTCATGCCAGTGCAAGAATCAAGAGTTCATCCTCCCTAATTGCTGAGGAATACTCTGTTGCCAATATGGACCACACCTTCTTTATCCACTAGTCTTTGCAAGGACATAGCAGCTCAATCCTCAGTTCTGTTCAAGTGAGCCTTATATAAGTGTTGTTCTTGTTGCTGTTCTGTTGAGAAAGCCTGCCTATCATCCATCATCCGTTTTTGACAGAGTATTCAGGGATGCTTTAGTTGCATGTACGTCCAGTGCTCCTCTTAATATATTCCACAACTCCTGACTACCCATTAAGCAGTTCTCTTTTTGGTAAACCTCAGCTGGATTCTCAGAGTCCTGAGTCACTCCTGGTAGGTCTCCTTCTCTGACTTTTTGCCCGTCAGTATTCCCTTCCTTTTCCATTTCCCAACAGCAGGGCATGGGACATTCATGTCAAGGCAAGGTCCAGGGGTTCATTCACTTCGATGGCAGAGGAATACTGAGGTGCCGAAATGGACCCAAACTTCCTGATCCACTAGTCCTTGCAAGGGCATTGCGGCTCACTCCAAAGGTCTGCTCGAATGGGCCTTGCAAGCCGTCTATATACGCCGTCCCTTTCCTTCTGACTAAAGAGTCTTGGTCCACATGTCTATACCCGTTACCACAACAAGTACAGTTAACTAATAATGACAACGGTTTCGGTCCAGGCCTCTTCATTGAGAGTTAGCTCAGATGCAGAATATCACTCTCCTCAAAGACTTTGCAAAGGTATTTAAGGGAAAGCCAGGTAGACAGAGGCCTCATCCCTTAGCCGCGTGTTTCAGAACACTAGGAGACGAGGACACAGACGGCACCATATAGCGATGCCCTCACCTTTTACCTCGGAAAGGGACTTTCCGTACCTTAGTCATCACTGACCCATAAGCAAAAGACGCTGACAAAGTACGCTCTCACCCACAGGACGAGAAACCCCACGGAGAGCTGCTCATACACGCGACCTCACCTTTTCTTGAGATATCTAGAAATTGTAGTGTAAAAGGACACCTTGCCGTCTCCGGGGATATGTTGGCCTAAAGGAAGGTATACTGAATGTCATTTTCCTTCCTCTATGTCTCCAGAAAGGGGAAGTTTGACATTAAACCACAAGACATCCTGAGTTCTTGATCAGGTTCAGAGGGCTCTTGTTTTGTCCTTCCTGGGGCTTCCTACTTAAAGCCATAGGACACCAAGGTCATGGGAGAGGGACAGCTGCTTCAGTGAAGCCAGCATCTGTGATGTCACAAAGCTTTGAGGTCATAGCAACCACTCCTCATCAACCCAGGCCTGATCACTACACTTGACTGGAGTAGTCATGGGTGGGCCAAGAGGACCCCAGGCCGTCCCAAACTGCTGGAGCCGCCTGGGTCTCTCACCAAGGCAGTTTGCGAAGCGAGTCGGTGTCACCTTCTCCATGGCCCAATTCATAGTATTTGGTCGTGAGTGTCAGCACCAGCCCTCTGGACCTCGGAGAAAGGCAAGATGCCGCATTCCATCTTAGCACCGACAAGCCAAGAAACTAACAGACCGCAAGCAATGCCTCAGGGGAGGAAATCTGAGCCCTGCGTAAGGGTGAGACCCTCCCACCAAATCATGGAGCATCTCAACAGGAAAAGGTCCACCCAAGGGAAGCTCAAAGTGAACCCCCGCAACCGTGCCAAAGACATGTCTGGAGTCTTCCACAGAAAGCACACGAGTACCTCAATGGTCTCCAGAAACGGTGCCAACAAGGCCTCCCAATCTTCCAAAAAGACCATGCATCCAAGGCAGAGTCTACACCCTAGAACCTTAGGTCCAGGACGGACTCATGTTCTTGGAGTCCACAGAAGCCAACGGAGAGCATGTTGGAAGAGACCCATAGCCCAATGAAGCCAACTGAAAGACTTCCGTGCCCATTTCAGGAAGACAACTTGTATGTGCAAAAGGACGCATTGAAGAGGATTCGAATGTGGAAGAACCTTGAGCACTCCCTCATGGTGGATCAGCTACCCTCTGTGGAACTGCATGGAGATGTGGCAGCACAAGCCTGCCTTCACCCTCTCATGACCATCCCCCAAATGGTTACATGCGATAAGCAAACAGTGCCTCTTGAGGAAGATGGGCATGTTCCAATGGAGCCCCGAGAGGATGCACAATGTGTTAACAAGGGGTCAGTACAGCACGACAGACAGCGGATGCTGCAGGTTGGTGAGGAGATCCAGGAAGGCAAAGAACAGGAGAATGAACAAGGAAGCTCCAAGCGAAGGTCGGGCATTTTAGGATGGTGGGAGGTTCTCTATACCTGGCTGCCCTCCATAGGAACCTAGGTCCAAATTCAATAAAACATCCTTTGGCCCCAGTCAATTATTGTGCACTGTTTTTGTCTTTGTTATCTTATCGAACATGCACATGCACGTTTGGACAGAGAGGCAGAGAGATCCCAATCAGGGGGTGGAGCTGGAGAGGGAGAAGCTTACTTGCCCCTGAGCAGAGAACCTGAGAACAGAGTCAATGCCAAGGCCCTGGAATCATGAGTTGATCTGAAGGCCGCGTCTGAACTGATGGACACAACCCGGGACCCAACAATTGACTTCTGAATACCTCCTGGTTCTAGACAGAACCGCTGCTCTGTCATTGTTCAGAAATGCAGGGGATAAGGATTTTGGCTTGGCTGCTGTTGCTTGAGCTATCCGGCCTGCTTCGAGAGCTGGTATAGCTTTTCCTCTTGAAGTCAGTGACTGGGCTATGGACAAACTATTCTCCGATGCCTATTTGCCTAAAGAGAATACCTCCATGCCTAGATTTTCAGGGGTAATGGCACTATGTCTTTAGGTGCTCCGCTTCTGTGGAAGGTGTTGGGAGTCCTCTGTGCCTCTGATTCTGGACCACTTTCTCTGCTCCCAGATGAGGGTCCTTTTCAGCCCCGAGTTCTCCAATCTAGGATAAGCCCTCTTTTCTTTCTCTCACTCTTACTTCACCTACAAGAGGCACCTCTTTCATTAACTTGGTGATTCCCTAAGCTCACTATCATGTTCCATCAAAGAATACATTCAAATGGCCAACAGACACATGAAAAAATGCTCCACATCACTCGGCATCAGGGAAATACAAATCAAAACCAGAATGAGATACCACCTCACACCGTTCAGAATGGCTAAAATGAACAAGTCAGTCAATGACAGATGCTGGCGAGGATGTGGAGAAAGGGCAACCCTCCTACACTGTATGTGGGAATGCAAGCTGGTGCAACCACTCTGGAAAACAGCGTGGACGTGCCTCAAAAAGCTGAAAATAGAACTACCCTATGACCCAGTGCTTGTAGTACTGGGTATATACCCTACAGATACAAACGTGGCATTCTGAAGGGGCACATGCACCCAAATGTTTATAGCAGCAATGTCCACAATAGTTAAACTATGGAAAGAAACTAAATGTCCTTCAACAGATGAATCAATAAATAAGATGTGGTATATATGTTCAATGGAATACTATGCAGCCATCAAAAGAAATGAAATCCTGCTATTTGTGATGACGTGGATGGAACTAGAGGGTATTATGCTTGGCGAAATAAATCAATCTGAGAAAGACAACTATCATATGATCTCCCTGATATGATGAAGTGGAGATGCAACATAGGCAGTTTCGGGCGTACGAAAAAAAAATAAAAGAAGATGGTATTAGGAGGGAGACAAACCATAAAAGACTGAATCTCACAAAACAGACTGAGGGTTGCTGGGGGGAGGTGTGTTGGGAGAGGATGGTGGGGGTATGGACATTGGAGAGGGCAGGTGCTATGGTGAGTGATGGTGAGTGCTGTGAATCACAGACCTGTACCCCTAGGGATAAAAACACATTATATAAAAAATTTTAAAAAATAATTTAAAAAACCCATTAAAGAAAAAACACAGATTGCAAGCCCAGAGCTAATCTCATATTCAATCAAAACTTTTGAAAGTTTTCCCCTTAAAGATCAGAAGAAAGACAAGTGTGTCCATTTTCACTACTCTCATTTGACACAGTAGTGGATGTCCTAGCCAGAGAAACAAGGAACACAAAGAAATAAGAGACTCCAAAAAAAAAAAAAAAAAAAGGAAGAAGTAAAATTTTCTTTTTTTGGATAACATGAACTTACATGTTAAAAAATCCTAAAAAATTCACAAAAAATTTGAATAAACAAATTTAGTAAAATTACCAAATACAAGATCAATATATAAAAGAAAAGAATTTTGTTTTGTTTCTTTTTTTTTTTATGGACTGCTTCCCAGTTTGTCATGTCATCCTTGTTCAGTGATCACGCTAATCTTCTCTGCATCATTCCAATTTTAGTATATGTGCTGCCAAAGTAAGCACAAGACAGGAGCATTTTAACATTCTAATGATGAACTATCTGAAAAAATAAAGAAAACAATCTAATTCACAATAGCATCAAAAATAATAAAATACTTAGGAATAGATTTAACTAAGAAGATGAAAGATCTGTACTCCATAAACTATGACATTGATAAAGAAATTGAAGGTGACAGAAATGGAAAGATAGCTCATATTTATGAATGGTAAGAATTAACATTGTTAAAATGTCCATACTACCGTAAACCATCTGTAAATCCAATTCCTATCAAAAATCCAATGTTAGGGGCGCCTGGGTGGCTCAGTGGGTTAAGCCGCTGCCTTCGGCTCTGGTCATGATCCCAGGGTCCTGGGATCGAGCCCCGCATCAGGCTCTCTGCTCAGCAGGAAGCCTGCTTCCTCTTCTCTCTCTGCCTGCCTCTCTGCCTGCTTGTCATCTCTCTCTGTCAAATAAATAAATTAAAAATCTTAAAAAAAAATCCAATATTATTGTTTTACAGAAGTAAGTAAAGAATCCTAAAGTTTATATGAGACCATAAAAGACAACAAATAATCAAAGCAGTTCTGAGAAAGAATGAAGAAGGGAGATTACACTTCTTGATTTGAAACTATACTACAAAGCCCTCATGCTCAAAACAATAAAGTATACTGGCATAAAAACAGACCAATAAACAAGTAGACAGAATTGAGAGTCCAGAAATAAATCCTTTCATACAGTCACCTAATATTTGACAGGGGCCAACATATGTAATGGGGAAAGATAGTCTGTTCAATAAATGATATTTAAAACTGAATAGTCACATAAACAGTATGAAAAGGGAACCTTATATCACTCATAAGTCTGAACTTGAAATAGATTAAAGACTTAAAGGTGATGCATGAAACTAAATTTCCTAAAGGAAAACATAGGAAAAATTCTCCTTGACATTGGTCTTGCCAATAGTTTTTTGGATACCAGACTAAAAACACAAGCAAAAAAAGCAAAAATAAATAAATGGTATTACATCAAACTAACGTTTCTGCATTGCCAAAAAAAGGGAGAGAGAATGAAAACACAATCCACAGAATGTAAGAAAATACTTACGAATCTTATATCTGAAAAGAGGTTAATAACCAACAGATACAAATAGAAAAAAATATATGATTAAAAAAATAGCAAAAGGATCTCAATAGACTTTTTTTTTCAAAAAAGTTATATAAATGACCAACAGGAGCATTAAAAAGTGCTCAACGTAAAAATCTCAGGGCAAAGTCCTTATGTTGTTGTTGTTGTTGTTTACCTCTGAAAAACACAGCAAGATATTAGAATATATACTACCAAAAAATTGAAACTAACCAATTTTGGTAAATATTGGGGAAAACGGGGAACTTATGCACTGTAATAGGGATATAAATTTGTATGGAAAACAGTATGGAGATTATTCATATTATTAAAAGTAAAATTACCATATGATTCAGTAATCCCACTTCTAGGTATCTATCTAAAGAAAACGAAGTTCACTGTTCAAAGACATATCTGCACTCTTATGTTTATTATAAAATTATTAACTCTAAGCAAGAGATGGAAATAACTTCAGTATCCATTAATGGATGAATGAGTAAAATAAGTATGGTAAATATATACTACGGAATACTACTTAACCATGAAAAATTAAGAAATACTGCCATTTACAACAGCATGGATGGATCTTGAAGGTATTATTCTAAGTGAAATATTTCAAAGATTTTGTATATTTTTTTAATTTATGTATTATGATATCCCTTACATACAGAATCTGAGGAAAAGGAAAACTAATGGAAACTTAGAGTTGAGTTGACAAGGGGTGAACCTGGGGTGGAGTAAGGTGGTCCAAGGGTGCAAACTTGCAACTATAATATGAAAAAGTTCTGGGGATCTAATGTACAGCATGATGATCATAGTTAATAAGATATACATACTTTTTTTTATTGTGCTTCCCTTTATTGAACTTTGCATATATCACATTCTTACAAGTTGAAAGTTTATAGCAATCTTGTATAAAAGAGGTCTGCTGCCACCATTTTTCTAACAACATTTGTTCATTTTGTGTCTCTTTGTCACATGTTGGTAATTCTTGCAATATATCAAGTTTTTTCATTATTATTGTATTTGTTATGGTGATCTGTGATCAGTAATTATGACCCACTGAAAACTCAGAACTAGTGTACTTAAGGTATATACATTGTTTTTCTTTAAAAACATAATGCTTTTGAACAGTGCAGTATAGTTTTTATTTTTTATATGCACTGGGAAACATAATTTTTTATATGCACTGGGAAACCAAAAAATATAATAATTTGACTTAGTTTATTGAGATAATCACTTTATTGAGGCAGTCTGGAACAAAACCCACAAGACCTCTGAAGTTTATCTCTACTATACTATATACATAAAAGTTGCTAAGAGAGTAGATCTTAAAATTCCTTATGATAAATGCATAAAAAACAGTGGCAACTATACGAGATAGTAGATGTATTAACATTTTTATGTAGATTATATTGCAATAAAGATGTATACCAATTTATCAAATTGTACAAAATTTACACAATGTTAAAGGTTTGCAATGTTATAAGAAATCATTTCTTAAATTTACAAATATGTCGATTTTTTTCAATAAACCTGGAAAAAACTTTTTGTAGAATTAATCTATTTTTCAAAAAATGAAGTAAGGCAGTAGAAACTGCAACTAACTCTGAAATAATAGAATATAAAATCCATTTTCATTATATACACTGTGACAAAAAGTATTACTTAGTTTACAATGGAGGAGTACTTATGAAACATGAAGGATGGTCTATAAATAAGGCTGAAAGAGCTCAGTTTTAAGGTTTAAATTTAAAATCTTCTTTTGAAATACTAAACTGACCACCCAGTGTTCCAAACATCAATGTCTTAACTGCATGAATTTATTTCATACAACTCTATAATCTAGTTTCATAAGAAAACAGCATGCAAATTTTGAATAAGACAGACTTGCTTAAGTTTCATGTTCAACAGTAAAGGATACCTCCCTAAAAACAAATAGAAGACAAATCAGCATATTTATTATGATAATTATTATTCATAAAGAGATTCATATTGAATTAGGGAATATATATCCTCAGAGGGGGTAAAGTAAAATGAAATTTATGTTGGTAAATGTGTCTATGAATAGTCAATACAATGCCTCAATATAAATGAATATTACCATTTTGAACAATTTAATTACTATTACTAGAATTATTATAAGTATAAAAATAGCTATCATTTTAGCATGGAATATGAGATTCTCATGCTCCATGCTTCATCACATACACACAACAACGCAGCATAATAAGTATTATCATCACCATTTCATGGGTGAAAAAACTGAGGCTAACACATTTGGATAACTGGTTTATGATTACATGGGTAGCAAAAATGCATCACACTAATTTAGGCTTTATGATTTCAGAATTGTACTCTTACCATTGCACATTCTATTACTCTGTAAATACTTGGCCTGTTTTCATTTGGTTCTTTAATTTTATTCATGTGGTGATGGCTTAAAGCTTCATTTAAAGGAAGCTTAAAAATTTCATTTAACCAAAAGCTCCCAAGAATTAAAAATGTCATTGATCTAATGTAGACATGGATATCATTAGTTAATGGGTAACTATATATTTTCCACTCTAGTGAGATAAAAGAGTATTTTTCTAAGTTTTAGTCTCTCAGTGTTAAAAAGGACTTTGTTAAAATAGAAATATTTAGACAAAGGTGATCAAAAGTCTGGATCAGGTCACCTTAAGGTAAATATTAGGAAACTGAGGAAACAAATGGAGATTTGAACACTGAGCTATGATATAATGAATGGTTTCAAGTATTTAGTAGAGTATAGAAAAGCCCTTTAAAGCCTGGTCTTAGCCTAGCATTGCAGCTTCTGGGATATCTATCTATCATCTATCTATCTAGATATAATGTGAAAACTTTTTTAACTTAAAGATTTTGAGAAATAGAACATAATCAGCACCATAGAAGATCTGTTTATGATAACAACCTAGCCCCTCCTCCCAGTTTGTTAATATTCTCTCTTATTTAATGTAACATTGTGCAAATAGACCACTACTGATCTGCTGTTATGAATGAAATAGCTATAATCATCTGTTTGCATATCCTGGTGAAAATATTCATTTAGTTCCATGTTGTATTTCTAGGAATGGACCAAATTTTTATTTTTATTTTTAAGTTTTCTAAATATTGTCCAACTTACCTCAAATGTTTTTATTATGGGCACTTTCATTCTTTCACATTCTTGCAAGGCAATTTTACTGTTGCCCAATATGGTAAGTGTGTAATAGTATGTCATTTTAGGTTTTAATTTATTATTAATTTAATTTAATTTAATTCCAGATTCATAATAAAGATAAACAGTTTTTATATATGAGTGGCCATTTGGATTACCCTTTCTGTAAAGTGCATGCTCAAATCTTTTGATATCTTAACATTGTGTCATACTGACTTCTTTAATAGTAGATTTTCTGAATGAACTTTAAGCTGTGTAGGTCTTCTCTATTTTATTTTGAACTTGTTTTCATTTCAAAATCTTTATATTTATTTTCATAATCTGCTTTTATTTTTCTTTGTCTATTATCTATCTATCTATCTATTTATTTGCAAGCAAGAGAGAGCGAGCAAGTGAGAGTGCAGGGAGGGATAGAAAAAGAAGGGAAAAGAATCTTAAGCAGGCTCCAGGCTCAGCACAGAGCCCAACTCTGGGCTCTATTTCACAACCCTGACATCATGACCTGAGCCAAATGAAAGAGATAAAATAAAATTAAGGTGTTAAAAAAAAAAGGAAAAAGAATTGGAGGTTTAATTAAGTGAGCCACCCAGGCACCCCTGTGGTACCTTAAATTAGCTGTCATATTTTTAAAGTTCTAGAGTATCCATTTGTTCATTTATAAAACCTTTCTCAATATCATTTTTAGTGTCAGTTTTTGGTTCAATTTGCTTCCCCTCTCATTTCTTTGAGCAGAGTAATCAAGCCATTTTACAATCTTTATTGATCATTTTAACATCATACTTAATCCCATTTTGTCTATCAAATCTTGTTAATGGTTTTTCTTTGTGTGCTTTGTTACATTTTGCTATGTTCAAGACATTATATTTGAAACTCTTATTGAGTAGGGATAATTAAGAGCTATAATAATGGTATGGTCCTCCTTGGTAGGATTTTCTCTTATATCTGAGACTCTACAAGACAATCATACTCCAAATTCAGTGATTGACTTTCTCAGTTTACACAGAAGGCAAGGTAGGCTATAGTCTTATTTCTGCTTCTCCTTGTGCTTTGGGGATCTCAAGTTAAATTTGGGTTGTACCAAAGTCCTCAAATTTGATTGCTGCTGGATTTTGAATTTTGTTTCTCTAGTATCAAGAGTCTATGAACAACACAGCTCAGTGTGTTTTAGCAGTTTCAAATGCTCTCATAGCTAAAATGGCTTCAGGGCATATATCTCTAGGCTCTCATTGTATTTCGTATTTTGGCCCAGTAATCCCTCACTTATTTTTATAATCATTCTGATATTTTTAACTTTAAAAGCTATTTTGTCTGGATTTTTAGTTGTCTTAAGTAGGAGTTTTTAGATCACCATTACTAGAAGCAACAACAAATATACATGAAAATATCTGCAGTAGTTTATCACATCTTTATGGCTTTGAACTTCCATAAGCTGAGGCATCCTTCTCTAATCACTTAGGCAAACTCCAATTTACCCTTTAAAACAACCCAAGAATTGCTTCATTTAAGAACATGTTCAGGGATGACTCTTCCCCACTGTTCTTACCAACATTCCCACACACTCTTTGCTACCCAAAGCTTGTTTATGAACTTTCGTTAGGTATATCAGCGTGACCAGAATTTTGCTCTATTGTATTTTTGTCCTTTAGAGCTTTAATTAAATATGAATTCCATAGAAAGTCTGTCCCTTTTCTTTCAAACCTGGGTTAGTTATTTCTTCTCATTCTTTGTCAGAAGTTACTTTATTAGAGAAACTTATAGCTCTATTGTGACTTTGGAGCCTTTACAGTTTTTCGACTGGAAAAATCACCCATCCCTGAGATTTTTACGCAGCTTCCTAGCTGATATTATTCAGAAATCTGTTCAAAGCAGACTTTTTCAGGGAGGCCCTTTTGGACCACTCAGTTTAAAAACCTCTTCTCAATCACTGCTCTTTTAAAAATGTGCTTATTTAGTTCAAATATGCATCTCTATTAAAGAAAAATCAGTACGTTTTTTTTTTTTAAAGTTGGCTTACCTATTATCTATCTCTCCCATTAAAATGATTCCTCTGGGCTGGGGTTTTGTTGTGCTCATCTTAGGCCAGGCACTCAATAAATTGTCTCTGAATGATTGAATTGTTTGACTCCCTTGCTAGATTCTCAACTTCATGAGGCCAAGGATTGTTCTATTCAGTCCTTCTTTATCCTCAATGTCTGTTATATTGCAGTCACTTACATGACTAATGGGAAAAATCACAGAAAGAAAGAGTTAAAACTACATAAAAACCCCGTAGGTTCAATAACACAAAGCTTTCTAAAATTATTTAGCCCAGGAATTGAATACTGGCTGCACTTTTGATTTTTTTTAAATGGTATTGAATTTAATTTAAATGGAAATACTGGAATGGTAGAATAATAAAAAAATTATAAAAGCAACTTGCTCCTTAAAGTAAGAATTATATAGGGCATCTCTTCTAGAAGCAAAATTTTCAAATGACAAACATCTGAAAGCATAGAAGGAGAAGTAAGAGTGTGAATTGTACTTCAATGCTCTTTTCTTTATATTCAACAAACAGCTTCATTCACACACCTTTCCAATTTTTTCAACTCTTTTGACAAAGCCTTCAGAGGAGTTACTGCTGATGACAACCATCACAGCCTAACAGGAGAAATTTTATAAAGAAAAATAATAGCATGTTTTTCCCAAATTGTTAAGGATATGGTGAAGCTCTGTCGGATTCAAAGGAGGAATGTGCAATTCCATGCTATATATAATAATAACTTGTTTTAATAGTGGCTTTGCAATTTTTCAGATATATCCATTTACTGAAACCACTATCAAATAAACAAAAACAAACAAATGAACAGGGGTTCGAGACAGAAATTATCTAATCTAAAAATAGCACATGTTCACAGAATACACAACACATATCCCAAGTACTACTATAGGTTTCAAGTAATAGTCAAAACAATAGTAAACATGATTCAGACCCTACCAGTCAAATCATAAATGGGACCTTAACTGTAAATCCTTATCTTTAGATCAAAGCGGGTAATTGGGGGCTGAAGATACATTATAGAACTAATATGTTATAGAACTCCTCTGAAATGAGTCATTTATTCCATCACTTTTCCTGCACAGCTGCTGACCCATGTTTTGGTTCCTGGAAATAGCTGCTACCCTGTCATACTTCTTAAAAGCACATATATTGATAACTCTACTCATTCCTCCATTCCTCTGTGACTGTCACTGTGTTAAAATGTGGAGTCAGCTGACTCACTTGTGATGGTAATAAAGTAGATGAGTTTGCAAAGTATTTTGTTATTTCTAAAAATGCAAAAACCAAATTACATTGAAATCATAAGGGGTGTTTCAGGGAGAGCTGTAGGATGTGGTTTCTTGTGTAATCCACAGAGATTAGCTCCAACACATATTTAAACTCTCCTCTAGGAGCAACCTTAGTGGTAAAGCAAGAAGATAAACAGATGTATACACACCCTGGCACAAAATTATCACTTATGTTTGGCTTCCTAGTCTCCTCGTGTTACTTATTTATCTTAACTTCTCTCTGAAATCAGGGAACACAGAATCTCAATCAGTAGACATTTTTCTACTGAATTACCCAATAGTCCGATCATACCCCTAATACTTTTTAAAATTATTTCACTCATAATCCCAAATCTGCTTTGCTTCCTCATCTTAGTACACTGTAATTTGATTTCAAAATGAGGACAGTTGTCAGTAATGCCACATTCGTTCATCTATTTTACAATTCCATGTGCTTATAACTATGAAGATATGTTAATAACATCCATTCCAATAAGCCACCCTAAATTTATTATCATGAAACAAGACCTCAAGAAAGAGAATTCAAAATCATCCATGTATTTGCAACTTATTGCAATAAAGCCTTTATCAATAGACTTCCCTGTGCACATGGTGGTCAAATTGCTGGTGAAAACCAGCCAGATCTATTACAAGCTTTCTCATGGCTTCTAGGTAACCCAAGTGAGCCTTTATTGATACTGGGAAGGGATAAAGCAGGGAAGGGATAAACAGTGCTATAAGATTTGGCTAGACAAAAGTAATGACTCTCATTACAAAGTGAGTATTTTTTTTTCAAGCTTTAGTTCAGTTTATTTTTCTTGTATAAAACTATGTAGTAGCCACAGCTGGAGCCTGGGTCCTCTGAACAGAGACTCTGGTGTGGGTCTTCACAAGATGGTCCGTGAACTCCTGATAGGGAGACTTGGTGAACACAGCTGTAGGTCTTGGAGATGGCATCGAAAGTAGCCTTGGCAAAGTTCCCTAGGGTGGCAGTGCAGCCCCTGGCCGAGGTGTAGCAGTCGTCAATACCAGCCATCATCAGCAGTTTCTTGGGCACAGGGGCCGAGACAATGCCAGTGCCTCTGGGGGCGGGGATGAGACGCACCAGCACAGAGCCACAGCGGCCAGTCACCTTGCACGGGACAGTGTGGGGCTTGCCGATCTTGTTCCCCCAGTAGCCTCGCCGCACAGGGACAATGGAAAGCTTCGCCAGAATGATGGCTCCGCGGATGGCAGTGGCTACCTCCTTGGAACACTTGACATCCAAACCGACGTGTCCATTGTAATCTCCGATGGCGACAAATGCCTTGAACCTGGTCCGCTGGCCCGCGCGCGTCTGCTTCTGCACAGGCATGATCTTCAAAACCTCGTCCTTGAGGGAGGCTCCCAGGAAGAAGTCGATGATCTCAGACTCCTTGATGGGCAGGGAGAAGAGATAGATCTCCTCCAGGGACTTGATCTTCATGTCTTTGACCAGGCGGCCCAGCTTGGTGACGGGGATCCACTCCTTGTCCGCGGCCTTGCCCCCGCGAGCTCCGCGGCCTCGGCCCCGGCCCCGACCACGGCCCCGGCCCGCCCCGGCCCCGGATGCCGCTGCCGAAGCCACCGCGGAAACCGCCACGGCCTCCCATTCCAGGGCCCCCGGGCCCTCCGGGCCCTCTCGCAGCACCGGCGTCATCCGCCATTTGGTGTTCTCTCGGAGAGGAAACAAAGTGAGTATTTTAAAGCAAAAGAGCCTGTTGGGAATATTGTTTTATAAAATAGTGGTTTTTTTTATTAACTTTTTAAAATTCAATTAGGTAACATATAGTGTACCAATAGTTTCAAATGTAGATTTCAGTTATTCATCCATAGCATATAATAGCTAATGCTCAGTACTTACTGTTATAGCTTCTTGAAAGCAGAATTTTAACCCACTGAGCCACCCAGGCGCCCTTGAAAGCAGAATTTTAGATCACATTTTCTGATTACTTCCATGTCGTACAACACTTTCCTGCTAGCAACCTTCAAAACATACTGTTTGTTAGAGGAATTTCTTTAATAATAAATAAATAGGAATTCATTTAAATTTATAAATATATAAAATAAATAGGAATTTATTTAAATTTATTTAAATATTACACACTGTTTCATTGTTCATAAATAAGGTGATGATATTATAGCCATTAGTTGGTAGCACTGATATATCACTATCTTTTTACTTCTCAGTGCATTCTCTTTACACAAATAGATATATATTTTAAAAAATGTGAATCTGTGGCAAACTTGTAAAAAACCCTATACAGTAAAGTTTATCATTTTAAGTAATCTCAATTATCTTCCTCAATTGTGATAGTATATCCTTCTATCTAGGCCAGATATTGTATGAGGGATTTGAAGAGACATACTTTTCTAAATTTCACTTTTCTCATCTGCAAAATGCTTATCATGATCCTACAAAAAAATACACTTATAATTTTTTGATGAAAATTTATTTATTTATTTTAAGATTTTATTTCTTTATCAGAGAGAGTGGGCGAGAGAGCAAGCACAGGCAGACAGAATGGCAGGCAGAGGCAGAGGGAGAAGCAGGCTCCCGGCCGAGCAAGGAGCCCGATGCGGGACTCGATCCCAGGACGCTGGGATCATGACCTGAGCCAAAGGCAGCTGCTTAACCAACTGAGCCACCCAGGCGTCCCTTTTGATGAAAATTTAATCTGTATAAACAATATATTTGCTGTAATGCGTGGTTCATGGAAAACATCTTTTTTAATTATAAGCAGTATTAGAAATTAAGTAAATGTGTCTATAATATTTAAAGTTTTAACACATAATTCCACTGCTTTGCCTTATTTTCTCAAATCCCTTTACCACTTTCACTGACAGAGTCAAATGTACTTTTTCTACTAGTAGCCAGCTCTTTGTCTTTTGTCAGAAAGATGCCCTTGTGAATTATTTATAATAGAGATATTAGCAATAATAATAATAATAATAATAATAATAATAAATAGCAATGAAAATGTTAAAAAAAAGTTTTCTTAACTAATTAGGGTTCTTAGACATCAATTAGAGGAACCACCTCGGGCAAGCAAATTAATCTGCAAGACATTCCCAGAATTAACAAGTCAGTCAGATACAGGGTTGTCTGTAGACTGAAAAGAACTAGGTTTGGAAAATAGGTAAGGACAGTGAAAAAAGTGATCAAATTTTTGGGCAAAATAAACTCTTAGGTGTCCTTTCAATGGAGTCCTGTTCATTATGTAGCAGAAACTCTGGAGATTATCTCAATCCATTGGAGTCACCCCGTTTATTAGCTTGCTATTGACAAAGTTATTTACAAACTGTAGAGCAAGAGGTTATAATGGAGAAAACTGATGGTAATGCACAGGATTCTTGTTAACAATAATGCAAGTTAGTGATTTTTCATTAGAAAACATAAATTCTATAACCCAAATTATGGGCCCAGAGCACTTCTGCTGCACAACTCTGCTTATATCCCAAATAACCATGTGAACTAGTTTTAATATCTGCTTCTCTTATTAATTTTTGAATAAAAATTCTTGACACAAGTATTTTATAATTGTGTGATAATCATGAATTTAATTTTTGGAGAACAAAACACACTTTAGCATAACTAGGTTTGTTCACAGAACCAGCCTTGATAACACACTTCTATATGTTAGAAATGATGTAATAAATGTAGAATATTGGGCACTTGTTTGGTATTCTTTGCCATGTTTTGCACTATCTAAAAAGAGATCAGTGAACTTGGACTGGAGTTAGTAGACATGGAAGAAAATAAAATATTACAAAGAAGAATACTCTGTGGTCCACAACCTAAACGGGCTGGGATTCCCATCATTTGGATCCCTGTAGCTTTACAGAAGTCAATTAAATTTTTGTATCTCTGATTAAAGTTGTTTCCCCAGTACTTTTTCAAACATCTCTTGTAAAGTATTGTTTCCCAGAAAAAAAGGGATTTTGCACATGTATCTGCCTTTGTCTCTGGTCATGATCTCAGTCAGGATCCTGGGATCGAGCCCCATATCGGGCTTCCTGCTCATTAGGGAGTATACTTCTCAGTCTCTCTCTGCAGCTACATCCCCCTGCCCCACTCATGCTCTCTCTCTCTCAAATAAATAAATACAATCTTTAATTTTTTAATTAAAAATAAGATAAATAAATTAAAATAAAAAGTCTGGGCTTACTGCCCCATTTAGCTCCTTTTGTTTTTTTGAGTTGTATTTAAAGCAGCATGAGAGAACATGAGGCTCTCAAACTTAAAAAAAAAAAGGAAAAAATTGAGTTTTGTTAGGATTTAAGATCTTGTCTGCTAGACAAAAACGTTGGCTTTGTTAACATGTGAAAATTATCAAAAGGGAATAAGATAGAATTCTAATAATTTTTGTAGAAATTAAAAATTTTCTCCAACCCAATTACATACAGACCCATTAAGTAAATTCATTCCAATGTCCCAAACCAACCTTTTCTAATAGTAATGCATCTGTGTAAACAGGGTCAACCCAAGGAATAAATAAATATTATTATTTTTTTCCTGTCTCTTCCACAGTCTCATCTGGGTATATTGGTAGCAAGCCAATTATCTATCTTATAAGACATGATATCATAAGGAAGGGTATTCTGTCCATTTGGAACAACTGAAAATCATTGTAATTTTATCTTGGTGCAGTAACTTGAGATGGCACAGTGTGGTTTATGAATATATTTTATTTTTTTTTTACTGGGAAGAAGAGATTATAGAGATATTGGTTATCCAAGAGAGACTGACAGGTGTTGATAGTTGCCAGGTCAATATCCATCTACTTTTTCCTTTAGTATCAGAAAGCACTGAGGGATTGACAACAAGGAAACTTAAAACAACATCAAATATTTTATTGTCTCTTTTCTAGTTACATTGTAACCATATGACAAAGTATCAGTCGTACAAGATATCATTCTCTTTTACCTCTATCTTTCTGCCAGAAATGTGGGCTTAATAGTGAGAACTCCAACAGCAATTTTTGCAACTGTGAATAAAAAGCCATGAAAACCTCTAAGATAGTTCACTTGACTTTCTTAAGACTCTGAACCAACACCAGAAAACACTCTCTGTAGTCTTCTTGTTAAATGAAAAATATGGTTAAACCACTTTTGACAGTCTACTACCTACAGCAAACTGTAAATCTTAATTGAAATATGTCCTCTCAGCTGTGCTTAAGCAACTGAGTCCTGAGCTTTTCAGGTTTTCAGTCTGAAAGAGTACACCTCGGGTGCTCTGAAAGGGAAGAGAAACGACACCCTGTTCTCCATATAAATTAAAGAAGAGAAATCTGTGCATTTAAGTGGGCCATATAAAATTTATCAAGCAGTTATCTCCTAACTCCTTCCTATCCAAATTACCTGATATGCTCTCCCTACTCCTTTATTCCACGTTACTGCCTTTTCACAACATGTCTTCTGTTATTTCCTTCTTGCAAGCTAGTTTTGATTTCTGCATCTAAAAAAATCAACAATCATTGTGTATTTCAATTCCCATTTTCCTCAAATGCATTGATTCTTCTTATCTATTACTCTTTTCTCATACTCAGTGTCTTTGTCTTTATGGGGTTTGTACTTTGCTTTTCCCCATCCTTTACTGCCATTATATAATCAATCTAATAACTTCTTAGAGAAAGTTAAAAATTCCCGCATAGCCACACGTGAACACAAAGTCACTGATTTTTAGCAAACCTATAAGATAGTCAGACATCCATTCAATTTCTTTTTTTTTAAGATTTTATTTATTTATTTGACAGAGAGAGATGACAAGCAGGCAGAGAGGCAGGCAGAGAGAGAGGAGGAAGCAGTCTCCCTGCTGAGCAGAGAGCCTGATTTGGGGCTCGGTCCCAGGACCCTGGGATCATGACCTGAGCCAAAGGCAGTGGCTTAACCCACTGAGCCACCCAGGCGTCCCTCCATTCAATTTCTTAACTGAGTCCCAAATGCATCCTGACTTCTAACCTAAACCTAAGCTCTACTTCTTACACGTTGTTATATGACCAAATTCTTTCAGTTCAGTATTTTGTAACATTTAAATATTAATCAGTTGATGCTTTGTTTGTGTATTTCTATGAAAATAATTTGAATACTGTAGATTTATTGTTATATTTATAGGTTTATAATCAAAGTTTCATCAGTTGAAGTTTTTGGAAATTTCAGATATAATGATTAACCTAAAATGATACTGCCTCAAATCCCTCTGATATCAAGGCCCAACACCTGATTATAGCCAAACCTGTGGTGGATAGTTCCATGGGAAATTGCAGTTACTTAACACTGATAGCATCTCATGTTCTCTCTCTCATTTTAGAATGTCTCCAACACAACCTGAAAGTGTAGGAGAGTTAATGTCCTCTGAGGACAGCTCTCAGTGAAGTGGAAATAAGAACCATAGGTAAAATTGTCAGTTTTCAGGTCTTCATGAGGACAACTTAAAGAAGTTTCTCAGGACCTTTCAGTAAAAGCAAGCCTTCATTTTCTATCCACAACAATTATATCAACAATGTACCTCTTTGACAAAGTTGCTTCTTCACTGTATCACTTTCCCATTCTTTTCTACCTTGGATAATCTCCCAGATAAACTAACAGTACTCAAATCCTTTGTCCTACTCTTTGCTCTCAGGATAAATGGAGCCAAAAGACTTAGATTAATATCAAGTTCTGAATGGGATCTTAGAGCTATTTCTGTCCAGATTTTCATAAACATAGGGACCTTTGAATATCAGGCTATAAATAAGTTCTAAATGGAGGGGGCAAAAGCAAAAAGTAGAAATATTTATGTTTGATTTTTAATCATGATTAATTGACTTTATTGATTATTAAAAATACTAACATTATAAAAGTGTGGATCTTTGTAAAACAATGTCTTAATGTAAGAAAGAAGTTGCATAGTCCTTTTGAGAATATTAAACCAAGTGTTCAGGTGCCATCTAATTTCTTGTTTAATCCAGAACTTTGGTGTGCATCATCTTGAGGAATAGGATTTTGAAGTCCAGACAGACTAAGAGAAAACTGATCCAAATGTGTGTGTTTATATTTCTGCTTTTGTTGTAAAAATCAAAGTGTGATTGCTGGTTTAAAATGGTAAAACTAATAATGTTCATGGACTCGATTATAAATTTTCTAATTGTATGGGAAGAATCCAATAAACATAGAATTAATTGATTTGCAAATCCTCAAAGAGCTACAGGATCAGGTAGTGGTATGTTCTGATTCAACAGCATCATAATGCAGCATTTTATATGTGTGGCTAATGGATATTTTCATGAATGTTTGCTAGCTAGTCAGCCAATACAGAGAAATATTAGGTAGCGTAATTACTCACAGTTGTGTTTAATAAAATGAGAGAAAATTATCAAATGACACTAATAATAATAATCCTATAGCAGGCTAAATATTCAATGATAATTACAAGTATTAATCTAGCTTTCTTCCCTGATTATGACTCTGCTCTCCTTTATCATAATGGGAGTAGCAGATTGTCTGCAGTGAATTGTGAAAACGCAGCAGTGACTTTGGCAGTGAAGGCCTCCCATCAATTTTGATAGGTTAAAATGATTCTGGTTGGTCTTGAGCAAATGTGTCAATTTTTTTTTCTGTGTGTGTCATAAAAGAAAGAAGCAATAGTAAATTCTTGCTGTTATTCCATGGAGCCAATAAAATCATACTGCCAACAAGAGGCTGTTGACACCATAGGTGTAGTTAACTGTCTTGAAATACTACGCCTGGAAATAAAATCCTAATATTTCACATAACCTCTTTTTTTAAAAGAAATAAAACAAAACAAAACAAAACAACTATACTGCTTACATTTAGGGCCCTGCTGTTGTGTAACTATTTTTGAACATGTCTTCTGTAAGTGTATATATATATATATATATATACATATTTTTCTGTGCAATAAATTCATTTAGAGATAAATTTGGATTGCAAATTATTTTGGGGGAGGCGTGGTATTTGTGGCTAGTCTTACAAGTAAAAAGGACTAAAAGAAAGAAGAAAAACATTTTTTATTACAGCATATTTACATCTGTCCAAAGTACTTATCTACTATAATACTGACTAATGTATAATACTGTACACAAAGAAAGAAGCTAAATGAGTTATAATTCAGTCAGTGTATAGCTGGCCATTTTAAAACTTACCACTGAATCTTTCTGGTATGCAATGTGATATCTGGCAATCTGGTCCAGTTCATTACATCAGGTCATTTGTATGTTCTTATTACCATTTTGATAGCATAGCACATTTTATAACCCAGACATTTTACAATGGAACTATGATGCATGTATTTTCAAAAGTATAGACATACATGAAGCTATGAGGTCAAAAAAGATGAATGTCCGTAGTACCATATAGACTCAACAAATAAAAGTGTCCAAGGGTCTGAGTGTGACTTATGAATATTGTATAAGATTAGGCCAACATGTGGTTTTGATATAAATAATCTGTTCTTAAATTAGAATTACAATCGTTGAGTACAGTGTTGAAAATGGCAGATAGATTTTAGCTATCTTTGCTCACTAGGGAAAATGGAAAAATGTTTAGTTTGGTCAGATTTTCACTTAACTTCTGAAAAATCTTACGTTTGAGAGAACCCTTCTGAAATAAGAATCCTTAAAGACATAACCCCTTTGGCACAAGTTTTCAAGAAACTTGTTTGATGTTGTAGACAATTCTATGGCACACGTACTGTTCTAGATGTTTCATGCCAATAATATGTAAGCCATACCAAGGCTACATATACATATAGAGATGTTCCTCAGCTTACAAGGGGGCTATGTACAGAGAAACACATAAAAAATTGAAAATGCATTTAATACCCCAAAACTATCAAATATCATAGCTTACCTTAAGCTTATTTAAACATACTCAGAACACTTACATTTGCCTGCATTTGGGCAAAATCATCTTAAGCAAAGCCTATTTTATAACAAAGTATCAAATATCACATGCAATTTATTAAATATTACACTAAAAAAAGAAGAATATATATATTCTATATATATATTCTATATATAGAATGCTTGTAAGAATATCAGGTGTTCACCCCTGTAATCTTCTAGCTGACTGGAAGCTGTGGCTCACTGCCGCTGCCCAGCATCACAAGATGGCACCATATAGAACAAGAGTTTCAGGTGGTAGGTGTTGTAAGTTTTACCCAAACTGACATTGGTTTTTGTCATCATATATGTCAAGTAGTTTTCTCAGGTTTATTTTTAGAATATCCTTGTATAATGAATATTTACACTGATATCTAGTATAAAAATCTTGCAATTTAACATTAGAAACATTAAGATATTGAAAATCAATCTATTTCTTTAATTCATTGAAGACATTTTTGGCTTGTTTCCAGTACTTTCTTACTGGTTAAAAAATGAATTTGAAGTAGTCTGGATTTCATTATTATATGGCACTTTCCCTTTGATGAATACAAAGACGATATTCTATATTAGCTATCTGAGAAGAATTTATTTTTTTAATTTTATTTATTTGTAAGAGAGAGAGTGAGAGAGAGCACAAGCAGGGGGAGCAGCAGGATGAGGGAGAAGCAAACTCCCGGCTAAGCAGGGAATCTGTTGCAGAACTGAGTCCCAGGACCCTAAGATCATGACCCGAGCTAAAGGCTCAGGCGTTTAACTGACTGAGCCACCCAGGTGTCCCAATCTGAGAAGAGTTCTGTATGCTATTCCTATTAATATGCAGTTTAAAGTCTAGGTAATTAACTTAATATTTTAGTGGCTATTGCATAGATAGCACTATGTTCCAGGCAGAGAGTAAGAAAGAAATATTAAATCAACCATATTCTATGCATTCTAAATGAAAATAATTAATCGATCATAAAAATCCTTCTATTTATGGAATATCAACTTATAAGCTTTCCTCCATATGAACAATGCCAAATACCAGAATAAAGGGTCATCTAATACAAATAAAGGATAGAATTAAAGAATTCTGGTAAGCCATTTAATTTTGAAAAATGGTGTTCTATTGTTGCTGAGTTGTGGTTTTCAGTTACATAATATCTGATAAGTGTAGAAGTAACATGAGTGTTACGTGAGATGAGAAATGGTATATAATTAAGATATTTTTAAAAGTACAGATAAATACAAATTTGTAAACATAGCATTATGGAGGAGTAAAAATAAATGATAGCTACACACTCTAAAGTGAATAAAACTTGGAAAGCTAATAGAGAAGTAAAACAAGGACAGTGCAAAAAGTATGGTACATTTTTATGAAGTTCAAACAAATTCTGTGAAATCATAGATGGACTTAAAGATACTATTATGTATCAAATATTGTAAAAATTAAGCAAGGAAATAGCAAACATAAAACAACCAAAGCATACAAACTTGGGTAGATACAAGAGGTGTGATCATGTTCTACTTCATAAAGAGATGAGTTAATAGATAAATACAAGTAACTAGACTTTTTAGAAGTTAATAAAACGTTGCCTGTTATTTCTTAGTAATATAAAATATATGGTTTTCTAACAAAAACGTTTATCTTAAAATATTTAAAAATAAATTTTAGGCTACTCCTAAGGTTATATTTACTTTTCCACTGTAGGAAAAGCTGGTTGTTGTAGTTGTATTTGTTTGTTTGTTTTAGTCTCCTCCTAGTTTTTATTATTATAATGTGGAATGAGGAATGTTAGATTGAAAAGTGAATTATTTTATAGACAAAAATCATTACTTGATTCACCTCCTGGTACAGCAGATGGAACTCCTGAAAATATGCCCTTTTGCCTTATGGAAGAGTAACAGTTATGCTTACTTCTGAACATACTTGGTGGTGGCCCTAAATAGTGACACCATAGTAAACATTTTGAATATTTGCAATTAATTTTTATAGTCATAGGGCTCCAAAAGGCACTGCAGGTATCTTAGCAGGTATTTCAATAAGGCTAAAATTTGCCTGACTGTTTAAAAATATTAGCAAGGCACAAAACATGGCAGAAGTATTGTCCTCAAATATTATTTATTTCCATATGCTCCTGATTCCAGACATGGCAAGTTATTTTTCAAATATTTATTATAAAAGTTTTTATTTATTTATTTGACAGAGATCACAATAAGGCAGAGTCAGGCAGAGAGAGAGAGGAGGAAGCAGGCTCCCTGCTGAGCTGAGAGCCCTATGTGGGCCTCGATCCAAGGATCCTGGAATCATGACCTAAGCCGAAGGCAGATGCTTTAACCTACTGAGCCACCCAGGCTCCCCCATGACAAGTTATTTTGATAGATGTATATACAGTGTATTTTCCAGTTATAAGAAAAATGGTTCTGCTATTTTTAACCTTTTTAAAAATTAAATAATTTTTTTCATTGAAATTTTATTTTTTAATGTTTTACTTTTCTTTTCTTTTTTTTTAAACATTTTATTTATTTATTTGAGAGACAGAGATCACAAGTAGGCAGAGAGGCAGGCAGTGAGAGAGAGAGAGAGGGGGGGAAGCAGGCTCCCTGCGGAGCAGAGAGCCCGATGCGGGGCTCAATCCAAGGACCCTGAGATCATGACCCGAGCTGAAGGCAGCAGCCCAACCCACTGCGCCACCCAGGCGCCCCAATGTTTTACTTTTCAATATACTACTTAGAATATAAAACCTATTCCATTTTGTAAGATGTTTACCATTTAAAAAATGGTAATTTTCTCATTGTGTTTCCCCTCACATTGCTTTATTTTGAATAAAAAATTTCACAATAAACATAACTGATGCTTTCCTTCTGATGGTCCCTCTGTTGGTCATATTGTATATGAGCCATGACAATTAGTTTTACAAAATTTATTGATGTTTGTTGATATGTTTTATCATAACTAATTTTCCCTCCCTTATCTAGATTCCCCAGCTTTCAGACAGGTGGACACTTCAATAAACCATACCCAAGGGATGTATCAAGTACTTCTTAGACATTCTCTCAGATCCTTGAGGTCTCATTTTGCCTAGGGATTTGCAATAGGTTCTGCCAGAGGCACCACTGTGACAACTGATGTCCATGGTCTATCTCCTGCTAAGCTCAAGAGGTCACTGGTTTCCAAGTTTATCTATAAAATTAATGCATTCCAGCAAGTTCTTTTTTTTAATATTAACAAACTTATTTTAAAGTTTATATGGAGAGGCAAAGACTCACAATAGTCAACATAGTGTTGAAGGAGAACAAAGACTGAGGACTGACTTCAAAGTTTACTAAAGCGATTGGGCACCTGGGTGGCTCAGTTGGTTAAGCCTCTGCCTTCCGGCTCAGGTCATGATCCCAGGGGCCAGGGATCGAGTCTGGCATTGGGTTCTCTGCTCAGCAGGGAGCCTGCTTCTCCTCATCTCTCTCTCTGGCTGTCTCTCTGCCCATTTGTGATCTCTCTCTCTGTCAAATAAATAAATAAAATCTTAAAAAAAAGTTTACCATAACGATAATTGTAAGCATGATATTGTAATACCACAGAGAGACTAGATTAAAGCAACAGAATATATATTATCAATTATATTTTATATTTAATAGAAAAGCAAAAGCAATACAAGAGAGCAAAATACAATCTTTTAAACAAATGGTTCTGTAGCAATGGTGAAGCTAAATCTAAAAATATAAAATAAAATAAATCCAGGCAGATATCCTACACTCTTCACAAAAATTAACTCAGATTGGATTATAAACCTAAACATGAAACATGTAGAAGGTAATATAGAAGAAAATTTAAATGACCTTGGTTTTCGCAATAACTTTAGCTACAAAAGCACAAGCACTGAATTTAAAAATGTCTACTCTGTGAAACACAATGCCAAGAGAATGAAAAGGCAAAGCACAGACTATGAGAAAAAATTTGCAAAATACACATCTGGCAAAGGACTGTTAATCAAAAATACACAAAGACCCCTAAAAACTCAACAATGGGGGAAAGACCGGATTAAAAATGAGCCAAAGGCCTTAGCAGATACCTCACCAAAGAAAATATTACAGATGGCAAATAAGCATATAAAAAGATGCTTCACATCATATGTCATCAGGAAAATGCAAATTAAAACAAAAAAGAGACACCAGTACATACCCAGAATCCAGAGCACTGACAACAGAACACGAAATGTTGGTGAGGATGTGGAGCAACAGGAATGTTCTTCCATGTGTATTGAGAATAAAGAATGGAAAACAACTTGGCAGTTTCTTACAAAACTAAACATATTCTTGCCAGATGATTCAGCAGTAGCAGCTCTTGGTATTTATCCAAAGAAGATGAAATCTATACCCACAAAGATGTCTATAGTAGTTTTATTCATAACTGACAAAAGCTTGGAAGCAACCAAGATATCCTTCCATAAGTGAAAGGTCAAAGAAAGTGTAGTACATGCAAACAATGGAATATTATTTAATGCTAGAGAAATGAATTACCAAGCTATGAAAAGATGTGGATATAAATATTTAATAAATATTTGATTTTAGGCTTCTACAAGTCTATCAATGTTATTAGTATATTTTAACAGTGAATGCTCAGCATTCATGAATTTACCTAATAAAACATTTTGGGTTCAATATTTTAAATACTTCAACCTCTATGATTATATTCCTAATAATTTTGAATTGGGGTAAATAAACCTTAATTTTTTGTAACTTGTTTCTTATTGCAAGAGAGCTCAATGAAATTTTAGAAAATAAAAATTTACAAAAAAAAAGTTTAGTTTATTATTGCCAAATAATTTAAAACTTTATCTTATATTCAAATACATATATTTTTCTAAATTGATTTATATGCTACTAAAACCAAAAACTTTGAGTTATACTAGATTTCATATCCTGCAATCAATGCCAGAAATCCATCTGGCAATGATTTGTCTTAAATAGAGTTAAGATGGGTGTTATTACAATGCAAGATGGAAACAAAGATAGTATAACAATTGGTGTTACATAACTTTTCCGTTTTGATCAAGTTACTAATCTACAAAAGGCTTTTATCAGTGACAGACTTGGGACTTTAACAAAACTTTTAAACTAGCATGTGCGACTCATTCCTAGAAAACAACACAATCAATAACACTTTATTTAGATTAAATCATGACTATTTCTCCATTTGAATAAAAAAGGTAGCAACCCCAATAAGTTTATTGAACATGAAAAGTTGAAATGCTATAATGCTCCTAAGGAATTAAATGATCCAGTCAAGAATTACTAAAAAAGGATATAAATTACCAAAGTGTTTGTATAATTGTAATGTACAACTGCCCATTATCGTTCCATAGTGTAGGCTTGTACAAGAACTCTATAAAAGAACTCCACTTCTAAACTGTGGAAAATATGTTCCCTTTTCCCCTATATACAACTATTAAGCCATTCATTTAGCTTTTAAAATATCCACTTAATACAGGCTTTTTACACATTTGAACAGGCAGCAGGGCTCTATTCTTATCGCTTACATCTGAAGGATAGACTTCTAGCGTAAGAGGTAAAGCCCATAAAGGAGCCCAATAATAACAACAAAATACAGTTTAGTGAGCCCTTACAATCTGCCAGCTACCTTTCTGAGAATACTTCAATTAATAAAACATATAAAATACCTGACCACAAAGAGCTCACATTCTTTTGAAATATAATAGTGAAATAAACCAATAATAGAGGGGCACCTGGGTGGCTCAGTCCATTGAGTGACTGCCTTTGGCTTGGGTCATGATCTCAGGGTCCTGGGATGTAACTCCCCAGCAGGCTTTCTAGGCAGTGGGGTGTTTTCTTCTTCCTCTGCGCACCCTCCCAATTCTCTCTCTCTCTGTCTCAAATAAGAAAATAAACCAGTAATAGAATAATGATTGATGGTTGATGGTGATAAGTGATACAAAGAAATACAAGAAAGGTAAAAGCCATTGGGGAATGCTGGGATGAAAGTTAATTTTATTTTGTTTTGGGTGGTTATATCTCATTTATGAGATGTTATTTGCACAAAGACCCAGGAAGTGAAGGAGAGTGTTATACAAATATTAAAGGAAAAGATTGCTCTAGGCAGAGCAAGTAAGTATATAGACTTTGTGTGAACAGCTTGTCTGTTACTTTTGAGGAAAAGCAAGGAGGCCAATGAGGAGTTCATAGTGGTGGAGAGAGGAAGAACGTATTGATGTATGACCTTCTAGTACATTGAAACGCCTTCAGTTTTTATTTAATATGAAAGGGGAAGATACCAAAAGTCTTTCAACAGCAGAATAAAATCATATGACTTGATTTTTAGGTTAAATTCTGTACCAAAATAAATTTGCATGGAGAAAGGAGTGCAGTATGTGTGGAAGTGGGGTTATCAATCAAGTCAATAATTCAGGAACATATGATGGTGTTTTTAGCATGCTGGGTGGTAATAGAAGTGGTGAGGTATGGTTTTCATTGTGTATATATTTTGATGGTGAATATTCTGGTGAACAGGATGGGGTATGTGCAGGACAGACATCAACATTTATTTTACCTGCACAAACAGAAGGGTGGAGTCTTCATTCCCTGATATGGAGAGAACTCTGAGTTCAAATGTTCTTTCTCATTAAATGGCATAGTGATGATGAGGATTTAGTCAGACAGTGAAAGAGAGCAGTAAGCATAGTGTTAAGCGGTAAGACATTATAATACATTGGAACATCAAAAAACGTTGTGTTGGATCATCTGTTTATGTGAGTAAATAAATAAATAAAGCTTCCTGGGGTTCTGATAGAGGTAAAGAAGACTGTATATGATCCAAAGGGGCACGTGCACCAAATGTTTATAGCATTAATATCCACAATAGGCAAACTATGGAAAGAACCTAGATGTCCATCAACAAATGAAATATATATATATATATATATATATATATATATATATATATATATATATACACACACAATGGAATACTATTCAGCCATCAAAAGAAATGAAATCTTGCCATTTGCGTTGACATGGATGGAACTGGAGGGTATTATGCTTAGCAAAATAAGTCAACCAGAGAAAGTCACTATCATATGATCTCCCTGATATGAGGAAATGGAGGTGCAATGTGGGGGGTTTGGGGAACAGGAAAAGAGTAAATGAAACAAGATGGGATCGGGAGGGAGACAAACCATAAGAGACTCTTAATCTCACAAAACAAACTGAGAGTTGCCGGGGGGGGGTGGGGAGGTTAGGGAGAGGGTGGTGGGGTTATGAACATTGGGGAGGGTATGTGCTGTGGTGAGTGCTGTGAAGTGTGTAAACCTGGCGATTCACAGACCTGTACCCCTGGGGCTAATAATACATTATATGTTAATTAAGAAGAAGAAAGAAGAAGAAGAAGAAGAAGAAGAAGAAGAAGACTACTATAAATCAAATGCTATGGTTTTCAGCATAGAGTGTGTAATCAGGCATATTTTATTAAAGTAACCAAGTAAAATGAGGTCGAAAATTGGAATAACAGAAAACATAAAAATCAGAGATTTTAAAAAGAGATATGGGACAGTGTAGAGAATATAGTCAATGATATTATAATAGTGTTATATGGTGACAGATGGTGGCTATATTTGTAGTGATCATAGAATAATGTATGGAGATCTTGAAAACCTGAAACCAATGTAACACTGACTATCAACTACACTCAAATAAAAAAATAGTAAAAGGAAACATTTTAATTTAAAAAGATAAAAAGAGGGACAAGAATTTGAAAAGTGAATTTCAAAAAGAGTAAAGATGAGGCTAAGACATACTCTGAACCTTGAGGAAAACACCATTTTGAAAATTCTTCCCATTTTGAGAAAACTCAAATGAATCAATACCATAAAAGAACCCATTTTAACCGAGAGATGTAATGAATGCTCAAGAAATAATTTTATGACAGGATAATTCTTCCCTATGAAACAGCATACAGAAACCCGGGGAAACACCTGGAAGCAAAATAAACTATACTGAAAATAAGAATTAGGAAAAAGATAAATGATGAAAGATAAGAAAATTAGACCTGCGACAGAGACCTAGTGAAGAGAATTTTTAGCTTGTGGTTTAATGTTTTTGAGGATAATCTAGAGTTCATAACTGCCTTGAGGCAGGCTGGTTGTAGGCAGTTTAGGCAGACCCCTAAGAGAGGCCTACTTTGGGCTGGACAAAGACAAATCCAACCATTTGAATAAAGTGTCTGTGAAGATGTTGAAGTCAGATGCAGCAGAGAAAGACCTGTCAAACCTAATCTCAGAAATGGAGATGATGAAGATGATTGGACAGCACAGGACACCATAAACCTGCTGGGTCCTGCACACAGGATGGTCCTTCGTACACTATCATGGAATATGCCTCCAAAGACAACATACAGGAGTACCTGCAGGCCCAGAGGCCTCCTGACCTGGAGTACTGTTACAATATCAGCCACAATGCAGCAGAGCAACTCTCCTCCAAGCACCCGGTATTCTTTGCCTACCAGGTAGCCTGAGGCATGGAGTACCTTGCCTCCAAGAAGTGCATACACCAAGACCTGGCCACCAGGGAAGTGCTGGTGACAAAGGACAACATGATGAAGATCTCAGACTTCAGCCTTGCCAGAGATATCACCACATCAGTTACTATAAAATGAGAACCAACAGTGGACTGCCTGTGAAGTGGATGGTCCCTAAGGCCATGTTTGACCAGATCTACATCCACCAGAGTGACTTCTGGTCTTTTGGGGGTGATCCTGTGCAAAATTTTCACTCTGGAAGCCTCCCATATCCTGGAGTGCCTGTGGAGGTGGTTTTCAAGCTGCTGAAGGAGTCATTTGATGGATAAGCCAATAAGTGCACCAGAGAGTTATACACAATAATGAGGGGTGGCTGGCATGTGGTACCTTCAAGCTGCTGGTAGAAGACCTGGATCATACTGTGGCCTTGACCTCCAACCAGGAGTACCCGGACCTGTCCTTGGCCCTGGAACAATACTGTCTATGCTTTCCCAACACCCAAAGCTTCACCTGCTCCTCAGAGAAGAATTCCACCTTCTCTCATGTGCCGTTGCCCAGGGAGGCCTATCTGCCCTGACACCCAGCCCAGCTTGCCAATGGTGGACTCAAATGACTAGTATCCCTATTACTCCTGTCCAGATTCCGTCATAAGCTGTAACCCTTACCCCCCACCCTCCCTGCAAGACTCACTGCCTTCTCCTTTGTCCCTTTCCTACTGGCAGGAGCCAGCTGCCTACCTGAGGCCTTCACCCCTTGAAGTTCACCTCTCTTCCCCTTCCTCTTCCTCCTCCTTACAACCTGCTCATGAAAGAAAGGAACAGAGAGGCAGGTACTTGCTCGTGGCTACTTCCTTCCCTCCCATATGTTGGACCAAGACCCCTCCCTGTCATCTGGTACTGCCTAGACGTCGAGAGAGTTGGAGATGAGGCATGCCAGTGAAAGCTGTCGGAGCTTTCCTGGTTTGGTTTTGTCTGCTTAGCATAACATGTAAGACTGAGTTCTGGTGGCAGGGACCTAGTCCTTGGGGCTATAGCACTAGTGAGGGGAGGTCAACTGCTCTGGGCCTTGGCTAAGAGCAAGCCCTGCTCCAGAGATATGGTGCCAAGGGCTTATCAATTTTGATACTAATTTGCTTTGCTGACCAAATACCTGGTATCAAAAGATGGGAAGGCAAAGACTGGAAGCAGTGTTGTGACCATGGGGTCCAGCCCCAAACTATGAAGAAAACACAAAGTGTATAAATCTGAGTAAGTATATATTTACACACCTTTTTAAATAGGTTGTTATCAAAGATTTAATCAATGGGTAATATGCTCCTCGTGGCTGGGAAGCATCAGTTGCCATATATTAAAAACAAAGAAAAGAGGTGTCTGGGTGGCTTCCTCCAAGAAGTGTCCCTTCTTTTCAGGTCATGATCCCAGGGTCCTGGGATGAAGCCCCACATCAGGCTCTCTGCACAGTGGGAAACCTGCTTCTCCTTTTCCCTCTGCCCTGCTTATAGTTCCTCTTCCTGTCTCTCTGTCTGTCAAATAAATAAAATATTTAAAAAAAAAACAAGAAAGAAACAAAATGTTTTAAAAGGCCTTTATTTTTTAAATTTTCTAGGGGTGCCTGGATGACTTAGTTGTTTAAGCAGATGTTTGCCTTTGGCTGAGGTCATAATTCCAGTGTACAGGGATCCAGCCCTGCATGGGACTACTTGCACCCCAAGGAGCTTGCTTCTTCCTCTCCCTTTGCACATGATTCCCCCTGTTTGTGTGCTTCTTCTCTCTCTCTCTCTCTCTCTCTCTTGCTGTCAATAAATAAAATAAAATCTTTTACTAAATAAATAAAAAAATAAATAAATTTCTAAACCTACTTTCAGTTTAGGTCCCTTAACAAAAATTGCTACTGCTTCATTAAAAAAAAAAAAAGGATAATTTAGAAAGATGCTTCCAGAGTTAAAAAGCTGTTTTGTTTCTTTGTCAGGATTCAATATAGAAGTGCTTTAAAAAGTAAAAGAAAAAATATGCTATATTAACTCTAATCACACTATAACTTTGGTGGTTATATCAAGATAATGAAAAGTGATTTTAAAGCAAATTTCATTATCAGACATAAAGATCAAGTCAAAATTACAGAAGAGTAAAAGGATGAATTCATCAGGGAGTATAATAATTCTTTTTTTTTTTTTAAAGATTTTATTTATTTATTTGACAGAGAGAGATCACAAGTAGGCAGAGAGGCAGGCAGAGACAGAGAGAGGAGGAAGCAGGCTCCCTGCTGAGCAGAGAGCCCGATGCGGGACTCGATCCCAGGACCCAGAGATCATGACCTGAGCCTAAGGCAGCGGCCTAACCCACTGAGCCACCCAGGCGCCCCGGGAGTATAATAATTCTTGAATTTTAATACGTAACAACAGATTTGGGGATATATAGGGAAAAACTAAGAACAAAAATCATAACTTCTACCTTGGACGACAAATGGAAAATAATTTCAACACCCTTATTTTAAGATTACATAGACAAATGGTCATCATATTGGTAAGATATGTAAGACTTGAACAAAATGATCAACTAACTAGATATGCTTGATATTACATTACAGTAACTGAACTAACTGAGGTCAGTCTTTGGTGAATCACAGAAACAGGTGGAGTTGTCAAACAAAGGAATCTTTGTTTACAACATACAAGGAGTTCACAGGGAATAAGTTCCAAAGCCTTGACTGTTTGAACAGGAGAGAGATTTTTATTTAGTATTTAAGATGAATACTCAGAAGGGAGAGTTTTATTATCCCATGTATGGTTGGTCATAAGGTTGTGGATGCATGCACATCCACATATGTATTTGTGCAATATGTATTGCATGTTCACCTGAATGAAGCTTGTATTCCACCGAGGGCAGAAACTTCAACGTTAGAATAAAGCAGAGGTAACTGTTGGACAAGGGAAAGGAACTCTGCAGGCTTCAAGAGCAGATAGAAACTAGATGGGGTCTTGGGCTCATTTTCTGGGACAAGGAATGAAAGGCCTTGATTGCTTTTGAAATAGCACTAGGAGTTTTACCACTGATTTATTGTCTCAATAGCTTAGGCTATTTCCTGGTCTGGTGGTGACTGTTAGTTTTACCATTGCCTTGTTCCCTCAAAATCCTTAGGAGTGAGGTTTTTGCATTTCTTTGTAAGAACCTCCCAGGAATTTTTGGAAGAAGTGTGCTGGGGCAAGTACACAGGTGGGGTATAGATCATTGAAAATAGCTGGGGACAAAAAATGACTTTTCTTATGTCAGGAAAACTATATCTCTTCTTTAATTTTCTAGGAACCTCTAACTCTTTCTGCTGATGTTACCAGCAGGCATCTGAGATATTACTGATTGTTCTCTTGAACCTAAGGAAAAGGAAATGTAGAAAGCAAAAGAAAAAACTTTAAAATCTATCCTGCAACTCATCAATTCACTGCAGCCACCTCTCTGTCTTTCCCTTTCTCTTTTTCTCTCTTTCTCTTTCTCTCTCACTTTCTCTCTCACATACGCACAACACACGCAAATTGACTTAAAGCAATTTTTAATTTTCCCTATTCCATTTTAATATACTTGAGGCATGATCATTTTCTTAGTAAATACAAGGAAAAAAAATCTAGGATTCCATCATTCTGTGTGATTAAAGTATTGAGGAATTTACTTCCAATAGCACTTATAAAAACATATTTTATTTAAGGAATATTATATAATCAGGTGCCTGCATTTTTCTTATTCTCTAACTAGTGTTATTTGGCAATTAATATTTTGTCAATCAATATTCCCCTATACCTGAATGTGTGGGCAGTGAGAGATGAGTTAGAGGCAAGGATGGTGAACACTCCCAACAACTGCAGACTACATATATCTTAAGCCATGATTTTCTTTGCAAAGGTCAACATTGATAATGTTCTAGTCATACCTCCGTGTACCAGGAAAGAAGTAGCATATTTCTTGAAAGACAAAGCTATCAAAGCTCCATTGAGAATCCGTAAAGATGGAGAAGGGATTTGCAAATTAAATATCTGATAATGGACATCTACTCTGATTATTTAAAAATGAATAAAAATAAAAAACCTTACTAATAACCAAACAGAGTATCCAATTTTACATGTGAAGGAAATAATGGAAGAGACATGTCACCAAAAGTATATGGATGGCTTATAAGCACATGGCCAATTTCTCAACATTTAAACATTAAAGAAATAAAAATTAAAATCATAATGAGACATGCTTACATATCTATTAGAATGGCTAAAATTATAAAGGCTAATTGTACTTGGTCTGAGCTAGATTGAGAAGAAACAAAAAATCTAAACTGTTGTTGGCATATATCATGATACAACCACTTTGGAAAATAGTTTCAAAATTTTTTTAAATGAAAAATATGTTGCAGTTACACAAATAGCCATTTTATTCTAGGCATTTCACCAAGAGAAACAATCCCTATGTTCATACAAGGACTTGTATGTGAATTTCATAGCAGCTTTATTTTTAAGAATTGAAAACAGTGGAAATGTTCATCAATGTCCATCAATAGAGCAAAGACAATTGGAGATTCTCAAAGTAATGATGCCGAGAAAAGAAAATCCAGGCCATGAATAGTACATACTGTGTGATTCCATGACTACAAAAAATCTAGAAAATACAAATTTATATATAGTCACAGTCATCAAATATATGGTGTGATTTTAGTGCCTTCTTCTGTGCTCCCATAGCTTCCTACACTTGGATCTCCGAGCATTTCTTACACCATGTGAAAATATGAACTCTTTCTCTTTATTCTGTCTTACTAGAATAAGAATCCTTGAAATTTTATGGACATTTGAACTCTCAGTTATTAGCAAAAATTCTATCACACAGTAAGTTTCCAAATATAAAAGCCAGAGTTTTACAATGACTTCGAAGCTTTTACATGATCTAGCCACTCATTTAACCTCTGTGACCTCTTTCCCTGCTACTCTTCAGTCACTCACAGTGGCCTCCTTGCTATTCCTCAGATATGCCAGGCATGATCCAACCTTATGGCCTTCAAGATAGCCAATTCCTTTGTCTGGAGTGACCTTATTGCTGATAGTTCTGCGCAAATTCATCACCTTTCCATACATTTGTTCAATTGTCAGCTTCATTGTAAGTACCGTGATCTTTCTATTAAAAGATTTAACTCCCCATCCCCTGCCTAGCAACCTTGATTTTTCTCACCCTGATCGAATTTTTCTTTTTCCCCATTGTACTCTTCCTTTTTGAATGCACTATGCCATTTTTATTAAGGTTTATAGCTTTGAATTGTCTCACCCATTAAAATAAAAGTTCTACAAAGCCAAGTATTTCATTTACCAGTGTAGTCTGAAGTAATATCTGCCATATAATAGTTCAGTAGACAACTGGTAAATTTCAAAATAAATCAATGTTGAGAGTATACTGAATTTCATAAGTCATTTCAATATTTTTTTCCAAAAAATAAACTACATAAAACATACTTTAAATTTACTTTCAAAATATTTTATAGCATATAATGGACAATATACATAAGCCTAAAGAAACAATCCTATAATTAACCATTTCATACCTACTTAAAAACTGCATAATACCACACTCTTAGATCCTCTTTGAATGCTCTAAAATAACCCTTCAAAGGAAATACATTTTTAAAACTCACAGATTTTTTGGCAAATAATTTAATAAAATAAAAGTTTCATTCATCTATGTAGATCAAAATAAATATTTTTCATAAGCATGAAATTATAACTCTGAAGTGTGCTAAAATGAAACCACCTGCTAAGGGTGAGAGAACAAAAATAAACATCCTTTTTCCAAATAAGAGGAATTTATTACCTTTGAATCAAAGCATGTGGATTTGTTTTAACTGGCAATAAAGCAATATGGAGACACAAACCATAGAAAGTCATATTTTAGATTTCTAAAAGACTTCTAAGTGAAGAGTATACATTTTTTAATTGCTACATAATGCTACATAATGACAAGATGACAGGTTGTGACAAATAGCATTTTAAAAGCTCTACTCATAATGGAACGAAAGATGTCATTTCCCTATAATTTTATATATGTCTTTAATTTACTATATCTGGATCAACATATTACCAAACAGATGTTCATCAAAGACTAAATCATTTTTAATGGAACATAATAATTTGAACCTACATCTATTAATCATTTTTTTCGATCTAACATTTATAGTCTCGCTAAACATTTTATCAGTTGTTGACAAAATTCAAAATAAATAGGATAAAAAGTCGTGTTTGGAAAAGTAGATTTTTTTTCAAATTTGCATTTAAATGAAAATATTTGCTGATATTTTTAAAACTTTAAAAGTAATTTATATATATATCTGACCTATCAGATGATATAAAATTTTTGGAGAAAATATGACATATTTTTTGATCTTGGTTGAAGGTATTAATAAAGAGCAACTGTTTGTATTATTTGTATTGTGATATCTTAGTTAATAAACATGGATAACTGGTATAAAATATGTTTTTTTAAAAATTTTATTTATTTACTTGACAGAGATCATAGGAAGGCAGAGAGGCAGCCAGAGAGAGAGGAATGGAAGCATGCTCCCAGCTGAGAAGAGAGCCCACTGTAGGACTCAATCCCAGGAACCTGGAATCATGACCTGAGCCGAAGGAAGAGATTTTAACCCACTGAGCCACCCAGGTGCCCTAAAATATGTTTTTTTTTTTAATATAGAAGTATAGTTCTTGCCAAAATATGGAACTAGCTGGAACTGAATGCCTCCTTCAAAGTCAGCTCTGGAGAAATTATGCCAGTGTAATATGGAACTATTTCAGATATTAACCAAAAAGAAAGAAATGATGATAAATTCCTTAAAGGACTCAAAGTTGCCCTTGACTGGTATGTTTCAAGCTCTATTCCTGGTTTGAAGACAGGTTTTAACAGGCCTGTCACTGTAGAAATCCACTAGATGTTTAGAGGCTATCAGAACTTTACAAAAACCTTCAAGGGGTAAAGACTTGAAAATTCTTTAGAGAGATTAGCTCCCTAAGGCATTATTCCTCCACACATTTTCCTCCAATCAATTAAGACTGATGGATGAGGGGCACCTGAGTGGCTCTCTCATCACGTGGGTGGTGGGTTAAGCCTCTGCCTTCATCTCAAGTCATGGTCTCTGGGTCCTGGGATCCAGCCCCACATCGGGCTCTGCTCAAAAAGAAGCCTGCTTCCCTCCCTGCTTGCCTGCCTCTCTGCTTACTTGTGATCTCTCTCTCTCTCTCTCTTTCTCTCTCTCTGTGTCCAATAAATAAATAAAATCTTTAAAAAAAAGCTGATGGATGATAAATTATGAAAACTGCTCCCTCCAAATGATGCTTCTTCATAAGGATTTAAGAATTTAAAATTGTAAGAATTTAAAATTGAAACTTGATCATAGGATTTATCTTATAGAATAAAATCAAGTGAAGGCAGTTATTATTAGTTCTGAAGTATTGGTGATTCTGAATTCTTGGCCTCATTAGTAAATTTATTTTTAAATTCTCCCATGGAGTGGTGATTGGCCTTCAGTCTTTCATTGATATACATCATTGGGTCAAATGAGATGTGTGTGCCCAGAACTATATATAATCTTTTTTGTATTTCACTGGAGATGGCATTTCTGAGTTTTGTTCAATTGAATTTGGACAGATGTTTTAATAGTCACTTCTAGAGTTGGCCCTGGAGAATATCTTCCTTTTTTTCTCTTCCCGATTCTCTGAAAAACCCTGACTAATTCACATTATCACAGTAATATCACATTTCAAGTTTTTCCAAACACTAAAGCTGCAAAATAGAAGGAAGCTACTCAGAATGGAATACTATTATGAATGATTGAGAAAGAAAACATTATTATAATTAAGCTACCAGGTTTCAATGTATTTTATTGTTGCTTAGAAAATCCTAGCATACCCAGACTTTACAGAGATTTGATGATCCTAAGAAGAGCTGAACTCATGGACCAAAATAACTATGCACATAAAAAGTACAATTACTTACCTAAAAAATATGATGTGGTTAACTTTATATGCCAATCCAAGTGTTATTGGAACAGGAATTAAAAAAATAGCTTAGGGGCGCCTAGGTGGCACAGTGGATTAAGCCACTGCCTTCAGCTCAGGTCATAATCTCAGGGTCCTGGGATCAAGTCCTGCATCAGGCTCTCTGCCCAGCAGGGAGTCTGCTTCCCTCTCTCTCTCTCTGCCTGCCCTCTGTCTACTTGTGATCTCTCTCTCTGTCAAATAAATAAATAAATAAAATCTTAAAAAAAAAAAAAGAATGACTGTACTTTTAAAAAATAGCTTAAAAGGAGCGCCTGGGTGGCTCAGTGGGTTAAGCCGCTGCCTTCCGTTCAGGTCATGATCTCAGGGTCCTGGGATCAAGCCCCACATCGGGCTTTCTGCTCAGCAGGTAGCCTGCTTCTCTTCCTCTCTCTCTGCCCACCTCTCTGCCTACTTGTGATCTCTCACTGTCAAATAAATAAATAAAATATTTTTAAAAATAGCTTAAAAGTATATGATAAAATAATGATATACATATACAAGGAAAAGAAAGATACTATACTGTGAATATAAATTAAGTGAAAATTGTTGAAATAAAGAATACAATAAATGGAGACTAAGATGAATATAGCTGTAAAATGAATAAATGAGTTGGGAAAAACAAACAAATTAATGACTTCTGCCCAAATACAGCAGAAGAGAAAAAAAAAATAAAGAAAATATTTAAATAAGTACTGAGATAAATTTTGGAGAATTAAAGAAAGATAAAAGATACCAGACTTAAAATGATGCCAAACATGAGATATCAGAAACAAAACAAAACAAAAACTACACACACTAAAAACCACTCGTATACATTATGGTGAGTTTTAAGAATATCAAAAACAGAGAAGAGCATAAATGATGCCCAAGAGAAGAACAGATCACCTAAAATGTACAAGAATAATACTGACAGCACAATTCTCAATAGTAATAGCATATAAAGAGACAGCTGGGAGTTTTTATAGATGGAAAAGATATTTGAAACTAGGTATTATACATCAATCCAAATTATTGATTAAATTTGAGAGCACAGTAAAAATACAATGAAGCATGTTAGGTCTTAGAACATTTATCACACAGAGACACACATTTTGGAAAACTTCCTTGGAAGACAGCTCAATTTAGATCGAGAAAACAGAATTATGTACTCAAAGGCACATTTTGAAGGAAGGATTGAATATAGTCTGCACTGCAAATATTCTTTAATCGTATGTTCTGAATTTCCTAAATTTAAGAAGTATTTGTTCAAATATTTATCTTTAAATAAATCCTAGGAGACTTTTTCTTGGATTCTGGAAAATCAGTCCATTTGGATACAAATCTTTTTGTCACTGATGGAAATTTTGATAGCCCTTAACTGTGGAATGCCTAATGTATTGTTACAGCAATTGTGATTTGCCAATACATGGGTGATGTGTGTGTGTTGTGTGTGTTTATTTTTATTTTTGATGGTTTAACTCTTCTATGAGATTTTTAAGTAGACATGATTTTAATAAATTATGATTTGTTGAAATTTATCTGAGGTCATATATAATAAAATGAAATTTGTGTGAACTAAAGAAGTGCATCTCCATTTTTTTTGTTTTAAGAGTAGACTGGTCTTTAAAAATTGTCCAAAGAAGTACATTATATTCATTATTAAATTTGATAATATACAATAAAGTATTTATGGTCATACTGGACCATATCAAATTCTACTATTAATTCATATTCATAATTACCATAAGAGGAAAAAGGGATATTTTTCAAAATAATAAAAAATTAGCGTATTTTTCAGAATATGATATAGTGTTATTCACTGAACTGAGGGAACAAATGTCAAAGTCTAACACAGTTTACAGAATGTTTTAACATAAATTGAAATTTAAATCTGACCAAATTTCACAGTTTTAAGTAAAATGATAGCACTTTATATCCTTGAAAAGTGGTAAGTGACCCAAAACATGGCTTAGAAAAACAAATTTAACACTACACTAGTCAGAGATGGTTAAGTTATGGTACAACTTGCCATTGTGTATCATCAAATGGTATATTTTTTTCTTTTGGGCTTCTCATTATATTTTATTTTAGCCATTCTGGTAAGTGTGTAGTGATATCTCAGTGTCATTTTAATTGCATTTCCTTGATGTCTAATTATGTCAAAATATATTACTTTGATGTTTAATGCTCTGAACTTTCTCAGTTCAAGACCATGAAGCCACTTAGGAAAAATACAGTTGCAGAGGCACTCATAGACCAACTCTTATTTCGAAATAAGAAGAAACATTACTACCCATTCCAACAAAAAATAGATTTGTTATGCAGCAGGGATTTTATAAATTACCTGACACAACTTATATAGTAAGATGAAATGGGACAGGCGGCTTCTTGCAGCTATATACAACATCATTTTAATTTCAATTTTCAGTATAATTTTTCCAAGGTATACACAGAATATATATTTAATGTAAATTGTGAACATTTTAAACTCTGTATATGGAAATTAGTCAATTTTAAGTTTATAACAATCAAAATTAACGGAAGTTTATTTTAAATTAGTTAGCTTTCTCTGCATTGCAAGACAGAATAATCAAGAATTGGTAAGAAAAAAGTAATCTCTGTAAAATTACCGGGGGTGCATTATAAAGTGTTCGGTAACCGATCAAACTCACAATTTGGATTGAATGGCAAGTGATTTTTAAAATCTGGAACTCATTGTCAATTTTTTTTTCTTCATTGTGTCTTAATAAATTACTGTGTTCATTTGCATGGAAGTGAAGAAAAATGCATGACATTTCATCTCAACACTAACACCTTTAACTGGCAACTCTGAATGTACTTTACAGCAGTGTAACAAAGTAAAGATCAATGATGTTTCATGAAATATCTGTTATAATTCTCAAGGAGATAGGGAGTTTGTGCAAAAATGCAAATCACTTTGCGACTAAACACATTGTTTATTTCAGCTAATTTTAAGAAAATATGCTGAGAATCTCTCAAAAAAGGAAGCAATGATTTAGGTTTGCCTTCAAAATCCTTATCTAATCCTGAACCAACAGCACATAGTTCAAAGAGCAACTAATTTGAGTAGCTCCAATTTACACATTCCCTAACAATGCTTAATTTAGTGGAATTTCTGTCCAATTATGGTAATTTGATGTAATGAAAGACAAAAGCTCAAAAAGATCATCCTTAATTTATATAGATGCCAAAATCTGCATTTTCTGAATGATGCCCAGGAACGTATTTTCAAAAACAAACAAACAATGCCAGAACCACTATTAGGTCATCTCTAGGCAGAAAGTGACTCAGAGCTTACATTACTCTCTCCCTGAAAGTATACTGTAGGCACTGAAACTACTACCCTGAGTCTGTGCTATCAAATTCCTTAAGTTAGAAAGTTTTAAAACCCGTCTGTGTGGGAGTATTTCATTTACAGATAGAGATTTGGTTGTTTATACATTTTCATACTTGATTTTTAGGGTGTAATAACTATGTTTTAAAATTCATGGTGGTTTTGAATACTGTTGGATAATTGAGCTAAAATGGTATATCCATTCCTCCTAGGAAACAGAAATTATAGAAAGGTAGTGCTTTTCAAATCTGACATCTTTGAGTCATTGTAGTTTCATATAAATGCAATAGGAAAAGTGTCATTCATGTTTATGATATTTTCTATAAATAAATTAGAATGTACTGGAGGCCTGATATAAAGTGGGATGCCTAAACTTCAGTAAGATCTTGTTTTCAATTCAAAATAAATTTTATTTTTTATTTTTTTATAATGTCCCTCAATTTCAGATAAGCACCCCCATAATGTCCACTCCGGTTTTTTTAAGATTTTATTTATTATATTTGACAGATAGAGATCACAAGTAGGCAGAGAGGCAGGCAGAGAGAGAGGGAAGAGGAAGCAGGCTCCCTGCTAGGCAGAGAGCCCGATGCGGGGCTCGATCCCAGGACCCTGGGATCATGACCTGAGCCAAAGGCAGAGGCTTTAACCCACTGAGCCACCCAGGCGCCCCCAAAATAAATTTTAAATTGAATTATGCACCTCTAAGTTCAGAGACAATAAACATCAACCAACACAATTAATAAGTTCTATTTCTTGAAATTTCGGGAACATTGATAGTCTCATCTCCTGGAAGAACAACAGCTAAAATTTTTGGTCATGGATTCTTGCTAAAATATCACTTTCCCAAAGAAAATTAATGTTGTGAATTTTTATTGATTGTTATTGATCATGAAGAATATAACAACCACGATAAAAAGAGTAGGAAAAACATGATATCTCATCTGTAAGGGCATGTGGAAAGTAGGAAATGCTAATAAAAATAACTACCATTATTTCCTAAGTTAACATAATATAACAGAACAAAAATATTTCAAAACAATGTTTTCTTTTTTTTTAAGATTTTATTTATTTATTTGACAGAGAGAGATCACAAGTAGGCAGAGAGGCAGGCAGAAAGAGAGGAGGAAGCAGGCACCCTGCTGAGCAGAGAGCCCAATGTGGGACTCGATCCCAGGACTCTGAGATTATGACCTGAGCCAAAGGCAGCGGCTTAACCCACTGAGCCACCCAGGCGCCCCCATAACAATATTTTCTAGGCTCATTCTGATAACTCTTTTCTACATTCAAATTTAAAGGTTGAGGCATGTGATATATATTACACAAAAAACATCCCAAGGAATTCGTTAAAAAAAAACTTTAATAAAGAACAAATCCAAAGGAATTTCTTTTCTAATTTAATTAACAAATTATGAATTGACTTACCTATTTCATCACAGTGTATCAGGCACCAATAATATTTTTTAATCGTCACACCTGATGCAATAGTTATCATCTTTCAGACATACTGATCACGAACAAGCAAATAAACAAGAGCACCTTAGCTTAAGATCTACCTGCATAAATATAGGCTACTTCAGACAATCTCTTCACCACAACATAGAAATGAATAGAAATCATACATGCTCTGTATGGACATACAGATGAGATAGAAGGGGATGGATGTTAATATATGCAGAATCTTTATTAATTACATTGTAAACCATAATATGGAAAAACAGAATACAATTTTAGAAATACCCAGGTCACCATCATTGTTTTATTTTTATATGTGTAGATAAGGAGTTTAATAAACAATCCATGACTATTCAACTCTTTATATTTTGAAAATTTTAGTAAAAGTAACAAACCTACCACCTAGAAAATTATACTTATCTGCAACATACAGCTTTGCCAGCATGGTAGAGGAAAAGCAAAACAAAATAAGTAAGAAAAGTTTAACATTTCACAAGAGATTTGCTTTTATTTTTTATTTATTATTTTTTATTTTTCATTAATTATTTACTTCTATTTTCTACTTTATTTTAATGAAAATGTCATGACCATAACATAAGAGCAGAATTAAACCAACATGAGAAATTATTTTTTCATAAGTTAAAATAAACTAGCTTGGTGATTAATTCAAAATTATATTACAAATTTCAGTGTTCTTGAAGTAAGTATCACTGTATAAACAAATGAGTCAGGAGTCATAAACTAATGATGATTCTAAATGTTATTTAGAGAGACATTCTGTACTTAATATATTTCAAATATTCTACACAAGGCAAAGTGGATCCAAGTAATCTGTAGGCAAAATAAGATTTTAGAGAAGTATATATTTCCAACAGTATTTATAAAATATTACCTTTATGTAAGGCATCATCCTGGACTTTGTGGAAAACACACAAAGGAGTAAGAAGTGGCCCTTCAAGAAACATATACAATATCAAGGTTTAACATGAAGCAGCATGTCTTCTCTAATTAAAAAAAAAAAAAACATTGTACCAACTGACTTTACTGAAACTTTATATTTATTGCTCTCATTTTAGGTCATAGTGTCCTTCTGCATGCAGGCTGCTATAACGGACATGATATAGACTTAATAGCTTATAAAGAACAGGAATTTATTTCTCACAGTTCTAGAACGGAGAAGTTCAAGATTAAGGAATGGGCAGATCCAGGGAGAGCCCACTTCCTCATAGATGGCTATCTTCTCACTGTAAACGTACATGATGAATGAATCAAGAGAACTCTCTGGGGTCTCCTTTAAAAGGACTGTAATCCCACTTATGACCTAATCACCTCCCAAAGGCCCCTAAGTTTTAATACTATCACTTCCAGAGTTAGATTCCATAATATGATTTTGGGAGACATAAACATTCACACCATAGTATATATAAACAAAAAAAGACACAAAAACAACAAACAAAAAAATTATTTTAACTACCTATTATTTTCAACTACATAAACTTTTAATTTGTTTCTATATAATATTAAATAACTCATTTGAGTGATTCACTTATATCCAATGCATCTGAGTGCAATTAAATTTGCTTACCCAGCATATCCAGAAGCATATTTCTTCAGACTATCCCATTCCCCACCTTACAGGATTTACCACAATTAGAAGACATGGGATAGAGGATAGATAGATAGATGTATACATAAACACACTTGTACATACCCATATGCATATTTTTTCCTGTTAATGATACTCATGCAAATAAAATTTAAGCTCAAGGAAACCTGTCTTGTGTGTTACTTAATATCCAGTTTTTAGTCAACATCCAAAAACAAATAATCCAATAAAACCATGGATAGAAGACATGAACAAGTGTTTCCCCAAAGCACACATTCAAATGTTCAGTAGATACATGAAAAGATGTCCATCATCATGTATCATCAGGAAATTGCAAAGCAAAACTAGAAAGAGATACCACCTCACACCTGTCAGAATGGCTAAAATCAACACTACAAGAAACAAAAGGTGTTGGAGAGGATGTGAAAAAGTAACACTTGTGGGGGCTGCCTGGGTGGCTCAGTGGGTTAAGCCTCTGCCTTCAGCTCAGGTCATGATCTCAGGGTCCTGGGATCAAGTCCCACATTGGGCTCTCTGCCAGGCATGGAGCCTGCTCCCTCCTCTCTCTCTCTCTACTTGTGATCTCTCTCTGTCAAATGAATAAAATCTTAAAAAAAAAAAGTAACAATTGTGAACTGTTGGTGGTGATGCAAACTGATACAGCCATATTTGAAAACAGTATGGAATTTTCATAAAATTTAAAAATAGAAGTCCTTTGTGATCCAACAATCCTGTTGGTGTGTATTTACCCAATGAATATAAGAAAATTATTCAAAGGGATTCTAGCACCCCTATGTTTATAGCAGCATTATTTATAAAGCTAAGATATGGAAAGCGCCCAAGTATCCATCAATTGATGAATAAATAAAGAATAAGTGGTATGTATATACAATGGAATATTATTCTGCCATAAAAAAGACTGAAATCTTGCCATTTGCAATAACATGGTTGGAACTAGACAGTATAATGCTAAAAGTGAAATAAGTCAGTCAGAGAAAGACAAATACCTTTACTCATATATGGAATAAAAGAAACAAAACAAACAAGCAAAGGGGAAATAATAAGACATAGAAAGAGAAACAAAGCAAGAAACAGACATTTCATTACAGAGAACAAACTGATGGTTACTTGACGGGATCTGAAAGGAGTGATGGATTAAATAAGTGATGGGGGTTAATTAGAGCACTTGTCATGATGAGCACTGAGTGCTATATGTTATATTGTACACATGAAACTAATACAACCATATATGTTAACTAACTGGATTTCAAATGAACATTTTTTAAAATCCCAGTTTTTAGCTCACATTCTGGCTTACAAAAGGGATTTAGTCAGGAATTTGGAGATTAGTTAATGAACAAATAAGGGGTGAACAGGCAGTTGTTAGATAAAATTATTATCCTTTCTGGCATTATCTTATACCTTTTATCTAGAAGTATTTTTAGCACTTTAGACTCTTCCTATTTTATTTTGAGTCATTAAACAAAAATTTCCTCAAAGGACCTTAGACTCCATCCAATTTGAGCAACAGTGTGAGAGAGGAAATGGTGTCAGGAGGAAAAAAAAAAAAAAGATGAATCTACTTTTGTTTACTAGTGAATGCATAGTTCTTCCACAGAAGAAGCTCTAAATGGAAAGGGCTCCAGCTTTATATGTGTTCAGTCATATGTTCAGAAGTAGGTAACACTATCAAAAAATATAAAGCATCTGAGATTATTTTCCCTTATTTGAAAGCTGGTGTATGAGTCTGCCGTAGTTTCTTGGGTGTTGATAGAAGACGCAGACTCATGGTTCAGAAATAATATAGTTTATTATTCACAGCAATAGAGGTAGCCAGAATATTAACAGTATTTGTGTGTGTGTGTGTATTTGTGTGTGTGTGTGTGTGTGTGTGTGTAGGGGTGGGAGTTATATATCAGTTCTGAGCCTCAGTTCCCACAAGAAGAATCAAAACAGTGGCAGATAATATTTGCAAACACAACAGGTTAAGTTAAAAAAAAAGATACTATTTCTGTCTTCCAAGTCTATTCAATACAACCATCTTCAAAGGATGGCCTAGAACAAATAATAAATGCAGAAATGTAAGCAACCAATTGAAAAGTGTCTCCCAAGAAACACACTTTGAGAGTCTTCATTTGACAAAAATACTATAGGATATTACATGGATCAGGTGCATTGAATACTGGAAGGTTAAAATTACAAGGGACCAAATATTTTTAAGCAGTTCTGGCATCCAGTAGAGTTCAAATAGGTTTTATAAGATTGAGGAAAGAAGCCATCAAAACCTGGGCCCAGGGGCCCCTGGGTAGCTCAGTGGGTTAAGCCTCTGCCTTCGGCTCAGGCCATGATCTCAGGGTCCTGGGATCGAGCTCTGCATCAGGCTCACTGTTCAGCAGGGAGCCTGCTTCCCCTCGCCCCCTGCCTCTTTGCCTACTTGTGGTCTCTGCCTGTCAAATAAATAAATAAAATCTTAAAACAAAACAAAACAAAAATCCTGGGCCCAATTTTCCCAAAAGTATGATTCTGATTCTAGTTTCTATGATGTTATCCCTTGAAGACAATGCCTCTAATTGAGTTGAATTAGTTTACTAAAGAGCATACCCCCATTTGTTGTAGGAGATGAACAATATGCAAGAGGCAAAATGCCACATGGAAGCCACCTGGTCTTCAGTGGAATATAGAATCAGTTCCTTTGGGATGAATTTGTTCCACATTTGACTTCCCACTTAAGGGAAAATAAGAGTGCCTTCTAATAGATTTTAAATAGGAAATGACAACGGAAGCTTATACAAGATTATAAAATGGGAAATTTCATTTAGATAAGCAATCATTTCAAAGTCATCTTCTTAATATTACAGACTCTTCACATAATCATAATTTTATTTTGGTATTATATGGTAATTTCAAATATAGTAAATATAAAGAATTTACCTCTGTAATTATAGCGAGTCTGGTCGTAGTTTAATGGCAACAAATCTTCAATTTAGAAGTATGGTCTACCAATTATTAATACATTTGGAAATGGTGTGTCATCTTCACTCCACTTGTCTCACTAAAACAGTGAGCCAAAAAAAGTAGGTCCAAGCTGTTTACTATGGTCAAAATGGGTTGCTTTTGCACTTGGTAAAGAAGCAGTCATATTTTGGAAGAAGAAACTGAGGCTATTAATATTTTCAACTTATTTTCAGAAAAGGAAAGAAAGGATAATCTAAGCTAAAGCCAAAATCTTACACAAGGTGGCAGGAGAATGATCTTTTCCCAGATAAAGGGTTTTTCAACTTAGCCATGTTAGGAGGAAGAAGAGATGAGACATTGTGGACTTGACTAACGTATGTACACTGTAGAAAAAGTTTTCAAAATAATGTGTATTATTTTTCTTCTTTTAGTTGAGACAAAAACAAACAAACAAACAAAAAAAAAACACTAATGAGCTTACTCTTAAAAGGAGGTAAACAAGAAACTAGCAAAGATTGAGTGTTAGGTATTGTCCCCCTCCTTTTTTTTTTTAATTCTGTTATGCTAGTTACCATACAATACATCATTAGTTTTTGACGTAGTGTTCCATGATTCATTGTTTGTGTAAAACACCCAGTGCCCCATGCAATATGTGCACTCCTTAATACCCATCACCAGTCTCACCCATCCCCACATCCTTCTCATCTTTAAAACCCTCATTTTGTTTCTTGGAGTCCATAGTTTTTCATGTTTCATTTCCCCTTCCAATCCCCCCACTTCATTTTTCCTTTCCTTCTCCTAATGTCCTCCATGCTATTCCTTAGGTTCCACAAATAAGTGAAACCATATGATGATTGACTTTCACTGCTTGACTTATTTCACTTAACATAATCTCCTACATTCCCATCCATGTTGATGCAAAAGTTGGGTATTCATCCTTTCTGATGGCTGAGTGATATTCCATTGTATCCATAGATCACATCTTCTTTATCCGTTTGTCTGTTGAAGGGGATCTTGGCTCTTTCAACAGAATGGCTATAGTGGACATTGCTGCTATGAACACTGGGGTGCATATGGCCCTTCTTTCCAGTAAAATAGAGCTAGCCTATGACCCAGCGATTGCACTACTGAGTATTGACCTCAAAGATACAGATGCAGTGAAAAGAATTAGGTATTGTTAAAGCACAAATGCAGGGGATAGAAGTTATGGTACAGAAGAGGGAAGGGCAACCATATGGCAGAGTAGAATAAAGTAGCTCAGGAAGAAATTAGTCATATCCAGATATTGTAAGGCATGTGGGGTTGGCAGGGAGAGCATGAGAAATCATGAGAGAAGAGAGAGAAAATGGACCAGGCAGGAGAGGTTTATAACATTTTAACATCTAAGGTAAGCATATGCAAAGCAGAATAGGGAAAGAAATAAAAGTTTTTATAAGACTCAATACATAAGGAATAACGTGGAGGACACTGGGAGATGGAGAGAAGTGTGCTGGGGGAAATCGGAGGGAGAGACAAACCATGAGAGACTGTGGACTCTGAGAAACAAACTGAGGGTTTTGAAGAGGAGGGTGGCAGGTGGTTGGGTGAGCCCAGTGGTGGGTATTAAGGAGGGAATTTATTACATGAAGCACTGGGTGTGGTGCATAAACAATGAATTTTGGATCCCTGAAAATAAACTAAAAGAAAAAAAAGACTGACTACAGACATGGACCTCAGTGTAACACAGATATGGAACTCACTGTAATACCAGCCACTTCCCACTGACACACACAGACTATGATAATAATAAATAATAATGCAATTAAGAAAATTTCCTGCCAAATAATTTTTCCTCTTTTTTATTTTTATGATTATTATTTTTATTTTATTTTTAAAGTTTTTATTTAAATTCCAGTTAGTTAAAATAAGGTTAATATTAGTTTCAGGTGTACAATATAGTGATCAACACTGCCATACAATGGCTTAAATAAAAAAATGAAAAAAATTTTTTTAAAGATTTTATTTTTAAATAAAACCTCTACACCCAAGGTGGATTTCAAACGTACAACTCCAAGATCAAGATTTATATATTTTACTGACTGTTCCAGCCAGGCACCCCAACAAATAAAAATTTTATAAAATTGTTGAGTTTGTGGGAGTCTCATTTGCTTAGTCAGTTAAGTGTCTGCCTTTGGTTCAGATCAGGATCTCAAGAGTCCTGGGATCGAGCCCCATATTGCTCATGCTCTCTCTCTCTTTCTCTCTGGCTTTTGCTCTTAAATAAATAAATAAAATATTTTTAAAAAAATTGTTGAATTTGTTTAACTAGTTTTAAACTAGTAGACAGAGATGAAGATAAAGTATGATGTCATGGCACGGAATAATACAACTTACACTTTTTAAAAAAAAATGTGCAATGCAAGTTACCTCACTTCTTTTATCACCACACTGGGACTTTCCCTACTGAGTTGTTGTAATGTAAGGACCTATTTTATATTTTTATATTTTAGCAAGAGGCTTTCATTGAGGTTAACCCTTAAACTGTCCTTGCTCCCCTTCCCCCAGGGGATTCACTTAAAAACAAGTCCTGGAAATCAGCTCCAGGTAACAAAGCCCATATACAAGGGTGGGTCAGGCCAGGTGGAGACATCAATGAGCAGAGGGGGGGCGCGGTGTTTGCATATTGTCTCCCTAGATACTAATGAGTATGCCCCACTCCTCTGCTCTTTGGGAACCTTTTTGGCACTAATCCTAATCAAGGTGTAATAGGCTGGGTCAAATGTCTATACTAGGGTAAATTGAACCTCAATTGGTCACCTAGCCTCACTGTGGAGTTTCCTGTGTGTGTTAAAATCTCATTGGTCACCTGTGCGTGGCCAGGCCTGACTGCATGGCCTTTGCCCTTAAAAGCTAGACTGTGAAACAGCAAAGGGTTGCCTTCTCTCATAAGAGGTGTGGCCCCAAACGTTCGGTTAGATTCTTGATGCTTCGCATGAAATAAAGCTTTGCTTGACCTTTGCTTTACATCAGTCTCGCTCCTTTAATCATAGACCCATTATTGGGGCATAACAGTATTAATCTTAAAGTTATAAGTCCACAATGCATCCATCATCCATTCTACCCCTTAACATTCCCCTTTGGACAGACCCATGATCTAGAACAAGCCTTATTTTATAGTGCCTTGTAGGTGATTTTGGCTGCTGCCTAAATTGCCTACTTTCCTCTCACCATTACCACGGAAATTGGGTCCACTGAAACAAAGGGGTAGTGTAAGAAATTAACACTTCCATAAATCTCTTTAAATAATAAAGTATAAGATAGTGATACCTTTTTTTCTGCCACATAACCAATTCTTGCAAGAATAAGGTCATATAAAAGAATTTACAACACATGCTAGCATTATCCTACTGGACCCAGATCATTTGTATGTTTCTCTGTCTCTGAGAAATGTAGTTATTTACATGACTGAAACCTGAAAATTGTTTGATATGACCACTAATATCACCTTCTTTTTTTAAAGCCTGTTTAAGGCTTCTGTAATACATAGGTTTTTTAAAAACTGATTAAGCATATTGTATATATCAAACACTTTAAAAATCTCTGCTTAAAAAAAAAAAACTCTACCTCAATGGAACTTTGAGTCTGAAAAAGATACAGGCAATATACAAGGCAACAGATAGAATAATTACATATTTGATTATATACTCTGAGGATGTCACATTAAATTGATATGAAAACGATCAGAAGGATCTGGATTTCTTGTCAAAATTTTTTGCCTTACAAAGAAATTGATATTTAGGGAAAGTTGTTACTGAAAGAGGTCCTGTGTCAACCAAAAATGTTAAATCATGATCTCGCTAAATTTTCCAGTTGTGATCATTGCTTTGTTTAGCTGTCTTCTATTAAGACTGAATTTAGTAATTCAGTCTCAGATTTCAGTAAGTCTTTTTTTAAAAGATTTTATTTATTTATTAGAGAGAGAGAGGGAGGGGCAGAGGGAGAGGAAGAACCAGACTCCTTGCTGAGCAGGCAGCTGATGCAGGACTGGATCCTAGTACCCTGGCATCATGACCTAAGCTGAAGGAAGACACTTAACCAACTGAGCCACCCAGGCACTCTAGACTGTAAACTTCTTAAAGGTAAAAAAGTTTATTCTTCTAGTAGTTCCACAGACATTTCTAACATCCATAAGAAAGCATGTACTGATGTAAAATGCCAGCAAATCAAATTATTTAAAAAAGAAAGAAAGAAAGAAAAGATATATCTGGATAAAGAGAAAAACAGAAAATCTAATAATACATTGAATTATTAGAGCAAAGAGTGGAGGAAGAGAAAATAAATATGAAATAGAGATTTCCACTAAAAGAAAAAAATTGAATAAGGCAGGAGATTTAGAAAATTATTATGACAGACTTGAGAAAAAAATAAAATAGGAATTTTTAGAAAATAGCAATAAATGAAAAGGTAAATTGTTCCTACCTTTATAATATTAGCTGTTTGTTGTTGTTGTTGTTGCTAATTTACCTATTTAAGCTAATAAACAAAGAAAGGTTTCATTTAGGAATAAGGTTTCTATGTATATATATATATATATTTTTTTTTCCATTTAGGGATAAGGTATATATATATATATATATATATATTTTAATTTTAATTGTTAGAAAATGTGTCACAGAAAGTGTTTAAACTTTAAGATACAGATGCAACATGTAATGAACTGCATTGTTTGAACGTCTAATTTGTAAATGCTGTTAGAGGAAACTTGGTGGAAATGTTCCTATGTGCTTGTGTTTCTGGAACTAAGTATATTTATTAATAAGGAATAGTTTAAAATTATGAAATGACCAGGAGTGGACAATTTTCCTAATCCTATCAGCTCTTTGCAGCTCTTTTATTAGCCCCCTTCAGGAATATCAGCTTTTTTATCTAATTAAATTTTATATTAATGTGCTTTTGACTTTTGGCCTTTCTCTTCCTTCTGTTCTTTTTTTTCCCCTAAATTACATGTTTCTGTTTAACAGCTACTATCAATTCTTTGATATGAATTCTCAACATCAATTTACTAACTCCAGAGATGAAGGAGCATCAATATTTAGAAGCGAAGAATACAAAGCCTTGGGCATCTGGATGGCTCAGTCACTTAAGCATCTGCCTTCGACTCAGGTGGTGATCCCAGGGTCGTGGGATGGAACCCCAGGTTGAACTTTCTGCTCAGCTGGGAGCCTACTTCTCCCTCTCCTTTTGCCTGCAGCTTCCTTTGTTTGCGTTCTCCCTCTCTTTGTCAACTAAATAAAATATAATAAAATAATGTAAATAATACATTTATTTATTTATTAAAATGCAATTATTACACAATACATAATGTATTGCATAATTATAATAATGGTTAAATAATTTATTAAATATTTATATTAAATATATCAATTTAATTAAATAAATATTTTTAGAATTTAAAATATTTCAAATTTAGATTATTAAATATTAAATCATTAATTTAATAAATAAATATCTAAACATAATTAAATAAAATAATTTATTTATTAAAATGAATAAAATAATGTTGTCATTATCTCAGCATGTATTTTTAAATAGTCTAAAAAAAAAATCTAATAAAGTCTAAATACATTGAGTTCAGATATTTATACAAGTTAACCCAGACACTGAACCCAGTTTCAAAACTTTTGTTTTTATCTACTACTCAAAATACGATTTTAATGTATTTATTTGTAACTTTGACATAGCAAGGAAACTTGGAGGAAAAGGAGACATTTGCTTTTAATATTTGAAAATTATTTTGTTGATTTAAAAAAATAAAAACCTTAACACGTGAGCATTTCTTCTTAAATAACACTGTGAAGTTTCTGAGTCGCATTCTATTAAAAGTGCTGATAAAATGGCCTCAGTTACTCATTTAAATTATCAGCTGAATGGGTAACAAATGAAGTAGAGAGCTTTTTAATTATTTATGAATGTATTGCTTGTGGATGGAGTGCCACATAGAGTTACCTCTCTTTTTGGCTTTGTTTTGTGAGCAGCAGTGGAATCTATGAATGAGATTAAACATAAGGACATTCACAGAAATTCTTAATGAACTTCTGGGGAAGGGCAATAAGTGCAAGGAAAAACTGCAGCAAGACTAATTACAAATTTCAAGTGGTCATCGCTTAATTATAGAAGCTTTTAAGTTCAAGTAATATATCTTTTTCATGAGCCTATCATATTGTATTAATTACCACAAACTGCACTCTTGAACACTTATCTTTCCACATATTTCTTATTCTTAGTACTTAAAATTACCCTTATGATTGATAAGTAAATGGATTTTACAGACAATGCATTTATTTACATAAATAAATAATGCTGTTTATATATAAAAAACAATTGAATGTGTTCAATGAATTTTTTTTCAAATTAACATCTTAATTCTACCACATTAGTTACAAATAGATATAGACTTTATAGATTCATCAAATATTTTATTCTCAAATTTATATGTCCTTTGTGAAGTAAATGAAACTGTATATATTAAATATAATCCTATCACATGTAACAGTTACTAGTGCATCCCAGGACATACATAGGTCAGGTCCTCCTCAAGGCATCACGGATAACTGGATTTAACTTTCTATCCTAGGAGTCTTCTGTATATTTCTGTGGCTTTTATACTACAATCAGGAGGAAGAATTCTTTTGCTAAAAGCTTCCAAATGACTATGCGAGTAGATTATTTGTAGACTAGTGATATAATATTATTGTTTAACATGTGAAGCATGATAAAATAAAATGCTATTGCCATATTTAATTTGTTCAGTAAAGCATTCATTTAGTTATCAAGCATTCATTTTCTTTTTTTAAAGATTTTATTTATTTATTTGACAGACAGAGATCACAAGTAGACAGAGAGGCAGGCAGAGAGAAAGGAAGGAAAGCAGGGTCCCTGCTGAGCAGAGAGCCTGATGTGGGGCTCTATCCCAGGACTCTGGGATCATGACCTGAGCAGAAGGCAGAGGCTTTAACACACTGAGCCACCCAAGAGCCCCAAGCATTCATTTTCTTTATACAGAAGAGATAGAACAATATTATATAGTAGAAAAGACAGTAAATAATCTAGAAACCTTGATCATTTTGTTTTGGCAACTTTAGAACATAAAATTAGCTAAAGCTCAAGTGCAAGTTATATTTGTATCATAGGAGGAAAAGTTAATTAAAAGTTTGTTTATTACCATAGTTTAACACTTCAACGAAATGATAACGAGTCCAAAATCAATGAATATATGAAGTATACAATAAAAACAATAATCTTGAGTGTATGTGACTCACTGTAGGTATTGATAGGCTAGAAATCAAAGGGAAAGTATCTATAGGGTTTGTTCAGTTCCATGCTCATCAGATTAATAGGCTTTCTCATATTGCTTCCTTCACCACATTAATTTGTCTAATGAAGTTTTCAAGAGTTAAAGACAGTGATAGGTTCATGGCTGGAGAGAAGGTACAGAATCTAAGATAGTTCAGCAGTGCTTATTATTTAAGAGAAAGACAGCATGGGAGGTGAGGGGTATATCATGCATCCTGTTTTCACTCCCTTTGTGGAGCACCTACCCTGGAGGTCATGTAATAATAACCAATGACCAAAAAACAATAAAAAAAACCCAAACATCCATGTGGAAGTGCCATCCCTGCCTGGAGATGAGTAGACTGCTCAAACAGATCCTGGGCAGGCATCTCAGCCCAGGCCTGTGCTGGGGAAGCTGGTTCATGGCTTTGGGCGCAATCAGGAAGCCAGCAAACTGACGGGAGAGTGCAGCCAGGGTTAACAGGACTGATGATCTTTTTGCAGCCAGGCCGCGGGTGGACACCCGCTCAAGAAGCCAGGCTAGGAGGCTGCCCAGCGCCAGCGCTGGTCAAGCTTGCAGCCCCCGGGGCTTCCCCCCGCGCCCCAGCCAGGGCGGGGCCTCAGGAGGGAGGGGGGCGGGGCGGCGCGGAGAAGGGGCTTTGCTAATTGCCAAAGCGAAAAGGGAGCTCGCGGAGGACTCAGGAGGGAGGGGGGCGGGGGCGGGTGGAGGGCGGCGGGGAGAAGGCGCTTTGCTAATTGCCGAAGCTGGAAGTGAGCTCACAGAGGATGTGGCTGAGAGTCTGGGAGGAGGTGGAGGGGCTGGCGGAGGAGGGGCGGGCAGCGCCGCGGTGCTGTGCTGCGGCCCAGTCGGGACTGCAGGACCCACCGGACTCGCCCGTTCGCTCCCAAGTGAGGCTCCGCTGTCCCGCTCCTGCTGCCTGCTGCCCCTCCCTGCCCCAAGGCTTCTCCGGACCACCCTCTGCACAGGGGTAAAGTGACACCGCGCCGCGCCCTCACCTGGAGCAGAAAGCGCGGACCCGACCTGGGGGCGGAGAGGGAGGTTGTGGAGGCCCAGCCTCCCGGAACCCCAGGGCACCGGGACCACCCCGGACAATGCGCCAAACCCGGGTCCTCATGGGGTCGGGCTGGGGACAGCGCCTTGCGAGGTGCCCCCCGCCAGCAGGCACGCTAGCCCCCATCTTTCCGCAGCCCCATGCGCCCGTGCTGAGGACCCCCTTCCCTCCCCCGCCGTGGCCCCGCTGCTTTTGTTCTGGACTTGGGATCCCAGGTGGAAACTAGTCCCTCAGACCTCCCTGGCAGCAAGGAGGGCAGGGAGGGATTCTTGGTTTTCTGCCCTGGCTCCTCCTCTCTCCCCATTCACAAGCCTTTTGGCTTCCCTTTCCTCTCCTCATTGTCAGTTTTCTGAAATGGTTTTCTTCTGCATGTTGACCCAAAGAGCTATTTCATGAATGAATATACACGAAACTGAGTTGGGGCCCACCTGTGAGAGCCCACCTGTAGAGGCCTTTCATTAGAATGGTCTCTGGTTCTAGCCTCAGTTCAGAATACTGCATGTACCTGAGGACCAAGTCCAGATGTTTCTTTCATCTCTGACTTGAATTTGAAATCCTCCTCAGACTTCAGCTTCCAGGATTTCTCCAGTCCTTGCTCTCCCACTGTCTTGGTGGGGATCCGCCATGAGTGTTGAACACAGGAATGAATGAATGATATATACCCCAGACTGCTGGGGCTTTGTCTTCTTTTTCTGAGGTTGGAAATGCTTGGGAGAGACCCCCTGTATGCAGATAGAGAGCTGCATGCAATTGCTTAGATAAACGTGTTCCCCACTTAATTGCTTGGGCATTGAACATTTCGCCCTTAACCTGTGGCTTGAGCAGTTAGGAGGAGACAATCTGGAGGTGAATCAGAAGATGGCTGAATCCACATGGTGGTGGTCTGGGTTTGGGAGATTTTCCTGTAGATTCAAAGGAAAGATATAAATTCTTCCAGTGGGGAGTGGTAAACTTTTTATCGATGGGAGATGGAAAATAAATGGTCTGGTTAAACTTTCCCGCCCCCTCAAAACCCATTATTTGAAAACACAAAAAGCAAAGTGAAGGGAGAAATCCTCCCACTCCCATTCCCACTCACCTCCATAGCCATCTCCTCTTCCAAGAACCTAACAGACAAGGTGCCAAGAAGTGTTAGGTACCAGCAGTGGTCTCAGATCTCATTCAAGAATCATGGTGAAAGGCTTTCAAATAGATTGTGGGGGAACAGGGGTCCAATTAGGGGGGACAAGTTTAAGGTTTGCCTGGTCCCCTAAAAATTAATGGCACTAGAGAAGATGACCTTTGGGAACTATAGCTTAATGGATACAATGTGTTAAAAGCTTCAGTGAGTCATGGTGGGAAGAGGCTATGAGGGCAGCAAACACAGTCCTAGATGATGTTATTAATAGCATTATAGGCTCTAGATTTCCTGTGGTGGTGTTCTTGGCAAGACCAGCCTGGCCAAAGTGGATACTCTCAACCTGGAACAGAGGGTCTTGGAGATGCCAGCACGTGAGGTATGATGAGAGGGTAAAATGATAGGAGGTGTCCTTTGGAAGGACTGACTCCTTGACTTTAAAATGGAGAACTCAAATCTGTACGTGAAATCTTTCTGGCTACAAAGAGGGCCAAGGCCTCCTAAGGCCAAGGTCTCCTCGTCACTTTCAAAGATGTCGAAGAATATATTCAGACATTTCAAAGATGTCCTCATATCATTGGTTCCCACTCTGGAATTCTATCAATAAGGTGAGAGTTCCTCTAGTTGAAAAAGAGATCTAAAAAGACTTCCCTTTCTCATGTAATTTCTGTAACCTCCAGGACACACCCACCTCCCCCTTCCAGCTCTGTAATGAAGCCACAGCTGGTGCCAATTTGTGGAACTCCTTAAAGGCTATTCTCCCTTATATACCCCGGGACCAAGTTCCCATGCTCCCTCACCCGATTTCCTGCACTCACCTCCCACCTGGTGTGTTCACACCTGCAAGTGCCTTTTACCAACCCCTTTGCCAAAAGGCAGCCAGAGTGACCTTTCAAAGACCTATCAGTTCCTGGCATTTGTCTCCATAGAAATCTGCACTGATCTTCTAACAAATTCTCAGTCCTCCAAAGGCACCCATAATCCTCCCATCAGTCTATTCATACCCCTCCAACTGACTGATGCCTGTTCTGCCCCATCTCTCTGCCCTTCAACCACACTGCCTCCTTCTTCCTGTGGAGACCTCTCATGGCACCTGCCTCCAAGCACAGGTGATTCCCATTGATGGGAAGACCCTCTTCTCTCCCCCATCTCCCCACTCCAGTTACTCCCACTTATTCGTGAGCTCACAAGCCCCATGGTACACACTCTCCATGCAGCCTGCTCTCTCTTTTCTAGCACTGGCCTCCGTTTCTAGCTGTGGTTGTGTCATGGATGTCCTTCCCCAGCCAGCCTCCAAGCTCTCTTTCCCTTTAGCTCCAACACCTGACACAGTGCCTGGCACGTAGTAAGCCCTGGCTAGCTTCTAAGAGCCTCACTGAGGGACTGAAAGCATTTTAAAAATGTCACTACGTAGGCTCCAAACTGTAGGCAGAAAAAGCTTTGCCTGGATTGACATTTTAGAGACGTATTGGTCAAGTTGGATGTGTTCACTGACTTTGCCTTGTAAAATTAAAAAAAAAAAAAAGGACCTCTGTATCGCTTCGCATCTACCGAAGGCGCATGTATACTCCTAGACCACGTTATGAGCTTAATGGAAGGAGACAAGATGTTTTCGCTAAGAAAATGTATAAGACTGTTGAGGTCAAGTGGGAGGAAACAGTCCGTTTGTTGGAGCATTGCTATCTTACTCTATCACAGCCACTCATAAAAATCTGACACGGGGTGAGTCAGAATTGTCTGTCGGAGATGAGTTAGATCTGGCTCATGTTCCTACAGACATGAAAGCCAGAAACGAAGAAGGAGGCTTTGAAAGCGTGGGTTGAGGAGGCCGTGTGGTTCACTGCGATGAGCTAAGTGCCCAGGGCCACCAGCAGACATGCTGGCCTGTGTCCCTCCTTTGTTCTGGGGTCCCTCTTGCACCATGTGGTGAGGCTGGTGGCTGGGAGCAGCTCAGGACAGGACCTGGTGGCATCTTACCTCTCCCACCCTCCTGTGGGCTCCAGTAGGTCCCAAGGGACAGCCTGCCTTCCTTGAAAAGCCCAGTAGCACTGGGAGCAGAAACTGGGGCCAAAGAGTGAGCACCCTGTTTGACAAGCTGGACCAGCCACCTCTTCTTCAGATGCAGGGGGAGCCCTGGCATGCTGAATCCTCCCTTCTCCCTTTCCCCTTTCCTCTCTTCCTCCCTCTTTCCTTCCCCTCTCTCCTTCCCTGGTGGTGCCCTTTCCCAATGCCCACTTCATCCCTTTTCCTTTCTACATGCCTGTCTTCTAGAGTTTCTTCTCCTTCCTCCCCATTACTTCCCTTCATCTGAATCTCCTCTTTGGTTCCTTTGTCCCTGCTCTCTGCTCCTCCTCCCCTTCCCTGGCCCCTGTTCAGCTCCATACTTAATGCAGGCAGAGCTGGACTAACATGCTCACTTGCTAGCTCAGCCACCCTCCAGAGAAGTCACTCTTCGGTGGCCACCTTCCTGACCCCCTGGTCGCTTCTCCACTTGTTCAGATATTGTGCTGAAGTCTGAGGAGGACAGAGCGGGGCTGCCACAGAAGCAGGCCAGAGGAGAAACCAAACCATGTGTCCACACTGTCCCCCAGCACTGCTGCTCTGAGAGCTTTCTGAGTCCTCAACAGGGTTAGGATTTAGGGGCTTCTTCAGAACCGGGAGTGAAAACAAGCATAGGTCAAAAGAAAAGCGACGGCCCCCACACAAAAATAATAATCACAAATGAAAACTATGTTAACTCTGAGTCCCAAAGTCGAAAAATTGCCTTGAATCTGTCACTAGAAAGCACCCAAGGCCTCACTCTCTGGGTTCTGGGTGCCCTGGGAATGGCAGGAGGCTCTGACAGGCGCCTGGGAGTGCGGAACTATGGGGGCTAGCCTGCCAGCTGGCGGGGGGGAGGAGGGGGTATCTCCTGTGGCGCTGTCCTGGCCCGACCCCCTGCGGACAGGGTGTGGCGCGGTGTCCGGGGTGGTCCTGGTGCCCTGGCGTTGGCGGGAGGCTGGGCCCCGACCACCCCACACCCCGCTCCTGTCCTGCGTTTTCTGCTTCAGGTGAGGGCGCGTCGCGGTGTCACTTTACCTGTGAGCAGAGGGTCCTCCAGAGAAGCCATGGGGCGGGGAGGGGCAGCAGGGGGCCTGAAGGCCTGAACGGGAACGGGACACCGCGGCGTCAGAGGCTAGGCTGCAGCGTGGGAGCACAGGGGCAGCGAGTATGGTGTGTCCTGCAGTCCCGAATGGGCTGCAGCACAGCACCCTGGCGCTGTGCGCCCCTCCTTCCCGCCTGGGCAATTAACGAAACCCCTGCTCGAGGCCGCCCCCGACCCGCCCCCCCCTTCCCTCCTGAGTCCTCTGAGAGCTCACTTCCAGCTTTGGAAATTAGCAAAGACCCTTCTCTGCGCTGGCCCCGCCCCCTCACATCTGAAACCTGAGCCATGGCTGGGGTGCGGGGCTAAGTCCTGGCATGCTACTGCATTGCCAGCGCCAGCGCTGGGCAGCCTACTAGCCGGGCTCCCTGAGCGGGTGTCCACGTGCAGCCTGGCTGCGAATAGATCATCAGTCTTAAACCCCGGCTGCACTCTTGGGTCAGTTTGCTGGCTTCCAGATTGCGCCCAAAGCCAGGAAACAGCTTCCCCAGCACAGGCCTGGGCTGAGATGCCTGCCTGGGATCTGTCTGAGCAGTCTCCTCCACTCCAGGCAGGGATGGCACTTCGACCTGGATGTTTGGGTTTTTTGTTTGTTTTTTTTGGTCATTGGTTATTACATGACCTCCAGGGTAGGTGCTCCACAAATGGAGTGAAAACAGGACGCCATATATAAGCATACAGCCATTCAAGAAAAATAGCTTGGGGTTCTCCTGGAAACGCTGCATTGGTCCTTGCACTATGGTTTAATAGAAAAGGGATTATGCACCAAGTTACTTAAATGAGCATAGGTTGAAATCGTTTACTGAGAGTAAATATTTTAAATAGTTATATTTTAACTAAATCTATCATCAATCATAAATCTATTACACGAAGGTTACAGGCAATTTAAAAGCAAGAGCACTCTCTTCAGGGTTTTAAATAATCCCTGTCTGTCTTGGCACATGAGAATGCAAAGATAGGAAATGGTTTGTAAAAGATCATATAATAGCTTTTACTAATTCTATTTATTTGACAGACAGAGATCACAAGTAGGCAGAGAGGCAGGCAGAGAGAAAGATGGGGAAGCAGGCTCCTGGTCAAGCAGAGAGTCTGATGAAGGGCTTGATCCCAGGACCCTGAGATCATGACCTGAGCCCAAGGCAGAGGCTTAACACACGGAGCCACCCAGGCGCCCCCAGATGAAATACATTTCTGACTTAGAAACTTCAGATAGAATTATTTTGTCCATGATGACAACTGAAGAAAATGTGTCATCCCTAAACCTAACCTTAAACCCTACCAACGCTGAAACCTAAGCTGACCTTAAAGCCCAAACTAGAACCCTGAATCCCAAACCTGGAATGGAACCCAAAGCCTGTACCTGAGCCCTGGATCCAAGCCCTGAACCACGAACCCAAACCCTAAACCAGACCTCCAAGTCATGAAACCTGAACCCAAATCTCAGCATGAAGTCAAACCCCAAATTTGACCTTGAACTTTATCCCATAAGCCCTGAGTCTTAAAGCCTAAATCATAAACTTAAAGCCCTAAACTATAACTCTGTTCCCTTGTCCTTCACTCTAAACCCTCACCCTAACACTAAACCCAAAGCCTGATCTAGAACTCTGACTAAAACCTGAACCTGTACCCAAATTCAAATGCTTCACCACACTTTGCTTAGGCACTTGCCATTGATGGATATTTGCAGTTTCTACCTTTTGATTCTTGTGAACATTGTTTGGGTTGGGGGCTAGGGTTAGGGTCTTGGATTAGGGTAGGGTCCAGGCTTGAGACCAAGTTGAGGTCAGAGTGTGGGTCTGCATCAGGGCCATGTTCAGTGAAACTGTTTGGGTCAAGGACTGTTGTAATTCCACATTGTTTCCAATTCATTGTTCCTTAGCTATTTGGGGGGAAGTTGGGGGGTATTGGGCTCCATGCAGCTTGAATTTCCGGAATGAAATGGCATCAGCTGGACCCCAGGAGGGAGCAGGACCTTCCACTGAAGGGTGAGCTCCCACAGTCCTGCACTGCCTTGCACCGCCTGCAGAGGGCGCCAGACCCCAGCTCCGCCCTGAGCCAAGGCTGCACAGCCACAGCTGGGACCAGAGCCCCGCCTCTTCAGGACCCACTGTGGAGACTTCTGGAGAATGTGGGGCGCCTCCCACCCTGACAGGACAAGCTGAGGAGGGTGTGGCTCTGCATCCACACTGACCGGACCCGTTGTGGAGGACGCGCCCACACTGGCAGCAGTCCAACCTCCTAAGGACCAGATGCTGGAGGAGCTGAGGAGAAGCCGCCTGAGTGCACTGTCAAGGGGTTCGTGGTCTCAGGACCCCACAGAGGAAGGGCGCCCTGTGTAGACACTGGGGCTTCCGTCGTTTTGTGTGAGGAGACGTGGCCTCCTGCTGTGCTGTGCGCGGGGCTGTGGGGTCCCCCCTTTCTGGGCTCGGGTGCTCCTCGGTCCTCGTCTGTGTTTGTGTGCTCGCGGATTCGGTTCCTGGGGCTCCTCAGATGGTCTGCAGTCAGGGAGCATCAGCCTTCTTCGGTGCTTGTGCTCTCCCCACCTCAGCCCTGTGGGGTCCTTCCCGTGTCCACACCCACTCCAGGCTTGCGCCAAGTCCAGAAATTCGGGAGCCAGAGTGAGGACTCTGTAGACGGTTTTGGGGAGAGTAGGTATTTTCCCAGTGTGGGTTCTACCCTGAGCACAGTGCCTCCCCATCTCCGTGTGTACCCCTCCCTGTCTGTCGTCATTGTTGCAGGGCTGTCAGATGACAGGTCTGTCACCTTCTTGGTTCAGGGGCCTCCCGGGTATCTTGCTGTCTTGGATGCAGGTGTAAATGAGATCGTTCTCCGCAGTCTCTTTTTGATGGTTCCTTCCGAGCACCTAGGAGTGCCACTAATTTGTGCATATTGATTTTGTTCCTTGCAAGATCTTGAATTTATTTGTTCGATTGGCCTTAAACTCAATCTGCCAGTTATTTGACCAGCAGCATGGATTTAATTGGGAAGAGCAGAGAATGGCAGTCTGGGCTGAGCAAGCTAAGGTCCCATCACAGGCAAGTGCGAGAAACAAAGGAGAGTAACATTATTTCATGGAGGAGGAAGAAGTTGGGAAGGGTGCTTGAAGGAAAGTCCCTTGGAGAAAGGCAGGGTGATGTAGAATTCTCACCAGCTGAGCTGCAAAGCTCCTACAAAAAGTCAGGAGATGAACCTCCAGCTTCCCGTGTGGGGCCTGGAATTGGTGAGTCTCTCCTGTGGGGAATTGCAATGTGGAGTCTGTAATGGGCACTGAGCAGCAGGCGCCCCCTTCCGGCCTCCCCTTCTGGCATCCCCAGTCCACTTTACTGGGGCTTCCCTTCCTGCTTTTGCACAGTTCTAACCAGCTTGTGGTGGAACGTTGTGGAAAAACTGAAATTCCAAATCCACTGCTTCTACTGCACCTGTGATACAGGGGCCCATGATTTAATTCTCCCACGAGTCTCTTGCTAACATGTGTCCTCTCCATGTTGGGTGACCTGGGTCTGGGAGGGCTTGGACTCCATCCCAAAGTCTGATGTTCTCTCTGCTTCCGTGTCGTCGTGCTAACATGGTTGTTTGGAAGATTCATTTCCTCTGTGGTGATTTCAAAGTGCAGTCAGCTTGTTATAGCAGCACAAATACGTGCTGTCTCCACACTCAGATTCCCCAGCCGTCATTTCTTTACCACGTTTGCCACTTCACACGGGATGCTTCAGTGTGTTTGATCCCACACCAGGACAATGTCCTGCAGAACCACCACATAACCTGAAATGAGGAGATCATTACAGAACCCATCCAAGGGTTAGTGTTAGGAACCAGGGACATGGCAGGCCTGAACTGAAGACCCCATGGAGAGCTGTCAGGGTGGCTGAGTTGACAGTGGAGGTGAGGGTGAGTGTCTGGCTCTGGCTTTGTGTCCAGGAGTCAGCTCTGTGTGGGTGTGTCCTCAGCTAGGCATGCAGATTTCTGCTCCTCTGAATCCTTTCCGGAGTTCCAAATGGCACAGTTTCCTTCTGGGCAGCAGGCTGAGTCCTCTGGGATTGCCCATGTGTCCCCAAATTGTAGGGCACCTACTGCAAGGCCTTTGGGGTCACAATCCTGAGAACCGAACCAAACCAAAGGTTATGGTTAGGGCCCACCACATGGCAGGCCCGATCTGCCAGCACTCTGTCCATCTTTCTGGGGGAGGAAGCAGTCGAGGGATTTGTTCAGGGTGAGTGTCAAGCTCCAGGTTTGCATCCAGGGGCCTGCTGAATATGGGGGTGTCCAGAGGTAGGAATGCAGATTTCAGTTCCTCTGAATCCTTTCTGGAGTTCCAAATGGCATGGTTCCTTTCAGGGTGGCAGGGTGAGTCCTATGGTGTTCCTCACTGTCCCCAATCTCTGAGGATTTGGAGCCAGGCCGTCGGGGACACACCTCTCAGGACAGAATCTAGGCTTAAGAGTTTGTGCCTATGGGCATGGCTGCACTGATCTGAAAGCACTGTGGCGAGGATCACAGGGGTCTGAGTTGAGAGCATGGTTCAGGATCAGTATCAAGGTCTGGGTTTGTGTCCAGTGGACCGCTGAATGTGGGGGTGGTCTCAGATGTCCAAGACGATTTCCCCTACTCTGAATCCTTTCCAGCATTCCAAATAGCCTGGTTTCCTTCTGGGTGGCAAGTTGAAATCTCTGGGATTTCTCAGGTCTTGCCATTGCCCTTGCAAGGGCAAGATACTTTTTACAGTAAAAGAATTCACCAGATGAGCTGAACAGCAGAAAAGACACAGCTCAAGAGTTAATCAGTGAACAGGAATATCATGCCAAAAACTTCTTTGATAACACACTACAGAGCAAGGGAAGATAGGAGAGAAAGCTGAGATATAAAGGACAAACCCTCCAACTTTCCAACATCATTCCCTACTTGTTTATTTCCATTGCTGTCAGCTCCTTCCCAGTCAAAAATAAGTCACATGAGCCAGCCTTTTTTCTTCCTGAGATTGGGGCACTGCAAAGCCCACCAGAGGGGCCAAGGGCACCCCTATACCTGCTGAGCTGAGCCCATTTGTACCCCAACCGTGAGGAGGTACCAGCCTGTCCCCCTGGTGCTCCATGGTCTGTGGCAGTCCTTCCTTCTGGACCCTGCTTTGCTGCTCTATTTTCGCTAACCCTGGTCTCAAACTAGGGATTGCTTCTGGAAGAGGAACTCAGGGAGATGAGGCTCAGGAGGGTCTCCCTGCCTGGAATCTTCGTGTGAGGAGTGCACAGCCAACAGATTTTGCCCAGGGATTTGCAAAATGCAGAGAGGCATATTTCTTTTCTCTCTTTCTCTCTCTCTCTAGCCTCATACTAACCAGGAGTTCTTAGAACTTTCTTCAGTGACTTCTAGGTGTAGCTTGGCCACTTTTTCACAGAAAGGCCACTTGAGCATGATGAAACACACGTATAAGCAATTACATTAAAAAAAAAAAACAATAAGCCAATGCACACAGACCTTTGACAGCAGCACAGGACACTCAAGGGACCAGAGTCCCTACCTTGGGCAATAGTGGTAGAGGCCGGGTTCTGCCATGCAGGTCCCTAGACCTTTGGCAGTTTCCACGATTGCAAATCCAGACATGCAGAATCCTGAGGGACAACCTACTAACTGCAAAAGAGCAAAAATTCATCAGGATTCAGAGAGTGGAAATCCATTTGTACTGGAAAAGAAAGAAGTAGGCTTGCTGTGAATCCAGCAGGGAGGACAGGCATAGATAAAGGCTGGTGTATGGGTCACGGAAACTATTGTTTCTCAAGGGTCCTGCTGTCTCTGTAAAATGCTATGAGGACTGTCTCTTGGGGACCTCCTGCTTTCCTACCAGTGACACCCCCAGATTCTGCTTTGCTAGTCCCATGGATTCCTGGGGATACCCAGTTGATAAGCTATGCTGTCCTCATGACAACACTTGCTAATGGACTGAATGTTTGTGTCTTGTCCCAATTCAGATGTTGAAGCCCTGACCCTCAAGGAGTGCCATCAGGAGGTATGGGCTTTGAGAGGTGGTGAGGTCATGAGATTGGAACACTTGTGAATGAGATAAAAGCACTTCTGAGAAACGACCTGAGAGATTGTTCTGCCAGCTGTCATCCATGCAAGTCTACAACAGAAATATGGGCATTTGTAGATAATGAAGCAGTCTCTTGCTAGATATCAGATCTCCCAGGATCTTGCTTTTGGACTTCTCAGTCTCTAGAACTGCAAGGAATAGTACATGTTTTGCTGTTTCAGCCACCCAGTCTGTCATCATTTGTTGCAGCAACTTGAACTGAATAAAGCAGAGCCCAAGTCCTGGTTAATCCCTGCTTCTACTCATTTCCCCTCAGAAAGAGCTTCTAATCCAGAACTGACCTCTGCTTTCCATACACGTGCTACAGACTCCTTCTGTGAGAGCCCAGACTTTGTAAAAGACTCCTCCCTCATGGCAACCAGCATTCTGTGACTCCTGAGGACTGTCCTCCCTGACTGTATTGAGTCAATCAAACTGATTTTGATTCTGGAGTCCCAGGATCAAGGACTGCATCAGGCTCCCAGCTTCATGGGGAGTCCGCTTCTCCCTCTGACCTTCTCCCCTCTCATGCTCTCTCTCTCACTCTCTCTCTCTCCCTCTCAAATAAATAAATAAAAATCTTTTAAAAATCTGATTTTAACAGACCATAAGCTTGTTCTTGCTGGTCTTTGGAAGATTAGGCATTAGCCCTTCGGAGAAAGTTCTGAATGGCTGCTTCATGAAGGGGTGAACTGTGTCCCCAAAGTCTCTTTTTGCTGCCTTCTAATCACAGATGCTGAGACAAATCCTCCCAGGTGCTGGTTTTTCAAAGCACTTAATGCTTTGGCTTTGAAGTTCCTCACTTGACAGTTCTGCTTTAATCAGTTTGTGACAAAACAGCCAATTGGTGGTGGATGCAAAGTGCACTGATAAAGTTAATATCAGGGAACAATTTTTTGAGTGTCATGCATGTGCACGTGTGTGCACACACATATCCATGTGCTAAGCATTATGGTAAATGTCTGACAAGAACTAAAAGATCAAAAAGTCAGGATACCCCATTAGCTGATATTTTTATTATTCCTACATCCTAATCTATGAAAAACAGGGTCAGAGAATAAGAAGTGGCAAAAAGAATCAAGATTTGAGGCAGTTCGATTTCTCAGCCAGCCTTGATCAATAGGCATGTACACCTGTGTCTAGTTTCAGCTCTGTGTAACCTTGCCATAACCTTGGATAAGCCATTCATCTCTCAAGTTCAGGTTCTTGGTCCAAGGAGGGAAGGGGCACAGGTTGAGTACCTCCAGTGGGACTTCCTGGCAGGCTTGTTCATCCAAGCATTCCTGTTTCAGTTGGAGTAATTGAAGCCAGTCTTTGTTTTACCGAAGGCCAAGCTTGTCCAGTGTGTCCATGCCACCAGCCAACAGCATTTGTCCATGCCATGTAACAACTGAGCAACATTCATAGGAATGGGGGGAGGAAAAGATGTCCACAGGTGTTGACAGATGTTCTGCATGGAGGAACAGGAGCTGGGGCCATCACCTGCTGTTTCTAGTGGCCTTCTCTGTCGAGTTAAAATAAATGGCAATTATTTGCAATGACAGGGGTGAAAGTAGAGGGTATTATGCCAAGCGAAATAAGTCAGTCAGAGAAAGACAATTATCATATGATCTCACTCATATGTGGAGTTCAAGAAACAAACCAGAATCATAGGGGAGTAAAGGAAAAAAATAAAACAAGATGAAGTCAAAGAGGGAGACAAACCAGAAGAGACTTTAAAAAAAAAGATTTTTATTACTTATTTGACAAACAGAGATCACAAGTAGGCAGAGAGGCAGGAAGAGCGAGAGAGGAGGATGCAGACTCCCCAGGGAGCAGAGAGCCTGATGTGGGGCTCGATCCCAGGACCCTGAGATCATAACCTGAGTTGAAGGCAGAGGCTTTAACCCACTGAGCCAGCCAGGTACCCCTCAGAAGAGACTCTTAATCACAGTAAACAAACTGAGGGTTCTTGGAGGGGAGAGGGATGGGTGGATGGGGTAACTGGGTGATGGACATTAAGGAAGGCATGTGATACAGTGAGCACTGGGTGTTACAAAAGACTGATGAATCACTAACCTGTATGTCTGAAACTAGTATTATATGTTAATTAATTGTATTTAGATTAAAATTTTCTTTAAAAATAATTTTAAAATAAAATAAGTAACAATCCAATAATGATCAGAGTTATCCAGCAGGGAGTATCAGATCTAGAAGTCAGTTAAATTTAAGGGGCTTGCCGAAGTTTAGGAGAGTCACGCTAGGTCATTTTCCTGTGTGGGGAAGTCTTCAGGGGCAGTTCCAAAGACAAAGATTATTAATATTCCTCCTTCCCCCATTCCTCCTAGAGCCAAAGATGTTTCCTCCACTCACCCACTGGCCCTGTATGTAGGTGTTGCTTTCTCTCTACCAATCAAAAAATCAGTGAGTAACTATAACTTCACCTTTTCCAATATCCCCCTACCCTAGACCTTTGGTCTTTAATGGCCATGGGCAACAGGGACAAAGACATTTTTTAAAAACTTACAGAGATCTATTATGTTCTACTACCTTGGCCCGCATGGGCCACTGCAAAGGGATTCTGTGAACCGTGTACTCAGATGAATGGTCATTATCTTCAAAAAGGCAGGGGCAGTGATAGACACAGGAACCAAAAAAGCAAGAGTTAACGGACCATCAGAATAATGGAGTACCAACACTTTTATGTCCTTGGCTTGAATCCTCAACGTCCAGTGTCTCAACAGAATTTTCATTTTGGTCTCATCTGCCTCACTTGTCCACCCCTGGGCCAGTTGGCAGTTATACTGAGAACCGGAAATTTTCCTTAGAAGAGAGAAAGAGTATTTGTCAGGTAAACCAAAGAAATGTCCATTATAGGAAGTTAGGCCTTTTGTCATGGTACTCCATTAGCACCCTCCTGACTGTTAAAGAAAAAAAAAATATTGTGACACCCATTAAAGAGAGTAAGGAAGATTTTATTCAAGGGATGCTACTATGATGAGATTTTATTGTATAGTATGGGAGAGAAATCTGGCTCAGCTCAGACAAATGGAGATTTACAGCTAAAGAGCATGGTGGGGATCACTGAATGTAAAATTAAGATGGAACATCAAGGGTAAGGATGAAGGGATTCTGGCTAAACCATCTGGACAGTAATATTGTTGAAGGAAGGCTAGGGTCATAAACTATTGAGATCAGGGGATAAGGAATTTTTTAAAAGACTTATTAATACATTTTAGAGAGAGGGAGCAGGGGTAGGGGTAGAGGGAGAGGGAAAGAGAATTTTAATCAGACTCTTCACTGAGCATAGAGCCTGAGGTGAGGCTTAATCTCAGGACCGTGAGATCATGACCAGAGTAGAAACCAAGAGTCAAACGTTCAACCAGCTGCACCAACCAGGTGCCCTGGGAATAAGGGATTGGATCAGATATTAAGGGTTATAGATACTGAAGCACCTGGGTGGCTTAGTTGGTTAAATCTCTGGCTTTGGCTTGGTCATGATCTGATCCCAGGATCAAGCCTGGCATTGGGCTTGCTGCTCAGTGGGGAGTCTGGTTCTCTCTCTCCCTCTGCTATTCCCCCTGCTCAGGCTCTCTCTCTGTCAAAATAAATAAATCTTAAAAAAAAAAAAGTGGTAAGATACCAGGGGTGAGAGATAAGGAATTTGATCAGATATCAAGAGTAGGATAGAAGATTGCTGAAAAATGACCAAGCAGATTTCTTGCTAAAACTGGGCTAAGTGGGCGGAGCCTAAGGTCAAGGTAGACAGAAAGAGGACTCAGAGGAACTTGACTCGAGTCTGGTCAAGGAGAAAATCTTCATCATCCATGACCATTGTATTTTCTGCAGTCACACATTTTACTAATTCTTTTATCAGACATTCAGTGAACGAGAAACATGAACACAGCAGCAATAATATAACAAATGTAAGTGCTCTGGAAGAGACAAAGGCAGTATGGGAATCCACCTCATTAGATTTAGAATATGCATGACTCCATGACTGAATTACTACCACTGCTTGACTGTTGAGATTAAGATGTAGTACAGAGGATCAGAGGGAAGGGAGGGAAATCTGAATGGGAGTCATCAGAAAGGGAGACAAGCCATGAGGCACCTTTAACTATAGGAAACAAACTGAGAGTTGCTGGGGGGGAGGGGAGTGGGAGACATGGAGAAACTGGGTGATAGGCATTAAGGAGGACACGTGATGTGATGAGCACCAAGGGTTATCCACAACTGATGAGTTACTGAGTTCTCTGAAACCAATGATGTACTATCTAATGGCTAATTGAATTTAAATATCTAAAAAAGGCACTTCAAAAAAAAAGATGTAGCATAACTCACAATATCCTTTGAGTGGAAGAATGTGCGGACTTTCCACACCTCTGCTGTCCAAGTCCCATGGCTAGTAGCCACATGTGGCTAATGACCACTTAAAAGGTGGCCAATTCAAATGGAGAAATGCTGTAAAAGCAGAATAAACACTGGCTTTCAAAGACATATTGTAACCAAAAGTCAGAGAGTATTGCCACCCTCACATCACAAACATCGCATGACTTCTACAGCTAATGAGAGTGGGACCCAAGATGAGAGAGGTCAACCTGAAAGTCCATGATGTCAGAAAGAACATGGAGAAGAAAGAGTCACAATCCTGGAGTGGATGGTCTGAAGACTGTCAGAATGCCTTTTTTTTTTTTTTTTTTGGTGATTCTGTATACGGACAAGGAGAATTCATTGGAGATGACATCTGTATGCCTCACATTTTCAAGGGAAAATTATGAAAACGCATATAGACCCACAGCCATAGTTTAATTATGTTTGAAATATATTCAGAACTACTCCAGTCAGTAAATTGCATATTTTCACATTTAGCTTCTCAATTTTCTCTTCGGCACCTCCCATTCTTGAAATCCCAACACAAATCACATCTCTTGCCTAAGGACCATAAACTACCTCACTATCAAAGGCTACAGTTCATTCATTCATTTGATTCATTCAAAGCAACCTAATCTTGAGTGATGTCTTAGGCGCTCTTCTAGGGACTGGTGACACGGTGAACAAAATAGGTAAAAATCTCACTTTCATGGAGCCTCTCTGGTATTTAGGGGAAAATCTTTCCTTATCAACATGAAAATACTTTTTATGGATGTTGCTTAGAATTTCAGTTTTTTTTTTTCTTGACAGTATCTCAGGTGATCATCTTTGAGGTGGTTCTCCTGAAAATATTTTTGGGGGGTACTGACTCGACTTTCTGAGTCAGACACTTTCCTAAAGACAGGGGTCAAAGGAAAAGTGACAACTGTCACTCTTGCAGTAAGAACAGGGATCACAATGCTTGAAACAGATATGCTGCTCAGCTGTCAGAAAGTCCACAAGGCTCCAAATGTGTGTGGCCAACTAACGGAACCTGTAACTCAGAGGTTATCATCCTGAGAGCAATGGGAAATCCCTCTAGTTAAGGACTCTCCTTGACGGAAGCTTGACAATGGCCTTGATTTACTTACTATGATGTTTAGGTAATTATACACATTAAGAAAAGTGCACAAGGCACTTACATTTCCATGATACCATCAAAGATATTGTTGTTTTATTAAAATGTTACATCTAGAGTTGTAACGTATAGAGTAGTTAAGTCAATCACTATGAGGTACAGGTGAGACTATTGTAACAGCCATACTTCCATAAAAAAGAAAAAATTTTTGTGGTTTCTGATCTAGGAATCAGCCAGTGAATAATTCTATATCAGTGTCCAGTTACCGGGCTAAACATGTAATCTATTTATATTTCTGAGGGTAAGCAGAATTGTGATCACTGAGCCAGCTGTATTCTAGTAACTACTCATTTACCCAACATAACAGATATAAGAAGGTAAAAGGCTTCTAAGGAGACTGGTTACTTATATTTTGAACCACATTTTGGCAGGTATAACTTGCAACTTGTGCTTAGTGGTAAGATTTCTGATATTTACTTTCTCCTTCCTTTGGCAAGTCAAGTTAGTTAAAAAGTAATTAGAGTAGAGTCCATTGTTTTTCTTAAATGCTTACAGAGATATAGAACTCTCAAGTTTCTTTACTAGACAGGATTAGATCACATTAGTGATAAAGATCAGAATGATTTACATTGCTAAAACGAGAACTTCCTGTCAGTTTGGAGAAAGCTCATTTTTATAACCAACATATTGGCTGGGCTAGAGATTAATGAGTGCTATGGGTGGGGTGATGAATGTGATATATTCAATGACCTGTGGAATTTGTTCTGTAATTTCCCCACTCCTCTGGTCAGCAGAGCGTCTTCTTCAGTACCCAGCACTGCCCATAACTGCATTCAGAAAATCACTCTCCAAAAATGGTTATTTGTTTTGCCTTTTTTATAATTTTTTAAAACATTTGATTTATTTACATGTCAGAGAGAGGGAATGAGAGCACAAGCAGGGGGAGCAGGAGAGGGAAGGGGAGAAGCAAGCTTCCTGCTTGGTGGGATTGCACAAGGGCTGAAGAAGACAGAATGGGAAGGGGACAAGGAGAATAGTGGGTTTCAGATTCTTGGGAACAGAGCCCACATCTATTTCTATGTTTATCTCACTGCTATAAACCCAGGTCACAGCAGAGTGCCTGCAGCAGAGTCATGGAAGTGCTCCAGAACTGATAACTATTGCTATTTATACTACTAACATTCCTCCACAAAGGGCCAAGTGTCATAGCTTCTCCCAGTTCCCCACACTGAACGCAATGAAGAATCAAACTATCGGGTGAAGGATGGCGAGGGGCATTTAACAGGACCCAGATCACAGGAGCCATATTGTATTGCAGGACCAGGGGTCTTACCAGTGACTAGGTATTCACTCCTCTTGAGAGGCTAGCTCCTTGGATCTCCCTCTTCAATCCTCTGAACCCATGTCTGGCATCAGAAACAAAAGTAAACATAACGTATCGCCCTTGTTTATTTTTTACTATTATTTGTTACAGAGGAAGAGAGAGATCACAAGCAAGGGGAGCTGCAGGCAGAGGGAAGGCAGGCCCCCCACTAGAGCCTGGTATGGGATCCAATCCCAGGACCCTGGGATCATGACCTGAACCAAAGGTAGATGCTTAACTGAGTAAGCTACCCAGGCGTCCCTTATTGTCCTTCTTTAAAATTTAATGTATTCTCTCTCCTTCTCTCTTTGTCCCCACTCTGTCACTCATACTCACACAATCACAGAGTCACAGACAATAGCAAGGCATTTCCCATTCTAATTCGCTAAGGCACTATGAGCTTAAGCTCAACAGAATCACTTTGCCAGCTGCTGCTCTACCGTGCCCTGATCCCTTCTCTATCCCCAAGCTCGATCTGTAACTCAAGTGTCATGGTGGTGGCTCTTTCTGCCCTCCCTCCACAAGGCTGCCATCAGCACACTCTTCCCCGTGGCTCCACTCCCCAGCACTGGCTGCCTTTGGTCTACGGGTATGCCCTCTCCTAGAGCTTTTCCACTCTCCCTGAGGGGAAGACAACCCTTACTTCTCCCCGGTGGCTGTCACGTGTCCGCTATATATTGTGACGATCAGCCCGATTAAGAGATTGGGAACTAAAAGACCGGCTTCTGCTTATGGATCAAACTAACTCTGGGGCTTGGGACACATGACAGCAGCACATGGTGGTAGAACTGAGATGGTTAGGGAGTTAATCTGCATTTTCACATCTGGTCAGCAGCAGAACAAAGAAGACACCCCAGATCTCCTATCTCCCAGAACAGTACTCTTCAAGTAACTTACAGCACCATCCTTCTCCAGCTTTGGAAGTGGCACTTTTCCAACCCCAAAGTCTTGATTCTAGGCAGCACTCCGAGAGATACTCCCTCCAGAATCACCCCTGGCTGGAAGTAGTGGTCGGCCAAGGCCTCCCAAATATCTTCCCTTCAGAGTTGCGCTTGCATCAAACTCAAAACTGTGGCACGTACGGGACTTTCCTGTCAGCCTCTAGCTCTAATGACCTATTGGACTTCAGAGGTGCTCTTTTATACCCACTTACCTTATAACATCAACGTGTGACTCCTCTAGAATTCTCTCCATGGCTTTTCTCCTGTACTAATTGTTATGGACTGAATTGTGTCCCCACAAAAGTCATATGAAGAATTCCTAATCTCCAGTGTGACTGCATCTGGAGATAGGGCCTACCTAGAAGGAGGTACTGAAGGCTTGGTGAGGTCACAGGAGTCCTAATCTGCTAGGACTGGTGTCCTCATAAGGGTGAAACACATGAAAGCACTCCCCCTACCTCCCCTCTGGGGGCCCACAGAGAAGAGGTCATCTGAGGGCACAGTTGAAAAGGTAGTGATCTATAGAACAACAAGAAAAAGCTCACTGGAGACCAACCTTGCTGGCACCTTGATCTGGAACTTCTGGCCTCCAGATCTGTGCGAAAATACATTTCTGACATTAAAGCTCTCCAGCCTGTGTTTGTCTGTCCCCGACGGCCTGGCTCCAAAGCCTCAGAGATTGGGGACAGTGAGGAACACCATAGGACTAACCCTGCCACCCTGAAAGGAACCATGCCATTTGGAACTCCAGAAAGGATTCAGAGGAACTGAAATCTGCATTCCTACCTCTGGACAGCCCCATATTCAGCAGGCCCCTGGATGCAAACCTGGAGCTTGACACTCAACCTGAACAAATCCCTCGACTGCCCCCTCCCCCAGAAAGATGGACAGAGTGCTGGCAGATCGGGCCTGCCATGTTGTGGTCCCTAACCATAACCTTTGGTTTGCTTTTCAAGATTCTGACCCCAAAGGCCTTGCAGTAGGTGCCCTACAATTTGGGGACACATGGGCAATCCCAGAGGACTCAGCCTGCTGCCCAGAAGGAAACTGTGCCATTTGGAACTCCGGAAAGGATTCAGAGGAGCAGAAATCTGCATGCCTAGCTAAGGACACACCCACACAGAGCTGACTCCTGGACACAAAGCCAGAGCCAGACACTCACCCTCACCTCCACTGTCAACTCAGCCACCCAGACAGCTCTCCATGGGGTCTTCAGATCAGCCCTGCCATGTCCCTGGTTCCTAACACTAACCCTTGGATGGTTTCTGTAATGATCTCCTCATTTCAGGTTATGTGGTGGTTCTGCAGGACATTGTCCTGGTGTGGGATCAAACACACTGAAGCATCCCGTGTGAAGTGGCAAACGTGGTAAAGAAATGACGGCTGGGGAATCTGAGTGTGGAGACAGCACGTATTTGTGCTGCTATAACAAGCTGACTGCACTTTGAAATCACCACAGAGGAAATGAATCTTCCAAATATCCATGTTAGCACGATGACACGGAAGCAGCGAGAACATCAGACTTTGGGATGGAGGCCAAGCCCTCCCAAATCCAGGTCACCCAACATGGAGAGGACACATGTTAGCAAGAGACTCGTGGGAGAATTAAATCATGGGCCCCTGTATCTCAGGTGCAGTAGAAGCAGTGGATTTGGAATTTCAGTTTTTCCACAACGTTCCACCACAAGCTGGTTAGAACTGTGCAAAAGCAGGAAGGGAAGCCCCAGTAAAGTGGACTGGGGATGCCAGAAGGGGAGGCTGGAAGGGAGCGCCTGGTGCTCAGTGCCCATTACAGACCCCACATTGCAATCCCCCACAGGAGAGACTCACCAATTCCAGGCCTCACACGGGAAGCTGGAGGTTCATCTCCTGACTTTTTGTAGGAGCTTTGCAGCTCAGCTGGTGAGAATTCTCCATCACCCTGCCTTTCTCCAAGGGACTTTCCTTCAAGCACCCTTCCCAACTTCTTCCTCCTCCATGAAATAATGTTACTCTCCTTTGTTTCTCGCACTTGCCTGTGATGGGACCTTAGCTTGCTCAGCCCAGACTGCCATTCTCTGCTCTTCCCAATTAAACCCATGCTGCTGGTCAAATAACTGGCAGATTGAGTTTAAGGCCAATTGAACTAATAAATTCAAAAACTTGCAAGGAACAAAACCAATATGCACAAATTAGTGGCACTCCTACGTGCTCGGAAGGAACCATCAAAAAGAGACTGCTGAGAACGATCTCATTTACACCTGCATCCAAGACAGCAAGATACCCGGGAGGCCCCTGAACCAAGAAGGTGACAGACCTGTCATCTGACAGCCCTGCAACAATGACGACAGACAGGGAGGGGTACACACGGAGATGGGGAGGCACTGTGCTCAGGGTAGAACCCACACTGGGAAAATACCTACTCTCCCCAAAACCGTCTACAGAGTCCTCACTCTGGCTCCCGAATTTCCGGACTCGGCGCAAGCCTGGAGTGGGTGTGGACACGGGAAGGACCCCGCAGGGCTGAGGTGGGGAGAGCACAAGCACCGAAGCAGGCGGACGCTCCCTGACCTCAGACCATCTGAGGAGCCCCAGGAACCGAATCCACGAGCACACAAACACAGATGAGGACCTAGGAGCACCCGAGCCCAGAAAGGGGGGACCCCACAGCCCCGCGCACAGCACAGCAGGAGTCCACGTCTCCTCACACAAAACGACGGAAGCCCCAGTGTCTACATAGGGCTCCCTTTCTCTGTGGGGTCCTGAGACCACGAACCACTTGACAGTCCACTCAGGCGGCTTCTCCTCAGCTCCTCCAGCATCTGGTCCTTAGGAGGTTGGACTGCTGCCAGTGTGGGCGCGTCCTCCACAACGGGTCCGGTCAGTGTGGATGCAGAGCCACACCCTCCTCAGCTTGTCCTGTCAGGGTGGGAGGCGCCCCACATTCTCCAGAAGTCTCCACAGTGGGTCCTGAAGAGGCGGGGCTCTGGTCCCAGCTGTGGCTGTGCAGCCTTGGCTCAGGGCGGGAGCTGGGGTCTGGCGCCCTCTGCAGGCGGTGCAAGGCAGTGCAGGACTGTGGGAGCTCACCCTTCAGTGGAAGGTCCTGCTCCCTCCTGGGGTCCAGCTGATGCCATTTCATTCCGGAAATTCAAGCTGCATGGAGCCCAATACCCCCCAACTTCCCCCCAAATAGCTAAGGAACAATGAATTGGAAACAATGTGGAATTACAACAGTCCTTGACCCAAACAGTGTCACTGAACATGGCCCTGATGCAGACCCACACTCTGACCTCAACTTGGTCTCAAGCCTGGACCCTACCCTAATCCAAGACCCTAACCCTAGCCCCCAACCCAAACAATGTTCACAAGAATCAAAAGGTAGAAACTGCAAATATCCATCAATGGCAAGTGCATAAGCAAAGTGTGGTGAAGCATTTGAATTTGGGTACAGGTTCAGGTTTTAGTCAGAGTTCTAGATCAGGCTTTGGGTTTAGTGTTAGGGTGAGGGTTTAGAGTGAAGGACAGGGAACAGAGTTATAGTTTAGGGCTTTAAGTTTATGATTTAGGCTTTAAGACTCAGGGCTTATGGGATAAAGTTCAAGGTCAAATTTGGGGTTTGACTTCATGCTGAGATTTGGGTTCAGGTTTCATGACTTGGAGGTCTGGTTTAGGGTTTGGGTTCGTGGTTCAGGGCTTGGATCCAGGGCTCAGGTACAGGCTTTGGGTTCCATTCCAGGTTTGGGATTCAGGGTTCTAGTTTGGGCTTTAAGGTCAGCTTAGGTTTCAGCATTGGTAGGGTTTAAGGTTAGGTTTAGGGATGACACATTTTCTTCAGTTGTCATCATGGACAAAATAATTCTATCTGAAGTTTCTAAGTCAGAAATGTATTTCATCTGGGGGCGCCTGGGTGGCTCCGTGTGTTAAGCCTCTGCCTTGGGCTCAGGTCATGATCTCAGGGTCCTGGGATCGAGCCCTTCATCAGGCTCTCTGCTTGACCGGGAGCCTGCTTCCCCATCTTTCTCTCTGCCTGCCTCTCTGCCTACTTGTGATCTCTGTCTGTCAAATAAATAGAATTAGTAAAATCTATTATATGATCTTTTACAAACCATTTCCTATCTTTGCATTTCTTGTGCCAAGACAGACAGGGGTTATTTAAAACCCTGAAGAGAGTGCTCTTGCTTTTAAATTGCCTGTAACCTTCGTGTAATAGATTTATGATTGATAATAGATTTAGTTAAAATATAACTATTTAAAATATTTACTCTCAGTAAACGATTTCAACCTATGCTCATTTAAGTAACTTGGTGCATAATCCCTTTTCTATTAAACCATAGTGCAAGGACCAATGCCGCGTTCCCGAGAGAACCCCAAGCTATTTTTCTAGAATGGCTGTATGCTATATATGCCGTCCTGTTTTCACTCCCTTTGTGGAGCACCTACCCTGGAGGTCATGTAATAACCAATGACCAAAAAAACAAACCAAAAACTCAAACATCCAGGTCGAAGTGCCATCCCTGCCTGGAGTGGAGGAGACTGCTCAGACAGATCCCAGGCAGGCATCTCAGCCCAGGCCTGTGTTGGGGAAGCTGGTTCCTGGCTTTGGGCGCAAACTGGAAGCCAGCAAACTGACCCAAGAGTGCAGCCGGCGTTTAGGACTGATGATCTTTTGGCAGCCAGGCTGCGCGTGGACACCCGCTCAGGGAGCCAGGCTAGGCGGCTGCCCAGCGCAGGCGCTGGCAATGCAGCAGCATGCCAGGGCTTAGCCCTGCACCCCAGCATGGGCTCCTGCCTCAGAAGTGAGGGGGTGGGGCCAGCGTAGAGAAGGGTCTTTGCTAATTTCCAAAGCTGGAAGTGAGCTCTCAGAGGACTCAGGAGGGAGGGGGGCGGGGGCGGGGGCGGGTCGGGGGCGGCCGGGAGAAGGGGCTTTGCTAATTGCCCAGGCGGGAAGGAGGGGCGCACAGCGCCAGGGTGCTGTGCTGCAGCCCATTCGGGACTGCAGGACCCACCATACTCGCTGCCCCTGCACTCTCATGCTCCAGCCTAGCCCATGAGGCCTTGGTGTCCTGTTCCCCTTCCCGCAGCCTGCTGCCCCTCCCCGCCCAATGGCTTCTCTGGAGGACCCTCTGCTCGCAGGTAAAGTGACACCATGACGCGCCCTCACCTGAAGCAGAAAACGCGGTCCAGGAGCTGGGCGTGGGATGTTTGGGCCCCAGCCTCCCGCCAACCCCAGGGCACCAGGACCACCCCAGACGCTGTGCCACACCCTGTCCGCAGGGGGTCAGGCCTGGACAGCGCCACAGGAGGCACCCCCCCCCCCCGCCAGAGGGCAGGCTAGCCCCCATAGTTCGGCACCCCCACGCGCTTTTCAGAGCCTCCTGCCATTTCCAGGGCACCCAGAACCCAGAGAGTGAGGCCTTGGGTGCTTTCTAGAGACAGATTCAAGGCAATTTTTCGACTTTGGGACTCAGAGTTAACATAGTTTTCATTTGTGATTATTATTTTTTGTGGGTGCCATAGCTTTTCTTTTGACCTATGGTTGTTTTCACTCCCGGTTCTGAAGAAGCCCCTAAATCCTAACCCTGTTGAGGACTCTGAAAGCTCTCAGAGCAGCAGTGCTGGGGGACAGTGTGGACACATGGTTTGGTTTCTCCTCTGGCCTGCTTCTGTGGCAGCCCCGCTCTGTCCTCCTCAGACTTCAGAGCAATATCTGAACAAGTGGAGAAGCGACCAGGGGGTCAGGAAGGTGGCCACCGAAGAGTGACTTCTCTGGAGGGTGGCTGAGCTAGCAAGTGAGCATGTTAGTCCAGCTCTGCCTGCATTCAGTATGGAGCTGAACAGGGGCCAGGGAAGGGGAGGAGGAGCAGAGAGCAGGGACAAAGGGACCAAAGAGGAGATTCAGATGAAGGGAAGTAATGGGGAGGAAAGAGAAGAAACTCTAGAAGACAGGTATGTAGAAAGGAAAAGGGATGAAGTGGGCATTGGGAAAGGGCACCACCAGGGAAGGAGAGAGGGGAAGGAAAGAGGGAGGAAGAGAGGAAAGGGGAAAGGGAGAAGGGAGGAGTCAGCATGCCAGGGCTCCCCCTGCATCTGAAGAAGAGGTGGCTGGTCCAGCTTGTCAAACAGGGTGCTCACTCTTTGGCCCCAGTTTCTGCTCCCAGTGCTACTGGGCTTTGCAAGGAAGGCAGGCTGTCCCTTGGGACCTACTGGAGCCCACTGGAGCCCACAGGAGGGTGGGAGAATTAAGATGCCACCGGGTACTGTCCTGAGCTGCTCCCAGCCACCAGCCTCACCACATGGTGCAAGAGGGACCCCAGAACAAAGGAAGGATACAGGCCAGCATGTCTGCTGGTGGCCCTGGGCACTTAGCTCATCGCAGTGAACCACACGGCCTCCTCAACCCACGCTTTCAAAGCCTCCTTCTTCGTTTCTGGCTTTCATGTCTGTAGGAACATGAGCCAGATCTAACTCATCTCCGACAGACAATTCTGACTCACCCCGTGTCAGATTTTTATGAGTGGCTGTGATAGAGTAAGATAGCAATGCTCCAACAAACGGACTGTTTCCTCCCACTTGACCTCAACAGTCTTATACATTTTCTTAGCGAAAACATCTTGTCTCCTTCCATTAAGCTCATAACGTGGTCTAGGAGTATACATGCGCCTTCGGTAGATGCGAAGCGATACAGAGGTCTTTTTTTTTTTTTTTAAATTTTACAAGGCAAAGTCAGTGAACACATCCAACTTGACCAATACGTCTCTAAAATGTCAATCCAGGCAAAGCTTTTTCTGCCTACAGTTTGGAGCCTACGTGATGACATTTTTAAAATGCTTTCAGTCCCTCAGTGAGGCTCTTAGAAGCTAGCCAGGGCTTACTACGTGCCAGGCACTGTGTCAGGTGTTGGAGCTAAAGGGAAAGAGAGCTTGGAGGCTAGCTGGGGAGGGACATCCATGACACAAGCACAGCTAGAAACGGAGGCCAGTGCTAGAAAAGAGAGAGCAGGCTGCATGGAGAGTGTGTACCATGGGGCTTGTGAGCTCACGAATAAGTGGGAGTAACTGGAGTGGGGAGATGGGGGAGAGAAGAGGGTCTTCCCATCAATGGGAATCACCTGTGCTTGGAGGCAGGTGGCATGAGAGGTCTCCACAGGAAGAAGGAGGCAGTGTGGTTGAAGGGCAGAGAGATGGGGCAGAACAGGCATCAGTCAGTTGGAGGGGTATGAATAGACTGATGGGAGGATTATGGGTGCCTTTGGAGGACTGAGAATTTGTTAGAAGATCAGTGCAGATTTCTATGGAGACAAATGCCAGGAACTGATAGGTCTTTGAAAGGTCACTCTGGCTGCCTTTTGGCAAAGGGGTTGGTAAAAGGCACTTGCAGGTGTGAACACACCAGGTGGGAGGTGAGTGCAGGAAATCGGGTGAGGGAGCATGGGAACTTGGTCCCGGGGTATATAAGGGAGAATAGCCTTTAAGGAGTTCCACAAATTGGCACCAGCTGTGGCTTCATTACAGAGCTGGAAGGGGGAGGTGGGTGTGTCCTGGAGGTTACAGAAATTACATGAGAAAGGGAAGTCTTTTTAGATCTCTTTTTCAACTAGAGGAACTCTCACCTTATTGATAGAATTCCAGAGTGGGAACCAATGATATGAGGACATCTTTGAAATGTCTGAATATGTTCTTCGACATCTTTGCAAGTGACGAGGAGACCTTGACCTTAGGAGGCCTTGGCCCTCTTTGTAGCCAGAAAGATTTCACCTACAGATTTGGGTTCTCCCTTTTAAAGTCAAGGAGTCAGTCCTTCCAAAGGACACCTCCTATCATTTTACCCTCTCATCATACCTCACGTGCTGGCATCTCCAAGACCCTCTGTTCCAGGTTGAGAGTATCCACTTTGGCCGGGCTGGTCTTGCCAAGAACACCACCACAGGAAATCTAGAGCCTGTAGTGCTATTAATAACATCATCTAAGACTGTGTTTGCTGCCCTCTTGGCCTCTTCCCACCATGACTCACTGAAGCTTTTTACACATTGTATCCATTATGCTATAGTTCCCAAAGGTCATCTTCTCTAGTGCCATTAGTTTTTAGGGGACCAGGCAAACCTTAAACTTGTCCCCCTTAATTGGATCCCTGTGCCCCCACAATCTCTTTGAATGCCTTTCACCATGATCCTTGAATGAGATCTGAGACCACTGCTGGTACCTAACACTTCTTGGCACCTTGTCTGCTAGGTTCTTGGAAGAGGAGGTGGCTATGGAGGTGAGTGGGAATGGGAGTGGGAGGATTTCTCCCTTCACTTCCCTTTTTGTGTTTTCAAATAATGGGTTTTGAGGGGGAGGGAAAGGTTAACCAGACCATTTATTTTCCATCTCCCATCGATAAAATGTCACACAGGAGAGAGGTGGCAGAAACGCACTTTCAGGTTAATTTTTTTACAAGGAAGATTGACTTATGAACCTACTTTGTTATTCCCTTTCATTCAATTTCCCTGTACCTCCTTTTCTATGAAGTGTAACGGTAACCCATTATTATTTTTATTGTTGGCACGTGCTTTGTGAACCATAAAGTGTACGCTATAAATGGGAGCGCTTTTCTTTTTTTTTTTTTTTGTAGTTTACGAAAAACTAATATTTTTTAAATTAATTTTTTATTTATTTTCAGCATAACAGTATTCATTCTTTTTGCACCACACCCAGTGCTCCATGCAAGCAGTGCCCTCTATGATACCCAACACCTGGTACCCCAACCTCCAAATCCCCCGCCCCTTCAAAACCCTCAGATTGTTTTTCAGAGTCCATAGTCTCTCATGATTCAGCTCCCCTTCCAATTTCCCCCACCTCCCTTCTCGTCTCTAACTCCTCATGTCCATGAAAAACTAATTTAAAAACATTCATCCACCAGAGTACCCAAAGGGCTCCCATATAAACTATCTGTCGTTACATTATGTCCCGATGTGGAGCTCGATCCCAGGATCCTGAGATCATGACCTGAACTGAAGGCAGAGGCTTTAACACACTGAGCCACCAGCCCCAATGTATTCTCTTCAGTACCAGAATTTGTAACCAATTGACAGATGAAAAAGGAGGCAGTCAAGTGAAAACAATAGGTCTTAGACCTGCAAGAAATTTGAATTAGATGAATTCAGCTACTCAGGCACTGTTTCACATTTTCAGATCTCTGCAGAAAAGGGGTTAACCTTTTTACAGCATGTAAAAGAGAAGACTATAACACATACTATGTGTAAGCATGTAAATATCAAAAAATATCCCATTAGATGCTAAGACACACAGGGCCTATATTTTCTCTCAAATTCATGAATATGTAGGAGCAATAAGTGAGAAGTGAATGTATACTCTTCACTTCGAAGTCTTTTAGAAATCTAAAATATGACTTTCTATGGTTTGTGTCTCCATATTCCTTTATTGCCAGTTTGAACAAATCCACATGCTTTGATTCAAAGGTAATAAATTCCTCTTATTTGGAAACATGATGTTTATTTTTATTCTCTCACCCTTAGCAGGTGGTTTCATTTTAGCACACTTCAGAGTTATAATTTCATGCTTATTAAAAACATTTATTATGATCTACATAGATGAATGAAACTTTTATTTTATTAAATTATTTGACAAAAAATCTGTTATTTTTAAAAATGTATTTCCTTTAGGGTTATTTTAGAGCGTTCAGAGAGGATCTAGGAGTGTGGTATTATGTAGTTTTTAAGTAGGTATGAAATGGTTATTTATAGGATTGTTTCTTTAAGGCTTATGTATATTGTCCATTATATGCTATAAAATATTTTGAAAGTAAATTTAAGGTATGTTTTACATAGTTTATTTTTTGGAAATAAATATTGAAATGACTTGTGAAATTCAGTATATTCTCAACATTAATTTATTTTGAAATTTACCAGTTGTCTACTGAACTATTATATGGCAGATATTACTTCAGACTACACTGGTAAATGAAATACTTGGCTTTGTAGAACTTTTATTTTAATGGGTGAGACAATTCAAAGCTATAAACCTTAATAAAAATGGCATAGTGCATTCAAAAAGGATGAGTACAATGGGGAAAAAGAAAAACTCGATCAGGGTGAGAAAAATCAAGGTTGCTAGGCAGGGGATGGGGAGTTAAAATTTTTAATAGGAAGATCAGGGTAGTTACAATGAAGCTGACAATTGAACAAAGGTATGGAAAGGTGATGAATTTGCCCAGAACTATCAGCAATAAGGTCACTCCAGACAAAGGAATTGGCTATCTTGAAGGCCATAAGGTTGGATCATGCCTGGCATATCTGAGGAATAGCAAGGAGGCCACTGTGAGTGACTGAAGAGTAGCAGGGAAAGAGGTCACAGAGGTTAAATGAGTGGCTAGATCATGTAAAGCTTAGAAGTCATTGTAAAACTCTGGCTTTTATATTTGGAAACTTACTGTGTGATAGAATTTCTGCTAATAACTGAGAGTTCAATTGTCCATAAAATTTCAAGGACTCTTATTCTAGTAAGACAGAATGAAGAGAAAGAGTTCATATTTACACATGGTGTAACAAATGCTCAGAGATACAAGTGTAGGAAGCTATAGGATCACAGAAGAAGGCACTAAAATCACACCAATATATTTGATGACTGTGACTATATATAAATTTGTATTTTCTAGATTTTTTATAGTCATGGAATCACACTGTATATACTATTCATTGCCTGGCTTTTCTTTTCTCAGCATCATTACTTTGAGAATCTCCAATTGTAAATAGTTCATTTTGATGTTGAATAGTAATCTCTTTAATGAATAGATCATAATTTTTCTTTGCTCTATGGATGGACATTGATGAACATTTCCACTGTTTTCAATTCTTAAAAATAAAGCTGCTATGAAATTCATATACAAGTCCCTGTATGAACATAGGGTTTGTTTCTCTTGGTTAAATGCCTAGAAGTAAAATGGCTATTTTTGTAACTGCAACATATTTTGCATTTAAAAAAATTTTCAAACTATTTTCCAAAGTGGTTGTATCATGATATATGCCAACAACAGTTTAGATTTTTTGTTGCTTCTCAATCTAGCTCAGACCAAGTACAATTAGCCTTTATAATTTTAGCCATTCTAATAGATATGTAAGCATGTCTCATTATGATTTTAATTTGTATTTCTTTAATGTCTAAATGTTGAGAAATTTGTCATGTGCCTATAAGCCATCCATATACTTTTGGTGACATGTCTCTTCCATTATTTCCTTCACATGTAAAATTGGATACTCTGTTTGGTTATTAGTAACGTTTTTTATTTTTATTCATATTTAAATAATCAGAGTAGATGTCCATTATCAGATATGTAATTTGGAAATCGCTTGTCCATCTTTACAGTTTCTCAATGGAGCTTTGATAGCTGTGTCTTTCAAGAAATATGCTACTTCTTTCCTGGTACACGGAGGTATGACTAGAACATTATCAATGTTGACCTTTGCAAAGAAAATCATGGCTTAAGATATATGTAGTCTGCAGTTGTTGGGAGTGTTCACCATCCTTGCCTCTAACTCATCTCTCACTGCCCACACATTCAGATATAGGGGAATATTGATTGACAAAATATTAATTGCCAAATAACACTAGTTGGAGAATAAGAAAAATGCAGGCACCTGATTATATAATATTACATAAATAAAATGTGTTTTTATAAGTGCTATTAGAAGTAAATTCCTCTATACTTTAATCACACAGAATGATGGAATCCTAGATTTTTTTTTCTTGTATTTACTAAGAAAATGATCATGCCTCAAGTATATTAAAATGGAATAGGGAAAATTAAAAATTGTTTTAAGATGATTTGTGTGTGTTGTGCATATGTGAGAGAGAAAGTGAGAGAGAAAGATAAAGAAAAAGAGAAAGGGAAAGACAGAGAGGTGGCTGCAGTGAATTGATGAGTTGGAGGATAGATTTTAAAGTTTTGTCTTTTGCTTTCTACATTTCTTTTTCCTTAGGTTCAAGAGAACAATCAGTAATATCTCAGAAGCCTGCTGGTAACATCAGCAGAAAGAATTAGAGGTTCCCAGAAAATTAAGATGACATATAGTTTTCCTGACATAAGAAAATCATTTTTTGTCCCCAGCTATTTTCAATGATCTATACCCCACCTGTGTACTTGCCCAAGCACACTTCTTCCAAAACTTCCTGGGAGGTTCTTACAAAGAAATGCAAAAACCTCACTCCTTAAGGATTTTGAGGGAACAAGGCAATGGGAAAACTAACAGTCACCACCAGAGCAGGAAATAGCCTAAGCTATTGAGACAATAAATCAGTGGCAAAACTCCTAGTGCTATTTCAAAAGCAATCAAGGCCTTGCATTCCTTGTCCCAGAAAATGAGCCCAAGACCCCATCTAGTTTCTATCTGCTCTTGAAGCCTGCAGAGTCCCTTTCCCTTGTCCAACAGTTACCTCTGCTTTATTCTAACGTTGAAGTTTCTGCCCTCGGTGGAATACAAGCTTCATTCAGGTGAACATGCAATACATATTGCACAAATACATATGTGGATGTGCATGCAGCCACAACCTTATGACCAACCATACATGGAATAATAAAACTCTCCCTTCTGAGTATTCATCTTAAATACTAAATAAAAATCTCTCTCCTGTTCAAACAGTCAAGGCTTTGGAACGTATTCCCTGTGATCTCCTTGTATGTTGTAAACAAAGATTCCTTTGTTTGACAACTCCACCTGTTTCTGTGATTCACCAAAGACTGACCTCAGTTAGGTCAGTTGCTGTAATGGCTTTCACTACTCTGATTCTACCTCTGCAAGTCTCCAAATTTAACTATTTTTTCTCCCAATTCCGCATGTTCTTGGCTTTAAACTGCAACTCTGAAGAGAAGATTTGCTTGTTTAAAAAAAAATCAAGAAAAGGGAGTAGTAGTCAACATTGTTACTTTGAACTTCCTGCCCTACGGGGCTCTCCTGTTCTTTCTCTTTGACTTCCTGGACTAAAACGACAGAAATTTGGCAATACATCACTCCCCAATCCAGATTACTGCCAGAACAGTTTATACTCTTAGAAAAATATTAGTTTAAAAGATCACATAATTAAATACTTAAGCATGTAGTGTAATATAGTGGTTTACAAGAAATATATTTTGGTCATCTGAATATTTGGTTTTCAACCATGGCTACTGACTCACAGCTCCTAAAACTCTTGGGATTTCCTGTGATAAGGGTGAGAGAGGTGTGTTTTGTTCTGTTAATGAAGTGACCTTCAGACCTCACTCAAGGCAAGGGCTGTTTGCCTGAAGGACCAACCACTTGGTGAAAGCCTTCACAACTTTTTGCCCAACGTGCCTCCCCTTCCTCCCAATACAGGATTATCTGGGGAGGGAAGAGGATCTGGAGATTAGATCAGCAAATGACAATGATTTAGTCAGTCATGACTATGTCATGAAGCCTCCACAGAAAAGCTGAAAGGACTGGGTTCAGAAAGCTTTTAGTTTGTGAAATGTATGAAAAGGCAGGAAGAGTGGCAGTCTTACAGAAGGTAATAGAAGCTCTGTGCCCATTCTCCATACCTTGCCCTGTGCACTTCTTTATCTATCTATTGATTTAAATCTTCTATTATATCTTTTAATAAGCTGGCAAACATAAAGTAAGTATTTTTCTGAGTTTTGTGAGTCCCTGTAGCAAATTAAAAGAACGTAAGAAGTAGGCCACTGGGACCTCCAACCTGTAGTTGCTCAGTCACAAGCACAGGTAATAACCTGGGGCCTACAGTGAGACTGGCATCTGAGGTGGGGTTGGAGATAGTCTTGGAGGACTGATCCCTTAACTGATGAAATCTTACACTATGTTCAGGTAGATAGTGTCAGAATTTAGTTGAATTCTTGGAGATCCTGCTGTTGTCTGAAAATTATTTGGCATTGTTGGTATGATGTCCTAAAACCCAAAAAGATATAGCTACCTCAAAATAAGAATACGGTTGACAGCTTATATATAATAAGTGAGTATTTCAGGGATTTAAAATATACCCAATAAATAATGTAAGGAAATAAGGAAAGATTTTGAAATAAAAACAAGAATAAGAACCTAGTGGTACTAATAGATTAAATATATGTAATCTAGTTGAATTAAGAATACAATGGATAGAATATGTAATGGATTCAATAGAGATAAGAAGTCACTTAAGGATATAGTCATCTGGATACCAGCAAAGCATTAAAATTATCAATATAAAAGAGGTGTAAGATGTAGGTGATGTGTGTGGAACAAAAGCTAGAGAAGAAATTAGATTTCCTTACTACTCATAGCCTGTTGACAAGTCCTTGAAGCTCCTCTGGGGACTCAGCTGCTTCCATGTGGACACATCCACTCAGGGCAAAAAGCATTCTTAGTCCTCCCCCCAGGATACTGAAAATCTACTTTCACATGTAAAAATTACTTTGGAAACTTCTTTATCTCTACTCCCCACCCCTGCCCTCAAGATATAAATTGGCCATCATCTCCCAAGCATATACCCACTGATACACATCAGAAGAGTCTCTTCCCTGAGTTTTTACTAAATAGTAATAAATGACCTTTCCCTAACAATAGCTAGCCCCCTCAAGGTCCTGGAAACCTTGTTTATAAAATACCTTGGAGGCTTGTGCTATCCCTAATCTCCTCCCAAATTGAAAGTATATAATCAGCCACTCTTCATGACCCTCTCTCTCTACTCCAAATAAATAAATAAATATTTTTAAATAAAATAAAATAAATGACTTTTTTTAAATGAAAGAAGAAAAAGGAAAGAAATATTTGAATATTAATGTACATCTATTTCTCAAGCATAAAATAGTCAAGACACTGGATTAAAACTTACATACAAGAAAAGAAAGAAAATATTCATAACTAGAGTTGACTCTATGAATCCCAAACTAGGGCATACATACCAAAGACACACAAAAAAAATCACAAGTGTTAGAGAGAAAAAAAATAATTCATTAATAAAGAAACAAGAATCAGACTGACAGAAATTTTTTAAATAACATCAGATATAAAAAAGAATGAAGTAATAGCTTTATTATCTTGAAAAAAAATCACAAATGGAAACATTTAGATCCTTATAAAATGTCATTGGCATAGGAAGGCATAATAAAAAAAATATTTTCAGGAATACAGACCACAGATAATTTGCCTTAATTTGTGTAGGCAGCACTTAAATACTAATATTATTTTAACAGTTAAAATATACTCTATGATCTTTGAGGTTGGGGAAAAGAGGATGACCAAGTCATCTTGAAATAATTCAGTTTTATGAAAAAAGTAAAAAGATCAAAAAAAAAGACTTGTAGAAAAGAGAGATAAAACATATGCATAATAAAAATAAATAAATAAATAAACAGCTGGAGTGCCTGGGTGACTTAGTCGGTTCAAGTGTCTGCCTTCAGCTCAGGTGATGATCCCAGGGTCCTGGTATTGAGCCCTGCATCAGGCTCCCTGCTCAGTGGAGAGTCTGCTTCTCCCTCCCATTGAGAAAAAAAAAATTTGACTTATTTATTTGAGAGAGATAATCTTTAAATTTTACTTATTTATTTGAGAGAGAGTGAGGAAAGAAAAACATGCACACAGCAGAGGGAATAACAGAGGGAGAGGGAGAAGCACGCCACTGAGCAGGGAACCCCCTGCGGGGCTCTATCCCAGGACCCGGGTATTATGACCTGAGCTATAGGTAGACACTTAACTCAGGTACCCCAATAAATACAATCTTTTAAAAAAAAAATAAATAATAATAAAAATAAATAATATTTCAGATAGTATGATTTTTTTAATGTGAGACTTGGTATAAAAACAGGATGACATACTTGTCTAATTATAGCAAAGACTTTGATAAGTTTAGATGCAGTAGTACATAAAAAATTTAACTTCTTTCATTAACTGATAATTTAATTAGATTAAATTAAGAGACATCAAAATTTAGAGAATCTAATAGTCCTGATCTATTAATAAATGTAGCCATCCTGACCCCAAAACAAGAGTCTTCAGTAAGTATATAAGCATAAGTTGAACATTCACACAAACAGGCCATTATTTAGGCCAGAAGTATATGCCAATAAATTCCTAGAGTTAAATATCAGGCTATATTTTCCAAGAATAAGGCAATAAAATTAGAAAACAATGACCAAAATATTAAATTCATATAATTGTAAGTTAACTTCATACCTAAAAAGAAATAATACAGCTAATTCAGAAATTTTTAGAATTACAGTACTTTGGTAATATCAACTATCAAAATGAGTAACGGACAGATGGGGCTAGCAAGAGACTCGTGGGAGGATTAAATCATGGGCCCCTGTATCTCATGTGCAGTAGAAGCAGTGGATTTGGAATTTCAGTTTTTCCACAACGTTCCACCACAAGCTGGTTAGAACTGTGCAAAAGCAGGAAGGGAAGCCCCAGTAAAGTGGACTGGGGATGCCAGAAGGGGAGGCTGGAAGGGGGCGCCTGGTGCTCAGTGCCCATTACAGACCCCACATTGCAATCCCCCACAGGAGAGACTCACCAATTTTAGGCCCCACAGGGGAAGCTGGAGGTTCATCTCCTGACTTTTTGTAGGAGCTTTGCAGCTCAGCTGGTGAGAATTCTCCATCACCCTGCCTTTCTCCAAGGGACTTTCCTTCAAGCACCCTTCCCAACTTCTTCCTCCTCCATGAAATAATGTTCCTCTCCTTTGTTTCTCGCACTTGCCTGTGATGGGACCTTAGCTTGCTCAGCCCAGAATGCCATTCTCTGCTCTTCCCAATTAAACCCATGCTGCTGGTCAAATAACTGGCAGATTAAGTTTAAGGCCAATCGAACTAATAAATTCAAGAACTTGCAAGGAACAAAATCAATATGCACAAATTAGTGGCACTCCTAGGTGCTCGGAAGGACCCATCAGAAAGAGACTGCTGAGAACGATCTCATTTACACCTGCATCCAAGATAGCAAGATACCCAGGAGGCCCCTGAACCAAGAAAGTGACAGCCCTGCAACAATGACGACAGACAGGGAGGGGTACACACGGAGATGGGGAGGCACTGTGCTCAGGGAAGAACCCACACTGGGAAAATACCTACTCTCCCCCAAAACCGGCTACAGAGTCCTCACTCTGGCTCCCGAATTTCCGGACTCGGCGCAAGCCTGGAGTGGGTGTGGACACGGGAAGGACCCCGCAGGGCTGAGGTGGGGAGAGCACAAGCACCAAAGAAGGCAGACGCTCCCTGACTGCAGACCATCTGAGGAGCCCCAGGAACCCAATCCGCGAGCACACAAACACAGACAAGGACCAAGGATCACCCGAGCCCAGAAAGTGGGGACCCCACAGCCCCGCGCACAGCACAGCAGGAGGCCACGTCTCCTCACACAAAACGACGGAAGCCCCAGTGTCTACACAGGGCGCCCTTTCTCTGTGGGGTCCTGAGACCACGAACCCCTTGACAGTCCACTAAAGGACTTCTCCTCACCTCCTCCAGCGTCTGGTCCTTAGGAGGTTGGACTGCTGCCAGTGTGGGCGCGTCCTCCACAACGGGTCCGGTCAGTGTGGATGCAGAGCCACTCCCTCCTCAGCTTGTCCTGTCAGGGTAGGAGGCGCCCCACATTCTCCAGAAGTCTCCACAGTGGGTCCTGAAAAGGCAGGGCTCAGGTCCCAACTGTGGCTGTGCAGCCTGGGCTCAGGGCGGGAGCTGGGGTCTGGCGCCCTCTGCAGGCGGTGCAAGGCAGTGCAGGACTGTGGGAGCTCACCCTTCAGTGGAAGGTCCTGCTCCCTCCTGGGGTCCAGCTGACGCCATTTCATTCCGGAAATTCAAGCTGCATGGAGCCCAATACCCCCCAACTTCCCCCCAAATAGCTAAGGAACAATGAATTGGAAACAATGTGGAATTACAACAGTCCTTGACCCAAACAGTGTCACTGAACATGGCCCTGATGCGGACCCACACTCTGACCTCAACTTGGTCTCAAGCCTGGACCCTACCCTAATCCAAGACCCTAACCCTAGCCCCCAACCCAAACAATGTTCACAAAAATCAAGAGGTAGAAACTGCAAATATCCATCAATGGCAAGTGCATAAGCAAAGTGTGGTAAAGGGTTTGAATTTGGGTTCAGGTTCAGGTTTTAGTCAGAGTTCTAATCAGGCTTTGGGTTTAGTGTTATGGTGAGGATTTAGAGTGAAGGACAAGGGAACAGAGTTATAGTTTAGGGCTTTAAGTTTATGATTTAGGCTTTAAGACTCAGGGCTTATGGGATAAAGTTCAAGGTCAAATTTGGGGTTTGACTTCATGCTGAGATTTGGGTTCAGGTTTCATGACTTGGAGGTCTGGTTTAGGGTTTGGGTTCGTGGTTCAGGGCTTGGATCCAGGGCTCAGGTACAGGCTTTGGGTTCCATTCCAGGTTTGGGATTCAGGGTTCTAGTTTGGGCTTTAAGGTCAGCTTAGGTTTCAGTGTTGGTAGGGTTTAAGGTTAGGTTTAGGGATGACACATTTTCTTCAGTTGTCATCATGGACAAAATAATTCTATCTGAAGTTTCTAAGTCAGAAATGTATTTCATCTGGGGGCGCCTGGGTGGCTCCGTGTGTTAAGCCTCTGCCTTGGGCTCAGGTCATGATCTCAGGGTCCTGGGATCGAGCCCTTCATCAGGCTCTCTGCCAGGCATGGAGCCTGCTCCCTCCTCTCTCTCTCTCTACTTGTGATCTCTCTCTGTCAAATGAATAAAATCTTAAAAAAAAAAAGAAAAAGTAACAATTGTGAACTGTTGGTGGTGATGCAAACTGATACAGCCATATTTGAAAACAGTATGGAATTTCCATAAAATTTAAAAATAGAAGTCCTTTGTGATCCAACAATCCTGTTGGTGTGTATTTACCCAATGAATATAAGAAAACTTATTCAAAGGGATGCTAGCACCCCTTATGTTTATAGCAGCATTATTTATAAAGCTAAGATATGGAAAGCGCCCAAGTATCCATCAATTGATGAATAAATAAAGAATAAGTGGTATGTATATACAATGGAATATTATTCTGCCATAAAAAAGACTGAAATCTTGCCATTTGCAATAACATGGTTGGAACTAGACAGTATAATGCTAAAAGTGAAATAAGTCAGTCAGAGAAAGACAAATACCTTTACTCATATATGGAATAAAAGAAACAAAACAAACAAGCAAAGGGGAAATAATAAGACATAGAAAGAGAAACAAAGCAAGAAACAGACATTTCATTACAGAGAACAAACTGATGGTTACTTGAGGGGATCTGAAAGGAGTGATGGATTAAATAAGTGATGGGGTTAATTATAGCACTTGTCATGATGAGCACTGAGTGCTATATGTTATATTGTACACATGAAACTAATACAACCATATATGTTAACTAACTGGATTTCAAATGAAAATTTTTTAAAATCCCAGTTTTTAGCTCACATTCTGGCTTACAAAAGGGATTTAGTCAGGAATTTGGAGATTAGTTAATGAACAAATAAGGGGTGAACAGGCAGTTGTTAGATAAAATTACTATCCTTTCTGGCATGATCTTATACCTTTTATCTAGAATTATTTTTAGCACTTTAGACTCTTCCTATTTTATTTTGAGTCACTAAATAAAAATTTCCTCAAAGGACCTTAGACTCCATCCAATTTGAGCAACAGTGTGAGAGAGGAAATGGTGTCCAGGAGGAAAAAAAAAAGATGAAACTACTTTTGCTTACTAGTGAATGCATAGTTCTTCCACAGAAGAAGCTCTAAATGGTCAGGGCTCCAGCTTTATATGTGTTCAGTCATATGTTCAGAAGTAGGTAACACTATCAAAAAATATAAAGCATCTGAGATTATTTTCCCTTATTTGAAAGCTGGTGTATGAGTCTGCCATAGTTTCTTGGGTGTTGATAGAAGACGCAGACTCATGGTTCAGAAATAATATAGTTTAATATTCACAGCAATAGAGGTAGCCAGAATATTAACAGTATTTGTGTGTATTTGTGTGTGTGTGTGTGTTTGTGTGTGTAGGGGTGGGAGTTATATATCAGTTCTGAGCCTTAGTTCCCACAAGAAGAATCAAAACAGAGGCAGATAATATTTGCAAACACAACAGGTTAAGTTAAAAAAAAGATACTATTTCTGTCTTCTAAGTCTATTCAATACAACAATCTTCAAAGGATGGCCTAGAACAAATAATAAATGCAGAAATGTAAGCAACCAATTGAAAAGTGTCTCCCAAGAAACACACTTTGAGAGTCTTCATTTGACAAAAATACTATAGGATATTACATGGATCAGGTGCATTGAATACTGGAAGGTTAAAATTACAAGGGACCAAATATTTTTAAGCAGTTCTGGCATCCAGTAGAGTTCACATAGGTTTTATAAGATTGAGGAAAGAAGCCATCAAAACCTGGGCCCAGGGGCACCTGGGTAGCTCAGTGGGTTAAGCCTCTGCCTTCGGCTCAGGCCATGATCTCAGGGTCCTGGGATCGAGCTCTGCATCAGGCTCTCTGTTCAGCAGGGAGCCTGCTTCCCCCTTCCCTCTGCCTCTTTGCCTACTTGTGGTCTCTGTCTGTCAAATAAATAAATAAAATCTTAAAACAAAACAAAACAAAACAAAAATCCTGGGCCCAATTTTCCCAAAAGTATGATTCTGATTCTAGTCTCTATGATGTTATCCCTTGAAGACAATGCCTCTAATTGAGTTGAATTAGTTTACTAAAGAGCATACCCCCATTTGTTGTAGGAGATGAACAATATGCAAGAGGCAAAATGCCACTTGGAAGCCACCTGGTCTTCAGTGGAATATAGAATCAGTTCCTTTGGGATGAATTTGTTCCACATTTGACTTCCCACTTAAGGGAAAATAAGAGTGCCTTCTAATAGATTTTAAATAGGAAATGACAACGGAAGCTTATACAAGATTATAAAATGGGAAATTTCATTTAGATAAGCAATCATTTCAAATTCATCTTCTTAATATTACAGACTCTTCACATAATCATAATTTTATTTTGGTATTATATGGTAATTTCAAATATAGTAAATATAAAGAATTTACCTCTGTAATTATAGCGAGTCTGGTCGTAGTTTAATGGCAACAAATCTTCAATTTAGAAGTATGGTCTACCAATTATTAATACATTTGGAAATGGTGTGTCATCTTCACTCCACTTGTCTCACTAAAACAGTGAGCCAAAAAAAGTAGGTCCAAGCTGTTTACTATGGTCAAAATGGGTTGCTTTTGCACTTGGTAAAGAAGCAGTCATATTTTGGAAGAAGAAACTGAGGCTATTAATATTTTCAACTTATTTTCAGAAAAGGAAAGAAAGGATAATCTAAGCTAAAGCCAAAATCTTACACAAGGTGGCAGGAGAATGATCTTTTCCCAGATAAAGGGTTTTTCAACTTAGCCATGTTAGGAGGAAGAAGAGATGAGACATTGTGAACTTGACTAACGTATGTACACTGTAGAAAAAGTTTTCAAAATAATGTGTATTATTTTTCTTCTTTTAGTTGAGACAAAAACAAACAAACAAACAAAAAAAAACACTAATGAGCTTACTCTTAAAAGGAGGTAAACAAGAAACTAGCAAAGATTGAGTGTTAGGTATTGTCCCCCTCCTTTTTTTTTTTAATTCTGTTATGCTAGTTACCATACAATACATCATTAGTTTTTGACGTAGTGTTCCATGATTCATTGTTTGTGTAAAACACCCAGTGCCCCATGCAATATGTGCACTCCTTAATACCCATCACCAGGCTCACCCATCCCCACATCCTTCTCATCTTTAAAACCCTCAGTTTGTTTCTTGGAGTCCATAGTTTTTCATGTTTCATTTCCCCTTCCAATCCCCCCACTTCATTTTTCCTTTCCTTCTCCTAATGTCCTCCATGCTATTCCTTAGGTTCCACAAATAAGTGAAACCATATGATGATTGACTTTCACTGCTTGACTTATTTCACTTAACATAATCTCCTCCAGTCCCATCCATGTTGATGCAAATTTGGGTATTCATCCTTTCTGATGGCTGAGTGATATTCCATTGTATCCATAGATCACATCTTCTTTATCCGTTTGTCTGTTGAAGGGGATCTTGGCTCTTTCAACAGAATGGCTATAGTGGACATTGCTGCTATGAACACTGGGGTGCATATGGCCCTTCTTTCCAGTAAAATAGAGCTAGCCTATGACCCAGCGATTGCACTACTGAGTATTGACCTCAAAGATACAGATGCAGTGAAAAGAATTAGGTATTGTTAAAGCACAAATGCAGGGGATAGAAGTTATGGTACAGAAGAGGGAAGGGCAACCATATGGCAGAGTAGAATAAAGTAGCTCAGGAAGAAATTAGTCATATCCAGATATTGTAAGGCATGTGGGGTTGGCAGGGAGAGCATGAGAAATCATGAGAGAAGAGAGAGAAAATGGACCAGGCAGGAGAGGTTTATAACATTTTAACATCTAAGGTAAGCATATGCAAAGCAGAATAGGGAAAGAAATAAAAGTTCTTATAAGAATCAATACATAAGGAATAACGTAGAGGACACTGGGAGATGGAGAGAAGTGTGCTGGAGGAAATCAGAGGGAGAGACAAACCATGAGAGACTGTGGACTCTGAGAAACAAACTGAGGGTTTTGAAGAGGAGGGTGGCAGGTGGTTGGGTGAGCCCAGTGGTGGGTATTAAGGAGGGAATTTATTACATGAAGCACTGGGTGTGGTGCATAAACAATGAATTTGGGATCCCTGAAAATAAACTAAAAGAAAAAAAAGACTGACTACAGACATGGAACTCAGTGTAACACAGATATGGAACTCACTGTAATACCAGCCACTTCCCACCGACACACACAGACTATGATAATAATAAATAATAATGCAATTAAGAAAATTGCCTGCCAAATAATTTTTCCTCTTTTTTATTTTTATGATTATTATTTTTATTTTATTTTTAAAGTTTTTATTTAAATTCCAGTTAGTTAAAATAAGGTTAATATTAGTTTCAGGTGTACAATATAGTGATCAACACTGCCATACAATGGCTTAAATAAAAAAATGAAAAAAAAATTTTTAAAGATTTTATTTTTAAATAAAACCTCTACACCCAAGGTGGATTTCAAACGTACAACCCCAAGATAAAGATTTACATATTTTACTGACTGTTCCAGCCAGGCACCCCAACAAATAAAAATTTTATAAAATTGTTGAGTTTGTGGGAGTCTCATTTGCTTAGTCAGTTAAGTGTCTGCCTTTGTCTCAGATCAGGATCTCAAGAGTCCTGGCATCGAGCCCCATATTGCTCATGCTCTCTCTCTCTCTCTCTCTCTCTCTGGCTTTTGCTCTTAAATAAATAAATAAAATATTTTTTAAAAAATAGTTGAATTTGTTTAACTAGTTTTAAACTAGTAGACAGAGATGAAGATAAAGGATGATGTCATGGCACGGAAAAATACAACTTACACGTTTTAAAAATAAAATGTGTAATGCAGGGGCGCCTGGGTGGCTCAGTGGTTAAGCCGCTGCCTTCGGCTCAGGTCATGATCTCAGGGTCCTGGGATGGAGTCCTGCTCTCTCTCTGCCTGCCTCTTTGCCTACTTGTGATTTCTCTCGGTCAAATAAATAAAATAAAATATAAAAAAAAATGTGTAATGCAAGTTACCTCACTTCTTTTATCACCACACTGGGACTTTCCCTACTGAGTTGTTGTAATGTAAGGACCTATTTATATTTTTGTATTTTAGCAAGAGGCTTTCATTGAGGTTAACCCTTAAACTGTCCTTGCTCCCCTTCCCCCAGGGGATTCACTTAAAAACAAGTCCTGGAAATCAGCTGCAGGTAACAAAGCCCATATACAAGGGTGGGTCAGGCCAGGTGGAGACATCAATGAGCGGAGGGGGGGGGCGGTGTTTGCATATTGTCTCCCTAGATACTAATGAGTATGCCCCACTCCTCTGCTCTTTGGGAACCTTTTTGGCACTAATCCTAATCAAGGTGTAATAGGCTGGGTCAAATGTCTATACTAGGGTAAATTGAACCTCAATTGGTCACCTAGCCTCACTGTGGAGTTTCCTGTGTGTGTTAAAATCTCATTGGTCACCTGTGCGTGGCCAGGCCTGACTGCATGGCCTTTGCCCTTAAAAGCTAGACTGTGAAACAGCAAAGGGTTGCCTTCTCTCATAAGAGGTGTGGCCCCAAACGTTCGGTTAGATTCTTGATGCTTCGCATGAAATAAAGCTTTGCTTGACCTTTGCTTTACATCAGTCTCGCTCCTTTAATCATAGACCCATTATTGGGGCATAACAGTATTAATCTTAAAGTTATAAGTCCACAATGCATCCATCATCCATTCTACCCCTTAACATTCCCCTTTGGACAGACCCATGATCTAGAACAAGCCTTATTTTATAGTGCCTTGTAGGAGATTTTGGCTGCTGCCTAAATTGCCTACTTTCCTCTCACCATTACCACGGAAATTGGGTCCACTGAAACAAAGGGGTAGTGTAAGAAATTAAGACTTCCATAAATCTCTTTAAATAATAAAGTATAAGATAGTGATACCTTTTTTTCTGCCACATAACCAATTCTTGCAAGAATAAGGTCATATAAAAGAATTTACAACACATGCTAGCATTATCCTACTGGACCCAGACCATTTGTATGTTTCTCTGTCTCTGAGAAATGTAGTTATTTACATGACTGAAACCTAAAAATTGTTTGATATGACCACTAATATCACCTACATTATTTTAAAGCCTGTTTAAGGCTTCTGTAATACATAGGCTTTGTAAACACTTATTAAGCATCTTGTATATATCAAACACTTTAAAAAAAATCTCTGCTTTAAAAAAAAAAAAACTCTACCTCAATGGAACTTTGAGTCTGAAAAAGATACAGGCAATATACAAGGCAACAGATAGAATAATTACATATTTGATTATATACTCTGAGGATGTCACCTTAAATTGATATGAAAATGATCAGAAGGATCTGGATTTCTTGTCAAAATTTTTTGCCTTACAAAGAAATTGATATTTAGGGAAAGTTGTTACTGAAAGAGGTCCTGTGTCAACCAAAAATGTTAAACCATGATCTCGCTAAATTTTCCAGTTGTGATCATTGCTTTGTTTAGCTGTCTTCTATTAAGACTGAATTTAGTAATTCAGTCTCAGATTTCAGTAAGTCTTTTTTTAAAAGATTTTATTTATTTATTAGAGAGAGAGAGGGAGGGGCAGAGGGAGAGGAAGAACCAGACTCCTTGCTGAGCAGGCAGCTGATGCAGGACTGGATCCTAGTACCCTGGCATCATGACCTAAGCTGAAGGAAGACACTTAACCAACTGAGCCACCCAGGCACTCTAGACTGTAAACTTCTTAAAGGTAAAAAAGTTTATTCTTCTAGTAGTTCCACAGACATTTCTAACATCCATAAGAAAGCATGTACTGATGTAAAATGCCAGCAAATCAAATTATTTAAAAAAGAAAGAAAGAAAGAAAAGATATATCTGGATAAAGAGAAAAACAGAAAATCTAATAATACATTGAATTATTAGAGCAAAGAGTGGAGGAAGAGAAAATAAATATGAAATAGAGATTTCCACTAAAAGAAAAAAATTGAATAAGGCAGGAGATTTAGAAAATTATTATGACAGACTTGAGAAAAAAATAAAATAGGAATTTTTAGAAAATAGCAATGAATGAAAAGGTCAATTGTACCTACCTCTATAATATTAGCTGTTTGTTGTTGTTGTTGTTGCTAATTTACCTATTTATGCTAATAAACAAAGAAAGGTTTCATTTAGGGATAAGGTTTCTCTCTCTCTATATATATTTTTTCCATTTAGGGATAAGGTATATGTATATATACATAGATATATATGTATATATATATATATATTTTTTTAATTTTAATTGTTAGAAAATGTGTCACAGAAAGTGTTTAAACTTTAAGATACAGATGCAACATGTAATGAACTGCATTGTTTGAACGTCTAATTTGTAAATGCTGTTAGAGGAAACTTGGTGGAAATGTTCTTATGTGCTTGTGTTTCTGGAACTAAGTATATTTATTAATAAGGAATAGTTTAAAATTATGAAATGACCAGGAGCGGACAATTTTCCTAATCCTATCAGCTCTTTGCAGCTCTTTTATTAGCCCCCTTCAGGAATATCAGCTTTTTTATCTAATTAAATTTTATATTAATGTGCTTTTTTACTTTTGGCCTTTCTCTTCCTTCTGCTCTTTTTTTCCCCCTAAATTACATGTTTCTGTTTAACAGCTACTATCAATTCTTTGATATGAATTCTCAACATCAATTTACTAACTCCAGAGATGAAGGAGCATCAATATTTAGAAGCGAAGAATACAAAGCCTTGGGCATCTGGATGGCTCAGTCACTTAAGCATCTGCCTTCGACTCAGGTGGTGATCCCAGGGTCGTGGGATGGAACCCCAGGTTGAACTTTCTACTCAGCTGGGAGCCTACTTCTCCCTCTCCTTCTGCCTGCAGCTCCCTTTGCTTGCGTTCTCCCTCTCTATGTCAAGTAAATAAAATAAAATAAAATAAAATAAAATAATGTAAATAATACATTTATTTATTTATTAAAATGCAATTATTACACAATACATAATGTATTGCATAATTATAATAATGGTTAAATAATTTATTAAATATTTATATTAAATATATCAATTTAATTAAATAAATATTTTTAGAATTTAAAATATTTCAAATTTAGATTATTAAATATTAAATCATTAATTTAATAAATAAATATCTAAACATAATTAAATAAAATAATTTATTTATTAAAATGAATAAAATAATGTTGTCATTATCTCAGCATGTATTTTTAAATAGTCTAAAAAAAAAATCTAATAAAGTCTAAATACATTGAGTTCAGATATTTATACAAGTTAACCCAGACACTCAACCCACAGTTTCAAAACTTTTGTTTTTATCTACTACTCAAAATACGATTTTAATGTATTTATTTGTAACTTTGACATAGCAAGGAAACTTGGAGGAAAAGGAGACATTTGCTTTTAATATTTGAAAATTATTTTGTTGATTTAAAAAAATAAAAACCTTAACACGTGAGCATTTCTTCTTAAATAACACTGTGAAGTTTCTGAGTCGCATTCTATTAAAAGTGCTGATAAAATGGCCTCAGTTACTCATTTAAATTATCAGCTGAATGGGTAACAAATGAAGTAGAGAGCTTTTTAATTATTTATGAATGTATTGCTTGTGGATGGAGTGCCACATAGAGTTACCTCTCTTTTTGGCTTTGTTTTGTGAGCAGCAGTGGAATCTATGAATGAGATTAAACATAAGGACATTCACAGAAATTCTTAATGAACTTCTGGGGAAGGGCAATAAGTGCAAGGAAAAACTGCAGCAAGACTAATTACAAATTTCAAGTGGTCATCGCTTAATTATAGAAGCTTTTAAGTTCAAGTAATATATCATTTTCATGAGCCTATCATATTGTATTAATTACCACAAACTGCACTCTTGAACACTTATCTTTTCACATATTTCTTATTCTTAGTACTTAAAATTACCCTTATGATTGATAAGTAAATGGATTTTACTGACAATGCATTTATTTACATAAATAAATAATGCTGTTTATATATATAAAAACAATTGAATATGTGTATGTGTTCAATGAATTTTTTTTCAAATTAACATCTTAATTCTACCACATTAGTTACAAATAGATATAGACTTTATAGATTCATCAAATATTTTATTCTCAAATTTATATGTCCTTTGTGAAGTAAATGAAACTGTATATATTAAATATAATCCTATCACATGTAACAGTTACTAGTGCATCCCAGGACATACATAGGTCAGGTCCTCCTCAAGGCATCACGGATAACTGGATTTAACTTTCTATCCTAGGAGTCTTCTGTATATTTCTGTGGCTTTTATACTACAATCAGGAGGAAGAATTCTTTTGCTAAAAGCTTCCAAATGACTATGCGAGTAGATTATTTGTAGACTAGTGATATAATATTATTGTTTAATATGTGAAGCATGATAAAATAAAATGCTATTGCCATATTTAATTTGTTCAGTAAAGCATTCATTTAGTTATCAAGCATTCATTTTCTTTTTTTAAAGATTTTATTTATTTATTTGACAGACAGAGATCACAAGTAGACAGAGAGGCAGGCAGAGAGAAAGGAAGGGAAGCAGGGTCCCTGCTGAGCAGAGAGCCTGATGTGGGGCTCTATCCCAGGACTCTGGGATCATGACCTGAGCAGAAGGCAGAGGCTTTAACACACTGAGCCACCCAAGAGCCCCAAGCATTCATTTTCTTTATACAGAAGAGATAGAACAATATTATATAGTAGAAAATACAGTAAATAATCTAGAAACCTTGATCATTTTGTTTTGGCAATTTTAGAACATAAAATTAGCTAAAGCTCAAGTGCAAGTTATATTTGTATCATAGGAGGAAAAGTTAATTAAAAGTTTGTTTATTACCATAGTTTAACACTTCAACGAAATGATAACGAGTCCAAAATCAATGAATATATGAAGTATACAATAAAAACAATAATCTTGAGTGTATGTGACTCACTGTAGGTATTGATAGGCTAGAAATCAAAGGGAAAGTATCTATAGGGTTTGTTCAGTTCCATGCTCATCAGATTAATAGGCTTTCTCATATTGCTTCCTTCACCACATTAATTTGTCTAATGAAGTTTTCAAGAGTTAAAGACAGTGATAGGTTCATGGTTGGAGAGAAGGTACAGAATCTAAGATAGTTCAGCAGTGCTTATTATTTAAGAGAAAGACAGCATGGGAGGTGAGGGGTATATCATGCATCCTGTTTTCACTCCCTTTGTGGAGCACCTACCCTGGAGGTCATGTAATAATAACCAATGACCAAAAAACAATAAAAAAAACCCAAACATCCATGTGGAAGTGCCATCCCTGCCTGGAGATGAGTAGACTGCTCAAACAGATCCTGGGCAGGCATCTCAGCCCAGGCCTGTGCTGGGGAAGCTGGTTCATGGCTTTGGGCGCAATCAGGAAGCCAGCAAACTGACGGGAGAGTGCAGCCAGGGTTAACAGGACTGATGATCTTTTTGCAGCCAGGCCGCGGGTAGACACCCGCTCAAGGAGCCAGGCTAGGAGGCTGCCCAGCGCCAGCGCTGGCAAAGCTTGCAGCCCCCGGGGCTTCCCCCCGCGCCCCAGCCAGGGCGGGGCCTCAGGAGGGAGGGGGGCGGGGCGGCGCGGAGAAGGGGCTTTGCTAATTGCCAAAGCGAAAAGGGAGCTCGCGGAGGACTCAGGAGGGAGGGGGGCGGGGGCGGGTGGAGGGCGGCGGGGAGAAGGCGCTTTGCTAATTGCCGAAGCTGGAAGTGAGCTCACAGAGGATGTGGCTGAGAGTCTGGGAGGAGGTGGAGGGGCTGGCGGAGGAGGGGCGGGCAGCGCTGCGGTGCTGTGCTGCGGCCCAGTCGGGACTGCAGGACCCACCGGACTCGCCGCCCTTACGCTCCCAAGTGAGGCTCCGCTGTCCCGCTCCTGCTGCCTGCTGCCCCTCCCTGCCCCAAGGCTTCTCCGGACCACCCTCTGCACAGGGGTAAAGTGACACCGCGCCGCGCCCTCACCTGGAGCAGAAAGCGCGGACCCGACCTGGGGGCGGAGAGGGAGGTTGTGGAGGCCCAGCCTCCCGGAACCCCAGGGCACCGGGACCACCCCGGACACTGCGCCAAACCCGGGTCCTCATGGGGTCGGGCTGGGGACAGCGCCTTGCGAGGTGCCCCCCGCCAGCAGGCACGCTAGCCCCCATCTTTCCGCAGCCCCATGCGCCCGTGCTGAGGACCCCTTTCCCTCCCCCGCCGTGGCCCCGCTGCTTTTGTTCTGGACTTGGGATCCCAGGTGGAAACTAGTCCCTCAGACCTCCCTGGCAGCAAGGAGGGCAGGGAGGGATTCTTGGTTTTCTGCCCTGGCTCCTCCTCTCTCCCCATTCACAAGCCTTTTGGCTTCCCTTTCCTCTCCTCATTGTCAGTTTTCTGAAATGGTTTTCTTCTGCATGTTGACCCAAAGAGCTATTTCATGAATGAATATACACGAAACTGAGTTGGGGCCCACCTGTGAGAGCCCACCTGTAGAGGCCTTTCATTAGAATGGTCTCTGGTTCTAGCCTCAGTTCAGAATACTGCATGTACCTGAGGACCAAGTCCAGATGTTTCTTTCATCTCTGACTTGAATTTGAAATCCTCCTCAGACTTCAGCTTCCAGGATTTCTCCAGTCCTTGCTCTCCCACTGTCTTGGTGGGGATCCGCCATGAGTGTTGAACACAGGAATGAATGAATGATATATACCCCAGACTGCTGGGGCTTTGTCTTCTTTTTCTGAGGTTGGAAATGCTTGGGAGAGACCCCCTGTATGCAGATAGAGAGCTGCATGCAATTGCTTAGATAAACGTGTTCCGCACTTAATTGCTTGGGCATTGAACATTTCGCCCTTACCCTGTGGCTTGAGCAGTTAGGAGGAGACAATCTGGAGGTGAATCAGAAGATGGCTGAATCCACATGGTGGTGGTCTGGGTTTGGGAGATTTTCCTGTAGATTCAAAGGAAAGATATAAATTCTTCCAGTGGGGAGTGGTAAACTTTTTATCGATGGGAGATGGAAAATAAATGGTCTGGTTAAACTTTCCCGCCCCCTCAAAACCCATTATTTGAAAACACAAAAAGCAAAGTGAAGGGAGAAATCCTCCCACTCCCATTCCCACTCACCTCCATAGCCATCTCCTCTTCCAAGAACCTAACAGACAAGGTGCCAAGAAGTGTTAGGTACCAGCAGTGGTCTCAGATCTCATTCAAGAATCATGGTGAAAGGCTTTCAAATAGATTGTGGGGGAACAGGGGTCCAATTAGGGGGGACAAGTTTAAGGTTTGCCTGGTCCCCTAAAAATTAATGGCACTAGAGAAGATGACCTTTGGGAACTATAGCTTAATGGATACAATGTGTTAAAAGCTTCAGTGAGTCATGGTGGGAAGAAGCCATGAGGGCAGCAAACACAGTCTTAGATGATGTTATTAATAGCACTACAGGCTCTAGATTTCCTGTGGTGGTGTTCTTGGCAAGACCAGCCCGGCCAAAGTGGATACTCTCAACCTGGAACAGAGGGTCTTGGAGATGCCAGCACGTGAGGTATGATGAGAGGGTAAAATGATAGGAGGTGTCCTTTGGAAGGACTGACTCCTTGACTTTAAAAGGGAGAACCCAAATCTGTAGGTGAAATCTTTCTGGCTACAAAGAGGGCCAAGGCCTCCTAAGGCCAAGGTCTCCTCGTCACTTGCAAAGATGTCGAAGAACATATTCAGACATTTCAAAGATGTCCTCATATCATTGGTTCTCACTCTGGAATTCTATCAATAAGGTGAGAGTTCCTGTAGTTGAAAAAGAGATCTAAAAAGACTTCCCTTTCTCATGTAATTTCTGTAACCTCCAGGACACACCCACCTCCCCCTTCCAGCTCTGTAATGAAGCCACAGCTGGTGCCAATTTGTGGAACTCCTTAAAGGCTATTCTCCCTTATATACCCCGGGACCAAGTTCCCATGCTCCCTCACCCGATTTCCTGCACTCACCTCCCAACTGGTGTGTTCACACCTGCAAGTGCCTTTTACCAACCCCTTTGCCAAAAGGCAGCCAGAGTGACCTTTCAAAGACCTATCAGTTCCTGGCATTTGTCTCCATAGAAATCTGCACTGATCTTCTAACAAATTCTCAGTCCTCCAAAGGCACCCATAATCCTCCCATCAGTCTATTCATACCCCTCCAACTGACTGATGCCTGTTCTGCCCCATCTCTCTGCCCTTCAACCACACTGCCTCCTTCTTCCTGTGGAGACCTCTCATGGCACCTGCCTCCAAGCACAGGTGATTCCCATTGATGGGAAGACCCTCTTCTCTCCCCCATCTCCCCACTCCAGTTACTCCCACTTATTCGTGAGCTCACAAGCCCCATGGTACACACTCTCCATGCAGCCTGCTCTCTCTTTTCTAGCACTGGCCTCCGTTTCTAGCTGTGGTTGTGTCATGGATGTCCTTCCCCAGCCAGCCTCCAAGCTCTCCTTCCCTTTAGCTCCAACACCTGACACAGTGCCTGGCACGTAGTAAGCCCTGGCTAGCTTCTAAGAGCCTCACTGAGGGACTGAAAGCATTTTAAAAATGTCACTACGTAGGCTCCAAACTGTAGGCAGAAAAAGCTTTGCCTGGATTGACATTTTAGAGACGTATTGGTCAAGTTGGATGTGTTCACTGACTTTACCTTGTAAAATTAAAAAAAAAAAAAAAAGACCTCTGTATCGCTTCGCATCTACCGAAGGCGCATGTATACTACTAGACCACGTTATGAGCTTAATGGAAGGAGACAAGATGTTTTCGCTAAGAAAATGTATAAGACTGTTGAGGTCAAGTGGGAGGAAACAGTCCGTTTGTTGGAGCATTGCTATCTTACTCTATCACAGCCACTCATAAAAATCTGACACGGGGTGAGTTCAGAATTGTCTGTCGGAGATGAGTTAGATCTGGCTCATGTTCCTACAGACATGAAAGCCAGAAACGAAGAAGGAGGCTTTAAAAGCGTGGGTTGAGGAGGCCGTGTGGTTCACTGCGATGAGCTAAGTGCCCAGGGCCACCAGCAGACATGCTGGCCTGTATCCTTCCTTTGTTCTGGGGTCCCTCTTGCACCATGTGGTGAGGCTGGTGGCTGGGAGCAGCTCAGGACAGGACCCGGTGGCATCTTAATTCTCCCACCCTCCTGTGGGCTCCAGTGGGCTCCAGTAGGTCTCAAGGGACAGCCTGCCTTCCTTGCAAAGCCCAGTAGCACTGGGAGCAGAAACTGGGACCAAAGAGTGAGCACCCTGTTTGACAAGCTGGAGCAGCCACCTCTTCTTCAGATGCAGGGGGAGCCCTGGCATGCTGACTCCTCCCTTCTCCCTTTCCCCTTTCCTCTTTCCTCCCTCTTTCCTTCCCCTCTCTCCTTCCCTGGTGGTGCCCTTTCCCAATGCCCACTTCATCCCTTTTCCTTTCTACATGCCTGTCTTCTAGAGTTTCTTCTTTTTCCTCCCCATTACTTCCCTTCATCTGAATCTCCTCTTTGGTCCCTTTGTCCCTGCTCTCTGCTCCTCCTCCCCTTCCCTGGCCCCTGTTCAGCTCCATACTGAATGCAGGCAGAGCTGGACTAACATGCTCACTTGCTAGCTCAGCCACCCTCCAGAGAAGTCACTCTTCGGTGGCCACCTTCCTGACCCCCTGGTCGCTTCTCCACTTGTTCAGATATTGCTCTGAAGTCTGAGGAGGACAGAGCGGGGCTGCCACAGAAGCAGGCCAGAGGAGAAACCAAACCATGTGTCCACACTGTCCCCCAGCATTGCTGCTCTGAGAGCTTTCGGAGTCCTCAACAGGGTTAGGATTTAGGGGCTTCTTCAGAACCGGGAGTGAAAACAAGCATAGGTCAAAAGAAAAGCGACGGCCCCCACACAAAAATAATAATCACAAATGAAAACTATGTTAACTCTGAGTCCCAAAGTCGAAAAATTGCCTTGAATCTGTCACTAGAAAGCACCCAAGGCCTCACTCTCTGGGTTCTTGGTGCCCTGGGAATGGCAGGAGGCTCTGACATGCACATGGGGGTGCCGAACTATGGGGGCTAGCCTGCCCGCTGGCGGGGGGCGGGGGGTACCTCCTGTGGCGCTGTCCTGGCCCGACCCTTTGCGGAGGGGGTGTGGCGCGGCGTCCTGGGTGGTCCTGGTGCCCTGGGGTTGGCGGTTGCCTGGGCCCCGACCACTCCACCCCCCCCCCTCCTGTCCTGCGTTTTCTGCTTCAGGTGAGGGCGCGTCGAGGTGTCACTTTACCTGTGAGCAGAGGGTCCTCCAGAGAAGCCATGGGTCAGGGAGGGGCAGCAGGCGGCAGGAATGAGAACGGGACACCAAGGCCTCTGGGGCTAAGCTGGAGCGTGGGAGCGCAGGGGCAGCGAGTATGGTGGTTCCTGCAGTCCCGAATGGGCTGCAGCACAGCGCCCTGGCGCTGTGCGCCCCTCCTTCCCGCCTGGGCAATTAGCAAAGCCCCTTCTCCTGGCCGCCCCCACCCCGCCCCCGCCCCCCTCCCTCCTGAGTCCTCTGAGAGCTCACTTCCAGCTTTGGAAATTAGGAAAGACCCTTCTCTGCGCCGGCCCTGCCCCCTCACTCCAGGGGCCTGAGCCCTGGCTGGGGTGCAGGGCTATGCCCTAGCATGCTGCCCCATTGCCAGCGCCTGCGCTGGGCAGACTCCTAGCCTGGCTCCCTGAGCGGGTGTCCACGGGCAGCCTGGCTGCGAAAAGATCATCAGTCCTAAAGGCCAGCTGCACTCTTGGGTCAGTTTGCTGGCTTCCAGATTGCGCCCAAAGCCAGGAAACAGCTTCCCCAGCACAGGCCTGGGCTGAGATGCCTGCCTGGGATCTGTCTGAGCAGTCTCCTCCACTCCAGGCAGGGATGGCACTTCAACCTGGATGTTTGGGTTTTTGGTTTGTTTTTTTGGTCATTGGTTATTACATGACCTCCAGGGTAGGTGCTCCACAAAGGGAGTGAAAACAGGACGGCATATATAGCATACAGCCATTCTAGAAAAATAGCTTGGGGTTCTCTCTGAAACGCGGCATTGGTCCTTGCACTATGGTTTAATAGAAAAGGGATTATGCACCAAGTTACTTAAATGAGCATAGGTTGAAATCGTTTACTGAGAGTAAATATTTTAAATAGTTATATTTTAACTAAATCTATCATCAATCATAAATCTATTACACGAAGGTTACAGGCAATTTAAAAGCAAGAGCACTCTCTTCAGGGTTTTAAATAATCCCTGTCTGTCTTGGCACATGAGAAGGCAAAGATAGGAAATGGTTTGTAAAAGATCATATAATAGCTTTTACTAATTCTATTTATTTGACAGACAGAGATCACAAGTAGGCAGTGAGGCAGGCAGAGAGAAAGATGGGGAAGCAGGCTCCTGGTCAAGCAGAGAGCCTGATGAAGGGCTCGATCCCAGGACCCTGAATCACGACCTGAGCCCAAGGCAGAGGCTTAACACACGGAGCCACCCAGGCGCCCCCAGATGAAATACATTTCTGACTTAGAAACTTCAGATAGAATTATTTTGTCCATGATGACAACTGAAGAAAATGTGTCATCCCTAAACCTAACCTTAAACCCTACCAACACTGAAACCTAAGCTGACCTTAAAGCCCAAACTAGAACCCTGAATCCCAAACCTGGAATGGAACCCAAAGCCTGTACCTGAGCCCTGGATCCAAGCCCTGAACCACGAACCCAAACCCTAAACCAGACCTCCAAGTCATGAAACCTGAACCCAAATCTTAGCATGAAGTCAAACCCCAAATTTGACCTTGAACTTTATCCCATAAGCCCTGAGTCTTAAAGCCTAAATCATAAACTTAAAGCCCTAAACTATAACTCTGTTCCCTTGTCCTTCACTCTAAATCCTCACCATAACACTAAACCCAAAGCCTGATTAGAACTCTGACTAGAACCTGAACCTGAACCCAAATTCAAACCCTTTACCACACTTTGCTTATGCACTTGCCATTGATGGATATTTGCAGTTTCTACCTCTTGATTTTTGTGAACATTGTTTGGGTTGGGGGCTAGGGTTAGGGTCTTGGATTAGGGTAGGGTCCAGGCTTGAGACCAAGTTGAGGTCAGAGTGTGGGTCCGCATCAGGGCCATGTTCAGTGACACTGTTTGGGTCAAGGACTGTTGTAATTCCACATTGTTTCCAATTCATTGTTCCTTAGCTATTTGTGGGGGAGTTGGGGGGTATTGGGCTCCATGCAGCTTGAATTTCCGGAATGAAATGGCGTCAGCTGGACCCCAGGAGGGAGCAGGACCTTCCACTGAAGGGTGAGCTCCCACAGTCCTGCACTGCCTTGCACCGCCTGCAGAGGGCGCCAGACCCCAGCTCCCGCCCTGAGCCCAGGCTGCACAGCCACAGCTGGGACCTGAGCCCTGCCTTTTCAGGACCCACTGTGGAGACTTCTGGAGAATGTGGGGCGCCTCCCACCCTGACAGGACAAGCTGAGGAGGGTGTGGCTCTGCATCCACACTGACCGGACCCGTTGTGGAGGACGCGCCCACACTGGCAGCAGTCCAACCTCCTAAGGACCAGACGCTGGAGGAGGTGAGGAGAAGTCCCTTAGTGGACTGTCAAGGGGTTCGTGGTCTCAGGACCCCACAGAGAAAGGGCGCCCTGTGTAGACACTGGGGCTTCCGTCGTTTTGTGTGAGGAGACGTGGCCTCCTGCTGTGCTGTGCGCGGGGCTGTGGGGTCCCCACTTTCTGGGCTCGGGTGATCCTTGGTCCTTGTCTGTGTTTGTGTGCTCGCGGATTGGGTTCCTGGGGCTCCTCAGATGGTCTGCAGTCAGGGAGCGTCTGCCTTCTTTGGTGCTTGTGCTCTCCCCACCTCAGCCCTGCGGGGTCCTTCCCGTGTCCACACCCAGTCCAGGCTTGCGCCGAGTCTGGAAATTCGGGAGCCAGAGTGAGGACTCTGTAGCCGGTTTTGGGGGAGAGTAGGTATTTTCCCAGTGTGGGTTCTTCCCTGAGCACAGTGCCTCCCCATCTCCGTGTGTACCCCTCCCTGTCTGTCGTCATTGTTGCAGGGCTGTCACTTTCTTGGTTCAGGGGCCTCCTGGGTATCTTGCTATCTTGGATGCAGGTGTAAATGAGATCGTTCTCAGCAGTCTCTTTCTGATGGGTCCTTCCGAGCACCTAGGAGTGCCACTAATTTGTGCATATTGATTTTGTTCCTTGCAAGTTCTTGAATTTATTAGTTCGATTGGCCTTAAACTTAATCTGCCAGTTATTTGACCAGCAGCATGGGTTTAATTGGGAAGAGCAGAGAATGGCATTCTGGGCTGAGCAAGCTAAGGTCCCATCACAGGCAAGTGCGAGAAACAAAGGAGAGGAACATTATTTCATGGAGGAGGAAGAAGTTGGGAAGGGTGCTTGAAGGAAAGTCCCTTGGAGAAAGGCAGGGTGATGGAGAATTCTCACCAGCTGAGCTGCAAAGCTCCTACAAAAAGTCAGGAGATGAACCTCCAGCTTCCCCTGTGGGGCCTAAAATTGGTGAGTCTCTCCTGTGGGGGATTGCAATGTGGGGTCTGTAATGGGCACTGAGCACCAGGCGCCCCCTTCCAGCCTCCCCTTCTGGCATCCCCAGTCCACTTTACTGGGGCTTCCCTTCCTGCTTTTGCACAGTTCTAACCAGCTTGTGGTGGAACGTTGTGGAAAAACTGAAATTCCAAATCCACTGCTTCTACTGCACATGAGATACAGGGGCCCATGATTTAATCCTCCCACGAGTCTCTTGCTAGCCCCATCTGTCCGTTACTCATTTTGATAGTTGATATTACCAAAGTACTGTAATTCTAAAAATTTCTGAATTAGCTGTATTATTTCTTTTTAGGTATGAAGTTAACTTACAATTATATGAATTTAATATTTTGGTCATTGTTTTCTAATTTTATTGCCTTATTCTTGGAAAATATAGCCTGATATTTAACTCTAGGAATTTATTGGCATATACTTCTGGCCTAAATAATGGCCTGTTTGTGTAAATGTTCAACTTATGCTTATATACTTACTGAAGACTCTTGTTTTGGGGTCAGGATGGCTACATTTATTAATAGATCAGGACTATTAGATTCTCTAAATTTTGATGTCTCTTAATTTAATCTAATTAAATTATCAGTTAATGAAAGAAGTTAAATTTTTTATGTACTACTGCATCTAAACTTATCAAAGTCTTTTGCTATAATTAGACAAGTATGTCATCCTGTTTTTATACCAAGTCTTACATTAAAAAAATCATACTATCTGAAATATTATTTATTTTTATTATTATTTATTTTTTTTAAAAGATTGTATTTATTGGGGTACCTGAGTTAAGTGTCTACCTATAGCTCAGGTCATAATACCCGGGTCCTGGGATAGAGCCCCGCAGGGGGTTCCCTGCTCAGTGGCGTGCTTCTCCCTCTCCCTCTGTTATTCCCTCTGCTGTGTGCATGTTTTTCTTTTCTCACTCTCTCTCAAATAAATAAGTAAAATTTAAAGATTATCTCTCTCAAATAAATAAGTCAAATTTTTTTTTCTCAATGGGAGGGAGAAGCAGACTCTCCACTGAGCAGGGAGCCTGATGCAGGGCTCAATACCAGGATCATCACCTGAGCTGAAGGCAGACACTTGAACCGACTAAGTCACCCAGGCACTCCAGCTGTTTATTTATTTATTTATTTTTTTTATGCATATGTTTTATCTCTCTTTTCTACAAGTCTTTTTTTTTGATCTTTTTACTTTTTTCATAAAACTGAATTATTTCAAGATGACTTGGTCATCCTCTTTTCCCCAACCTCAAAGATCATAGAGTATATTTTAACTGTTAAAATAATATTAGTATTTAAGTGCTGCCTACACAAATTAAGGCAAATTATCTGTGGTCTGTATTCCTGAAAATATTTTTTTTATTATGCCTTCCTATGCCAATGACATTTTATAAGGATCTAAATGTTTCCATTTGTGATTTTTTTTCAAGATAATAAAGCTATTACTTCATTCTTTTTTATATCTGATGTTATTTAAAAAATTTCTGTCAGTCTGATTCTTGTTTCTTTATTAATGAATTATTTTTTTTCTCTCTAACACTTGTGATTTTTTTTGTGTGTCTTTGGTATGTATGCCCTAGTTTGGGATTCATAGAGTCAACTCTAGTTATGAATATTTTCTTTCTTTTCTTGTATGTAAGTTTTAATCCAGTGTCTTGACTATTTTATGCTTGAGAAATAGATGTACATTAATATTCAAATATTTCTTTCCTTTTTCTTCTTTCCTTTAAAAAAAGTCATTTATTTTATTTTATTTAAAAATATTTATTTATTTATTTGGAGTAGAGAGAGAGGGTCATGAAGAGTGGCTGATTATATACTTTCAATTTGGGAGGAGGTTAGGGATAGCACAAGCCTCCAAGGTATTTTATAAACAAGGTTTCCAGGACCTTGAGGGGGCTAGCTATTGTTAGGGAAAGGTCATTTATTACTATTTAGTAAAAACTCAGGGAAGAGACTCTTCTGATGTGTATCAGTGGGTATATGCTTGGGAGATGATTGCCAATGTATATCTTGAGGGCAGGGGTGGGGAGTAGAGATAAAGAAGTTTCCAAAGTAATTTTTACATGTGAAAGTAGATTTTCAGTATCCTGGGGGGTGGACTAAGAATGCTTTTTGCCCTGAGTGGATGTGTCCACATGGAAGCAGCTGAGTCCCCAGAGGAGCTTCAAGGACTTGTCAACAGGCTATGAGTAGTAAGGAAATCTAATTTCTTCTCTAGCTTTTGTTCCACACACATCACCTACATCTTACACCTCTTTTATATTGATAATTTTAATGCTTTGCTGGTATCCAGATGACTATATCCTTAAGTGACTTCTTATCTCTATTGAATCCATTACGTATTCTATCCATTGTATTCTTAATTCAACTAGATTACATATATTTAATCTATTAGTACCACTAGGTTCTTATTCTTGTTTTTATTTCAAAATCTTTCCTTATTTCCTTACATTATTTATTGGGTATATTTTAAATCCCTGAAATACTCACTTATTATATATAAGCTGTCAACCGTATTCTTATTTTGAGGTAGCTATATCTTTTTGGGTTTTAGGACATCATACCAACAATGCCAAATAATTTTCAGACAACAGCAGGATCTCCAAGAATTCAACTAAATTCTGACACTATCTACCTGAACATAGTGTAAGATTTCATCAGTTAATGGATCAGTCCTCCAAGACTATCTCCAACCCCACCTCAGATGCCAGTCTCACTGTAGGCCCCAGGTTATTACCTGTGCTTGTGACTGAGCAACTACAGGTTGGAGGTCCCAGTGGCCTACTTCTTACGTTCTTTTAATTTGCTACAGGGACTCACAAAACTCAGAAAAATACTTACTTTATGTTTGCCAGCTTATTAAAAGATATAATAGAAGATTTAAATCAATAGATAGATAAAGAAGTGCACAGGGCAAGGTATGGAGAATGGGCACAGAGCTTCTATTACCTTCTGTAAGACTGCCACTCTTCCTGCCTTTTCATACATTTCACAAACTAAAAGCTTTCTGAACCCAGTCCTTTCAGCTTTTCTGTGGAGGCTTCATGACATAGTCATGACTGACTAAATCATTGTCATTTGCTGATCTAATCTCCAGATCCTCTTCCCTCCCCAGATAATCCTGTATTGGGAGGAAGGGGAGGCACGTTGGGCAAAAAGTTGTGAAGGCTTTCACCAAGTGGTTGGTCCTTCAGGCAAACAGCCCTTGCCTTGAGTGAGGTCTGAAGGTCACTTCATTAACAGAACAAAACACACCTCTCTCACCCTTATCACAGGAAATCCCAAGAGTTTTAGGAGCTGTGAGTCAGTAGCCATGGTTGAAAACCAAATATTCAGATGACCAAAATATATTTCTTGTAAACCACTATATTACACTACATGCTTAAGTATTTAATTATGTGATCTTTTAAACTAATATTTTTCTAAGAGTATAAACTGTTCTGGCAGTAATCTGGATTGGGGAGTGATGTATTGCCAAATTTCTGTCATTATAGTCCAGGAAGTCAAAGAGAAAGAACAGGAGAGCCCCTTAGGGCAGGAAGTTCAAAGTAACAATGTTGACTACTACTCCCTTTTCTTGATTTTTTTTTTAAACAAGCAAATCTTCTCTTCAGAGTTGCAGTTTAAAGCCAAGAACATGCGGAATTGGGAGAAAAAATAGTTAAATTTGGAGACTTGCAGAGGTAGAATCAGAGTAGTGAAAGCCATTACAGCAACTGACCTAACTGAGGTCAGTCTTTGGTGAATCACAGAAACAGGTGGAGTTGTCAAACAAAGGAATCTTTGTTTACAACATACAAGGAGATCACAGGGAATAAGTTCCAAAGCCTTGACTGTTTGAACAGGAGAGAGATTTTTATTTAGTATTTAAGATGAATACTCAGAAGGGAGAGTTTTATTATTCCATGTATGGTTGGTCATAAGGTTGTGGCTGCATGCACATCCACATATGTATTTGTGCAATATGTATTGCATGTTCACCTGAATGAAGCTTGTATTCCACCGAGGGCAGAAACTTCAACGTTAGAATAAAGCAGAGGTAACTGTTGGACAAGGGAAAGGGACTCTGCAGGCTTCAAGAGCAGATAGAAACTAGATGGGGTCTTGGGCTCATTTTCTGGGACAAGGAATGCAAGGCCTTGATTGCTTTTGAAATAGCACTAGGAGTTTTGCCACTGATTTATTGTCTCAATAGCTTAGGCTATTTCCTGCTCTGGTGGTGACTGTTAGTTTTCCCATTGCCTTGTTCCCTCAAAATCCTTAAGGAGTGAGGTTTTTGCATTTCTTTGTAAGAACCTCCCAGGAAGTTTTGGAAGAAGTGTGCTTGGGCAAGTACACAGGTGGGGTATAGATCATTGAAAATAGCTGGGGACAAAAAATGACTTTTCTTATGTCAGGAAAACTATATGTCATCTTAATTTTCTGGGAACCTCTAATTCTTTCTGCTGATGTTACCAGCAGGCTTCTGAGATATTACTGATTGTTCTCTTGAACCTAAGGAAAAAGAAATGTAGAAAGCAAAAGACAAAACTTTAAAATCTATCCTCCAACTCATCAATTCACTGCAGCCACCTCTCTGTCTTTCCCTTTCTCTTTTTCTTTATCTTTCTCTCTCACTTTCTCTCTCACATATGCACAACACACACAAATCATCTTAAAACAATTTTTAATTTTCCCTATTCCATTTTAATATACTTGAGGCATGATCATTTTCTTAGTAAATACAAGAAAAAAAAATCTAGGATTCCATCATTCTGTGTGATTAAAGTATAGAGGAATTTACTTCTAATAGCACTTATAAAAACACATTTTATTTATGTAATATTATATAATCAGGTGCCTGCATTTTTCTTATTCTCCAACTAGTGTTATTTGGCAATTAATATTTTGTCAATCAATATTCCCCTATATCTGAATGTGTGGGCAGTGAGAGATGAGTTAGAGGCAAGGATGGTGAACACTCCCAACAACTGCAGACTACATATATCTTAAGCCATGATTTTCTTTGCAAAGGTCAACATTGATAATGTTCTAGTCATACCTCCGTGTACCAGGAAAGAAGTAGCATATTTCTTGAAAGACACAGCTATCAAAGCTCCATTGAGAAACTGTAAAGATGGACAAGCGATTTCCAAATTACATATCTGATAATGGACATCTACTCTGATTATTTAAATATGAATAAAAATAAAAAACCTTACTAATAACCAAACAGAGTATCCAATTTTACATGTGAAGGAAATAATGGAAGAGACATGTCACCAAAAGTATATGGATGGCTTATAGGCACATGACAAATTTCTCAACATTTAGACATTAAAGAAATACAAATTAAAATCATAATGAGACATGCTTACATATCTATTAGAATGGCTAAAATTATAAAGGCTAATTGTACTTGGTCTGAGCTAGATTGAGAAGCAACAAAAAATCTAAACTGTTGTTGGCATATATCATGATACAACCACTTTGGAAAATAGTTTGAAAATTTTTTTAAATGCAAAATATGTTGCAGTTACAAAAATAGCCATTTTACTTCTAGGCATTTAACCAAGAGAAACAAACCCTATGTTCATACAGGGACTTGTATATGAATTTCATAGCAGCTTTATTTTTAAGAATTGAAAACAGTGGAAATGTTCATCAATGTCCATCCATAGAGCAAAGAAAAATTATGATCTATTCATTAAAGAGATTACTATTCAACATCAAAATGAACTATTTACAATTGGAGATTCTCAAAGTAATGATGCTGAGAAAAGAAAAGCCAGGCAATGAATAGTATATACAGTGTCATTCCATGACTATAAAAAATCTAGAAAATACAAATTTATATATAGTCACAGTCATCAAATATATTGGTGTGATTTTAGTGCCTTCTTCTGTGATCCTATAGCTTCCTACACTTGTATCTCTGAGCATTTGTTACACCATGTGTAAATATGAACTCTTTCTCTTCATTCTGTCTTACTAGAATAAGAGTCCTTGAAATTTTATGGACAATTGAACTCTCAGTTATTAGCAGAAATTCTATCACACAGTAAGTTTCCAAATATAAAAGCCAGAGTTTTACAATGACTTCTAAGCTTTACATGATCTAGCCACTCATTTAACCTCTGTGACCTCTTTCCCTGCTACTCTTCAGTCACTCACAGTGGCCTCCTTGCTATTCCTCAGATATGCCAGGCATGATCCAACCTTATGACCTTCAAGATAGCCAATTCCTTTGTCTGGAGTGACCTTATTGCTGATAGTTCTGCGCAAATTCATCACCTTTCCATACCTTTGTTCAATTGTCAGCTTCATTGTAACTACCCTGATCTTCCTATTAAAAATTTTAACTCCCCATCCCCTGCCTAGCAACCTTGATTTTTCTCACCCTGATCGAGTTTTTCTTTTTCCCCATTGTACTCATCCTTTTTGAATGCACTATGCAATTTTTATTAAGGTTTATAGCTTTGAATTCTCTCACCCATTAAAATAAAAGTTCTACAAAGCCAAGTATTTCATTTACCAGTGTAGTCTGAAGTAATATCTGCCATATAATAGTTCAGTAGACAACTGGTAAATTTCAAAATAAATTAATGTTGAGAATATACTGAATTTCACAAGTCATTTCAATATTTATTTCCAAAAAATAAACTATGTAAAACATACCTTAAATTTACTTTCAAAATATTTTATAGCATATAATGGACAATATACATAAGCCTTAAAGAAACAATCCTATAAATAACCATTTCATACCTACTTAAAAACTACATAATACCACACTCCTAGATCCTCTCTGAACGCTCTAAAATAACCCTAAAGGAAATACATTTTTAAAAATAACAGATTTTTTGTCAAATAATTTAATAAAATAAAAGTTTCATTCATCTATGTAGATCATAATAAATGTTTTTAATAAGCATGAAATTATAACTCTGAAGTGTGCTAAAATGAAACCACCTGCTAAGGGTGAGAGAATAAAAATAAACATCATGTTTCCAAATAAGAGGAATTTATTACCTTTGAATCAAAGCATGTGGATTTGTTCAAACTGGCAATAAAGGAATATGGAGACACAAACCATAGAAAGTCATATTTTAGATTTCTAAAAGACTTCGAAGTGAAGAGTATACATTCACTTCTCACTTATTGCTCCTACATATTCATGAATTTGAGAGAAAATATAGGCCCTGTGTGTCTTAGCATCTAATGGGATATTTTTTGATATTTACATGCTTACACATAGTATGTGTTATAGTCTTCTCTTTTACATGCTGTAAAAAGGTTAACCCCTTTTCTGCAGAGATCTGAAAATGTGAAACAGTGCCTGAGTAGCTGAATTCATCTAATTCAAATTTCTTGCAGGTCTAAGACCTATTGATTTTCACTTGACTGCCTCCTTTTTCATCTGTCAATTGGTTACAAATTCTGGTACTGAAGAGAATACATTGGGGCTGGTGGCTCAGTGTGTTAAAGCCTCTGCCTTCAGTTCAGGTCATGATCTCAGGATCCTGGGATCGAGCTCCACATCGGGACATAATGTAACGACAGATAGTTTATATGGGAGCCCTTTGGGTACTCTGGTGGATGAATGTTTTTAAATTAGTTTTTCATGGACATGAGGAGTTAGAGACGAGAAGGGAGGTGGGGGAAATTGGAAGGGGAGCTGAATCATGAGAGACTATGGACTCTGAAAAACAATCTGAGGGTTTTGAAGGGGCGGGGGATTTGGAAATTGGGGTACCAGGTGTTGGGTATCATAGAGGGCACTGCTTGCATGGAGCACTGGGTGTGGTGCAAAAAGAATGAATACTGTTATGCTGAAAATAAATAAAAAATTAATTTAAAAAATATTAGTTTTTCGTAAACTACAAAAAAAAAAAAAGAAAAGCGCTCCCATTTATAGCGTACACTTTATGGTTCACAAAGCACGTGCCAACGATAAAAATAATAATGGGTTACCGTTACACTTCATAGAAAAGGAGGTACAGGGAAATTGAATGAAAGGGAATAACAAAGTAGGTTCATAAGTCAATCTTCCTTGTAAAAAAATTAACCTGAAAGTGCGTTTCTGCCACCTCTCTCCTGTGTGACATTTTATCGATGGGAGATGGAAAATAAATGGTCTGGTTAACCTTTCCCTCCCCCTCAAAACCCATTATTTGAAAACACAAAAAGGGAAGTGAAGGGAGAAATCCTCCCACTCCCATTCCCACTCACCTCCATAGCCACCTCCTCTTCCAAGAACCTAGCAGACAAGGTGCCAAGAAGTGTTAGGTACCAGCAGTGGTCTCAGATCTCATTCAAGGATCATGGTGAAAGGCATTCAAAGAGATTGTGGGGGCACAGGGATCCAATTAAGGGGGACAAGTTTAAGGTTTGCCTGGTCCCCTAAAAACTAATGGCACTAGAGAAGATGACCTTTGGGAACTATAGCATAATGGATACAATGTGTAAAAAGCTTCAGTGAGTCATGGTGGGAAGAGGCCAAGAGGGCAGCAAACACAGTCTTAGATGATGTTATTAATAGCACTACAGGCTCTAGATTTCCTGTGGTGGTGTTCTTGGCAAGACCAGCCCGGCCAAAGTGGATACTCTCAACCTGAACAGACGGTCTTGGAGATGCCAGCACGTGAGGTATGATGAGAGGGTAAAATGATAGGAGGTGTCCTTTGGAAGGACTGACTCCTTGACTTTAAAAGGGAGAACCCAAATCTGTAGGTGAAATCTTTCTGGCTACAAAGAGGGCCAAGGCCTCCTAAGGTCAAGGTCTCCTCGTCACTTGCAAAGATGTCGAAGAACATATTCAGACATTTCAAAGATGTCCTCATATCATTGGTTCCCACTCTGGAATTCTATCAATAAGGTGAGAGTTCCTCTAGTTGAAAATGAGATCTAAAAAGACTTCCCTTTCTCATGTAATTTCTGTAACCTCCAGGACACACCCACCTCCCCCTTCCAGCTCTGTAATGAAGCCACAGCTGGTGCCAATTTGTGGAACTCCTTAAAGGCTATTCTCCCTTATATACCCCGGGACCAAGTTCCCATGCTCCCTCACCCGATTTCCTGCACTCACCTCCCACCTGGTGTGTTCACACCTGCAAGTGCCTTTTACCAACCCCTTTGCCAAAAGGCAGCCAGAGTGACCTTTCAAAGACCTATCAGTTCCTGGCATTTGTCTCCATAGAAATCTGCACTGATCTTCTAACAAATTCTCAGTCCTCCAAAGGCACCCATAATCCTCCCATCAGTCTATTCATACCCCTCCAACTGACTGATGCCTGTTCTGCCCCATCTCTCTGCCCTTCAACCACACTGCCTCCTTCTTCCTGTGGAGACCTCTCATGGCACCTGCCTCCAAGCACAGGTGATTCCCATTGATGGGAAGACCCTCTTCTCTCCCCCATCTCCCCACTCCAGTTACTCCCACTTATTCGTGAGCTCACAAGCCCCATGGTACACACTCTCCATGCAGCCTGCTCTCTCTTTTCTAGCACTGGCCTCCGTTTCTAGCTGTGGTTGTGTCATGGATGTCCCTCCCCAGCTAGCCTCCAAGCTCTCTTTCCCTTTAGCTCCAACACCTGACACAGTGCCTGGCACGTAGTAAGCCCTGGCTAGCTTCTAAGAGCCTCACTGAGGGACTGAAAGCATTTTAAAAATGTCACCACGTAGGCTCCAAACTGTAGGCAGAAAAAGCTTTGCCTGGATTGACATTTTAGAGACGTATTCGTCAAGTTGGATGTGTTCACTGACTTTACCTTGTAAAATTTAAAAAAAAAAAAAAAGACCTCTGTATCGCTTCGCATCTACCGAAGGCGCATGTATACTCCTAGACCACGTTATGAGCTTAATGGAAGGAGACAAGATGTTTTCGCTAAGAAAATGTATAAGACTGTTGAGGTCAAGTGGGAGGAAACAGTCCGTTTGTTGGAGCATTGCTATCTTACTCTATCACAGCCACTCATAAAAATCTGACACGGGGTGAGTCAGAATTGTCTGTCGAAGATGAGTTAGACCTGGCTCATGTTCCTACAGACATGAAAGCCAGAAACGAAGAAGGAGGCTTTGAAAGCGTGGGTTGAGGAGGCCGTGTGGTTCACTGCGATGAGCTAAGTGCCCAGGGCCACCAGCAGACATGCTGGCCTGTATCCTTCCTTTGTTCTGGGGTCCCTCTTGCACCATGTGGTGAGGCTGGTGGCTGGGAGCAGCTCAGGACAGTACCCGGTGGCATCTTAATTCTCCCACCCTCCTGTGGGCTCCAGTGGGCTCCAGTAGGTCCCAAGGGACAGCCTGCCTTCCTTGCAAAGCCCAGTAGCACTGGGAGCAGAAACTGGGGCCAAAGAGTGAGCACCCTGTTTGACAAGCTGGAGCAGCCACCTCTTCTTCAGATGCAGGGGGAGCCCTGGCATGCTGACTCCTCCCTTCTCCCTTTCCCCTTTCCTCTCTTCCTCCCTCTTTCCTTCCCCTCTCTCCTTCCCTGGTGGTGCCCTTTCCCAATGCCCACTTCATCCCTTTTCCTTTCTACATACCTGTCTTCTAGAGTTTCTTCTCTTTCCTCCCCATTACTTCCCTTCATCTGAATCTCCTCTTTGGTCCCTTTGTCCCTGCTCTCTGCTCCTCCTCCCCTTCCCTGGCCCCTGTTCAGCTCCATACTGAATGCAGGCAGAGCTGGACTAACATGCTCACTTGCTAGCTCAGCCACCCTCCAGAGAAGTCACTCTTCGGTGGCCACCTTCCTGACCCCCTGGTCGCTTCTCCACTTGTTCAGATATTGCTCTGAAGTCTGAGGAGGACAGAGCGGGGCTGCCACAGAAGCAGGCCAGAGGAGAAACCAAACCATGTGTCCACACTGTCCCCCAGCACTGCTGCTCTGAGAGCTTTCAGAGTCCTCAACAGGGTTAGGATTTAGGGGCTTCTTCAGAACCGGGAGTGAAAACAACCATAGGTCAAAAGAAAAGCTATGGCACCCACAAAAAATAATAATCACAAATGAAAACTATGTTAACTCTGAGTCCCAAAGTCGAAAAATTGCCTTGAATCTGTCTCTAGAAAGCACCCAAGGCCTCACTCTCTGGGTTCTGGGTGCCCTGGAAATGGCAGGAGGATCTGAAAAGCGCGTGGGGGTGCCGAACTATGGGGGCTAGCCTGCCCTCTGGCGGGGGGGGGGGGTACCTCCTGTGGCGCTGTCCCGGCCTGACCCCTGCGGACAGGGTGTGGCACAGCGTCTGGGGTGGTCCTGGTGCCCTGGGGTTGGCGGGAGGCTGGGGCCCAAACATCCCACGCCCAGCTTCTGGACCGCGTTTTCTGCTTCAGGTGAGGGCGCGTCGAGGTGTCACTTTACCTGTGAGCAGAGGGTCCTCCAGAGAAGCCATTGGGCGGGGAGGGGCAGCAGGCGGCGGGAACGGGAACAGGACACCAGGGCCTCATGGGCTAGGCTGGAGCATGAGAGTGCAGGGGCAGCGAGTATGGTGGGTCCTGCAGTCCCGAATGGGCTGCAGCACAGCACCCTGGCGCTGCGCGCCCCTCCTTCCCGCCTGGGCAATTAGCAAAGCCCCTTCTCCCGGCCGCCCCCGACCCGCCCCCGCCCCGCCCCCCTCCCTCCTGAGTCCTCTGAGAGCTCACTTCCAGCTTTGGAAATTAGCAAAGACCCTTCTCTACGCTGGCCCCACCCCCTCACTTCTGAGGCCGGAGCCCATGCTGGGGTGTGGGGCTAAGCCCTGGCATGCTGCTGCATTGCCAGCGCCTGCGCTGGGCAGCCGCCTAGCCTGGCTCCCTGAGCGGGTGTCCACGCGCAGCCTGGCTGCCAAAAGATCATCAGTCCTAAACGCCGGCTGCACTCTTTCCAGTTTGCGCCCAAAGCCAGGAACCAGCTTCCCCAACACAGGCCTGGGCTGAGATGCCTGCCTGGGATCTGTCTGAGCAGTCTCCTCCACTCCAGGCAGGGATGGAACTTCGACCTGGATGTTTGGGTTTCTTGTTTGTTTTTTTGGTCATTGGTTATTACATGACCTCCAGGGTAGGTGCTCCACAAAGGGAGTGAAAACAGGACGCCATATATAGCATACAGCCATTCTAGAAAAATAGCTTGGGGTTCTCTCGGGAACGCGGCATTGGTCCTTGCACTATGGTTTAATAGAAAAGGGATTATGCACCAAGTTACTTAAATGAGCATAGGTTGAAATCGTTTACTGAGAGTAAATATTTTAAATAGTTATATTTTAACTAAATCTATTATCAATCATAAATCTATTACACGAAGGTTACAGGCAATTTAAAAGCAAGAGCACTCTCTTCAGGGTTTTAAATAACCCCTGTCTGTCTTGGCACAAGAAATGCAAAGATAGGAAATGGTTTGTAAAAGATCATATAATAGATTTTACTAATTCTATTTATTTGACAGACAGAGATCACAAGTAGGCAGAGAGGCAGGCAGAGAGAAAGATGGGGAAGCAGGCTCCCGGTCAAGCAGAGAGCCTGATGAAGGGCTCGATCCCAGGACCCTGAGATCACGACCTGAGCCCAAGGCAGAGGCTTAACACACGGAGCCACCCAGGCGCCCCCAGATGAAATACATTTCTGACTTAGAAACTTCAGATAGAATTATTTTGTCCATGATGACAACTGAAGAAAATGTGTCATCCCTAAACCTAACCTTAAACCCTACCAACGCTGAAACCTAAGCTGACCTTAAAGCCCAAACTAGAACCCTGAATCCCAAACCTGGAATGGAACCCAAAGCCTGTACCTGAGCCCTGGATCCAAGCCCTGAACCACGAACCCAAACCCTAAACCAGACCTCCAAGTCATGAAACCTGAACCCAAATCTCAGCATGAAGTCAAACCCCAAATTTGACCTTGAACTTTATCCCATAAGCCCTGAGTCTTAAAGCCTAAATCATAAACTTAAAGCCCTAAACTATAACTCTGTTCCCTGTCCTTCACTCTAAACCCTCACCCTAACACTAAACCCAAAGCCTGATCTAGAACTCTGACTAAAACCTGAACCTGTACCCAAATTCAAATGCTTCACCACACTTTGCTTAGGCACTTGCCATTGATGGATATTTGCAGTTTCTACCTTTTGATTCTTGTGAACATTGTTTGGGTTGGGGGCTAGGGTTAGGGTCTTGGATTAGGGTAGGGTCCAGGCTTGAGACCAAGTTGAGGTCAGAGTGTGGGTCTGCATCAGGGCCATGTTCAGTGACACTGTTTGGGTCAAGGACTGTTGTAATTCCACATTGTTTCCAATTCATTGTTCCTTAGCTATTTGGGGGGAAGTTGGGGGGTATTGGGCTCCATGCAGCTTGAATTTCCGGAATGAAATGGCATCAGCTGGACCCCAGGAGGGAGCAGGACCTTCCACTGAAGGGTGAGCTCCCACAGTCCTGCACTGCCTTGCACCGCCTGCAGTGGGCGCCAGACCCCAGCTCCCGCCCTGAGCCCAGGCTGCACAGCCACAGCTGGGACCAGAGCCCCGCCTCTTCAGGACCCACTGTGGAGACTTCTGGAGAATGTGGGGCGCCTCCCACCCTGACAGGACAAGCTGAGGAGGGTGTGGCTCTGCATCCACACTGACCGGACCCGTTGTGGAGGACGCGCCCACACTGGCAGCAGTCCAACCTCCTAAGGACCAGATGCTGGAGGAGCTGAGGAGAAGCCGCCTGAGTGGACTGTCAAGGGGTTCGTGGTCTCAGGACCCCACAGAGAAAGGGAGCCCTATGTAGACACTGGGGCTTCCGTCGTTTTGTGTGAGGAGACGTGGACTCCTGCTGTGCTGTGCGCGGGGCTGTGGGGTCCCCCCTTTCTGGGCTCGGGTGATCCTAGGTCCTCATCAGTGTTTGTGTGCTCGCGGATTCGGTTCCTGGGGCTCCTCAGATGGTCTGAGGTCAGGGAGCGTCCGCCTGCTTCGGTGCTTGTGCTCTCCCCACCTCAGCCCTGCGGGGTCCTTCCCGTGTCCACACCCACTCCAGGCTTGCGCCGAGTCCGGAAATTCGGGAGCCAGAGTGAGGACTCTGTAGACGGTTTTGGGGAGAGTAGGTATTTTCCCAGTGTGGGTTCTACCCTGAGCACAGTGCCTCCCCATCTCCGTGTGTACCCCTCCCTGTCTGTCGTCATTGTTGCAGGGCTGTCAGATGACAGGTCTGTCACCTTCTTGGTTCAGGGGCCTCCCGGGTATCTTGCTGTCTTGGATGCAGGTGTAAATGAGATCGTTCTCAGCAGTCTCTTTTTGTTGGTTCCTTCCGAGCACGTAGGAGTGCCACTAATTTGTGCATATTGATTTTGTTCCTTGCAAGTTTTTGAATTTATTAGTTCAATTGGCCTTAAACTCAATCTGCCAGTTATTTGACCAGCAGCATGGGTTTAATTGGGAAGAGCAGAGAATGGCAGTCTGGGCTGAGCAAGCTAAGGTCCCATCACAGGCAAGTGCGAGAAACAAAGGAGAGGAACATTATTTCATGGAGGAGGAAGAAGTTGGGAAGGGTGCTTGAAGGAAAGTCCCTTGGAGAAAGGCAGGGTGATGGAGAATTCTCACCAGCTGAGCTGCAAAGCTCCTACAAAAAGTCAGGAGATGAACCTCCAGCTTCCCGTGTGAGGCCTGGAATTGGTGAGTCTCTCCTGTGGGGGATTGCAATGTGGGGTCTGTAATGGGCACTGAGCACCAGGCGCCCCCTTCCAGCCTCCCCTTCTGGCATCCCCAGTCCACTTTACTGGGGCTTCCCTTCCTGCTTTTGCACAGTTCTAACCAGCTTGTGGTGGAACGTTGTGGAAAAACTGAAATTCCAAATCCACTGCTTCTACTGCACCTGAGATACAGGGGCCCATGATTTAATTCTCCCACGAGTCTCTTGCTAACATGTGTCCTCTCCATGTTGGGTGACCTGGATTTGGGAGGGCTTGGCCTCCATCCCAAAGTCTGATGTTCTCGCTGCTTCCGTGTCATCGTGCTAACATGGATATTTGGAAGATTCATTTCCTCTGTGGTGATTTCAAAGTGCAGTCAGCTTGTTATAGCAGCACAAATACGTGCTGTCTCCACACTCAGATTCCCCAGCCGTCATTTCTTTACCACGTTTGCCACTTCACACGGGATGCTTCAGTGTGTTTGATCCCACACCAGGACAATGTCCTGCAGAACCACCACATAACCTGAAATGAGGAGATCATTACAGAAACCATCCAAGGGTTAGTGTTAGGAACCAGGGACATGGCAGGGCTGATCTGAAGACCCCATGGAGAGCTGTCTGGGTGGCTGAGTTGACAGTGGAGGTGAGGGTGAGTGTCTGGCTCTGGCTTTGTGTCCAGGAGTCAGCTCTGTGTGGGTGTGTCCTTAGCTAGGCATGCAGATTTCTGCTCCTCTGAATCCTTTCCGGAGTTCCAAATGGCACAGTTTCCTTCTGGGCAGCAGGCTGAGTCCTCTGGGATTGCCCATGTGTCCCCAAATTGTAGGGCACCTACTGCAAGGCCTTTGGGGTCAGAATCTTGAAAAGCAAACCAAAGGTTATGGTTAGGGACCACAACATGGCAGGCCCGATCTGCCAGCACTCTGTCCATCTTTCTGGGGGAGGAAGCAGTCGAGGGATTTGTTCAGGTTGAGTGTCAAGCTCCAGGTTTGCATCCAGGGGCCTGCTGAATATGGGGCTGTCCAGAGGTAGGAATGCAGATTTCAGTTCCTCTGAATCCTTTCTGGAGTTCCAAATGGCATGGTTCCTTTCAGGGTGGCAGGGTTAGTCCTATGGTGTTCCTCACTGTCCCCAATCTCTGAGGCTTTGGAGCCAGGCCGTCGGGGACAGACAAACACAGGCTGGAGAGCTTTAATGTCAGAAATGTATTTTCGCACAGATCTGGAGGCCAGAAGTTCCAGATCAAGGTGCCAGCAAGGTTGGTCTCCAGTGAGCTTTTTCTTGTTGTTCTATAGATCACTACCTTTTCAACTGTGCCCTCAGATGACCTCTTCTCTGTGGGCCCCCAGAGGGGAGGTAGGGGGAGTGCTTTCATGTGTTTCACCCTTATGAGGACACCAGTCCTAGCAGATTAGGACTCCTGTGACCTCACCAAGCCTTCAGTACCTCCTTCTAGGTAGGCCCTATCTCCAGATGCAGTCACACTGGAGATTAGGAATTCTTCATATGACTTTTGTGGGGACACAATTCAGTCCATAACAATTAGTACAGGAGAAAAGCCATGGAGAGAATTCTAGAGGAGTCACACGTTGATGTTATAAGGTAAGTGGGTATAAAAGAGCACCTCTGAAGTCCAATAGGTCATTAGAGCTAGAGGCTGACAGGAAAGTCCCGTACGTGCCACAGTTTTGAGTTTGATGCAAGCGCAACTCTGAAGGGAAGATATTTGGGAGGCCTTGGCCGACCACTACTTCCAGCCAGGGGTGATTCTGGAGGGAGTATCTCTCGGAGTGCTGCCTAGAATCAAGACTTTGGGGTTGGAAAAGTGCCACTTCCAAAGCTGGAGAAGGATGGTGCTGTAAGTTACTTGAAGAGTACTGTTCTGGGAGATAGGAGATCTGGGGTGTCTTCTTTGTTCTGCTGCTGACCAGATGTGAAAATGCAGATTAACTCCCTAACCATCTCAGTTCTACCACCATGTGCTGCTGTCATGTGTCCCAAGCCCCAGAGTTAGTTTGATCCATAAGCAGAAGCCGGTCTTTTAGTTCCCAATCTCTTAATCGGGCTGATCGATCAGTCACAATATATAGCGGACACGTGACAGCCACCGGGGAGAAGTAAGGGTTGTCTTCCCCTCAGGGAGAGTGGAAAAGCTCTAGGAGAGGGCATACCCGTAGACCAAAGGCAGCCAGTGCTGGGGAGTGGAGCCACGGGGAAGAGTGTGCTGATGACAGCCTTGTGGAGGGAGGGCAGAAAGAGCCACCACCATGACACTTGAGTTACAGATCGAGCTTGGGGATAGAGAAGGGATCAGGGCACGGTAGAGCAGCAGCTGGCAAAGTGATTCTGTTGAGCTTAAGCTCATAGTGCCTTAGCGAATTAGAATGGGAAATGCCTTGCTATTGTCTGTGACTCTGTGATTGTGTGAGTATGAGTGACAGAGTGGGGACAAAGAGAGAGGGAGAGAGAATACATTAAATTTTAAAGAAGGACAATAAGGGACGCCTGGGTAGCTTACTCAGTTAAGCATCTACCTTTGGTTCAGGTCATGATCCCAGGGTCCTGGGATTGGATCCCATACCAGGCTCTAGTGGGGGGCCTGCCTTCCCTCTGCCTGCAGCTCCCCTTGCTTGTGATCTCTCTCTTCCTCTGTAACAAATAATAGTAAAAAATAAACAAGGGCGATACGTTATGTTTACTTTTGTTTCTGATGCCAGACATGGGTTCAGAGGATTGAAGAGGGAGATCCAAGGAGCTAGCCTCTCAAGAGGAGTGAATACCTAGTCACTGGTAAGACCCCTGGTCCTGCAATACAATATGGCTCCTGTGATCTGGGTCCTGTTAAATGCCCCTCGCCATCCTTCACCCGATAGTTTGATTCTTCATTGCGTTCAGTGTGGGGAACTGGGAGAAGCTATGACACTTGGCCCTTTGTGGAGGAATGTTAGTAGTATAAATAGCAATAGTTATCAGTTCTGGAGCACTTCCATGACTCTGCTGCAGGCACTCTGCTGTGACCTGGGTTTATAGCAGTGAGATAAACATAGAAATAGATGTGGGCTCTGTTCCCAAGAATCTGAAACCCACTATTCTCCTTGTCCCCTTCCCATTCTGTCTTCTTCAGCCCTTGTGCAATCCCACCAAGCAGGAAGCTTGCTTCTCCCCTTCCCTCTCCTGCTCCCCCTGCTTGTGCTCTCATTCCCTCTCTCTGACATGTAAATAAATCAAATGTTTTAAAAAATTATAAAAAAGGCAAAACAAATAACCATTTTTGGAGAGTGATTTTCTGAATGCAGTTATGGGCAGTGCTGGGTACTGAAGAAGACGCTCTGCTGACCAGAGGAGTGGGGAAATTACAGAACAAATTCCACAGGTCATTGAATATATCACATTCATCACCCCACCCATAGCACTCATTAATCTCTAGCCCAGCCAATATGTTGGTTATAAAAATGAGCTTTCTCCAAACTGACAGGAAGTTCTCGTTTTAGCAATGTAAATCATTCTGATCTTTATCACTAATGTGATCTAATCCTGTCTAGTAAAGAAACTTGAGAGTTCTATATCTCTGTAAGCATTTAAGAAAAACAATGGACTCTACTCTAATTACTTTTTAACTAACTTGACTTGCCAAAGGAAGGAGAAAGTAAATATCAGAAATCTTACCACTAAGCACAAGTTGCAAGTTATACCTGCCAAAATGTGGTTCAAAATATAAGTAACCAGTCTCCTTAGAAGCCTTTTACCTTCTTATATCTGTTATGTTGGGTAAATGAGTAGTTACTAGAATACAGCTGGCTCAGTGATCACAATTCTGCTTACCCTCAGAAATATAAATAGATTACATGTTTAGCCCGGTAACTGGACACTGATATAGAATTATTCACTGGCTGATTCCTAGATCAGAAACCACAAAAAATTTTTCTTTTTTATGGAAGTATGGCTGTTACAATAGTCTCACCTGTACCTCATAGTGATTGACTTAACTACTCTATACGTTACAACTCTAGATGTAACATTTTAATAAAACAACAATATCTTTGATGGTATCATGGAAATGTAAGTGCCTTGTGCACTTTTCTTAATGTGTATAATTACCTAAACATCATAGTAAGTAAATCAAGGCCATTGTCAAGCTTCCGTCAAGGAGAGTCCTTAACTAGAGGGATTTCCCATTGCTCTCAGGATGATAACCTCTGAGTTACAGGTTCCGTTAGTTGGCCACACACATTTGGAGCCTTGTGGACTTTCTGACAGCTGAGCAGCATATCTGTTTCAAGCATTGTGATCCCTGTTCTTACTGCAAGAGTGACAGTTGTCACTTTTCCTTTGACCCCTGTCTTTAGGAAAGTGTCTGACTCAGAAAGTCGAGTCAGTACCCCCCAAAAATATTTTCAGGAGAACCACCTCAAAGATGATCACCTGAGATACTGTCAAGAAAAAAAAAAACTGAAATTCTAAGCAACATCCATAAAAAGTATTTTCATGTTGATAAGGAAAGATTTTCCCCTAAATACCAGAGAGGCTCCATGAAAGTGAGATTTTTACCTATTTTGTTCACCGTGTCACCAGTCCCTAGAAGAGCGCCTAAGACATCACTCAAGATTAGGTTGCTTTGAATGAATCAAATGAATGAATGAACTGTAGCCTTTGATAGTGAGGTAGTTTATGGTCCTTAGGCAAGAGATGTGATTTGTGTTGGGATTTCAAGAATGGGAGGTGCCGAAGAGAAAATTGAGAAGCTAAATGTGAAAATATGCAATTTACTGACTGGAGTAGTTCTGAATATATTTCAAACATAATTAAACTATGGCTGTGGGTCTATATGCGTTTTCATAATTTTCCCTTGAAAATGTGAGGCATACAGATGTCATCTCCAATGAATTCTCCTTGTCCGTATACAGAATCACCAAAAAAAAAAAAAAAAAAGGCATTCTGACAGTCTTCAGACCATCCACTCCAGGATTGTGACTCTTTCTTCTCCATGTTCTTTCTGACATCATGGACTTTCAGGTTGACCTCTCTCATCTTGGGTCCCACTCTCATTAGCTGTAGAAGTCATGCGATGTTTGTGATGTGAGGGTGGCAATACTCTCTGACTTTTGGTTACAATATGTCTTTGAAAGCCAGTGTTTATTCTGCTTTTACAGCATTTCTCCATTTGAATTGGCCACCTTTTAAGTGGTCATTAGCCACATGTGGCTACTAGCCATGGGACTTGGACAGCAGAGGTGTGGAAAGTCCGCACATTCTTCCACTCAAAGGATATTGTGAGTTATGCTACATCTTTTTTTTTGAAGTGCCTTTTTTAGATATTTAAATTCAATTAGCCATTAGATAGTACATCATTGGTTTCAGAGAATTCAGTAACTCATCAGTTGTGGATAACCCTTGGTGCTCATCACATCACGTGTCCTCCTTAATGCCTATCACCCAGTTTCTCCATGTCTCCCACTCCCCTCCCCCCCAGCAACTCTCAGTTTGTTTCCTATAGTTAAAGGTGCCTCATGGCTTGTCTCCCTTTCTGATGACTCCCATTCAGATTTCCCTCCCTTCCCTCTGATCCTCTGTACTACATCTTAATCTCAACAGTCAAGCAGTGGTAGTAATTCAGTCATGGAGTCATGCATATTCTAAATCTGATGAGGTGGATTCCCATACTGCCTTTGTCTCTTCTAGAGCGCTTACATTTGTTATATTATTGCTGCTGCGTTCATGTTTCTCGTTCACTGAATGTCTGATAAAAGAATTAATAAAATGTGTGACTGCAGAAAATACAATGGTCATGGATGATGAAGATTTTCTCCTTGACCAGACTCGAGTCAAGTTCCTCTGAGTCCTCTTTCTGTCTAGCCTTGACCTTAGGCTCCGCCCACTTAGCCCAGTTTTAGCAAGAAATCTGCTTGGTCATTTTTCAGCAATCTTCTATCCTACTCTTGATATCTGATCAAATTCCTTATCTCTCACCCCTGGTATCTTACCACTTTTTTTTTTTTAAGATTTATTTATTTTGACAGAGAGAGAGCCTGAGCAGGGGGAATAGCAGAGGGAGAGAGAGAACCAGACTCCCCACTGAGCAGCAAGCCCAATGCCAGGCTTGATCCTGGGATCAGATCATGACCAAGCCAAAGCCAGAGATTTAACCAACTAAGCCACCCAGGTGCTTCAGTATCTATAACCCTTAATATCTGATCCAATCCCTTATTCCCAGGGCACCTGGTTGGTGCAGCTGGTTGAACGTTTGACTCTTGGTTTCTACTCTGGTCATGATCTCACGGTCCTGAGATTAAGCCTCACCTCAGGCTCTATGCTCAGTGAAGAGTCTGATTAAAATTCTCTTTCCCTCTCCCTCTACCCCTACCCCTGCTCCCTCTCTCTAAAATGTATTAATAAGTCTTTTAAAAAATTCCTTATCCCCTGATCTCAATAGTTTATGACCCTAGCCTTCCTTCAACAATATTACTGTCCAGATGGTTTAGCCAGAATCCCTTCATCCTTACCCTTGATGTTCCATCTTAATTTTACATTCAGTGATCCCCACCATGCTCTTTAGCTGTAAATCTCCATTTGTCTGAGCTGAGCCAGATTTCTCTCCCATACTATACATACAATAAAATCTCATCATAGTAGCATCCCTTGAATAAAATCTTCCTTACTCTCCTTAATGGGTGTCACAATATTTTTTTTTTCTTTAACAGTCAGGAGGGTGCTAATGGAGTACCATGACAAAAGGCCTAACTTCCTATAATGGACATTTCCTTGGTTTACCTGACAAATACTCTTTCTCTCTTCTAAGGAAAATTTCCGGTTCTCAGTATAACTGCCAACTGGCCCAGGGGTGGACAAGTGAGGCAGATGAGACCAAAATGAAAATTCTGTTGAGACACTGGACGTTGAGGATTCAAGCCAAGGACATAAAAGTGTTGGTACTCCATTATTCTGATGGTCCGTTAACTCTTGCTTTTTTGGTTCCTGTGTCTATCACTGCCCCTGCCTTTTTGAAGATAATGACCATTCATCTGAGTACACGGTTCACAGAATCCCTTTGCAGTGGCCCATGCGGGCCAAGGTAGTAGAACATAATAGATCTCTGTAAGTTTTTAAAAAATGTCTTTGTCCCTGTTGCCCATGGCCATTAAAGACCAAAGGTCGGGGGTAGGGGGATATTGGAAAAGGTGAAGTTATAGTTACTCACTGATTTTTTGATTGGTAGAGAGAAAGCAACACCTACATACAGGGCCAGTGGGTGAGTGGAGGAAACATCTTTGGCTCTAGGAGGAATGGGGGAAGGAGGAATATTAATAATCTTTGTCTTTGGAACTGCCCCTGAAGACTTCCCCACACAGGAAAATGACCTAGCGTGACTCTCCTAAACTTCGGCAAGCCCCTTAAATTTAACTGACTTCTAGATCTGATACTCCCTGCTGGATAACTCTGATCATTATTGGATTGTTACTTATTTTATTTTAAAATTATTTTTAAAGAAAATTTTAATCTAAATACAATTAATTAACATATAATACTAGTTTCAGACATACAGGTTAGTGATTCATCAGTCTTTTGTAACACCCAGTGCTCACTGTATCACATGCCTTCCTTAATGTCCATCACCCAGTTACCCCATCCACCCATCCCTCTCCCCTCCAAGAACCCTCAGTTTGTTTACTGTGATTAAGAGTCTCTTCTGAGGGGTACCTGGCTGGCTCAGTGGGTTAAAGCCTCTGCCTTCAACTCAGGTTATGATCTCAGGGTCCTGGGATCGAGCCCCACATCAGGCTCTCTGCTCCCTGGGGAGTCTGCATCCTCCTCTCTCGCTCTTCCTGCCTCTCTGCCTACTTGTGATCTCTGTTTGTCAAATAAGTAAATAAAAATCTTTTTTTTTAAAGTCTCTTCTGGTTTGTCTCCCTCTTTGACTTCATCTTGTTTTATTTTTTTCCTTTACTCCCCTATGATTCTGGTTTGTTTCTTGAACTCCACATATGAGTGAGATCATATGATAATTGTCTTTCTCTGACTGACTTATTTCGCTTGGCATAATACCCTCTACTTTCACCCCTGTCATTGCAAATAATTGCCATTTATTTTAACTCGACAGAGAAGGCCACTAGAAACAGCAGGTGATGGCCCCAGCTCCTGTTCCTCCATGCAGAACATCTGTCAACACCTGTGGACATCTTTTCCTCCCCCCATTCCTATGAATGTTGCTCAGTTGTTACATGGCATGGACAAATGCTGTTGGCTGGTGGCATGGACACACTGGACAAGCTTGGCCTTCGGTAAAACAAAGACTGGCTTCAATTACTCCAACTGAAACAGGAATGCTTGGATGAACAAGCCTGCCAGGAAGTCCCACTGGAGGTACTCAACCTGTGCCCCTTCCCTCCTTGGACCAAGAACCTGAACTTGAGAGATGAATGGCTTATCCAAGGTTATGGCAAGGTTACACAGAGCTGAAACTAGACACAGGTGTACATGCCTATTGATCAAGGCTGGCTGAGAAATCGAACTGCCTCAAATCTTGATTCTTTTTGCCACTTCTTATTCTCTGACCCTGTTTTTCATAGATTAGGATGTAGGAATAATAAAAATATCAGCTAATGGGGTATCCTGACTTTTTGATCTTTTAGTTCTTGTCAGACATTTACCATAATGCTTAGCACATGGATATGTGTGTGCACACACGTGCACATGCATGACACTCAAAAAATTGTTCCCTGATATTAACTTTATCAGTGCACTTTGCATCCACCACCAATTGGCTGTTTTGTCACAAACTGATTAAAGCAGAACTGTCAAGTGAGGAACTTCAAAGCCAAAGCATTAAGTGCTTTGAAAAACCAGCACCTGGGAGGATTTGTCTCAGCATCTGTGATTAGAAGGCAGCAAAAAGAGACTTTGGGGACACAGTTCACCCCTTCATGAAGCAGCCATTCAGAACTTTCTCCGAAGGGCTAATGCCTAATCTTCCAAAGACCAGCAAGAACAAGCTTATGGTCTGTTAAAATCAGATTTTTAAAAGATTTTTATTTATTTATTTGAGAGAGAGAGAGAGAGAGAGAGCATGAGAGGGGAGAAGGTCAGAGGGAGAAGCGGACTCCCCATGAAGCTGGGAGCCTGATGCAGTCCTTGATCCTGGGACTCCAGAATCAAAATCAGTTTGATTGACTCAATACAGTCAGGGAGGACAGTCCTCAGGAGTCACAGAATGCTGGTTGCCATGAGGGAGGAGTCTTTTACAAAGTCTGGGCTCTCACAGAAGGAGTCTGAAGCACGTGTATGGAAAGCAGAGGTCAGTTCTGGATTAGAAGCTCTTTCTGAGGGGAAATGAGTAGAAGCAGGGATTAACCAGGACTTGGGCTCTGCTTTATTCAGTTCAAGTTGCTGCAACAAATGATGACAGACTGGGTGGCTGAAACAGCAAAACATGTACTATTCCTTGCAGTTCTAGAGACTGAGAAGTCCAAAAGCAAGATCCTGGGAGATCTGATATCTAGCAAGAGACTGCTTCATTATCTACAAATGCCCATATTTCTGTTGTAGACTTGCATGGATGACAGCTGGCAGAACAATCTCTCAGGTCGTTTCTCAGAAGTGCTTTTATCTCATTCACAAGTGTTCCAATCTCATGACCTCACCACCTCTCAAAGCCCATACCTCCTGATGGCACTCCTTGAGGGTCAGGGCTTCAACATCTGAATTGGGACAAGACACAAACATTCAGTCCATTAGCAAGTGTTGTCATGAGGACAGCATAGCTTATCAACTGGGTATCCCCAGGAATCCATGGGACTAGCAAAGCAGAATCTGGGGGTGTCACTGGTAGGAAAGCAGGAGGTCCCCAAGAGACAGTCCTCATAGCATTTTACAGAGACAGCAGGACCCTTGAGAAACAATAGTTTCCGTGACCCATACACCAGCCTTTATCTATGCCTGTCCTCCCTGCTGGATTCACAGCAAGCCTACTTCTTTCTTTTCCAGTACAAATGGATTTCCACTCTCTGAATCCTGATGAATTTTTGCTCTTTTGCAGTTAGTAGGTTGTCCCTCAGGATTCTGCATGTCTGGATTTGCAATCGTGGAAACTGCCAAAGGTCTAGGGACCTGCATGGCAGAACCCGGCCTCTACCACTATTGCCCAAGGTAGGGACTCTGGTCCCTTGAGTGTCCTGTGCTGCTGTCAAAGGTCTGTGTGCATTGGCTTATTGTTTTTTTTTTTTAATGTAATTGCTTATACGTGTGTTTCATCATGCTCAAGTGGCCTTTCTGTGAAAAAGTGGCCAAGCTACACCTAGAAGTCACTGAAGAAAGTTCTAAAAACTCCTGGTTAGTATGAGGCTAGAGAGAGAGAGAAAGAGAGAAAAGAAATCTGCCTCTCTGCATTTTGCAAGTCCCTGGGCAAAATCTGTTGGCTGTGCACTCCTCACACGAAGATTCCAGGCAGGGAGACCCTCCTGAGCCTCATCTCCCTGAGTTCCTCTTCCAGAAGCAATCCCTAGTTTGAGACCAGGGTTAGCGAAAATAGAGCAGCAAAGCAGGGTCCAGAAGGAAGGACTGCCACAGACCATGGAGCACCAGGGGGACAGGCTGGTACCTCCTCACGGTTGGGGTACAAATGGGCTCAGCTCAGCAGGTATAGGGGTGACCTTGGCCCCTCTGGTGGGCTTTGCAGTGCCCCAATCTCAGGAAGAAAAAAGGCTGGCTCAGGTGACATATTTTTGACTGGGAAGGAGCTGACAGCAATGGAAATAAACAAGTAGGGAATGATGTTGGAAAGTTGGAGGGTTTGTCCTTTATATCTCAGCTTTCTCTCCTATCTTCCCCTGCTCTGTAGTGTGTTATCAAAGAAGTTTTTGGCATGATATTCCTGTTCACTGATTAACTCTTGAGCTGTGTCTTTTCTGCTGTTCAGCTCATCTGGTGAATTCTTTTACTGTAAAAAGTATCTTGCCCTTGCAAGGGCAATGGCAAGACCTGAGAAATCCCAGAGATTTCAGCTTGCCACCCAGAAGGAAACCAGGCTATTTGGAATGCTGGAAAGGATTCAGAGTAGGGGAAATCGTCTTGGACATCTGAGACCACCCCCACATTCAGCGGTCCACTGGACACAAACCCAGACCTTGATACTGATCCTGAACCATGCTCTCAACTCAGACCCCTGTGATCCTCGCCACAGTGCTTTCAGATCAGTGCAGCCATGCCCATAGGCACAAACTCTTAAGCCTAGATTCTGTCCTGAGAGGTGTGTCCCCGACGGCCTGGCTCCAAATCCTCAGAGATTGGGGACAGTGAGGAACACCATAGGACTCACCCTGCCACCCTGAAAGGAACCATGCCATTTGGAACTCCAGAAAGGATTCAGAGGAACTGAAATCTGCATTCCTACCTCTGGACACCCCCATATTCAGCAGGCCCCTGGATGCAAACCTGGAGCTTGACACTCACCCTGAACAAATCCCTCGACTGCTTCCTCCCCCAGAAAGATGGACAGAGTGCTGGCAGATCGGGCCTGCCATGTGGTGGGCCCTAACCATAACCTTTGGTTTGGTTCGGTTCTCAGGATTGTGACCCCAAAGGCCTTGCAGTAGGTGCCCTACAATTTGGGGACACATGGGCAATCCCAGAGGACTCAGCCTGCTGCCCAGAAGGAAACTGTGCCATTTGGAACTCCGGAAAGGATTCAGAGGAGCAGAAATCTGCATGCCTAGCTGAGGACACACCCACACAGAGCTGACTCCTGGACACAAAGCCAGAGCCAGACACTCACCCTCACCTCCACTGTCAACTCAGCCACCCTGACAGCTCTCCATGGGGTCTTCAGGTCAGTCCTGCCATGTCCCTGGTTCCTAACACTAACCCTTGGATGGGTTCTGTAATGATCTCCTCATTTCAGGTTATGTGGTGGTTCTGCAGGACATTGTCCTGGTGTGGGATCAAACACACTGAAGCATCCCGTGTGAAGTGGCAAACGTGGTAAAGAAATGACGGCTGGGGAATCTGAGTGTGGAGACAGCTCGTATTTGTGCTGCTATAACAAGCTGACTGCACTTTGAAATCACCACAGAGGAAATGAATCTTCCAAACAACCATGTTAGCACGACGACACGGAAGCAGAGAGAACATCAGACTTTGGGATGGAGTCCAAGCCCTCCCAGATCCAGGTCACCCAACATGGAGAGGACACATGTTAGCAAGAGACTCGTGGGAGAATTAAATCATGGGCCCCTGTATCACAGGTGCAGTAGAAGCAGTGGATTTGGAATTTCAGTTTTTCCACAACGTTCCACCACAAGCTGGTTAGAACTGTGCAAAAGCAGGAAGGGAAGCCCCAGTAAAGTGGACTGGGGATGCCAGAAGGGGAGGCTGGAAGGGGGCGCCTGCTGCTCAGTGCCCATTACAGACTCCACATTGCAATCCCCCACAGGAGAGACTCACCAATTCCAGGCCCCACACGGGAAGCTGGAGGTTCATCTCCTGACTTTTTGTAGGAGCTTTGCAGCTCAGCTGGTGAGAATTCTCCATCACCCTGCCTTTCTCCAAGGGACTTTCCTTCAAGCACCCTTCCCAACTTCTTCCTCCTCCATGAAATAATGTTCCTCTCCTTTGTTTCTCGCACTTGCCTGTGATGGGACCTTAGCTTGCTCAGCCCAGACTGCCATTCTCTGCTCTTCCCAATTAAATCCATGCTGCTGGTCAAATAACTGGCAGATTGAGTTTAAGGCCAATCGAACAAATAAATTCAAGATCTTGCAAGGAACAAAATCAATATGCACAAATTAGTGGCACTCCTAGGTGCTCGGAAGGAACCATCAAAAAGAGACTGCGGAGAACGATCTCATTTACACCTGCATCCAAGACAGCAAGATACCCGGGAGGCCCCTGAACCAAGAAGGTGACAGACCTGTCATCTGACAGCCCTGCAACAATGACGACAGACAGGGAGGGGTACACACGGAGATGGGGAGGCACTGTGCTCAGGGAAGAACCCACACTGGGAAAATACCTACTCTCCCCAAAACCGTCTACAGAGCCCTCACTCTGGCTCCTGAATTTCTGGACTCGGCGCAAGCCTGGAGTGGGTGTGGACACGGGAAGGACCCCGCAGGGCTGAGGTGGGGAGAGCACAAACACCTAAGAAGGCTGATGCTCCCTGACTGCAGACCATCTGAGGAGCCCAAGGAACCGAATCCGCGAGCACACAAACACAGACGAGGACCGAGGAGCACCCGAGCCCAGAAAGGGGGGACCCCACAGCCCCGTGCACAGCACAGCAGGAGGCCACGTCTCCTCACACAAAACGACGGAAGCCCCAGTGTCTACACAGGGCGCCCTTCCTCTGTGGGGTCCTGAGACCACGAAACCCTTGACAGTGCACTCAGGCGGCTTCTCCTCAGCTCCTCCAGCATCTGGTCCTTAGGAGGTTGGACTGCTGCCAGTGTGGGCGCGTCCTCCACAACGGGTCCGGTCAGTGTGGATGCAGAGCCACACCCTCCTCAGCTTGTCCTGTCAGGGTGGGAGGCGCCCCACATTCTCCAGAAGTCTCCACAGTGGGTCCTGAAGAGGCGGGGCTCTGGTCCCAGCTGTGGCTGTGCAGCCTTGGCTCAGGGCGGAGCTGGGGTCTGGCGCCCTCTGCAGGCGGTGCAAGGCAGTGCAGGACTGTGGGAGCTCACCCTTCAGTGGAAGGTCCTGCTCCCTCCTGGGGTCCAGCTGATGCCATTTCATTCTGGAAATTCAAGCTGCATGGAGTCCAATACCCCCCAACTTCCCCCCAAATAGCTAAGGAACAATGAATTGGAAACAATGTGGAATTACAACAGTCCTTGACCCAAACAGTGTCACTGAACATGGCCCTGATGCAGACCCACACTCTGACCTCAACTTGGTCTCAAGCCTGGACCCTACCCTAATCCAAGACCCTAACCCTAGCCCCCAACCCAAACAATGTTCACAAGAATCAAAAGGTAGAAACTGCAAATATCCATCAATGGCAAGTGCCTAAGCAAAGTGTGGTGAAGCATTTGAATTTGGGTACAGGTTCAGGTTTTAGTCAGAGTTCTAGATCAGGCTTTGGGTTTAGTGTTAGGGTGAGGGTTTAGAGTGAAGGACAAGGGAACAGAGTTACAGTTTAGGGCTTTAAGTTTATGATTTAGGCTTTAAGACTCAGGGCTTATGGGATAAAGTTCAAGGTCAAATTTGGGGTTTGACTTCATGCTGAGATTTGGGTTCAGGTTTCATGACTTGGAGGTCTGGTTTAGGGTTTGGGTTCGTGGTTCAGGGCTTGGATCCAGGGCTCAGGTACAGGCTTTGGGTTCCATTCCAGGTTTGGGATTCAGGGTTCTAGTTTGGGCTTTAAGGTCAGCTTAGGTTTCAGCGTTGGTAGGGTTTAAGGTTAGGTTTAGGGATGACACATTTTTTTCAGTTGTCATCATGGACAAAATAATTCTATCTGAAGTTTCTAAGTCAGAAATGTATTTCATCTGGGGGCGCCTGGGTGGCTCCGTGTGTTAAGCCTCTGCCTTGGGCTCAGGTCATGATCTCAGGGTCCTGGGATCAAGCCCTTCATCAGACTCTCTGCTTGACGAGGAGCCTGCTTCCCCATCTTTCTCTCTGCCTGCCTCTCTGCCTACTTGTGATCTCTGTCTGTCAAATAAATAGAATTAGTAAAAGCTATTATATGATCTTTTACAAACCATTTCCTATCTTTGCATTCTCATGTGCCAAGACAGACAGGGATTATTTAAAACCCTGAAGAGAGTGCTCTTGCTTTTAAATTGCCTGTAACCTTCGTGTAATAGATTTATGATTGATGATAGATTTAGTTAAAATATAACTATTTAAAATATTTACTCTCAGTAAACGATTTCAACCTATGCTCATTTAAGTAACTTGGTGCATAATCCCTTTTCTATTAAACCATAGTGCAAGGACCAATGCAGCGTTTCCAGGAGAACCCCAAGCTATTTTTCTAGAATGGCTGTATGCTTATATATGGCGTCCTGTTTTCACTCCCTTTGTGGAGCACCTACCCTGGAGGTCATGTAATAACCAATGACCAAAAAAAACAAACAAAAAACCCAAACATCCAGGTCGAAGTGCCATCCCTGCCTGGAGTGGAGGAGACTGCTCAGACAGATCCCAGGCAGGCATCTCAGCCCAGGCCTGTGCTGGGGAAGCTGGTTCCTGGCTTTGGGCGCAATCTGGAAGCCAGCAAACTGACCCAAGAGTGCAGCCGGCGTTTAAGACTGATGATCTATTCGCAGCCAGGCTGCACGTGGACACCCGCTCAGGGAGCCCGGCTAGGAGGCTGCCCAGCGCTGGCGCTGGTAATGCAGTAGCATGCCAGGGCTTAGCCCCGCACCCCAGCCAAGGCACAGGTTTCAGAAGTTAGGGGGCGGGGCCGGAGCAGAGAAGGGTCTTTGCTAATTTCTGAAGCTGGAAGTGAGCTCTCAGAGGACTCAGGAGGGAAGGGGGGGTGGGTCGGGGGCGGCCTTGAGCAGGGGTTTTGCTAATTGCCCAGGCGGGAAGGAGGGGCGCACAGCGCCAGGGTGCTGTGCTGCAGCCCATTCGGGACTGCAGGACACACCATACTCGCTGCCCCTGTGCTCCGACGCTGCAACCTAGCCCCTGACACAGCGGTGTCCCATTCCCGTTCAGGCCTTCAGGCTGTCTGCTGCCCCTCCCCGCCCCATGGCTTCTCTGGAGGACCCTCTGCTCACAGGTAAAGTGACACCGCGACGCGCCCTCACCTGAAGCAGAAAACGCAGGACAGGAGCGGGGTGTGGGGTGGTCGGGGCCCAGCCTCCCGCCAACCCCAGGGCACCAGGACCACCCCGGACGCCGCACCACACCCTGTCCGCAGGGGGTCGGGCCAGGACGGCGCCACAGGAGGTACCCCCTCCTCCCCCCCGCCAGCCGGCAGGCTAGCCCCCATAGTTCCGCACTCCCACGCGCCTGTCAGAGCCTCCTGCCATTCCCAGGGCAACCAGAACCCAGAGAGTGAGGCCTTGGGTGCTTTCTAGTGACAGATTCAAGGCAATTTTTCGACTTTGGGACTCAGAGTTAACATAGTTTTCATTTGTGATTATTATTTTTGTGTGGGGGCCGTAGCTTTTCTTTTGACCTATGGTTGTTTTCACTCCCGGTTCTGAAGAAGCCCCTAAATCCTAACCCTGTTGAGGACTCAGAAAGCTCTCAGAGCAGCAGTGCTGGGGGACAGTGTGGACACATGGTTTGGTTTCTCCTCTGGCCTGCTTCTGTGGCAGCCCCGCTCTGTCCTCCTCAGACTTCAGAGCAATATCTGAACAAGTGGAGAAGCGACCAGGGGGTCAGGAAGGTGGCCACCGAAGAGTGACTTCTCTGGAGGGTGGCTGAGCTAGCAAGTGAGCATGTTAATCCAGCTCTGCCTGCATTAGCAATGGAGCTGAACAGGAGCCAGGGAAGGGGAGGAGGAGCAGAGAGCAGGGACAAAGGAACCAAAGAGGAGATTCAGATGAAGGGAAGTAATGGGGAGGAAAGAGAAGAAACTCTAGAAGACAGGCATGTAGAAAGGAAAAGGGATGAAGTGGGCATTGGGAAAGGGCACCACCAGGGAAGGAGAGAGGGGAAGGAAAGAGGGAGGAAGAGAGGAAAGGGGAAAGGGAGAAGGGAGGAGTCAGCATGCCAGGGCTCCCCCTGCATCTGAAGAAGAGGTGGCTGGTCCAGCTTGTCAAACAGGGTGCTCACTCTTTGGCCCCAGTTTCTGCTCCCAGTGCTACTGGGCTTTGTAAGGAAGGCAGGCTGTCCCTTGTGACCCACTGGAGCCCACAGGAGGGTGGGAGAGGTAAGATGCCACCAGGTCCTGTCCTGAGCTGCTCCCAGCCACCAGCCTCACCACATGGTGCAAGAGGGACCCCAGAACAAAGGAGGGACACAGGCCAGCATGTCTGCTGGTGGCCCTGGGCACTTAGCTCATCGCAGTGAACCACACGGCCTCCTCAACCCACTCTTTCAAAGCCTCCTTCTTCGTTTCTGGCTTTCATGTCTGTAGGAACATGAGCCAGATCTAACTCGTCTCCGACAGACAATTCTGACTCACCCCGTGTCAGATTTTTATGAGTGGCTGTGATAGAGTAAGATAGCAATGCTCAAACAAACGGACTGTTTCCTCCCACTTGACCTCAACAGTCTTATACATTTTCTTAGCGAAAACATCTTGTCTCCTTCCATTAAGCTCATAACGTGGTCTAGTAGTATACATGCGCCTTCGGTAGATGCGAAGCGATACAGAGGTCCTTTTTTTTTTTTTTAATTTTACAAGGCAAAGTCAGTGAACACATCCAACTTGACCAATACGTCTCTAAAATGTCAATCCAGGCAAAGCTTTTTCTGCCTACAGTTTGGAGCCTACGTGGTGACATTTTTAAAATGCTTTCAGTCCCTCAGTGAGGCTCTTAGAAGCTAGCCAGGGCTTACTACGTGCCAGGCACTGTGTCAGGTGTTGGAGCTAAAGGGAAGGAGAGCTTGGAGGCTGGCTGGGGAAGGACATCCATGACACAACCACAGCTAGAAACGGAGGCCAGTGCTAGAAAAGAGAGAGCAGGCTGCATGGAGAGTGTGTACCATGGGGCTTGTGAGCTCACGAATAAGTGGGAGTAACTGGAGTGGGGAGATGGGGGAGAGAAGAGGGTCTTCCCATCAATGGGAATCACCTGTGCTTGGAGGCAGGTGCCATGAGAGGTCTCCACAGGAAGAAGGAGGCAGTGTGGTTGAAGGGCAGAGAGATGGGGCAGAACAGGCATCAGTCAGTTGGAGGGGTATGAATAGACTGATGGGAGGATTATGGGTGCCTTTGGAGGACTGAGAATTTGTTAGAAGATCAGTGCAGATTTCTATGGAGACAAATGCCAGGAACTGATAGGTCTTTGAAAGGTCACTCTGGCTGCCTTTTGGCAAAGGGGTTGGTAAAAGGCACTTGCAGGTGTGAACACACCAGGTGGGAGGTGAGTGCAGGAAATCGGGTGAGGGAGCATGGGAACTTGGTCCCGGGGTATATAAGGGAGAATAGCCTTTAAGGAGTTCCACAAATTGGCACCAGCTGTGGCTTCATTACAGAGCTGGAAGGGGTGTGTCCTGGAGGTTACAGAAATTACATGAGAAAGGGAAGTCTTTTTAGATCTCTTTTTCAACTAGAGGAACTCTCACCTTATTGATAGAATTCCAGAGTGGGAACCAATGATATGAGGACATCTTTGAAATGTCTGAATATATTCTTCGACATCTTTGAAAGTGACGAGGAGACCTTGGCCTTAGGAGGCCTTGGCCCTCTTTGTAGCCAGAAAGATTTCACCTACAGATTTGGGTTCTCCCTTTTAAAGTCAAGGAGTCAGTCCTTCCAAAGGACACCTCCTATCATTTTACCCTCTCATCATACCTCACGTGCTGGCATCTCCAAGACCCTCTGTTCCAGGTTGAGAGTATCCACTTTGGCCAGGCTGGTCTTGCCAAGAACACCACCATAGGAAATCTAGAGCCTATAATGCTATTAATAACATCATCTAGGACTGTGTTTGCTGCCCTCATAGCCTCTTCCCACCATGACTCACTGAAGCTTTTAACACATTGTATCCATTAAGCTATAGTTCCCAAAGGTCATCTTCTCTAGTGCCATTAATTTTTAGGGGACCAGGCAAACCTTAAACTTGTCCCCCCTAATTGGACCCCTGTTCCCCCACAATCTATTTGAAAGCCTTTCACCATGATTCTTGAATGAGATCTGAGACCACTGCTGGTACCTAACACTTCTTGGCACCTTGTCTGTTAGGTTCTTGGAAGAGGAGATGGCTATGGAGGTGAGTGGGAATGGGAGTGGGAGGATTTCTCCCTTCACTTTGCTTTTTGTGTTTTCAAATAATGGGTTTTGAGGGGGCGGGAAAGTTTAACCAGACCATTTATTTTCCATCTCCCATCGATAAAAAGTTTACCACTCCCCACTGGAAGAATTTATATCTTTCCTTTGAATCTACAGGAAAATCTCCCAAACCCAGACCACCACCATGTGGATTCAGCCATCTTCTGATTCACCTCCAGATTTTCTCCTCCTAACTGCTCAAGCCACAGGTTAAGGGCGAAATGTTCAATGCCCAAGCAGTTAAGTGGGGAACACGTTTATCTAAGCAATTGCATGCAGCTCTCTATCTGCATACAGGGGGTCTCTCCCAAGCCTTTCCAACCTCAGCAAAAGAAGACAAAGCCCCAGCAGTCTGGGGTATATATCATTCATTCATTCCTGTGTTCAACACTCATGGCGGATCCCCACCAAGACAGTGGGAGAGCAAGGACTGGAGAAATCCTGGAAGCTGAAGTCTGAGGAGGATTTCAAATTCAAGTCAGAGATGAAAGAAACATCTGGACTTGGTCCTCAGGTACATGCAGTATTCTGAACTGAGGCTAGAACCAGAGACCATTCTAATGAAAGGCCTCTACAGGTGGGCTCTCACAGGTGGGCCCCAACTCAGTTTCGTGTATATTCATTCATGAAATAGCTCTTTGGGTCAACATGCAGAAGAAAACCATTTCAGAAAACTGACAATGAGGAGAGTAAAGGGAAGCCAGAAGGCTTGTGAATGGGGAGAGAGGAGGAGCCAGGGCAGGAAACCAAGAATCCCTCCCTGCCCTCCATGCTGCCAGGGAGGTCTGAGGGACTAGTTTCCACCTGGGATCCCAAGTCCAGAACAAAAGCAGCGGGGCCACGGCGGGGGAGGGAAGGGGGTCCTCAGCACGGGCGCATGGGGCTGCGGAAAGATGGGGGCTAGCGTGCCTGCTGGCGGGGGGCACCTCGCAAGGCGCTGTCCCCAGCCCGACCCCATGAGGACCCGGGTTTGGCGCAGCGTCCGGGGTGGTCCCGGTGCCCTGGGGTTCGCGGGAGGCTGGGCCTCCACAACCCCCCTCTTCGCCCCCAGGTCGGGTCCGCGCTTTCTGCTCCATGTGAGGGCGCGGCGCGGTGTCACTTTACCCCTGTGCAGAGGGTGGTCCGGAGAAGCCTTGGGGCGGGGAGGGGCAGAAGGCAGCAGGAGCGGGACAGCGGAGCCTCACATGGGAGCGTACGGGCGGCGAGTCCGGTGGGTCCTGCAGTCCCCACTGAGCCGCAGCACAGCACCGCGGCGCTGCCCGCCCCTCCTCCGCCAGCCCCTCCACCCCCTCCCAGACTCTCAGCCACATCCTCTGTGAGCTCACTTCCAGCTTCGGCAATTAGCAAAGCGCCTTCTCCCCGCCGCCCTCCACCCGCCCCCGCCCCCCTCCCTCCTGAGTCCTCCGTGAGCTCCCTTTTCGCTTTGGCAATTAGCAAAGCCCCTTCTCTGCCCTGCCCCCGCCCCCTCCCTCCTGAGGCCCCGCCCTGGCTGGGGCGCGGGGGAAGCCCCGGGGGCTACAAGCTTGACCAGCGCTGGCGCTGGGCAGCCTCCTAGCCTGGCTCCTTGAGCGGGTGTCCACCCGCGGCCTGGCTGCAAAAAGATCATCAGTCCTGTTAACCCTGGCTGCACTCTCCCGTCAGTTTGCTGGCTTCCAGATTGCGCCCAAAGCCAGGAACCAGCTTCCCCAACACAGGCCTGGGCTGAGATGCCTGCCCAGGATCTGTTTGAGCAGTCTACTCATCTCCAGGCAGGGATGGCACTTCCACATGGATGTTTGGGTTTTTTTATTGTTTTTTGGTCATTGGTTATTATTACATGACCTCCAGGGTAGGTGCTCCACAAAGGGAGTGAAAACAGGATGCATGATATACCCCTCACCTCCCATGCTGTCTTTCTCTTAAATAATAAGCACTGCTGAACTATCTTAGATTCTGTACCTTCTCTCCAGCCATGAACCTATCACTGTCTTTAACTCTTGAAAACTTCATTAGACAAATTAATGTGGTGAAGGAAGCAATATGAGAAAGCCTATTAATCTGATGAGCATGGAACTGAACAAACCCTATAGATACTTTCCCTTTGATTTCTAGCCTATCAATACCTACAGTGAGTCACATACACTCAAGATTATTGTTTTTATTGTATACTTCATATATTCATTGATTTTGGACTCGTTATCATTTCGTTGAAGTGTTAAACTATGGTAATAAACAAACTTTTAATTAACTTTTCCTCCTATGATACAAATATAACTTGCACTTGAGCTTTAGCTAATTTTATGTTCTAAAATTGCCAAAACAAAATGATCAAGGTTTCTAGATTATTTACTGTATTTTCTACTATATAATATTGTTCTATCTCTTCTGTATAAAGAAAATGAATGCTTGGGGCTCTTGGGTGGCTCAGTGTGTTAAAGCCTCTGCCTTCTGCTCAGGTCATGATCCCAGAGTCCTGGGATAGAGCCCCACATCAGGCTCTCTGCTCAGCAGGGACCCTGCTTCCCTTCCTTTCTCTCTGCCTGCCTCTCTGTCTACTTGTGATCTCTGTCTGTCAAATAAATAAATAAAATCTTTAAAAAAAGAAAATGAATGCTTGATAACTAAATGAATGCTTTACTGAACAAATTAAATATGGCAATAGCATTTTATTTTATCATGCTTCACATATTAAACAATAATATTATATCACTAGTCTACAAATAATCTACTCGCATAGTCATTTGGAAGCTTTTAGCAAAAGAATTCTTCCTCCTGATTGTAGTATAAAAGCCACAGAAATATACAGAAGACTCCTAGGATAGAAAGTTAAATCCAGTTATCCGTGATGCCTTGAGGAGGACCTGACCTATGTATGTCCTGGGATGCACTAGTAACTGTTACATGTGATAGGATTATATTTAATATATACAGTTTCATTTACTTCACAAAGGACATATAAATTTGAGAATAAAATATTTGATGAATCTATAAAGTCTATATCTATTTGTAACTAATGTGGTAGAATTAAGATGTTAATTTGAAAAAAAATTCATTGAACACATACACATATTCAATTGTTTTTATATATATAAACAGCATTATTTATTTATGTAAATAAATGCATTGTCAGTAAAATCCATTTACTTATCAATCATAAGGGTAATTTTAAGTACTAAGAATAAGAAATATGTGAAAAGATAAGTGTTCAAGAGTGCAGTTTGTGGTAATTAATACAATATGATAGGCTCATGAAAATGATATATTACTTGAACTTAAAAGCTTCTATAATTAAGCGATGACCACTTGAAATTTGTAATTAGTCTTGCTGCAGTTTTTCCTTGCACTTATTGCCCTTCCCCAGAAGTTCATTAAGAATTTCTGTGAATGTCCTTATGTTTAATCTCATTCATAGATTCCACTGCTGCTCACAAAACAAAGCCAAAAAGAGAGGTAACTCTATGTGGCACTCCATCCACAAGCAATACATTCATAAATAATTAAAAAGCTCTCTACTTCATTTGTTACCCATTCAGCTGATAATTTAAATGAGTAACTGAGGCCATTTTATCAGCACTTTTAATAGAATGCGACTCAGAAACTTCACAGTGTTATTTAAGAAGAAATGCTCACGTGTTAAGGTTTTTATTTTTTTAAATCAACAAAATAATTTTCAAATATTAAAAGCAAATGTCTCCTTTTCCTCCAAGTTTCCTTGCTATGTCAAAGTTACAAATAAATACATTAAAATCGTATTTTGAGTAGTAGATAAAAACAAAAGTTTTGAAACTGGGTTCAGTGTCTGGGTTAACTTGTATAAATATCTGAACTCAATGTATTTAGACTTTATTAGATTTTTTTTTTAGACTATTTAAAAATACATGCTGAGATAATGACAACATTATTTTATTCATTTTAATAAATAAATTATTTTATTTAATTATGTTTAGATATTTATTTATTAAATTAATGATTTAATATTTAATAATCTAAATTTGAAATATTTTAAATTCTAAAAATATTTATTTAATTAAATTGATATATTTAATAAATTATTTAACCATTATTATAATTATGCAATACATTATGTATTGTGTAATAATTGCATTTTAATAAATAAATAAATGTATTATTTACATTATTTTATTATATTTTATTTCGTTGACAAAGAGAGGGAGAACGCAAACAAAGGGAGCTGCAGGCAAAAGGAGAGGGAGAAGTAGGCTCCCAGCTGAGCAGAAAGTTCAACCTGGGGTTCCATCCCACGACCCTGGGATCACCACCTGAGTCGAAGGCAGATGCTTAAGTGACTGAGCCATCCAGATGCCCAAGGCTTTGTATTCTTCGCTTCTAAATATTGATGCTCCTTCATCTCTGGAGTTAGTAAATTGATGTTGAGAATTCATATCAAAGAATTGATAGTAGCTGTTAAACAGAAACATGTAATTTAGGGGAAAAAAAAGAACAGAAGGAAGAGAAAGGCCAAAAGTCAAAAGCACATTAATATAAAATTTAATTAGATAAAAAAGCTGATATTCCTGAAGGGGGCTAATAAAAGAGCTGCAAAGAGCTGATAGGATTAGGAAAATTGTCCACTCCTGGTCATTTCATAATTTTAAACTATTCCTTATTAATAAATATACTTAGTTCCAGAAACACAAGCACATAGGAACATTTCCACCAAGTTTCCTCTAACAGCATTTACAAATTAGACGTTCAAACAATGCAGTTCATTACATGTTGCATCTGTATCTTAAAGTTTAAACACTTTCTGTGACACATTTTCTAACAATTAAAATTAAAATATATATATATATATACCTTATCCCTAAATGGAAAAAAAAATATATATATATATATATATACATAGAAACCTTATTCCTAAATGAAACCTTTCTTTGTTTATTAGCTTAAATAGGTAAATTAGCAACAACAACAACAACAAACAGCTAATATTATAAAGGTAGGAACAATTTACCTTTTCATTTATTGCTATTTTCTAAAAATTCCTATTTTATTTTTTTCTCAAGTCTGTCATAATAATTTTCTAAATCTCCTGCCTTATTCAATTTTTTTCTTTTAGTGGAAATCTCTATTTCATATTTATTTTCTCTTCCTCCACTCTTTGCTCTAATAATTCAATGTATTATTAGATTTTCTGTTTTTCTCTTTATCCAGATATATCTTTTCTTTCTTTCTTTCTTTTTTAAATAATTTGATTTGCTGGCATTTTACATCAGTACATGCTTTCTTATGGATGTTAGAAATGTCTGTGGAACTACTAGAAGAATAAACTTTTTTACCTTTAAGAAGTTTACAGTCTAGAGTGCCTGGGTGGCTCAGTTGGTTAAGTGTCTTCCTTCAGCTTAGGTCATGATGCCAGGGTACTAGGATCCAGTCCTGCATCAGCTGCCTGCTCAGCAAGGAGTCTGGTTCTTCCTCTCCCTCTGCCCCTCCCTCTCTCTCTCTAATAAATAAATAAAATCTTTTAAAAAAAGACTTACTGAAATCTGAGACTGAATTACTAAATTCAGTCTTAATAGAAGACAGCTAAACAAAGCAATGATCACAACTGGAAAATTTAGCGAGATCATGATTTAACATTTTTGGTTGACACAGGACCTCTTTCAGTAACAACTTTCCCTAAATATCAATTTCTTTGTAAGGCAAAAAATTTTGACAAGAAATCCAGATCCTTCTGATCGTTTTCATATCAATTTAATGTGACATCCTCAGAGTATATAATCAAATATGTAATTATTCTATCTGTTGCCTTGTATATTGCCTGTATCTTTTTCAGACTCAAAGTTCCATTGAGGTAGAGTTTTTTTTTTAAAGCAGAGATTTTTAAAGTGTTTGATATATACAATATGCTTAATAAGTTTTTAAAAAACCTATGTATTACAGAAGCCTTAAACAGGCTTTAAAAAAAGAAGGTGATATTAGTGGTCATATCAAACAATTTTCAGGTTTCAGTCATGTAAATAACTACATTTCTCAGAGACAGAGAAACATACAAATGATCTGGGTCCAGTAGGATAATGCTAGCATGTGTTGTAAATTCTTTTATATGACCTTATTCTTGCAAGAATTGGTTATGTGGCAGAAAAAAAGGTATCACTATCTTATACTTTATTATTTAAAGAGATTTATGGAAGTCTTAATTTCTTACACTACCCCTTTGTTTCAGTGGACCCAATTTCCGTGGTAATGGTGAGAGGAAAGTAGGCAATTTAGGCAGCAGCCAAAATCACCTACAAGGCACTATAAAATAAGGCTTGTTCTAGATCATGGGTCTGTCCAAAGGGGAATGTTAAGGGGTAGAATGGATGATGGATGCATTGTGGACTTATAACTTTAAGATTAATACTGTTATGCCCCAATAATGGGTCTATGATTAAAGGAGCGAGACTGATGTAAAGCAAAGGTCAAGCAAAGCTTTATTTCATGCGAAGCATCAAGAATCTAACCGAACGTTTGGGGCCACACCTCTTATGAGAGAAGGCAACCCTTTGCTGTTTCACAGTCTAGCTTTTAAGGGCAAAGGCCATGCAGTCAGGCCTGGCCACGCACAGGTGACCAATGAGATTTTAACACACACAGGAAACTCCACAGTGAGGCTAGGTGACCAATTGAGGTTCAATTTACCCTAGTATAGACATTTGACCCAGCCTATTACACCTTGATTAGGATTAGTGCCAAAAAGGTTCCCAAAGAGCAGAGGAGTGGGGCATACTCATTAGTATCTAGGGAGACAATATGCAAACACCGCCCCCCCCCTCCGCTCATTGATGTCTCCACCTGGCCTGACCCACCCTTGTATATGGGCTTTGTTACCTGGAGCTGATTTCCAGGACTTGTTTTTAAGTGAATCCCCTGGGGGAAGGGGAGCAAGGACAGTGTGCCTCTGCAACTGTATTTTTCCTAAGTGGCTTCATGGTCTTGAACTGAGAAAGTTCAGAGCATTAAACATCAAAGTAATATATTTTGACATAATTAGACATCAAGGAAATGCAATTAAAATGACACTGAGATATCACTACACACTTACCAGAATGGCTAAAATAAAATATAATGACAAGCCCAAAAGAAAAAAATATACCATTTGATGATACACAATGGCAAGTTGTACCATAACTTAACCATCTCAGACTAGTGTAGTGTTAAATTTGTTTTTCTAAGCCATGTTTTGGGTCACTTACCACTTTTCAAGAATATAAAGTGCTATCATTTTACTTAAAACTGTGAAATTTGGTCAGATTTAAATTTCAATTTATGTTAAAACATTCTGTAAACTGTGTTAGACTTTGACATTTGTTCCCTCAGTTCAGTGAATAACACTATATCATATTCTGAAAAATACGCTAATTTTTTATTATTTTGAAAAATATCCCTTTTTCCTCTTATGGTAATTATGAATATGAATTAATAGTAGAATTTGATATGGTCCAGTATGACCATAAATACTTTATTGTATATTATCAAATTTAATAATGAATATAATGTACTTCTTTGGACAATTTTTAAAGACCAGTCTACTCTTAAAACAAAAAAAATGGAGATGCACTTCTTTAGTTCACACAAATTTCATTTTATTATATATGACCTCAGATAAATTTCAACAAATCATAATTTATTAAAATCATGTCTACTTAAAAATCTCATAGAAGAGTTAAACCATCAAAAATAAAAATAAACACACACAACACACACACATCACCCATGTATTGGCAAATCACAATTGCTGTAACAATACATTAGGCATTCCACAGTTAAGGGCTATCAAAATTTCCATCAGTGACAAAAAGATTTGTATCCAAATGGACTGATTTTCCAGAATCCAAGAAAAAGTCTCCTAGGATTTATTTAAAGATAAATATTTGAACAAATACTTCTTAAATTTAGGAAATTCAGAACATACGATTAAAGAATATTTGCAGTGCAGACTATATTCAATCCTTCCTTCAAAATGTGCCTTTGAGTACATAATTCTGTTTTCTCGATCTAAATTGAGCTGTCTTCCAAGGAAGTTTTCCAAAATGTGTGTCTCTGTGTGATAAATGTTCTAAGACCTAACATGCTTCATTGTATTTTTACTGTGCTCTCAAATTTAATCAATAATTTGGATTGATGTATAATACCTAGTTTCAAATATCTTTTCCATCTATAAAAACTCCCAGCTGTCTCTTTATATGCTATTACTATTGAGAATTGTGCTGTCAGTATTATTCTTGTACATTTTAGGTGATCTGTTCTTCTCTTGGGCATCATTTATGCTCTTCTCTGTTTTTGATATTCTTAAAACTCACCATAATGTATACGAGTGGTTTTTAGTGTGTGTAGTTTTTGTTTTGTTTTGTTTCTGATATCTCATGTTTGGCATCATTTTAAGTCTGGTATCTTTTATCTTTCTTTAATTCTCCAAAATTTATCTCAGTACTTATTTAAATATTTTCTTTATTTTTTTTTTCTCTTCTGCTGTATTTGGGCAGAAGTCATTAATTTGTTTGTTTTTCCCAACTCATTTATTCATTTTACAGCTATATTCATCTTAGTCTCCATTTATTGTATTCTTTATTTCAACAATTTTCACTTAATTTATATTCACAGTATAGTATCTTTCTTTTCCTTGTATATGTATATCATTATTTTATCATATACTTTTAAGCTATTTTTAAAAATATTTTATTTATTTATTTGACAGTGAGAGATCACAAGTAGGCAGAGAGGTGGGCAGAGAGAGAGGAAGAGAAGCAGGCTACCTGCTGAGCAGAAAGCCCGATGTGGGGCTTGATCCCAGGACCCTGAGATCATGACCTGAACGGAAGGCAGCGGCTTAACCCACTGAGCCACCCAGGCGCTCCTTTTAAGCTATTTTTTAAAAGTACAGTCATTCTTTTTTTTTTTTTAAGATTTTATTTATTTATTTATTTGACAGAGAGAGAGATCACAAGTAGACAGAGGGCAGGCAGAGAGAGAGAGAGGGAAGCAGACTCCCTGCTGGGCAGAGAGCCTGATGCAGGACTTGATCCCAGGACCCTGAGATTATGACCTGAGCTGAAGGCAGTGGCTTAATCCACTGTGCCACCTAGGCGCCCCTAAGCTATTTTTTTAATTCCTGTTCCCATAACACTTGGATTGGCATATAAAGTTAACCACATCATATTTTTTAGGTAAGTAATTGTACTTTTTATGTGCATAGTTATTTTGGTCCATGAGTTCAGCTCTTCTTAGGATCATCAAATCTCTGTAAAGTCTGGGTATGCTAGGATTTTCTAAGCAACAATAAAATACATTGAAACCTGGTAGCTTAATTATAATAATGTTTTCTTTCTCAATCATTCATAATAGTATTCCATTCTGAGTAGCTTCCTTCTATTTTGCAGCTTTAGTGTTTGGAAAAACTTGAAATGTGATATTACTGTGATAATGTGAATTAGTCAGGGTTTTTCAGAGAATCGGGAAGAGAAAAAAAGGAAGATATTCTCCAGGGCCAACTCTAGAAGTGACTATTAAAACATCTGTCCAAATTCAATTGAACAAAACTCAGAAATGCCATCTCCAGTGAAATACAAAAAAGATTATATATAGTTCTGGGCACACACATCTCATTTGACCCAATGATGTATATCAATGAAAGACTGAAGGCCAATCACCACTCCATGGGAGAATTTAAAAATAAATTTACTAATGAGGCCAAGAATTCAGAATCACCAATACTTCAGAACTAATAATAACTGCCTTCACTTGATTTTATTCTATAAGATAAATCCTATGATCAAGTTTCAATTTTAAATTCTTACAATTTTAAATTCTTAAATCCTTATGAAGAAGCATCATTTGGAGGGAGCAGTTTTCATAATTTATCATCCATCAGCTTTTTTTTAAAGATTTTATTTATTTATTGGACACAGAGAGAGAGAAAGAGAGAGAGAGAGAGAGATCACAAGTAAGCAGAGAGGCAGGCAAGCAGGGAGGGAAGCAGGCTTCTTTTTGAGCAGAGCCCGATGTGGGGCTGGATCCCAGGACCCAGAGACCATGACTTGAGATGAAGGCAGAGGCTTAACCCACCACCCACGTGATGAGAGAGCCACTCAGGTGCCCCTCATCCATCAGTCTTAATTGATTGGAGGAAAATGTGTGGAGGAATAATGCCTTAGGGAGCTAATCTCTCTAAAGAATTTTCAAGTCTTTACCCCTTGAAGGTTTTTGTAAAGTTCTGATAGCCTCTAAACATCTAGTGGATTTCTACAGTGACAGGCCTGTTAAAACCTGTCTTCAAACCAGGAATAGAGCTTGAAACATACCAGTCAAGGGCAACTTTGAGTCCTTTAAGGAATTTATCATCATTTCTTTCTTTTTGGTTAATATCTGAAATAGTTCCATATTACACTGGCATAATTTCTCCAGAGCTGACTTTGAAGGAGGCATTCAGTTCCAGCTAGTTCCATATTTTGGCAAGAACTATACTTCTATATTAAAAAAAAAAACATATTTTAGGGCACCTGGGTGGCTCAGTGGGTTAAAATCTCTTCCTTCGGCTCAGGTCATGATTCCAGGTTCCTGGGATTGAGTCCTACAGTGGGCTCTCTTCTCAGCTGGGAGCATGCTTCCATTCCTCTCTCTCTGGCTGCCTCTCTGCCTTCCTATGATCTCTGTCAAGTAAATAAATAAAATTTTTAAAAAAACATATTTTATACCAGTTATCCATGTTTATTAACTAAGATATCACAATACAAATAATACAAACAGTTGCTCTTTATTAATACCTTCAACCAAGATCAAAAAATATGTCATATTTTCTCCAAAAATTTTATATCATCTGATAGGTCAGATATATATATAAATTACTTTTAAAGTTTTAAAAATATCAGCAAATATTTTCATTTAAATGCAAATTTGAAAAAAAATCTACTTTTCCAAACACGACTTTTTATCCTATTTATTTTGAATTTTGTCAACAACTGATAAAATGTTTAGCGAGACTATAAATGTTAGATCGAAAAAAATGATTAATAGATGTAGGTTCAAATTATTATGTTCCATTAAAAATGATTTAGTCTTTGATGAACATCTGTTTGGTAATATGTTGATCCAGATATAGTAAATTAAAGACATATATAAAATTATAGGGAAATGACATCTTTCGTTCCATTATGAGTAGAGCTTTTAAAATGCTATTTGTCACAACCTGTCATCTTGTCATTATGTAGCATTATGTAGCAATTAAAAAATGTATACTCTTCACTTAGAAGTCTTTTAGAAATCTAAAATATGACTTTCTATGGTTTGTGTCTCCATATTGCTTTATTGCCAGTTAAAACAAATCCACATGCTTTGATTCAAAGGTAATAAATTCCTCTTATTTGGAAAAAGGATGTTTATTTTTGTTCTCTCACCCTTAGCAGGTGGTTTCATTTTAGCACACTTCAGAGTTATAATTTCATGCTTATGAAAAATATTTATTTTGATCTACATAGATGAATGAAACTTTTATTTTATTAAATTATTTGCCAAAAAATCTGTGAGTTTTAAAAATGTATTTCCTTTGAAGGGTTATTTTAGAGCATTCAAAGAGGATCTAAGAGTGTGGTATTATGCAGTTTTTAAGTAGGTATGAAATGGTTAATTATAGGATTGTTTCTTTAGGCTTATGTATATTGTCCATTATATGCTATAAAATATTTTGAAAGTAAATTTAAAGTATGTTTTATGTAGTTTATTTTTTGGAAAAAAATATTGAAATGACTTATGAAATTCAGTATACTCTCAACATTGATTTATTTTGAAATTTACCAGTTGTCTACTGAACTATTATATGGCAGATATTACTTCAGACTACACTGGTAAATGAAATACTTGGCTTTGTAGAACTTTTATTTTAATGGGTGAGACAATTCAAAGCTATAAACCTTAATAAAAATGGCATAGTGCATTCAAAAAGGAAGAGTACAATGGGGAAAAAGAAAAATTCGATCAGGGTGAGAAAAATCAAGGTTGCTAGGCAGGGGATGGGGAGTTAAATCTTTTAATAGAAAGATCAGGGTACTTACAATGAAGCTGACAATTGAACAAATGTATGGAAAGGTGATGAATTTGCGCAGAACTATCAGCAATAAGGTCACTCCAGACAAAGGAATTGGCTATCTTGAAGGCCATAAGGTTGGATCATGCCTGGCATATCTGAGGAATAGCAAGGAGGCCACTGTGAGTGACTGAAGAGTAGCAGGGAAAGAGGTCACAGAGGTTAAATGAGTGGCTAGATCATGTAAAAGCTTCGAAGTCATTGTAAAACTCTGGCTTTTATATTTGGAAACTTACTGTGTGATAGAATTTTTGCTAATAACTGAGAGTTCAAATGTCCATAAAATTTCAAGGATTCTTATTCTAGTAAGACAGAATAAAGAGAAAGAGTTCATATTTTCACATGGTGTAAGAAATGCTCGGAGATCCAAGTGTAGGAAGCTATGGGAGCACAGAAGAAGGCACTAAAATCACACCATATATTTGATGACTGTGACTATATATAAATTTGTATTTTCTAGATTTTTTGTAGTCATGGAATCACACAGTATATACTATTCATGGCCTGGATTTTCTTTTCTCGGCATCATTACTTTGAGAATCTCCAATTGTCTTTGCTCTATTGATGGACATTGATGAACATTTCCACTGTTTTCAATTCTTAAAAATAAAGCTGCTATGAAATTCACATACAAGTCCTTGTATGAACATAGGGATTGTTTCTCTTGGTGAAATGCCTAGAATAAAATGGCTATTTGTGTAACTGCAACATATTTTGCATTTAAAAAAATTTCGAAACTATTTTCCAAAGTGGTTGTATCATGATATATGCCAACAACAGTTTAGATTTTTTGTTTCTTCTCAATCTAGCTCAGACCAAGTACAATTAGCCTTTATAATTTTAGCCATTCTAATAGATATGTAAGCATGTCTCATTATGATTTTAATTTTTATTTCTTTAATGTTTAAATGTTGAGAAATTGGCCATGTGCTTATAAGCCATCCATATACTTTTGGTGACATGTCTCTTCCATTATTTCCTTCACATGTAAAATTGGATACTCTGTTTGGTTATTAGTAAGGTTTTTTATTTTTATTCATTTTTAAATTATCAGAGTAGATGTCCATTATCAGATATTTAATTTGCAAATCCCTTCTCCATCTTTACGGATTCTCAATGGAGCTTTGATAGCTGTGTCTTTCAAGAAATATGCTACTTCTTTCCTGGTACACGGAGGTATGACTAGAACATTATCAATGTTGACCTTTGCAAAGAAAATCATGGCTTAAGATATATGTAGTCTGCAGTTGTTGGGAGTGTTCACCATCCTTGCCTCTAACTCATCTCTCACTGCCCACACATTCAGGTATAGGGGAATATTGATTGACAAAATATTAATTGCCAAATAACACTAGTTAGAGAATAAGAAAAATGCAGGCACCTGATTATATAATATTCCTTAAATAAAATATGTTTTTATAAGTGCTATTGGAAGTAAATTCCTCAATACTTTAATCACACAGAATGATGGAATCCTAGATTTTTTTTCCTTGTATTTACTAAGAAAATGATCATGCCTCAAGTATATTAAAATGGAATAGGGAAAATTAAAAATTGCTTTAAGTCGATTTGTGTGTGTTGTGCGTATGTGAGAGAGAAAGTGAGAGAGAAAGAGAAAGAGAGAAAAAGAGAAAGGGAAAGACAGAGAGGTGGCTGCAGTGAATTGATGAGTTGCAGGATAGATTTTAAAGTTTTTTCTTTTGCTTTCTACATTTCCTTTTCCTTAGGTTCAAGAGAACAATCAGTAATATCTCAGATGCCTGCTGGTAACATCAGCAGAAGGTTCCTAGAGGTTCCTAGAAAATTAAAGAAGAGATATAGTTTTCCTGACATAAGAAAAGTCATTTTTTGTCCCCAGCTATTTTCAATGATCTATACCCCACCTGTGTACTTGCCCCAGCACACTTCTTCCAAAAATTCCTGGGAGGTTCTTACAAAGAAATGCAAAAACCTCACTCCTAAGGATTTTGAGGGAACAAGGCAATGGGAAAACTAACAGTCACCACCAGACCAGGAAATAGCCTAAGCTATTGAGACAATAAATCAGTGGTAAAACTCCTAGTGCTATTTCAAAAGCAATCAAGGCCTTTCATTCCTTGTCCCAGAAAATGAGCCCAAGACCCCATCTAGTTTCTATCTGCTCTTGAAGCCTGCAGAGTTCCTTTCCCTTGTCCAACAGTTACCTCTGCTTTATTCTAACGTTGAAGTTTCTGCCCTCGGTGGAATACAAGCTTCATTCAGGTGAACATGCAATACATATTGCACAAATACATATGTGGATGTGCATGCATCCACAACCTTATGACCAACCATACACGGGATAATAAAACTCTCCCTTCTGAGTATTCATCTTAAATACTAAATAAAAATCTCTCTCCTGTTCAAACAGTCAAGGCTTTGGAACTTATTCCCTGTGAACTCCTTGTATGTTGTAAACAAAGATTCCTTTGTTTGATAACTCCACCTGTTTCTGTGATTCACCAAAGACTGACCTCAGTTAGTTCAGTTACTGTAATGTAATATCAAGCATATCTAGTTAGTTGATCATTTTGTTCAAGTCTTACATATCTTACCAATATGATGACCATTTGTCTATGTAATCTTAAAATAAGGGTGTTGAAATTATTTTCCATTTGTCGTCCAAGGTAGAAGTTATGATTTTTGTTCTTAGTTTTCCCCTATATATCCCCAAATCTGTTGTTACGTATTAAAATTCAAGAATTATTATACTCCCGGGGCGCCTGGGTGGCTCAGTGGGTTAGGCCGCTGCCTTAGGCTCAGGTCATGATCTCTGGGTCCTGGGATCGAGTCCCGCATCGGGCTCTCTGCTCAGCAGGGAGCCTGCTTCCTCCTCTCTCTGTCTCTGCCTGCCTCTCTGCCTACTTGTGATCTCTCTCTGTCAAATAAATAAATAAAATCTTTAAAAAAAAAAAGAATTATTATACACCCTGATGAATTCATCCTTTTACTCTTCTGTAATTTTGACTTGATCTTTATGTCTGATAATGAAATTTGCTTTAAAATCACTTTTCATTATCTTGATATAACCACCAAAGTTATAGTGTGATTAGAGTTAATATAGCATATTTTTTCTTTTACTTTTTAAAGCACTTCTATATTGAATCCTGACAAAGAAACAAAACAGCTTTTTAACTCTGGAAGCATCTTTCTAAATTATCCCTTTTTTTTTTAATGAAGCAGTAGCAATTTTTGTTAAGGGACCTAAACTGAAAGTAGGTTTAGAAATTTATTTATTTTTTTATTTATTTAGTAAAAGATTTTATTTTATTTATTGACAGCAAGAGAGAGAGAGAGAGAGAGAAGAAGCACACAAACAGGGGGAATCATGTGCAAAGGGAGAGGAAGAAGCAAGCTCCTTGGGGTGCAAGTAGTCCCATGCAGGGCTGGATCCCTGTACACTGGAATCATGACCTCAGCCAAAGGCAAACATCTGCTTAAACAACTAAGTCATCCAGGCACCCCTAGAAAATTTAAAAAAAAAAGGCCTTTTAAAACATTTTGTTTCTTTCTTGTTTTTTTTTTAAATATTTTATTTATTTGACAGACAGAGAGACAGGAAGAGGAACTATAAGCAGGGCAGAGGGAAAAGGAGAAGCAGGTTTCCCACTGTGCAGAGAGCCTGATGTGGGGCTTCATCCCAGGACCCTGGGATCATGACCTGAAAAGAAGGGACACTTCTTGGAGGAAGCCACCCAGACACCTCTTTTCTTTGCTTTTAATATATGGCAACTGATGCTTCCCAGCCACGAGGAGCATATTACCCATTGATTAAATCTTTGATAACAACCTATTTAAAAAGGTGTGTAAATATATACTTACTCAGATTTATACACTTTGTGTTTTCTTCATAGTTTGGGGCTGGACCCCATGGTCACAACACTGCTTCCAGTCTTTGCCTTCCCATCTTTTGATACCAGGTATTTGGTCAGCAAAGCAAATTAGTATCAAAATTGATAAGCCCTTGGCACCATATCTCTGGAGCAGGGCTTGCTCTTAGCCAAGGCCCAGAGCAGTTGACCTCCCCTCACTAGTGCTATAGCCCCAAGGACTAGGTCCCTGCCACCAGAACTCAGTCTTACATGTTATGCTAAGCAGACAAAACCAAACCAGGAAAGCTCCGACAGCTTTCACTGGCATGCCTCATCTCCAACTCTCTCGACGTCTAGGCAGTACCAGATGACAGGGAGGGGTCTTGGTCCAACATATGGGAGGGAAGGAAGTAGCCACGAGCAAGTACCTGCCTCTCTGTTCCTTTCTTTCATGAGCAGGTTGTAAGGAGGAGGAAGAGGAAGGGGAAGAGAGGTGAACTTCAAGGGGTGAAGGCCTCAGGTAGGCAGCTGGCTCCTGCCAGTAGGAAAGGGACAAAGGAGAAGGCAGTGAGTCTTGCAGGGAGGGTGGGGGGTAAGGGTTACAGCTTATGACGGAATCTGGACAGGAGTAATAGGGATACTAGTCATTTGAGTCCACCATTGGCAAGCTGGGCTGGGTGTCAGGGCAGATAGGCCTCCCTGGGCAACGGCACATGAGAGAAGGTGGAATTCTTCTCTGAGGAGCAGGTGAAGCTTTGGGTGTTGGGAAAGCATAGACAGTATTGTTCCAGGGCCAAGGACAGGTCCGGGTACTCCTGGTTGGAGGTCAAGGCCACAGTATGATCCAGGTCTTCTACCAGCAGCTTGAAGGTACCACATGCCAGCCACCCCTCATTATTGTGTATAACTCTCTGGTGCACTTATTGGCTTATCCATCAAATGACTCCTTCAGCAGCTTGAAAACCACCTCCACAGGCACTCCAGGATATGGGAGGCTTCCAGAGTGAAAATTTTGCACAGGATCACCCCCAAAAGACCAGAAGTCACTCTGGTGGATGTAGATCTGGTCAAACATGGCCTTCGGGACCATCCACTTCACAGGCAGTCCACTGTTGGTTCTCATTTTATAGTAACTGATGTGGTGATATCTCTGGCAAGGCTGAAGTCTGAGATCTTCATCATGTTGTCCTTTGTCACCAGCACTTCCCTGGTGGCCAGGTCTTGGTGTATGCACTTCTTGGAGGCAAGGTACTCCATGCCTCAGGCTACCTGGTAGGCAAAGAATACCGGGTGCTTGGAGGAGAGTTGCTCTGCTGCATTGTGGCTGATATTGTAACAGTACTCCAGGTCAGGAGGCCTCTGGGCCTGCAGGTACTCCTGTATGTTGTCTTTGGAGGCATATTCCATGATAGTGTACGAAGGACCATCCTGTGTGCAGGACCCAGCAGGTTGATGGTGTCCTTGTGCTGTCCAATCATCTTCATCATCTCCATTTCTGAGATTAGGTTTGACAGGTCTTTCTCTGCTGCATCTGACTTCAACATCTTCACAGACACTTTAGTCAAATGGTTGGATTTGTCTTTGTCCAGCCCAATGGCCTCCTCCAACACCACCTGCCCAAAGTAGGCCTCTCTTAGGGGTCTGCCTAAACTGCCTACAACCAGCCTGCCTCAAGGCAGTTATGAACTCTAGATTATCCTCAAAAACATTAAACCACAAGCTAAAAATTCTCTTCACTAGGTCTCTGTCGCAGGTCTAATTTTCTTATCTTTCATCATTTATCTTTTTCCTAATTCTTATTTTCAGTATAGTTTATTTGGCTTCCAGGTGTTTCCCCGGGTTTCTGTATGCTGTTTCATAGGGAAGAATTATCCTGTCATAAAATTATTTCTTGAGCATTCATTACATCTCTCGGTTAAAATGGGTTCTTTTATGGTATTGATTCATTTGAGTTTTCTCAAAATGGGAAGAATTTTCAAAATGGTGTTTTCCTCAAGGTTCAGAGTATGTCTTAGCCTCATCTTTACTCTTTTTGAAATTCACTTTTCAAATTCTTGTCTCTCTTTTTATCTTTTTAAATTAAAATGTTTCCTTTTACTATTTTTTTATTTGAGTGTAGTTGATAGTCAGTGTTACATTGGTTTCAGGTTTTCAAGATCTCCATACATTATTCTATGATCACTACAAATATAGCCACCATCTGTCACCATATAACACTATTATAATATCATTGACTATATTCTCTACACTGTCCCATATCTCTTTTTAAAATCTCTGATTTTTATGTTTTCTGTTATTCCAATTTTCGACCTCATTTTACTTGGTTACTTTAATAAAATATGCCTGATTACACACTCTATGCTGAAAACCATAGCATTTGATTTATAGTAGTCTCCTATTTCTTCTTCTTCTTCTTCTTCTTCTTCTTCTTCTTCTTCTTCTTCTTCTTCTTCTTCTTTCTTCTTCTTCTTTCTTCTTCTTAATTAACATATAATGTATTATTAGCCCCAGGGGTACAAGTCTGTGAATCGCCAGGTTTACACACTTCACAGCACTCACCACAGCACATACCCTCCCCAATGTTCATAACCCCACCACCCTCTCCCTAACCTCCCCACACCCCCCCGGCAACTCTCAGTTTGTTTTGTGAGATTAAGAGTCTCTTATGGTTTGTATCCCTCCCGATCCCATCTTGTTTCATTTACTCTTTTCCTGTTCCCCAAACCCCCCACATTGCACCTCCATTTCCTCATATCAGGGAGATCATATGATAGTGACTTTCTCTGGTTGACTTATTTTGCTAAGCATAATACCCTCCAGTTCCATCCATGTCAACGCAAATGGCAAGATTTTATTTCTTTTGATGGCTGAATAGTATTCCATTGTGTGTGTATATATATATATATATATATATATATATATATATATATATATATTTCATTTGTTGATGGACATCTAGGTTCTTTCCATAGTTTGGCTATTGTGGATATTAATGCTATAAACATTTGGTGCACGTGCCCCTTTGGATCATATACAGTCTTCTTTACCTCTATCAGAACCCCAGGAAGCTTTATTTATTTATTTACTCACATAAACAGATGATCCAACACAACGTTTTTTGATGTTCCAATGTATTATAATGTCTTACCGCTTAACACTATGCTTACTGCTCTCTTTCACTGTCTGACTAAATCCTCATCATCACTATGCCATTTAATGAGAAAGAACATTTGAACTCAGAGTTCTCTCCATATCAGGGAATGAAGACTCCACCCTTCTGTTTGTGCAGGTAAAATAAATGTTGATGTCTGTCCTGCACATACCCCATCCTGTTCACCAGAATATTCACCATCAAAATATATACACAATGAAAACCATACCTCACCACTTCTATTACCACCCAGCATGCTAAAAACACCATCATATGTTCCTGAATTATTGACTTGATTGATAACCCCACTTCCACACATACTGCACTCCTTTCTCCATGCAAATTTATTTTGGTACAGAATTTAACCTAAAAATCAAGTCATATGATTTTATTCTGCTGTTGAAAGACTTTTGGTATCTTCCCCTTTCATATTAAATAAAAACTGAAGGCGTTTCAATGTACTAGAAGGTCATACATCAATACGTTCTTCCTCTCTCCACCACTATGAACTCCTCATTGGCCTCCTTGCTTTTCCTCAAAAGTAACAGACAAGCTGTTCACACAAAGTCTATATACTTACTTGCTCTGCCTAGAGCAATCTTTTCCTTTAATATTTGTATAACACTCTCCTTCACTTCCTGGGTCTTTGTGCAAATAACATCTCATAAATGAGATATAACCACCCAAAACAAAATAAAATTAACTTTCATCCCAGCATTCCCCAATGGCTTTTACCTTTCTTGTATTTCTTTGTATCACTTATCACCATCAACCATCAATCATTATTCTATTACTGGTTTATTTTCTTATTTGAGACAGAGAGAGAGAGAATTGGGAGGGTGCGCAGAGGAAGAAGAAAACACCCCACTGCCTAGAAAGCCTGCTGGGGAGTTACATCCCAGGACCCTGAGATCATGACCCAAGCCAAAGGCAGTCACTCAATGGACTGAGCCACCCAGGTGCCCCTCTATTATTGGTTTATTTCACTATTATATTTCAAAAGAATGTGAGCTCTTTGTGGTCAGGTATTTTATATGTTTTATTAATTGAAGTATTCTCAGAAAGGTAGCTGGCAGATTGTAAGGGCTCACTAAACTGTATTTTGTTGTTATTATTGGGCTCCTTTATGGGCTTTACCTCTTACGCTAGAAGTCTATCCTTCAGATGTAAGCGATAAGAATAGAGCCCTGCTGCCTGTTCAAATGTGTAAAAAGCCTGTATTAAGTGGATATTTTAAAAGCTAAATGAATGGCTTAATAGTTGTATATAGGGGAAAAGGGAACATATTTTCCACAGTTTAGAAGTGGAGTTCTTTTATAGAGTTCTTGTACAAGCCTACACTATGGAACGATAATGGGCAGTTGTACATTACAATTATACAAACACTTTGGTAATTTATATCCTTTTTTAGTAATTCTTGACTGGATCATTTAATTCCTTAGGAGCATTATAGCATTTCAACTTTTCATGTTCAATAAACTTATTGGGGTTGCTACCTTTTTTATTCAAATGGAGAAATAGTCATGATTTAATCTAAATAAAGTGTTATTGATTGTGTTGTTTTCTAGGAATGAGTCGCACATGCTAGTTTAAAAGTTTTGTTAAATTCCCAAGTCTGTCACTGATAAAAGCCTTTTGTAGATTAGTAACTTGATCAAAACGGAAAAGTTATGTATCACCTATTGTTATACTATCTTTGTTTCCATCTTGCATTGTAATAACACCCATCTTAACTCTATTTAAGACAAATCATTGCCAGATGGATTTCTGGCATTGATTGCAGGATATGAAATCTAGTATAACTCAAAGTTTTTGGTTTTAGTAGCATATAAATCAATTTAGAAAAATATATGTATTTGAATATAAGATAAAGTTTTAAATTATTTGGCAATAATAAACTAAACTTTTTTTTTGTAAATTTTTATTTTCTAAAATTTCATTGAGCTCTCTTGCAATAAGAAACAAGTTACAAAAAATTAAGGTTTATTTACCCCAATTCAAAATTATTAGGAATATAATCATAGAGGTTGAAGTATTTAAAATATTGAACCCAAAATGTTTTATTAGGTAAATTCATGAATGCTGAGCATTCACTGTTAAAATATACTAATAACATTGATAGACTTGTAGAAGCCTAAAATCAAATATTTATTAAATATTTATATCCACATCTTTTCATAGCTTGGTAATTCATTTCTCTAGCATTAAATAATATTCCATTGTTTGCATGTACTACACTTTCTTTGACCTTTCACTTATGGAAGGATATCTTGGTTGCTTCCAAGCTTTTGTCAGTTATGAATAAAACTACTATAGACATCTTTGTGGGTATAGATTTCATCTTCTTTGGATAAATACCAAGAGCTGCTACTGCTGAATCATCTGGCAAGAATATGTTTAGTTTTGTAAGAAACTGCCAAGTTGTTTTCCATTCTTTATTCTCAATACACATGGAAGAACATTCCTGTTGCTCCACATCCTCACCAACATTTCGTGTTCTGTTGTCAGTGCTCTGGATTCTGGGTATGTACTGGTGTCTCTTTTTTGTTTTAATTTGCATTTTCCTGATGACATGTGATGTGAAGCATCTTTTTATATGCTTATTTGCCATTTGTAATATTTTCTTTGGTGAGGTATCTGCTATGGCCTTTGGCTCATTTTTAATCCGGTCTTTCCCCCATTGTTGAGTTTTAAGGGGACTTTGTGTATTTTTGATTAACAGTCCTTTGCCAGATGTGTATTTTGCAAATTTTTTCTCATAGTCTGTGCTTTGCCTTTTCATTCTCTTGGCATTGTGTTTCTCAGAGTAGACATTTTTAAATTCCGTGCTTGTGCTTTTGTAGCTAAAGTTATTGCGAAAACCAAGGTCATTTAAATTTTCTTCTATATTACCTTCTACATGTTTCATGTTTAGGTTTATAATCCAATCTGAGTTCATTTTTGTGAAGAGTGTAGGATATCTGCCTGGATTTATTTTATTTTATATTTTTAGATTTAGCTTCACCATTGCTACAGAACCATTTGTTTAAAAGATTGTATTTTGCTCTCTTGTATTGCTTTTGCTTTTCTATTAAATATAAAATATAATTGATAATATATATTCTGTTGCTTTAATCTAGTCTCTCTGTGGTATTACAATATCATGCTTACAATTATCGTTATGGTAAACTTTTTTTTAAGATTTTATTTATTTATTTGACAGAGAGAGAGATCACAAATGGGCAGAGAGACAGCCAGAGAGAGAGATGAGGAGAAGCAGGCTCCCTGCTGAGCAGAGAACCCAATGCGGGACTCGATCCCTGGCCCCTGGGATCATGACCTGAGCCGGAAGGCAGAGGCTTAACCAACTGAGCCACCCAGGCGCCCAATCACTTTAGTAAACTTTGAAGTCAGTCCTCAGTCTTTGTTCTCCTTCAACACTATGTTGACTATTGTGAGTCTTTGCCTCTCCATATAAACTTTAAAATAAGTTTGTTAATATTAAAAAAAAGAACTTGCTGGAATGCATTAATTGTATAGATAAACTTGGAAACCAGTGACCTCTTGAGCTTAGCAGGAGATAGACCATGGACATCAGTTGTCACAGTGGTGCCTCTGGCAGAACCTATTGCAAATCCCTAGGCAAAATGAGACCTCAAGGATCTGAGAGAATGTCTAAGAAGTACTTGATACATCCCTTGGGTATGGTTTATTGAAGTGTCCACCTGTCTGAAAGCTGGGGAATCTAGATAAGGGAGGGAAAATTAGTTATGATAAAACATATCAACAAACATCAATAAATTTTGTAAAACTAATTGTCATGGCTCATATACAATATGACCAACAGAGGGACCATCAGAAGGAAAGCATCAGTTATGTTTATTGTGAAATTTTTTATTCAAAATAAAGCAATGTGAGGGGAAGACACAATGAGAAAATTACCATTTTTTAAATGGTAAACATCTTACAAAATGGAATAGGTTTTATATTCTAAGTAGTATATTGAAAAGTAAAACATTGGGGCGCCTGGGTGGCGCAGTGGGTTGGGCTGCTGCCTTCAGCTCGGGTCATGATCTCAGGGTCCTTGGATTGAGCCCCGCATCGGGCTCTCTGCTCCGCAGGGAGCCTGCTTCCCCCTCTCTCTCTCTCTCTCACTGCCTGCCTCTCTGCCTACTTGTGATCTCTGTCTCTCAAATAAATAAATAAAATCTTTAAAAAAAAAAGAAAAGAAAAGTAAAACATTAAAAAATAAAATTTCAATGAAAAAAATTATTTAATTTTTAAAAAGGTTAAAAATAGCAGAACCATTTTTCTTATAACTGGAAAATACACTGTATATACATCTATCAAAATAACTTGTCATGGGGGAGCCTGGGTGGCTCAGTAGGTTAAAGCATCTGCCTTCAGCTCAGGTCATGATTCCAGGATCCTTGGATCGGGGCTCTCAGCTCAGCAGGGAGCCTGCTTCCTCCTCTCTCTCTCTGCCTGACTCTGCCTTATTGTGATCTCTGTCAAATAAATAAATAAAAACTTTTATAATAAATATTTGAAAAATAACTTGCCATGTCTGGAATCAGGAGCATATGGAAATAAATAATATCTGAGGACAATACTTCTGCCATGTTTTGTGCCTTGCTAATATTTTTAAACAGTCAGGCAAATTTTAGCCTTATTGAAATACCTGCTAAGATACCTGCAGTGCCTTTTGGAGCCCTATGACTATAAAAATTAATTGCAAATATTCAAAATGTTTACTACGGTGTCACTATTTAGGGCCACCACCAAGTATGTTTCAGAAGTAAGCATAACTGTTACTCTTCCATAAGGCAAAAGGGCATATTTTCAGGAGTTCCATCTGCTGTACCAGGAGGTGAATCAAGTAATGATTTTTGTCTATAAAATAATTCACTTTTCAATCTAACATTCCTCATTCCACATTATAATAATAAAAACTAGGAGGAGACTAAAACAAACAAACAAATACAACTACAACAACCAGCTTTTCCTACAGTGGAAAAGTAAATATAACCTTAGGAGTAGCCTGAAATTTATTTTTAAATATTTTAAGATAAACGTTTTTGTTAGAAAACCATATATTTTATATTACTAAGAAATAACAGGCAACGTTTTATTAACTTCTAAAAAGTCTAGTTACTTGTATTTATCTATTAACTCATCTCTTTATGAAGTAGAACATGATCACACCTCTTGTATCTACCCAAGTTTGTATGCTTTGGTTGTTTTATGTTTGCTATTTCCTTGCTTAATTTTTACAATATTTGATACATAATAGTATCTTTAAGTCCATCTATGATTTCACAGAATTTGTTTGAACTTCATAAAAATGTACCATACTTTTTGCACTGTCCTTGTTTTACTTCTCTATTAGCTTTCCAAGTTTTATTCACTTTAGAGTGTGTAGCTATCATTTATTTTTACTCCTCCATAATGCTATGTTTACAAATTTGTATTTATCTGTACTTTTAAAAATATCTTAATTATATACCATTTCTCATCTCACGTAACACTCATGTTACTTCTACACTTATCAGATATTATGTAACTGAAAACCACAACTCAGCAACAATAGAACACCATTTTTCAAAATTAAATGGCTTACCAGAATTCTTTAATTCTATCCTTTATTTGTATTAGATGACCCTTTATTCTGGTATTTGGCATTGTTCATATGGAGGAAAGCTTATAAGTTGATATTCCATAAATAGAAGGATTTTTATGATCGATTAATTATTTTCATTTAGAATGCATAGAATATGGTTGATTTAATATTTCTTTCTTACTCTCTGCCTGGAACATAGTGCTATCTATGCAATAGCCACTAAAATATTAAGTTAATTACCTAGACTTTAAACTGCATATTAATAGGAATAGCATACAGAACTCTTCTCAGATTGGGACACCTGGGTGGCTCAGTCAGTTAAACGCCTGAGCCTTTAGCTCGGGTCATGATCTTAGGGTCCTGGGACTCAGTTCTGCAACAGATTCCCTGCTTAGCCAGGAGTTTGCTTCTCCCTCATCCTGCTGCTCCCCCTGCTTGTGCTCTCTCTCACTCTCTCTCTTACAAATAAATAAAATTAAAAAAATAAATTCTTCTCAGATAGCTAATATAGAATATCGTCTTTGTATTCATCAAAGGGAAAGTGCCATATAATAATGAAATCCAGACTACTTCAAATTCATTTTTTAACCAGTAAGAAAGTACTGGAAACAAGCCAAAAATGTCTTCAATGAATTAAAGAAATAGATTGATTTTCAATATCTTAATGTTTCTAATGTTAAATTGCAAGATTTTTATACTAGATATCAGTGTAAATATTCATTATACAAGGATATTCTAAAAATAAACCTGAGAAAACTACTTGACATATATGATGACAAAAACCAATGTCAGTTTGGGTAAAACTTACAACACCTACCACCTGAAACTCTTGTTCTATATGGTGCCATCTTGTGATGCTGGGCAGCGGCAGTGAGCCACAGCTTCCAGTCAGCTAGAAGATTACAGGGGTGAACACCTGATATTCTTACAAGCATTCTATATATAGAATATATATATTCTTCTTTTTTTAGTGTAATATTTAATAAATTGCATGTGATATTTGATACTTTGTTATAAAATAGGCTTTGCTTAAGATGATTTTGCCCAAATGCAGGCAAATGTAAGTGTTCTGAGTATGTTTAAATAAGCTTAAGGTAAGCTATGATATTTGATAGTTTTGGGGTATTAAATGCATTTTCAATTTTTTATGTGTTTCTCTGTACATAGCCCCCTTGTAAGCTGAGGAACATCTCTATATGTATATGTAGCCTTGGTATGGCTTACATATTATTGGCATGAAACATCTAGAACAGTACGTGTGCCATAGAATTGTCTACAACATCAAACAAGTTTCTTGAAAACTTGTGCCAAAGGGGTTATGTCTTTAAGGATTCTTATTTCAGAAGGGTTCTCTCAAACGTAAGATTTTTCAGAAGTTAAGTGAAAATCTGACCAAACTAAACATTTTTCCATTTTCCCTAGTGAGCAAAGATAGCTAAAATCTATCTGCCATTTTCAACACTGTACTCAACGATTGTAATTCTAATTTAAGAACAGATTATTTATATCAAAACCACATGTTGGCCTAATCTTATACAATATTCATAAGTCACACTCAGACCCTTGGACACTTTTATTTGTTGAGTCTATATGGTACTACGGACATTCATCTTTTTTGACCTCATAGCTTCATGTATGTCTATACTTTTGAAAATACATGCATCATAGTTCCATTGTTGTTGAGGGCGGATGCTCCAGGGGCCCGGAGATCCGTCAACCGCAGAGCTTTGCAAAATGGCGCCTGGCGATTTGCCAGAAGGTGTGTCTAGAGTGACTGGTTGTAAACAGGAAGTACTACCTATTGGCTGTTGAACTATTGCTATGCTGTGGGTACTTGGTAACAAGCTTAAGATTGGTGGATGCATATCACTGTCTATGCTGATTGGCTTAGCTCCCCTATATAAGCGATGGCCATATGAAATAAAGGGAGCCCGCTTTTTGAAACCAGAGCAGACTGAGGGTTGTTATTATCGCTGCTGGACGGCGATAAATGGTGCCGGCACCCGGGAAATAAATAAAGGAATCTTGTAAGGTAATCCGCAGGAAAGCGGGGAGTAAAGGTCCGTAGGTAAGCAGGGACATTAGCCACGTTCAAAAGTGGGAATTCCGCAGTAAAGCGGGGAGTAAAGGCCACGTTCAAAAGTGGGAATTCCGCGGTAAAGCGGGGAGTAAAAATAGAAAAACCTTGCAAGGGAGAATTCCGCAGGCAAGCAGGGTAAAGCCAGGACAAAGGTGGTGGGATTTAAACTTGTACAAGTCCGCAATAAGAAGCGGGGCGGCCTCAGAGCCGGGATTTAAACTTGTACAAGTCCGCAATAAGAAGCGGGGCGGCCTTGAGCCGGGATTAACTTGTACAAGTCCGCAATAAGAAGCGGGGCGGCCTTGAGCCGGGATTAACTTGTACAAGTCTGCAATAAGAAGCGGGGCAGCCTTAGAGCCGGAATTTAGCCGCGCGAGTCTTTAACGTCCACGTAAAAGCAAAAACTGCTCGGGCCTTTTTGAATACAGTGGAAAAGGCGGCTCCATGGTTCCTAGATGAAGGCTTGCTAAACATACCTCAATGGGACCACTTAGGGGAGGATTTGAAGAAACAGGATGCTTTAACTTTTCGCCTCAAATTTAACATAACAAAAGCACAGGCAGGGGACATGCCTTACTAACTAAATTGCATGCTCTTACTAACTGCACTGACCTTGGGGGTTAATCCTAAGGGTTTGTTATACATTGTAAAATGTCTGGGTTATAAAATGTGCTATGCTATCAAAATGGTAATAAGAACATACAAATGACCTGATGTAATGAACTGGACCAGATTGCCAGATATCACATTGCATACCAGAAAGATTCAGTGGTAAGTTTTAAAATGGCCAGCTATACACTGACTGAATTATAACTCATTTAGCTTCTTTCTTTGTGTACAGTATTATACATTAGTCAGTATTATAGTAGATAAGTACTTTGGACAGATGTAAATATGCTGTAATAAAAAATGTTTTTCTTCTTTCTTTTAGTCCTTTTTACTTGTAAGACTAGCCACAAATACCACGCCTCCCCCAAAATAATTTGCAATCCAAATTTATCTCTAAATGAATTTATTGCACAGAAAAATATGTATATATATATATATATATACACTTACAGAAGACATGTTCAAAAATAGTTACACAACAGCAGGGCCCTAAATGTAAGCAGTATAGTTGTTTTGTTTTGTTTTGTTTTATTTCTTTTTAAAAAAGAGGTTATGTGAAATATTAGGATTTTATTTCCAGGCGTAGTATTTCAAGACAGTTAACTACACCTATGGTGTCAACAGCCTCTTGTTGGCAGTATGATTTTATTGGCTCCATGGAATAACAGCAAGAATTTACTATTGCTTCTTTCTTTTATGACACACACAGAAAAAAAAAATTGACACATTTGCTCAAGACCAACCAGAATCATTTTAACCTATCAAAATTGATGGGAGGCCTTCACTGCCAAAGTCACTGCTGCGTTTTCACAATTCACTGCAGACAATTCACTCCCATTATGATAAAGGAGAGCAGAGTCATAATCAGGGAAGAAAGCTAGATTAATACTTGTAATTATCATTGAATATTTAGCCTGCTATAGGATTATTATTATTAGTGTCATTTGATAATTTTCTCTCATTTTATTAAACACAACTGTGAGTAATTACGCTACCTAATATTTCTCTGTATTGGCTGACTAGCTAGCAAACATTCATGAAAATATCCATTAGCCACACATATAAAATGCTGCATTATGATGCTGTTGAATTAGAACATACCACTACCTGATCCTGTAGCTCTTTGAGGATTTGCAAATCAATTAATTCTATGTTTATTGGATTCTTCCCATACAATTAGAAAATTTATAATCGAGTCCATGAACATTATTAGTTTTACCATTTTAAACCAGCAATCACACTTTGATTTTTACAACAAAAGCAGAAATATAAACACACACATTTGGATCAGTTTTCTGTTAGTCTGTCTGGACTTCAAAATCCTATTCCTCAAGATGATGCACACCAAAGTTCTGGATTAAACAAAAAATTAGATGGCACCTGAACACTTGGTTTAATATTCTCAAAAGGACTATGCAACTTCTTTCTTACATTAAGACATTGTTTTACAAAGATCCACACTTTTATAATGTTAGTATTTTTAATAATCAATAAAGTCAATTAATCATGATTAAAAATCAAACATAAAAATTTCTACTTTTTGCTTTTGCTCCCTCCATTTAGAACTTATTTATAGCCTGATAATTCAAAGGTCCCTATGTTTATGAAAATCTGGACAGAAATAGCTCTAAGATCCCATTCAGAACTTGATATTAATCTAAGTCTTTTGGCTCCATTTATCCTGAGAGCAAAGAGTAGGACAAAGGATTTGAGTACTGTTAGTTTATCTGGGAGATTATCCAAGGTAGAAAAGAATGGGAAAGTGATACAGTGAAGAAGCAACTTTGTCAAAGAGGTACATTGTTGATATAATTGTTGTGGATAGAAAATGAAGGCTTGCTTTTACTGAAAGGTCCTGAGAAACTTCTTTAAGTTGTCCTCATGAAGACCTGAAAACTGACAATTTTACCTATGGTTCTTATTTCCACTTCACTGAGAGCTGTCCTCAGAGGACATTAACTCTCCTACACTTTCAGGTTGTGTTGGAGACATTCTAAAATGAGAGAGAGAACATGAGATGCTATCAGTGTTAAGTAACTGCAATTTCCCATGGAACTATCCACCACAGGTTTGGCTATAATCAGGAGTTGGGCCTTGATATCAGAGGGATTTGAGGCAGTATCATTTTAGGTTAATCATTATATCTGAAATTTCCAAAAACTTCAACTGATGAAACTTTGATTATAAACCTATAAATATAACAATAAATCTACAGTATTCAAATTATTTTCATAGAAATACACAAACAAAGCATCAACTGATTAATATTTAAATGTTACAAAATACTGAACTGAAAGAATTTGGTCATATAACAACGTGTAAGAAGTAGAGCTTAGGTTTAGGTTAGAAGTCAGGATGCATTTGGGACTCAGTTAAGAAATTGAATGGAGGGACGCCTGGGTGGCTCAGTGGGTTAAGCCACTGCCTTTGGCTCAGGTCATGATCCCAGGGTCCTGGGACCGAGCCCCAAATCAGGCTCTCTGCTCAGCAGGGAGACTGCTTCCTCCTCTCTCTCTGCCTGCCTCTCTGCCTGCTTGTCATCTCTCTCTGTCAAATAAATAAATAAAATCTTAAAAAAAAAGAAATTGAATGGATGTCTGACTATCTTATAGGTTTGCTAAAAATCAGTGACTTTGTGTTCACGTGTGGCTATGCGGGAATTTTTAACTTTCTCTAAGAAGTTATTAGATTGATTATATAATGGCAGTAAAGGATGGGGAAAAGCAAAGTACAAACCCCATAAAGACAAAGACACTGAGTATGAGAAAAGAGTAATAGATAAGAAGAATCAATGCATTTGAGGAAAATGGGAATTGAAATACACAATGATTGTTGATTTTTTTAGATGCAGAAATCAAAACTAGCTTGCAAGAAGGAAATAACAGAAGACATGTTGTGAAAAGGCAGTAACGTGGAATAAAGGAGTAGGGAGAGCATATCAGGTAATTTGGATAGGAAGGAGTTAGGAGATAACTGCTTGATAAATTTTATATGGCCCACTTAAATGCACAGATTTCTCTTCTTTAATTTATATGGAGAACAGGGTGTCGTTTCTCTTCCCTTTCAGAGCACCCGAGGTGTACTCTTTCAGACTGAAAACCTGAAAAGCTCAGGACTCAGTTGCTTAAGCACAGCTGAGAGGACATATTTCAATTAAGATTTACAGTTTGCTGTAGGTAGTAGACTGTCAAAAGTGGTTTAACCATATTTTTCATTTAACAAGAAGACTACAGAGAGTGTTTTCTGGTGTTGGTTCAGAGTCTTAAGAAAGTCAAATGAACTATCTTAGAGGTTTTCATGGCTTTTTATTCACAGTTGCAAAAATTGCTGTTGGAGTTCTCACTATTAAGCCCACATTTCTGGCAGAAAGATAGAGGTAAAAGAGAATGATATCTTGTACGACTGATACTTTGTCATATGGTTACAATGTAACTAGAAAAGAGACAATAAAATATTTGATGTTGTTTTAAGTTTCCTTGTTGTCAATCCCTCAGTGCTTTCTGATACTAAAGGAAAAAGTAGATGGATATTGACCTGGCAACTATCAACACCTGTCAGTCTCTCTTGGATAACCAATATCTCTATAATCTCTTCTTCCCAGTAAAAAAAAAATAAAATATATTCATAAACCACACTGTGCCATCTCAAGTTACTGCACCAAGATAAAATTACAATGATTTTCAGTTGTTCCAAATGGACAGAATACCCTTCCTTATGATATCATGTCTTATAAGATAGATAATTGGCTTGCTACCAATATACCCAGATGAGACTGTGGAAGAGACAGGAAAAAAATAATAATATTTATTTATTCCTTGGGTTGACCCTGTTTACACAGATGCATTACTATTAGAAAAGGTTGGTTTGGGACATTGGAATGAATTTACTTAATGGGTCTGTATGTAATTGGGTTGGAGAAAATTTTTAATTTCTACAAAAATTATTAGAATTCTATCTTATTCCCTTTTGATAATTTTCACATGTTAACAAAGCCAACGTTTTTGTCTAGCAGACAAGATCTTAAATCCTAACAAAACTCAATTTTTTCCTTTTTTTTTTTAAGTTTGAGAGCCTCATGTTCTCTCATGCTGCTTTAAATACAACTCAAAAAAACAAAAGGAGCTAAATGGGGCAGTAAGCCCAGACTTTTTATTTTAATTTATTTATCTTATTTTTAATTAAAAAATTAAAGATTGTATTTATTTATTTGAGAGAGAGAGAGCATGAGTGGGGCAGGGGGATGTAGCTGCAGAGAGAGACTGAGAAGTATACTCCCTAATGAGCAGGAAGCCCGATATGGGGCTCGATCCCAGAATCCTGACTGAGATCATGACCAGAGACAAAGGCAGATACATGTGCAAAATCCCTTTTTTTCTGGGAAACAATACTTTACAAGAGGTGTTTGAAAAAGTACTGGGGAAACAACTTTAATCAGAGATACAAAAATTTAATTGACTTCTGTAAAGCTACAGGGATCCAAATGATGGGAATCCCAGGCCGTTTAGGTTGTGGACCACAGAGTATTCTTCTTTGTAATATTTTATTTTCTTCCATGTCTACTAACTCCAGTCCAAGTTCACTGATCTCTTTTTAGATAGTGCAAAACATGGCAAAGAATACCAAACAAGTGCCCAATATTCTACATTTATTACATCATTTCTAACATATAGAAGTGTGTTACCAAGGCTGGTTCTGTGAACAAACCTAGTTATGCTAAAGTGTGTTTTGTTCTCCAAAAATTAAATTCATGATTATCACACAATTATAAAATACTTGTGTCAAGAATTTTTATTCAAAAATTAATAAGAGAAGCAGATATTAAAACTAGTTCACATGGTTATTTGGGATATAAGCAGAGTTGTGCAGCAGAAGTGCTCTGGGCCCATAATTTGGGTTATAGAATTTATGTTTTCTAATGAAAAATCACTAACTTGCATTATTGTTAACAAGAATCCTGTGCATTACCATCAGTTTTCTCCATTATAACCTCTTGCTCTACAGTTTGTAAATAACTTTGTCAATAGCAAGCTAATAAACGGGGTGACTCCAATGGATTGAGATAATCTCCAGAGTTTCTGCTACATAATGAACAGGACTCCATTGAAAGGACACCTAAGAGTTTATTTTGCCCAAAAATTTGATCACTTTTTTCACTGTCCTTACCTATTTTCCAAACCTAGTTCTTTTCAGTCTACAGACAACCCTGTATCTGACTGACTTGTTAATTCTGGGAATGTCTTGCAGATTAATTTGCTTGCCCGAGGTGGTTCCTCTAATTGATGTCTAAGAACCCTAATTAGTTAAGAAAACTTTTTTTTTAACATTTTCATTGCTATTTATTATTATTATTATTATTATTATTATTGCTAATATCTCTATTATAAATAATTCACAAGGGCATCTTTCTGACAAAAGACAAAGAGCTGGCTACTAGTAGAAAAAGTACATTTGACTCTGTCAGTGAAAGTGGTAAAGGGATTTGAGAAAATAAGGCAAAGCAGTGGAATTATGTGTTAAAACTTTAAATATTATAGACACATTTACTTAATTTCTAATACTGCTTATAATTAAAAAAGATGTTTTCCATGAACCACGCATTACAGCAAATATATTGTTTATACAGATTAAATTTTCATCAAAAGGGACGCCTGGGTGGCTCAGTTGGTTAAGCAGCTGCCTTTGGCTCAGGTCATGATCCCAGCATCCTGGGATCGAGTCCCGCATCTGGCTCCTTGCTCGGCCGGAGCCTGCTTCTCCCTCTACCTCTGCCTGCCATTCTGTCTGCCTGTGCTTGCTCTCTCGCCCACTCTCTCTGATAAAGAAATAAAATCTTAAAATAAATAAATAAATTTTCATCAAAAAATTATAAGTGTATTTTTTTGTAGGATCATGATAAGCATTTTGCAGATGAGAAAAGTGAAATTTAGAAAAGTATGTCTCTTCAAATCCCTCATACAATATCTGGCCTAGATAGAAGGATATACTATCACAATTGAGGAAGATAATTGAGATTACTTAAAATGATAAACTTTACTGTATAGGGTTTTTTACAAGTTTGCCACAGATTCACATTTTTTAAAATATATATCTATTTGTGTAAAGAGAATGCACTGAGAAGTAAAAAGATAGTGATATATCAGTGCTACCAACTAATGGCTATAATATCATCACCTTATTTATGAACAATGAAACAGTGTGTAATATTTAAATAAATTTAAATAAATTCCTATTTATTTTATATATTTATAAATTTAAATGAATTCCTATTTATTTATTATTAAAGAAATTCCTCTAACAAACAGTATGTTTTGAAGGTTGCTAGCAGGAAAGTGTTGTACGACATGGAAGTAATCAGAAAATGTGATCTAAAATTCTGCTTTCAAGGGCGCCTGGGTGGCTCAGTGGGTTAAAATTCTGCTTTCAAGAAGCTATAACAGTAAGTACTGAGCATTAGCTATTATATGCTATGGATGAATAACTGAAATCTACATTTGAAACTAATGGTACACTATATGTTACCTAATTGAATTTTAAAAAGTTAATAAAAAAAACCACTATTTTATAAAACAATATTCCCAACAGGCTCTTTTGCTTTAAAATACTCACTTTGTTTCCTCTCCGAGAGAACACCAAATGGCCGATGACGCCGGTGCTGCGAGAGGGCCCGGAGGGCCCGGGGGCCCTGGAATGGGAGGCCGTGGCGGTTTCCGCGGTGGCTTCGGCAGCGGCATCCGGGGCCGGGGCGGGCCGGGGCCGTGGTCGGGGCCGGGGCCAAGGCCGCGGAGCTCGCGGGGGCAAGGCCGCGGACAAGGAGTGGATCCCCGTCACCAAGCTGGGCCGCCTGGTCAAAGACATGAAGATCAAGTCCCTGGAGGAGATCTATCTCTTCTCCCTGCCCATCAAGGAGTCTGAGATCATCGACTTCTTCCTGGGAGCCTCCCTCAAGGACGAGGTTTTGAAGATCATGCCTGTGCAGAAGCAGACGCGCGCGGGCCAGCGGACCAGGTTCAAGGCATTTGTTGCCATCGGAGATTACAATGGACACGTCGGTTTGGATGTCAAGTGTTCCAAGGAGGTAGCCACTGCCATCCGCGGAGCCATCATTCTGGCGAAGCTTTCCATTGTCCCTGTGCGGCGAGGCTACTGGGGGAACAAGATCGGCAAGCCCCACACTGTCCCGTGCAAGGTGACTGGCCGCTGTGGCTCTGTGCTGGTGCGTCTCATCCCCGCCCCCAGAGGCACTGGCATTGTCTCGGCCCCTGTGCCCAAGAAACTGCTGATGATGGCTGGTATTGACGACTGCTACACCTCGGCCAGGGGCTGCACTGCCACCCTAGGGAACTTTGCCAAGGCTACTTTCGATGCCATCTCCAAGACCTACAGCTATCTCACCCCTGATCTCTGGAAGGAGACTGTGTTCACCAAGTCTCCCTATCAGGAGTTCACGGACCATCTTGTGAAGACCCACACCAGAGTCTCTGTTCAGAGGACCCAGGCTCCAGCTGTGGCTACTACATAGTTTTATACAAGAAAAATAAACTGAACTAAAGCTTGAAAAAAAAATACTCACTTTGTAATGAGAGTCATTACTTTTGTCTAGCCAAATCTTATAGCACTGTTTATCCCTTCCCTGCTTTATCCCTTCCCAGTATCAATAAAGGCTCACTTGGGTTACCTAGAAGCCATGAGAAAGCTTGTAATAGATCTGGCTGGTTTTCACCAGCAATTTGACCACCATGTGCACAGGGAAGTCTATTGATAAAGGCTTTATTGCAATAAGTTGCAAATACATGGATGATTTTGAATTCTCTTTCTTGAGGTCTTGTTTCATGATAATAAATTTAGGGTGGCTTATTGGAATGGATGTTATTAACATATCTTCATAGTTATAAGCACATGGAATTGTAAAATAGATGAATGAATGTGGCATTACTGACAACTGTCCTCATTTTGAAATCAAATTACAGTGTACTAAGATGAGGAAGCAAAGCAGATTTGGGATTATGAGTGAAATAATTTTAAAAAGTATTAGGGGTATGATCGGACTATTGGGTAATTCAGTAGAAAAATGTCTACTGATTGAGATTCTGTGTTCCCTGATTTCAGAGAGAAGTTAAGATAAATAAGTAACACGAGGAGACTAGGAAGCCAAACATAAGTGATAATTTTGTGCCAGGGTGTGTATACATCTGTTTATCTTCTTGCTTTACCACTAAGGTTGCTCCTAGAGGAGAGTTTAAATATGTGTTGGAGCTAATCTCTGTGGATTACACAAGAAACCACATCCTACAGCTCTCCCTGAAACACCCCTTATGATTTCAATGTAATTTGGTTTTTGCATTTTTAGAAATAACAAAATACTTTGCAAACTCATCTACTTTATTACCATCACAAGTGAGTCAGCTGACTCCACATTTTAACACAGTGACAGTCACAGAGGAATGGAGGAATGAGTAGAGTTATCAATATATGTGCTTTTAAGAAGTATGACAGGGTAGCAGCTATTTCCAGGAACCAAAACATGGGTCAGCAGCTGTGCAGGAAAAGTGATGGAATAAATGGCTCATTTCAGAGGAGTTCTATAACATATTAGTTCTATAATGTATCTTCAGCCCCCAATTACCCGCTTTGATCTAAAGATAAGGATTTACAGTTAAGGTCCCATTTATGATTTGACTGGTAGGGTCTGAATCATGTTTACTATTGTTTTGACTATTACTTGAAACCTATAGTAGTACTTGGGATATGTGTTGTGTATTCTGTGAACATGTGCTATTTTTAGATTAGATAATTTCTGTCTCGAACCCCTGTTCATTTGTTTGTTTTTGTTTATTTGATAGTGGTTTCAGTAAATGGATATATCTGAAAAATTGCAAAGCCACTATTAAAACAAGTTATTATTATATATAGCATGGAATTGCACATTCCTCCTTTGAATCCGACAGAGCTTCACCATATCCTTAACAATTTGGGAAAAACATGCTATTATTTTTCTTTATAAAATTTCTCCTGTTAGGCTGTGATGGTTGTCATCAGCAGTAACTCCTCTGAAGGCTTTGTCAAGAGTTGAAAAAATTGGAAAGGTGTGTGAATGAAGCTGTTTGTTGAATATAAAGAAAAGAGCATTGAAATACAATTCACACTCTTACTTCTCCTTCTATGCTTTCAGATGTTTGTCATTTGAAAATTTTGCTTCTAGAAGAGATGTCCTATATAATTCTTACTTTAAGGAGCAAGTTGCTTTTATAATTTTTTTATTATTCTACCATTCCAGTATTTCCATTTAAATTAAATTCAATACCATTTAAAAAAAATCAAAAGTGCAGCCAGTATTCAATTCCTGGGCTAAATAATTTTAGAAAGCTTTGTGTTATTGAACCTACGGGGTTTTTATGTAGTTTTAACTCTTTCTTTCTGTGATTTTTCCCATTAGTCATGTAAGTGACTGCAATATAAGAGACATTGAGGATAAAGAAGGACTGAATAGAACAATCCTTGGCCTCATGAAGTTGAGAATCTAGCAAGGGAGTCAAACAATTCAATCATTCAGAGACAATTTATTGAGTGCCTGGCCTAAGATGAGCACAACAAAACCCCAGCCCAGAGGAATCATTTTAATGGGAGAGATAGATAATAGGTAAGCCAACTTTAAAAAAAAAAACGTACTGATTTTTCTTTAATAGAGATGCATATTTGAACTAAATAAGCACATTTTTAAAAGAGCAGTGATCGAGAAGAGGTTTTTAAACTGAGTGGTCCAAAAGGGCCTTCCTGAAAAAGTCTGCTTTGAACAGATTTCTGAATAATATCAGCTAGGAAGCTGCGTAAAAATCTCAGGGATGGGTGATTTTTCCAGTCGAAAAACTGTAAAGGCTCCAAAGTCACAATAGAGCTATAAGTTTCTCTAATAAAGTAACTTCTGACAAAGAATGAGAAGAAATAACTAACCCAGGTTTGAAAGAAAAGGGACAGACTTTCTATGGAATTCATATTTAATTAAAGCTCTAAAGGACAAAAATACAATAGAGCAAAATTCTGGTCACGCTGATATACCTAACGAAAGTTCATAAACAAGCTTTGGGTAGCAAAGAGTGTGTGGGAATGTTGGTAAGAACAGTGGGGAAGAGTCATCCCTGAACATGTTCTTAAATGAAGCAATTCTTGGGTTGTTTTAAAGGGTAAATTGGAGTTTGCCTAAGTGATTAGAGAAGGATGCCTCAGCTTATGGAAGTTCAAAGCCATAAAGATGTGATAAACTACTGCAGATATTTTCATGTATATTTGTTGTTGCTTCTAGTAATGGTGATCTAAAAACTCCTACTTAAGACAACTAAAAATCCAGACAAAATAGCTTTTAAAGTTAAAAATATCAGAATGATTATAAAAATAAGTGAGGGATTACTGGGCCAAAATACGAAATACAATGAGAGCCTAGAGATATATGCCCTGAAGCCATTTTAGCTATGAGAGCATTTGAAACTGCTAAAACACACTGAGCTGTGTTGTTCATAGACTCTTGATACTAGAGAAACAAAATTCAAAATCCAGCAGCAATCAAATTTGAGGACTTTGGTACAACCCAAATTTAACTTGAGATCCACAAAGCACAAGGAGAAGCAGAAATAAGACTATAGCCTACCTTGCCTTCTGTGTAAACTGAGAAAGTCAATCACTGAATTTGGAGTATGATTGTCTTGTAGAGTCTCAGATATAAGAGAAAATCCTACCAAGGAGGACCATACCATTATTATAGCTCTTAATTATCCCTACTCAATAAGAGTTTCAAATATAATGTCTTGAACATAGCAAAATGTAACAAAGCACACAAAGAAAAACCATTAACAAGATTTGATAGACAAAATGGGATTAAGTATGATGTTAAAATGATCAATAAAGATTGTAAAATGGCTTGATTACTCTGCTCAAAGAAATGAGAGGGGAAGCAAATTGAACCAAAAACTGACACTAAAAATGATATTGAGAAAGGTTTTATAAATGAACCAAATGGATACTCTAGAACTTTAAAAATATGACAGCTAATTTAAGGTACCACAGGGGTGCCTGGGTGGCTCACTTAATTAAACCTCCAATTCTTTTTCCTTTTTTTTTTAACACCTTAATTTTATTTTATCTCTTTCATTTGGCTCAGGTCATGATGTCAGGGTTGTGAAATAGAGCCCAGAGTTGGGCTCTGTGCTGAGCCTGGAGCCTGCTTAAGATTCTTTTCCCTTCTTTTTCTATCCCTCCCTGCACTCTCACTTGTTCGCTCTCTCTTGCTTGCAAATAAATAGATAGATAGATAGATAATAGACAAAGAAAAATAAAAGCAGATTATGAAAATAAATATAAAGATTTTGAAATGAAAACAAGTTCAAAATAAAATAGAGAAGACCTACACAGCTTAAAGTTCATTCAGAAAATCTACTATTAAAGAAGTCAGTATGACACAATGTTAAGATATCAAAAGATTTGAGCATGCACTTTTCAGAAAGGGTAATCCAAATGGCCACTCATATATAAAAACTGTTTATCTTTATTATGAATCTGGAATTAAATTAAATTAAATTAATAATAAATTAAAACCTAAAATGACATACTATTACACACTTACCATATTGGGCAACAGTAAAATTGCCTTGCAAGAATGTGAAAGAATGAAAGTGCCCATAATAAAAACATTTGAGGTAAGTTGGACAATATTTAGAAAACTTAAAAATAAAAATAAAAATTTGGTCCATTCCTAGAAATACAACATGGAACTAAATGAATATTTTCACCAGGATATGCAAACAGATGATTATAGCTATTTCATTCATAACAGCAGATCAGTAGTGGTCTATTTGCACAATGTTACATTAAATAAGAGAGAATATTAACAAACTGGGAGGAGGGGCTAGGTTGTTATCATAAACAGATCTTCTATGGTGCTGATTATGTTCTATTTCTCAAAATCTTTAAGTTAAAAAAGTTTTCACATTATATCTAGATAGATAGATGATAGATAGATATCCCAGAAGCTGCAATGCTAGGCTAAGACCAGGCTTTAAAGGGCTTTTCTATACTCTACTAAATACTTGAAACCATTCATTATATCATAGCTCAGTGTTCAAATCTCCATTTGTTTCCTCAGTTTCCTAATATTTACCTTAAGGTGACCTGATCCAGACTTTTGATCACCTTTGTCTAAATATTTCTATTTTAACAAAGTCCTTTTTAACACTGAGAGACTAAAACTTAGAAAAATACTCTTTTATCTCACTAGAGTGGAAAATATATAGTTACCCATTAACTAATGATATCCATGTCTACATTAGATCAATGACATTTTTAATTCTTGGGAGCTTTTGGTTAAATGAAATTTTTAAGCTTCCTTTAAATGAAGCTTTAAGCCATCACCACATGAATAAAATTAAAGAACCAAATGAAAACAGGCCAAGTATTTACAGAGTAATAGAATGTGCAATGGTAAGAGTACAATTCTGAAATCATAAAGCCTAAATTAGTGTGATGCATTTTTGCTACCCATGTAATCATAAACCAGTTATCCAAATGTGTTAGCCTCAGTTTTTTCACCCATGAAATGGTGATGATAATACTTATTATGCTGCGTTGTTGTGTGTATGTGATGAAGCATGGAGCATGAGAATCTCATATTCCATGCTAAAATGATAGCTATTTTTATACTTATAATAATTCTAGTAATAGTAATTAAATTGTTCAAAATGGTAATATTCATTTATATTGAGGCATTGTATTGACTATTCATAGACACATTTACCAACATAAATTTCATTTTACTTTACCCCCTCTGAGGATATATATTCCCTAATTCAATATGAATCTCTTTATGAATAATAATTATCATAATAAATATGCTGATTTGTCTTCTATTTGTTTTTAGGGAGGTATCCTTTACTGTTGAACATGAAACTTAAGCAAGTCTGTCTTATTCAAAATTTGCATGCTGTTTTCTTATGAAACTAGATTATAGAGTTGTATGAAATAAATTCATGCAGTTAAGACATTGATGTTTGGAACACTGGGTGGTCAGTTTAGTATTTCAAAAGAAGATTTTAAATTTAAACCTTAAAACTGAGCTCTTTCAGCCTTATTTATAGACCATCCTTCATGTTTCATAAGTACTCCTCCATTGTAAACTAAGTAATACTTTTTGTCACAGTGTATATAATGAAAATGGATTTTATATTCTATTATTTCAGAGTTAGTTGCAGTTTCTACTGCCTTACTTCATTTTTTGAAAAATAGATTAATTCTACAAAAAGTTTTTTCCAGGTTTATTGAAAAAAATCGACATATTTGTAAATTTAAGAAATGATTTCTTATAACATTGCAAACCTTTAACATTGTGTAAATTTTGTACAATTTGATAAATTGGTATACATCTTTATTGCAATATAATCTACATAAAAATGTTAATACATCTACTATCTCGTATAGTTGCCACTGTTTTTTATGCATTTATCATAAGGAATTTTAAGATCTACTCTCTTAGCAACTTTTATGTATATAGTATAGTAGAGATAAACTTCAGAGGTCTTGTGGGTTTTGTTCCAGACTGCCTCAATAAAGTGATTATCTCAATAAACTAAGTCAAATTATTATATTTTTTGGTTTCCCAGTGCATATAAAAAATTATGTTTCCCAGTGCATATAAAAAATAAAAACTATACTGCACTGTTCAAAAGCATTATGTTTTTAAAGAAAAACAATGTATATACCTTAAGTACACTAGTTCTGAGTTTTCAGTGGGTCATAATTACTGATCACAGATCACCATAACAAATACAATAATAATGAAAAAACTTGATATATTGCAAGAATTACCAACATGTGACAAAGAGACACAAAATGAACAAATGTTGTTAGAAAAATGGTGGCAGCAGACCTCTTTTATACAAGATTGCTATAAACTTTCAACTTGTAAGAATGTGATATATGCAAAGTTTAATAAAGGGAAGCACAATAAAAAAAAGTATGTATATCTTATTAACTATGATCATCATGCTGTACATTAGATCCCCAGAACTTTTTCATATTATAGTTGCAAGTTTGCACCCTTGGACCACCTTACTCCACCCCAGGTTCACCCCTTGTCAACTCAACTCTAAGTTTCCATTAGTTTTCCTTTTCCTCAGATTCTGTATGTAAGGGATATCATAATACATAAATTAAAAAAATATACAAAATCTTTGAAATATTTCACTTAGAATAATACCTTCAAGATCCATCCATGCTGTTGTAAATGGCAGTATTTCTTAATTTTTCATGGTTAAGTAGTATTCCGTAGTATATATTTACCATACTTATTTTACTCATTCATCCATTAATGGATACTGAAGTTATTTCCATCTCTTGCTTAGAGTTAATAATTTTATAATAAACATAAGAGTGCAGATATGTCTTTGAACAGTGAACTTCGTTTTCTTTAGATAGATACCTAGAAGTGGGATTACTGAATCATATGGTAATTTTACTTTTAATAATATGAATAATCTCCATACTGTTTTCCATACAAATTTATATCCCTATTACAGTGCATAAGTTCCCCGTTTTCCCCAATATTTACCAAAATTGGTTAGTTTCAATTTTTTGGTAGTATATATTCTAATATCTTGCTGTGTTTTTCAGAGGTAAACAACAACAACAACAACATAAGGACTTTGCCCTGAGATTTTTACGTTGAGCACTTTTTAATGCTCCTGTTGGTCATTTATATAACTTTTTTGAAAAAAAAAAGTCTATTGAGATCCTTTTGCTATTTTTTTAATCATATATTTTTTTCTATTTGTATCTGTTGGTTATTAACCTCTTTTCAGATATAAGATTCGTAAGTATTTTCTTACATTCTGTGGATTGTGTTTTCATTCTCTCTCCCTTTTTTTGGCAATGCAGAAACGTTAGTTTGATGTAATACCATTTATTTATTTTTGCTTTTTTTGCTTGTGTTTTTAGTCTGGTATCCAAAAAACTATTGGCAAGACCAATGTCAAGGAGAATTTTTCCTATATTTTCCTTTAGGAAATTTAGTTTCATGCATCACCTTTAAGTCTTTAATCTATTTCAAGTTCAGACTTATGAGTGATATAAGGTTCCCTTTTCATACTGTTTATGTGACTATTCAGTTTTAAATATCATTTATTGAACAGACTATCTTTCCCCATTACATATGTTGGCCCCTGTCAAATATTAGGTGACTGTATGAAAGGATTTATTTCTGGACTCTCAATTCTGTTCTACTTGTTTATTGGTCTGTTTTTATGCCAGTATACTTTATTGTTTTGAGCATGAGGGCTTTGTAGTATAGTTTCAAATCAAGAAGTGTAATCTCCCTTCTTCATTCTTTCTCAGAACTGCTTTGATTATTTGTTGTCTTTTATGGTCTCATATAAACTTTAGGATTCTTTACTTACTTCTGTAAAACAATAATATTGGATTTTTTTTTAAGATTTTTAATTTATTTATTTGACAGAGAGAGATGACAAGCAGGCAGAGAGGCAGGCAGAGAGAGAAGAGGAAGCAGGCTTCCTGCTGAGCAGAGAGCCTGATGCGGGGCTCGATCCCAGGACCCTGGGATCATGACCAGAGCCGAAGGCAGCGGCTTAACCCACTGAGCCACCCAGGCGCCCCTAACATTGGATTTTTGATAGGAATTGGATTTACAGATGGTTTACGGTAGTATGGACATTTTAACAATGTTAATTCTTACCATTCATAAATATGAGCTATCTTTCCATTTCTGTCACCTTCAATTTCTTTATCAATGTCATAGTTTATGGAGTACAGATCTTTCATCTTCTTAGTTAAATCTATTCCTAAGTATTTTATTATTTTTGATGCTATTGTGAATTAGATTGTTTTCTTTATTTTTTCAGATAGTTCATCATTAGAATGTTAAAATGCTCCTGTCTTGTGCTTACTTTGGCAGCACATATACTAAAATTGGAATGATGCAGAGAAGATTAGCGTGATCACTGAACAAGGATGACATGACAAACTGGGAAGCAGTCCATAAAAAAAAAAAAGAAACAAAACAAAATTCTTTTCTTTTATATATTGATCTTGTATTTGGTAATTTTACTAAATTTGTTTATTCAAATTTTTTGTGAATTTTTTAGGATTTTTTAACATGTAAGTTCATGTTATCCAAAAAAAGAAAATTTTACTTCTTCCTTTTTTTTTTTTTTTTTTTGGAGTCTCTTATTTCTTTGTGTTCCTTGTTTCTCTGGCTAGGACATCCACTACTGTGTCAAATGAGAGTAGTGAAAATGGACACACTTGTCTTTCTTCTGATCTTTAAGGGGAAAACTTTCAAAAGTTTTGATTGAATATGAGATTAGCTCTGGGCTTGCAATCTGTGTTTTTTCTTTAATGGGTTTTTTAAATTATTTTTTAAAATTTTTTATATAATGTGTTTTTATCCCTAGGGGTACAGGTCTGTGATTCACAGCACTCACCATCACTCACCATAGCACCTGCCCTCTCCAATGTCCATACCCCCACCATCCTCTCCCAACACACCTCCCCCCAGCAACCCTCAGTCTGTTTTGTGAGATTCAGTCTTTTATGGTTTGTCTCCCTCCTAATACCATCTTTTTTTATTTTTTTTTCGTACGCCCGAAACTGCCTATGTTGCATCTCCACTTCATCATATCAGGGAGATCATATGATAGTTGTCTTTCTCAGATTGATTTATTTCGCCAAGCATAATACCCTCTAGTTCCATCCACGTCATCACAAATAGCAGGATTTCATTTTTTTTTTGATGGCTGCATAGTATTCCATTGAACATATATACCACATCTTATTTATTGATTCATCTGTTGAAGGACATTTAGTTTCTTTCCATAGTTTAACTATTGTGGACATTGCTGCTATAAACATTTGGGTGCATGTGCCCCTTCAGAATGCCACGTTTGTATCTGTAGGGTATATACCCAGTACTACAAGCACTGGGTCATAGGGTAGTTCTATTTTCAGCTTTTTGAGGCACGTCCACGCTGTTTTCCAGAGTGGTTGCACCAGCTTGCATTCCCACATACAGTGTAGGAGGGTTGCCCTTTCTCCACATCCTCGCCAGCATCTGTCATTGACTGACTTGTTCATTTTAGCCATTCTGAACGGTGTGAGGTGGTATCTCATTCTGGTTTTGATTTGTATTTCCCTGATGCCGAGTGATGTGGAGCATTTTTTTATGTGTCTGTTGGCCATTTGAATGTATTCTTTGATGGAACATGATAGTGAGCTTAGGGAATCACCAAGTTAATGAAAGAGGTGCCTCTTGTAGGTGAATTAAGAGTGAGAGAAAGAAAAGAGGGCTTATCCTAGATTGGAGAACTCGGGGCTGAAAAGGACCCTCATCTGGGAGCAGAGAAAGTGGTCCAGAATCAGAGGCACAGAGGACTCCCAACACCTTCCACAGAAGCGGAGCACCTAAAGACATAGTGCCATTACCCCTGAAAATCTAGGCATGGAGGTATTCTCTTTAGGCAAATAGGCATCGGAGAATAGTTTGTCCATAGCCCAGTCACTGACTTCAAGAGGAAAAGCTATACCAGCTCTCGAAGCAGGCCGGATAGCTCAAGCAACAGCAGCCAAGCCAAAATCCTTATCCCCTGCATTTCTGAACAATGACAGAGCAGCGGTTCTGTCTAGAACCAGGAGGTATTCAGAAGTCAATTGTTGGGTCCCGGGTTGTGTCCATCAGTTCAGACGCGGCCTTCAGATCAACTCATGATTCCAGGGCCTTGGCATTGACTCTGTTCTCAGGTTCTCTGCTCAGGGGCAAGTAAGCTTCTCCCTCTCCAGCTCCACCCCCTGATTGGGATCTCTCTGCCTCTCTGTCCAAACGTGCATGTGCATGTTCGATAAGATAACAAAGACAAAAACAGTGCACAATAATTGACTGGGGCCAAAGGATGTTTTATTGAATTTGGACCTAGGTTCCTATGGAGGGCAGCCAGGTATAGAGAACCTCCCACCATCCTAAAATGCCCGACCTTCGCTTGGAGCTTCCTTGTTCATTCTCCTGTTCTTTGCCTTCCTGGATCTCCTCACCAACCTGCAGCATCCGCTGTCTGTCGTGCTGTACTGACCCCTTGTTAACACATTGTGCATCCTCTCGGGGCTCCATTGGAACATGCCCATCTTCCTCAAGAGGCACTGTTTGCTTATCGCATGGAACCATTTGGGGGATGGTCATGAGAGGGTGAAGGCAGGCTTGTGCTGCCACATCTCCATGCAGTTCCACAGAGGGTAGCTGATCCACCATGAGGGAGTGCTCAAGGTTCTTCCACATTCGAATCCTCTTCAATGCGTCCTTTTGCACATACAAGTTGTCTTCCTGAAATGGGCACCGAAGTCTTTCAGATGGCTTCACTTGGGCTTGGGTCTCTTCCAACATGCTCTCCGTTGGCTTCTGTGGACTCCAAGAACATGAGTCCGTCCTGGACCTAAGGTTCTAGGGTGTAGAGTCTGCCTTGGATGAATGGTGTTTTTGGAAGATTGGGAGGCCTTGTTGGCACCGTTTCTGGAGACCATCGAGGTACTCGTGTGCTTGCTGTGGAAGATTCCAGACATGTCTTTGGCACGGTTGCGGGGGTTCACTTTGAGCTTCCCTTGGGTGGACCTTTTCCTGTTGAGATGCTCCATGATTTGGTGGGAGGGTCTCACCCTTACGCAGGGCTCGGATTTCCTCCCCTGAGGCTTTGCTTGTGGTCTGTTAGTTTCTTGGCCTGTCGTGGCTAAGATGGAATGAGGGATCCTTGCCTTTCTCCGAGGTCCAGAGGGCTGGTGCTGACACTCATGACCAAATACTACGAATTGGGCCATGGAGAAGTTGACACCGACTCGCTTCGCAAACTGCCTTGGTGAGAGACCCAGGCGGCTCCAGCGGTTTGGGATGGCTTGGGGTCCTCTTGGCCCACCCATGACTACTCCAGTCAAGTGTAGTGATCAGGCCTGGGTTGATGAGGAGTGGTTGCTATGACCTCAAGGCTTTGTGACATCACAGATGCTGGCTTCACTGAAGCAGCTGTCCCTCTCCCATGACCTTGGTGTCCTATGGCTTTAAGTAGGAAGCCCCGGGAAGGACAGAACAAGAGCCCTCTGAACCTGATCAAGAACTCAGGATGTCTTGTGGGTTAATGTCCAACTTCCCCTTTCTGGAGACATAGAGGAAGGAAAATGACATTCAGTATACCTTCCTTTAGGCCAACATATCCCCAGAGACGGCAAGGTGTCCTTTTACACTACAATTTCTAGATATCTCAAGAAAAGGTGAGGCCTCGCGGGTATAAGCAGCTCTCCGTGGGGTTTGTCGTCCTGTGGGTGAGAGCGTACTTTGTCAGCGTCTTTTGCCTATGGGTCAGTGATGACTAAGATACGGAAAGTCCCTTTCGGAGGTAAAAGGTGAGGGCATCGCTATATGGTGCTGTCTGTGGCCTCGTCTCCTAGTGTTCTGAAACACGCGGCTAAGGGATGAGGCCTCTGTCTACCTGGCTTTCCCTTAAATACCTTTGCAAAGTCTTTGAGGAGAGTGATATTCTGCATCTGAGCTAACTCTCAATGAAGAGGCCTGGACCGAACCCGTTGTTATTATTAGTTAACTGTACTTGTTGTGGTAACGGGTATAAACATGTGGACCAAGACTCTTTAGTCAGAAGGAAAGGGACGGCCTATACCGAAGGCTTGCAAGGCCCATTCGAGCAGAACTTTGGAGTGAGTCGCAATGCCCTTGCAAGGACTAGTGGATCAGAAAGTTTGGGTCCATTTCGGCACCACAGTATTCCTCTGCCGTCGAGTGAATGAACCCCTGGACCTTGCCTTGACATGAATGTCCCATGCCCTGCTGTTGGGAAATGGAAAAGGCAAGCAAACAAAGGGAAATGTCATACGGCTACCCACAATATGTGCCTCGGGAGGAATACCTTGGCCCACTTAAGGAAGGGAATAATAAAGGGCAAGAAGTCAGAGAAGGAGACCCACCAGGAGTGACTCAGGACTCTGAGAATCCAGCTGAGGGCTACCGAAAAGAGAACTGATTAATGGGTGGTCAGGAGTTGTGGCATATATTAGGAGGAGCACTAGGACGTCCATGCAACTAAAGCATCCGTGAATACTCTGTCAAAAATGGATGATGGATGATAGGCAGGCTTTCTCAACAGAACAGCAACAAGAACAACATCAATTCATAGGAAAACAATGTGGCCCTCTCAAAACCAAAGGAAGTCACAGGGAGAAAAGGAAAGAATTATATTGTTTATTATCTTTCCTTATTGAAATGACATGGGTGGGTTTCCTAAAATGTCCTTCTTTGAATTGGGTCTTTATCCTTGTAAATTAGAGATTACCCACCTCTTCCATCTCTGGATTTGATGAGAGGACATGACAATGCCTTCACTAAATACATAGAAGAGTGGCCCAAGCAAATGACTTGACCTGGCCTTCTGTGTGTTGGCAGGGGTTGGATTACTGCTTCAAAGGCTTCCGTCTAAACTAGAGAGCTGAGATTTTGTAGGTTTCCTGACCTAATCTTGGAAGTTTCTATGTGTCTGGGAATTTATCCTTTTCTCTCAGTTCTTGGATTTGCTAGCATAAATGTGTGGCTATGCCTTTTCGGTTATTCTTTTTTCCTTGCTACCAGTTGTGATGTGGTTTCATACTTGCAGCTGTGTGCTTGTCTCCCTGTTTTATCCCAGTAATGGCTTCTGCGGTTTGTTCCTGTTGTCAAAACTCAAGTGTGAGATCTCCTGATTTTTTTCCTATTGGTTTGTTTGTATTTCCTTAATTTTGATAATCACATGTCTGATTTCAATTTTTCTGTTAACTTTGGAGTTCGGTTTTTCTTCATCTTGTTCCTTCAGTCGTCCTTTTAGGTGGCTTTCTTTTTCGGTGTTTTTAAATTTTGGAAATGCACACATTTAACCCTATATTGTTTCCCCATAAAATGTTTTGGCATCCTCCTCTAAGTTTCTTAGAATTCCTTCGTTCATGGCTCTTCTTTCCCTTTGGATTTTCTTTCTTGCATTCATTGCAGTTCGTGAATGTGTTGTGTTTTCCACTTTAGTGTCTGGCTGTATTTCCAATTTGAAAGTGATATCTTCCTGTTTTCATACCTTCGTGATGATAAGTGCACAGGATAGGTTTTGACTTCTCTTCCATGAATTATGACTGGATTTGGACTCGAGCTCATGACCTGCGATAGACAAAGTTAGGTCTGCTGCTGGGAAGAACATATCTTATTGTCCTCAGAGACGCAATCTTACTCATGGACCCCCCAAAGTTCAGGTGGTCTCGAATGCCCATGTGGACGTCTGTTATTCCTTAGCACCTTCCCATCCAGATAATCTGTCCTGTGCTTAACCTGGATATCATAGTTGCCAACAGTATTGGATAAACGTCGCCATCTCCATTCCTGTGTGTTCATAGGCTTCCAACGTTTAGATACACCTTTTTTCATGGTGGATATGTTGGCAATTCTTCCAGGTTTCTGATGTTTTGATGCTCCATCAAGACAAAACACCTTCCGCTTAGCTTTTTTCTCTCGAAGGCATAAAATGACTCTCGCTGACTTAGGCACAAACACTTTGGCTCTCTTCTCCTTGGGAATAGCATAACCTACATCTTCCCTGTTTCTTCACTTGCAAGCTATGAGTATCTTTATAGTCGAAGGAAATCTCCTATGGGCAACAGAAGGACGAGCCTGTTTAATATTTGCTGTTTTCTTATGGATGTTTCTATTTTTTTTTTTTTTTTTGATTTGGAATTTCAACCACTGTTACAAACTGTTTGTATTGACGGGAGTCTTTAGTCCTGAGTACTGAATGTATTATTGACAGGTAATAGTTCACTTTCTCATTTCGGTTGGCTTCTGACTTGGATTCTATTTGCCTTTCACCTATATGGTATTTTCTTGGGGTTGCTTCATTGGTACGATTCCTCGCTTCCTTCCCATATTTTGCATGTCTTATCTTTGTGTGTTTGCATGTGCATGTGTTAATGCTGTGTGGTGTGTGTGTGTTTCACATCACAATTATTATTAAAATACGAGAGAATGGAATTCGGTCTCTTGTGGGTAGCAATTCAATTTGACATGCCTTGAAATCTCACATTCCATTAGTTTCAGGAAATCTCCTTAAAGGAATGTCATCTCTTGTCCTCTTCAAGAATCCCGTGTTCTCACAAAACGGCCTTCCAACAAACAGCACCATTTGAATTCCTCATTAGAGTCATAATGTTTGTCCCAATACCCTTTCTTTTTCGTATGTTTCTTGACTGTCATGAGTTAGTGAAATCGTCTGTTTATTGTCTTTCTGAGAATGATAGATGTGACAAAGTCCAATGCTCTCCGCAAGACTGCCATAAGAGACATGTGGAAGAATTCCTTCTTGCTTATGTCACAGTACAAATTGTGGTGACATGAAGACACTGAGATGGTAGTAGTGTCTAATAACCTCATGCTTCTTCAACCATGAAGGCAACAAAAAGATGACCACAACAACTGCAGTGGGGTGGAAATTGACCTGAAGCCTACAAGGTAAACTCCACAGCGAAAGAGAACGGAAGTTGCAGAGATGATGGGAGAAGGTTGGAGACATGGCTCAGGGGAGATTTGGTTGGTTCGTGGATCAGAGGGCTGGAGTCCATGAAGAGGACCAAAGCACAGGAGAGCAGGGCACCCTGGGAACACACAAGGAACCTGTTTCCCAGTGCCGTTGACTGTGAGACGCAGAGGGTCTGAAGGGCACGAGTACTTGACAACACAAGTGTTGAGGGCTGAAGTTTTCCTATCAGCAGGCTTGGCAGACATCAACTTGAAAGAACACCATCTTTTTCCTGCATATGACACCAACAAGCGACCAGGAGCAGACAGCCTGGAGATAATGATCAGAGAGAGACAATACCAAGAGACGCAGTGGGAAGATGATGAGTCGTGGGAGTGATTCCGTGAAAGGCAGTGTTCGTGGAGATGACTCAATGTGGACATAATAAATTTTGGCTCTCACAACAGCAGCATCAAGACAGAGCTTGGCCAAGACAGGTATGTGAGGACAGAGACTCCCTAGCCAGCCAACACAAAATACCAACAGTGGAACACTTGGAGGATTGCCTTCCTCAGTCCAAGATGCTTAGTCCAAGGAGAACAGACTCTCCCATACGGGACGAGAAGAAAGCTTTGACCACATGTTCTCTTCTGAACACAGCATTCTGCAGGCCTGCGTTCTGTTGAGTTGGTAGAGTTTCTCCTTTCACAGGCACACCAGAGCCCACCAAGGTAAACCTCAGCATATTCAGCCCGGACCCTAAAAACAACAAACGGCCGGAAAGGAGAGCTACTGCAAATGACTGGCCTCCAGGACAGGGTCAGCCACAACACAAACAGCAGTGGCATGCATGCCACATACACTCTCACAAACACACACACACGCATGCACTCAACAAACCTTAAGGGCGAGCCCTGGGTCACTCACGGATCACTTCCTCCTAAATAAATTACCCTCAGGTTAGAAAACAGAATGAGTTTAACGAATACAGAGAGGTGACAGAGACTTAGATCCAATGCAAAGATGGAAGAATCAATTGATTCCCAGGTAAAGGAAGAAGGAGTGATTACGACTAGGCAGTCAGAGTGAAACCTCTACATAGAGCACGCCCGATGCGGGATAGAAAGCTGTGGCCTGGATACTCGCTGTACATCAGAAAACATAGGAGATATCAGAGAGTCTCGAAACACAGAGATAAAACTGATAAAGATAAAAACTCCTAAAGAACTCCTGAAGAGAAGATTGGCAGGAGACTGGATGCAAAGTTCGGGAACATGGTAGAAGTGGAGGATCCAATTAGGAACCGAGAAGAACAAGCCTAGAAAATAAGGATGCAAATTCTAAGAGAGAAGGCAGAATGATGGAACATGATAGTGAGCTTAGGGAATCTCTAAGGAAATGAAAGAGGTGCCTCTTGTAGGTGAATTAAGAGTGAGAGAAAGAAAAGAGGGCTGATCCTAGATTAGAGAACTCGGGGCTGGAAAGGACCCTCATCTGGGAGCAGAGAAAGTGGTCCAGAATCAGAGGCACAGAGAACTCCCAACACCTTCCACAGAAGCGGAGCACCTAAAGACATAGTGCCATTCCCCCCGGAAAATCTAGGCATGGAGGTATTCTCTTTAGGCAAATAGGCATCGGAGAATAGTTTGTCCATAGCCCAGTCACTGACTTCAAGAGGAAAAGCTATACCAGCTCTCGAAGCAGGCCGGATAGCTCAAGCAACAGCAGCCAAGCCAAAATCCTTATCCCCTGCATTTCTGAACAATGACAGAGCAGCGGTTCTGTCTAGAACCAGGAGGTATTCAGAAGTCAATTGTTGGGTCCCGGGTTGTGTCCATCAGTTCAGACGCGGCCTTCAGATCAACTCATGATTCCAGGGCCTTGGCATTGACTCTGTTCTCAGGTTCTCTGCTCAGGGGCAAGTAAGCTTCTCCCTCTCCAGCTCCACCCCCTGATTGGGATCTCTCTGCCTCTCTGTCCAAACGTGCATGTGCATGTTCGATAAGATAACAAAGACAAAAACAGTGCACAATAATTGACTGGGGCCAAAGGATGTTTTATTGAATTTGGACCTAGGTTCCTATGGAGGGCAGCCAGGTATAGAGAACCTCCCACCATCCTAAAATGCCCGACCTTCGCTTGGAGCTTCCTTGTTCATTCTCCTGTTCTTTGCCTTCCTGGATCTCCTCACCAACCTGCAGCATCCGCTGTCTGTCGTGCTGTACTGACCCCTTGTTAACACATTGTGCATCCTCTCGGGGCTCCATTGGAACATGCCCATCTTCCTCAAGAGGCACTGTTTGCTTATCGCATGGAACCATTTGGGGGATGGTCATGAGAGGGTGAAGGCAGGCTTGTGCTGCCACATCTCCATGCAGTTCCACAGAGGGTAGCTGATCCACCATGAGGGAGTGCTCAAGGTTCTTCCACATTCGAATCCTCTTCAATGCGTCCTTTTGCACATACAAGTTGTCTTCCTGAAATGGGCACCGAAGTCTTTCAGATGGCTTCACTTGGGCTTGGGTCTCTTCCAACATGCTCTCCGTTGGCTTCTGTGGACTCCAAGAACATGAGTCCGTCCTGGACCTAAGGTTCTAGGGTGTAGAGTCTGCCTTGGATGAATGGTGTTTTTGGAAGATTGGGAGGCCTTGTTGGCATCGTTTCTGGAGACCATCGAGGTACTCGTGTGCTTGCTGTGGAAGATTCCAGACATGGCTTTGGCACGGTTGCGGGGGTTCACTTTGAGCTTCCCTTGGGTGGACCTTTTCCTGTTGAGATGCTCCATGATTTGGTGGGAGGGTCTCACCCTTACGCAGGGCTCGGATTTCCTCCCCTGAGGCTTTGCTTGTGGTCTGTTAGTTTCTTGGCCTGTCGTGGCTAAGATGGAATGAGGGATCCTTGCCTTTCTCCGAGGTCCAGAGGGCTGGTGCTGACACTCATGACCAAATACTACGAATTGGGCCATGGAGAAGTTGACACCGACTCGCTTCGCAAACTGCCTTGGTGAGAGACCCAGGCGGCTCCAGCGGTTTGGGATGGCTTGGGGTCCTCTTGGCCCACCCATGACTACTCCAGTCAAGTGTAGTGATCAGGCCTGGGTTGATGAGGAGTGGTTGCTATGACCTCAAGGCTTTGTGACATCACAGATGCTGGCTTCACTGAAGCAGCTGTCCCTCTCCCATGACCTTGGTGTCCTATGGCTTTAAGTAGGAAGCCCCGGGAAGGACAGAACAAGAGCCCTCTGAACCTGATCAAGAACTCAGGATGTCTTGTGGGTTAATGTCCAACTTCCCCTTTCTGGAGACATAGAGGAAGGAAAATGACATTCAGTATACCTTCCTTTAGGCCAACATATCCCCAGAGACGGCAAGGTGTCCTTTTACACTACAATTTCTAGATATCTCAAGAAAAGGTGAGGCCTCGCGGGTATAAGCAGCTCTCCGTGGGGTTTGTCGTCCTGTGGGTGAGAGCGTACTTTGTCAGCGTCTTTTGCCTATGGGTCAGTGATGACTAAGATACGGAAAGTCCCTTTCGGAGGTAAAAGGTGAGGGCATCGCTATATGGTGCTGTCTGTGGCCTCGTCTCCTAGTGTTCTGAAACACGCGGCTAAGGGATGAGGCCTCTGTCTACCTGGCTTTCCCTTAAATACCTTTGCAAAGTCTTTGAGGAGAGTGATATTCTGCATCTGAGCTAACTCTCAATGAAGAGGCCTGGACCGAACCCGTTGTTATTATTAGTTAACTGTACTTGTTGTGGTAACGGGTATAAACATGTGGACCAAGACTCTTTAGTCAGAAGGAAAGGGACGGCCTATACCGAAGGCTTGCAAGGCCCATTCGAGCAGAACTTTGGAGTGAGTCGCAATGCCCTTGCAAGGACTAGTGGATCAGAAAGTTTGGGTCCATTTCGGCACCACAGTATTCCTCTGCCGTCGAGTGAATGAACCCCTGGACCTTGCCTTGACATGAATGTCCCATGCCCTGCTGTTGGGAAATGGAAAAGGCAAGCAAACAAAGGGAAATGTCATATGGCTACCCACAATATGTGCCTCGGGAGGAATACCTTGGCCCACTTAAGGAAGGGAATAATAAAGGGCAAGAAGTCAGAGAAGGAGACCCACCAGGAGTGACTCAGGACTCTGAGAATCCAGCTGAGGGCTACCGAAAAGAGAACTGATTAATGGGTGGTCAGGAGTTGTGGCATATATTAGGAGGAGCACTAGGACGTCCATGCAACTAAAGCATCCGTGAATACTCTGTCAAAAATGGATGATGGATGATAGGCAGGCTTTCTCAACAGAACAGCAACAAGAACAACATCAATTCATAGGAAAACAATGTGGCCCTCTCAAAACCAAAGGAAGTCACAGGGAGAAAAGGAAAGAATTATATTGTTTATTATCTTTCCTTATTGAAATGACATGGGTGGGTTTCCTAAAATGTCCTTCTTTGAATTGGGTCTTTATCCTTGTAAATTAGAGATTACCCACCTCTTCCATCTCTGGATTTGATGAGAGGACATGACAATGCCTTCACTAAATACATAGAAGAGTGGCCCAAGCAAATGACTTGACCTGGCCTTCTGTGTGTTGGCAGGGGTTGGATTACTGCTTCAAAGGCTTCCGTCTAAACTAGAGAGCTGAGATTTTGTAGGTTTCCTGACCTAATCTTGGAAGTTTCTATGTGTCTGGGAATTTATCCTTTTCTCTCAGTTCTTGGATTTGCTAGCATAAATGTGTGGCTATGCCTTTTCGGTTATTCTTTTTTCCTTGCTACCAGTTGTGATGTGGTTTCATACTTGCAGCTGTGTGCTTGTCTCCCTGTTTTATCCCAGTAATGGCTTCTGCGGTTTGTTCCTGTTGTCAAAACTCAAGTGTGAGATCTCCTGATTTTTTTCCTATTGGTTTGTTTGTATTTCCTTAATTTTGATAATCACATGTCTGATTTCAATTTTTCTGTTAACTTTGGAGTTCGGTTTTTCTTCATCTTGTTCCTTCAGTCGTCCTTTTAGGTGGCTTTCTTTTTCGGTGTTTTTAAATTTTGGAAATGCACACATTTAACCCTATATTGTTTCCCCATAAAATGTTTTGGCATCCTCCTCTAAGTTTCTTAGAATTCCTTCGTTCATGGCTCTTCTTTCCCTTTGGATTTTCTTTCTTGCATTCATTGCAGTTCGTGAATGTGTTGTGTTTTCCACTTTAGTGTCTGGCTGTATTTCCAATTTGAAAGTGATATCTTCCTGTTTTCATACCTTCGTGATGATAAGTGCACAGGATAGGTTTTGACTTCTCTTCCATGAATTATGACTGGATTTGGACTCGAGCTCATGACCTGCGATAGACAAAGTTAGGTCTGCTGCTGGGAAGAACATATCTTATTGTCCTCAGAGACGCAATCTTACTCATGGACCCCCCAAAGTTCAGGTGGTCTCGAATGCCCATGTGGACGTCTGTTATTCCTTAGCACCTTCCCATCCAGATAATCTGTCCTGTGCTTAACCTGGATATCATAGTTGCCAACAGTATTGGATAAACGTCGCCATCTCCATTCCTGTGTGTTCATAGGCTTCCAACGTTTAGATACACCTTTTTTCATGGTGGATATGTTGGCAATTCTTCCAGGTTTCTGATGTTTTGATGCTCCATCAAGACAAAACACCTTCCGCTTAGCTTTTTTCTCTCGAAGGCATAAAATGACTCTCGCTGACTTAGGCACAAACACTTTGGCTCTCTTCTCCTTGGGAATAGCATAACCTACATCTTCCCTGTTTCTTCACTTGCAAGCTATGAGTATCTTTATAGTCGAAGGAAATCTCCTATGGGCAACAGAAGGACGAGCCTGTTTAATATTTGCTGTTTTCTTATGGATGTTTCTATTTTTTTTTTTTTTTTGATTTGGAATTTCAACCACTGTTACAAACTGTTTGTATTGACGGGAGTCTTTAGTCCTGAGTACTGAATGTATTATTGACAGGTAATAGTTCACTTTCTCATTTCGGTTGGCTTCTGACTTGGATTCTATTTGCCTTTCACCTATATGGTATTTTCTTGGGGTTGCTTCATTGGTACGATTCCTCGCTTCCTTCCCATATTTTGCATGTCTTATCTTTGTGTGTTTGCATGTGCATGTGTTAATGCTGTGTGGTGTGTGTGTGTTTCACATCACAATTATTATTAAAATACGAGAGAATGGAATTCGGTCTCTTGTGGGTAGCAATTCAATTTGACATGCCTTGAAATCTCACATTCCATTAGTTTCAGGAAATCTCCTTAAAGGAATGTCATCTCTTGTCCTCTTCAAGAATCCCGTGTTCTCACAAAACGGCCTTCCAACAAACAGCACCATTTGAATTCCTCATTAGAGTCATAATGTTTGTCCCAATACCCTTTCTTTTTCGTATGTTTCTTGACTGTCATGAGTTAGTGAAATCGTCTGTTTATTGTCTTTCTGAGAATGATAGATGTGACAAAGTCCAATGCTCTCCGCAAGACTGCCATAAGAGACATGTGGAAGAATTCCTTCTTGCTTATGTCACAGTACAAATTGTGGTGACATGAAGACACTGAGATGGTAGTAGTGTCTAATAACCTCATGCTTCTTCAACCATGAAGGCAACAAAAAGATGACCACAACAACTGCAGTGGGGTGGAAATTGACCTGAAGCCTACAAGGTAAACTCCACAGCGAAAGAGAACGGAAGTTGCAGAGATGATGGGAGAAGGTTGGAGACATGGCTCAGGGGAGATTTGGTTGGTTCGTGGATCAGAGGGCTGGAGTCCATGAAGAGGACCAAAGCACAGGAGAGCAGGGCACCCTGGGAACACACAAGGAACCTGTTTCCCAGTGCCGTTGACTGTGAGACGCAGAGGGTCTGAAGGGCACGAGTACTTGACAACACAAGTGTTGAGGGCTGAAGTTTTCCTATCAGCAGGCTTGGCAGACATCAACTTGAAAGAACACCATCTTCTTCCTGCATATGACACCAACAAGCGACCAGGAGCAGACAGCCTGGAGACCATGATCAGAGAGAGACAATACCAAGAGACGCAGTGGGAAGATGATGAGTCGTGGGAGTGATTCCGTGAAAGGCAGTGTTCGTGGAGATGACTCAATGTGGACATAATAAATTTTGGCTCTCACAACAGCAGCATCAAGACAGAGCTTGGCCAAGACAGGTATGTGAGGACAGAGACTCCCTAGCCAGCCAACACAAAATACCAACAGTGGAACACTTGGAGGATTGCCTTCCTCAGTCCAAGATGCTTAGTCCAAGGAGAACAGACTCTCCCATACGGGACGAGAAGAAAGCTTTGACCACATGTTCTCTTCTGAACACAGCATTCTGCAGGCCTGCGTTCTGTTGAGTTGGTAGAGTTTCTCCTTTCACAGGCACACCAGAGCCCACCAAGGTAAACCTCAGCATATTCAGCCCGGACCCTAAAAACAACAAACGGCCGGAAAGGAGAGCTACTGCAAATGACTGGCCTCCAGGACAGGGTCAGCCACAACACAAACAGCAGTGGCATGCATGCCACATACACTCTCACAAACACACACACACGCATGCACTCAACAAACCTTAAGGGCGAGCCCTGGGTCACTCACGGATCACTTCCTCCTAAATAAATTACCCTCAGGTTAGAAAACAGAATGAGTTTAACGAATACAGAGAGGTGACAGAGACTTAGATCCAATGCAAAGATGGAAGAATCAATTGATTCCCAGGTAAAGGAAGAAGGAGTGATTACGACTAGGCAGTCAGAGTGAAACCTCTACATAGAGCACGCCCGATGCGGGATAGAAAGCTGTGGCCTGGATACTCGCTGTACATCAGAAAACATAGGAGATATCAGAGAGTCTCGAAACACAGAGATAAAACTGATAAAGATAAAAACACCTAAAGAACTCCTGAAGAGAAGATTGGCAGGAGACTGGATGCAAAGTTCGGGAACATGGTAGAAGTGGAGGATCCAATTAGGAACCGAGAAGAACAAGCCTAGAAAATAAGGATGCAAATTCTAAGAGAGAAGGCAGAATGATGGAACATGATAGTGAGCTTAGGGAATCTCTAAGGAAATGAAAGAGGTGCCTCTTGTAGGTGAATTAAGAGTGAGAGAAAGAAAAGAGGGCTGATCCTAGATTAGAGAACTCGGGGCTGGAAAGGACCCTCATCTGGGAGCAGAGAAAGTGGTCCAGAATCAGAGGCACAGAGAACTCCCAACACCTTCCACAGAAGCGGAGCACCTAAAGACATAGTGCCATTCCCCCCGGAAAATCTAGGCATGGAGGTATTCTCTTTAGGCAAATAGGCATCGGAGAATAGTTTGTCCATAGCCCAGTCACTGACTTCAAGAGGAAAAGCTATACCAGCTCTCGAAGCAGGCCGGATAGCTCAAGCAACAGCAGCCAAGCCAAAATCCTTATCCCCTGCATTTCTGAACAATGACAGAGCAGCGGTTCTGTCTAGAACCAGGAGGTATTCAGAAGTCAATTGTTGGGTCCCGGGTTGTGTCCATCAGTTCAGACGCGGCCTTCAGATCAACTCATGATTCCAGGGCCTTGGCATTGACTCTGTTCTCAGGTTCTCTGCTCAGGGGCAAGTAAGCTTCTCCCTCTCCAGCTCCACCCCCTGATTGGGATCTCTCTGCCTCTCTGTCCAAACGTGCATGTGCATGTTCGATAAGATAACAAAGACAAAAACAGTGCACAATAATTGACTGGGGCCAAAGGATGTTTTATTGAATTTGGACCTAGGTTCCTATGGAGGGCAGCCAGGTATAGAGAACCTCCCACCATCCTAAAATGCCCGACCTTCGCTTGGAGCTTCCTTGTTCATTCTCCTGTTCTTTGCCTTCCTGGATCTCCTCACCAACCTGCAGCATCCGCTGTCTGTCGTGCTGTACTGACCCCTTGTTAACACATTGTGCATCCTCTCGGGGCTCCATTGGAACATGCCCATCTTCCTCAAGAGGCACTGTTTGCTTATCGCATGGAACCATTTGGGGGATGGTCATGAGAGGGTGAAGGCAGGCTTGTGCTGCCACATCTCCATGCAGTTCCACAGAGGGTAGCTGATCCACCATGAGGGAGTGCTCAAGGTTCTTCCACATTCGAATCCTCTTCAATGCGTCCTTTTGCACATACAAGTTGTCTTCCTGAAATGGGCACCGAAGTCTTTCAGATGGCTTCACTTGGGCTTGGGTCTCTTCCAACATGCTCTCCGTTGGCTTCTGTGGACTCCAAGAACATGAGTCCGTCCTGGACCTAAGGTTCTAGGGTGTAGAGTCTGCCTTGGATGAATGGTGTTTTTGGAAGATTGGGAGGCCTTGTTGGCACCGTTTCTGGAGACCATCGAGGTACTCGTGTGCTTGCTGTGGAAGATTCCAGACATGTCTTTGGCACGGTTGCGGGGGTTCACTTTGAGCTTCCCTTGGGTGGACCTTTTCCTGTTGAGATGCTCCATGATTTGGTGGGAGGGTCTCACCCTTACGCAGGGCTCGGATTTCCTCCCCTGAGGCTTTGCTTGTGGTCTGTTAGTTTCTTGGCCTGTCGTGGCTAAGATGGAATGAGGGATCCTTGCCTTTCTCCGAGGTCCAGAGGGCTGGTGCTGACACTCACGACCAAATACTACGAATTGGGCCATGGAGAAGTTGACACCGACTCGCTTCGCAAACTGCCTTGGTGAGAGACCCAGGCGGCTCCAGCGGTTTGGGATGGCTTGGGGTCCTCTTGGCCCACCCATGACTACTCCAGTCAAGTGTAGTGATCAGGCCTGGGTTGATGAGGAGTGGTTGCTATGACCTCAAGGCTTTGTGACATCACAGATGCTGGCTTCACTGAAGCAGCTGTCCCTCTCCCATGACCTTGGTGTCCTATGGCTTTAAGTAGGAAGCCCCGGGAAGGACAGAACAAGAGCCCTCTGAACCTGATCAAGAACTCAGGATGTCTTGTGGGTTAATGTCCAACTTCCCCTTTCTGGAGACATAGAGGAAGGAAAATGACATTCAGTATACCTTCCTTTAGGCCAACATATCCCCAGAGACGGCAAGGTGTCCTTTTACACTACAATTTCTAGATATCTCAAGAAAAGGTGAGGCCTCGCGGGTATAAGCAGCTCTCCGTGGGGTTTGTCGTCCTGTGGGTGAGAGCGTACTTTGTCAGCGTCTTTTGCCTATGGGTCAGTGATGACTAAGATACGGAAAGTCCCTTTCGGAGGTAAAAGGTGAGGGCATCGCTATATGGTGCTGTCTGTGGCCTCGTCTCCTAGTGTTCTGAAACACGCGGCTAAGGGATGAGGCCTCTGTCTACCTGGCTTTCCCTTAAATACCTTTGCAAAGTCTTTGAGGAGAGTGATATTCTGCATCTGAGCTAACTCTCAATGAAGAGGCCTGGACCGAACCCGTTGTTATTATTAGTTAACTGTACTTGTTGTGGTAACGGGTATAAACATGTGGACCAAGACTCTTTAGTCAGAAGGAAAGGGACGGCCTATACCGAAGGCTTGCAAGGCCCATTCGAGCAGAACTTTGGAGTGAGTCGCAATGCCCTTGCAAGGACTAGTGGATCAGAAAGTTTGGGTCCATTTCGGCACCACAGTATTCCTCTGCCGTCGAGTGAATGAACCCCTGGACCTTGCCTTGACATGAATGTCCCATGCCCTGCTGTTGGGAAATGGAAAAGGCAAGCAAACAAAGGGAAATGTCATATGGCTACCCACAATATGTGCCTCGGGAGGAATACCTTGGCCCACTTAAGGAAGGGAATAATAAAGGGCAAGAAGTCAGAGAAGGAGACCCACCAGGAGTGACTCAGGACTCTGAGAATCCAGCTGAGGGCTACCGAAAAGAGAACTGATTAATGGGTGGTCAGGAGTTGTGGCATATATTAGGAGGAGCACTAGGACGTCCATGCAACTAAAGCATCCGTGAATACTCTGTCAAAAATGGATGATGGATGATAGGCAGGCTTTCTCAACAGAACAGCAACAAGAACAACATCAATTCATAGGAAAACAATGTGGCCCTCTCAAAACCAAAGGAAGTCACAGGGAGAAAAGGAAAGAATTATATTGTTTATTATCTTTCCTTATTGAAATGACATTGGGTGGGTTTCCTAAAATGTCCTTCTTTGAATTGGGTCTTTATCCTTGTGAATTAGAGCTTACCCGCCTCTTCCATCTCTGGATTTGATGAGAGGACATGACAATGCCTTCACTAAATACCTAGAAGAGTGGCCCAGGAAAATGATCTTTTAGGCCAACCTTTCTCCAGAGATGGCAAAGTTTTCCTATTTCCTCTGAAATATCTAGAGATATCAGAAACAACAAGTCCTCTGGTATATCATCCCGTCTCTCTGAGGTTTGTCATCCTTTGCATGAGAGAGTGACATTATACATTATAGCTAATCCTTAAGGAGGAGCAATGGACAGCACTCCTTGTTACCATTATTTATCTCTACCTACTGTGTTAATGGGTATAACCCTGTTGACCAAGTCTCTTTAATCAAAGGAAAATTAATGGCTTATATCGATGGTCTGCAAGGCTCACTTGAACAGAACTGAGGATTGAGCTGCTATGTCCTTGCAAAGACTAGTGGATAAAGAAGGTGTGGTCCATATTGGCAACAGAGTATTCCTCAGCAATTAGGGAGGATGAACTCTTGATTCTTGCACTGGCATGAATGCCACAGGACTGGGTTTGTGAAATGAAATGGGCAAGGAGACATAGGGAAATATCATATGGCTTCTCTCATATGTGCCCTAGGACGAATACCACGGCCCTTAGTAGAAAGAAGGAAAAACTGAAGGGGATAAGTCAGAGAAGGAGACAAACCAGGAGTAACTCAGAACTCTGAGGAATCAAGCTGAGAGTCAAGGAAAAAAGAGACATGCAGGGAATGAGGGAACGGGCTAATGGGTGTTGAAGAGTTCTGGCATATCTTAGGCGGAGTACTAGGTCATATATGGAACTGAAGCATCAGTGAATACTCTGTCAAAAATGGATGATGGATGACAGGCTGGCTTCCTCAACAGTACAAAATAATACAAAAACAAGCTGGCCCTTTCAAATGCAGGTGAAGACAGACAGAGAAAAGGAAAGAATTATATTTTTATTATGTTTAATTATTGAAATGGAATATAATTTATTTCCTAAAATGTCATTATTTGAATTGGGTCTTTATACTAGTAAAGTGGAGTTCATCCACCTCCTCCATTTGTGGAATTGATGAGAAGAAAATGGCATTGCCTTCTCTAAATGTCTAGAAGAGTTGAACAGGAAATGATTTGCACCTCGCCATCTGTGTGTTGACAGGGGTTTGATTACTGCTTCAAACGCTTTAGTCACTACTACAGAGCTGAGATTTTGTAGGTTTCCTGACCTAATCTTTGGAGTGAATATGTGTCTTGGAATTTATCCTTTTCTCTCAGTTCTTTTCTTTTGGGTTTGCTTCATTAGTGCTATTCTTCACTTCCTCCCCATCTTTTGTGTGTCTTATCTGTGTGTGTGTGTGTGTGTGTGTGTGTGTGTGTGTGTGCTGAGTGTGTTTCAAATAACAATTATAATTAAATTGATGGAGATAGGAAGTCGGTATTTAATGGATAGCAGTTCCATTTGACATGCCTTGAAAACTCACATTCCCTCTCTTTCAGCCACATTTCCTACAAAGAATGTCATCTTTTGTCCTCTTTGATAAACACATATTTTCTCAAACCTGACCTCAACAAACACCACATTTTGTGTGCCTGGGTAGTGTCGTATTATTTGTCCATTTTTCCCTTGCTTTTTCATATGTCTCTTGACAGTCATGAGAGAGTGAAATTGTATGTTATTTGTCTTTCTGGGACTGATAGATGTGACGTAGGCTAATGCTCTCCACAATTCTGCCACATGAGGCAAGTGGAAAGAATTCATTCTTGCTTATGGCTGGGTAAGATTCTGTGGGGCTTTTTCAGGACAGTGAGATGGTAGTAGTGTCTGGTAACTCCAGACTTGTCTTTATCCAGGAACACAACAGGAAGATTACCACATCAACTTCAACATGGCAGAAATGAACTGGAGCCCACAAAGAAAACTCCATAGCAAAAGAGAGAATAAGTTGCAATCACTATGGGAGAAGACTGGAGACATGGTTTAGGGGAAAAGTGGAAAGTTGGTAATTCAGAAGGCAGTGAGACAATGCAATGGGCAAAGCCACAAGAGATCGGAGCACACTTGGAACCCACAAGGAGTACGTTCTCCAATTCCATTGATTCTGACCATCAGGGGGTCTGAATCATACTAGTTCATGCCAACAAAGGGCCTTGAGGCCTGGAGATTTTAGATCAGCAGCCTTGGCATATCAACTCAAAAGAACACTGTATTTCTCTGTCAGAGAACACCAACAAACAGCCAGGTGAAGACAGCCTGGAAACCACGATTAGAGACAATACCAGGTGACACAGTGGGAAGATGGTGGGTTCTGGCTGTACATTAGTGAGAGGCAGTGTTCTTGGAGATGATTTGATGGGGGCAAAAGAAATTTGGGGCTCTCGCACAGGCAGCATCAAGCCCGAGCTACTGGCCAAAGACAGGTTGGTGAGGGCTTTAATTGCCTCTCCTGCAAACACGAAATTCTAACCATGGAACACATAGGGTACTGTGTTCCTCAGTCCAACTTGCTTCATTTTAAGAGAACAGATTCTCCCATAGGGGACTAGAAGAAAGCCCTGTCCATAGGCTGTCCCCTGACCACAGAATGCTACAGGCATTCATTCTGTTGTGAAGGTTGAATTTCTCCTTTCACAGGCACACCAGATCCCACCAAGCTAAACCTCAGCCTATTCAGCCCAGACCCCAAACACACCAAAAGGCTGGCAAAGAGAGCCTCTGCAGATGACTGGTCTCAAGGACAGGGGGCAGCTATGATACAACAGCAGAGGGCATGCATGCCACACACACATACCTGAGACTCCCTCAAGGGCCAGCCCTTGGGCACTCCATGATATCTTATTTCTAAAGAAATTACCATCAGGATAAAAAACAGAATGGATTTTTCAAATACTGAGAAAGAGTCAGAGACCTATATCCAAGACAAAGATGGAAGAATCAATTGTTGCCAAGGAAGAAGACAAGAAATTATCATGGCCAGGTAATCGGAGTGAAACCTCACATATAACACGCCCAATGGAGGATTGAAAGCAGAAAGATATCAGGGAGTCTCAAAACACATAGATTAAACTGATAGAAATAAAATAAAGTAAAATAAAATAAAATAAAATAAAATAAATAAAGAATTTCTAAAGAAAAGATTGGTAGCAGACTGAAGGAAAAGTCCAAGAAGCTGGCAGAAGCAAAGGACCAAATTTTTGACCTGGCAGAAAAGGAATGGTAAATAAGGAAACAAATCCAAAGAAAGAAGGAAGAATGATGAAACATGACAATGAGCTTAGGAAAGTCATTGACTCCAAGGAATAGAAAGAGGTGCTTATTGTAGGAGAAGTAGGAGTGAGAGAAAAAAAAGAGGGCTGAACATGGATTTGAGAATTCAGAGCTAAAACTGTCCCTCATCTGGGAGCAGAAACAGAGATCCAGATTCAGAGGCAAGGAGGACTCACATCACCATCCACAGAAGCATGGAACCACAAGACATAGTTTCATTCAATGGAGGAATTCTCTTTACCTAAATATGCGTGGGAGTGTAGTTTGTACATAGCCAAATCACTTACCTCAAGAGGACAAACTATACCAGCTCTCAAAGCAGGCCAGGTTGCTCAAGCAACACCAGCCCAAGCCAAAATCCATTTCCCCTTCATTTGTGAACAATGACAGAGCAGTGGTTCACGTCTAGAACTAGGACCTATTCAGAAGTCAAAGGTTGTGTCATGGATTGTGTCTATCAGTTCAGAGGCGGCCTTCAGCTCAACTCATGATCCCAGGGTCTTGGCATCGACTCTGGTCTCAGGTTCCCTGCTCAGGGGTAAGTCAGCTTTTCCCTCTCCAGCTCTACACCCTGATTGTGATCTCTCTGTCTCTCTGTCAAATATGTGCATGTGCATTGTTTGACAAAAAGACAAAAACACAACCAGGGTACAAAGATTGACTGTGGCCAGGGGATGTTTTCTTTAATTTGGACCTAGATCTCTATGGAAGGCAGCCAGGTTCAGAGAACCTCCCATTATCTCAAATGCTAGACCTTCGCTCAGAGCTCCAATGTTCATTCTCCAGTTCCTTGTCTTCCTGAATATCCTCACCAACCTGTAGCATACGCTGTCTGTGGCTCTCTAATGGCCCTTTGTTGTCCCACTGTTCATCTTCTGCTGCCTCCATTAGAACACGCCCATCTTCCACAAGAGGCATTGTTTGCTTATCCCATGAAACTATTTGGGGGATGTTCATGAGAGGGTGAAGGTAGGCTTGTGCTGTCACATCTACATGTACTCCTCCAGAGGGTATCTGCACGACCCTGTGGGAATGCTCCAGGTTCTTTGACATTTGAATCCTCTTCAATGCGTCCTTTTGAAGATACAAGTTGTCTTCCTGAAACAGGCACGGAAGTCTTTCAGATGGCTTCATTTGGGCTATGGGTCTTTTCCAACATGCTCCATGCTTGCTCCTGTGGACTCCAAGTACATGAGTCCATTCTGGACCTAAGGTTCTAGGATGTAGAATCTGCTTTTGGTAAATCGTCAGTTTTGAAGATTTGGAAGTCATTTTGGCTCTATTTCTAGGGATGCTACAGCTACTCATTATAAGGTCCGCTAGGCCAGAGGGAGTCATTTTGTGTTTCTGCAGTAAACTTATATTGAACCCATGCTGTAAACAAAATTGACCCTACTCCTCCCAGAGGAGCTTACTCTCAAAGCCTAGATACAAGGGTGAATCAGGCCAGGTGAAGACATCCCATTAGAGGGGCACGCATATATCTACTAGGGTAAATTGAGATCCAATTGTCCACCCATGTGTTACCTAGCATTTTTGTTTTTGTGGTGTAGCAGACTTAGCACGACTGTGCAGTTTTTTCTGTATTGTTATCTCATTGGCCACGTCTGTATAGCCTGGCTAAACTACCGCTATAAATGTTAGTCTCTGAGGCTGGGAGGGGTTGCCTCTTTGCAAGAGAAGGCCCTGACCGGTCAATATGATTCTCGATGCTTTGTGCAAAATTAACGTTTGCTTGACCTTCACTTTGTATCAGTCTCGCTCTTTTGAATAAGGACCCTATCTTTGGAGGGCCACCCGAATTCAAATGATGAGAACTGAAACAGCATTGGAATTTTTGGAAAAGCCTCTGGAGGTAAGATCATGGGATCCTGCATGGAGCTGCAGTGTACAGTCTCCTACCAATCTTCTCTTCAGGAGTTCTTTAGGTGCTTTTATCTTTATCAGTTTTATCTCTGTGGTTCGAGACTCTCTGATATCTCCTATGTTTTCTGACGTACAGCGAGTATCCAGGCCCCTGCTTTCAATCCCGCATCGGGCGTTTTCTATGTAGAGGGTTCACTCTGATTGCCTAGCCATAATCATTCCTTCTTCCTTTACCTGGGCATCAATTGATTTTTTCATCTTTGCATTGGATCTAAGTCTCTGTCACCTCTCTGTATTCGTTAAACTCATTCTGCTTTCTAACCTGAGGGTAATTTATTTAGGAGGAAGAGATCCGGAGTACCCAGGGCTGGCCCTTAAGGTTTGTTGAGTGCGTGCGTGTGTGTGTGTTTGTGAGTGTGTATGTGGCATGCATGCCACTGCTGTTTGTGTTGTGGCTGACCCTGTCCTGGAGGCCAGTCATTTGCTGTAGCTCTCCTTTCCGGCCGTTTGTTGTTTTTAGGGTCCGGGTTGAATATGCAGAGGTTTACCTTGGTGGGCTCTGGTGTGCCTGTGAAAGGAGAAATTCGAGCAACTCAGCAGAACGCAGGCCTGCAGAATGCTGTGTTCAGAAGAGAACATGTGGTCAAAGCTTTCTTCTCGTCCCCTATGGGAGAGTCGTTGTCCTTGGACTAAGCATCTTGGACTGAGGAAGGCAGTTTTCCAAGTATTCCACTGTCGGGATTTCGAGTTGGCTGGCTAGGCAGCCTATGTCCTCACATACCTGTCTTGGCCAGTAGCTTTGTCTTGATGCTGCTGTTGCGAGAGCCCAAAATTTATTATGTCCACATTGAGACATCTCCACGAACACTGCCTTTCACGGAATCACTCCCACTACTCACCATCTTCCCAGTGCGTCACTTAGTATTGTCTCTCTCTGTTCATTGTCTCCAGGCTGTCTGCTCCTGGTCGCTTGTTGGTGTCATATGCAGGAAAAAGATGGTGTTCCTTCAAGTTGATGTCTGCCAAGCCTGCTGATAGGAAAACTTCAGCCTTCAACACTTGTGTTGTAAAGTACTCGTGCCCTTCAGACCCTCTGCGTCTCACAGTCAACGGCACTGGGAAACAGGTTCCTTGTGGGTTCCCAGTGTGCCCTGCTCTCCTGTGCCTTGGTACTCTTCATGGGATCCAGCCCTCTGATCCACTAACCAACCAAATATCCCCTGAGCCATGTCTCCAACCTTCTCCCATCATCTCTGCCACTTCCGTTTTCTTTCGCTGTGGAGTTTATCTTGTAGGCTTCAGGTCAATTTCCACCCCAATGCAGTTGTTGTGTTCATCTTCCTGTTGCCTTCATAGCTGAAGACAAGCATGAGGTTATTAGACACTACTACCATCTCACTCTCCTCCATGTCACCGCAATTCGTACTGAGACATAAGCAAGAAGGAATTCTTCCACTTGTCTCTTATGGCAGTCTTGCGGAGAGCATTGGGCTTTGTCACATCTATCATTCTCAGAACGACATCAGACAGACGATTTCACTAACTCATGACACTCAAGAATCATACGAAAAAGAAAGGGTATTGGTACAAACAGTATGACTCTAATGAGAAATTCAAATGGTGCTGTTCTTTGGAAAGCAGTTTTGTGAGAACACGTGTTACTTGAAGAGGACAAGAGATGACATTCCTTTAAGGAGATTTCCTGAAACTAATGGAATGTGAGATTTCAAGGCATGTCAAATTGAATTGCTACCCACAAGAGACCGAATTCCATTCTCTCGTATTTTAATAATAATTGTGATGTGAAACACACACACACCACACAGCATTAACACATGCACATGCAAACACACAAAGATAAGACATGCAAAATATGGGAAGGAAGCGAGGAATCGTACCAATGAAGCAACCCCAAGAAAATACCATATAGGTGAAAGGCAAATAGAATCCAAGTCAGAAGCCAACCGAAATGAGAAAGTGAACTATTACCTATCAATAATACATTCAGTATCAGGACTAAAGTCTCCCGTCAATACAAACAGTTTGTAACAGTGGTTGAAATTCCAAATCAAAAAAAAAAAAAAAGGTAGAAAACATCCATAAGAAAACAACAAATATTAAACTAGCTCGTCCTTCTGTTGCCCATAGGAGATTTCCTTCGACTATAAAGATACTCATAGCTTGCAAGTGAAGAAACAGGGAAGATGTAGGTTATGCTATTCCCAAGGAGAAGAGAGCCAAAGTGTTTGTGCATGAGTCAGCGAGAGTCATTTTATGCCTTCGAGAGACAAAAGATAAGCGGAAGTTGTTTTGTCTTGATGGAGCATCAAAACAACAGAAACCTGGAAGAATTGCCAACATATACACCACGAACAAGGGTGTATCTAAACGTTGGAAGGTATGAACACACAGGAAGGGAGATGGTAAATTTTATCCAATACTGTTGGCAATTATGATATCTACGTTAAGCACAGGACAGATCATCTGGATGGGAAGGTGCTAAGGAATAACAGACGTCCACCTGGGCTCTCGAGACCACCTGAACTTTGGGGATCGATGAGAAAGATTGCGTCTCTGAGGACAATAAGATATGTTCTTCCCAGCAGCAGACCTAACTTTGTCTATCGCAGGTCATGAGCTCGAGTCCAAATCCAGTCGTAATTCATGGAAGAGAAGTCAAAACCTATCCTGTGCACTTATGATCACGAAGGTATGAAAACAGGAAGATATCACTTTCAAATTGGAAATACAGCCAGACACTAAAGTGGAAAACACAACACATTCACGAACTGCAATGAATGCAAGAAAGAAAATCCAAAGGAAAAGAAGAGCCATGAATGAAGGAATTCTAAGAAACTTAGAGGAGGATGCCAAAACATTTTATGGGGAAACCATAGAGGGTTAAATGTGTGCATTTCCAAAATTTAAAAACACTGAAAAAGAAATCCCCCTATAAGGACGACTGAAGGAACAAGATGAAGAAAAACCGAACTCCAAAGTTAACAGAAAAATTGAAATCATACATGTGATTATCAAAATTAAGGAAATACAAACAAACCAATAGGAAATGAATCAGGAGACCTCACACTTCAGTTTTCACCACACGAACAAACCACAGAAGCCATTACTGGGATAAAACAGGGAGACAAGCACACAGCTGCAAGTATGAAACCACATGACAACTCGGAGAAAGTAAAAAAGAAAAACCGAAGAGGCACATCCACACATTTATGCTAGCAAATCCAAGAACTGAGAGAAAAGGATAAATTCGCAGACACATAGGAACATCCAAGTTAGGTCAGTAATCCTACAAAATCTCAGCTCTAGTAGTGACGGAACCATTTGAAGCAGTAATCCAACCCCAGCCAACACACAGAAGGCCAGGTCAAGACATTTTCTTGAGCCACTCCTCTAGGTATTTAGTGAAGGCATTGTGATGTCCTCTCATCAAATCCAGAGATGGAAGAGGTGGGTAAACTCTAATTCACAAGGATAAAGACCCAATTCAAAAAAGGACATTTTAGGAAACCAATTCCATGTCATTTCAATAAAGGAAAGACAATAAACAATATAATTCTTTCCTTTTCTCCTGTGACTGCCTTTGGTTTAGAGAGGGCCATAATGTTTTCCTCTGAAATTATGTTGTTCTTGTTGCTGTTCTGTTGAGAAAGCCTGCCTATCATCCATCATCCGTTTTTGACAGAGTATTCAGGGATGCTTTAGTTGCATGTACGTCCAGTGCTCCTCTTAATATATTCCACAACTCCTGACTACCCATTAAGCAGTTCTCTTTTTGGTAAACCTCAGCTGGATTCTCAGAGTCCTGAGTCACTCCTGGTGGGTCTCCTTCTCTGACTTCTTGCCCGTCAGTATTCCCTTCCTTTTCCATTTCCCAACAGCAGGGCATGGGACATTCATGTCAAGGCAAGGTCCAGGGGTTCATTCACTTCGACGGCAGAGGAATACTGTGGTGCCGAAATGGACCCAAACTTCCTGATCCACTAGTCCTTGCAAAGGCATTGCGGCTCACTCCAAAAGTCTGCTCGAATGGGCCTTGCAAGCCGTCGGTATAGGCCGTCCCTTTCCTTCTGACTAAAGAGACTTGGTCCACATGTCTATACCCGTTACCACAACAAGTACAGTTAACTAATAATGACAACAGTTTCGGTCCAGGCCTCTTCAATGAGAGTTAGCTCTGATGCAGAAGGTCACTCCCTCGAAGTCTTTGCAAAGGTATTTAAGGGAAAGCCAGGTAGACAGAGGCCTCATCCCTTAGCCGTGTGTTTCAGAACACTAGGAGACTAGGCCCCAGACAGCACCATATATCGATGCCATCACCTTTTACCTCGGAAAGGGACTTTCCGTACCTTAGTCATCACAGACGCATAGGCGAAAGACGCTGACAAAGTACGCTCTCACCCACAGGACGAGAAAACCCACGGAGAGCTATTCATACCCGCGAGGCCTCACCTTTTCTTGAAATATCTAGAAATTGTAGTGGAAAAGGACACCTTGCCATCTCCGGGGATATGTTGGCCTAAAGGAAGGTATACTGAATGTCATTTTCCTTCCTCTATGTCTCCAGAAAGGGGAAGTTGGACATTAACCCACAAGACATCCTGAGTTCTTGATCAGGTTCAGAGGGCTCTTGTTCTGTCCTTCCCGGAGCTTCCTACTTAAAGCCATAGGACACCAAGGTTATGGGAGAGGGACAGCTGCTTCAGTGAAGCCAGCATCTGTGATGTCACAAAGCTTTGAGGTCATAGCAACCACTCCTCATCAACCCAGGCCTGATCACTACACTTGACTGGAGTAGTCATGGGTGGGCCAAGAGGACCCCAGGCCGTCCCAAACCTCTGGAGCTGCCTGGGTCTCTCACCAAGGCAGTTTGCGAAGCGAGTCGGTGTCACCTTCTCCATGGCCCAATTCATAGAGGGAAAAGGGATATTTTTCAAAATAAAAATTAGCGTATTTTTCAGAATATGATATAGTGTTATTCACTGAACTGAGGGAACAAATGTCAAAGTCTAACACAGTTTACAGAATGTTTTAACATAAATTGAAATTTAAATCTGACCAAATTTCACAGTTTTAAGTAAAATGATAGCACTTTATATCCTTGAAAAGTGGTAAGTGACCCAAAACATGGCTTAGAAAAACAAATTTAACACTACACTAGTCTGAGATGGTTAAGTTATGGTACAACTTGCCATTGTGTATCATCAAATGGTATATATTTTCTTTTGGGCTTGTCATTATATTTTATTTTAGCCATTCTGGTAAGTGTGTAGTGATATCTCAGTGTCATTTTAATTGCATTTCCTTGATGTCTAATTATGTCAAAATATATTACTTTGATGTTTAATGCTCTGAGCTTTCTCAGTTCAAGACCATGAAGCCACTTAGGAAAAATACAGTTGCAGAGGCACTCATAGACCAACTCTTATTTCGAAATAAGAAGAAACATTACTACCCATTCCAACAAAAATTAGATTTGTTATGCAGCAGGGATTTTATAAATTACCTACACAACTTATATAGTAAGATGAAATGGGACAGGTGGCTTCTTGCAGCTATATACAACATCATTTTGTGATTTTAGTGCCTTCTTCTGTGCTCCCATAGCTTCCTACACTTGTATCTCCGAGCATTTGTTACACCATGTGAAAATATGAACTCTTTCTCTTTATTCTGTCTTACTAGAATAAGAATCCTTGAAAGTTTATGGACAATTGAACTCTCAGTTATTAGCAGAAATTCTATCACACAGTAAGTTTCCAAATATAAAAGCCAGAGTTTTACAATGACTTCTAAGCTTTTACATGATCTAGCCACTCATTTAACCTCTGTGACCTCTTTCCCTGCTACTCTTCAGTCACTCACAGTGGCCTCCTTGCTATTCCTCAGATATGCCAGGCATGATCCAACCTTATGGCCTTCAAGATAGCCAATTCCTTTGTCTGGAGTGACCTTATTGCTGATAGTTCTGCGCAAATTCATCACCTTTCCATACATTTGTTCAATTGTCAGCTTCATTGTAAGTACCCTGATCTTTCTATTAAAAGATTTAACTCCCCATCCCCTGCCTAGCAACCTTGATTTTTCTCACCCTGATCGAATTTTTCTTTTTCCCCATTGTACTCTTCCTTTTTGAATGCACTATGCCATTTTTATTAAGGTTTATAGCTTTGAATTGTCTCACCCATTAAAATAAAAGTTCTACAAAGCCAATTATTTCATTTACCAGTGTAGTCTGAAGTAATATCTGCCATATAATAGTTCAGTAGACAACTGGTAAATTTCAAAATAAATTAATGTTGAGAGTATACTGAATTTCATAAGTCATTTCAATATTTTTTTCCAAAAAATAAACTACATAAAACATACCTTAAATTTACTTTCAAAATATTTTATAGCATATAATGGACAATATACATAAGCCTAAAGAAACAATCCTATAATTAACCATTTCATACCTACTTAAAAACTGCATAATACCACACTCTTAGATCCTCTTTGAATGCTCTAAAATAACCCTTTAAATGAAATACATTTTAAAAACTCACAGATTTTTTGGCAAATAATTTAATAAAATAAAAGTTTCATTCATCTATGTAGATCAAAATAGATGTTTTTAATAAGCATGAAATTATAACTCTGAAGTGTGCTAAAATGAAACCACCTGCTAAGGGTGAGAGAACAAAAATAAACATCCTTTTTCCAAATAAGAGGAATTTATTACCTTTGAATCAAAGCATGTGGATTTGTTTTAACTGGCAATAAAGCAATATGGAGACACAAACCATAGAAAGTCATATTTTAGATTTCCAAAAGACTTCTAAGTGAAGAGTATACATTTTTTAATTGCTACATAATGCTACATAATGACAAGATGACAGGTTGTGGCAAATAGCATTTTAAAAGCTCTACTCATAATGGAACGGAAGATGTCATTTCCCTATAATTTTATATATGTCTTTAATTTACTATATCTGGATACAACATATTACCAAACAGATGTTCATCAAAGACTAAATCATTTTTAATGGAACATAATAATTTGAACCTACATCTATTAATCATTTTTTTCGATCTAACATTTATAGTCTCGCTAAACATTTTATCAGTTGTTGACAAAATTCAAAATAAATAGGATAAAAAGTCGTGTTTGGAAAAGTAGATTTCTTTTCAAATTGGCATTTAAATGAAAATATTTGCTGATATTTTTAAAACTTTAAATGTAATTTTATATATATCTGACCTATCAGATGATATAAAATTTTTGGAGAAAATATGACATATTTTTTGATCTTGGTTGAAGGTATTAATAAAGAGCAACTGTTTGTATTATTTGTATTGTGATATCTTAGTTAATAAACATGAATAACTGGTATAAAATATGTTTTTTTTAAAATTTTATTTATTTACTTGACAGAGATCATAGGAAGGCAGAGAGGCAGCCAGAGAGAGAGGAATGGAAGCATGCTCCCAGCTGAGAAGAGAGCCCACTGTGGGACTCAATCCCAGGAACCTGGAATCATGACCTGAGCCGAAGGAAGAGATTTTAACCCACTGAGCCACCCAGGCGCCCTAAAATATGTTTTTTTTTAATATAGAAGTATAGTTCTTGCCAAAATATGGAACTAGCTGGAACTGAATGCCTCCTTCAAAGTCAGCTCTGGAGAAATTATGCAAGTGTAATATGGAACTATTTCAGATATTAACCAAAAACAAAGAAATGATGATAAACGCCTTAAAATACTCAAAGTTGCCCTTGACTGGTATGTTTCAAGCTCTATTCCTGGTTTGAAGACAGGTTTTAACAGGCCTGTCACTGTAGAAATCCGCTGGATGTTTAGAGGCTATCAGAACTGTACAAAACCTTGAAGGGGTAAAGACTTGAAAATTCTTTAGAGAGATTAGCTCCCTAAGGCATTATTCCTCCACACATTTTCCTCCAATCAATTAAGACTGATGGATGAGGGGCACCTGAGTGGCTCTCTCATCACGTGGGTGGTGGGTTAAGCCTCTGCCTTCATCTCAAGTCATGGTCTCTGGGTCCTGGGATCCAGCCCCACATCGGGCACTGCTCAAAAGGAAGCCTGCTTCCCTCCCTGCTTGCCTGCCTCTCTGCTTACTTGTGATCTCTCTCTCTTGCTCTCTTTCTCTCTCTGTGTGTCCAATAAATAAATAAAATCTTTTAAAAAAGGCTGATGGATGATAAATTATGAAAACTGCTCCCTCCAAATGATGCTTCTTCATAAGGATTTAAGAATTTAAAATTGAAACTTGACCGTAGGATTTATCTTATAGAATAACATCAAGTGAAGGCAGTTATTATTAGTTCTGAAGTATTTGTGATTCTGAATTCTTGGCCTCATTAGTAAATTTATTTTTAAATTCTCCCATGGAGTGGTGATTGGCCTTCAGTCTTTCATTGATATACATCATTGGGTCAAATGAGATGTGTGTGCCCAGAACTATATATAATCTTTTTTGTATTTCACTGGAGATGGCATTTCTGAGTTTTGTTCAATTGAATTTGGACAGATGTTTTAATAGTCACTTCTAGAGTTGGCCCTGGAGAATATCTTCCTTTTTTTCTCTTCCCGATTCTCTGAAAAACCCTGACTAATTCACATTATCACAGTAATATCATAATTCAAGTTTTTCCAAACACTATAGCTGCAAAATAGAAGGAAGCTACTCAGAATGGAATACTATTGTGAATGATTGAGAAAGAAAACATTATTATAATTAAGCTACCAGGTTTCAATGTATTTTATTGTTGCTTAGAAAATCCTAGCATACCCAGACTTTACAGAGATTTGATGATCCTAAGAAGAGCTGAACTCATGGACCAAAATAACTATGCACATAAAAAGTACAATTACTTACCTAAAAAATATGATGTGGTTAACTTTATATGCCAATCCAAGTGTTATGGGAACAGGAATTTAAAAAATAGCTTAGGGGCGCCTAGGTGGCACAGTGGATTAAGCCACTGCCTTCAGCTCAGGTCATAATCTCAGGGTCCTGGGATCAAGTCCTGCATCAGGCTCTCTGCTCAGCAGGGAGTCTGCTTCCCTCTCTCTCTCTCTGCCTGCCCTCTGTCTACTTGTGATCTCTCTCTGTCAAATAAATAAATAAATAAATAAAATCTTAAAAAAAAAAAGAATGACTGTACTTTTAAAAAATAGCTTAAAAGGAGCGCCTGGGTGGCTCAGTGGGTTAAGCCGCTGCCTTCCGTTCAGGTCATGATCTCAGGGTCCTGGGATCAAGCCCCACATCGGGCTTTCTGCTCAGCAGGTAGCCTGCTTCTCTTCCTCTCTCTCTGCCCACCTCTCTGCCTACTTGTGATCTCTCACTGTCAAATAAATAAATAAAATATTTTTAAAAATAGCTTAAAAGTATATGATAAAATAATGATATACATATACAAGGAAAAGAAAGATACTATACTGTGAATATAAATTAAGTGAAAATTGTTGAAATAAAGAATACAATAAATGGAGACTAAGATGAATATAGCTGTAAAATGAATAAATGAGTTGGGAAAAACAAACAAACAAATTCATGACTTCTGCCCAAATACAGCAGAAGAGAAAAAAAAATAAAGAAAATATTTAAATAAGTACTGAGATAAATTTTGGAGAATTAAAGAAAGATAAAAGATACCAGACTTAAATGATGCCAAACACGAGATATCAGAAACAAAACAAAACAAAACAAAAACTACACACACTAAAAACCACTCGTATACATTATGGTGAGTTTTAAGAATATCAAAAACAGAGAAGAGCATAAATGATGCCCAAGAGAAGAACAGATCACCTAAAATATACAAGAATAATACTGACAGCACAATTCTCAATAGTAATAGCATATAAAGAGACAGCTGGGAGTTTTTATAGATGGAAAAGATATTTGAAACTAGGTATTATACATCAATCCAAATTATTGATTAAATTTGAGAGCACAGTAAAAATACAATGAAGCATGTTAGGTCTTAGAACATTTATCACACAGAGACACACATTTTGGAAAACTTCCTTGGAAGACAGCTCAATTGAGATCGAGAAAACAGAATTATGTACTCAAAGGCACATTTTGAAGGAAGGATTGAATATAGTCTGCACTGCAAATATTCTTTAATCGTATGTTCTGAATATCCTAAATTTAAGAAGTATTTGTTCAAATATTTACCTTTAAATAAATCCTAGGAGACTTTTTCTTGGATTCTGGAAAATCAGTCCATTTGGATACAAATCTTTTTGTCACTGATGGAAATTTTGATAGCCCTTAACTGTGGAATGCCTAATGTATTGTTACAGCAATTGTGATTTGCCAATACATGGGTGATGTGTGTGTGTTGTGTGTGTTTATTTTTATTTTTGATGGTTTAACTCTTCTATGAGATTTTTAAGTAGACATGATTTTAATAAATTATGATTTGTTGAAATTTATCTGAGGTTATATATAATAAAATGAAATTTGTGTGAACTAAAGAAGTGCATCTCCATTTTTTTTGTTTTAAGAGTAGACTGGTCTTTAAAAATTGTCCAAAGAAGTACATTATATTCATTATTAAATTTGATAATATACTATAAAGTATTTATGGTCATATTGGACCATATCAAATTCTACTATTAATTCATATTAATAATTACCATAAGAGGAAAAAGGGATATTTTTCAAAATAAAAATTAGCGTATTTTTCAGAATATGATATAGTGTTATTCACTGAACTGAGGGAACAAATGTCAAAGTCTAACACAGTTTACAGAATGTTTTAACATAAATTGAAATTTAAATCTGACCAAATTTCACAGTTTTAAGTAAAATGATAGCACTTTATATCCTTGAAAAGTGGTAAGTGACCCAAAACATGGCTTAGAAAAACAAATTTAACACTACACTAGTCTGAGATGGTTAAGTTATGGTACAACTTGCCATTGTGTATCATCAAATGGTATATTTTTTTCTTTTGGGCTTGTCATTATATTTTATTTTAGCCATTCTGGTAAGTGTGTAGTGATATCTCAGTGTCATTTTTTTTTTAAAGATTTTATTTGTTTATTTGACAGAGAGAAATCACAAGTAGATGGAGAGGCAGGCAGAGAGAGAGAGGGGGAAGCAGGCTCCCTGCTGAGCAGAGAGCCCGATGCGGGACTCGATCCCAGGACCCTGAGATCATGACCTGAGCCGAAGGCAGCGGCTTAACCCACTGAGCCATCCAGGCGCCCTCTCAGTGTCATTTTAATTGCATTTCCTTGATGTCTAATTGTGTCAAAATATATTACTTTGATGTTTAATGCTCTGAGCTTTCTCAGTTCAGGACCATGAAGCCACTTAGGAAAAATACAGTTGCAGAGGCACTCATAGACCAACTCTTATTTCGAAATAAGAAGAAACATTACTACCCATTCCAACAAAAAATAGATTTGTTATGCAGCAGGGATTTTATAAATTACCTGACACAACTTATATAGTAAGATGAAATGGGACAGGCGGCTTCTTGCAGCTATATACAACATCATTTTAATTTCAATTTTCAGTATAATTTTTCCAAGGTATACACAGAATATATATTTAATGTAAATTGTGAACATTTTAAACTCTGTATATGGAAATTAGTCAATTTTAAGTTTATAACAATCAAAATTAACGGAAGTTTATTTTAAATTAGTTAGCTTTCTCTGCATTGCAAGACAGAATAATCAAGAATTGGTAAGAAAAAAGTAATCTCTGTAAAATTACCGGGGGTGCATTATAAAGTGTTCGGTAACTGATCACACTCACAATTTGGATTGAATGGCAAGTGATTTTTAAAATCTGGAACTCATTGTCAATTTTTTTTTCTTCATTGTGTCTTAATAATTTACTGTGTTCATTTGCATGGAAGTGAAGAAAAATGCATGACATTTCATCTCAACACTAACACCTTTAACTGGCAACTCTAAATGTACTTTACAGCAGTGTAACAAAGTAAAGATCAATGATGTTTCATGAAATATCTGTTATAATTCTCAAGGAGATAGGGAGTTTGTGCAAAAATGCAAATCACTTTGCGACTAAACACATTGTTTATTTCAGCTAATTTTAAGAAAATATGCTGAGAATCTCTCAAAAAAGGAAGCAATGATTTAGGTTTGCCTTCAAAATCCTTATCTAATCCTGAACCAACAGCACATAGTTCAAAGAGCAACTAATTTGAGTAGCTCCAATTTACACATTTCCTAACAATGCTTAATTTAGTGGAATTTCTGTCCAATTATGTTAATTTGATGTAATGAAAGACAAAAGTTCAAAAAGATCATCCTTAATTTATATAGATGCCAAACTCTGCATTTTCTGAATGACGCCCAGGAACGTATTTTCAAAAACAAACAAACAATGCCAGAACCACTATTAGGTCATCTCTAGGCAGAAAGTGACTCAGAGCTTACATTACTCTCTCCCTGAAAGTATACTGTAGGCACTGAAACTACTACCCTGAGTCTGTGCTATCAAATTCCTTAAGTTAGAAAGTTTTAAAACCCGTCTGTGTGGGAGTATTTCATTTACAGATAGAGATTTGGTTGTTTATACATTTTCATACTTGATTTTTAGGGTGTAATAACTATGTTTTAAAATTCATGGTGGTTTTGAATACTGTTGGATAATTGAGCTAAAATGGTATATCCATTCCTCCTAGGAAACAGAAATTATAGAAAGGTAGTGCTTTTCAAATCTGACATCTTTGAGTCATTGCAGTTTCATATAAATGCAATAGGAAAAGTGTCATTCATGTTTATGATATTTTCTATAAATAAATTAGAATGTACTGGAGGCCTGATATAAAGTGGGATGCCTAAACTTCAGTAAGATCTTGTTTTCAATTCAAAATAAATTTTATTTTTTATTTTTTTATAATGTCCCTCAATTTCAGATAAGCACCCCCATAATGTCCACTCCGGTTTTTTTAAGATTTTATTTATTTTATTTGACAGATAGAGATCACAAGTAGGCAGAGAGGCAGGCAGAGAGAGAGGGAAGAGGAAGCAGGCTCCCTGCTAGGCAGAGAGCCCGATGCGGGGCTCGATCCCAGGACCCTGGGATCATGACCTGAGCCAAAGGCAGAGGCTTTAACCCACTGAGCCACCCAGGCGCCCCCAAAATAAATTTTAAATTGAATTATGCACCTCTAAGTTCAGAGACAATAAACATCAACCAACACAATTAATAAGTTCTATTTCTTGAAATTTCGGGAACATTGATAGTCTCATCTCCTGGAAGAACAACAGCTAAAATTTTAGGTCATGGATTCCTGCTAAAATATCACTTTCCCAAAGAAAATTAATGTTAGGAATTTTCATTGATTGTTATTGATCATGAAGAATATAACAACCACGATAAAAAGAGTAGGAAAAACATGATATCTCATCTGTAAGGGCATGTGGAAAGTAGGAAATGCTAATAAAAATAACTACCATTATTTCCTAAGTTAACATAATACAACAGAACAAAAATATTTCAAAACAATGTTTTCTTTTTTTTTTAATTTTATTTATTTATTTGACATAGAGAGATCACAAGTAGGCAGAGAGGCAGGCAGAGAGAGAGGAAGAAGCAGGCACCCTGCTGAGCAGAGAGCCCAATGTGGGACTCAATCCCAGGACTCTGAGATTATGACCTGAGCCGAAGGCAGCGGCTTAACCCACTGAGCCACCCAGGCGCCCCCATAACAATATTTTCTAGGCTCATTCTGATAACTCTTTTCTACATTCAAATTTAAAGGTTGAGGCATGTGATATATATTACACAAAAAACATCCCAAGGCATTCGTTAAAAAAAAAAAAAAAACTCTTAATAAAGAACAAATCCAAAGGAATTTCTTTTCTAATTTAATTAACAAATTATGAATTGACTTACCTATTTTATCACAGTGTATCAGGCACCAATAATATTTTTTAATCGTCACACCTGATGCAATAGTTACCATCTTTCAAACATACTGATCACGAACAAGCAAATAAACAAGAGCACCGTAGCTTAAGATCTACCTGCATAAATATAGACTACTTCAGACAATCTCTTCACCACAACATAGCAATGAATAGAAATCATACATGCTCTGTATGGACATACAGATGAGATAGAATGGGATGATGTTAATATATGCAGAATCTTTATTAATTACATTGTAAACCATAATATGGAAAAACAGAATACAATTTTAGAAATACCCAGGTCACCATCATTGTTTTATTTTTATATGTGTAGATAAGGAGTTTAATAAACAATCCATGACTATTCAACTCCTTATATTTTGAAAATTTTAGCAAAAGTAACAAACCTAGCACCTAGAAAATTGTACCTATCTGCAATATACAGCTTTGCCAGCATGGTAGAAGAAAAGCAAAACAAAATAAGTAAGAAAAGTTTAACATTTCACAAGAGATTTGCTTTTATTTTTTTATTTTTTAATTTTTATTTTTCATTTATTATTTACTTCTATTTTCTACTTTATTTTAATGAAAATGTCATGACCATAACATAAGAGCAGAATTAAACCAACATGAGAAATTATTTTTTTATAAGTTAAAATAAACTAGCTTGGTGATTAATTCAAAATTATATTACAAACTTCAGTGTTCTTGCAGTAAGTATCAATGCATAAACAAATCAGTCAGGAGTCATAAACTAATGATGATTCTAAATGTTATTTAGAGAGACATTCTGTTCTTAAAATATTTCAAATATTCTACACAAGGCAAAGTGGATCCAAGTAATCTGTAGGCAAAATAAGATTTTAGAGAAGTATATATTTCCAACAGTATTTATAAAATATTACCTTTATGTAAGGCATCATCCTGGACTTTGTGGAAAACACACAAAGGAGTAAGAAGTGGCCCTTCAAGAAACATATACAATATCAAGGTTTAACATGAAGCAGCATGTCTTCTCTAATTAAAAAAAAAAAAACATTGTACCAACTGACTTTACTGAAACTTTATATTTATTGCTCTCATTTTAGGTCATAGTGTCCTTCTGCATGCAGGCTGCTATAACGGACATGATATAGACTTAATAGCTTATAAAGAACAGGAATTTATTTCTCACAGTTCTAGAACGGAGAAGTTCAAGATTAAGGAATGGGCAGATCCAGGGAGAGCCCACTTCCTCATAGATGGCTATCTTCTCACTGTAAACGTACATGATGAATGAATCAAGAGAACTCACTGGGGTCTCCTTTAAAAGGACTGTAATCCCACTTATGACCTAATCACCTCCCAAAGGCCCCTATGTTTTAATACTAGCACTTCCAGAGTTAGATTCCATAATATGATTTTGGGAGACATAAACATTCACACCATAGTATATATAAACAAAAAAAGACACAAAAACAACAAACAAAAAAATTATTTTAACTACCTATTATTTTCAACTACATAAACTTTTAATTTGTTTCTATATAATATTAAATAACTCATTTGAGTGATTCACTTATATCCAATGCATCTGAGTGCAATTAAATTTGCTTACCCAGCATATCCAGAAGCATATTTCTTCAGACTATCCCATTCCCCACCTTACAGGATTTACCACAATTAGAAGACATGGGATAGAGGATAGATAGATAGATGTATACATAAACACACTTGTACATACCCATATGCATATTTTTTCCTGTTAATGATACTCATGCAAATAAAATTTAAGCTCAAGGAAACCTGTCTTGTGTGTTACTTAATATCCAGTTTTTAGTCAACATCCAAAAACAAATAATCCAATAAAAACATGGATAGAAGACATGAACAAGTGTTTCCCCAAAGAACACATTCAAATGTTCAGTAGATACATGAAAAGATGTCCATCATCATGTATCATCAGGAAATTGCAAAGCAAAACTAGAAATAGATACCACCTCACACCTGTCAGAATGGCTAAAATTAACACTACAAGAAACAAAAGGTGTTGGAGAGGATGTGAAAAAGTAACACTTGTGGGGGCTGCCTGGGTGGCTCAGTAAGTTAAGCCTCTGCCTTCAGCTCAGGCCATGATCTCAGGGTCCTGGGATCAAGTCCCACATCGGGCTCTCTGCCAGGCATGGAGCCTGCTCCCTCCTCTCTCTCTCTCTACTTGTGATCTCTCTCTGTCAAATGAATAAAATCTTAAAAAAAAAAAAAGAAAAAGTAACAATTGTGAACTGTTGGTGGTGATGCAAACTGATACAGCCATATTTGAAAACAGTATGGAATTTTCATAAAATTTAAAAATAGAAGTCCTTTTTGATCCAACAATCCTGTTGGTGTGTATTTACCCAATGAATATAAGAAAACTTATTCAAAGGGATGCTAGCACCCCTATATTTATAGCAGCATTATTTATAAAGCTAAGATATGGAAAGCGCCCAAGTATCCATCAATTGATGAATAAATAAAGAATAAGTGGTATGTATATACAATGGAATATTATTCTGCCATAAAAAAGACTGAAATCTTGCCATTTGCAATAACATGGTTGGAACTAGACAGTATAATGCTAAAAGTGAAATAAGTCAGTCAGAGAAAGACAAATACCTTTACTCATATATGGAATAAAAGAAACAAAACAAACAAGCAAAGGGGAAATAATAAGACATAGAAAGAGAAACAAAGCAAGAAACAGACATTTCATTACGGAGAACAAACTGATGGTTACTTGACGGGATCTGAAAGGAGTGATGGATTAAATAAGTGATGGGGGTTAATTAGAGCACTTGTCATGATGAGCACTGAGTGCTATATGTTATATTGTACACATGAATCTAATACAACCATATATGTTAACTAACTGGATTTCAAATGAACATTTTTTAAAATCCCAGTTTTTAGCTCACATTCTGGCTTACAAAAGGGATTTAGTCAGGAATTTGGAGATTAGTTAATGAACAAAAAAGGGGTGAACAGGCAGTTGTTAGATAAAATTACTATCCTTTCTGGCATGATCTTATACCTTTTATCTAGAAGTATTTTTAGCACTTTAGACTCTTCCTATTTTATTTTGAATCATTAAACAAAAATTTCCTCAAAGGACCTTAGACTCCATCCAATTTGAGCAACAGTTTGAGAGAGGAAATGGTGTCCAGGAGGAAAAAAAAAAAAAAGATGAAACTGCTATTGTTTACTAGTGAATGCATAGTTCTTCCACAGAAGAAGCTCTAAATGGTCATGGCTCCAGCTTTATATGTGCTCAGTCATATGTTCAGAAGTAGGTAACACTATCAAAAAATATAAAGCATCTGAGATTATTTTCCCTTATTTGAAAGCTGGTGTATGAGTCTGCCGTAGTTTCTTGGGTGTTGATAGAAGACGCAGACTCATGTTTCAGAAATAATATAGTTTATTATTCACAGCAATAGAGGTAGCCAGAATATTAACATTATTTGTGTGTGTGTGTGTGTGTGTGTGTGTGTTTGTGTGTGTGTAGGGATGGGAGTTATATATCAGTTCTGAGCCTCAGTTCCCACAAGAAGAATCAAAAGAGAGGCAGATAATATTTGCAAACACAACAGGTTAAGTTAAAAAAAAAGATACTATTTCTGTCTTCCAAGTCTATTCAATACAACCATCTTCAAAGGATGGCCTAGAACAAATAATAAATGCAGAAATGTAAGCAACCAATTGAAAAGTGTCTCCCAAGAAACACACTTTGAGAGTCTTCATTTGACAAAAATACTATAGGATATTACATGGATCAGGTGCATTGAATACTGGAAGGTTAAAATTACAAGGGACCAAATATTTTTAAGCAGTTCTGGCATCCAGTAGAGTTCAAATAGGTTTTATAAGATTGAGGAAAGAAGCCATCAAAACCTGGGCCCAGAGGCACCTGTGTAGCTCAGTGGGTTAAGCCTCTGGCTTCGGCTCAGGCCATGATCTCAGAGCCCTGGGATCGAGCTCTGCATCAGGCTCTCTGTTCAGCAGGGAGCCTGCTTCCCACGCCCCCCACCCCCGCTATTTGCTTACTTGTGGTCTCTGTCTGTCAAATAAATAAATAAAATCTTAAAACAAAACAAAACAAAACAAAACAAAAATCCTGGGCCCAATTTTCCCAAAAGTATGATTCTGATTCTAGTCTCTATGATGTTATCCCTTGAAGACAATGTCTCTAATTGAGTTGAATTAGTTTACTAAAGAGCATACCCCCATTTCTTGTAGGAGATGAACAATATGCAAGAGGCAAAATGCCACATGGAAGCCACCTTGTCTTCAGTGGAACATAGAATCAGTTCCTTTGGGATGAATTTGTTCCACATTTGACTTCCCACTTAAGGGAAAATAAGAGTGCCTTCTAATAGATTTTAAATAGGAAATGACAACGGAAGCTTATACAAGATTATAAAATGGGAAATTTCATTTAGATAAGCAATCATTTCAAAGTCATCTTCTTAATATTACAGACTCTTCACATAATCATAATTTTATTTTGGTATTATATGGTAATTTCAAATATAGTAAATATAAAGAATTTACCTCTGTAATTATAGCGAGTCTGGTCGTAATTTAATGGCAACAAATCTTCAATTTAGAAGTATGGTCTACCAATTATTAATACATTTGGAAATGGTGTGTCATCTTCACTCCACTTGTCTCACTAAAACAGTGAGCCAAAAAAAGTAGGTCCAAGCTGTTTACTATGGTCAAAATGGGTTGCTTTTGCACTTGGTAAAGAAGCAGTCATATTTTGGAAGAAAAACTGAGGCTATTAATATTTTCAACTTATTTTCAGAAAAGGAAAGAAAGGATAATCTAACCTAAAGCCAAAATCTTACACAAGGTGGCTGGACAATGATCTTTTCCCAGATAAAGGTTTTTTCAACTTAGCCATGTTAGGAGGAAGAAGAGATGAGACATTGTGGACTTGACTAACGTTTGTACACTGTTCAAAAAGTTTTCAAAATAATGTGTATTATTTTTCTTCTTTTAGTTGAGACAAAAAAAAAAAAAAACAAACCAAAAAAAAAAAACACTAATGAGCTTTCTCTTAAAAGGAGGTAAACAAGAAACTAGCAAAGATTGAGTGTTAGGTATTGTCCCCCTCCTTTTTTTTTTTAAATTATGTTATGTTAGTTACCATACAATACATCATTAGTTTTTGAAGTAGTGTTCCATGATTCATTGTTTGTGTAAAACACCCAGTGCCCCATGCAATATGTGCCCTCCTTAATACCCATCACCAGGCTCACCCATCCCCACATCCTTCTCATCTTTAAAACCCTCAGTTTGTTTCTTGGAGTCCATAGTTTTTCATGTTTCATTTCCCCCTCCAATACCCCCACTTCATTTTTCCTTTCCTTCTCCTAATGTCCTCCATGCTATTCCTTAGGTTCCACAAATAAGTGAAACCATATGATGATTGACTTTCACTGCTTGACTTATTTCACTTAACATAATCTCCTACAGTCCCATCCATGTTGATGCAAAAGTTGGGTATTCATCCTTTCTGATGGCTGAGTGATATTCCATTGTATCCTTGGATCACATCTTCTTTATCCGTTTGTCTGTTGTAGGGGATCTTGACTCTTTCAACAGAATGGCTATAGTGGACATTGCTGCTATGAACACTGGGGTGCATATGGCCCTTCTTTCCAGTAAAATAGAGCTAGCCTATGACCCAGCGATTGCACTACTGAGTATTGACCTCAAAGATACAGATGCAGTGAAAAGAATTAGGTATTGTTAAAGCACAAATGCAGGGGATAGAAGTTATGGTACAGAAGAGGGAAGGGCAACCATATGGCAGAGTAGAATAAAGTAGCTCAGGAAGAAATTAGTCATATCCAGATATTGTAAGGCATGTGGGGTTGGCAGGGAGAGCATGAGAAATCATAAGAGAATAGAGAGAAAATGGACCAGGCAGGAGAGGTTTATAACATTTTAACATCTAAGGTAAGCATATGCAAAGCAGAATAGGGAAAGAAATAAAAGTTTTTATAAGACTCAATACATAAGGAATAACGTGGAGGACACTGGGAGATGGAGAGAAGTGTGCTGGGGGAAATCGGAGGGAGAGACAAACCATGAGAGACTGTGGACTCTGAGAAACAAACTGAGGGTCTTGAAGAGGAGGGTGGCAGGTGGTTGGGTGAGCCCAGTGGTGGGTATTAAGGAGGGAATTTATTACATGAAGCACTGGGTGTGGTGCATAAACAATGAATTTTGGATCCCTGAAAATAAACTAAAAGAAAAAAAAGACTGACTACAGACATGGACCTCAGTGTAACACAGATATGGAACTCACTGTAATACCAGCCACTTCCCACCGACACACACAGACTATGATAATAATAAATAATAATGCAATTAAGAAAATTGCCTGCCAAATAATTTTTCCTCTTTTTTATTTTTATGATTATTATTTTTATTTTATTTTTAAAGTTTTTATTTAAATTGTAGTTAGTTAAAATAAGGTTAATATTACTTTCAGGTGTACAATATAGTGATCAACACTGCCATACAATGGCTTAAATAAAAAAATGAAAAAAAAATTTTTTAAAGATTTTATTTTTAAATAAAACCTCTACACCCAAGGTGGATTTCAAACGTACAACCCCACGATCAAGATTTACATATTTTACTGACTGTTCCAGACAGGCACCCCAACAAATAAAAATTTTATAAAATTGTAGAGTTTGTGGGAGTCTCATTTGCTTAGTCAGTTAAGTGTCTGCCTTTGGCTCAGATCAGGATCTCAAGAGTCCTGGCATCGAACCCCATATTGCTCATGCTCTCTCTCTCTCTCTCTGGCTTTTGCTCTTAAATAAATAAATAAAATATTTTTTAAAAAATTGTTGAGTTTGTTTAACTAGTTTTAAACTAGTAGACAGAGATGAAGATAAAGTATGATGTAATGGCACGGAAAAATACAACTTACACGTTTTAAAAAAAAATGTGCAATGCAAGTTACCTCACTTCTTTTATCACCACACTGGGACTTTCCCTACTGAGTTGTTGTAATGTAAGGACCTATTTTATATTTTTATATTTTAGCAAGAGGCTTTCATTGAGGTTAACCCTTAAACTGTCCTTGCTCCCCTTCCCCCAGGGGATTCACTTAAAAACAAGTCCTGGAAATCAGCTCCAGGTAACAAAGCCCATATACAAGGGTGGGTCAGGCCAGGTGGAGACATCAATCAGCGGGAGGGGGGCGGTGTTTGCATATTGTCTCCCTAGATACTAAGGAGTATGCCCCACTCCTCCGCCCTTTGGGAACCTTTTTTGCACCAATCCTAATCAAGGTGTAATAGGCTGGGTCAAATGTCTATACTAGGGTAAATTGAACCTCAATTGGTCACCTAGCCTCACTGTGGAGTTTCCTGTGTGTGTTAAAATCTCATTGGTCACCTGTGCGTGGCCAGGCCTGACTGCATGGCCTTTGCCCTTAAAAGCTAGACTGTGAAACAGCAAAGGGTTTCCTTCTCTCATAAGAGGTGTGGCCCCGAACGTTTGGTTAGATTCTTGATGCTTGGCATGAAATAAAGCTTTGCTTGACCTTTGCTTTACATCAGTCTCGCTCCTTTAATCATAGACCCATTATTGGGGCATAACAGTATTAATCTTAAAGTTATAAGTCCACAATGCATCCATCATCCATTCTACCCCTTAACATTCCCCTTTGGACAGACCCATGATCTAGAACAAGCCTTATTTTATAGTGCCTTGTAGGAGATTTTTGCTGCTGCCTAAATTGCCTACTTTCCTCTCACCATTACCACGGAAATTGGGTCCACTGAAACAAAGGGGTAGTGTAAGAAATTAAGACTTCCATAAATCTCTTTAAATAATAAAGTATAAGATAGTGATACCTTTTTTTCTGCCACATAACCAATTCTTGCAAGAATAAGGTCATATAAAAGAATTTACAACACATGCTATCATTATCCTACTGGACCCAGACCATTTGTATGTTTCTCTGTCTCTGAGAAATGTAGTTATTTACATGACTGAAACCTAAAAATTGTTTGATATGACCACTAATATCACCTACATTATTTTAAAGCCTGTTTAAAGCTTCTGTAATACATAGGCTTTGTAAACACTTATTAAGCATCTTGTATATATCAAACACTTTAAAAATCTCTGCTTAAAAAAAAAAAAAAACTCTACCTCAATGGAACTTTGAGTCTGAAAAAGATACAGGCAATATACAAGGCAACAGATAGAATAATTACATATTTGATTATATACTCTGAGGATGTCACCTTAAATTGATATGAAAATGATCAGAAGGATCTGGATTTCTTGTCAAAATTTTTTGCCTTAAAAAGAAATTGATATTTAGAGAAAGTTGTTACTGAAAGAGGTCCTGTGTCAACCAAAAATGTTAAACCATGATCTCGCTAAATTTTCCAGTTGTGATCATTGCTTTGTTTAGCTGTCTTCTATTAAGACTGAATTTAGTAATTCAGTCTCAGATTCAGTAAGTCTTATTTTTAAAGATTTTATTTATTTATTAGAGAGAGAGAGGGAGGGGCAGAGGGAGAGGAAGAACCAGACTCCTTGCTGAGCAGGCAGCTGATGCAGGACTGGATCCTAGTACCCTGGCATCATGACCTAAGCTGAAGGAAGACACTTAACCAACTGAGCCACCCAGGCACTCTAGACTGTAAACTTCTTAAAGGTAAAAAAGTTTATTCTTCTAGTAGTTCCACAGACATTTCTAACATCCATAAGAAAGCATGTACTGATGTAAAATGCCAGCAAATCAAATTATTTAAAAAAGAAAGAAAGAAAGAAAAGATATATCTGGATAAAGAGAAAAACAGAAAATCTAATAATACATTGAATTATTAGAGCAAAGAGTGGAGGAAGAGAAAATAAATATGAAATAGAGATTTCCACTAAAAGAAAAAAATTGAATAAGGCAGGAGATTTAGAAAATTATTATGACAGACTTGAGAAAAAAATAAAATAGGAATTTTTAGAAAATAGCAATGAATGAAAAGGTAAATTGTTCCTACCTCTATAATATTAGCTGTTTGTTGTTGTTGTTGTTGCTAATTTACCTACTTATGCTAATAAACAAAGAAAGGTTTCATTTAGGGATAAGGTTTCTCTCTCTCTCTATATATTTTTTCCATTTAGGGATAAGGTATATGTATATATACATATATATATATATATGTATATATATATATTTTTTTTAAATTTTAATTGTTAGAAAATGTGTCACAGAAAGTGTTTAAACTTTAAGATACAGATGCAACATGTAATGAACTGCATTGTTTGAACGTCTAATTTGTAAATGCTGTTAGAGGAAACTTGGTGGAAATGTTCTTATGTGATTGTGTTTCTGGACTAAGTATATTTATTAATAAGGAATAGTCTAAAATTATGAAATGACCAGGAGCGGACAATTTTCCTAATCCTATCAGCTCTTTGCAGCTCTTTTATTAGCCCCCTTCAGGAATATCAGCTTTTTTATCTAATTAAATTTTATATTAATGTGCTTTTGACTTTTGGCCTTTCTCTTCCTTCTGCTCTTTTTTACCCCTAAATTACATGTTTCTGTTTAACAGCTACTATCAATTCTTTGATATGAATTCTCAACATCAATTTACTAACTCCAGAGATGAAGGAGCATCAATATTTAGAAGCGAAGAATACAAAGCCTTCGACATCTGGATGGCTCAGTCACTTAAGAATCTGCCTTCGACTCAGGTGGTGATCCCAGGGTCGTGGGATGGAACCCCAGGTTGAACTTTCTGCTCAGCTGGGAGCCTACTTCTCCCTCTCCTTCTGCCTGCAGCTCCCTTTGTTTGCGTTCTCCCTCTCTTTGTCAACTAAATAAAATATAATAAAATAATGTAAATAATACATTTATTTATTTATTAAAATGCAATTATTACACAATACATAATGTATCGCATAATTATAATAATGACTAAATAATTTATTAAATATTTATATTAAATATATCAATTTAATTAAATAAATATTTTTAGAATTTAAAATATTTCACATTTAGATTATTAAATATTAAATCATTAATTTAATAAATAAATATCTAAACATAATTAAATAAAATAATTTATTTATTAAAATGAATAAAATAATGTCATTATCTGAGCATGTATTTTTAAATAGTCTAAAAAAAACCATGTAATAAAGTCTACATACATTGAGTTTAGATATTTATACAAGTTAAACCAGACACTCAACCCACAGACAGTTTCAAAACTTTTGTTTTTATCTACTACTCAAAATACGATTTTAATGTATTTATTTGTAACTTTGACATAGCAAGGAAACTTGGAGGAAAAGGAGACATTTGCTTTTAATATTTGAAAATTATTTGGTGATTTAAAAAAAATAAAAACCTTAACACGTGAGCATTTCTTCTTAAATAACACTGTGAAGTTTCTGAGTCGCATTCTATTAAAAGTGCTGATAAAATGGCCTCAGTTACTCATTTAAATTATCAGCTGAATGGGTAACAAATGAAGTAGAGAGCTTTTTAATTATTTATGAATGTATTGCTTGTGGATGGAGTGCCACATAGAGTTACCTCTCTTTTTGGCTTTGTTTTGTGAGCAGTAGTGGAATCTATGAATGTGATTAAACATAAGGACATTCACAGAAATTCTTAATGAACTTCTGGGGAAGGGCAATAAGTGCAAGGAAAAACTGCAGCAAGACTAATTACAAATTTCAAGTAATATATCATTTTATGAGCCTATCATATTGTATTAATTACCACAAACTGCACTCTTGAACACTTATCTTTTCACATATTTCTTATTCTTAGTACTTAAAATTACCCTTATGATTGATAAGTAAATGGATTTTACTGACAATGCATTTATTTACATAAATAAATAATGCTGTTTATATATATAAAAACAATTGAATATGTGTATGTGTTCAATGAATTTTTTTTCAAATTAACATCTTAATTCTACCACATTAGTTACAAATAGATATAGACTTTATAGATTCATCAAATATTTTATTCTCAAATTTATATGTCCTTTGTGAAGTAAATGAAACTGTATATATTAAATATAATCCTATCACATGTAACAGTTACTAGTGCATCCCAGGACATACATAGGTCAGGTCCTCCTCAAGGCATCACGGATAACTGGATTTAACTTTCTATCCTAGGAGTCTTCTGTATATTTCTGTGGCTTTTATACTACAATCAGGAGGAAGAATTCTTTTGCTAAAAGCTTCCAAATGACTATGCGAGTAGATTATTTGTAGACTAGTGATATAATATTATAGTTTAATATGTGAAGCATGATAAAATAAAATGCTATTGCCATATTTAATTTGTTCAGTAAAGCATTCATTTAGTTATCAAGCATTCATTTTCTTTTTTAAAAGATTTTATTTATTTATTTGACAGACAGAGATCACGAGTAGACAGAGAGGCAGGCAGAGAGAAAGGAAGGGGAGCAGGGTACCTGCTGAGCAGAGAGCCTGATGTAGGACACTATCCCAGGACTCTGGGATCATGACCTGAGCAGAAGGCAGAGGCTTTAATGCACTGAGCTACCCAAGAGCCCCAAGCATTCATTTTCTTTATACAGAAGAGATAGAACAATATTATATAGTAGAAAATACAGTAAATAATCTAGAAACCTTGATCATTTTGTTTTGGCAATTTTAGAACATAAAATTAGCTAAAGCTCAAGTGCAAGTTATATTTGTATCATAGGAGGAAAAGTTAATTAAAAGTTTGTTTATTACCATAGTTTAACACTTCAACAAAATGATAACGAGTCCAAAATCAATGAATATATGAAGTATACAATAAAAACAATAATCTTGAGTGTATGTGACTCACTGTAGGTATTGATAGGCTAGAAATCAAAGGGAAAGTATCTATAGGGTTTGTTCAGTTCCATGCTCATCAGATTAATAGGCTTTCTCATATTGCTTCCTTCACCACATTAATTTGTCTAATGAAGTTTTCAAGAGTTAAAGACAGTGATAGGTTCATGGCTGGAGAGAAGGTACAGAATCTAAGATAGTTCAGCAGTGCTTATTATTTAAGAGAAAGACAGCATGGGAGGTGAGGGGTATATCATGCATCCTGTTTTCACTCCCTTTGTGGAGCACCTACCCTGGAGGTCATGTAATAATAACCAATGACCAAAAAACAATAAAAAAAACCCAAACATCCATGTGGAAGTGCCATCCCTGCCTGGAGATGAGTAGACTGCTCAAACAGATCCTGGGCAGGCATCTCAGCCCAGGCCTGTGCTGGGGAAGCTGGTTCCTGGCTTTGGGCGCAATCAGGAAGCCAGCAAACTGACGGGAGAGTGCAGCCAGGGTTAACAGGACTGATGATCTTTTTGCAGCCAGGCCGCGGGTGGACACCCGCTCAAGGAGCCAGGCTAGGAGGCTGCCCAGCGCCAGCGCTGGCAAAGCTTGCAGCCCCCGGGGCTTCCCCCCGCGCCCCAGCCAGGGCGGGGCCTCAGGAGGGAGGGGGGCGGGGCGGCGCGGAGAAGGGGCTTTGCTAATTGCCAAAGCGAAAAGGGAGCTCGCGGAGGACTCAGGAGGGAGGGGGGCGGGGGCGGGTGGAGGGCGGCGGGGAGAAGGCGCTTTGCTAATTGCCGAAGCTAGAAGTGAGCTCACAGAGGATGTGGCTGAGAGTCTGGGAGGAGGTGGAGGGGCTGGCGGAGGAGGGGCGGGCAGCGCCGCGGTGCTGTGCTGCGGCCCAGTCGGGACTGCAGGACCCACCGGACTCGCCCCCCCCGTGCGCTCCCATGTGAGGCCTCGCTGTCCCGCTCCTGCTGCCTGCTGCCCCTCCCCGCCCCAAGGCTTCTCCGGACCACCCTCTGCACAGGGGTAAAGTGACACCGCGCCGCGCCCTCACCTGGAGCAGAAAGCGCGGACCCGACCTGGGGGCGGAGAGGGGGGTTGTGGAGGCCCAACCTCCCGCGAACCCCAGGGCACCGGGACCACCCCAGACGCTGCGCCAAACCCAGGTCCGCATGGGGTCGGGCTGGGGACAGCGCCTTGCGAGGTGCCCCTCGCTAGCGGGCGCGCTAGCCGCCATCTTTTGGCAGCCCCATGCGCCCCTGCTGAGGACCCCCTTCCCTCCCCCACCGTGGCCCCGCTGCTTTTGTTCTGGACTTGGGATCCCAGGTGGAAACTAGTCCCTCAGACCTCCCTGGCAGCAAGGAGGGCAGGGAGGGAGTCTTGGTTTTCTGCCCTGGCTCCTCCTCTCTCCCCATTCACATGCCTTCTGGCTTCCCTTTCCTCTCCTCATTGTCAGTTTTCTTAAATGGTTTTCTTCTGCATGTTGACCCGAAGAGCTATTTCATGAATGAATATACACGAAACTGAGTTGGAGCCCACCTGTGAGAGCCCAACTGTAGTGGCCTTTCATTAGAATGGTCTCTGGTTCTAGCCTCAGTTCAGAATACTGCATGTACCTGAGGATCAAGTCCAGATGTTTCTTTCATCTCTGACTTGAATTTGAAATCCTCCTCAGACTTCAGCTTCCAGGATTTCTCCAGTCCTTGCTCTCCCACTGTCTTGGTGGGGATCCGCCATGAGTGTTGAACACAGGAATGAATGAATGATATATACCCCAGATTGCTGGGGCTTTCTCATGTTTTGCTGAGGTTGGAAAGGCTTGGTAGAGACCCCCTGTAAGCAGATAGAGAGCTGCATGCAATTGCTTAGATAAACGTGTTCCCCACTTAATTGCTTGGGCATTGAACATTTCGCCCTTAACCTGTGGCTGGAGCAGTTAGGAGGAGACAATCTGGAGGTGAATCAGTAGATGGCTGAATCCACATGGTGGTGGTCTGAGTTTGGGAGATTTTCCTGGAGATTCAAAGGAAAGATCTAAATTCTTCCAGTGGGGAGTGGTAAACATTTTATCGATGGGAGATGGAAAATAAATGGTCTGGTTAACCTTTCCCTCCCCCTCAAAACCCATTATTTGAAAACACAAAAAGGGAAGTGAAGGGAGAAATCCTCCCACTCCCATGCCCACTCACCTCCATAGCCACCTCCTCTTCCAAGAACCTAGCAGACAAGGTGCCAAGAAGTGTTAGGTACCAGCAGTGGTCTCAGGTACTCAGCATGATCTCATTCAAGGATCATGGTGAAAGGCATTCAAAGAGATTGTGGGGGCACAGGGATCCAGTTAAGGGGAACAAGTTTAAGGTTTGCCTGGTCCCCTAAAAATTACTGGCACTAGAGAAGATGAGCTTTGGGAACTATAGCTTAATGGATACAATGTGTTAAAAGCTTCAGTGAGTCATGGTGGGAAGAGGCTATGAGGGCAGCAAACACAGTCTTAGATGATGTTATTAATAGCACTACAGGCTCTAGATTTCCTGTGGTGGTGTTCTTGGCAAGACCAGCCCGGCCAAAGTGGATACTCTCAACCTGGAACAGAGGGTCTTGGAGATGCCAGCACGTGAGGTATGATGAGAGGGTAAAATGATAGGAGGTGTCCTTTGGAAGGACTGACTCCTTGACTTTAAAAGGGAGAACCCAAATCTGTAGGTGAAATCTTTCTGGCTACAAAGAGGGCCAAGGCCTCCTAAGGTCAAGGTCTCCTCGTCACTTGCAAAGATGTCGAAGAACATATTCAGACATTTCAAAGATGTCCTCATATCATTGGTTCCCACTCTGGAATTCTATCAATAAGGTGAGAGTTCCTCTAGTTGAAAAAGAGATCTAAAAAGACTTCCCTTTCTCATGTAATTTCTGTAACCTCCAGGACACACCCACCTCCCCCTTCCAGCTCTGTAATGAAGCCACAGCTGGTGCCAATTTGTGGAACTCCTTAAAGGCTATTCTCCCTTATATACCCCGGGACCAAGTTCCCATGCTCCCTCACCTGATTTCCTGCACTCACCTCCCACCTGGTGTGTTCACACCTGCAAGTGCCTTTTACCAACCCCTTTGCCAAAAGGCAGCCAGAGTGACCTTTCAAAGACCTATCAGTTCCTGGCATTTGTCTCCATAGAAATCTGCACTGATCTTCTAACAAATTCTCAGTCCTCCAAAGGCACCCATAATCCTCCCATTAGTCTCTTCATACCCGTCCAACTGACTGATGCCTGTTCTGCCCCATCTCTCTGCCCTTCAACCACACTGCCTCCTTCTTCCTGTGGAGACCTCTCATGCCACCTGCCTCCAAGCACAGGTGATTCCCATTGATGGGAAGACCCTCTTCTCTCCCCCATCTCCCCACTCCAGTTACTCCCATTTATTCGTGAGCTCACAAGCCCCATGGTACACACTCTCCATGCAGCCTGCTCTCTCTTTTCTAGCACTGGCCTCCGTTTCTAGCTGTGCTTGTATCATGGATGTCCCTCCCCAGCCAGCCTCCAAGCTCTCCTTCCCTTTAGCTCCAACACCTGACACAGTGCCTGGCACGTAGTAAGCCCTCCTAGCTTCAAAGAGCCTCATTGAGGGACTGAAAGCATTTTTAAAATGTCACTACGTAGGCTCCAAACTGTAGGCAGAAAAAGCTTTGCCTGGATTGACATTTTAGAGACGTATTCGTCAAGTTGGATGTGTTCACTGACTTTGCCTTGTAAAATTAAAAAAAAAAAAAAGGACCTCTGTATCGCTTCGCATCTACCAAAGGCGCATGTATACTCCTAGACCACGTTATGAGCTTAATGGAAGGAGACAAGATGTTTTCGCTAAGAAAATGTATAAGACTGTTGAGGTCAAGTGGGAGGAAACAGTCCGTTTGTTGGAGCATTGCTATCTTACTCTATCACAGCCACTCTTAAAAATCTGAAACGGGGTGTGTCAGAATTGTCTGTCGGAGATGAGTTAGATCTGGCTCATGTTCCTACAGACATGAAAGCCAGAAACGAAGAAGGAGGCTTTGAAAGCGTGGGTTGAGGAGGCGGTGTGGATCACTATGATGAGCTAAGTGCCCAGGGCCACCAGCAGACATGCTGGCCTGTGTCCTTCTTTTGTTCTGGGGTCCCTCTTGCACCATGTGGTGAGGCTGGTGGCTGGGAGCAGCTCAGACAGTACCTGGTGGCATCTTACCTCTCCCACCCTCCTGTGGGCTCCAGTGGGCTCCAGTAGGTCCCAAGGGACAGCCTGCCTTCTTTGAAAAGCGCAGTAGCACTGGGAGCAGAAACTAGGACCAAAGAGTGAGCACCCTGTTTGACAAGCTGGACCAGCCACCTCTTCTTCAGATGCAGGGGGAGCCCTGGCATGCTGACTCCTCCCTTCTCCCTTTCCCCTTTCCTCTCTTCCTCCCTCTTTCTTTCCCCTCTCTCCTTCCCTGGTGGTGCCCTTTCCCAATGCCCTCTTCATCCCTTTTCCTTTCTACATACCTGTCTTCCTGAGTTTCTTCTCTTTCCTCCCCATTACTTCCCTTCATCTGAATCTCCTCTTTGGTCCCTTTGTCCCTGCTCTCTGCTCCTCCTCCCCTTCCCTGGCCCCTGTTCAGCTCCATACTGAATGCAGGCAGAGCTGGACTAACATGCTCACTTGCTAGCTCAGCCACCCTCCAGAGAAGTCACTCTTCGGTGGCCACCTTCCTGACCCCCTGGTCGCTTCTCCACTTGTTCAGATATTGCTCTGAAGTCTGAGGAGGACAGAGCGGGGCTGCCACAGAAGCAGGCCAGAGGAGAAACCAAACCATGTGTCCACACTGTCCCCCAGCACTGCTGCTCTGAGAGCTTTCTGAGTCCTCAACAGGGTTAGGATTTAGGGGCTTCTTCAGAACCGGGAGTGAAAACAATCATAGGTCAAAAGAAAAGCGACGGCCCCCACACAAAAATAATAATCACAAATGAAAACTATGTTAACTCTGAGTCCCAAAGTCGAAAAATTGCCTTGAATCTGTCACTAGAAAGCACCCAAGGCCTCACTCTCTGGGTTCTGGGTGCCCTGGGAATGGCAGGAGGCTCTGACAGGCGCGTGGGAGTGCGGAACTATGGGGGCTAGCCTGCCCGCTGGCGGGGGTGAGGCGGTACCCCCTGTGGCACTGTCCTGGCCCGACCCCCTGCGGACAGGGTGTGGCGTGGCATCCAGTGTGGTCCTGGTGCACTGGGGTTGGCGGAAGGCTGGGCCCCACCACCCCACACCCTGCTCCTGGCTCGTGTTTTCTGCTTCAGGTGAGGGCGCGTCGCGGTGTCACTTTACCTGTGAACAGAGGGTCCTCCAGAGAAGCCATGGGGCGGGGAGGGGCAGCAGGCGGCCTGAACGGGAATGGGACACCGCAGCGTCTGGGGCTAGGCTGGAGCGTGGGAGCGCAGCGGCAGCGAGTATGGTGGGTCCTGCAGTCCCGAATGGGCTGCAGCACAGCACCCTGGCGCTTCGCGCCCCTCCTTCCCGCCTGGGCAATTAGCAAAGCCCCTTCTCCAGGCCGCCCCCGACCCGCCCCCGCCCCCCTCCCTCCTGAGTCCTCTGAGAGCTCACTTCCAGCTTTGGAAATTAGCAAAGAACCTTCTCTGCGCCGGCCCCGCCCCCTCACTCCTGAGGCCTGAGCACTGGCATGCTACTGCATTGCCAGCACCTGCTCTGGGCAGCCTCCTAGCCTGGCTCCCTGAGCGGCTGTCCACGTGCAGCCTGGCTGCGAATAGATCATCAGTCTTAAACGCCAGCTGCACTCTTGGGTCAGTTTGCTGGCTTCCAGATTGCGCCCAAAGCCAGGAACCAGCTTCCCCAGCACAGGCCTGGGCTGAGATGCATGCCCTGGATCTGTCTGAGCAGTCTCCTTGACTCCAGGCAGGGATGGCACTTCGACCTGGATGTTTGGGTTTTCTGTTTGTTTTTTTTGGTCATTGGTTATTACATGACCTCCAGGGTAGGTGCTCCACAAAGGGAGTGAAAACAGGACACCATATATAAGCATACAGCCATTCTAGAAAAATAGCTTGGGGTTCTCCTGGAAACGCTGCATTGGTCCTTGCACTATGGTTTAATAGAAAAGGGATTATGCACCAAGTTACTTAAATGAGCATAGGTTGAAATCGTTTACTGAGAGTAAATATTTTAAATAGTTATATTTTAACTAAATCTATCATCAATCATAAATCTATTACACGAAGGTTACAGGCAATTTAAAAGCAAGAGCACTCTCTTCAGGGTTTTAAATAACCCCTGTCTCTCTTGGCACATGAGAATGCAAAGATAGGAAATGGTTTGTAAAAGATCATATAATAGCTTTTACTAATTCTATTTATTTGACAGACAGAGATCACAAGTAGGCAGAGAGGCAGGCAGAGAGAAAGATGGGGAAGCAGGCTCCCCGTCAAGCAGAGAGCCTGATGAAGGGCTCGATCCCAGGACCCTGAGATCATGACCTGAGCCCAAGGCAGAGGCTTAACACACGGAGCCACCCAGGCGCCCCCAGATGAAATACATTTCTGACTTAGAAACTTCAGATAGAATTATTTTGTCCATGATGACAACTGAAGAAAATGTGTCATCCCTAAACCTAACCTTAAACCCTACCAACACTGAAACCTAAGCTGACCTTAAAGCCCAAACTAGAACCCTGAATCCCAAACCTGGAATGGAACCCAAAGCCTGTACCTGAGCCCTGGATCCAAGCCCTGAACCACGAACCCAAACCCTAAACCAGACCTCCAAGTCATGAAACCTGAACCCAAATCTCAGCATGAAGTCAAACCCCAAATTTGACCTTGAACTTTATCCCATAAGCCCTGAGTCTTAAAGCCTAAATCATAAACTTAAAGCCCTAAACTATAACTCTGTTCCCTTGTCCTTCACTCTAAACCCTCACCCTAACACTAAACCCAAAGCCTGATCTAGAACTCTGACTAAAACCTGAACCTGTACCCAAATTCAAATGCTTCACCACACTTTGCTTATGCACTTGCCATTGATGGATATTTGCAGTTTCTACCTTTTGATTCTTGTGAACATTGTTTGGGTTGGGGGCTAGGGTTAGGGTCTTGGATTAGGGTAGGGTCCAGGCTTGAGACCAAGTTGAGGTCAGAGTGTGGGTCTGCATCAGGGCCATGTTCAGTGACACTGTTTGGGTCAAGGACTGTTGTAATTCCACATTGTTTCCAATTCATTGTTCCTTAGCTATTTGGGGGGAAGTTGGGGGGTATTGGGCTCCATGCAGCTTGAATTTCCGGAATGAAATGGCATCAGCTGGACCCCAGGAGGGAGCAGGACCTTCCACTGAAGGGTGAGCTCCCACAGTCCTGCACTGCCTTGCACCGCCTGCAGAGGGCGCCAGACCCCAGCTCCGCCCTGAGCCAAGGCTGCACAGCCACAGCTGGGACCAGAGCCCCGCCTCTTCAGGACCCACTGTGGAGACTTCTGGAGAATGTGGGGCGCCTCCCACCCTGACAGGACAAGCTGAGGAGGGTGTGGCTCTGCATCCACACTGACCGGACCCGTTGTGGAGGACGCGCCCACACTGGCAGCAGTCCAACCTCCTAAGGACCAGATGCTGGAGGAGCTGAGGAGAAGCCGCCTGAGTGCACTGTCAAGGGGTTCGTGGTCTCAGGACCCCACAGAGGAAGGGCGCCCTGTGTAGACACTGGGGCTTCCGTCGTTTTGTGTGAGGAGACGTGGCCTCCTGCTGTGCTGTGCGCGGGGCTGTGGGGTCCCCCCTTTCTGGGCTCGGGTGCTCCTAGGTCCTCATCTGTGTTTGTGTGCTCGCGGATTAGGTTCCTTGGGCTCCTCAGATGGTCTGCAGTCAGGGAGCGTCCCCCTGCTTCGGTGCTTGTGCTCTCCCCACCTCAGCCCTGCGGGGTCCTTCCCGTGTCCACACCCACTCCAGGCTTGCACCGAGTCCGGAAATTCGGGAGCCAGAGTGAGGACTCTGTAGACGGTTTTGGGGAGAGTAGGTATTTTCCCAGTGAGGGTTCTTCCCTGAGCACAGTGACTCCCCATCTCTGTGTGTACCCCTCCCTGTCTTTTGTCATTGTTGCAGGGCTGTCAGATGACAGGTCTGTCACCTTCTTGGTTCAGGGGCCTCCCGGGTATCTTGCTGTCTTGGATGCAGTTGTAAATGAGATCGTTCTCTGCAGTCTCTATTTGATGGTTCCTTCCGAGCACCTAGGAGTGCCACTAATTTGTGCATATTGATTTTGTTCCTTGCAAGTTCTTGTATTTATTTGTTCGATTGGCCTTAAACTCAATCTCCCAGTTATTTGACCAGCAGAATGTATTTAATTGGGAAGAGCAGAGAATGGCAGTCTGGGCTGAGCAAGCTAAGGTCCCATCACAGGCAAGTGCGAGAAACAAAGGAGATTAACATTATTTCATGGAGGAGGAAGAAGTTGGGAAGGGTGCTTGAAGGAAAGTCCCTTGGAGAAAGGCAGGGTGATGGAGAATTCTCACCAGCTGAGCTGCAAAGCTCCTACAAAAAGTCAGGAGATGAACCTCCACCTTCCCGTGTGGGGCCTGGAATTGGTGAGTCTCTCCTGTGGGGGATTGCAATGTGGAGTCTGTAATGGGCACTGAGCAGCAGGCGCCCCCTTCCAGCCTCCCCTTCTGGCATCCCCAGTCCACTTTACTGGGGCTTCCCTTCCTGCTTTTGCACAGTTCTAACCAGCTTGTGGTGGAACGTTGTGGAAAAACTGAAATTCCAAATCCACTGCTTCTACTGCACCTGAGATACAGGGGCCCATGATTTAATTCTCCCACAAGTCTCTTGCTAACATGTGTCCTCTCCATGTTGGGTGACCTGGATCTGGGAGGGCTTGGCCTCCATCCCAAAGTCTGATGTTCTCTCTGCTTCCGTGTCGTCGTGCTAACATGGATGTTTGGAAGATTCATTTCCTCTGTGGTGATTTCAAAGTGCAGTCAGCTTGTTATAGCAGCACAAATACGTGCTGTCTCCACACTCAGATTCCCCAGCCATCATTTCTTTACCACGTTTGCCACTTCGCACGGGATGCTTCAGTGTGTTTGATCCCACACCAGGACAATGTCCTGCAGAACCACCACATAACTTGAAATGAGGAGATCATTACAGAAACCATCCAAGGGTTAGTGTTAGGAACCAGGGACATGGCAGGACTGACCTGAAGACCCCATGGAGAGCTGTCTGGGTGGCTGAGTTGACAGTGGAGGTGAGGGTGAGTGTCTGGCTCTGGCTTTGTGTCCAGGAGTCAGCTCTGTGTGGGTGTGTCCTCAGCTAGGCATGCAGATTTCTGCTCCTCTGAATCCTTTCCGGAGTTCCAAATGGCACAGTTTCCTTCTGGGCAGCAGGCTGAGTCCTCTGGGATTGCCCATGTGTCCCCAAATTGTAGGGCACCTACTGCAAGGCCTTTGGGGTCACAATCCTGAGAACCGAACCAAACCAAAGGTTATGGTTAGGGCCCACCACATGGCAGGCCCGATCTGCCAGCACTCTGTCCATCTTTCTGGGGGAGGAAGCAGTCGAGGGATTTGTTCAGGGTGAGTGTCAAGCTCCAGGTTTGCATCCAGTGGCCTGCTGAATATGGGGTGTCCCAGGTAGGAATGCAGATTTCAGTTCCTCTGAATCCTTTCTGGAGTTCCAAATGGCATGGTTCCTTTCAGGGTGGCAGGGTGAGTCCTATGGTGTTCCTCACTGTCCCCAATCTCTGAGGCTTTAGAGCCAGGCCGTCGGGGACAGACCTCTCAGGACAGAATCTAGGCTTAAGAGTTTGTGCCTATGGGCATGGCTGCACTGATCTGAAAGCACTGTGGCGAGGATCACAGGGGTCTGAGTTGAGAGCATTGTTCAGGATCAGTATCAAGGTCTGGGTTTGTGTCCAGTGGACCGCTGAATGTGGGGGTGGTCTCAGATGTCCAAGACGATTTCCCCTACTCTGAATCCTTTCCAGCATTCCAAATAGCCTGGTTTCCTTCTGGGTGGCAAGCTGAAATCTCTGGGATTTCTCAGGTCTTGCCATTGCCCTTGCAAGGGCAAGATACTTTTTACAGTAAAAGAATTCACCAGATGAGCTGAACAGCAGAAAAGACACAGCTCAAGAGTTAATCAGTGAACAGGAATATCATGCCAAAAACTTCTTTGATAACACACTACAGAGCAAGGGAAGATAGGAGAGAAAGCTGAGATATAAAGGACAAACCCTCCAACTTTCCAACATCATTCCCTACTTGTTTATTTCCATTGCTGTCAGCTCATTCCCAGTCAAAAATAAGTCACATGAGCCAGCCTTTTTTCTTCCTGAGATTGGGGCACTGTAAAGCCCACCAGAGGGGCCAAGGGCACCCCTATACCTGCTGAGCTGAGCCCATTTGTACCCCAACCGTGAGGAGGTACCAGCCTGTCCCCCTGGTGCTCCATGGTCTGTGGCAGTCCTTCCTTCTGGACTCTGCTTTGCTGCTCTATTTTCGATAACCCTGGTCTCAAACTAGGGATTGCTCCTGGAAGAGGAACTCAGGGAGATGAGGCTCAGGAGGGTCTCCCTGCCTGGAATCTTCGTGTGAGGAGTGCACAGCCAACAGATTTTGCCCAGGGACTTGCAAAATGCAGAGAGGCAGATTTCTTTCCTCTCTTTCTCTCTCTCTCTAGCCTCATACTAACCAGGAGTTCTTAGAACTTTCTTCAGTGACTTCTTTGTGTAGCTTGGCCACTTTTTCACAGAAAGGCCACTTGAGCATGATGAAACACACGTATAAGCAATTACATTAAAAAAAAAAACAATAAGCCAATGTACACAGACCTTTGACAGCAGCACAGGACGCTCAAGGGACCAGAGTCCCTACCTTGGGCAATAGTGGTAGAGGCCGGGTTCTGCCATGCAGGTCCCTAGACCTTTGGCAGTTTCCACGATTGCAAATCCAGACATGCAGAATCCTGAGGGACAACCTACTAACTGCAAAAGAGCAAAAATTCATCAGGATTCAGAGAGTGGAAATCCATTTGTACTGGAAAAGAAAGAAGTAGGCTTGCTGTGAATCCAGCAGGGAGGACAGGCATAGATAAAAGCTGGTGTATGGGTCACGGAAACTATTGTTTCTCAAGGGTCCTGCTGTCTCTGTAAAATGCTATGAGGACTGTCTCTTGGGGACCTCCTGCTTTCCTACCAGTGACACCCCCAGATTCTGCTTTGCTAGTCCCATGGATTCCTGGGGATACCCAGTTGATAAGCTATGCTGTCCTCATGACAACACTTGCTAATGGACTGAATGTTTGTGTCTTGTCCCAATTCAGATGTTGAAGCCCTGACCCTCAAGGAGTGCCATCAGGAGGTATGGGCTTTGAGAGGTGGTGAGGTCATGAGATTGGAACACTTGTGAATGAGATAAAAGCACTTCTGAGAAACGACCTGAGAGATTGTTCTGCCAGCTGTCATCCATGCAAGTCTACAACAGAAATATGGGCATTTGTAGATAATGAAGCAGTCTCTTGCTAGATATCAGATCTCCCAGGATCTTGCTTTTGGACTTCTCAGTCTCTAGAACTGCAAGGAATAGTACATGTTTTGCTGTTTCAGCCACCCAGTCTGTCATCATTTGTTGCAGCAACTTGAACTGAATAAAGCAGAGCCCAAGTCCTGGTTAATCCCTGCTTCTACTCATTTCCCCTCAGAAAGAGCTTCTAATCCAGAACTGACCTCTGCTTTCCATACACGTGCTTCAGACTCCTTCTGTGAGAGCCCAGACTTTGTAAAAGACTCCTCCCTCATGGCAACCAGCATTCTGTGACTCCTGAGGACTGTCCTCCCTGACTGTATTGAGTCAATCAAACTGATTTTGATTCTGGAGTCCCAGGATCAAGGACTGCATCAGGCTCCCAGCTTCATGGGGAGTCCGCTTCTCCCTCTGACCTTCTCCCCTCTCATGCTCTCTCTCTCACTCTCTCTCTCTCCCTCTCAAATAAATAAATAAAAATCTTTTAAAAATCTGATTTTAACAGACCATAAGCTTGTTCTTGCTGGTCTTTGGAAGATTAGGCATTAGCCCTTCGGAGAAAGTTCTGAATGGCTGCTTCATGAAGGGGTGAACTGTGTCCCCAAAGTCTCTTTTTGCTGCCTTCTAATCACAGATGCTGAGACAAATCCTCCCAGGTGCTGGTTTTTCAAAGCACTTAATGCTTTGGCTTTGAAGTTCCTCACTTGACAGTTCTGCTTTAATCAGTTTGTGACAAAACAGCCAATTGGTGGTGGATGCAAAGTGCACTGATAAAGTTAATATCAGGGAACAATTTTTTGAGTGTCATGCATGTGCACGTGTGTGCACACACATATCCATGTGCTAAGCATTATGGTAAATGTCTGACAAGAACTAAAAGATCAAAAAGTCAGGATACCCCATTAGCTGATATTTTTATTATTCCTACATCCTAATCTATGAAAAACAGGGTCAGAGAATAAGAAGTGGCAAAAAGAATCAAGATTTGAGGCAGTTCGATTTCTCAGCCAGCCTTGATCAATAGGCATGTACACCTGTGTCTAGTTTCAGCTCTGTGTAACCTTGCCATAACCTTGGATAAGCCATTCATCTCTCAAGTTCAGGTTCTTGGTCCAAGGAGGGAAGGGGCACAGGTTGAGTACCTCCAGTGGGACTTCCTGGCAGGCTTGTTCATCCAAGCATTCCTGTTTCAGTTGGAGTAATTGAAGCCAGTCTTTGTTTTACCGAAGGCCAAGCTTGTCCAGTGTGTCCATGCCACCAGCCAACAGCATTTGTCCATGCCATGTAACAACTGAGCAACATTCATAGGAATGGGGGGAGGAAAAGATGTCCACAGGTGTTGACAGATGTTCTGCATGGAGGAACAGGAGCTGGGGCCATCACCTGCTGTTTCTAGTGGCCTTCTCTGTCGAGTTAAAATAAATGGCAATTATTTGCAATGACAGGGGTGAAAGTAGAGGGTATTATGCCAAGCGAAATAAGTCAGTCAGAGAAAGACAATTATCATATGATCTCACTCATATGTGGAGTTCAAGAAACAAACCAGAATCATAGGGGAGTAAAGGAAAAAAATAAAACAAGATGAAGTCAAAGAGGGAGACAAACCAGAAGAGACTTTAAAAAAAAAGATTTTTATTTACTTATTTGACAAACAGAGATCACAAGTAGGCAGAGAGGCAGGAAGAGCGAGAGAGGAGGATGCAGACTCCCCAGGGAGCAGAGAGCCTGATGTGGGGCTCGATCCCAGGACCCTGAGATCATAACCTGAGTTGAAGGCAGAGGCTTTAACCCACTGAGCCAGCCAGGTACCCCTCAGAAGAGACTCTTAATCACAGTAAACAAACTGAGGGTTCTTGGAGGGGAGAGGGATGGGTGGATGGGGTAACTGGGTGATGGACATTAAGGAAGGCATGTGATACAGTGAGCACTGGGTGTTACAAAAGACTGATGAATCACTAACCTGTATGTCTGAAACTAGTATTATATGTTAATTAATTGTATTTAGATTAAAATTTTCTTTAAAAATAATTTTAAAATAAAATAAGTAACAATCCAATAATGATCAGAGTTATCCAGCAGGGAGTATCAGATCTAGATGTCAGTTAAATTTAAGGGGCTTGCCAAAGTATAGGAGAGTCACGCTAGGTCATTTTCCTGTGTGGGGAAGTCTTCAGGGGCAGTTCCAAAGACAAAGATTATTAATATTCCTCCTTCCCCCATTCCTCCTAGAGCCAAAGATGTTTCCTCCACTCACCCACTGGCCCTGTATGTAGGTGTTGCTTTCTCTCTACCAATCAAAAAATCAGTGAGTAACTATAACTTCACCTTTTCCAATATCCCCCTACCCCCGACCTTTGGTCTTTAATGGCCATGGGCAACAGGGACAAAGACATTTTTTAAAAACTTACAGAGATCTATTATGTTCTACTACCTTGGCCCGCATGGGCCACTGCAAAGGGATTCTGTGAACCGTGTACTCAGATGAATGGTCATTATCTTCAAAAAGGCAGGGGCAGTGATAGACACAGGAACCAAAAAAGCAAGAGTTAACGGACCATCAGAATAATGGAGTACCAACACTTTTATGTCCTTGGCTTGAATCCTCAAGGTCCAGTGTCTCAACAGAATTTTCATTTTGGTCTCATCTGCCTCACTTGTCCACCCCTGGGCCAGTTGGCAGTTATACTGAGAACCGGAAATTTTCCTTAGAAGAGAGAAAGAGTATTTGTCAGGTAAACCAAGGAAATGTCCATTATAGGAAGTTAGGCCTTTTGTCATGGTACTCCATTAGCACCCTCCTGACTGTTAAAGAAAAAAAAAATATTGTGACACCCATTAAAGAGAGTAAGGAAGATTTTATTCAAGGGATGCTACTATGATGAGATTTTATTGTATAGTATGGGAGAGAAATCTGGCTCAGCTCAGACAAATGGAGATTTACAGCTAAAGAGCATGGTGGGGATCACTGAATGTAAAATTAAGATGGAACATCAAGGGTAAGGATGAAGGGATTCTGGCTAAACCATCTGGACAGTAATATTGTTGAAGGAAGGCTAGGGTCATAAACTATTGAGATCAGGGGATAAGGAATTTTTTAAAAGACTTATTAATACATTTTAAAGAGAGGGAGCAGGGGTAGGGGTAGAGGGAGAGGGAAAGAGAATTTTAATCAGACTCTTCACTGAGCATAGAGCCTGAGGTGAGGCTTAATCTCAGGACCGTGAGATCATGACCAGAGTAGAAACCAAGAGTCAAACGTTCAACCAGCTGCACCAACCAGGTGCCCTGGGAATAAGGGATTGGATCAGATATTAAGGGTTATAGATACTGAAGCACCAGGGTGGCTTAGTTGGTTAAATCTCTGGCTTTGGCTTGGTCATGATCTGATCCCAGGATCAAGCCTGGCATTGGGCTTGCTGCTCAGTGGGGAGTCTGGTTCTCTCTCTCCCTCTGCTATTCCCCCTGCTCAGGCTCTCTCTCTGTCAAAATAAATAAATCTTAAAAAAAAAAAAAAGTGGTAAGATACCAGGGGTGAGAGATAAGGAATTTGATCAGATATCAAGAGTAGGATAGAAGATTGCTGAAAAATGACCAAGCAGATTTCTTGCTAAAACTGGGCTAAGTGGGCGGAGCCTAAGGTCAAGGTAGACAGAAAGAGGACTCAGAGGAACTTGACTCGAGTCTGGTCAAGGAGAAAATCTTCATCAGCCATGACCATTGTATTTTCTGCAGTCACACATTTTACTAATTCTTTTATCAGACATTCAGTGAACGAGAAACATGAACGCAGCAGCAATAATATAACAAATGTAAGCGCTCTAGAAGAGACAAAGGCAGTATGGGAATCCACCTCATCAGATTTAGAATATGCATGACTCCATGACTGAATTACTACCACTGCTTGACTGTTGAGATTAAGATGTAGTACAGAGGATCAGAGGGAAGGGAGGGAAATCTGAATGGGAGTCATCAGAAAGGGAGACAAGCCATGAGGCACCTTTAACTATAGGAAACAGACTGAGAGTTGCTGGGGGGGAGGGGAGTGGGAGACATGGAGAAACTGGGTGATAGGCATTAAGGAGGACACGTGATGTGATGAGCACCAAGGGTTATCCACAACTGATGAGTTACTAAATTCTCTGAAACCAATGATGTACTATCTAATGGCTAATTGAATTTAAATATCTAAAAAAGGCACTTCAAAAAAAAAGATGTAGCATAACTCACAATATCCTTTGAGTGGAAGAATGTGCGGACTTTCCACACCTCTGCTGTCCAAGTCCCATGGCTAGTAGCCACATGTGGCTAATGACCACTTAAAAGGTGGCCAATTCAAATGGAGAAATGCTGTAAAAGCAGAATAAACACTGGCTTTCAAAGACATATTGTAACCAAAAGTCAGAGAGTATTGCCACCTTCACATCACAAACATCGCATGACTTCTACAGCTAATGAGAGTGGGACCCAAGATGAGAGAGGTCAACCTGAAAGTCCATGATGTCAGAAAGAACATGGAGAAGAAAGAGTCACAATTCTGGAGTGGATGGGCTGAGGACTGTCAGAATTCCTTTTTTTTTTTTTTTGGTGATTCTGTATACGGACAAGGAGAATTCACTGGAGATGACATCTGTATGCCTCACATTTTCAAGGGAAAATTATGAAAACGCATATAGACCCACAGCCATAGTTTAATTATGTTTGAAATATATTCAGAACTACTCCAGTCAGTAAATTGCATATTTTCACATTTAGCTTCTCAATTTTCTCTTCGGCACCTCCCATTCTTGAAATCCCAACACAAATCACATCTCTTGCCTAAGGACCATAAACTACCTCACTATCAAAGGCTACAGTTCATTCATTCATTTGATTCATTCAAAGCAACCTAATCTTGAGTGATGTCTTAGGCGCTCTTCTAGGGACTGGTGACACGGTGAACAAAATAGGTAAAAATCTCACTTTCATGGAGCCTCTCTGGTATTTAGGGGAAAATCTTTCCTTATCAACATGAAAATACTTTTTATGGATGTTGCTTAGAATTTCAGTTTTTTTTTTCTTGACAGTATCTCAGGTGATCATCTTTGAGGTGGTTCTCCTGAAAATATTTTTGGGGGGTACTGACTCGACTTTCTGAGTCAGACACTTTCCTAAAGACAGGGGTCAAAGGAAAAGTGACAACTGTCACTCTTGCAGTAAGAACAGGGATCACAATGCTTGAAACAGATATGCTGCTCAGCTGTCAGAAAGTCCACAAGGCTCCAAATGTGTGTGGCCAACTAACGGAACCTGTAACTCAGAGGTTATCATCCTGAGAGCAATGGGAAATCCCTCTAGTTAAGGACTCTCCTTGACGGAAGCTTGACAATGGCCTTGATTTACTTACTATGATGTTTAGGTAATTATACACATTAAGAAAAGTGCACAAGGCACTTACATTTCCATGATACCATCAAAGATATTGTTGTTTTATTAAAATGTTACATCTAGAGTTGTAACGTATAGAGTAGTTAAGTCAATCACTATGAGGTACAGGTGAGACTATTGTAACAGCCATACTTCCATAAAAAAGAAAAATTTTTTGTGGTTTCTGATCTAGGAATCAGCCAGTGAATAATTCTATATCAGTGTCCAGTTACCGGGCTAAACATGTAATCTATTTATATTTCTGAGGGTAAGCTGAATTGTGATCACTGAGCCAGCTGTATTCTAGTAACTACTCATTTACCCAACATAACAGATATAAGAAGGTAAAAGGCTTCTAAGGAGACTGGTTACTTATATTTTGAACCACATTTTGGCAGGTATAACTTGCAACTTGTGCTTAGTGGTAAGATTTCTGATATTTACTTTCTCCTTCCTTTGGCAAGTCAAGTTAGTTAAAAAGTAATTAGAGTAGAGTCCATTGTTTTTCTTAAATGCTTACAGAGATATAGAACTCTCAAGTTTCTTTACTAGACAGGATTAGATCACATTAGTGATAAAGATCAGAATGATTTACATTGCTAAAACGAGAACTTCCTGTCAGTTTGGAGAAAGCTCATTTTTATAACCAACATATTGGCTGGGCTAGAGATTAATGAGTGCTATGGGTGGGGTGATGAATGTGATATATTCAATGACCTGTGGAATTTGTTCTGTAATTTCCCCACTCCTCTGGTCAGCAGAGCGTCTTCTTCAGTACCCAGCACTGCCCATAACTGCATTCAGAAAATCACTCTCCAAAAATGGTTATTTGTTTTGCCTTTTTTATAATTTTTTAAAACATTTGATTTATTTACATGTCAGAGAGAGGGAATGAGAGCACAAGCAGGGGGAGCAGGAGAGGGAAGGGGAGAAGCAAGCTTCCTGCTTGGTGGGATTGCACAAGGGCTGAAGAAGACAGAATGGGAAGGGGACAAGGAGAATAGTGGGTTTCAGATTCTTGGGAACAGAGCCCACATCTATTTCTATGTTTATCTCACTGCTATAAACCCAGGTCACAGCAGAGTGCCTGCAGCAGAGTCATGGAAGTGCTCCAGAACTGATAACTATTGCTATTTATACTACTAACATTCCTCCACAAAGGGCCAAGTGTCATAGCTTCTCCCAGTTCCCCACACTGAACGCAATGAAGAATCAAACTATCGGGTGAAGGATGGCGAGGGGCATTTAACAGGACCCAGATCACAGGAGCCATATTGTATTGCAGGACCAGGGGTCTTACCAGTGACTAGGTATTCACTCCTCTTGAGAGGCTAGCTCCTTGGATCTCCCTCTTCAATCCTCTGAACCCATGTCTGGCATCAGAAACAAAAGTAAACATAACGTATCACCCTTGTTTATTTTTTACTATTATTTGTTACAGAGGAAGAGAGAGATCACAAGCAAGGGGAGCTGCAGGCAGAGGGAAGGCAGGCCCCCCACTAGAGCCTGGTATGGGATCCAATCCCAGGACCCTGGGATCATGACCTGAACCAAAGGTAGATGCTTAACTGAGTAAGCTACCCAGGCGTCCCTTATTGTCCTTCTTTAAAATTTAATGTATTCTCTCTCCCTCTCTCTTTGTCCCCACTCTGTCACTCATACTCACACAATCACAGAGTCACAGACAATAGCAAGGCATTTCCCATTCTAATTCGCTAAGGCACTGTGAGCTTAAGCTCAACAGAATCACTTTGCCAGCTGCTGCTCTACCGTGCCCTGATCCCTTCTCTATCCCCAAGCTCGATCTGTAACTCAAGTGTCATGGTGGTGGCTCTTTCTGCCCTCCCTCCATAAGGCTGCCATCAGCACACTCTTCCCCGTGGCTCCACTCCCCAGCACTGGCTGCCTTTGGTCTACGGGTATGCCCTCTCCTAGAGCTTTTCCACTCTCCCTGAGGGGAAGACAACCCTTACTTCTCCCCGGTGGCTGTCACGTGTCCGCTATATATTGTGACGATCAGCCCGATTAAGAGATTGGGAACTAAAAGACCAGCTTCTGCTTATGGATCAAACTAACTCTGGGGCTTGGGACACATGACAGCAGCACATGGTGGTAGAACTGAGATGGTTAGGGAGTTAATCTGCATTTTCACATCTGGTCAGCAGCAGAACAAAGAAGACACCCCAGATCTCCTATCTCCCAGAACAGTACTCTTCAAGTAACTTACAGCACCATCCTTCTCCAGCTTTGGAAGTGGCACTTTTCCAACCCCAAAGTCTTGATTCTAGGCAGCACTCCGAGAGATACTCCCTCCAGAATCACCCCTGGCTGGAAGTAGTGGTCGGCCAAGGCCTCCCAAATATCTTCCCTTCAGAGTTGCGCTTGCATCAAACTCAAAACTGTGGCACGTACGGGACTTTCCTGTCAGCCTCTAGCTCTAATGACCTATTGGACTTCAGAGGTGCTCTTTTATACCCACTTACCTTATAACATCAACGTGTGACTCCTCTAGAATTCTCTCCATGGCTTTTCTCCTGTACTAATTGTTATGGACTGAATTGTGTCCCCACAAAAGTCATATGAAGAATTCCTAATCTCCAGTGTGACTGCATCTGGAGATAGGGCCTACCTAGAAGGAGGTACTAAAGGCTTGGTGAGGTCACAGGAGTCCTAATCTGCTAGGACTGGTGTCCTCATAAGGGTGAAACACATGAAAGCACTCCCCCTACCTCCCCTCTGGGGGCCCACAGAGAAGAGGTCATCTGAGGGCACAGTTGAAAAGGTAGTGATCTATAGAACAACAAGAAAAAGCTCACTGGAGACCAACCTTGCTGGCACCTTGATCTGGAACTTCTGGCCTCCAGATCTGTGCGAAAATACATTTCTGACATTAAAGCTCTCCAGCCTGTGTTTGTCTGTCCCCGACGGCCTGGCTCCAAAGCCTCAGAGATTGGGGACAGTGAGGAACACCATAGGACTAACCCTGCCACCCTGAAAGGAACCATGCCATTTGGAACTCCAGAAAGGATTCAGAGGAACTGAAATCTGCATTCCTACCTCTGGACAGCCCCATATTCAGCAGGCCCCTGGATGCAAACCTGGAGCTTGACACTCAACCTGAACAAATCCCTCGACTGCCCCCTCCCCCAGAAAGATGGACAGAGTGCTGGCAGATCGGGCCTGCCATGTTGTGGTCCCTAACCATAACCTTTGGTTTGCTTTTCAAGATTCTGACCCCAAAGGCCTTGCAGTAGGTGCCCTACAATTTGGGGACACATGGGCAATCCCAGAGGACTCAGCCTGCTGCCCAGAAGGAAACTGTGCCATTTGGAACTCCGGAAAGGATTCAGAGGAGCAGAAATCTGCATGCCTAGCTAAGGACACACCCACACAGAGCTGACTCCTGGACACAAAGCCAGAGCCAGACACTCACCCTCACCTCCACTGTCAACTCAGCCACCCAGACAGCTCTCCATGGGGTCTTCAGATCAGCCCTGCCATGTCCCTGGTTCCTAACACTAACCCTTGGATGGTTTCTGTAATGATCTCCTCATTTCAGGTTATGTGGTGGTTCTGCAGGACATTGTCCTGGTGTGGGATCAAACACACTGAAGCATCCCGTGTGAAGTGGCAAACGTGGTAAAGAAATGACGGCTGGGGAATCTGAGTGTGGAGACAGCACGTATTTGTGCTGCTATAACAAGCTGACTGCACTTTGAAATCACCACAGAGGAAATGAATCTTCCAAATATCCATGTTAGCACGATGACACGGAAGCAGCGAGAACATCAGACTTTGGGATGGAGGCCAAGCCCTCCCAAATCCAGGTCACCCAACATGGAGAGGACACATGTTAGCAAGAGACTCGTGGGAGAATTAAATCATGGGCCCCTGTATCTCAGGTGCAGTAGAAGCAGTGGATTTGGAATTTCAGTTTTTCCACAACGTTCCACCACAAGCTGGTTAGAACTGTGCAAAAGCAGGAAGGGAAGCCCCAGTAAAGTGGACTGGGGATGCCAGAAGGGGAGGCTGGAAGGGAGCGCCTGGTGCTGAGTGCCCATTACAGACCCCACATTGCAATCCCCCACAGGAGAGACTCACCAATTCCAGGCCTCACACGGGAAGCTGGAGGTTCATCTCCTGACTTTTTGTAGGAGCTTTGCAGCTCAGCTGGTGAGAATTCTCCATCACCCTGCCTTTCTCCAAGGGACTTTCCTTCAAGCACCCTTCCCAACTTCTTCCTCCTCCATGAAATAATGTTCCTCTCCTTTGTTTCTCGCACTTGCCTGTGATGGGACCTTAGCTTGCTCAGCCCAGACTGCCATTCTCTGCTCTTCCCAATTAAACCCATGCTGCTGGTCAAATAACTGGCAGATTGAGTTTAAGGCCAATTGAACTAATAAATTCAAAAACTTGCAAGGAACAAAATCAATATGCACAAATTAGTGGCACTCCTACGTGCTCGGAAGGAACCATCAAAAAGAGACTGCTGAGAACGATCTCATTTACACCTGCATCCAAGACAGCAAGATACCCGGGAGGCCCCTGAACCAAGAAGGTGACAGACCTGTCATCTGACAGCCCTGCAACAATGACGACAGACAGGGAGGGGTACACACGGAGATGGGGAGGCACTGTGCTCAGGGTAGAACCCACACTGGGAAAATACCTACTCTCCCCAAAACCGTCTACAGAGTCCTCACTCTGGCTCCCGAATTTCCGGACTCGGCGCAAGCCTGGAGTGGGTGTGGACACGGGAAGGACCCCGCAGGGCTGAGGTGGGGAGAGCACAAGCACCGAAGCAGGCGGACGCTCCCTGACCTCAGACCATCTGAGGAGCCCCAGGAACCGAATCCGCGAGCACACAAACACAGATGAGGACCTAGGAGCCCCCGAGCCCAGAAAGGGGGGACCCCACAGCCCCGCGCACAGCACAGCAGGAGTCCACGTCTCCTCACACAAAACGACGGAAGCCCCAGTGTCTACATAGGGCTCCCTTTCTCTGTGGGGTCCTGAGACCACGAACCCCTTGACAGTCCACTCAGGCGGCTTCTCCTCAGCTCCTCCAGCATCTGGTCCTTAGGAGGTTGGACTGCTGCCAGTGTGGGCGCGTCCTCCACAACGGGTCCGGTCAGTGTGGATGCAGAGCCACACCCTCCTCAGCTTGTCCTGTCAGGGTGGGAGGCGCCCCACATTCTCCAGAAGTCTCCACAGTGGGTCCTGAAGAGGCGGGGCTCTGGTCCCAGCTGTGGCTGTGCAGCCTTGGCTCAGGGCGGAGCTGGGGTCGGCGCCCTCTGCAGGCGGTGCAAGGCAGTGCAGGACTGTGGGAGCTCACCCTTCAGTGGAAGGTCCTGCTCCCTCCTGGGGTCCAGCTGATGCCATTTCATTCCGGAAATTCAAGCTGCATGGAGCCCAATACCCCCCAACTTCCCCCCAAATAGCTAAGGAACAATGAATTGGAAACAATGTGGAATTACAACAGTCCTTGACCCAAACAGTGTCACTGAACATGGCCCTGATGCAGACCCACACTCTGACCTCAACTTGGTCTCAAGCCTGGACCCTACCCTAATCCAAGACCCTAACCCTAGCCCCCAACCCAAACAATGTTCACAAGAATCAAAAGGTAGAAACTGCAAATATCCATCAATGGCAAGTGCCTAAGCAAAGTGTGGTGAAGCATTTGAATTTGGGTACAGGTTCAGGTTTTAGTCAGAGTTCTAGATCAGGCTTTGGGTTTAGTGTTAGGGTGAGGGTTTAGAGTGAAGGACAGGGAACAGAGTTATAGTTTAGGGCTTTAAGTTTATGATTTAGGCTTTAAGACTCAGGGCTTATGGGATAAAGTTCAAGGTCAAATTTGGGGTTTGACTTCATGCTGAGATTTGGGTTCAGGTTTCATGACTTGGAGGTCTGGTTTAGGGTTTGGGTTCGTGGTTCAGGGCTTGGATCCAGGGCTCAGGTACAGGCTTTGGGTTCCATTCCAGGTTTGGGATTCAGGGTTCTAGTTTGGGCTTTAAGGTCAGCTTAGGTTTCAGCGTTGGTAGGGTTTAAGGTTAGGTTTAGGGATGACACATTTTCTTCAGTTGTCATCATGGACAAAATAATTCTATCTGAAGTTTCTAAGTCAGAAATGTATTTCATCTGGGGGCGCCTGGGTGGCTCCGTGTGTTAAGCCTCTGCCTTGGGCTCAGGTCATGATCTCAGGGTCCTGGGATCGAGCCCTTCATCAGGTTCTCTGCTTGACCGGGAGCCTGCTTCCCCATCTTTCTCTCTGCCTGCCTCTCTGCCTACTTGTGATCTCTGTCTGTCAAATAAATAGAATTAGTAAAATCTATTATATGATCTTTTACAAACCATTTCCTATCTTTGCATTTCTTGTGCCAAGACAGACAGGGGTTATTTAAAACCCTGAAGAGAGTGCTCTTGCTTTTAAATTGCCTGTAACCTTCGTGTAATAGATTTATGATTGATAATAGATTTAGTTAAAATATAACTATTTAAAATATTTACTCTCAGTAAACGATTTCAACCTATGCTCATTTAAGTAACTTGTTGCATAATCCCTTTTCTATTAAACCATAGTGCAAGGACCAATGCCGCGTTTCTGAGAGAACCCCAAGCTATTTTTCTAGAATGGCTGTATGCTATATATGCCGTCCTGTTTTCACTCCCTTTGTGGAGCACCTACCCTGGAGGTCATGTAATAACCAATGACCAAAAACTCAAACATCCAGGTCGAAGTGCCATCCCTGCCTGGAGTGGAGGAGACTGCTCAGACAGATCCCAGGCAGGCATCTCAGCCCAGGCCTGTGTTGGGGAAGCTGGTTCCTGGCTTTGGGCGCAAACTGGAAGCCAGCAAACTGACCCAAGAGTGCAGCCGGCGTTTAGGACTGATGATCTTTTGGCAGCCAGGCTGCGCGTGGACACCCGCTCAGGGAGCCAGGCTAGGAGGCTGCCCAGCGCAGGCGCTGGCAATGCAGCAGCATGCCAGGGCTTAGCCCCGCACCCCAGCATGGGCTCCGGCCTCAGAACTGAGGGGGTGGGGCCAGCGTAGAGAAGGGTCTTTGCTAATTTCCAAAGCTGGAAGTGAGCTCTCAGAGGACTCAGGAGGGAGGGGGGCGCGGGCGGGGGCGGGTCGGGGGCGGCCGGGAGAAGGGGCTTTGCTAATTGCCCAGGCGGGAAGGAGGGGCGCACAGCGCCAGGGTGCTGTGCTGCAGCCCATTCGGGACTGCAGGACCCACCATACTCGCTGCCCCTGCACTCTCATGCTCCAGCCTAGCCCATGAGGCCTTGGTGTCCTGTTCCCCTTCCCGCAGCCTGCTGCCCCTCCCCGCCCAATGGCTTCTCTGGAGGACCCTCTGCTCACAGGTAAAGTGACACCACGACGCGCCCTCACCTGAAGCAGAAAACGCGGTCCAGGAGCTGGGCGTGGGATGTTTGGGCCCCAGCCTCCCGCCAACCCCAGGGCACCAGGACCACCCCAGACGCTGTGCCACACCCTGTCCGCAGGGGGTCAGGCCGGGACAGCGCCACAGGAGGTACCCCCCCCCCCGCCAGAGGGCAGGCTAGCCCCCATAGTTCGGCACCCCCACGCGCTTTTCAGAGCCTCCTGCCATTTCCAGGGCACCCAGAACCCAGAGAGTGAGGCCTTGGGTGCTTTCTAGAGACAGATTCAAGGCAATTTTTCGACTTTGGGACTCAGAGTTAACATAGTTTTCATTTGTGATTATTATTTTTTGTGGGTGCCATAGCTTTTCTTTTGACCTATGGTTGTTTTCACTCCCGGTTCTGAAGAAGCCCCTAAATCCTAACCCTGTTGAGGACTCAGAAAGCTCTCAGAGCAGCAGTGCTGGGGGACAGTGTGGACACATGTTTTGGTTTCTCCTCTGGCCTGCTTCTGTGGCAGCCCCGCTCTGTCCTCCTCAGACTTCAGAGCAATATCTGAACAAGTGGAGAAGCGACCAGGGGGTCAGGAAGGTGGCCACCGAAGAGTGACTTCTCTGGAGGGTGGCTGAGCTAGCAAGTGAGCATGTTAGTCCAGCTCTGCCTGCATTCAGTATGGAGCTGAACAGGGGCCAGGGAAGGGGAGGAGGAGCAGAGAGCAGGGACAAAGGGACCAAAGAGGAGATTCAGATGAAGGGAAGTAATGGGGAGGAAAGAGAAGAAACTCTAGAAGACAGGTATGTAGAAAGGAAAAGGGATGAAGTGGGCATTGGGAAAGGGCACCACCAGGGAAGGAGAGAGGGGAAGGAAAGAGGGAGGAAGAGAGGAAAGGGGAAAGGGAGAAGGGAGGAGTCAGCATGCCAGGGCTCCCCCTGCATCTGAAGAAGAGGTGGCTGCTCCAGCTTGTCAAACAGGGGGCTCACTCTTTGGCCCCAGTTTCTGCTCCCAGTGCTACTGGGCTTTTCAAGGAAGGCAGGCTGTCCCTTGGGACCTACTGGAGCCCACTGGAGCCCACAGGAGGGTGGGAGAATTAAGATGCCACCGGGTACTGTCCTGAGCTGCTCCCAGCCACCAGCCTCACCACATGGTGCAAGAGGGACCCCAGAACAAAGGAAGGATACAGGCCAGCATGTCTGCTGGTGGCCCTGGGCACTTAGCTCATCGCAGTGAACCACACGGCCTCCTCAACCCACGCTTTCAAAGCCTCCTTCTTCGTTTCTGGCTTTCATGTCTGTAGGAACATGAGCCAGATCTAACTTATCTCCGACAATTCTGACTCACCCCGTGTCAGATTTTTATGAGTGGCTGTGATAGAGTAAGATAGCAATGCTCCAACAAACGGACTGTTTCCTCCCACTTGACCTCAACAGTCTTATACATTTTCTTAGCGAAAACATCTTGTCTCCTTCCATTAAGCTCATAACGTGGTCTAGGAGTATACATGCGCCTTCGGTAGATGCGAAGCGATACAGAGGTCTTTTTTTTTTTTTTTTAATTTTACAAGGTAAAGTCAGTGAACACATCCAACTTGACGAATACGTCTCTAAAATGTCAATCCAGGCAAAGCTTTTTCTGCCTACAGTTTGGAGCCTACGTGGTGACATTTTTAAAATGCTTTCAGTCCCTCAGTGAGGCTCTTAGAAGCTAGCCAGGGCTTACTACGTGCCAGGCACTGTGTCAGGTGTTGGAGCTAAAGGGAAAGAGAGCTTGGAGGCTAGCTGGGGAGGGACATCCATGACACAAGCACAGCTAGAAACGGAGGCCAGTGCTAGAAAAGAGAGAGCAGGCTGCATGGAGAGTGTGTACCATGGGGCTTGTGAGCTCACGAATAAGTGGGAGTAACTGGAGTGGGGAGATGGGGGAGAGAAGAGGGTCTTCCCATCAATGGGAATCACCTGTGCTTGGAGGCAGGTGCCATGAGAGGTCTCCACAGGAAGAAGGAGGCAGTGTGGTTGAAGGGCAGAGAGATGGGGCAGAACAGGCATCAGTCAGTTGGAGGGGTATGAATAGACTGATGGGAGGATTATGGGTGCCTTTGGAGGACTGAGAATTTGTTAGAAGATCAGTGCAGATTTCTATGGAGACAAATGCCAGGAACTGATAGGTCTTTGAAAGGTCACTCTGGCTGCCTTTTGGCAAAGGGGTTGGTAAAAGGCACTTGCAGGTGTGAACACACCAGGTGGGAGGTGAGTGCAGGAAATCGGGTGAGGGAGCATGGGAACTTGGTCCCGGGGTATATAAGGGAGAATAGCCTTTAAGGAGTTCCACAAATTGGCACCAGCTGTGGCTTCATTACAGAGCTGGAAGGGGGAGGTGGGTGTGTCCTGGAGGTTACAGAAATTACATGAGAAAGGGAAGTCTTTTTAGATCTCTTTTTCAACTAGAGGAACTCTCACCTTATTGATAGAATTCCAGAGTGGGAACCAATGATATGAGGACATCTTTGAAATGTCTGAATATGTTCTTCGACATCTTTGCAAGTGACGAGGAGACCTTGACCTTAGGAGGCCTTGGCCCTCTTTGTAGCCAGAAAGATTTCACCTACAGATTTGGGTTCTCCCTTTTAAAGTCAAGGAGTCAGTCCTTCCAAAGGACACCTCCTATCATTTTACCCTCTCATCATACCTCACGTGCTGGCATCTCCAAGACCCTCTGTTCCAGGTTGAGAGTATCCACTTTGGCCGGGCTGGTCTTGCCAAGAACACCACCACAGGAAATCTAGAGCCTGTAGTGCTATTAATAACATCATCTAAGACTGTGTTTGCTGCCCTCTTGGCCTCTTCCCACCATGACTCACTGAAGCTTTTTACACATTGTATCCATTATGCTATAGTTCCCAAAGGTCATCTTCTCTAGTGCCATTAGTTTTTAGGGGAACAGGCAAACCTTAAACTTGTCCCCCTTAATTGGATCTCTGTGCCCCCACAATCTCTTTGAATGCCTTTCACCATGATCCTTGAATGAGATCTGAGACCACTGCTGGTACCTAACACTTCTTGGCACCTTGTCTGCTAGGTTCTTGGAAGAGGAGGTGGCTATGGAGGTGAGTGGGAATGGGAGTGGGAGGATTTCTCCCTTCACTTCCCTTTTTGTGTTTTCAAATAATGGGTTTTGAGGGGGAGGGAAAGGTTAACCAGACCATTTATTTTCCATCTCCCATCGATAAAATGTCACACAGGAGAGAGGTGGCAGAAACGCACTTTCAGGTTAATTTTTTTACAAGGAAGATTGACTTATGAACCTACTTTGTTATTCCCTTTCATTCAATTTCCCTGTACCTCCTTTTCTATGAAGCGTAACGGTAACCCATTATTATTTTTATTGTTGGCACGTGCTTTGTGAACCATAAAGTGTACACTATAAATGGGAGCGCTTTTCTTTTTTTTTTTTTTTTTGTAGTTTACGAAAAACTAATATTTTTTAAATTAATTTTTTATTTATTTTCAGCATAACAGTATTCATTCTTTTTGCACCACACCCAGTGCTCCATGCAAGCAGTGCCCTCTATGATACCCAACACCTGGTACCCCAACCTCCAAATCCCCCGCCCCTTCAAAACCCTCAGATTGTTTTTCAGAGTCCATAGTCTCTCATGATTCAGCTCCCCTTCCAATTTCCCCCACCTCCCTTCTCGTCTCTAACTCCCCATGTCCATGAAAAACTAATTTAAAAACATTCATCCACCAGAGTACCCAAAGGGCTCCCATATAAACTATCTGTCGTTACATTATGTCCCGATGTGGAGCTCGATCCCAGGATCCTGAGATAATGACCTGAACTGAAGGCAGAGGCTTTAACACACTGAGCCACCAGCCCCAATGTATTCTCTTCAGTACCAGAATTTGTAACCAATTGACAGATGAAAAAGGAGGCAGTCAAGTGAAAATCAATAGGTCTTAGACCTGCAAGAAATTTGAATTAGATGAATTCAGCTACTCAGGCACTGTTTCACATTTTCAGATCTCTGCAGAAAAGGGGTTAACCTTTTTACAGCATGTAAAAGAGAAGACTATAACACATACTATGTGTAAGCATGTAAATATCAAAAAATATCCCATTAGTTGCTAAGACACACAGGGCCTATATTTTCTCTCAAATTCATGAATATGTAGGAGCAATAAGTGAGAAGTGAATGTATACTCTTCACTTCGAAGTCTTTTAGAAATCTAAAATATGACTTTCTATGGTTTGTGTCTCCATATTCCTTTATTGCCAGTTTGAACAAATCCACATGCTTTGATTCAAAGGTAATAAATTCCTCTTATTTGGAAACATGATGTTTATTTTTATTCTCTCACCCTTAGCAGGTGGTTTCATTTTAGCACACTTCAGAGTTATAATTTCATGCTTATTAAAAACATTTATTATGATCTACATAGATGAATGAAACTTTTATTTTATTAAATTATTTGACAAAAAATCTGTTATTTTTAAAAATGTATTTCCTTTAGGGTTATTTTAGAGCGTTCAGAGAGGATCTAGGAGTGTGGTATTATGTAGTTTTTAAGTAGGTATGAAATGGTTATTTATAGGATTGTTTCTTTAAGGCTTATGTATATTGTCCATTATATGCTATAAAATATTTTGAAAGTAAATTTAAGGTATGTTTTACATAGTTTATTTTTTGGAAATAAATATTGAAATGACTTGTGAAATTCAGTATATTCTCAACATTAATTTATTTTGAAATTTACCAGTTGTCTACTGAACTATTATATGGCAGATATTACTTCAGACTACACTGGTAAATGAAATACTTGGCTTTGTAGAACTTTTATTTTAATGGGTGAGACAATTCAAAGCTATAAACCTTAATAAAAATTGCATAGTGCATTCAAAAAGGATGAGTACAATGGGGAAAAAGAAAAACTCGATCAGGGTGAGAAAAATCAAGGTTGCTAGGCAGGGGATGGGGAGTTAAAATTTTTAATAGGAAGATCAGGGTAGTTACAATGAAGCTGACAATTGAACAAAGGTATGGAAAGGTGATGAATTTGCGCAGAACTATCAGCAATAAGGTCACTCCAGACAAAGGAATTGGCTATCTTGAAGGCCATAAGGTTGGATCATGCCTGGCATATCTGAGGAATAGCAAGGAGGCCACTGTGAGTGACTGAAGAGTAGCAGGGAAAGAGGTCACAGAGGTTAAATGAGTGGCTAGATCATGTAAAAGCTTAGAAGTCATTGTAAAACTCTGGCTTTTATATTTGGAAACTTACTGTGTGATAGAATTTCTGCTAATAACTGAGAGTTCAATTGTCCATAAAATTTCAAGGACTCTTATTCTAGTAAGACAGAATGAAGAGAAAGAGTTCATATTTTCACATGGTGTAACAAATGCTCAGAGATGCAAGTGTAGGAAGCTATAGGATCACAGAAGAAGGCACTAAAATCACACCAATATATTTGATGACTGTGACTATATATAAATTTGTATTTTCTAGATTTTTTATAGTCATGGAATCACACTGTATATACTATTCATTGCCTGGCTTTTCTTTTCTCAGCATCATTACTTTGAGAATCTCCAATTGTAAATAGTTCATTTTGATGTTGAATAGTAATCTCTTTAATGAATAGATCATAATTTTTCTTTGCTCTATGGATGGACATTGATGAACATTTCCACTGTTTTCAATTCTTAAAAATAAAGCTGCTATGAAATTCATATACAAGTCCCTGTATGAACATAGGGCTTGTTTCTCTTGGTTAAATGCCTAGAAGTAAAATGGCTATTTTTGTAACTGCAACATATTTTGCATTTAAAAAAATTTTCAAACTATTTTCCAAAGTGGTTGTATCATGATATATGCCAACAACAGTTTAGATTTTTTGTTGCTTCTCAATCTAGCTCAGACCAAGTACAATTAGCCTTTATAATTTTAGCCATTCTAATAGATATGTAAGCATGTCTCATTATGATTTTAATTTGTATTTCTTTAATGTCTAAATGTTGAGAAATTTGTCATGTGCCTATAAGCCATCCATATACTTTTGGTGACATGTCTCTTCCATTATTTCCTTCACATGTAAAATTGGATACTCTGTTTGGTTATTAGTAAGGTTTTTTATTTTTATTCATATTTAAATAATCAGAGTAGATGTCCATTATCAGATATGTAATTTGGAAATCGCTTGTCCATCTTTACAGTTTCTCAATGGAGCTTTGATAGCTGTGTCTTTCAAGAAATATGCTACTTCTTTCCTGGTACACGGAGGTATGACTAGAACATTATCAATGTTGACCTTTGCAAAGAAAATCATGGCTTAAGATATATGTAGTCTGCAGTTGTTGGGAGTGTTCACCATCCTTGCCTCTAACTCATCTCTCACTGCCCACACATTCAGATATAGGGGAATATTGATTGACAAAATATTAATTGCCAAATAACACTAGTTAGAGAATAAGAAAAATGCAGGCACCTGATTATATAATATTACATAAATAAAATGTGTTTTTATAAGTGCTATTGGAAGTAAATTCCTCAATACTTTAATCACACAGAATGATGGAATCCTAGATTTTTTTTTCTTGTATTTACTAAGAAAATGATCATGCCTCAAGTATATTAAAATGGAATAGGGAAAATTAAAAATTGTTTTAAGATGATTTGCGTGTGTTGTGCATATGTGAGAGAGAAAGTGAGAGAGAAAGATAAAGAAAAAGAGAAAGGGAAAGACAGAGAGGTGGCTGCAGTGAATTGATGAGTTGGAGGATAGATTTTAAAGTTTTGTCTTTTGCTTTCTACATTTCTTTTTCCTTAGGTACAAGAGAACAATCAGTAATATCTCAGAAGCCTGCTGGTAACATCAGCAGAAAGAATTAGAGGTTCCCAGAAAATTAAGATGACATATAGTTTTCCTGACATAAGAAAATCATTTTTTGTCCCCAGCTATTTTCAATGATCTATACCCCACCTGTGTACTTGCCCAAGCACACTTCTTCCAAAACTTCCTGGGAGGTTCTTACAAAGAAATGCAAAAACCTCACTCCTTAAGGATTTTGAGGGAACAAGGCAATGGGAAAACTAACAGTCACCACCAGACCAGGAAATAGCCTAAGCTATTGAGACAATAAATCAGTGGTAAAACTCCTAGTGCTATTTCAAAAGCAATCAAGGCCTTGCATTCCTTGTCCCAGAAAATGAGCCCAAGACCCCATCTAGTTTCTATCTGCTCTTGAAGCCTGCAGAGTCCCTTTCCCTTGTCCAACAGTTACCTCTGCTTTATTCTAACGTTGAAGTTTCTGCCCTCGGTGGAATACAAGCTTCATTCAGGTGAACATGCAATACATATTGCACAAATACATATGTGGATGTGCATGCATCCACAACCTTATGACCAACCATACACGGAATAATAAAACTCTCCCTTCTGAGTATTCATCTTAAATACTAAATAAAAATCTCTCTCCTGTTCAAACAGTCAAGGCTTTGGAACTTATTCCCTGTGATCTCCTTGTATGTTGTAAACAAAGATTCCTTTGTTTGACAACTCCACTTGTTTCTGTGATTCACCAAAGACTGACCTCAGTTAGTTCAGTTGCTGTAATGGCTTTCACTACTCTGATTCTACCTCTGCAAGTCTCCAAATTTAACTATTTTTTCTCCCAATTCTGCATGTTCTTGGCTTTAAACTGCAACTCTGAAGAGAAGATTTGCTTGTTTAAAAAAAAAAAATCAAGAAAAGGTAGTAGTAGTTAACATTGTTACTTTGAACTTCCTGCCCTAAGGGGCTCTCCTGTTCTTTCTCTTTGACTTCCTGGACTAAAACGACAGAAATTTGGCAATACATCACTCCCCAATCCAGATTACTGCCAGAACAGTTTATACTCTTAGAAAAATATTAGTTTAAAAGATCACATAATTAAATACTTAAGCATGTAGTGTAATATAGTGGTTTACAAGAAATATATTTTGGTCATCTGAATATTTGGTTTTCAACCATGGCTACTGACTCACAGCTCCTAAAACTCTTGGGATTTCCTGTGATAAGGGTGAGAGAGGTGTGTTTTGTTCTGTTAATGAAGTGACCTTCAGACCTCACTCAAGGCAAGGGCTGTTTGCCTGAAGGACCAACCACTTGGTGAAAGCCTTCACAACTTTTTGCCTCCCCTTCCTCCCAATACAGGATTATCTGGGGAGGGAAGAGGATCTGGAGATTAGATCAGCAAATGACAATGATTTAGTCAGTCATGACTATGTCATGAAGCCTCCACAGAAAAGCTGAAAGGACTGGGTTCAGAAAGCTTTTAGTTTGTGAAATGTATGAAAAGGCAGGAAGAGTGGCAGTCTTACAGAAGGTAATAGAAGCTCTGTGCCCATTCTCCATACCTTGCCCTGTGCACTTCTTTATCTATCTATTGATTTAAATCTTCTATTATATCTTTTAATAAGCTGGCAAACATAAAGTAAGTATTTTTCTGAGTTTTGTGAGTCCCTGTAGCAAATTAAAAGAACGTAAGAAGTAGGCCACTGGGACCTCCAACCTGTAGTTGCTCAGTCACAAGCACAGGTAATAACCTGGGGCCTACAGTGAGACTGGCATCTGAGGTGGGGTTGGAGATAGTCTTGGAGGACTGATCCCTTAACTGATGAAATCTTACACTATGTTCAGGTAGATAGTGTCAGAATTTAGTTGAATTCTTGGAGATCCTGCTGTTGTCTGAAAATTATTTGGCATTGTTGGTATGATGTCCTAAAACCCAAAAAGATATAGCTACCTCAAAATAAGAATACGGTTGACAGCTTATATATAATAAGTGAGTATTTCAGGGATTTAAAATATACCCAATAAATAATGTAAGGAAATAAGGAAAGATTTTGAAATAAAAACAAGAATAAGAACCTAGTGGTACTAATAGATTAAATATATGTAATCTAGTTGAATTAAGAATACAATGGATAGAATACGTAATGGATTCAATAGAGATAAGAAGTCACTTAAGGATATAGTCATCTGGATACCAGCAAAGCATTAAAATTATCAATATAAAAGAGGTGTAAGATGTAGGTGATGTGTGTGGAACAAAAGCTAGAGAAGAAATTAGATTTCCTTACTACTCATAGCCTGTTGACAAGTCCTTGAAGCTCCTCTGGGGACTCAGCTGCTTCCATGTGGACACATCCACTCAGGGCAAAAAGCATTCTTAGTCCACCCCCCAGGATACTGAAAATCTACTTTCACATGTAAAAATTACTTTGGAAACTTCTTTATCTCTACTCCCCACCCCTGCCCTCAAGATATACATTGGCAATCATCTCCCAAGCATATACCCACTGATACACATCAGAAGAGTCTCTTCCCTGAGTTTTTACTAAATAGTAATAAATGACCTTTCCCTAACAATAGCTAGCCCCCTCAAGGTCCTGGAAACCTTGTTTATAAAATACCTTGGAGGCTTGTGCTATCCCTAACCTCCTCCCAAATTGAAAGTATATAATCAGCCACTCTTCATGACCCTCTCTCTCTACTCCAAATAAATAAATAAATATTTTTAAATAAAATAAAATAAATGACTTTTTTTAAATGAAAGAAGAAAAAGGAAAGAAATATTTGAATATTAATGTACATCTATTTCTCAAGCATAAAATAGTCAAGACACTGGATTAAAACTTACATACAAGAAAAGAAAGAAAATATTCATAACTAGAGTTGACTCTATGAATCCCAAACTAGGGCATACATACCAAAGACACACAAAAAAAATCACAAGTGTTAGAGAGAAAAAAAATAATTCATTAATAAAGAAACAAGAATCAGACTGACAGAAATTTTTTAAATAACATCAGATATAAAAAAGAATGAAGTAATAGCTTTATTATCTTGAAAAAAAATCACAAATGGAAACATTTAGATCCTTATAAAATGTCATTGGCATAGGAAGGCATAATAAAAAAAATATTTTCAGGAATACAGATCACAGATAATTTGCCTTAATTTGTGTAGGCAGCACTTAAATACTAATATTATTTTAACAGTTAAAATATACTCTATGATCTTTGAGGTTGGGGAAAAGAGGATGACCAAGTCATCTTGAAATAATTCAGTTTTATGAAAAAAGTAAAAAGATCAAAAAAAAAGACTTGTAGAAAAGAGAGATAAAACATATGCATAATAAAAATAAATAAATAAATAAACAGCTGGAGTGCCTGGGTGACTTAGTCGGTTCAAGTGTCTGCCTTCAGCTCAGGTGATGATCCCAGGGTCCTGGTATTGAGCCCTGCATCAGGCTCCCTGCTCAGTGGAGAGTCTGCTTCTCCCTCCCATTGAGAAAAAAAATTTGACTTATTTATTTGAGAGAGATAATCTTTAAATTTTACTTATTTATTTGAGAGAGAGTGAGAAAAGAAAAACATGCACACAGCAGAGGGAATAACAGAGGGAGAGGGAGAAGCACGCCACTGAGCAGGGAACCCCCTGCGGGGCTCTATCCCAGGACCCGGGTATTATGACCTGAGCTATAGGTAGACACTTAACTCAGGTACCCCAATAAATACAATCTTTTAAAAAAAATAAATAATAATAAAAATAAATAATATTTCAGATAGTATGATTTTTTTAATGTGAGACTTGGTATAAAAACAGGATGACATACTTGTCTAATTATAGCAAAGACTTTGATAAGTTTAGATGCAGTAGTACATAAAAAATTTAACTTCTTTCATTAACTGATAATTTAATTAGATTAAATTAAGAGACATCAAAATTTAGAGAATCTAATAGTCCTGATCTATTAATAAATGTAGCCATCCTGACCCCAAAACAAGAGTCTTCAGTAAGTATATAAGCATAAGTTGAACATTTTCACAAACAGGCCATTATTTAGGCCAGAAGTATATGCCAATAAATTCCTAGAGTTAAATATCAGGCTATATTTTCCAAGAATAAGGCAATAAAATTAGAAAACAATGACCAAAATATTAAATTCATATAATTGGAAGTTAACTTCATACCTAAAAAGAAATAATACAGCTAATTCAGAAATTTTTAGAATTACAGTACTTTGGTAATATCAACTCTCAAAATGAGTAACGGACAGGTGGGGCTAGCAAGAGACTCGTGGGAGGATTAAATCATGGGCCCCTGTATCTCAGGTGCAGTAGAAGCAGTGGATTTGGAATTTCAGTTTTTCCACAACGTTCCACCACAAGCTGGTTAGAACTGTGCAAAAGCAGGAAGGGAAGCCCCAGTAAAGTGGACTGGGGATGCCAGAAGGGGAGGCTGGAAGGGGGCGCCTGGTGCTCAGTGCCCATTACAGACCCCACATTGCAATCCCCCACAGGAGAGACTCACCAATTTTAGACCCCACAGGGGAAGCTGGAGGTTCATCTCCTGACTTTTTGTAGGATCTTTGCAGCTCAGCTGGTGAGAATTCTCCATCACCCTGCCTTTCTCCAAGGGACTTTTCTTCAAGCACCCTTCCTAACTTCTTCCTCCTCCATGAAATAATGTTCCTCTCCTTTGTTTCTCGCACTTGCCTGTGTTGGGACCTTAGCTTGCTCAGCCCAGACTGCCATTCTCTGCTCTTCCCAATTAAACCCATGCTGCTGGTCAAATAACTGGCAGATTGAGTTTAAGGCCAATTGAACTATTAAATTCAAGAACTTGCAAGGAACAAAATCAATATGCACAAATTAGTGGCACTCCTAGGTGCTCCGAAGGAACCATCAGAAAGAGACTGCGGAAAACGATCTCATTTACACCTGCATCCAAGACAGCAAGATACCTGGGAGGCCCCTGAACCAAGAAGGTGACAGACCTGTCCTCTGACAGCCCTGCAACAATGACGACAGACAGGGAGGGGTACACACAGAGATGGGGAGGCACTGTGCTCAGGGAAGAACCCACACTGGGAAAATACCTACTCTCCCCAAAACCATCTACAGAGTCCTCACTCTGGCTCCCGAATTTCCGGACTCGGTGCAAGCCTGGAGTGGGTGTGGACACGGGAAGGACCCCGCAGGGCTGAGGTGGGGAGAGCACAAGCACCGAAGCAGGGGGACGCTCCCTGACTGCAGACCATCTGAGGAGCCCAAGGAACCTAATCCGCGAGCACACAAACACAGATGAGGACCTAGGAGCACCCGAGCCCAGAAAGGGGGGACCCCACAGCCCCGCGCACAGCACAGCAGGAGGCCACGTCTCCTCACACAAAACGACGGAAGCCCCAGTGTCTACACAGGGCGCCCTTCCTCTGTGGGGTCCTGAGACCACGAACCCCTTGACAGTGCACTCAGGCGGCTTCTCCTCAGCTCCTCCAGCATCTGGTCCTTAGGAGGTTGGACTGCTGCCAGTGTGGGCGCGTCCTCCACAACGGGTCCGGTCAGTGTGGATGCAGAGCCACACCCTCCTCAGCTTGTCCTGTCAGGGTGGGAGGCGCCCCACATTCTCCAGAAGTCTCCACAGTGGGTCCTGAAGAGGCGGGGCTCTGGTCCCAGCTGTGGCTGTGCAGCCTTGGCTCAGGGCGGAGCTGGGGTCTGGCGCCCTCTGCAGGCGGTGCAAGGCAGTGCAGGACTGTGGGAGCTCACCCTTCAGTGGAAGGTCCTGCTCCCTCCTGGGGTCCAGCTGATGCCATTTCATTCCGGAAATTCAAGCTGCATGGAGCCCAATACCCCCCAACTTCCCCCCAAATAGCTAAGGAACAATGAATTGGAAACAATGTGGAATTACAACAGTCCTTGACCCAAACAGTGTCACTGAACATGGCCCTGATGCAGACCCACACTCTGACCTCAACTTGGTCTCAAGCCTGGACCCTACCCTAATCCAAGACCCTAACCCTAGCCCCCAACCCAAACAATGTTCACAAGAATCAAAAGGTAGAAACTGCAAATATCCATCAATGGCAAGTGCCTAAGCAAAGTGTGGTGAAGGGTTTGAATTTGGGTTCAGGTTCAGGTTTTAGTCAGAGTTCTAATCAGGCTTTGGGTTTAGTGTTAGGGTGAGGGTTTAGAGTGAAGGACAAGGGAACAGAGTTATAGTTTAGGGCTTTAAGTTTATGATTTAGGCTTTAAGACTCAGGGCTTATGGGATAAAGTTCAAGGTCAAATTTGGGGTTTGACTTCATGCTGAGATTTGGGTTCAGGTTTCATGACTTGGAGGTCTGGTTTAGGGTTTGGGTTCGTGGTTCAGGGCTTGGATCCAGGGCTCAGGTACAGGCTTTGGGTTCCATTCCAGGTTTGGGATTCAGGGTTCTAGTTTGGGCTTTAAGGTCAGCTTAGGTTTCAGTGTTGGTAGGGTTTAAGGTTAGGTTTAGGGATGACACATTTTCTTCAGTTGTCATCATGGACAAAATAATTCTATCTGAAGTTTCTAAGTCAGAAATGTATTTCATCTGGGGGCGCCTGGGTGGCTCCGTGTGTTAAGCCTCTGCCTTGGGCTCAGGTCATGATCTCAGGGTCCTGGGATCGAGCCCTTCATCAGGCTCTCTGCTTGACGGGGAGCCTGCTTCCCCATCTTTCTCTCTGCCTGCCTCTCTGCCTACTTGTGATCTCTGTCTGTCAAATAAATAGAATTAGTAAAAGCTATTATATGATCTTTTACAAACCATTTCCTATCTTTGCATTCTCATGTGCCAAGAGAGACAGGGGTTATTTAAAACCCTGAAGAGAAAGCTCTCTCTTTTAAATTGCCTGTAACCTTCGTGTAATAGATTTATGATTGATAATAGATTTAGTTAAAATATAACTATTTAAAATATTTACTCTCAGTAAACGATTTCAACCTATGCTCATTTAAGTAACTTGGTGCATAATCCCTTTTCTATTAAACCATAGTGCAAGGACCAATGCCGCGTTTCTGAGAAAACCCCAAGCTATTTTTCTAGAATGGCTGTATGCTATATATGGCGTCCTGTTTTCACTCCCTTTGTGGAGCACCTACCCTGGAGGTCATGTAATAACCAATGACCAAAAAAACAAACAAGAAACCCAAACATCCAGGTCGAAGTGCCATCCCTGCCTGGAGTGGAGGAGACTGCTCAGACAGATCCCAGGCAGGCATCTCAGCCCAGGCCTGTGCTGGGGAAGCTGGTTCCTGGCTTTGGGCGCAATCTGGAAGCCAGCAAACTGACCCAAGAGTGCAGCTGGCGTTTAGGACTGATGATCTTTTCGCAGCCAGGCTGCGCGTGGACACCCGCTCAGGGAGCCAGGCTAGGAGGCTGCCCAGCGCAGGCGCTGGCAATGCAGCAGCATGCCAGGGCTTAGCCCCGCACCCCAGCATGGGCTCCGGCCTCAGAAGTGAGGGGGCGGGGCCAGCGCAGAGAAGGGTCTTTGCTAATTTCCAAAGCTGGAAGTGAGCTCTCAGAGGACTCAGGAGGGAGGGGGGCGGGGGAGGCCGGGAGAGGGGCTTTGCTAATTGCCCAGGCGGGAAGAAGGGGCGCACAGCGCCAGTGTGCTGTGCTGCAGCCCATTTGGGACTGCAGGACCCACCATACTCGCTGCCCCTGCACTCCCATGCTCCAGCCTAGCCCCTGAGGCCGCGGTGTCCTGTTCCCGTTCCCGCCGCCTGCTGCCCCTCCCCGCCCCATGGCTTCTCTGGAGGACCCTCTGCTCACAGGTAAAGTGACACCACGACACGCCCTCACCTGAAGCAGAAAACGCAGTCCAGGAGCTGGGCGCAGCCTCCCGCCAACCCCAGGTCACCAGGACCACCCCAGACGCTGCGCCACACCCTGTCCGCAGGGGGTCAGGCCGGGACAGCGCCACAGGAGGTACCCCCGCCCCTGCCAGCGGGCAGGCTAGCCCCCATAGTTCTGCACCCCCACGCGCTTTTCAGAGCCTCCTGCCATTCCCAGGGCACCCAGAACCCAGAGAGTGAGGCCTTGGGTGTTCTCTAGTGACAGATTCAAGGCAATTTTTCGACTTTGGGACTCAGAGTTAACATAGTTTTCATTTGTGATTATTATTTTTGTGTGGGGGCCGTCGCTTTTCTTTTGACCTATGCTTGTTTTCACTCCCGGTTCTGAAGAAGCCCCTAAATCCTAACCCTGTTGAGGACTCAGAAAGCTCTCAGAGCAGCAGTGCTGGGGGACAGTGTGGACACATGGTTTGGTTTCTCCTCTGGCCTGCTTCTGTGGCAGCCCCGCTCTGTCCTCCTCAGACTTCAGAGCAATATCTGAACAAGTGGAGAAGCGACCAGGGGGTCAGGAAGGTGGCCACCGAAGAGTGACTTCTCTGGAGGGTGGCTGAGCTAGCAAGTGAGCATGTTAGTCCAGCTCTGCCTGCATTCAGTATGGAGCTGAACAGGGGCCAGGGAAGGGGAGGAGGAGCAGAGAGCAGGGACAAAGGGACCAAAGAGGAGATTCAGATGAAGGGAAGTAATGGGGAGGAAAGAGAAGAAACTCTAGAAGACAGGTATGTAGAAAGGAAAAGGGATGAAGTGGGCATTGGGAAAGGGCACCACCAGGGAAGGAGAGAGGGGAAGAAAAGAGGGAGGAAAGAGGAAAGGGGAAAGGGAGAAGGGAGGAGTCAGCATGCCAGGGCTCCCCCTGCATCTGAAGAAGAGGTGGCTGGTCCAGCTTGTCAAACAGGGTGCTCACTCTTTGGCCCCAGTTTCTGCTCCCAGTGCTACTGGGCTTTGCAAGGAAGGCAGGCTGTCCCTTGGGACCTACTGGAGCCCACTGGAGCCCACAGGAGGGTGGGAGAGGTAAGATGCCACCAGGTCCTGTCCTGAGCTGCTCCCAGCCACCAGCCTCACCACATGGTGCAAGAGGGACCCCAGAACAAAGGACGGACACAGGCCAGCATGTCTGCTGGTGGCCCTGGGCACTTAGCTCATCGCAGTGAACCACACGGCCTCCTCAACCCACGCTTTCAAAGCCTCCTTCTTCGCTTCTGGCTTTCATGTCTGTAGGAACATGAGCCAGATCTAACTCATCTCCGACAGACAATTCTGACTCACCCCGTGTCAGATTTTTATGAGTGGCTGTGATAGAGTAAGATAGCAATGCTCCAACAAACGGACTGTTTCCTCCCACTTGACCTCAACAGTCTTATACATTTTCTTAGCGAAAACATCTTGTCTCCTTCCATTAAGCTCATAACGTGGTCTAATAGTATACATGCGCCTTCCTTAGATGCGAAGCGATACAGAGGTCCTTTTTTTTTTTTAATTTTACAAGGTAAAGTCAGTGAACATATCCAACTTGACGAATACGTCTCTAAAATGTCAATCCAGGCAAAGCTTTTTCTGCCTACAGTTTCGAGCCTACGTGGTGACATTTTTAAAATGCTTTCAGTCCCTCAGTGAGGCTCTTAGAAGCTAGCCAGGGCTTACTACGTGCCAGGCACTGTGTCAGGTGTTGGAGCTAAAGGGAAGGAGAGCTTGGAGGCTGGCTGGGGAGGGACATCTCTGACACAAGCACAGCTAGAAACGGAGGCCAATGCTAGAAAAGAGAGAGCAGGCTGCATGGAGAGTGTGTACCATGGGGCTTGTGAGCTCACGAATAAGTGGGAGTAACTGGAGTGGGGAGATGGGGGAGAGAAGAGGGTCTTCCCATCAATGGGAATCACCTGTGCTTGGAGGCAGGTGCCATGAGAGGTCTCCACAGGAAGAAGGAGGCAGTGTGGTTGAAGGGCAGAGAGATGGGGCAGAACAGGCATCAGTCAGTTGGAGGGGTATGAATAGACTGATGGGAGGATTATGGGTGCCTTTGGAGGACTGAGAATTTGTTAGAAGATCAGTGCAGATTTCTATGGAGACAAATGCCAGGAACTGATAGGTCTTTGAAAGGTCACTCTGGCTGCCTTTTGGCAAAGGGGTTGGTAAAAGGCACTTGCAGGTGTGAACACACCAGGTGGGAGGTGAGTGCAGGAAATCGGGTGAGGGAGCATGGGAACTTGGTCCCGGGGTATATAAGGGAGAATAGCCTTTAAGGAGTTCCACAAATTGGCACCAGCTGTGGCTTCATTACAGAGCTGGAAGGGGGAGGTGGGTGTGTCCTGGAGGTTACAGAAATTACATGAGAAAGGGAAGTCTTTTTAGATCTCTTTTTCAACTAGAGGAACTCTCACCTTATTGATAGAATTCCAGAGTGGGAACCAATGATATGAGGACATCTTTGAAATGTCTGAATATGTTCTTCGACATCTTTGCAAGTGACGAGGAGACCTTGACCTTAGGAGGCCTTGGCCCTCTTTGTAGCCAGAAAGATTTCACCTACAGATTTGGGTTCTCCCTTTTAAAGTCAAGGAGTCAGTCCTTCCAAAGGACACCTCCTATCATTTTACCCTCTCATCATACCTCACGTGCTGGCATCTCCAAGACCCTCTGTTCCAGGTTGAGAGTATCCACTTTGGCCGGGCTGGTCTTGCAAAGAACACCACAACAGGAAATCTAGAGCCTATAGTGCTATTAATAACATCATCTAAGACTGTGTTTGCTACCCTCTTGGCCTCTTCCCACCATGACTCACTGAAGCTTTTTACACATGGTATCCATTATGCTATAGTTCCCAAAGCTCATCTTCTCTAGTGCCATTAGTTTTTAGGGGACCAGGCAAACCTTAAACTTGTCCCCCTTAATTGGATCCCTGTGCCCCCACAATCTCTTTGAATGCCTTTCACCATGATTCTTGAATGAGATCTGAGACCACTGCTGGTACCTAACACTTCTTGGCACCTTGTCTGCTAGGTTCTTGGAAGAGGAGGTGGCTATGGAGGTGAGTGGGGATGGGAGTGGGAGGATTTCTCCCTTCACTTCCCTTTTTGTGTTTTCAAATAATGGGTTTTGAGGGGGAGGGAAAGGTTAACCAGACCATTTATTTTCCATCTCCCATCGATAAAATGTCACACAGGAGAGAGGTGGCAGAAACGCACTTTCAGGTTAATTTTTTTACAAGGAAGATTGACTTATGAACCTACTTTGTTATTCCCTTTCATTCAATTTCCCTGTACCTCCTTTTCTATGAAGCGTAACGGTAACCCATTATTATTTTTATTGTTGGCACGTGCTTTGTGAACCATAAAGTGTACGCTATAAATGGGAGCGCTTTTCTTTTTTTTTTTTTTTTGTAGTTTACGAAAAACTAATATTTTTTAAATTAATTTTTTATTTATTTTCAGCATAACAGTATTCATTCTTTTTGCACCACACCCAGTGCTCCATGCAAGCAGTGCCCTCTATGATACCCAACACCTGGTACCCCAACCTCCAAATCCCCCGCCCCTTCAAAACCCTCAGATTGTTTTTCAGAGTCCATAGTCTCTCATGATTCAGCTCCCCTTCCAATTTCCCCCACCTCCCTTCTCGTCTCTAACTCCCCATGTCCATGAAAAACTAATTTAAAAACATTCATCCACCAGAGTACCCAAAGGGCTCCCATATAAACTATCTGTCGTTACATTATGTCCCGATGTGGAGCTCGATCCCAGGATCCTGAGATAATGACCTGAACTGAAGGCAGAGGCTTTAACACACTGAGCCACCAGCCCCAATGTATTCTCTTCAGTACCAGAATTTGTAACCAATTGACAGATGAAAAAGGAGGCAGTCAAGTGAAAATCAATAGGTCTTAGACCTGCAAGAAATTTGAATTAGATGAATTCAGCTACTCAGGCACTGTTTCACATTTTCAGATCTCTGCAGAAAAGGGGTTAACCTTTTTACAGCATGTAAAAGAGAAGACTATAACACATACTATGTGTAAGCATGTAAATATCAAAAAATATCCCATTAGTTGCTAAGACACACAGGGCCTATATTTTCTCTCAAATTCATGAATATGTAGGAGCAATAAGTGAGAAGTGAATGTATACTCTTCACTTCGAAGTCTTTTAGAAATCTAAAATATGACTTTCTATGGTTTGTGTCTCCATATTCCTTTATTGCCAGTTTGAACAAATCCACATGCTTTGATTCAAAGGTAATAAATTCCTCTTATTTGGAAACATGATGTTTATTTTTATTCTCTCACCCTTAGCAGGTGGTTTCATTTTAGCACACTTCAGAGTTATAATTTCATGCTTATTAAAAACATTTATTATGATCTACATAGATGAATGAAACTTTTATTTTATTAAATTATTTGACAAAAAATCTGTTATTTTTAAAAATGTATTTCCTTTAGGGTTATTTTAGAGCGTTCAGAGAGGATCTAGGAGTGTGGTATTATGTAGTTTTTAAGTAGGTATGAAATGGTTATTTATAGGATTGTTTCTTTAAGGCTTATGTATATTGTCCATTATATGCTATAAAATATTTTGAAAGTAAATTTAAGGTATGTTTTACATAGTTTATTTTTTGGAAATAAATATTGAAATGACTTGTGAAATTCAGTATATTCTCAACATTAATTTATTTTGAAATTTACCAGTTGTCTACTGAACTATTATATGGCAGATATTACTTCAGACTACACTGGTAAATGAAATACTTGGCTTTGTAGAACTTTTATTTTAATGGGTGAGACAATTCAAAGCTATAAACCTTAATAAAAATTGCATAGTGCATTCAAAAAGGATGAGTACAATGGGGAAAAAGAAAAACTCGATCAGGGTGAGAAAAATCAAGGTTGCTAGGCAGGGGATGGGGAGTTAAAATTTTTAATAGGAAGATCAGGGTAGTTACAATGAAGCTGACAATTGAACAAAGGTATGGAAAGGTGATGAATTTGCGCAGAACTATCAGCAATAAGGTCACTCCAGACAAAGGAATTGGCTATCTTGAAGGCCATAAGGTTGGATCATGCCTGGCATATCTGAGGAATAGCAAGGAGGCCACTGTGAGTGACTGAAGAGTAGCAGGGAAAGAGGTCACAGAGGTTAAATGAGTGGCTAGATCATGTAAAAGCTTAGAAGTCATTGTAAAACTCTGGCTTTTATATTTGGAAACTTACTGTGTGATAGAATTTCTGCTAATAACTGAGAGTTCAATTGTCCATAAAATTTCAAGGACTCTTATTCTAGTAAGACAGAATGAAGAGAAAGAGTTCATATTTTCACATGGTGTAACAAATGCTCAGAGATGCAAGTGTAGGAAGCTATAGGATCACAGAAGAAGGCACTAAAATCACACCAATATATTTGATGACTGTGACTATATATAAATTTGTATTTTCTAGATTTTTTATAGTCATGGAATCACACTGTATATACTATTCATTGCCTGGCTTTTCTTTTCTCAGCATCATTACTTTGAGAATCTCCAATTGTAAATAGTTCATTTTGATGTTGAATAGTAATCTCTTTAATGAATAGATCATAATTTTTCTTTGCTCTATGGATGGACATTGATGAACATTTCCACTGTTTTCAATTCTTAAAAATAAAGCTGCTATGAAATTCATATACAAGTCCCTGTATGAACATAGGGCTTGTTTCTCTTGGTTAAATGCCTAGAAGTAAAATGGCTATTTTTGTAACTGCAACATATTTTGCATTTAAAAAAATTTTCAAACTATTTTCCAAAGTGGTTGTATCATGATATATGCCAACAACAGTTTAGATTTTTTGTTGCTTCTCAATCTAGCTCAGACCAAGTACAATTAGCCTTTATAATTTTAGCCATTCTAATAGATATGTAAGCATGTCTCATTATGATTTTAATTTGTATTTCTTTAATGTCTAAATGTTGAGAAATTTGTCATGTGCCTATAAGCCATCCATATACTTTTGGTGACATGTCTCTTCCATTATTTCCTTCACATGTAAAATTGGATACTCTGTTTGGTTATTAGTAAGGTTTTTTTATTTTTATTCATATTTAAATAATCAGAGTAGATGTCCATTATCAGATATGTAATTTGGAAATCGCTTGTCCATCTTTACAGTTTCTCAATGGAGCTTTGATAGCTGTGTCTTTCAAGAAATATGCTACTTCTTTCCTGGTACACGGAGGTATGACTAGAACATTATCAATGTTGACCTTTGCAAAGAAAATCATGGCTTAAGATATATGTAGTCTGCAGTTGTTGGGAGTGTTCACCATCCTTGCCTCTAACTCATCTCTCACTGCCCACACATTCAGATATAGGGGAATATTGATTGACAAAATATTAATTGCCAAATAACACTAGTTAGAGAATAAGAAAAATGCAGGCACCTGATTATATAATATTACATAAATAAAATGTGTTTTTATAAGTGCTATTGGAAGTAAATTCCTCAATACTTTAATCACACAGAATGATGGAATCCTAGATTTTTTTTTCTTGTATTTACTAAGAAAATGATCATGCCTCAAGTATATTAAAATGGAATAGGGAAAATTAAAAATTGTTTTAAGATGATTTGCGTGTGTTGTGCATATGTGAGAGAGAAAGTGAGAGAGAAAGATAAAGAAAAAGAGAAAGGGAAAGACAGAGAGGTGGCTGCAGTGAATTGATGAGTTGGAGGATAGATTTTAAAGTTTTGTCTTTTGCTTTCTACATTTCTTTTTCCTTAGGTACAAGAGAACAATCAGTAATATCTCAGAAGCCTGCTGGTAACATCAGCAGAAAGAATTAGAGGTTCCCAGAAAATTAAGATGACATATAGTTTTCCTGACATAAGAAAATCATTTTTTGTCCCCAGCTATTTTCAATGATCTATACCCCACCTGTGTACTTGCCCAAGCACACTTCTTCCAAAACTTCCTGGGAGGTTCTTACAAAGAAATGCAAAAACCTCACTCCTTAAGGATTTTGAGGGAACAAGGCAATGGGAAAACTAACAGTCACCACCAGACCAGGAAATAGCCTAAGCTATTGAGACAATAAATCAGTGGTAAAACTCCTAGTGCTATTTCAAAAGCAATCAAGGCCTTGCATTCCTTGTCCCAGAAAATGAGCCCAAGACCCCATCTAGTTTCTATCTGCTCTTGAAGCCTGCAGAGTCCCTTTCCCTTGTCCAACAGTTACCTCTGCTTTATTCTAACGTTGAAGTTTCTGCCCTCGGTGGAATACAAGCTTCATTCAGGTGAACATGCAATACATATTGCACAAATACATATGTGGATGTGCATGCATCCACAACCTTATGACCAACCATACACGGAATAATAAAACTCTCCCTTCTGAGTATTCATCTTAAATACTAAATAAAAATCTCTCTCCTGTTCAAACAGTCAAGGCTTTGGAACTTATTCCCTGTGATCTCCTTGTATGTTGTAAACAAAGATTCCTTTGTTTGACAACTCCACCTGTTTCTGTGATTCACCAAAGACTGACCTCAGTTAGTTCAGTTGCTGTAATGGCTTTCACTACTCTGATTCTACCTCTGCAAGTCTCCAAATTTAACTATTTTTTCTCCCAATTCTGCATGTTCTTGGCTTTAAACTGCAACTCTGAAGAGAAGATTTGCTTGTTTAAAAAAAAAAAATCAAGAAAAGGTAGTAGTAGTTAACATTGTTACTTTGAACTTCCTGCCCTAAGGGGCTCTCCTGTTCTTTCTCTTTGACTTCCTGGACTAAAACGACAGAAATTTGGCAATACATCACTCCCCAATCCAGATTACTGCCAGAACAGTTTATACTCTTAGAAAAATATTAGTTTAAAAGATCACATAATTAAATACTTAAGCATGTAGTGTAATATAGTGGTTTACAAGAAATATATTTTGGTCATCTGAATATTTGGTTTTCAACCATGGCTACTGACTCACAGCTCCTAAAACTCTTGGGATTTCCTGTGATAAGGGTGAGAGAGGTGTGTTTTGTTCTGTTAATGAAGTGACCTTCAGACCTCACTCAAGGCAAGGGCTGTTTGCCTGAAGGACCAACCACTTGGTGAAAGCCTTCACAACTTTTTGCCTCCCCTTCCTCCCAATACAGGATTATCTGGGGAGGGAAGAGGATCTGGAGATTAGATCAGCAAATGACAATGATTTAGTCAGTCATGACTATGTCATGAAGCCTCCACAGAAAAGCTGAAAGGACTGGGTTCAGAAAGCTTTTAGTTTGTGAAATGTATGAAAAGGCAGGAAGAGTGGCAGTCTTACAGAAGGTAATAGAAGCTCTGTGCCCATTCTCCATACCTTGCCCTGTGCACTTCTTTATCTATCTATTGATTTAAATCTTCTATTATATCTTTTAATAAGCTGGCAAACATAAAGTAAGTATTTTTCTGAGTTTTGTGAGTCCCTGTAGCAAATTAAAAGAACGTAAGAAGTAGGCCATTGGGACCTCCAACCTGTAGTTGCTCAGTCACAAGCACAGGTAATAACCTGGGGCCTACAGTGAGACTGGCATCTGAGGTGGGGTTGGAGATAGTCTTGGAGGACTGATCCCTTAACTGATGAAATCTTACACTATGTTCAGGTAGATAGTGTCAGAATTTAGTTGAATTCTTGGAGATCCTGCTGTTGTCTGAAAATTATTTGGCATTGTTGGTATGATGTCCTAAAACCCAAAAAGATATAGCTACCTCAAAATAAGAATACGGTTGACAGCTTATATATAATAAGTGAGTATTTCAGGGATTTAAAATATACCCAATAAATAATGTAAGGAAATAAGGAAAGATTTTGAAATAAAAACAAGAATAAGAACCTAGTGGTACTAATAGATTAAATATATGTAATCTAGTTGAATTAAGAATACAATGGATAGAATACGTAATGGATTCAATAGAGATAAGAAGTCACTTAAGGATATAGTCATCTGGATACCAGCAAAGCATTAAAATTATCAATATAAAAGAGGTGTAAGATGTAGGTGATGTGTGTGGAACAAAAGCTAGAGAAGAAATTAGATTTCCTTACTACTCATAGCCTGTTGACAAGTCCTTGAAGCTCCTCTGGGGACTCAGCTGCTTCCATGTGGACACATCCACTCAGGGCAAAAAGCATTCTTAGTCCACCCCCCAGGATACTGAAAATCTACTTTCACATGTAAAAATTACTTTGGAAACTTCTTTATCTCTACTCCCCACCCCTGCCCTCAAGATATACATTGGCAATCATCTCCCAAGCATATACCCACTGATACACATCAGAAGAGTCTCTTCCCTGAGTTTTTACTAAATAGTAATAAATGACCTTTCCCTAACAATAGCTAGCCCCCTCAAGGTCCTGGAAACCTTGTTTATAAAATACCTTGGAGGCTTGTGCTATCCCTAACCTCCTCCCAAATTGAAAGTATATAATCAGCCACTCTTCATGACCCTCTCTCTCTACTCCAAATAAATAAATAAATATTTTTAAATAAAATAAAATAAATGACTTTTTTTAAATGAAAGAAGAAAAAGGAAAGAAATATTTGAATATTAATGTACATCTATTTCTCAAGCATAAAATAGTCAAGACACTGGATTAAAACTTACATACAAGAAAAGAAAGAAAATATTCATAACTAGAGTTGACTCTATGAATCCCAAACTAGGGCATACATACCAAAGACACACAAAAAAAATCACAAGTGTTAGAGAGAAAAAAAATAATTCATTAATAAAGAAACAAGAATCAGACTGACAGAAATTTTTTAAATAACATCAGATATAAAAAAGAATGAAGTAATAGCTTTATTATCTTGAAAAAAAATCACAAATGGAAACATTTAGATCCTTATAAAATGTCATTGGCATAGGAAGGCATAATAAAAAAAATATTTTCAGGAATACAGATCACAGATAATTTGCCTTAATTTGTGTAGGCAGCACTTAAATACTAATATTATTTTAACAGTTAAAATATACTCTATGATCTTTGAGGTTGGGGAAAAGAGGATGACCAAGTCATCTTGAAATAATTCAGTTTTATGAAAAAAGTAAAAAGATCAAAAAAAAGACTTGTAGAAAAGAGAGATAAAACATATGCATAATAAAAATAAATAAATAAATAAACAGCTGGAGTGCCTGGGTGACTTAGTCGGTTCAAGTGTCTGCCTTCAGCTCAGGTGATGATCCCAGGGTCCTGGTATTGAGCCCTGCATCAGGCTCCCTGCTCAGTGGAGAGTCTGCTTCTCCCTCCCATTGAGAAAAAAAATTTGACTTATTTATTTGAGAGAGATAATCTTTAAATTTTACTTATTTATTTGAGAGAGAGTGAGAAAAGAAAAACATGCACACAGCAGAGGGAATAACAGAGGGAGAGGGAGAAGCACGCCACTGAGCAGGGAACCCCCTGCGGGGCTCTATCCCAGGACCCGGGTATTATGACCTGAGCTATAGGTAGACACTTAACTCAGGTACCCCAATAAATACAATCTTTTAAAAAAAATAAATAATAATAAAAATAAATAATATTTCAGATAGTATGATTTTTTTAATGTGAGACTTGGTATAAAAACAGGATGACATACTTGTCTAATTATAGCAAAGACTTTGATAAGTTTAGATGCAGTAGTACATAAAAAATTTAACTTCTTTCATTAACTGATAATTTAATTAGATTAAATTAAGAGACATCAAAATTTAGAGAATCTAATAGTCCTGATCTATTAATAAATGTAGCCATCCTGACCCCAAAACAAGAGTCTTCAGTAAGTATATAAGCATAAGTTGAACATTTTCACAAACAGGCCATTATTTAGGCCAGAAGTATATGCCAATAAATTCCTAGAGTTAAATATCAGGCTATATTTTCCAAGAATAAGGCAATAAAATTAGAAAACAATGACCAAAATATTAAATTCATATAATTGGAAGTTAACTTCATACCTAAAAAGAAATAATACAGCTAATTCAGAAATTTTTAGAATTACAGTACTTTGGTAATATCAACTCTCAAAATGAGTAACGGACAGGTGGGGCTAGCAAGAGACTCGTGGGAGGATTAAATCATGGGCCCCTGTATCTCAGGTGCAGTAGAAGCAGTGGATTTGGAATTTCAGTTTTTCCACAACGTTCCACCACAAGCTGGTTAGAACTGTGCAAAAGCAGGAAGGGAAGCCCCAGTAAAGTGGACTGGGGATGCCAGAAGGGGAGGCTGGAAGGGGGCGCCTGGTGCTCAGTGCCCATTACAGACCCCACATTGCAATCCCCCACAGGAGAGACTCACCAATTTTAGGCCCCACAGGGGAAGCTGGAGGTTCATCTCCTGACTTTTTGTAGGATCTTTGCAGCTCAGCTGGTGAGAATTCTCCATCACCCTGCCTTTCTCCAAGGGACTTTCCTTCAAGCACCCTTCCCAACTTCTTCCTCCTCCATGAAATAATGTTCCTCTCCTTTGTTTCTCGCACTTGCCTGTGTTGGGACCTTAGCTTGCTCAGCCCAGACTGCCATTCTCTGCTCTTCCCAATTAAACCCATGCTGCTGGTCAAATAACTGGCAGATTGAGTTTAAGGCCAATTGAACTAATAAATTCAAGAACTTGCAAGGAACAAAATCAATATGCACAAATTAGTGGCACTCCTAGGTGCTCCGAAGGAACCATCAGAAAGAGACTGCGGAGAACGATCTCATTTACACCTGCATCCAAGACAGCAAGATACCTGGGAGGCCCCTGAACCAAGAAGGTGACAGACCTGTCCTCTGACAGCCCTGCAACAATGACGACAGACAGGGAGGGGTACACACAGAGATGGGGAGGCACTGTGCTCAGGGAAGAACCCACACTGGGAAAATACCTACTCTCCCCAAAACCGTCTACAGAGTCCTCACTCTGGCTCCCGAATTTCCGGACTCGGTGCAAGCCTGGAGTGGGTGTGGACACGGGAAGGACCCCGCAGGGCTGAGGTGGGGAGAGCACAAGCACCGAAGCTGGGGGACGCTCCCTGACTGCAGACCATCTGAGGAGCCCAAGGAACCTAATCCGCGAGCACACAAACACCGATGAGGACCTAGGAGCACCCGAGCCCAGAAAGGGGGGACCCCACAGCCCCGCGAACAGCACAGCAGGAGGCCACGTCTCCTCACACAAAACGACGGAAGCCCCAGTGTCTACACAGGGCGCCCTTCCTCTGTGGGGTCCTGAGACCACGAAACCCTTGACAGTGCACTCAGGCGGCTTCTCCTCAGCTCCTCCAGCATCTGGTCCTTAGGAGGTTGGACTGCTGCCAGTGTGGGCGCGTCCTCCACAACGGGTCCGGTCAGTGTGGATGCAGAGCCACACCCTCCTCAGCTTGTCCTGTCAGGGTGGGAGGCGCCCCACATTCTCCAGAAGTCTCCACAGTGGGTCCTGAAGAGGCGGGGCTCTGGTCCCAGCTGTGGCTGTGCAGCCTTGGCTCAGGGCGGAGCTGGGGTCTGGCGCCCTCTGCAGGCGGTGCAAGGCAGTGCAGGACTGTGGGAGCTCACCCTTCAGTGGAAGGTCCTGCTCCCTCCTGGGGTCCAGCTGATGCCATTTCATTCCGGAAATTCAAGCTGCATGGAGCCCAATACCCCCCAACTTCCCCCCAAATAGCTAAGGAACAATGAATTGGAAACAATGTGGAATTACAACAGTCCTTGACCCAAACAGTGTCACTGAACATGGCCCTGATGCAGACCCACACTCTGACCTCAACTTGGTCTCAAGCCTGAACCCTACCCTAATCCAAGACCCTAACCCTAGCCCCCAACCCAAACAATGTTCACAAGAATCAAAAGGTAGAAACTGCAAATATCCATCAATGGCAAGTGCATAAGCAAAGTGTGGTGAAGCATTTGAATTTGGGTACAGGTTCAGGTTTTAGTCAGAGTTCTAGATCAGGCTTTGGGTTTAGTGTTAGGGTGAGGGTTTAGAGTGAAGGACAAGGGAACAGAGTTATAGTTTAGGGCTTTAAGTTTATGATTTAGGCTTTAAGACTCAGGGCTTATGGGATAAAGTTCAAGGTCAAATTTGGGGTTTGACTTCATGCTGAGATTTGGGTTCAGGTTTCATGACTTGGAGGTCTGGTTTAGGGTTTGGGTTCGTGGTTCAGGGCTTGGATCCAGGGCTCAGGTACAGGCTTTGGGTTCCATTCCAGGTTTGGGATTCAGGGTTCTAGTTTGGGCTTTAAGGTCAGCTTAGGTTTCAGCGTTGGTAGGGTTTAAGGTTAGGTTTAGGGATGACACATTTTCTTCAGTTGTCATCATGGACAAAATAATTCTATCTGAAGTTTCTAAGTCAGAAATGTATTTCATCTGGGGGCGCCTGGGTGGCTCCGTGTGTTAAGCCTCTGCCTTGGGCTCAGGTCATGATCTCAGGGTCCTGGGATCGAGCCCTTCATCAGGCTCTCTGCTTGACGGGGAGCCTGCTTCCCCATCTTTCTCTCTGCCTGCCTCTCTGCCTACTTGTGATCTCTGTCTGTCAAATAAATAGAATTAGTAAAAGCTATTATATGATCTTTTACAAACCATTTCCTATCTTTGCATTCTCATGTGCCAAGAGAGACAGGGGTTATTTAAAACCCTGAAGAGAAAGCTCTCTCTTTTAAATTGCCTGTAACCTTCGTGTAATAGATTTATGATTGATAATAGATTTAGTTAAAATATAACTATTTAAAATATTTACTCTCAGTAAACGATTTCAACCTATGCTCATTTAAGTAACTTGGTGCATAATCCCTTTTCTATTAAACCATAGTGCAAGGACCAATGCCGCGTTTCTGAAAGCTATTTTTCTAGAATGGCTGTATGCTATATATGGCGTCCTGTTTTCACTCCCTTTGTGGAGCACCTACCCTGGAGGTCATGTAATAACCAATGACCAAAAAAACAAACAAGAAACCCAAACATCCAGGTCGAAGTGCCATCCCTGCCTGGAGTGGAGGAGACTGCTCAGACAGATCCCAGGCAGGCATCTCAGCCCAGGCCTGTGCTGGGGAAGCTGGTTCCTGGCTTTGGGCGCAATCTGGAAGCCAGCAAACTGACCCAAGAGTGCAGCTGGCGTTTAGGACTGATGATCTTTTCGCAGCCAGGCTGCGCGTGGACACCCGCTCAGGGAGCCAGGCTAGGAGGCTGCCCAGGGCAGGCGCTGGCAATGCAGCAGCATGCCAGGGCTTAGCCCCGCACCCCAGCATGGGCTCCGGCCTCAGAAGTGAGGGGGCGGGGCCAGCGCAGAGAAGGGTCTTTGCTAATTTCCAAAGCTGGAAGTGAGCTCTCAGAGGACTCAGGAGGGAGGGGGGCAGGGGCGGCCGGGAGAGGGGCTTTGCTAATTGCCCAGGCGGGAAGGAGGGGCCCGCAGCGCCAGGGTGCTGTGCTGCAGCCCATTTGGGACTGCAGGACCCACCATACTCGCTGCCCCTGCACTCCCATGCTCCAGCCTAGCCCCTGAGGCCGCGGTGTCCTGTTCCCGTTCCCGCCGCCTGCTGCCCCTCCCCGCCCCATGGCTTCTCTGGAGGACCCTCTGCTCACAGGTAAAGTGACACCACGACACGCCCTCACCTGAAGCAGAAAACGCAGTCCAGGAGCTGGGCGCAGCCTCCCGCCAACCCCAGGTCACCAGGACCACCCCAGACGCTGCGCCACACCCTGTCCGCAGGGGGTCAGGCCGGGACAGCGCCACAGGAGGTACCCCCCCCCTGCCAGCGGGCAGGCTAGCCCCCATAGTTCTGCACCCCCACACGCTTTTCAGAGCCTCCTGCCATTCCCAGGGCACCCAGAACCCAGAGAGTGAGGCCTTGGGTGTTCTCTAGTGACAGATTCAAGGCAATTTTTCGACTTTGGGACTCAGAGTTAACATAGTTTTCATTTGTGATTATTATTTTTGTGTGGGGGCCGTCGCTTTTCTTTTGACCTATGCTTGTTTTCACTCCCGGTTCTGAAGAAGCCCCTAAATCCTAACCCTGTTGAGGACTCCGAAAGCTCTCAGAGCAGCAGTGCTGGGGGACAGTGTGGACACATGGTTTGGTTTCTCCTCTGGCCTGCTTCTGTGGCAGCCCCGCTCTGTCCTCCTCAGACTTCAGAGCAATATCTGAATAAGTGGAGAAGCGACCAGGGGGTCAGGAAGGTGGCCACCGAAGAGTGACTTCTCTGGAGGGTGGCTGAGCTAGCAAGTGAGCATGTTAGTCCAGCTCTGCCTGCATTCAGTATGGAGCTGAACAGGGGCCAGGGAAGGGGAGGAGGAGCAGAGAGCAGGGACAAAGGGACCAAAGAGGAGATTCAGATGAAGGGAAGTAATGGGGAGGAAAGAGAAGAAACTCTAGAAGACAGGTATGTAGAAAGGAAAAGGGATGAAGTGGGCATTGGGAAAGGGCACCACCAGGGAAGGAGAGAGGGGAAGAAAAGAGGGAGGAAAGAGGAAAGGGGAAAGGGAGAAGGGAGGAGTCAGCATGCCAGGGCTCCCCCTGCATCTGAAGAAGAGGTGGCTGGTCCAGCTTGTCAAACAGGGTGCTCACTCTTTGGCCCCAGTTTCTGCTCCCAGTGCTACTGGGCTTTGCAAGGAAGGCAGGCTGTCCCTTGGGACCTACTGGAGCCCACTGGAGCCCACAGGAGGGTGGGAGAGGTAAGATGCCACCAGGTCCTGTCCTGAGCTGCTCCCAGCCACCAGCCTCACCACATGGTGCAAGAGGGACCCCAGAACAAAGGAGGGACACAGGCCAGCATGTCTGCTGGTGGCCCTGGGCACTTAGCTCATCGCAGTGAACCACACGGCCTCCTCAACCCACGCTTTCAAAGCCTCCTTCTTCGCTTCTGGCTTTCATGTCTGTAGGAACATGAGCCAGATCTAACTCCTCTCTGACAGACAATTCTGACTCACCCCGTGTCAGATTTTTATGAGTGGCTGTGATAGAGTAAGATAGCAATGCTCCAACAAACGGACTGTTTCCTCCCACTTGACCTCAACAGTCTTATACATTTTCTTAGCGAAAACATCTTGTCTCCTTCCATTAAGCTCATAACGTGGTCTAATAGTATACATGCGCCTTCCTTAGATGCGAAGCGATACAGAGGTCCTTTTTTTTTTTTTAATTTTACAAGGTAAAGTCAGTGAACATATCCAACTTGACGAATACGTCTCTAAAATGTCAATCCAGGCAAAGCTTTTTCTGCCTACAGTTTCGAGCCTACGTGGTGACATTTTTAAAATGCTTTCAGTCCCTCAGTGAGGCTCTTAGAAGCTAGCCAGGGCTTACTACGTGCCAGGCACTGTGTCAGGTGTTGGAGCTAAAGGGAAGGAGAGCTTGGAGGCTGGCTGGGGAGGGACATCCATGACACAAGCACAGCTAGAAACGGAGGCCAGTGCTAGAAAAGAGAGAGCAGGCTGCATGGAGAGTGTGTACCATGGGGCTTGTGAGCTCACGAATAAGTGGGAGTAACTGGAGTGGGGAGATGGGGGAGAGAAGAGGGTCTTCCCATCAATGGGAATCACCTGTGCTTGGAGGCAGGTGCCATGAGAGGTCTCCACAGGAAGAAGGAGGCAGTGTGGTTGAAGGGCAGAGAGATGGGGCAGAACAGGCATCAGTCAGTTGGAGGGGTATGAATAGACTGATGGGAGGATTATGGGTGCCTTTGGAGGACTGAGAATTTGTTAGAAGATCAGTGCAGATTTCTATGGAGACAAATGCCAGGAACTGATAGGTCTTTGAAAGGTCACTCTGGCTGCCTTTTGGCAAAGGGGTTGGTAAAAGGCACTTGCAGGTGTGAACACACCAGGTGGGAGGTGAGTGCAGGAAATCGGGTGAGGGAGCATGGGAACTTGGTCCCGGGGTATATAAGGGAGAATAGCCTTTAAGGAGTTCCACAAATTGGCACCAGCTGTGGCTTCATTACAGAGCTGGAAGGGGGAGGTGGGTGTGTCCTGGAGGTTACAGAAATTACATGAGAAAGGGAAGTCTTTTTAGATCTCTTTTTCAACTAGAGGAACTCTCACCTTATTGATAGAATTCCAGAGTGGGAACCAATGATATGAGGACATCTTTGAAATGTCTGAATATGTTCTTCGACATCTTTGCAAGTGACGAGGAGACCTTGACCTTAGGAGGCCTTGGCCCTCTTTGTAGCCAGAAAGATTTCACCTACAGATTTGGGTTCTCCCTTTTAAAGTCAAGGAGTCAGTCCTTCCAAAGGACACCTCCTATCATTTTACCCTCTCATCATACCTCACGTGCTGGCATCTCCAAGACCCTCTGTTCCAGGTTGAGAGTATCCACTTTGGCCGGGCTGGTCTTGCCAAGAACACCACCACAGGAAATCTAGAGCCTGTAGTGCTATTAATAACATCATCTAAGACTGTGTTTGCTACCCTCTTGGCCTCTTCCCACCATGACTCACTGAAGCTTTTTACACATTGTATCCATTATGCTATAGTTCCCAAAGCTCATCTTCTCTAGTGCCATTAGTTTTTAGGGGACCAGGCAAACCTTAAACTTGTCCCCCTTAATTGGATCCCTGTGCCCCCACAATCTCTTTGAATGCCTTTCACCATGATTCTTGAATGAGATCTGAGACCACTGCTGGTACCTAACACTTCTTGGCACCTTGTCTGCTAGGTTCTTGGAAGAGGAGGTGGCTATGGAGGTGAGTGGGGATGGGAGTGGGAGGATTTCTCCCTTCACTTCCCTTTTTGTGTTTTCAAATAATGGGTTTTGAGGGGGAGGGAAAGGTTAACCAGACCATTTATTTTCCATCTCCCATCGATAAAATGTCACACAGGAGAGAGGTGGCAGAAACGCACTTTCAGGTTAATTTTTTTACAAGGAAGATTGACTTATGAACCTACTTTGTTATTCCCTTTCATTCAATTTCCCTGTACCTCCTTTTCTATGAAGCGTAACGGTAACCCATTATTATTTTTATTGTTGGCACGTGCTTTGTGAACCATAAAGTGTACGCTATAAATGGGAGCGCTTTTCTTTTTTTTTTTTTTTGTAGTTTACGAAAAACTAATATTTTTTAAATTAATTTTTTATTTATTTTCAGCATAACAGTATTCATTCTTTTTGCACCACACCCAGTGCTCCATGCAAGCAGTGCCCTCTATGATTCCCAACACCTGGTACCCCAACCTCCAAATCCCCCGCCCCTTCAAAACCCTCAGATTGTTTTTCAGAGTCCATAGTCTCTCATGATTCAGCTCCCCTTCCAATTTCCCCCACCTCCCTTCTCGTCTCTAACTCCCCATGTCCATGAAAAACTAATTTAAAAACATTCATCCACCAGAGTACCCAAAGGGCTCCCATATAAACTATCTGTCGTTACATTATGTCCCGATGTGGAGCTCGATCCCAGGATCCTGAGATCATGACCTGAACTGAAGGCAGAGGCTTTAACACACTGAGCCACCAGCCCCAATGTATTCTCTTCAGTACCAGAATTTGTAACCAATTGACAGATGAAAAAGGAGGCAGTCAAGTGAAAATCAATAGGTCTTAGACCTGCAAGAAATTTGAATTAGATGAATTCAGCTACTCAGGCACTGTTTCACATTTTCAGATCTCTGCAGAAAAGGGGTTAACCTTTTTACAGCATGTAAAAGAGAAGACTATAACACATACTATGTGTAAGCATGTAAATATCAAAAAATATCCCATTAGTTGCTAAGACACACAGGGCCTATATTTTCTCTCAAATTCATGAATATGTAGGAGCAATAAGTGAGAAGTGAATGTATACTTTTCACTTCGAAGTCTTTTAGAAATCTAAAATATGACTTTCTATGGTTTGTGTCTCCATATTCCTTTATTGCCAGTTTGAACAAATCCACATGCTTTGATTCAAAGGTAATAAATTCCTCTTATTTGGAAACATGATGTTTATTTTTATTCTCTCACCCTTAGCAGGTGGTTTCATTTTAGCACACTTCAGAGTTATAATTTCATGCTTATTAAAAACATTTATTATGATCTACATAGATGAATGAAACTTTTATTTTATTAAATTATTTGACAAAAAATCTGTTATTTTTAAAAATGTATTTCCTTTAGGGTTATTTTAGAGCGTTCAGAGAGGATCTAGGAGTGTGGTATTATGTAGTTTTTAAGTAGGTATGAAATGGTTATTTATAGGATTGTTTCTTTAAGGCTTATGTATATTGTCCATTATATGCTATAAAATATTTTGAAAGTAAATTTAAGGTATGTTTTACATAGTTTATTTTTTGGAAATAAATATTGAAATGACTTGTGAAATTCAGTATATTCTCAACATTAATTTATTTTGAAATTTACCAGTTGTCTACTGAACTATTATATGGCAGATATTACTTCAGACTACACTGGTAAATGAAATACTTGGCTTTGTAGAACTTTTATTTTAATGGGTGAGACAATTCAAAGCTATAAACCTTAATAAAAATTGCATAGTGCATTCAAAAAGGATGAGTACAATGGGGAAAAAGAAAAACTCGATCAGGGTGAGAAAAATCAAGGTTGCTAGGCAGGGGATGGGGAGTTAAAATTTTTAATAGGAAGATCAGGGTAGTTACAATGAAGCTGACAATTGAACAAAGGTATGGAAAGGTGATGAATTTGCGCAGAACTATCAGCAATAAGGTCACTCCAGACAAAGGAATTGGCTATCTTGAAGGCCATAAGGTTGGATCATGCCTGGCATATCTGAGGAATAGCAAGGAGGCCACTGTGAGTGACTGAAGAGTAGCAGGGAAAGAGGTCACAGAGGTTAAATGAGTGGCTAGATCATGTAAAAGCTTAGAAGTCATTGTAAAACTCTGGCTTTTATATTTGGAAAATTACTGTGTGATAGAATTTCTGCTAATAACTGAGAGTTCAATTGTCCATAAAATTTCAAGGACTCTTATTCTAGTAAGACAGAATGAAGAGAAAGAGTTCATATTTTCACATGGTGTAACAAATGCTCAGAGATGCAAGTGTAGGAAGCTATAGGATCACAGAAGAAGGCACTAAAATCACACCAATATATTTGATGACTGTGACTATATATAAATTTGTATTTTCTAGATTTTTTATAGTCATGGAATCACACTGTATATACTATTCATTGCCTGGCTTTTCTTTTCTCAGCATCATTACTTTGAGAATCTCCAATTGTAAATAGTTCATTTTGATGTTGAATAGTAATCTCTTTAATGAATAGATCATAATTTTTCTTTGCTCTATGGATGGACATTGATGAACATTTCCACTGTTTTCAATTCTTAAAAATAAAGCTGCTATGAAATTCATATACAAGTCCCTGTATGAACATAGGGCTTGTTTCTCTTGGTTAAATGCCTAGAAGTAAAATGGCTATTTTTGTAACTGCAACATATTTTGCATTTAAAAAAATTTTCAAACTATTTTCCAAAGTGGTTGTATCATGATATATGCCAACAACAGTTTAGATTTTTTGTTGCTTCTCAATCTAGCTCAGACCAAGTACAATTAGCCTTTATAATTTTAGCCATTCTAATAGATATGTAAGCATGTCTCATTATGATTTTAATTTGTATTTCTTTAATGTCTAAATGTTGAGAAATTTGTCATGTGCCTATAAGCCATCCATATACTTTTGGTGACATGTCTCTTCCATTATTTCCTTCACATGTAAAATTGGATACTCTGTTTGGTTATTAGTAAGGTTTTTTTATTTTTATTCATATTTAAATAATCAGAGTAGATGTCCATTATCAGATATGTAATTTGGAAATCGCTTGTCCATCTTTACAGTTTCTCAATGGAGCTTTGATAGCTGTGTCTTTCAAGAAATATGCTACTTCTTTCCTGGTACACGGAGGTATGACTAGAACATTATCAATGTTGACCTTTGCAAAGAAAATCATGGCTTAAGATATATGTAGTCTGCAGTTGTTGGGAGTGTTCACCATCCTTGCCTCTAACTCATCTCTCACTGCCCACACATTCAGATATAGGGGAATATTGATTGACAAAATATTAATTGCCAAATAACACTAGTTAGAGAATAAGAAAAATGCAGGCACCTGATTATATAATATTACATAAATAAAATGTGTTTTTATAAGTGCTATTGGAAGTAAATTCCTCAATACTTTAATCACACAGAATGATGGAATCCTAGATTTTTTTTTCTTGTATTTACTAAGAAAATGATCATGCCTCAAGTATATTAAAATGGAATAGGGAAAATTAAAAATTGTTTTAAGATGATTTGCGTGTGTTGTGCGTATGTGAGAGAGAAAGTGAGAGAGAAAGATAAAGAAAAAGAGAAAGGGAAAGACAGAGAGGTGGCTGCAGTGAATTGATGAGTTGGAGGATAGATTTTAAAGTTTTGTCTTTTGCTTTCTACATTTCTTTTTCCTTAGGTACAAGAGAACAATCAGTAATATCTCAGAAGCCTGCTGGTAACATCAGCAGAAAGAATTAGAGGTTCCCAGAAAATTAAGATGACATATAGTTTTCCTGACATAAGAAAATCATTTTTTGTCCCCAGCTATTTTCAATGATCTATACCCCACCTGTGTACTTGCCCAAGCACACTTCTTCCAAAACTTCCTGGGAGGTTCTTACAAAGAAATGCAAAAACCTCACTCCTTAAGGATTTTGAGGGAACAAGGCAATGGGAAAACTAACAGTCACCACCAGACCAGGAAATAGCCTAAGCTATTGAGACAATAAATCAGTGGTAAAACTCCTAGTGCTATTTCAAAAGCAATCAAGGCCTTGCATTCCTTGTCCCAGAAAATGAGCCCAAGACCCCATCTAGTTTCTATCTGCTCTTGAAGCCTGCAGAGTCCCTTTCCCTTGTCCAACAGTTACCTCTGCTTTATTCTAACGTTGAAGTTTCTGCCCTCGGTGGAATACAAGCTTCATTCAGGTGAACATGCAATACATATTGCACAAATACATATGTGGATGTGCATGCATCCACAACCTTATGACCAACCATACACGGAATAATAAAACTCTCCCTTCTGAGTATTCATCTTAAATACTAAATAAAAATCTCTCTCCTGTTCAAACAGTCAAGGCTTTGGAACTTATTCCCTGTGATCTCCTTGTATGTTGTAAACAAAGATTCCTTTGTTTGACAACTCCACCTGTTTCTGTGATTCACCAAAGACTGACCTCAGTTAGTTCAGTTGCTGTAATGGCTTTCACTACTCTGATTCTACCTCTGCAAGTCTCCAAATTTAACTATTTTTTCTCCCAATTCTGCATGTTCTTGGCTTTAAACTGCAACTCTGAAGAGAAGATTTGCTTGTTTAAAAAAAAAAAAATCAAGAAAAGGTAGTAGTAGTTAACATTGTTACTTTGAACTTCCTGCCCTAAGGGGCTCTCCTGTTCTTTCTCTTTGACTTCCTGGACTAAAACGACAGAAATTTGGCAATACATCACTCCCCAATCCAGATTACTGCCAGAACAGTTTATACTCTTAGAAAAATATTAGTTTAAAAGATCACATAATTAAATACTTAAGCATGTAGTGTAATATAGTGGTTTACAAGAAATATATTTTGGTCATCTGAATATTTGGTTTTCAACCATGGCTACTGACTCACAGCTCCTAAAACTCTTGGGATTTCCTGTGATAAGGGTGAGAGAGGTGTGTTTTGTTCTGTTAATGAAGTGACCTTCAGACCTCACTCAAGGCAAGGGCTGTTTGCCTGAAGGACCAACCACTTGGTGAAAGCCTTCACAACTTTTTGCCTCCCCTTCCTCCCAATACAGGATTATCTGGGGAGGGAAGAGGATCTGGAGATTAGATCAGCAAATGACAATGATTTAGTCAGTCATGACTATGTCATGAAGCCTCCACAGAAAAGCTGAAAGGACTGGGTTCAGAAAGCTTTTAGTTTGTGAAATGTATGAAAAGGCAGGAAGAGTGGCAGTCTTACAGAAGGTAATAGAAGCTCTGTGCCCATTCTCCATACCTTGCCCTGTGCACTTCTTTATCTATCTATTGATTTAAATCTTCTATTATATCTTTTAATAAGCTGGCAAACATAAAGTAAGTATTTTTCTGAGTTTTGTGAGTCCCTGTAGCAAATTAAAAGAACGTAAGAAGTAGGCCACTGGGACCTCCAACCTGTAGTTGCTCAGTCACAAGCACAGGTAATAACCTGGGGCCTACAGTGAGACTGGCATCTGAGGTGGGGTTGGAGATAGTCTTGGAGGACTGATCCCTTAACTGATGAAATCTTACACTATGTTCAGGTAGATAGTGTCAGAATTTAGTTGAATTCTTGGAGATCCTGCTGTTGTCTGAAAATTATTTGGCATTGTTGGTATGATGTCCTAAAACCCAAAAAGATATAGCTACCTCAAAATAAGAATACGGTTGACAGCTTATATATAATAAGTGAGTATTTCAGGGATTTAAAATATACCCAATAAATAATGTAAGGAAATAAGGAAAGATTTTGAAATAAAAACAAGAATAAGAACCTAGTGGTACTAATAGATTAAATATATGTAATCTAGTTGAATTAAGAATACAATGGATAGAATACGTAATGGATTCAATAGAGATAAGAAGTCACTTAAGGATATAGTCATCTGGATACCAGCAAAGCATTAAAATTATCAATATAAAAGAGGTGTAAGATGTAGGTGATGTGTGTGGAACAAAAGCTAGAGAAGAAATTAGATTTCCTTACTACTCATAGCCTGTTGACAAGTCCTTGAAGCTCCTCTGGGGACTCAGCTGCTTCCATGTGGACACATCCACTCAGGGCAAAAAGCATTCTTAGTCCACCCCCCAGGATACTGAAAATCTACTTTCACATGTAAAAATTACTTTGGAAACTTCTTTATCTCTACTCCCCACCCCTGCCCTCAAGATATACATTGGCAATCATCTCCCAAGCATATACCCACTGATACACATCAGAAGAGTCTCTTCCCTGAGTTTTTACTAAATAGTAATAAATGACCTTTCCCTAACAATAGCTAGCCCCCTCAAGGTCCTGGAAACCTTGTTTATAAAATACCTTGGAGGCTTGTGCTATCCCTAACCTCCTCCCAAATTGAAAGTATATAATCAGCCACTCTTCATGACCCTCTCTCTCTACTCCAAATAAATAAATAAATATTTTTAAATAAAATAAAATAAATGACTTTTTTTAAATGAAAGAAGAAAAAGGAAAGAAATATTTGAATATTAATGTACATCTATTTCTCAAGCATAAAATAGTCAAGACACTGGATTAAAACTTACATACAAGAAAAGAAAGAAAATATTCATAACTAGAGTTGACTCTATGAATCCCAAACTAGGGCATACATACCAAAGACACACAAAAAAAATCACAAGTGTTAGAGAGAAAAAAAATAATTCATTAATAAAGAAACAAGAATCAGACTGACAGAAATTTTTTAAATAACATCAGATATAAAAAAGAATGAAGTAATAGCTTTATTATCTTGAAAAAAAATCACAAATGGAAACATTTAGATCCTTATAAAATGTCATTGGCATAGGAAGGCATAATAAAAAAAATATTTTCAGGAATACAGATCACAGATAATTTGCCTTAATTTGTGTAGGCAGCACTTAAATACTAATATTATTTTAACAGTTAAAATATACTCTATGATCTTTGAGGTTGGGGAAAAGAGGATGACCAAGTCATCTTGAAATAATTCAGTTTTATGAAAAAAGTAAAAAGATCAAAAAAAAGACTTGTAGAAAAGAGAGATAAAACATATGCATAATAAAAATAAATAAATAAATAAACAGCTGGAGTGCCTGGGTGACTTAGTCGGTTCAAGTGTCTGCCTTCAGCTCAGGTGATGATCCCAGGGTCCTGGTATTGAGCCCTGCATCAGGCTCCCTGCTCAGTGGAGAGTCTGCTTCTCCCTCCCATTGAGAAAAAAAATTTGACTTATTTATTTGAGAGAGATAATCTTTAAATTTTACTTATTTATTTGAGAGAGAGTGAGAAAAGAAAAACATGCACACAGCAGAGGGAATAACAGAGGGAGAGGGAGAAGCACGCCACTGAGCAGGGAACCCCCTGCGGGGCTCTATCCCAGGACCCGGGTATTATGACCTGAGCTATAGGTAGACACTTAACTCAGGTACCCCAATAAATACAATCTTTTAAAAAAAATAAATAATAATAAAAATAAATAATATTTCAGATAGTATGATTTTTTTAATGTGAGACTTGGTATAAAAACAGGATGACATACTTGTCTAATTATAGCAAAGACTTTGATAAGTTTAGATGCAGTAGTACATAAAAAATTTAACTTCTTTCATTAACTGATAATTTAATTAGATTAAATTAAGAGACATCAAAATTTAGAGAACCATGAGAGACTATGGACTCTGAAAAACAATCTGAGGATTTTGAAGGGGTGGGGGGTGGGAGTTTGGGGTACTAGGTGGTGGGTATTATAAAGGGCACGAATTGCATGGAGCACTGGGTGTGGTGAAAAATAATGAATACTCTTATGCAGAAAATAAAAAATAAATTAAAAAAATAAAAAAAAAAACAAAACAAAAAAAAAATAAAATTGAGAATACAAATGGGTTTAAAAAAAAAAAAATTTAGAGAATCTAATAGTCCTGATCTATTAATAAATGTAGCCATCCTGACCCCAAAACAAGAGTCTTCAGTAAGTATATAAGCATAAGTTGAACATTTTCACAAACAGGCCATTATTTAGGCCAGAAGTATATGCCAATAAATTCCTAGATTTAAATATCAGGCTATATTTTCCAAGAATAAGGCAATAAAATTAGAAAACAATGACCAAAATATTAAATTCATATAATTGGAAGTTAACTTCATACCTAAAAAGAAATAATACAGCTAATTCAGAAATTTTTAGAATTACAGTACTTTGGTAATATCAACTCTCAAAATGAGTAACGGACAGGTGGGGCTAGCAAGAGACTCGTGGGAGGATTAAATCATGGGCCCCTGTATCTCAGGTGCAGTAGAAGCAGTGGATTTGGAATTTCAGTTTTTCCACAACGTTCCACCACAAGCTGGTTAGAACTGTGCAAAAGCAGGAAGGGAAGCCCCAGTAAAGTGGACTGGGGATGCCAGAAGGGGAGGCTGGAAGGGGGCGCCTGGTGCTCAGTGCCCATTACAGACCCCACATTGCAATCCCCCACAGGAGAGACTCACCAATTTTAGGCCCCACAGGGGAAGCTGGAGGTTCATCTCCTGACTTTTTGTAGGAGCTTTGCAGCTCAGCTGGTGAGAATTCTCCATCACCCTGCCTTTCTCCAAGGGACTTTCCTTCAAGCACCCTTCCCAACTTCTTCCTCCTCCATGAAATAATGTTCCTCTCCTTTGTTTCTCGCACTTGCCTGTTATGGGACCATAGCTTGCTCAGCCCAGACTGCCATTCTCTGCTCTTCCCAATTAAACCCATGCTGCTGGTCAAATAACTGGCAGATTAAGTTTAAGACCAATCGAACTAATAAATTCAAGAACTTGCAAGGAACAAAATCAATATGCACAAATTAGTGGCACTCCTAGGTGCTCCGAAGGACCCATCAGAAAGAGACTGCTGAGAACGATCTCATTTACACGTGCATCCAAGATAGCAAGATACCCAGGAGGCCCCTGAACCAAGAAAGTGACAGCCCTGCAACAATGACAAAAGACAGGGAGGGGTACACACGGAGATGGGGAGGCACTGTGCTCAGGGAAGAACCCACACTGGGAAAATACCTACTCTCCCCAAAACCGGCTACAGAGTCCTTACTTTGGCTCCTGAATTTCCGGACTAAACGCAAGCCTGGAGTGGGTGTGGACACGGGAAGGACCCCGCAGGGCTGAGGTGGGGAGAGCACGAGCACCAAAGCAGGGGGACGCTCCCTGACTGCAGACCATCTGAGGAGCCCAAGGAACCTAATCCGCGAGCACACAAACACAGACAAGACCAAGGATCACCCGAGCCCAGAAAGGGGGGACCCCACAGCCCCGCGCACAGCACAGCAGGAGGCCACGTCTCCTCACACAAAACGACGGAAGCCCCAGTGTCTACACAGGGCGCCCTTTCTCTGTGGGGTCCTGAGACCACGAACCCCTTGACAGTCCACTAAGGGACTTCTCCTCACCTCCTCCAGCGTCTGGTCCTTAGGAGGTTGGACTGCTGCCCTAAACTATAACTCTGTTCCCTTGTCCTTCACTCTAAACCCTCACCCTAACACTAAACCCAAAGCCTGATCTAGAACTCTGACTAAAACCTGAACCTGTACCCAAATTCAAATGCTTCACCACACTTTGCTTAGGCACTTGCCATTGATGGATATTTGCAGTTTCTACCTTTTGATTCTTGTGAACATTGTTTGGGTTGGGGGCTAGGGTTAGGGTCTTGGATTAGGGTAGGGTCCAGGCTTGAGACCAAGTTGAGGTCAGAGTATGGGTCTGCATCAGGGCCATGTTCAGTGACACTGTTTGGGTCAAGGACTGTTGTAATTCCACATTGTTTCCAATTCATTGTTCCTTAGCTATTTGGGGGGAAGTTGGGGGGTATTGGGCTCCATGCAGCTTGAATTTCCGGAATGAAATGGCATCAGCTGGACCCCAGGAGGGAGCAGGACCTTCCACTGAAGGGTGAGCTCCCACAGTCCTGCACTGCCTTGCACCGCCTGCAGAGGGCGCCAGACCCCAGCTCCGCCCTGAGCCAAGGCTGCACAGCCACAGCTGGGACCAGAGCCCCGCCTCTTCAGGACCCACTGTGGAGACATCTGGAGAATGTGGGGCGCCTCCCACCCTGACAGGACAAGCTGAGGAGGGTGTGGCTCTGCATCCACACTGACCGGACCCGTTGTGGAGGACGCGCCCACACTGGCAGCAGTCCAACCTCCTAAGGACCAGATGCTGGAGGAGCTGAGGAGAAGCCGCCTGAGTGCACTGTCAAGGGGTTCGTGGTCTCAGGACCCCACAGAGGAAGGGCGCCCTGTGTAGACACTGGGGCTTCCGTCGTTTTGTGTGAGGAGACGTGGCCTCCTGCTGTGCTGTGCGCGGGGCTGTGGGGTCCCCCCTTTCTGGGCTCGGGTGCTCCTAGGTCCTCATCTGTGTTTGTGTGCTCACGGATTAGGTTCCTTGGGCTCCTCAGATGGTCTGCAGTCAGGGAGCGTCCCCCTGCTTCGGTGCTTGTGCTCTCCCCACCTCAGCCCTGCGGGGTCCTTCCCGTGTCCACACCCACTCCAGGCTTGCACCGAGTCCGGAAATTCGGGAGCCAGAGTGAGGACTCTGTAGACGGTTTTGGGGAGAGTAGGTATTTTCCCAGTGTGGGTTCTTCCCTGAGCACAGTGCCTCCCCATCTCTGTGTGTACCCCTCCCTGTCTGTCGTCATTGTTGCAGGGCTGTCAGATGACAGGTCTGTCACCTTCTTGGTTCAGGGGCCTCCCGGGTATCTTGCTGTCTTGGATGCAGTTGTAAATGAGATCGTTCTCTGCAGTCTCTATTTGATGGTTCCTTCCGAGCACCTAGGAGTGCCACTAATTTGTGCATATTGATTTTGTTCCTTGCAAGTTCTTGTATTTATTTGTTCGATTGGCCTTAAACTCAATCTCCCAGTTATTTGACCAGCAGAATGTATTTAATTGGGAAGAGCAGAGAATGGCATTCTGGGCTGAGCAAGCTAAGGTCCCATCACAGGCAAGTGCGAGAAACAAAGGAGATTAACATTATTTCATGGAGGAGGAAGAAGTTGGGAAGGGTGCTTGAAGGAAAGTCCCTTGGAGAAAGGCAGGGTGATGGAGAATTCTCACCAGCTGAGCTGCAAAGCTCCTACAAAAAGTCAGGAGATGAACCTCCACCTTCCCGTGTGGGGCCTGGAATTGGTGAGTCTCTCCTGTGGGGGATTGCAATGTGGAGTCTGTAATGGGCACTGAGCAGCAGGCGCCCCCTTCCAGCCTCCCCTTCTGGCATCCCCAGTCCACTTTACTGGGGCTTCCCTTCCTGCTTTTGCACAGTTCTAACCAGCTTGTGGTGGAACGTTGTGGAAAAACTGAAATTCCAAATCCACTGCTTCTACTGCACCTGAGATACAGGGGCCCATGATTTAATTCTCCCACAAGTCTCTTGCTAACATGTGTCCTCTCCATGTTGGGTGACCTGGATCTGGGAGGGCTTGGCCTCCATCCCAAAGTCTGATGTTCTCTCTGCTTCCGTGTCGTCGTGCTAACATGGATGTTTGGAAGATTCATTTCCTCTGTGGTGATTTCAAAGTGCAGTCAGCTTGTTATAGCAGCACAAATACGTGCTGTCTCCACACTCAGATTCCCCAGCCATCATTTCTTTACCACGTTTGCCACTTCGCACGGGATGCTTCAGTGTGTTTGATCCCACACCAGGACAATGTCCTGCAGAACCACCACATAACTTGAAATGAGGAGATCATTACAGAAACCATCCAAGGGTTAGTGTTAGGAACCAGGGACATGGCAGGACTGACCTGAAGACCCCATGGAGAGCTGTCTGGGTGGCTGAGTTGACAGTGGAGGTGAGGGTGAGTGTCTGGCTCTGGCTTTGTGTCCAGGAGTCAGCTCTGTGTGGGTGTGTCCTCAGCTAGGCATGCAGATTTCTGCTCCTCTGAATCCTTTCCGGAGTTCCAAATGGCACAGTTTCCTTCTGGGCAGCAGGCTGAGTCCTCTGGGATTGCCCATGTGTCCCCAAATTGTAGGGCACCTACTGCAAGGCCTTTGGGGTCACAATCCTGAGAACCGAACCAAACCAAAGGTTATGGTTAGGGCCCACCACATGGCAGGCCCGATCTGCCAGCACTCTGTCCATCTTTCTGGGGGAGGAAGCAGTCGAGGGATTTGTTCAGGGTGAGTGTCAAGCTCCAGGTTTGCATCCAGTGGCCTGCTGAATATGGGGTGTCCCAGGTAGGAATGCAGATTTCAGTTCCTCTGAATCCTTTCTGGAGTTCCAAATGGCATGGTTCCTTTCAGGGTGGCAGGGTGAGTCCTATGGTGTTCCTCACTGTCCCCAATCTCTGAGGCTTTAGAGCCAGGCCGTCGGGGACAGACCTCTCAGGACAGAATCTAGGCTTAAGAGTTTGTGCCTATGGGCATGGCTGCACTGATCTGAAAGCACTGTGGCGAGGATCACAGGGGTCTGAGTTGAGAGCATTGTTCAGGATCAGTATCAAGGTCTGGGTTTGTGTCCAGTGGACCGCTGAATGTGGGGGTGGTCTCAGATGTCCAAGACGATTTCCCCTACTCTGAATCCTTTCCAGCATTCCAAATAGCCTGGTTTCCTTCTGGGTGGCAAGCTGAAATCTCTGGGATTTCTCAGGTCTTGCCATTGCCCTTGCAAGGGCAAGATACTTTTTACAGTAAAAGAATTCACCAGATGAGCTGAACAGCAGAAAAGACACAGCTCAAGAGTTAATCAGTGAACAGGAATATCATGCCAAAAACTTCTTTGATAACACACTACAGAGCAAGGGAAGATAGGAGAGAAAGCTGAGATATAAAGGACAAACCCTCCAACTTTCCAACATCATTCCCTACTTGTTTATTTCCATTGCTGTCAGCTCATTCCCAGTCAAAAATAAGTCACATGAGCCAGCCTTTTTTCTTCCTGAGATTGGGGCACTGTAAAGCCCACCAGAGGGGCCAAGGGCACCCCTATACCTGCTGAGCTGAGCCCATTTGTACCCCAACCGTGAGGAGGTACCAGCCTGTCCCCCTGGTGCTCCATGGTCTGTGGCAGTCCTTCCTTCTGGACTCTGCTTTGCTGCTCTATTTTCGATAACCCTGGTCTCAAACTAGGGATTGCTCCTGGAAGAAGAACTCAGGGAGATGAGGCTCAGGAGGGTCTCCCTGCCTGGAATCTTCGTGTGAGGAGTGCACAGCCAACAGATTTTGCCCAGGGACTTGCAAAATGCAGAGAGGCAGATTTCTTTCCTCTCTTTCTCTCTCTCTCTAGCCTCATACTAACCAGGAGTTCTTAGAACTTTCTTCAGTGACTTCTTTGTGTAGCTTGGCCACTTTTTCACAGAAAGGCCACTTGAGCATGATGAAACACACGTATAAGCAATTACATTAAAAAAAAAAACAATAAGCCAATGTACACAGACCTTTGACAGCAGCACAGGACGCTCAAGGGACCAGAGTCCCTACCTTGGGCAATAGTGGTAGAGGCCGGGTTCTGCCATGCAGGTCCCTAGACCTTTGGCAGTTTCCACGATTGCAAATCCAGACATGCAGAATCCTGAGGGACAACCTACTAACTGCAAAAGAGCAAAAATTCATCAGGATTCAGAGAGTGGAAATCCATTTGTACTGGAAAAGAAAGAAGTAGGCTTGCTGTGAATCCAGCAGGGAGGACAGGCATAGATAAAAGCTGGTGTATGGGTCACGGAAACTATTGTTTCTCAAGGGTCCTGCTGTCTCTGTAAAATGCTATGAGGACTGTCTCTTGGGGACCTCCTGCTTTCCTACCAGTGACACCCCCAGATTCTGCTTTGCTAGTCCCATGGATTCCTGGGGATACCCAGTTGATAAGCTATGCTGTCCTCATGACAACACTTGCTAATGGACTGAATGTTTGTGTCTTGTCCCAATTCAGATGTTGAAGCCCTGACCCTCAAGGAGTGCCATCAGGAGGTATGGGCTTTGAGAGGTGGTGAGGTCATGAGATTGGAACACTTGTGAATGAGATAAAAGCACTTCTGAGAAACGACCTGAGAGATTGTTCTGCCAGCTGTCATCCATGCAAGTCTACAACAGAAATATGGGCATTTGTAGATAATGAAGCAGTCTCTTGCTAGATATCAGATCTCCCAGGATCTTGCTTTTGGACTTCTCAGTCTCTAGAACTGCAAGGAATAGTACATGTTTTGCTGTTTCAGCCACCCAGTCTGTCATCATTTGTTGCAGCAACTTGAACTGAATAAAGCAGAGCCCAAGTCCTGGTTAATCCCTGCTTCTACTCATTTCCCCTCAGAAAGAGCTTCTAATCCAGAACTGACCTCTGCTTTCCATACACGTGCTTCAGACTCCTTCTGTGAGAGCCCAGACTTTGTAAAAGACTCCTCCCTCATGGCAACCAGCATTCTGTGACTCCTGAGGACTGTCCTCCCTGACTGTATTGAGTCAATCAAACTGATTTTGATTCTGGAGTCCCAGGATCAAGGACTGCATCAGGCTCCCAGCTTCATGGGGAGTCCGCTTCTCCCTCTGACCTTCTCCCCTCTCATGCTCTCTCTCTCACTCTCTCTCTCTCCCTCTCAAATAAATAAATAAAAATCTTTTAAAAATCTGATTTTAACAGACCATAAGCTTGTTCTTGCTGGTCTTTGGAAGATTAGGCATTAGCCCTTCGGAGAAAGTTCTGAATGGCTGCTTCATGAAGGGGTGAACTGTGTCCCCAAAGTCTCTTTTTGCTGCCTTCTAATCACAGATGCTGAGACAAATCCTCCCAGGTGCTGGTTTTTCAAAGCACTTAATGCTTTGGCTTTGAAGTTCCTCACTTGACAGTTCTGCTTTAATCAGTTTGTGACAAAACAGCCAATTGGTGGTGGATGCAAAGTGCACTGATAAAGTTAATATCAGGGAACAATTTTTTGAGTGTCATGCATGTGCACGTGTGTGCACACACATATCCATGTGCTAAGCATTATGGTAAATGTCTGACAAGAACTAAAAGATCAAAAAGTCAGGATACCCCATTAGCTGATATTTTTATTATTCCTACATCCTAATCTATGAAAAACAGGGTCAGAGAATAAGAAGTGGCAAAAAGAATCAAGATTTGAGGCAGTTCGATTTCTCAGCCAGCCTTGATCAATAGGCATGTACACCTGTGTCTAGTTTCAGCTCTGTGTAACCTTGCCATAACCTTGGATAAGCCATTCATCTCTCAAGTTCAGGTTCTTGGTCCAAGGAGGGAAGGGGCACAGGTTGAGTACCTCCAGTGGGACTTCCTGGCAGGCTTGTTCATCCAAGCATTCCTGTTTCAGTTGGAGTAATTGAAGCCAGTCTTTGTTTTACCGAAGGCCAAGCTTGTCCAGTGTGTCCATGCCACCAGCCAACAGCATTTGTCCATGCCATGTAACAACTGAGCAACATTCATAGGAATGGGGGGAGGAAAAGATGTCCACAGGTGTTGACAGATGTTCTGCATGGAGGAACAGGAGCTGGGGCCATCACCTGCTGTTTCTAGTGGCCTTCTCTGTCGAGTTAAAATAAATGGCAATTATTTGCAATGACAGGGGTGAAAGTAGAGGGTATTATGCCAAGCGAAATAAGTCAGTCAGAGAAAGACAATTATCATATGATCTCACTCATATGTGGAGTTCAAGAAACAAACCAGAATCATAGGGGAGTAAAGGAAAAAAATAAAACAAGATGAAGTCAAAGAGGGAGACAAACCAGAAGAGACTTTAAAAAAAAAGATTTTTATTTACTTATTTGACAAACAGAGATCACAAGTAGGCAGAGAGGCAGGAAGAGCGAGAGAGGAGGATGCAGACTCCCCAGGGAGCAGAGAGCCTGATGTGGGGCTCGATCCCAGGACCCTGAGATCATAACCTGAGTTGAAGGCAGAGGCTTTAACCCACTGAGCCAGCCAGGTACCCCTCAGAAGAGACTCTTAATCACAGTAAACAAACTGAGGGTTCTTGGAGGGGAGAGGGATGGGTGGATGGGGTAACTGGGTGATGGACATTAAGGAAGGCATGTGATACAGTGAGCACTGGGTGTTACAAAAGACTGATGAATCACTAACCTGTATGTCTGAAACTAGTATTATATGTTAATTAATTGTATTTAGATTAAAATTTTCTTTAAAAATAATTTTAAAATAAAATAAGTAACAATCCAATAATGATCAGAGTTATCCAGCAGGGAGTATCAGATCTAGATGTCAGTTAAATTTAAGGGGCTTGCCAAAGTATAGGAGAGTCACGCTAGGTCATTTTCCTGTGTGGGGAAGTCTTCAGGGGCAGTTCCAAAGACAAAGATTATTAATATTCCTCCTTCCCCCATTCCTCCTAGAGCCAAAGATGTTTCCTCCACTCACCCACTGGCCCTGTATGTAGGTGTTGCTTTCTCTCTACCAATCAAAAAATCAGTGAGTAACTATAACTTCACCTTTTCCAATATCCCCCTACCCCCGACCTTTGGTCTTTAATGGCCATGGGCAACAGGGACAAAGACATTTTTTAAAAACTTACAGAGATCTATTATGTTCTACTACCTTGGCCCGCATGGGCCACTGCAAAGGGATTCTGTGAACCGTGTACTCAGATGAATGGTCATTATCTTCAAAAAGGCAGGGGCAGTGATAGACACAGGAACCAAAAAAGCAAGAGTTAACGGACCATCAGAATAATGGAGTACCAACACTTTTATGTCCTTGGCTTGAATCCTCAAGGTCCAGTGTCTCAACAGAATTTTCATTTTGGTCTCCTCTGCCTCACTTGTCCACCCCTGGGCCAGTTGGCAGTTATACTGAGAACCGGAAATTTTCCTTAGAAGAGAGAAAGAGTATTTGTCAGGTAAACCAAGGAAATGTCCATTATAGGAAGTTAGGCCTTTTGTCATGGTACTCCATTAGCACCCTCCTGACTGTTAAAGAAAAAAAAAATATTGTGACACCCATTAAAGAGAGTAAGGAAGATTTTATTCAAGGGATGCTACTATGATGAGATTTTATTGTATAGTATGGGAGAGAAATCTGGCTCAGCTCAGACAAATGGAGATTTACAGCTAAAGAGCATGGTGGGGATCACTGAATGTAAAATTAAGATGGAACATCAAGGGTAAGGATGAAGGGATTCTGGCTAAACCATCTGGACAGTAATATTGTTGAAGGAAGGCTAGGGTCATAAACTATTGAGATCAGGGGATAAGGAATTTTTTAAAAGACTTATTAATACATTTTAGAGAGAGGGAGCAGGGGTAGGGGTAGAGGGAGAGGGAAAGAGAATTTTAATCAGACTCTTCACTGAGCATAGAGCCTGAGGTGAGGCTTAATCTCAGGACCGTGAGATCATGACCAGAGTAGAAACCAAGAGTCAAACGTTCAACCAGCTGCACCAACCAGGTGCCCTGGGAATAAGGGATTGGATCAGATATTAAGGGTTATAGATACTGAAGCACCAGGGTGGCTTAGTTGGTTAAATCTCTGGCTTTGGCTTGGTCATGATCTGATCCCAGGATCAAGCCTGGCATTGGGCTTGCTGCTCAGTGGGGAGTCTGGTTCTCTCTCTCCCTCTGCTATTCCCCCTGCTCAGGCTCTCTCTCTGTCAAAATAAATAAATCTTAAAAAAAAAAAAAAAGTGGTAAGATACCAGGGGTGAGAGATAAGGAATTTGATCAGATATCAAGAGTAGGATAGAAGATTGCTGAAAAATGACCAAGCAGATTTCTTGCTAAAACTGGGCTAAGTGGGCGGAGCCTAAGGTCAAGGTAGACAGAAAGAGGACTCAGAGGAACTTGACTCGAGTCTGGTCAAGGAGAAAATCTTCATCAGCCATGACCATTGTATTTTCTGCAGTCACACATTTTACTAATTCTTTTATCAGACATTCAGTGAACGAGAAACATGAACGCAGCAGCAATAATATAACAAATGTAAGCGCTCTAGAAGAGACAAAGGCAGTATGGGAATCCACCTCATCAGATTTAGAATATGCATGACTCCATGACTGAATTACTACCACTGCTTGACTGTTGAGATTAAGATGTAGTACAGAGGATCAGAGGGAAGGGAGGGAAATCTGAATGGGAGTCATCAGAAAGGGAGACAAGCCATGAGGCACCTTTAACTATAGGAAACAGACTGAGAGTTGCTGGGGGGGAGGGGAGTGGGAGACATGGAGAAACTGGGTGATAGGCATTAAGGAGGACACGTGATGTGATGAGCACCAAGGGTTATCCACAACTGATGAGTTACTAAATTCTCTGAAACCAATGATGTACTATCTAATGGCTAATTGAATTTAAATATCTAAAAAAGGCACTTCAAAAAAAAAGATGTAGCATAACTCACAATATCCTTTGAGTGGAAGAATGTGCGGACTTTCCACACCTCTGCTGTCCAAGTCCCATGGCTAGTAGCCACATGTGGCTAATGACCACTTAAAAGGTGGCCAATTCAAATGGAGAAATGCTGTAAAAGCAGAATAAACACTGGCTTTCAAAGACATATTGTAACCAAAAGTCAGAGAGTATTGCCACCCTCACATCACAAACATCGCATGACTTCTACAGCTAATGAGAGTGGGACCCAAGATGAGAGAGGTCAAACTGAAAGTCCATGATGTCAGAAAGAACATGGAGAAGAAAGAGTCACAATCCTGGAGTGGATGGGCTGAGGAATGTCAGAATTCCTTTTTTTTTTTTTTTGGTGATTCTGTATACGGACAAGGAGAATTCACTGGAGATGACATCTGTATGCCTCACATTTTCAAGGGAAAATTATGAAAACGCATATAGACCCACAGCCATAGTTTAATTATGTTTGAAATATATTCAGAACTACTCCAGTCAGTAAATTGCATATTTTCACATTTAGCTTCTCAATTTTCTCTTCGGCACCTCCCATTCTTGAAATCCCAACACAAATCACATCTCTTGCCTAAGGACCATAAACTACCTCACTATCAAAGGCTACAGTTCATTCATTCATTTGATTCATTCAAAGCAACCTAATCTTGAGTGATGTCTTAGGCGCTCTTCTAGGGACTGGTGACACGGTGAACAAAATAGGTAAAAATCTCACTTTCATGGAGCCTCTCTGGTATTTAGGGGAAAATCTTTCCTTATCAACATGAAAATACTTTTTATGGATGTTGCTTAGAATTTCAGTTTTTTTTTCTTGACAGTATCTCAGGTGATCATCTTTGAGGTGGTTCTCCTGAAAATATTTTTGGGGGGTACTGACTCGACTTTCTGAGTCAGACACTTTCCTAAAGACAGGGGTCAAAGGAAAAGTGACAACTGTCACTCTTGCAGTAAGAACAGGGATCACAATGCTTGAAACAGATATGCTGCTCAGCTGTCAGAAAGTCCACAAGGCTCCAAATGTGTGTGGCCAACTAACGGAACCTGTAACTCAGAGGTTATCATCCTGAGAGCAATGGGAAATCCCTCTAGTTAAGGACTCTCCTTGACGGAAGCTTGACAATGGCCTTGATTTACTTACTATGATGTTTAGGTAATTATACACATTAAGAAAAGTGCACAAGGCACTTACATTTCCATGATACCATCAAAGATATTGTTGTTTTATTAAAATGTTACATCTAGAGTTGTAACGTATAGAGTAGTTAAGTCAATCACTATGAGGTACAGGTGAGACTATTGTAACAGCCATACTTCCATAAAAAAGAAAAATTTTTTGTGGTTTCTGATCTAGGAATCAGCCAGTGAATAATTCTATATCAGTGTCCAGTTACCGGGCTAAACATGTAATCTATTTATATTTCTGAGGGTAAGCTGAATTGTGATCACTGAGCCAGCTGTATTCTAGTAACTACTCATTTACCCAACATAACAGATATAAGAAGGTAAAAGGCTTCTAAGGAGACTGGTTACTTATATTTTGAACCACATTTTGGCAGGTATAACTTGCAACTTGTGCTTAGTGGTAAGATTTCTGATATTTACTTTCTCCTTCCTTTGGCAAGTCAAGTTAGTTAAAAAGTAATTAGAGTAGAGTCCATTGTTTTTCTTAAATGCTTACAGAGATATAGAACTCTCAAGTTTCTTTACTAGACAGGATTAGATCACATTAGTGATAAAGATCAGAATGATTTACATTGCTAAAACGAGAACTTCCTGTCAGTTTGGAGAAAGCTCATTTTTATAACCAACATATTGGCTGGGCTAGAGATTAATGAGTGCTATGGGTGGGGTGATGAATGTGATATATTCAATGACCTGTGGAATTTGTTCTGTAATTTCCCCACTCCTCTGGTCAGCAGAGCGTCTTCTTCAGTACCCAGCACTGCCCATAACTGCATTCAGAAAATCACTCTCCAAAAATGGTTATTTGTTTTGCCTTTTTTATAATTTTTTAAAACATTTGATTTATTTACATGTCAGAGAGAGGGAATGAGAGCACAAGCAGGGGGAGCAGGAGAGGGAAGGGGAGAAGCAAGCTTCCTGCTTGGTGGGATTGCACAAGGGCTGAAGAAGACAGAATGGGAAGGGGACAAGGAGAATAGTGGGTTTCAGATTCTTGGGAACAGAGCCCACATCTATTTCTATGTTTATCTCACTGCTATAAACCCAGGTCACAGCAGAGTGCCTGCAGCAGAGTCATGGAAGTGCTCCAGAACTGATAACTATTGCTATTTATACTACTAACATTCCTCCACAAAGGGCCAAGTGTCATAGCTTCTCCCAGTTCCCCACACTGAACGCAATGAAGAATCAAACTATCGGGTGAAGGATGGCGAGGGGCATTTAACAGGACCCAGATCACAGGAGCCATATTGTATTGCAGGACCAGGGGTCTTACCAGTGACTAGGTATTCACTCCTCTTGAGAGGCTAGCTCCTTGGATCTCCCTCTTCAATCCTCTGAACCCATGTCTGGCATCAGAAACAAAAGTAAACATAACGTATCGCCCTTGTTTATTTTTTACTATTATTTGTTACAGAGGAAGAGAGAGATCACAAGCAAGGGGAGCTGCAGGCAGAGGGAAGGCAGGCCCCCCACTAGAGCCTGGTATGGGATCCAATCCCAGGACCCTGGGATCATGACCTGAACCAAAGGTAGATGCTTAACTGAGTAAGCTACCCAGGCGTCCCTTATTGTCCTTCTTTAAAATTTAATGTATTCTCTCTCCCTCTCTCTTTGTCCCCACTCTGTCACTCATACTCACACAATCACAGAGTCACAGACAATAGCAAGGCATTTCCCATTCTAATTCGCTAAGGCACTGTGAGCTTAAGCTCAACAGAATCACTTTGCCAGCTGCTGCTCTACCGTGCCCTGATCCCTTCTCTATCCCCAAGCTCGATCTGTAACTCAAGTGTCATGGTGGTGGCTCTTTCTGCCCTCCCTCCACAAGGCTGTCATCAGCACACTCTTCCCCGTGGCTCCACTCTCCAGCACTGGCTGCCTTTGGTCTACGGGTATGCCCTCTCCTAGAGCTTTTCCACTCTCCCTGAGGGGAAGACAACCCTTACTTCTCCCCAGTGGCTGTCACGTGTCCGCTATATATTGTGACGATCAGCCCGATTAAGAGATTGGGAACTAAAAGACCGGCTTCTGCTTATGGATCAAACTAACTCTGGGGCTTGGGACACATGACAGCAGCACATGGTGGTAGAACTGAGATGGTTAGGGAGTTAATCTGCATTTTCACATCTGGTCAGCAGCAGAACAAAGAAGACACCCCAGATCTCCTATCTCCCAGAACAGTACTCTTCAAGTAACTTACAGCACCATCCTTCTCCAGCTTTGGAAGTGGCACTTTTCCAACCCCAAAGTCTTGATTCTAGGCAGCACTCCGAGAGATACTCCCTCCAGAATCACCCCTGGCTGGAAGTAGTGGTCGGCCAAGGCCTCCCAAATATCTTCCCTTCAGAGTTGCGCTTGCATCAAACTCAAAACTGTGGCACGTACGGGACTTTCCTGTCAGCCTCTAGCTCTAATGACCTATTGGACTTCAGAGGTGCTCTTTTATACCCACTTACCTTATAACATCAACGTGTGACTCCTCTAGAATTCTCTCCATGGCTTTTCTCCTGTACTAATTGTTATGGACTGAATTGTGTCCCCACAAAAGTCATATGAAGAATTCCTAATCTCCAGTGTGACTGCATCTGGAGATAGGGCCTACCTAGAAGGAGGTACTGAAGGCTTGGTGAGGTCACAGGAGTCCTAATCTGCTAGGACTGGTGTCCTCATAAGGGTGAAACACATGAAAGCACTCCCCCTACCTCCCCTCTGGGGGCCCACAGAGAAGAGGTCATCTGAGGGCACAGTTGAAAAGGTAGTGATCTATAGAACAACAAGAAAAAGCTCACTGGAGACCAACCTTGCTGGCACCTTGATCTGGAACTTCTGGCCTCCAGATCTGTGCGAAAATACATTTCTGACATTAAAGCTCTCCAGCCTGTGTTTGTCTGTCCCCGACGGCCTGGCTCCAAAGCCTCAGAGATTGGGGACAGTGAGGAACACCATAGGACTAACCCTGCCACCCTGAAAGGAACCATGCCATTTGGAACTCCAGAAAGGATTCAGAGGAACTGAAATCTGCATTCCTACCTCTGGACAGCCCCATATTCAGCAGGCCCCTGGATGCAAACCTGGAGCTTGACACTCAACCTGAACAAATCCCTCGACTGCCCCCTCCCCCAGAAAGATGGACAGAGTGCTGGCAGATCGGGCCTGCCATGTTGTGGTCCCTAACCATAACCTTTGGTTTGCTTTTCAAGATTCTGACCCCAAAGGCCTTGCAGTAGGTGCCCTACAATTTGGGGACACATGGGCAATCCCAGAGGACTCAGCCTGCTGCCCAGAAGGAAACTGTGCCATTTGGAACTCCGGAAAGGATTCAGAGGAGCAGAAATCTGCATGCCTAGCTAAGGACACACCCACACAGAGCTGACTCCTGGACACAAAGCCAGAGCCAGACACTCACCCTCACCTCCACTGTCAACTCAGCCACCCAGACAGCTCTCCATGGGGTCTTCAGATCAGCCCTGCCATGTCCCTGGTTCCTAACACTAACCCTTGGATGGTTTCTGTAATGATCTCCTCATTTCAGGTTATGTGGTGGTTCTGCAGGACATTGTCCTGGTGTGGGATCAAACACACTGAAGCATCCCGTGTGAAGTGGCAAACGTGGTAAAGAAATGACGGCTGGGGAATCTGAGTGTGGAGACAGCACGTATTTGTGCTGCTATAACAAGCTGACTGCACTTTGAAATCACCACAGAGGAAATGAATCTTCCAAATATCCATGTTAGCACGATGACACGGAAGCAGCGAGAACATCAGACTTTGGGATGGAGGCCAAGCCCTCCCAAATCCAGGTCACCCAACATGGAGAGGACACATGTTAGCAAGAGACTCGTGGGAGAATTAAATCATGGGCCCCTGTATCTCAGGTGCAGTAGAAGCAGTGGATTTGGAATTTCAGTTTTTCCACAACGTTCCACCACAAGCTGGTTAGAACTGTGCAAAAGCAGGAAGGGAAGCCCCAGTAAAGTGGACTGGGGATGCCAGAAGGGGAGGCTGGAAGGGAGCGCCTGGTGCTCAGTGCCCATTACAGACCCCACATTGCAATCCCCCACAGGAGAGACTCACCAATTCCAGGCCTCACACGGGAAGCTGGAGGTTCATCTCCTGACTTTTTGTAGGAGCTTTGCAGCTCAGCTGGTGAGAATTCTCCATCACCCTGCCTTTCTCCAAGGGACTTTCCTTCAAGCACCCTTCCCAACTTCTTCCTCCTCCATGAAATAATGTTCCTCTCCTTTGTTTCTCGCACTTGCCTGTGATGGGACCTTAGCTTGCTCAGCCCAGACTGCCATTCTCTGCTCTTCCCAATTAAACCCATGCTGCTGGTCAAATAACTGGCAGATTGAGTTTAAGGCCAATTGAACTAATAAATTCAAAAACTTGCAAGGAACAAAATCAATATGCACAAATTAGTGGCACTCCTAGGTGCTCGGAAGGAACCATCAAAAAGAGACTGCTGAGAACGATCTCATTTACACCTGCATCCAAGACAGCAAGATACCCGGGAGGCCCCTGAACCAAGAAGGTGACAGACCTGTCATCTGACAGCCCTGCAACAATGACGACAGACAGGGAGGGGTACACACGGAGATGGGGAGGCACTGTGCTCAGGGTAGAACCCACACTGGGAAAATACCTACTCTCCCCAAAACCGTCTACAGAGTCCTCACTCTGGCTCCCGAATTTCCGGACTCGGCGCAAGCCTGGAGTGGGTGTGGACACGGGAAGGACCCCGCAGGGCTGAGGTGGGGAGAGCACAAGCACCGAAGCAGGCGGACGCTCCCTGACCTCAGACCATCTGAGGAGCCCCAGGAACCGAATCCGCGAGCACACAAACACAGATGAGGACCTAGGAGCCCCCGAGCCCAGAAAAGGGGGACCCCACAGCCCCGCGCACAGCACAGCAGGAGTCCACGTCTCCTCACACAAAACGACGGAAGCCCCAGTGTCTACATAGGGCTCCCTTTCTCTGTGGGGTCCTGAGACCACGAACCCCTTGACAGTCCACTCAGGCGGCTTCTCCTCAGCTCCTCCAGCATCTGGTCCTTAGGAGGTTGGACTGCTGCCAGTGTGGGCGCGTCCTCCACAACGGGTCCGGTCAGTGTGGATGCAGAGCCACACCCTCCTCAGCTTGTCCTGTCAGGGTGGGAGGCGCCCCACATTCTCCAGAAGTCTCCACAGTGGGTCCTGAAGAGGCGGGGCTCTGGTCCCAGCTGTGGCTGTGCAGCCTTGGCTCAGGGCGGAGCTGGGGTCGGCGCCCTCTGCAGGCGGTGCAAGGCAGTGCAGGACTGTGGGAGCTCACCCTTCAGTGGAAGGTCCTGCTCCCTCCTGGGGTCCAGCTGATGCCATTTCATTCCGGAAATTCAAGCTGCATGGAGCCCAATACCCCCCAACTTCCCCCCAAATAGCTAAGGAACAATGAATTGGAAACAATGTGGAATTACAACAGTCCTTGACCCAAACAGTGTCACTGAACATGGCCCTGATGCAGACCCACACTCTGACCTCAACTTGGTCTCAAGCCTGGACCCTACCCTAATCCAAGACCCTAACCCTAGCCCCCAACCCAAACAATGTTCACAAGAATCAAAAGGTAGAAACTGCAAATATCCATCAATGGCAAGTGCCTAAGCAAAGTGTGGTGAAGCATTTGAATTTGGGTACAGGTTCAGGTTTTAGTCAGAGTTCTAGATCAGGCTTTGGGTTTAGTGTTAGGGTGAGGGTTTAGAGTGAAGGACAGGGAACAGAGTTATAGTTTAGGGCTTTAAGTTTATGATTTAGGCTTTAAGACTCAGGGCTTATGGGATAAAGTTCAAGGTCAAATTTGGGGTTTGACTTCATGCTGAGATTTGGGTTCAGGTTTCATGACTTGGAGGTCTGGTTTAGGGTTTGGGTTCGTGGTTCAGGGCTTGGATCCAGGGCTCAGGTACAGGCTTTGGGTTCCATTCCAGGTTTGGGATTCAGGGTTCTAGTTTGGGCTTTAAGGTCAGCTTAGGTTTCAGCGTTGGTAGGGTTTAAGGTTAGGTTTAGGGATGACACATTTTCTTCAGTTGTCATCATGGACAAAATAATTCTATCTGAAGTTTCTAAGTCAGAAATGTATTTCATCTGGGGGCGCCTGGGTGGCTCCGTGTGTTAAGCCTCTGCCTTGGGCTCAGGTCATGATCTCAGGGTCCTGGGATCGAGCCCTTCATCAGGTTCTCTGCTTGACCGGGAGCCTGCTTCCCCATCTTTCTCTCTGCCTGCCTCTCTGCCTACTTGTGATCTCTGTCTGTCAAATAAATAGAATTAGTAAAATCTATTATATGATCTTTTACAAACCATTTCCTATCTTTGCATTTCTTGTGCCAAGACAGACAGGGGTTATTTAAAACCCTGAAGAGAGTGCTCTTGCTTTTAAATTGCCTGTAACCTTCGTGTAATAGATTTATGATTGATAATAGATTTAGTTAAAATATAACTATTTAAAATATTTACTCTCAGTAAACGATTTCAACCTATGCTCATTTAAGTAACTTGTTGCATAATCCCTTTTCTATTAAACCATAGTGCAAGGACCAATGCCGCGTTTCTGAGAGAACCCCAAGCTATTTTTCTAGAATGGCTGTATGCTATATATGCCGTCCTGTTTTCACTCCCTTTGTGGAGCACCTACCCTGGAGGTCATGTAATAACCAATGACCAAAAAAACAAACCAAAAACCCAAACATCCAGGTTGAAGTGCCATCCCTGCCTGGAGTGGAGGAGACTGCTCAGACAGATCCCAGGCAGGCATCTCAGCCCAGGCCTGTGCTGGGGAAGCTGGTTCCTGGCTTTGGGCGCAATCTGGAAGCCAGCAAACTGACGCAAGAGTGCAGCTGGCCTTTAGGACTGATGATCTTTTCGCAGCCAGGCTGCCCGTGGACACCCGCTCAGAAAGCCAGGCTATGAGTCTGCCCAGCGCAGGCGCTGGCAATGGGGCAGCATGCTAGGGCATAGCCCTGCACCCCAGCCAGGGTTCAGGCCCCTGGAGTGAGGGGGCAGGGCCGGCGCAGAGAAGGGTCTTTGCTCTTTTCCAAAGCTGGAAGTGAGCTCTCAGAGGACTCAGGAGGGAGGGGGGCGGGGGCGGGGCGGGGGGGGGCCAGGAGAAGGGGCTTTGCTAATTGCCCAGGCGGGAAGGAGGGGCACACAGCTCCAGGGTGCTGTGCTGCAGCCCATTCGGGACTGCAGGACCCACCATACTCGCTGCCCCTGCGCTCCCACGCTCCAGCTTAGCCCCAGAGGCCACGGTGTCCCGTTCTCATTCCTGCTGCCTGCTGCCCCTCCCTGCCCCATGGCTTCTCTGGAGGACCCTCTGCTCACAGGTAAAGTGACACCTCGACGCGCCCTCACCTGAAGCAGAAAACGCAGGACAGGACCGGGGGGGGGGGGGGGGGGGGGAGGGTGGAGTGGTCGGGGCCCAGGCTTCCGGCAACCCCAGGGCACCAGGACCACCCAGGACGCCGCGCCACACCCCCTACGCAGGGGGTCGTGCCAGGACAGCGCCACAGGAGGTACCCCCCCCCTGCCAGCGGGCAGGCTAGCCCTCATAGTTCGGCACCCCCACGTGCATGTCAGAGCCTCCTGCCATTCCCAGGGCACCCAGAACCCAGAGAGTGAGGCCTTGGGTGCTTTCTAGTGACAGATTCAAGGCAATTCTTCGACTTTGGGACTTCAGAGTTAACATAGTTTTCATTTGTGATTATTATTTTTGTGTGGGGGCCGTCGCTTTTCTTTTGACCTATGCTTGTTTTCACTCCCGGTTCTGAAGAAGCCCCTAAATCCTAACCCTGTTGAGGACTCCGAAAGCTCTCAGAGCAGCAGTGCTGGGGGACAGTGTGGACACATGGTTTGGTTTCTCCTCTGGCCTGCTTCTGTGGCAGCCCCGCTCTGTCCTCCTCAGACTTCAGAGCAATATCTGAATAAGTGGAGAAGCGACCAGGGAGTCAGGAAGGTGGCCACCGAAGAGTGACTTCTCTGGAGGTTGGCTGAGCAAGCAAGTGAGCATGTTAGTCCAGCTCTGCCTGCATTCAGTATGGAGCTGAACAGGGGCCAGGGAAGGGGAGGAGGAGCAGAGAGCAGGGACAAAGGGACCAAAGAGGAGATTCAGATGAAGGGAAGTAATGGGGAGGAAAGAGAAGAAACTCTAGAAGACAGGTATGTAGAAAGGAAAAGGGATGAAGTGGGCATTGGGAAAGGGCACCACCAGGGAAGGAGAGAGGGGAAGGAAAGAGGGAGGAAAGAGGAAAGGGGAAAGGGAGAAGGGAGGAGTCAGCATGCCAGGGCTCCCCCTGCATCTGAAGAAGAGGTGGCTGGTCCAGCTTGTCAAACAGGGGGCTCACTCTTTGGCCCCAGTTTCTGCTCCCAGTGCTACTGGGCTTTTCAAGGAAGGCAGGCTGTCCCTTGGGACCTACTGGAGCCCACTGGAGCCCACAGGAGGGTGGGAGAAATAAGATGCCACCGGGTCCTGTCCTGAGCTTCTCCCAGCCACCAGCCTCACCACATGGTGCAAGAGGGACCCCAGAACAAAGGACGGACACAGGCCAGCATGTCTGCTGGTGGCCTTGGGCACTTAGCTCATCGCAGTGAACCACACCGCCTCCTCAACCCACGCTTTTAAAGCCTCCTTTTTCGTTTCTGGCTTTCATGTCTGTAGGAACATGAGCCAGATCTAACTCCTCTCCGACAGACAATTCTAACTCACCCCGTGTCAGATTTTTATGAGTGGCTGTGATAGAGTAAGATAGCAATGCTCCAACAAACGGACTGTTTCCTCCCACTTGACCTCAACAGTCTTATACATTTTCTTAGCGAAAACATCTTGTCTCCTTCCATTAAGCTCATAACGTGGTCTAATAGTATACATGCGCCTTCCTTAGATGCGAAGCGATACAGAGGTCCTTTTTTTTTTTTTTAAATTTTACAAGGTAAAGTCAGTGAACACATCCAACTTGACGAATACATCTCTAAAATGTCAATCCAGGCAAAGCTTTTTCTGCCTACAGTTTTGAGCCTACGTGGTGACATTTTTAAAATGCTTTCAGTCCCTCAGTGAGGCTCTTAGAAGCTAGCCAGGGCTTACTACGTGCCAGGCACTGTGTCAGGTGTTGGAGCTAAAGGGAAGGAGAGCTTGGAGGCTGGCTGGGGAGGGACATCCCTGACACAAGCACAGCTAGAAACGGAGGCCAGTGCTAGAAAAGAGAGAGCAGGCTGCATGGAGAGTGTGTACCATGGGGCTTGTGAGCTCACGAATAAGTGGGAGTAACTGGAGTGGGGAGATGGGGGAGAGAAGAGGGTCTTCCCATCAATGGGAATCACCTGTGCTTGGAGGCAGGTGCCATGAGAGGTCTCCACAGGAAGAAGGAGGCAGTGTGGTTGAAGGGCAGAGAGATGGGGCAGAACAGGCATCAGTCAGTTGGAGGGGTATGAATAGACTGATGGGAGGATTATGGGTGCCTTTGGAGGACTGAGAATTTGTTAGAAGATCAGTGCAGATTTCTATGGAGACAAATGCCAGGAACTGATAGGTCTTTGAAAGGTCACTCTGGCTGCCTTTTGGCAAAGGGGTTGGTAAAAGGCACTTGCAGGTGTGAACACACCAGGTGGGAGGTGAGTGCAGGAAATCGGGTGAGGGAGCATGGGAACTTGGTCCCGGGGTATATAAGGGAGAATAGCCTTTAAGGAGTTCCACAAATTGGCACCAGCTGTGGCTTCATTACAGAGCTGGAAGGGGGAGGTGGGTGTGTCCTGGAGGTTACAGAAATTACATGAGAAAGGGAAGTCTTTTTAGATCTCTTTTTCAACTAGAGGAACTCTCACCTTATTGATAGAATTCCAGAGTGGGAACCAATGATATGAGGACATCTTTGAAATGTCTGAATATGTTCTTCGACATCTTTGCAAGTGACGAGGAGACCTTGACCTTAGGAGGCCTTGGCCCTCTTTGTAGCCAGAAAGATTTCACCTACAGATTTGGGTTCTCCCTTTTAAAGTCAAGGAGTCAGTCCTTCCAAAGGACACCTCCTATCATTTTACCCTCTCATCATACCTCACGTGCTGGCATCTCCAAGACCCTCTGTTCCAGGTTGAGAGTATCCACTTTGGCCGGGCTGGTCTTGCCAAGAACACCACCACAGGAAATCTAGAGCCTGTAGTGCTATTAATAACATCATCTAAGACTGTGTTTGCTACCCTCTTGGCCTCTTCCCACCATGACTCACTGAAGCTTTTTACACATTGTATCCATTAAGCTATAGTTCCCAAAGCTCATCTTCTCTAGTGCCATTAGTTTTTAGGGGACCAGGCAAACCTTAAACTTGTCCCCCCCTAATTGGATCCCTGTGCCCCCACAATCTCTTTGAAAGCCTTTCACCATGATTCTTGAATGAGATCTGAGACCACTGCTGGTACCTAACACTTCTTGGCACCTTGTCTGTTAGGTTCTTGGAAGAGGAGATGGCTATGGAGGTGAGTGGGAATGGGAGTGGGAGGATTTCTCCCTTCACTTCCCTTTTTGTGTTTTCAAATAATGGGTTTTGAGGGGGCGGGAAAGTTTAACCAGACCATTTATTTTCCATCTCCCATCGATAAAATGTTTACCACTCCACACTGGAAGAATTTATATCTTTCCTTTGAATCTCCAGGAAAATCTCCCAAACCCAGACCACCACCATGTGGATTCAGCCATCTTCTGATTCACCTCCAGATTGTCTCCTCCTAACTGCTCAAGCCACTGGTTAAGGGCGAAATGTTCAATGCCCAAGCAATTAAGTGGGGAACACGTTTATCTAAGCAATTGCATGCAGCTCTCTATCTGCATACAGGGGGTCTCTCCCAAGCATTTCCAACCTCAGCAAAAGAAGACAAAGCCCCAGCAGTCTGGGGTATATATCATTCATTCATTCCTGTGTTCAACACTCATGGCGGATCCCCAGCAAGACAGTGGGAGAGCAAGGACTGGAGAAATCCTGGAAGCTGAAGTCTGAGGAGGATTTCAAATTCAAGTCAGAGATGAAAGAAACATCTGGACTTGGTCCTCAGGTACATGCAGTATTCTGAACTGAGGCTAGAACCAGAGACCATTCTAATGAAAGGCCTCTACAGGTGGGCTCCAACTCAGTTTCCTGTATATTCATTCATGAAATAGCTCTTTGGGTCAACATGCAGAAGAAAACCATTTCAGAAAACTGACAATGAGGAGAGTAAAGGGAAGCCAGAAGGCTTGTGAATGGGGAGAGAGGAGGACCCAGGGCAGGAAACCAAGAATCCCTCCCTGCCCTCCTTGCTGCCAGGGAGGTCTGAGGGACTAGTTTCCACCTGGGATCCCAAGTCCAGAACAAAAGCAGCGGGGCCACGGCGGGGGAGGGAAGGGGGTCCTCAGCACGGGCGCATGGGGCTGCGGAAAGATGGGGGCTAGCGTGCCTGCTGGCGGGGGGCACCTCGCAAGGCGCTGTCCCCAGCCCGACCCCATGAGGACCCGGGTTTGGCGCAGCGTCCGGGGTGGTCCCGGTGCCCTGGGGTTCGCGGGAGGCTGGGCCTCCACAACCCCCCTCTTCGCCCCCAGGTCGGGTCCGCGCTTTCTGCTCCAGGTGAGGGCGCGGCGCGGTGTCACTTTACCCCTGTGCAGAGGGTGGTCCGGAGAAGCCTTGGGGCGGGGAGGGGCAGCAGGCAGCAGGAGCGGGACAGCGGAGCCTCACATGGGAGCGTACGGGCGGCGAGTCCGGTGGGTCCTGCAGTCCCGACTGAGCCGCAGCACAGCACCGCGGCGCTGCCCGCCCCTCCTCCGCCAGCCCCTCCACCTCCTCCCAGACTCTCAGCCACATCCTCTGTGAGCTCACTTCCAGCTTAGGCAATTAGCAAAGCGCCTTCTCCCCACCGCCCTCCACCCGCCCCCGCCCCCCTCCCTCCTGAGTCCTCCGCGAGCTCCCTTTTCGCTTTGGCAATTAGCAAAGCCCCTTCTCTGCCCCGCCCCCGCCCCCTCCCTCCTGAGGCCCCGCCCTGGCTGGGGCGCGGGGGAAGCCCCGGGGGCTACAAGCTTGACCAGCACTGGCGCTGGGCAGCCTCCTAGCCTGGCTCCTTGAGCGGGTGTCCACCCGCGGCCTGGCTGCAAAAAGATCATCAGTCCTGTTAACCCTGGCTGCACTCTCCCGTCAGTTTGCTGGCTTCCTGATTGCGCCCAAAGCCAGGAACCAGCTTCCCCAACACAGGCCTGGGCTGAGATGCCTGCCCAGGATCTGTTTGAGCAGTCTACTCATCTCCAGGCAGGGATGGCACTTCCACATGGATGTTTGGGTTTTTTTATTGTTTTTTGGTCATTGGTTATTATTACATGACCTCCAGGGTAGGTGCTCCACAAAGGGAGTGAAAACAGGATGCATGATATACCCCTCACCTCCCATGCTGTCTTTCTCTTAAATAATAAGCACTGCTGAACTATCTTAGATTCTGTACCTTCTCTCCAGCCATGAACCTATCACTGTCTTTAACTCTTGAAAACTTCATTAGACAAATTAATGTGGTGAAGGAAGCAATATGAGAAAGCCTATTAATCTGATGAGCATGGAACTGAACAAACCCTATAGATACTTTCCCTTTGATTTCTAGCCTACCAATACCTACAGTGAGTCACATACACTCAAGATTATTGTTTTTATTGTATACTTCATATATTCATTGATTTTGGACTCGTTATCATTTCGTTGAAGTGTTAAACTATGGTAATAAACAAACTTTTAATTAACTTTTCCTCCTATGATACAAATATAACTTGCACTTGAGCTTTAGCTAATTTTATGTTCTAAAATTGCCAAAACAAAATGATCAAGGTTTCTAGATTATTTACTGTATTTTCTACTATATAATATTGTTCTATCTCTTCTGTATAAAGAAAATGAATGCTTGGGGCTCTTGGGTGGCTCAGTGTGTTAAAGCCTCTGCCTTCTGCTTAGGTCATGATCCCAGAGTCCTGGGATAGAGCCCCACATCAGGCTCTCTGCTCAGCAGGGACCCTGCTTCCCTTCCTTTCTCTCTGCCTGCCTCTCTGTCTACTTGTGATCTCTGTCTGTCAAATAAATAAATAAAATCTTTAAAAAAAGAAAATGAATGCTTGATAACTAAATGAATGCTTTACTGAACAAATTAAATATGGCAATAGCATTTTATTTTATCATGCTTCACATATTAAACTATAATATTATATCACTAGTCTACAAATAATCTACTCGCATAGTCATTTGGAAGCTTTTAGCAAAAGAATTCTTCCTCCTGATTGTAGTATAAAAGCCACAGAAATATACAGAAGACTCCTAGGATAGAAAGTGAAATCCAGTTATCCGTGATGCCTTGAGGAGGACCTGACCTATGTATGTCCTGGGATGCACTAGTAACTGTTACATGTGATAGGATTATATTTAATATATACAGTTTCATTTACTTCACAAAGGACATATAAATTTGAGAATAAAATATTTGATGAATCTATAAAGTCTATATCTATTTGTAACTAATGTGGTAGAATTAAGATGTTAATTTGAAAAAAAATTCATTGAACACATACACATATTCAATTGTTTTTATATATATAAACAGCATTATTTATTTATGTAAATAAATGCATTGTCTGTAAAATCCATTTACTTATCAATCATAAGGGTAATTTTAAGTACTAAGAATAAGAAATATGTGAAAAGATAAGTGTTCAAGAGTGCAGTTTGTGGTAATTAATACAATATGATAGGCTCATGAAAAAGATATATTACTTGAACTTAAAAGCTTCTATAATTAAGCGATGACCACTTGAAATTTGTAATTAGTCTTGCTGCAGTTTTTCCTTGCACTTATTGCCCTTCCCCAGAAGTTCATTAAGAATTTCTGTGAATGTCCTTATGTTTAATCTCATTCATAGATTCCACTGCTGCTCACAAAACAAAGCCAAAAAGAGAGGTAACTCTATGTGGCACTCCATCCACAAGCAATACATTCATAAATAATTAAAAAGCTCTCTACTTCATTTGTTACCCATTCAGCTGATAATTTAAATGAGTAACTGAGGCCATTTTATCAGCACTTTTAATAGAATGCGACTCAGAAACTTCACAGTGTTATTTAAGAAGAAATGCTCACGTGTTAAGGTTTTTATTTTTTTAAATCAACAAAATAATTTTCAAATATTAAAAGCAAATGTCTCCTTTTCCTCCAAGTTTCCTTGCTATGTCAAAGTTACAAATAAATACATTAAAATCGTATTTTGAGTAGTAGATAAAAACAAAAGTTTTGAAACTGTGGGTTCAGTGTCTGGGTTAACTTGTATAAATATCTGAACTCAATGTATTAAGACTTTATTAGATTTTTTTTAGACTATTTAAAAATACATGCTGAGATAATGACAACATTATTTTATTCATTTTAATAAATAAATTATTTTATTTAATTATGTTTAGATATTTATTTATTAAATTAATGATTTATATTTAATAATCTAAATTTGAAATATTTTAAATTCTAAAAATATTTATTTAATTAAATTGATATATTTAATATAAATATTTAATAAATTATTTAATCATTATTATAATTATGCAATACATTATGTATTGTGTAATAATTGCATTTTAATAAATAAATAAATGTATTATTTACATTATTTTATTTTATTTTATTTTATTTTATTTACTTGACAAAGAGAGGGAGAACGCAAGCAAAGGGAGCTGCAGGCAGAAGGAGAGGGAGAAGTAGGCTCCCAGCTGAGGAGAAAGTTCAACCTGGGGTTCCATCCCACGACCCTGGGATCACCACCTGAGTCGAAGGCAGATGCTTAAGTGACTGAGCCATCCAGATGCCCAAGGCTTTGTATTCTTCGCTTCTAAATATTGATGCTCCTTCATCTCTGGAGTTAGTAAATTGATGTTGAGAATTCATATCAAAGAATTGATAGTAGCTGTTAAACAGAAACATGTAATTTAGGGGAAAAAAAGAACAGAAGGAAGAGAAAGGCCAAAAGTCAAAAGCACATTAATATAAAATTTAATTAGATAAAAAAGCTGATATTCCTGAAGGGGGCTAATAAAAGAGCTGCAAAGAGCTGATAGGATTAGGAAAATTGTCCACTCCTGGTCATTTCATAATTTTAAACTATTCCTTATTAATAAATATACTTAGTTCCAGAAACACAAGCACATAAGAACATTTCCACCAAGTTTCCTCTAACAGCATTTACAAATTAGACGTTCAAACAATGCAGTTCATTACATGTTGCATCTGTATCTTAAAGTTTAAACACATTCTGTGACACATTTTCCAACAATTAAAATTAAAAAATATATATATACATATATATCTATGTATATATATATATATACCTTATCCCTAAATGGAAAAAATATATATATAGAGAGAGAAACCTTATCCCTAAATGAAATCTTTCTTTGTTTATTAGATTAAATAGGTAAATTAGCAACAACAACAACAAACAGCTAATATTATAGAGGTAGGAACAATTTACCTTTTCATTCATTGCTATTTTCTAAAAATTCCTATTTTATTTTTTTCTCAAGTCTGTCATAATAATTTTCTAAATCTCCTGCCTTATTCAATTTTTTTCTTTTAGTGGAAATCTCTATTTCATATTTATTTTCTCTTCCTCCACTCTTTGCTCTAATAATTCAATGTATTATTAGATTTTCTGTTTTTCTCTTTATCCAGATATATCTTTTCTTTCTTTTTTTCTTTTTTAAATAATTTGATTTGCTGGCATTTTACATCAGTACATGCTTTCTTATGGATGTTAGAAATGTCTGTGGAACTACTAGAAGAATAAACTTTTTTACCTTTAAGAAGTTTACAGTCTAGAGTGCCTGGGTGGCTCAGTTGGTTAAGTGTCTTCCTTCAGCTTAGGTCATGATGCCACGGTACTAGGATCCAGTCCTGCATCAGCTGCCTGCTCAGCAAGGAGTCTGGTTCTTCCTCTCCCTCTGCCCCTACCTCTCTCTCTCTAATAAATAAATAAAATCTTTAAAAAAAAGACTTACTGAAATCTGAGACTGAATTACTAAATTCAGTCTTAATAGAAGACAGCTAAACAAAGCAATGATCACAACTGGAAAATTTAGCGAGATCATGGTTTAACATTTTTGGTTGACACAGGACCTCTTTCAGTAACAACTTTCCCTAAATATCAATTTCTTTGTAAGGCAAAAAATTTTGACAAGAAATCCAGATCCTTCTGATCGTTTTCATATCAATTTAAGGTGACATCCTCAGAGTATATAATCAAATATGTAATTATTCTATCTGTTGCCTTGTATATTGCCTGTATCTTTTTCAGACTCAAAGTTCCATTGAGGTAGAGTTTTTTTTTTTTTAAGCAGAGATTTTTAAAGTGTTTGATATATACAAGATGCTTAATAAGTGTTTACAAAGCCTATGTATTACAGAAGCTTTAAACAGGCTTTAAAATAATGTAGGTGATATTAGTGGTCATATCAAACAATTTTTAGGTTTCAGTCATGTAAATAACTACATTTCTCAGAGACAGAGAAACATACAAATGGTCTGGGTCCAGTAGGATAATGCTAGCATGTGTTATAAATTCTTTTATATGACCTTATTCTTGCAAGAATTGGTTATGTGGCAGAAAAAAAGGTATCACTATCTTATACTTTATTATTTAAAGAGATTTATGGAAGTCTTAATTTCTTACACTACCCCTTTGTTTCAGTGGACCCAATTTCCGTGGTAATGGTGAGAGGAAAGTAGGCAATTTAGGCAGCAGCAAAAATCTCCTACAAGGCACTATAAAAAAAGGCTTGTTCTAGATCATGGGTCTGTCCAAAGGGGAATGTTAAGGGGTAGAATGGATGATGGATGCATTGTGGACTTATAACTTTAAGATTAATACTGTTATGCCCCAATAATGGGTCTATGATTAAAGGAGCGAGACTGATGTAAAGCAAAGGTCAAGCAAAGCTTTATTTCATGCCAAGCATCAAGAATCTAACCAAACGTTCGGGGCCACACCTCTTATGAGAGAAGGAAACCCTTTGCTGTTTCACAGTCTAGCTTTTAAGGGCAAAGGCCATGCAGTCAGGCCTGGCCACGCACAGGTGACCAATGAGATTTTAACACACACAGGAAACTCCACAGTGAGGCTAGGTGACCAATTGAGGTTCAATTTACCCTAGTATAGACATTTGACCCAGCCTATTACACCTTGATTAGGATTGGTGCAAAAAAGGTTCCCGAAGGGCGGAGGAGTGGGACATACTCCTTAGTATCTAGGGAGACAATATGCAAACACCGCCCCCCTCCCGCTGATTGATGTCTCCACCTGGCCTGACCCACCCTTGTATATGGGCTTTGTTACCTGGAGCTGATTTCCAGGACTTGTTTTTAAGTGAATCCCCTGGGGGAAGGGGAACAAGGACAGTTTAAGGGTTAACCTCAATGAAAGCCTCTTGCTAAAATATAAAAATATAAAATAGGTCCTTACATTACAACAACTCAGTAGGGAAAGTCCCAGTGTGGTGATAAAAGAAGTGAGGTAACTTGCATTGCACATTTTTTTTTAAAACGTGTAAGTTGTATTTTTCCGTGCCATTACATCATACTTTATCTTCATCTCTGTCTACTAGTTTAAAACTAGTTAAACAAACTCAACAATTTTTTAAAAAATGTTTTATTTATTTATTTAAGAGCAAAAGCCAGAGAGAGAGAGAGAGAGCATGAGCAATATGGGGCTCGATGCCAGGACTCTTGAGATCCTGATCTGAGCCAAAGGCAGACACTTAACTGACTAAGCAAATGAGACTCCCACAAACTCTACAATTTTATAAAATTTTTATTTGTTGGGGTGCCTGTCTGGAACAGTCAGTAAAATATGTAAATCTTGATTGTGGGGTTGTACGTTTGAAATCCACCTTGGGTGTAGAGGTTTTATTTAAAAATAAAATCTTTAAAATTTTTTTTTCATTTTTTTATTTAAGCCATTGTATGGCAGTGTTGATCACTATATTGTACACCTGAAAGTAATATTAACCTTATTTTAACTAACTACAATTTAAATAAAAACTTTAAAAATAAAATAAAAATAATAATCATAAAAATAAAAAAGAGGAAAAATTATTTGGCAGGAAATTTTCTTAATTGCATTATTATTTATTATTATCATAGTCTGTGTGTGTCGGTGGGAAGTGGCTGGTATTACAGTGAGTTCCATATCTGTGTTACACTGAGGTCCATGTCTGTAGTCAGTCTTTTTTTTCTTTTAGTTTATTTTCAGGGATCCAAAATTCATTGTTTATGCACCACACCCAGTGCTTCATGTAATAAATTCCCTCCTTAATACCCACCACTGGGCTCACCCAACCACCTGCCACCCTCCTCTTCAAGACCCTCAGTTTGTTTCTCAGAGTCCACAGTCTCTCATGGTTTGTCTCTCCCTCCGATTTCCCCAAGCACACTTCTCTCCATCTCCCAGTGTCCTCCACGTTATTCCTTATGTATTGAGTCTTATAAAAACTTTTATTTCTTTCCCTATTCTGCTTTGCATATGCTTACCTTAGATGTTAAAATGTTATAAACCTCTCCTGCCTGGTCCATTTTCTCTCTCTTCTCTCATGATTTCTCATGCTCTCCCTGCCAACCCCACATGCCTTACAATATCTGGATATGACTAATTTCTTCCTGAGCTACTTTATTCTACTCTGCCATATGGTTGCCCTTCCATCTTCTGTACCATAACTTCTATCCCCTGCATTTGTGCTTTAACAATACCTAATTCTTTTCACTACATCTGTATCTTTGAGGTCAATACTCAGTAGTGCAATCGCTGGGTCATAGGCTAGCTCTATTTTACTGGAAAGAAGGGCCATATGCACCCCAGTGTTCATAGCAGCAATGTCCACTATAGCCATTCTGTTGAAAGAGTCAAGATCCCCTACAACAGACAAACGGATAAAGAAGATGTGATCCAAGGATACAATGGAATATCACTCAGCCATCAGAAAGGATGAATACCCAACTTTTGCATCAACATGGATGGGACTGTAGGAGATTATGTTAAGTGAAATAAGCCAAGCAGTGAAAGTCAATCATCATATGGTTTCACTTATTTGTGGAACCTAAGGAATAGCATGGAGGACATTAGGAGAAGGAAAGGAAAAATGAAGTGGGGGTATTGGAGGGGGAAATGAAACATGAAAAACTATGGACTCCAAGAAACAAACTGAGGGTTTTAAAGATGAGAAGGATGTGGGGATGGGTGAGCCTGGTGATGGGTATTAAGGAGGGCACATATTGCATGGGGCACTGGGTGTTTTACACAAACAATGAATCATGGAACACTACTTCAAAAACAAATGATGTATTGTATGGTAACTAACATAACATAATTTAAAAAAAAAAAGGAGAGGGACAATACCTAACACTCAATCTTTGCTAGTTTCTTGTTTACCTCCTTTTAAGAGTAAGCTCATTAGTGTTTTTTTTTTTTTGGTTTGTTTTTTTTTTTTTTGTCTCAACTAAAAGAAGAAAAATAATACACATTATTTTGAAAACTTTTTGAACAGTGTACAAACGTTAGTCAAGTCCACAATGTCTCATCTCTTCTTCCTCCTAACATGGCTAAGTTGAAAAACCCTTTATCTGGGAAAAGATCATTGTCCAGCCACCTTGTGTAAGATTTTGGCTTTAGGTTAGATTATCTTTTCTTTCCTTTTCTGAAAATAAGTTGAAAATATTAATAGCCTCAGTTTTTCTTCCAAAATATGACTGCTTCTTTACCAAGTGCAAAAGCAACCCATTTTGACCATAGTAAACAGCTTGGACCTACTTTTTTTGGCTCACTGTTTTAGTGAGACAAGTGGAGTGAAGATGACACACCATTTCCAAATGTATTAATAATTGGTAGACCATACTTCTAAATTGAAGATTTGTTGCCATTAAATTACGACCAGACTCGCTATAATTACAGAGGTAAATTCTTTATATTTACTATATTTGAAATTACCATATAATACCAAAATAAAATTATGATTATGTGAAGAGTCTGTAATATTAAGAAGATGACTTTGAAATGATTGCTTATCTAAATGAAATTTCCCATTTTATAATCTTGTATAAGCTTCCGTTGTCATTTCCTATTTAAAATCTATTAGAAGGCACTCTTATTTTCCCTTAAGTGGGAAGTCAAATGTGGAACAAATTCATCCCAAAGGAACTGATTCTATGTTCCACTGAAGACAAGGTGGCTTCCATGTGGCATTTTGCCTCTTACATATTGTTCATCTCCTACAACAAATGGGGGTATGCTCTTTAGTAAACTAATTCAACTCAATTAGAGACATTGTCTTCAAGGGATAACATCATAGAGACTAGAATCAGAATCATACTTTTGGGAAAATTGGGCCCAGGATTTTTTGTTTTGTTTTGTTTTGTTTTGTTTTAAGATTTTATTTATTTATTTGACAGACAGAGACCACAAGTAAGCAAATAGCGGGGGGGGGGGGGAAGCAGGCTCCCTGCTGAACAGAGAGCCTGATGCAGAGCTCAATCCCAGGGCTCTGAGATCATGGCCTGAGCCGAAGGCAGAGGCTTAACCCACTGAGCTACACAGGTGCCCCTGGGCCCAGGTTTTGATGGCTTCTTTCCTCAATCTTATAAAACCTATTTGAACTCTACTGGATGCCAGAACTGCTTAAAAATATTTGGTCCCTTGTAATTTTAACCTTCCAGTATTCAATGCACCTGATCCATGTAATATCCTATAGTATTTTTGTCAAATGAAGACTCTCAAAGTGTGTTTCTTGGGAGACACTTTTCAATTGGTTGCTTACATTTCTGCATTTATTATTTGTTCTAGGCCATCCTTTGAAGATGGTTGTATTGAATAGACTTGGAAGACAGAAATAGTATCTTTTTTTTTAACTTAACCTGTTGTGTTTGCAAATATTATCTGCCTCTCTTTTGATTCTTCTTGTGGGAACTGAGGCTCAGAACTGATATATAACTCCCATCCCTACACACACACAAACACACACACACACACACAAACACACACACACACACACACACACACAAATAATGTTAATATTCTGGCTACCTCTATTGCTGTGAATAATAAACTATATTATTTCTGAAACATGAGTCTGCGTCTTCTATCAACACCCAAGAAACTACGGCAGACTCATACACCAGCTTTCAAATAAGGGAAAATAATCTCAGATGCTTTATATTTTTTGATAGTGTTACCTACTTCTGAACATATGACTGAGCACATATAAAGCTGGACCATTTAGAGCTTCTTCTGTGGAAGAACTATGCATTCACTAGTAAACAATAGTAGTTTCATCTTTTTTTTTTTTCCTCCTGGACACCATTTCCTCTCTCAAACTGTTGCTCAAATTGGATGGAGTCTAAGGTCCTTTGAGGAAATTTTTGTTTAATGATTCAAAATAAAATAGGAAGAGTCTAAAGTGCTAAAAATACTTCTAGATAAAAGGTATAAGATCATGCCAGAAAGGATAGTAATTTTATCTAACAACTGCCTGTTCACCCCTTTTTTGTTCATTAACTAATCTCCAAATTCCTGACTAAATCCCTTTTGTAAGCCAGAATGTGAGCTAAAAACTGGGATTTTAAAAAATGTTCATTTGAAATCCAGTTAGTTAACATATATGGTTGTATTAGATTCATGTGTACAATATAACATATAGCACTCAGTGCTCATCATGACAAGTGCTCTAATTAACCCCCATCACTTATTTAATCCATCACTCCTTTCAGATCCCGTCAAGTAACCATCAGTTTGTTCTCTGTAATGAAATGTCTGTTTCTTGCTTTGTTTCTCTTTCTATGTCTTATTATTTCCCCTTTGCTTGTTTGTTTTGTTTCTTTTATTCCATATATGAGTAAAGGTATTTGTCTTTCTCTGACTGACTTATTTCACTTTTAGCATTATACTGTCTAGTTCCAACCATGTTATTGCAAATGGCAAGATTTCAGTCTTTTTTATGGCAGAATAATATTCCATTGTATATACATACCACTTATTCTTTATTTATTCATCAATTGATGGATACTTGGGCGCTTTCCATATCTTAGCTTTATAAATAATGCTGCTATAAACATAGGGGTGCTAGCATCCCTTTGAATAAGTTTTCTTATATTCATTGGGTAAATACACACCAACAGGTTTGTTGGATCAAAAAGGACTTCTATTTTTAAATTTTATGGAAATTCCATACTGTTCTCAAATATGGCTGTATCAGTTTGCATCACCACCAACAGTTCACAATTGTTACTTTTTCTTTTTTTTTTTTAAGATTTTATTCATTTGACAGAGAGAGATCACAAGTAGAGAGAGAGAGAGGAGGGAGCAGGCTCCATGCCTGGCAGAGAGCCCGATGTGGGACTTGATCCCAGGACCCTGAGATCATGGCCTGAGCTGAAGGCAGAGGCTTAACCCACTGAGCCACCCAGGCAGCCCCCACAAGTGTTACTTTTTCACATCCTCTCCAACACCTTTTGTTTCTTGTAGTGTTGATTTTAGCCATTCTGACAGGTGTGAGGTGGTATCTCTTTCTAGTTTTGCTTTGCAATTTCCTGATGACACATGATGATGGACATCTTTTCATGTATCTACTGAACATTTGAATGTGTTCTTTGGGGAAACACTTGTTCATGTCTTCTATCCATGTTTTTATTGGATTATTTGTTTTTGGATGTTGACTAAAAACTGGATATTAAGTAACACACAAGACAGGTTTCCTTGAGCTTAAATTTTATTTGCATGAGTATCATTAACAGGAAAAAATATGCATATGGGTATGTACAAGTGTGTTTATGTATACATCTATCTATCTATCCTCTATCCCATGTCTTCTAATTGTGGTAAATCCTGTAAGGTGGGGAATGGGATAGTCTGAAGAAATATGCTTCTGGATATGCTGGGTAAGCAAATTTAATTGCACTCAGATGCATTGGATATAAGTGAATCACTCAAATGAGTTATTTAATATTATATAGAAACAAATTAAAAGTTTATGTAGTTGAAAATAATAGGTAGTTAAAATAATTTTTTTGTTTGTTGTTTTTGTGTCTTTTTTTGTTTATATATACTATGGTGTGAATGTTTATGTCTCCCAAAATCATATTATGAAATCTAACTCTGTAAGTGCTAGTATTAAAACATAGGGGCCTTTGGGAGGTGATTAGGTCATAAGTGGGATTACAGTCCTTTTAAAGGAGACCCCAGAGAGTTCTCTTGCTTCATTCATCATGTACGTTTACAGTGAGAAGATAGCCATCTATGAGGAAGTGGGCTCTCCCTGGATCTGCCCATTCCTTAATCTTGAACTTCTCCGTTCTAGAACTGTGAGAAATAAATTCCTGTTCTTTATAAGCTATTAAGTCTATATCATGTCCATTATAGCAGCCTGCATGCAGAAGGACACTATGACCTAAAATGAGAGCAATAAATATAAAGTTTCAGTAAAGTCAGTTGGTACAATGTTTTTTTTTTTTACTTAGAGAAGACATGCTGCTTCATGTTAAACCTTGATATTGTATATGTTTCTTGAAGGGCCACTTCTTACTCCTTTGTGTGTTTTCCACAAAGTCCAGGATGATGCCTTACATAAAGGTAATATTTTATAAATACTGTTGGAAATATATACTTCTCTAAAATCTTATTTTGCCTACAGATTACTTGGATCCACTTTGCCTTGTGTAGAATATTTGAAATATATTAAGAACAGAATGTCTCTCTAAATAACATTTAGAATCATCATTAGTTTATGACTCCTGACTGATTTGTTTATGCAGTGATACTTACTGCAAGAACACTGAAGTTTGTAATATAATTTTGAATTAATCACCAAGCTAGTTTATTTTAACTTATGAAAAAATAATTTCTCATGTTGGTTTAATTCTGCTCTTATGTTATGGTCATGACATTTTCATTAAAATAAAGTAGAAAATAGAAGTAAATAATAAATGAAAAATAAAAATTAAAAAATAAAAAAATAAAAGCAAATCTCTTGTGAAATGTTAAACTTTTCTTACTTATTTTGTTTTGCTTTTCTTCTACCATGCTGGCAAAGCTGTATATTGCAGATAGGTACAATTTTCTAGGTGCTAGGTTTGTTACTTTTGCTAAAATTTTCAAAATATAAGGAGTTGAATAGTCATGGATTGTTTATTAAACTCCTTATCTACACATATAAAAATAAAACAATGATGGTGACCTGGGTATTTCTAAAATTGTATTCTGTTTTTCCATATTATGGTTTACAATGTAATTAATAAAGATTCTGCATATATTAACATCATCCCATTCTATCTCATCTGTATGTCCATACAGAGCATGTATGATTTCTATTCATTGCTATGTTGTGGTGAAGAGATTGTCTGAAGTAACCTATATTTATGCAGGTAGATCTTAAGCTACGGTGCTCTTGTTTATTTGCTTGTTCGTGATCAGTATGTTTGAAAGATGGTAACTATTGCATCAGGTGTGACGATTAAAAAATATTATTGGTGCCTGATACACTGTGATAAAATAGGTAAGTCAATTCATAATTTGTTAATTAAATTAGAAAAGAAATTCCTTTGGATTTGTTCTTTATTAAGAGTTTTTTTTTTTTTTAACGAATGCCTTGGGATGTTTTTTGTGTAATATATATCACATGCCTCAACCTTTAAATTTGAATGTAGAAAAGAGTTATCAGAATGAGCCTAGAAAATATTGTTATGGGGGCGCCTGGGTGGCTCAGTGGGTTAAGCCGCTGCCTTTGGCTCAGGTCATAATCTCAGAGTCCTGGGATCGAGTCCCACATTGGGCTCTCTGCTCAGCAGGGTGCCTGCTTCTTCCTCTCTCTCTGCCTGCCTCTCTGCCTACTTGTGATCTCTCTCTGTCAAATAAATAAATAAAATTAAAAAAAAAAGAAAACATTGTTTTGAAATATTTTTGTTCTGTTGTATTATGTTAACTTAGGAAATAATGGTAGTTATTTTTATTAGCATTTCCTACTTTCCACATGCCCTTACAGATGAGATATCATGTTTTTCCTACTCTTTTTATCGTGGTTGTTATATTCTTCATGATCAATAACAATCAATGAAAATTCCTAACATTAATTTTCTTTGGGAAAGTGATATTTTAGCAGGAATCCATGACCTAAAATTTTAGCTGTTGTTCTTCCAGGAGATGAGACTATCAATGTTCCCGAAATTTCAAGAAATAGAACTTATTAATTGTGTTGGTTGATGTTTATTGTCTCTGAACTTAGAGGTGCATAATTCAATTTAAAATTTATTTTGGGGGCGCCTGGGTGGCTCAGTGGGTTAAAGCCTCTGCCTTTGGCTCAGGTCATGATCCCAGGGTCCTGGGATCGAGCCCCGCATCGGGCTCTCTGCCTAGCAGGGAGCCTGCTTCCTCTTCCCTCTCTCTCTGCCTGCCTCTCTGCCTACTTGTGATCTCTATCTGTCAAATAAAATAAATAAAATCTTAAAAAAACCGGAGTGGACATTATGGGGGTGCTTATCTGAAATTGAGGGACATTATAAAAAAATAAAAAATAAAATTTATTTTGAATTGAAAACAAGATCTTACTGAAGTTTAGGCATCCCACTTTATATCAGGCCTCCAGTACATTCTAATTTATTTATAGAAAATATCATAAACATGAATGACACTTTTCCTATTGCATTTATATGAAACTGCAATGACTCAAAGATGTCAGATTTGAAAAGCACTACCTTTCTATAATTTCTGTTTCTTAGGAGGAATGGATATACCATTTTAGCTCAATTATCCAACAGTATTCAAAACCACCATGAATTTTAAAACATAGTTATTACACCCTAAAAATCAAGTATGAAAATGTATAAACAACCAAGTCTCTATCTGTAAATGAAATACTCCCACACAGACGGGTTTTAAAACTTTCTAACTTAAGGAATTTGATAGCACAGACTCAGGGTAGTAGTTTCAGTGCCTACAGTATACTTTCAGGGAGAGAGTAATGTAAGCTCTGAGTCACTTTCTGCCTAGAGATGACCTAATAGTGGTTCTGGCATTGTTTGTTTGTTTTTGAAAATACGTTCCTGGGCGTCATTCAGAAAATGCAGATTTTGGCATCTATATAAATTAAGGATGATCTTTTTGAACTTTTGTCTTTCATTACATCAAATTAACATAATTGGACAGAAATTCCACTAAATTAAGCATTGTTAGGAAATGTGTAAATTGGAGCTACTCAAATTAGTTGCTCTTTGAACTATGTGCTGTTGGTTCAGGATTAGATAAGGAGTTTGAAGGCAAACCTAAATCATTGCTTCCTTTTTTGAGAGATTCTAAGCATATTTTCTTAAAATTAGCTGAAATAAACAATGTGTTTAGTCGCAAAGTGATTTGCATTTTTGCACAAACTCCCTATCTCCTTGAGAATTATAACAGATATTTCATGAAACATCATTGATCTTTACTTTGTTACACTGCTGTAAAGTACATTTAGAGTTGCCAGTTAAAGGTGTTAGTGTTGAGATGAAATGTCATGCATTTTTCTTCACTTCCATGCAAATGAACACAGTAAATTATTAAGACACAATGAAGAAAAAAAAAATTGACAATGAGTTCCAGATTTTAAAAATCACTTGCCATTCAATCCAAATTGTGAGTTTGATCAGTTACCGAACACTTTATAATGCACCCCCGGTAATTTTACAGAGATTACTTTTTTCTTACCAATTCTTGATTATTCTGTCTTGCAATGCAGAGAAAGCTAACTAATTTAAAATAAACTTCCGTTAATTTTGATTGTTATAAACTTAAAATTGATTAATTTCCATATACAGAGTTTAAAATGTTCACAATTTACATTAAATATATATTCTGTGTATACCTTGGAAAAATTATACTGAAAATTGAAATTAAAATGATGTTGTATATAGCTGCAAGAAGCCGCCTGTCCCATTTCATCTTACTATATAAGTTGTGTCAGGTAATTTATAAAATCCCTGCTGCATAACAAATCTATTTTTTGTTGGAATGGGTAGTAATGTTTCTTCTTATTTCGAAATAAGAGTTGGTCTATGAGTGCCTCTGCAACTGTATTTTTCCTAAGTGGCTTCATGGTCCTGAACTGAGAAAGCTCAGAGCATTAAACATCAAAGTAATATATTTTGACACAATTAGACATCAAGGAAATGCAATTAAAATGACACTGAGAGGGCGCCTGGGTGGCTCAGTGGGTTAAGCCGCTGCCTTCGGCTCAGGTCATGATCTCAGGGTCCTGGGATCGAGTCCCACATCGGGCTCTCTGCTCAGCAGGGAGCCTGCTTCCCCCTCTCTCTCTCTGCCTGCCTCTCCATCTACTTGTGATTTCTCTCTGTCAAATAAACAAATAAAATCTTTAAAAAAAAAATGACACTGAGATATCACTACACACTTACCAGAATGGCTAAAATAAAATATAATGACAAGCCCAAAAGAAAAAAATATACCATTTGATGATACACAATGGCAAGTTGTACCATAACTTAACCATCTCAGACTAGTGTAGTGTTAAATTTGTTTTTCTAAGCCATGTTTTGGGTCACTTACCACTTTTCAAGGATATAAAGTGCTATCATTTTACTTAAAACTGTGAAATTTGGTCAGATTTAAATTTCAATTTATGTTAAAACATTCTGTAAACTGTGTTAGACTTTGACATTTGTTCCCTCAGTTCAGTGAATAACACTATATCATATTCTGAAAAATACGCTAATTTTTATTTTGAAAAATATCCCTTTTTCCTCTTATGGTAATTATTAATATGAATTAATAGTAGAATTTGATATGGTCCAATATGACCATAAATACTTTATAGTATATTATCAAATTTAATAATGAATATAATGTACTTCTTTGGACAATTTTTAAAGACCAGTCTACTCTTAAAACAAAAAAAATGGAGATGCACTTCTTTAGTTCACACAAATTTCATTTTATTATATATAACCTCAGATAAATTTCAACAAATCATAATTTATTAAAATCATGTCTACTTAAAAATCTCATAGAAGAGTTAAACCATCAAAAATAAAAATAAACACACACAACACACACACATCACCCATGTATTGGCAAATCACAATTGCTGTAACAATACATTAGGCATTCCACAGTTAAGGGCTATCAAAATTTCCATCAGTGACAAAAAGATTTGTATCCAAATGGACTGATTTTCCAGAATCCAAGAAAAAGTCTCCTAGGATTTATTTAAAGGTAAATATTTGAACAAATACTTCTTAAATTTAGGAAATTCAGAACATACGATTAAAGAATATTTGCAGTGCAGACTATATTCAATCCTTCCTTCAAAATGTGCCTTTGAGTACATAATTCTGTTTTCTCGATCTCAATTGAGCTGTCTTCCAAGGAAGTTTTCCAAAATGTGTGTCTCTGTGTGATAAATGTTCTAAGACCTAACATGCTTCATTGTATTTTTACTGTGCTCTCAAATTTAATCAATAATTTGGATTGATGTATAATACCTAGTTTCAAATATCTTTTCCATCTATAAAAACTCCCAGCTGTCTCTTTATATGCTATTACTATTGAGAATTGTGCTGTCAGTATTATTCTTGTATATTTTAGGTGATCTGTTCTTCTCTTGGGCATCATTTATGCTCTTCTCTGTTTTTGATATTCTTAAAACTCACCATAATGTATACGAGTGGTTTTTAGTGTGTGTAGTTTTTGTTTTGTTTTGTTTTGTTTCTGATATCTCGTGTTTGGCATCATTTAAGTCTGGTATCTTTTATCTTTCTTTAATTCTCCAAAATTTATCTCAGTACTTATTTAAATATTTTCTTTATTTTTTTTTTCTCTTCTGCTGTATTTGGGCAGAAGTCATGAATTTGTTTGTTTGTTTTTCCCAACTCATTTATTCATTTTACAGCTATATTCATCTTAGTCTCCATTTATTGTATTCTTTATTTCAACAATTTTCACTTAATTTATATTCACAGTATAGTATCTTTCTTTTCCTTGTATATGTATATCATTATTTTATCATATACTTTTAAGCTATTTTTAAAAATATTTTATTTATTTATTTGACAGTGAGAGATCACAAGTAGGCAGAGAGGTGGGCAGAGAGAGAGGAAGAGAAGCAGGCTACCTGCTGAGCAGAAAGCCCGATGTGGGGCTTGATCCCAGGACCCTGAGATCATGACCTGAACGGAAGGCAGCGGCTTAACCCTCTGAGCCACCCAGGCGCTCCTTTTAAGCTATTTTTTAAAAGTACAGTCATTCTTTTTTTTTTTAAGATTTTATTTATTTATTTATTTATTTGACAGAGAGAGATCACAAGTAGACAGAGGGCAGGCAGAGAGAGAGAGAGGGAAGCAGACTCCCTGCTGAGCAGAGAGCCTGATGCAGGACTTGATCCCAGGACCCTGAGATTATGACCTGAGCTGAAGGCAGTGGCTTAATCCACTGTGCCACCTAGGCGCCCCTAAGCTATTTTTTAAATTCCTGTTCCCATAACACTTGGATTGGCATATAAAGTTAACCACATCATATTTTTTAGGTAAGTAATTGTACTTTTTATGTGCATAGTTATTTTGGTCCATGAGTTCAGCTCTTCTTAGGATCATCAAATCTCTGTAAAGTCTGGGTATGCTAGGATTTTCTAAGCAACAATAAAATACATTGAAACCTGGTAGCTTAATTATAATAATGTTTTCTTTCTCAATCATTCACAATAGTATTCCATTCTGAGTAGCTTCCTTCTATTTTGCAGCTATAGTGTTTGGAAAAACTTGAATTATGATATTACTGTGATAATGTGAATTAGTCAGGGTTTTTCAGAGAATCGGGAAGAGAAAAAAAGGAAGATATTCTCCAGGGCCAACTCTAGAAGTGACTATTAAAACATCTGTCCAAATTCAATTGAACAAAACTCAGAAATGCCATCTCCAGTGAAATACAAAAAAGATTATATATAGTTCTGGGCACACACATCTCATTTGACCCAATGATGTATATCAATGAAAGACTGAAGGCCAATCACCACTCCATGGGAGAATTTAAAAATAAATTTACTAATGAGGCCAAGAATTCAGAATCACAAATACTTCAGAACTAATAATAACTGCCTTCACTTGATGTTATTCTATAAGATAAATCCTACGGTCAAGTTTCAATTTTAAATTCTTAAATCATTATGAAGAAGCATCATTTGGAGGGAGCAGTTTTCATAATTTATCATCCATCAGCCTTTTTTAAAAGATTTTATTTATTTATTGGACACAGAGAGAGAGAAAGAGAGCGAGAGAGAGAGATCACAAGTAAGCAGAGAGGCAGGCAAGCAGGGAGGGAAGCAGGCTTCCTTTTGAGCAGTGCCCGATGTGGGGCTGGATCCCAGGACCCAGAGACCATGACTTGAGATGAAGACAGAGGCTTAACCCACCACCCACGTGATGAGAGAGCCACTCAGGTGCCCCTCATCCATCAGTCTTAATTGATTGGAGGAAAATGTGTGGAGGAATAATGCCTTAGGGAGCTAATCTCTCTAAAGAATTTTCAAGTCTTTACCCCTTCAAGGTTTTGTACAGTTCTGATAGCCTCTAAACATCCAGCGGATTTCTACAGTGACAGGCCTGTTAAAACCTGTCTTCAAACCAGGAATAGAGCTTGAAACATACCAGTCAAGGGCAACTTTGAGTATTTTAAGGCGTTTATCATCATTTCTTTGTTTTTGGTTAATATCTGAAATAGTTCCATATTACACTTGCATAATTTCTCCAGAGCTGACTTTGAAGGAGGCATTCAGTTCCAGCTAGTTCCATATTTTGGCAAGAACTATACTTCTATATTAAAAAAAAAAAAAACATATTTTAGGGCGCCTGGGTGGCTCAGTGGGTTAAAATCTCTGCCTTCGGCTCAGGTCATGATTCCAGGTTCCTGGGATTGAGTCCCACAGTGGGCTCTCTTCTCAGCTGGGAGCATGCTTCCATTCCTCTCTCTCTGGCTGCCTCTCTGCCTTCCTATGATCTCTGTCAAGTAAATAAATAAAATTTTTAAAAAAACATATTTTATACCAGTTATTCATGTTTATTAACTAAGATATCACAATACAAATAATACAAACAGTTGCTCTTTATTAATACCTTCAACCAAGATCAAAAAATATGTCATATTTTCTCCAAAAATTTTATATCATCTGATAGGTCAGATATATATATAAAATTACATTTAAAGTTTTAAAAATATCAGCAAATATTTTCATTTAAATGCCAATTTGAAAAGAAATCTACTTTTCCAAACACGACTTTTTATCCTATTTATTTTGAATTTTGTCAACAACTGATAAAATGTTTAGCGAGACTATAAATGTTAGATCGAAAAAAATGATTAATAGATGTAGGTTCAAATTATTATGTTCCATTAAAAATGATTTAGTCTTTGATGAACATCTGTTTGGTAATATGTTGTATCCAGATATAGTAAATTAAAGACATATATAAAATTATAGGGAAATGACATCTTCCGTTCCATTATGAGTAGAGCTTTTAAAATGCTATTTGCCACAACCTGTCATCTTGTCATTATGTAGCATTATGTAGCAATTAAAAAATGTATACTCTTCACTTAGAAGTCTTTTAGAAATCTAAAATATGACTTTCTATGGTTTGTGTCTCCATATTGCTTTATTGCCAGTTAAAACAAATCCACATGCTTTGATTCAAAGGTAATAAATTCCTCTTATTTGGAAAAAGGATGTTTATTTTTCTTCTCTCACCCTTAGCAGGTGGTTTCATTTTAGCACACTTCAGAGTTATAATTTCATGCTTATTAAAAACATTTATTTTGATCTACATAGATGAATGAAACTTTTATTTTATTAAATTATTTGCCAAAAAATCTGTGAGTTTTTAAAATGTATTTCATTTGAAGGGTTATTTTAGAGCATTCAAAGAGGATCTAAGAGTGTGGTATTATGCAGTTTTTAAGTAGGTATGAAATGGTTAATTATAGGATTGTTTCTTTAGGCTTATGTATATTGTCCATTATATGCTATAAAATATTTTGAAAGTAAATTTAAAGTATGTTTTATGTAGTTTATTTTTTGGAAAAAAATAATGAAATGACTTATGAAATTCAGTATACTCTCAACATTAATTTATTTTGAAATTTACCAGTTGTCTACTGAACTATTATATGGCAGATATTACTTCAGACTACACTGGTAAATGAAATAATTGGCTTTGTAGAACTTTTATTTTAATGGGTGAGACAATTCAAAGCTATAAACCTTAATAAAAATGGCATAGTGCATTCAAAAAGGAAGAGTACAATGGGGAAAAAGAAAAATTCGATCAGGGTGAGAAAAATCAAGGTTGCTAGGCAGGGGATGGGGAGTTAAATCTTTGAATAGAAAGATCAGGGTACTTACAATGAAGCTGACAATTGAACAAATGTATGGAAAGGTGATGAATTTGCGCAGAACTATCAGCAATAAGGTCACTCCAGACAAAGGAATTGGCTATCTTGAAGGCCATAAGGTTGGATCATGCCTGGCATATCTGAGGAATAGCAAGGAGGCCACTGTGAGTGACTGAAGAGTAGCAGGGAAAGAGGTCACAGAGGTTAAATGAGTGGCTAGATCATGTAAAAGCTTAGAAGTCATTGTAAAACTCTGGCTTTTATATTTGGAAACTTACTGTGTGATAGAATTTCTGCTAATAACTGAGAGTTCAATTGTCCATAAACTTTCAAGGATTCTTATTCTAGTAAGACAGAATAAAGAGAAAGAGTTCATATTTTCACATGGTGTAACAAATGCTCGGAGATACAAGTGTAGGAAGCTATGGGAGCACAGAAGAAGGCACTAAAATCACACCATATATTTGATGACTGTGACTATATATAAATTTGTATTTTCTAGATTTTTTGTAGTCATGGAATCACACAGTATATACTATTCATTGCCTGGATTTTCTTTTCTCAGCATCATTACTTTGAGAATCTCCAATTGTCTTTGCTCTATTGATGGACATTGATGAACATTTCCACTGTTTTCAATTCTTAAAAATAAAGCTGATATGAAATTCACATACAAGTCCTTGTATGAACATAGGGTTTGTTTTTCTTGGTTAAATGCCTAGAATAAAATGGCTATTTGTGTAACTGCAACATATTTTTCATTTAAAAATTTTTGAAACTATTTTCCAAAGTGGTTGTATCATGATATATGCCAACAACAGTTTAGATTTTTTGTTGCTTCTCAATCTAGCTCAGACCAAGTACAATTAGCCTTTATAATTTTAGCCATTCTAATAGATATGTAAGCATGTCTCATTATGATTTTAATTTGTATTTCTTTAATGTTTAAATGTTGAGAAATTGGCCATGTGCTTATAAGCCATCCATATACTTTTGGTGACATGTCTCTTCCATTATTTCCTTCACATGTAAAATTGGATACTCTGTTTGGTTATTAGTAAGGTTTTTTATTTTTATTCATTTTTAAATAATCAGAGTAGATGTCCATTATCAGATATTTAATTTGCAAATCCCTTCTCCATCTTTACGGTTTCTCAATGGAGCTTTGATAGCTGTGTCTTTCAAGAAATATGCTACTTCTTTCCTGGTACACGGAGGTATGACTAGAACATTATCAATGTTGACCTTTGCAAAGAAAATCATGGCTTAAGATATATGTAGTCTGCAGTTGTTGGGAGTGTTCACCATCCTTGCCTCTAACTCATCTCTCACTGCCCACACATTCAGGTATAGGGGAATATTGATTGACAAAATATTAATTGCCAAATAACACTAGTTAGAGAATAAGAAAAATGCAGGCACCTGATTATATAATATTCCTTAAATAAAATATGTTTTTATAAGTGCTATTGGAAGTAAATTCCTCAATACTTTAATCACACAGAATGATGGAATCCTAGATTTTTTTTCCTTGTATTTACTAAGAAAATGATCATACCTCAAGTATATTAAAATGGAATAGGGAAAATTAAAAATTGGTTTAAGTCGATTTGCGTGTGTTGTGCGTATGTGAGAGAGAAAGTGAGAGAGAAAGAGAAAGAGAGAAAAAGAGAAAGGGAAAGACAGAGAGGTGGCTGCAGTGAATTGATGAGTTGCAGGATAGATTTTAAAGTTTTTTCTTTTGCTTTCTACATTTCCTTTTCCTTAGGTTCAAGAGAACAATCAGTAATATCTCAGATGCCTGCTGGTAACATCAGCAGAAAGAGTTAGAGGTTCCTAGAAAATTAAAGAAGAGATATAGTTTTCCTGACATAAGAAAAGTCATTTTTTGTCCCCAGCTATTTTCAATGATCTATACCCCACCTGTGTACTTGCCCCAGCACACTTCTTCCAAAAATTCCTGGGAGGTTCTTACAAAGAAATGCAAAAACCTCACTCCTAAGGATTTTGAGGGAACAAGGCAATGGGAAAACTAACAGTCACCACCAGACCAGGAAATAGCCTAAGCTATTGAGACAATAAATCAGTGGTAAAACTCCTAGTGCTATTTCAAAAGCAATCAAGGCCTTTCATTCCTTGTCCCAGAAAATGAGCCCAAGACCCCATCTAGTTTCTATCTGCTCTTGAAGCCTGCAGAGTTCCTTTCCCTTGTCCAACAGTTACCTCTGCTTTATTCTAACGTTGAAGTTTCTGCCCTCGGTGGAATACAAGCTTCATTCAGGTGAACATGCAATACATATTGCACAAATACATATGTGGATGTGCATGCATCCACAACCTTATGACCAACCATACACAGGATAATAAAACTCTCCCTTCTGAGTATTCATCTTAAATACTAAATAAAAATCTCTCTCCTGTTCAAACAGTCAAGGCTTTGGAACTTATTCCCTGTGAACTCCTTGTATGTTGTAAACAAAGATTCCTTTGTTTGACAACTCCACCTGTTTCTGTGATTCACCAAAGACTGACCTCAGTTAGTTCAGTTACTGTAATGTAATATCAAGCATATCTAGTTAGTTGATCATTTTGTTCAAGTCCTACATATCTTACCAATATGATGACCATTTGTCTATGTAATCTTAAAATAAGGGTGTTGAAATTATTTTCCATTTGTCGTCCAAGGTAGAAGTTATGATTTTTGTTCTTAGTTTTTCCCTATATATCCCCAAATCTGTTGTTACGTATTAAAATTCAAGAATTATTATACTCCCGGGGCGCCTGGGTGGCTCAGTGGGTTAGGCCGCTGCCTTAGGCTCAGGTCATGATCTCAGGGTCCTGGGATCGAGTCCTGCATCGGGCTCTCTGCTCAGCAGGGAGCCTGCTTCCTCCTCTCTCTCTCTCTCTGCCTGCCTCTCTGCCTACTGGTGATCTCTCTCTGTCAAATAAATAAATAAAATCTTTAAAAAAAAAAAGAATTATTATACTCCCTGATGAATTCATCCTTTTACTCTTCTGTAATTTTGACTTGATCTTTATGTCTGATAATGAAATTTGCTTTAAAATCACTTTTCATTATCTTGATATAACCACCAAAGTTATAGTGTGATTAGAGTTAATATAGCATATTTTTTCTTTTACTTTTTAAAGCACTTCTATATTGAATCCTGACAAAGAAACAAAACAACTTTTTAACTCTGGAAGCATCTTTCTAAATTATCTTTTTTTTTTTTTAATGAAGCAGTAGCAATTTTTGTTAAGGGACCTAAACTGAAAGTAGGTTTAGAAATTTATTTATTTAGTAAAAGATTTTATTTTATTTATTGACAGCAAGAGAGAGAGAGAGAGAGAAGAAGCACACAAACAGGGGGAATCATGTGCAAAGGGAGAGGAAGAAGCAAGCTCCTTGGGGTGCAAGTAGTCCCATGCAGGGCTGGATCCCTGTACACTGGAATCATGACCTCAGCCAAAGGCAAACATCTGCTTAAACAACTAAGTCATCCAGGCACCCCTAGAAAATTAAAAAAAAAAAATGACCTTTTAAAAACATTTTGTTTCTTTCTTGTTTTTTTTTTTAATATTTTATTTATTTGACAGACAGAGAGACAGGAAGAGGAACTATAAGCAGGGCAGAGGGAAAAGGAGAAGCAGGTTTCCCACTGAGCAGAGAGCCTGATGTGGGGCTCCATCCCAGGACCCTGGGATCATGACCTGAAAAGAAGGGACACTTCTTGGAGGAAGCCACCCAGACACCTCTTTTCTTTGTTTTTAATATATGGCAACTGATGCTTCCCAGCCACGAGGAGCATATTACCCATTGATTAAATCTTTGATAACAACCTATTTAAAAAGGTGTGTAAATATATACTTACTCAGATTTATACACTTTGTGTTTTCTTCATAGTTTGGGGCTGGACCCCATGGTCACAACACTGCTTCCAGTCTTTGCCTTCCCATCTTTTGATACCAGGTATTTGGTCAGCAAAGCAAATTAGTATCAAAATTGATAAGCCCTTGGCACCATATCTCTGGAGCAGGGCTTGCTCTTAGCCAAGGCCCAGAGCAGTTGACCTCCCCTCGCTAGTGCTATAGCCCCAAGGACTAGGTCCCTGCCACCAGAACTCAGTCTTACATGTTATGCTAAGCAGACAAAACCAAACCAGGAAAGCTCCAACAGCTTTCACTGGCCTGCCTCATCTCCAACTCTCTCGACGTCTAGGCAGTACCAGATGACAGGGAGGGGTCTTGGTCCAACATATGGGAGGGAAGGAAGTAGCCACGAGCAAGTACCTGCCTCTCTGTTCCTTTCTTTCATGAGCAGGTTGTAAGGAGGAGGAAGAGGAAGGGGAAGAGAGGTGAACTTCAAGGGGTGAAGGCCTCAGGTAGGCAGCTGGCTCCTGCCAGGAGGAAAGGGACAAAGGAGAAGGCAGTGAGTCTTGCAGGGAGGGTGGGGGGTAAGGGTTACAGCTTATGACGGAATCTGGACAGGAGTAATAGGGATACTAGTCATTTGAGTCCACCATTGGCAAGCTGGGCTGGGTGTCAGGGCAGATAGGCCTCCCTGGGCAACGGCACATGAGAGAAGGTGGAATTCTTCTCTGAGGAGCAGGTGAAGCTTTGGGTGTTGGGAAAGCATAGACAGTATTGTTCCAGGGCCAAGGACAGGTCCGGGTACTCCTGGTTGGAGGTCAAGGCCACAGTATGATCCAGGTCTTCTACCAGCAGCTTGAAGGTACCACATGCCAGCCACCCCTCATTATTGTGTATAACTCTCTGGTGCACTTATTGGCTTATCCATCAAATGACTCCTTCAGCAGCTTGAAAACCACCTCCACAGGCACTCCAGGATATGGGAGGCTTCCAGAGTGAAAATTTTGCACAGGATCACCCCCAAAAGACCAGAAGTCACTCTGGTGGATGTAGATCTGGTCAAACATGGCCTTAGGGACCATCCACTTCACAGGCAGTCCACTGTTGGTTCTCATTTTATAGTAACTGATGTGGTGATATCTCTGGCAAGGCTGAAGTCTGAGATCTTCATCATGTTGTCCTTTGTCACCAGCACTTCCCTGGTGGCCAGGTCTTGGTGTATGCACTTCTTGGAGGCAAGGTACTCCATGCCTCAGGCTACCTGGTAGGCAAAGTATACCGGGTGCTTGGAGGAGAGTTGCTCTGCTGCATTGTGGCTGATATTGTAACAGTACTCCAGGTCAGGAGGCCTCTGGGCCTGCAGGTACTCCTGTATGTTGTCTTTGGAGGCATATTCCATGATAGTGTACGAAGGACCATCCTGTGTGCAGGACCCAGCAGGTTTATGGTGTCCTTGTGCTGTCCAATCATCTTCATCATCTCCATTTCTGAGATTAGGTTTGACAGGTCTTTCTCTGCTGCATCTGACTTCAACATCTTCACAGACACTTTAGTCAAATGGTTGGATTTGTCTTTGTCCAGCCCAATGGCCTCCTCCAACACCACTTGCCCAAAGTAGGCCTCTCTTAGGGGTCTGCCTAAACTGCCTACAACCAGCCTGCCTCAAGGCAGTTATGAACTCTAGATTATCCTCAAAAACATTAAACCACAAGCTAAAAATTCTCTTCACTAGGTCTCTGTCGCAGGTCTAATTTTCTTATCTTTCATCATTTATCTTTTTCCTAATTCTTATTTTCAGTATAGTTTATTTGGCTTCCAGGTGTTTCCCCGGGTTTCTGTATGCTGTTTCATAGGGAAGAATTATCCTGTCATAAAATTATTTCTTGAGCATTCATTACATCTCTCAGTTAAAATGGGTTCTTTTATGGTTTTGATTCATTTGAGTTTTCTCAAAATGGGAAGAATTTTCAAAATGGTGTTTTCCTCAAGGTTCAGAGTATGTCTTAGCCTCATCTTTACTCTTTTTGAAATTCACTTTTCAAATTCTTGTCCCTCTTTTTATCTTTTTAAATTAAAATGTTTTATTTTTACTATTTTTTTATTTGAGTGTAGTTGATAGTCAGTGTTACATTGGTTTCAGGTTTTCAATATCTCCATACATTATTCTATGATCACTACAAATATTGCCGCCATCTGTCACCATATAACACTATTATAATATCATTGACTATATTCTCTACACTGTCCCATATCTCTTTTTAAAATCTCTGATTTTTATGTTTTCTGTTATTCCAGTTTTCGACCATCATTTTACTTGGTTACTTTAATAAAATATGCCTGATTACACACTCTATGCTGAAAACCATAGCATTTGATTTATAGTAGTCTTCTTCTTCTTCTTCTTCTTCTTCTTCTTCTTCTTCTTCTTCTTCTTCTTCTTCATTAACATATAATGTATTATTAGCCCCAGGGGTACAGGTCTGTGAATCACCAGGTTTACACACTTCACAGCACTCACCACAGCACATACCCTCCCCAATGTTCATAACCCCACCACCCTCTCCCTAACCTCCCCACCCCCCCCCCCCGGCAACTCTCAGTTTGTTTTGTGAGATTAAGAGTCTCTTATGGTTTGTCTCCCTCCCGATCCCATCTTGTTTCATTTACTCTTTTCCTGTTCCCCAAACCCCCCACATTGCACCTCCATTTCCTCATATCAGGGAGATCATATGATAGTGCCTTTATCTGGTTGACTTATTTTGCTAAGCATAATACCCTCCAGTTCCATCCATGTCAACGCAAATGGCAAGATTTCATTTCTTTTGATGGCTGAGTAGTATTCCATTGTGTGTGTGTATATATATATATATATATATATATATATATATATATATATTTATATATATCATTCATTTGTTGATGGACATCTATGTTCTTTCCATAGTTTGGCTATTGTGGATATTACTGCTATAAACATTTGGTGCACGTGTCCCTTTGGATCATATAGCAGTCTTCTTTACCTCTATCAGAACCCCAGGAAGCTTTATTTATTTATTTACTCACATAAACAGATGATCCAACACAACGTTTTTTGATGTTCCAATGTATTATAATGTCTTACCGCTTAACACTATGCTTACTGCTCTCTTTCACTGTCTGACTAAATCCTCATCATCACTATGCCATTTAATGAGAAAGAACATTTGAACTCAGAGTTCTCTCCATATCAGGGAATGAAGACTCCACCCTTCTGTTTGTGCAGGTAAAATAAATGTTGATGTCTGTCCTGCACATACCCCATCCTGTTCACCAGAATATTCACCATCAAAATATATACACAATGAAAACCATACCTCACCACTTCTATTACCACCCAGCATGCTAAAAACACCATCATATGTTCCTGAATTATTGACTTGATTGATAACCCCACTTCCACACAAACTGCACTCCTTTCTCCCTGCAAATTTATTTTGGTACAGCAATTTAACCTAAAAATCAAGTCAGATGATTTTATTCTGCTGTTGAGGGTCTTTTGGTATCTTCCCCTTTCATATTAAATAAAAACTGAAGGCGTTTTAATGTACTAGAAGGTCATACATCAATACGTTCTTCCTCTCTCCACCACTATGAACTCCTCATTGGCCTCCTTGCTTTTCCTCAAAAGTAACAGACAAGCTGTTCACACAAAGTCTATATACTTACTTGCTCTGCCTAGAGCAATCTTTTCCTTTAATATTTGTATAACACTCTCCTTCACTTCCTGGGTCTTTGTGCAAATAACATCTCATAAATGAGATATAACCACCCAACACAAAATAAAATTAACTTTCATCCCAGCATTCTCCAATGGCTTTTACCTTTCTTGTATTTCTTTGTATCACTTATCACCATCAACCATCAATCATTATTCTATTACTGGTTTATTTTCTTATTTGAGACAGAGAGAGAGAGAATTGGGAGGGTGCGCAGAGGAAGAAGAAAACACCCCACTGCCTAGAAAGCCTGCTGGGGAGTTACATCCCAGGACCCTGAGATCATGACCCAAGCCAAAGGCAGTCACTCAATGGACTGAGCCACCCAGGTGCCCCTCTATTATTGGTTTATTTCACTATTATATTTCAAAAGAATGTAAGCTCTTTGTGGTCAGGTATTTTATATGTTTTATTAATTGAAGTATTCTCAGAAAGGTAGCTGGCAGATTGTAAGGGCTCACTAAACTGTATTTTGTTGTTATTATTGGGCTCCTTTATGGGCTTTACCTCTTACGCTAGAAGTCTATCCTTCAGATGTAAGCGATAAGAATAGAGCCCTGCTGCCTGTTCAAATGTGTAAAAAGCCTGTATTAAGTGGATATTTTAAAAGCTAAATGAATGGCTTAATAGTTGTATATAGGGGAAAAGGGAACATATTTTCCACAGTTTAGAAGTGGAGTTCTTTTATAGAGTTCTTGTACAAGCCTACACTATGGAACGATAATGGGCAGTTGTACATTACAATTATACAAACACTTTGGTAATTTATATCCTTTTTTAGTTATTCTTGACTGGATCATTTAATTCCTTAGGAGCATTATAGCATTTCAACTTTTCATGTTCAATAAACTTATTGGGGTTGCTACCTTTTTTATTCAAATGGAGAAATAGTCATGATTTAATCTAAATAAAGTGTTATTGATTGTGTTGTTTTCTAGGAATGAGTCGCACATGCTAGTTTAAAAGTTTTGTTAAAGTCCCAAGTCTGTCACTGATAAAAGCCTTTTGTAGATTAGTAACTTGATCAAAACGGAAAAGTTATGTAACACCAATTGTTATACTATCTTTGTTTCCATCTTGCATTGTAATAACACCCATCTTAACTCTATTTAAGACAAATCATTGCCAGATGGATTTCTGGCATTGATTGCAGGATATGAAATCTAGTATAACTAAAAGTTTTTGGTTTTAGTAGCATATAAATCAATTTAGAAAAATATATGTATTTGAATATAAGATAAAGTTTTAAATTATTTGCCAATAATAAACTAAACTTTTTTTTTGTAAATTTTTATTTTCTAAAATTTCATTGAGCTCTCTTGCAATAAGAAACAAGTTACAAAAAATTAAGGTTTATTTACCCCAATTCAAAATTATTAGGAATATAATCATAGAGGTTGAAGTATTTAAAATATTGAACCCAAAATGTTTTATTAGGTAAATTCATGAATGCTGAGCATTCACTGTTAAAATATACTAATACTATTGATAGACTGGTAGAAGCCTAAAATCAAATATTTATTAAATATTTATATCCATATCTTTTCATAGCTTGGTAATTCATTTCTCTAGCATTAAATAATATTCCATTTTTTGCATGTACTACACTTTCTTTGACCTTTCACTTATGGAAGGATATCTTGGTTGCTTCCAAGCTTTTGTCAGTTATGAATAAAACTACTATAGACATCTTTGTGGGTATAGATTTCATCTTCTTTGGATAAATACCAAGAGCTGCTACTGCTGAATCATCTGGCAAGAATATGTTTAGTTATGTAAGAAACTGCCAAGTTGTTTTCCATTCTTTATTCTCAATACACATGGAAGAACATTCCTGTTGCTCCACATCCTCACCAACATTTCATGTTCTGTTGTCAGTGCTCTGGATTCTGGGTATGTACTGGTGTCTCTTTTTTGTTTTAATTTGCATTTTCCTGATGACCTTTGATGTGAAGCATCTTTTTATATGCTTATTTGCCATCTGTAATATTTTCTTTTGTGAGGTATCTGCTAAGGTCTTTGGCTCATTTTTAATCAGGTTTTTCCCCCATTGTTGAGTTTTAAGGGGTCTTTGTGTATTTTTGATTAACAGTCCTTTGCCAGATGTGTATTTTGCAAATTTTTTTTCATAGTCTGTGCTTTGCCTTTTCATTCTCTTGGCATTGTGTTTCACAGAGTAGACATTTTTAAATTCAGTGCTTGTGTTTTTTAGCTAAAGTTATTGCGAAAACCAAGGTCATTTAAATTTTCTTCTATATTACCTTCTACATGTTTCATGTTTAGGTTTATAATCCAATCTGAGTTCATTTTTGTGAAGAGTGTAGGATATCTGCCTGGATTTATTTTATTTTATATTTTTAGATTTAGCTTCACCATTGCTACAGAACCATTTGTTTAAAAGATTGTATTTTGCTCTCTTGTATTGCTTTTGCTTTTCTATTATATATAAAATATAATTGATAATATATATTCTGTTGCTTTAATCTAGTCTTTCTGTGGTATTACAAGATCATGCTTACAATTATCGTTATGGTAAACTTTTTTTTAAGATTTTATTTATTTATTTGACAGAGAGAGAGATCACAAATGGGCAGAGAGACAGCCAGAGAGAGAGATGAGGAGAAGCAGGCTCCCTGCTGAGCAGAGAACCCAATGCGGGACTCGATCCCTGGCCCCTGGGATCATGACCTGAGCCGGAAGGCAGAGGCTTAACCCACTGAGCCACCCAGGCGCCCAATCGTTATGGTAAACTTTGAAGTCAGTCCTCAGTCTTTGTTCTCCTTCAACACTATGTTGACTATTGTGAGTCTTTGCCTCTCCATATAAACTTTAAAATAAGTTTGTTAATATTAAAAAAAAAGAACTTGCTGGTATGCATTAATTGTATAGATAAACTTGGAAACCAGTGACCTCTTGAGCTTAGCAGGAGATAGACCATGGACATCAGTTGTCACAGTGGTGCCTCTGGCAGAACCTATTGCAAATCCCTAGGCAAAATGACACCTCAAGGATCTGAGAGAATGTCTAAGAAGTACTTGATACATACCTTGGGTATGGTTTATTGAAGTGTCCACCTGTCTGAAAGCTGGGGAATCTAGATAAGGGAGGGAAAATTAGTTATGATAAAACATATCAACAAACATCAATAAATTTTGTAAAACTAATTGTCATGGCTCATATACAATATGACCAACAGAGGGACCATCAGAAGGAAAGCATCAGTTATGTTTATTGTGAAATTTTTTATTCAAAATAAAGCAATGTGAGGGGAAGACACAATGAGAAAATTACCAGTTTTTAAATGGTAAACATCTTACAAAATGGAATAGGTTTTATATTCTAAGTAGTATATTGAAAAGTAAAACATTGGGGCGCCTGGGTTGCGCAGTGGGTTGGGCTGCTGCCTTCAGCTCGGGTCATGATCTCAGGGTCCTTGGATTGAGCCCCGCATCTGGCTCTCTGCTCCGCAGGGAGCCTGCTTCCCCCCCCCCCTCTCTCTCTGCCTGCCTCTCTGCCTACTTGTGATCTCTGTCTCTCAAATAAATATATAAAATCTTAAAAAAAAAAGAAAAGAGAAGTAAAACATTAAAAAATAAAATTTCAATGAAAAAAATTATTTAATTTTAAAAAAAGGTTAAAAATAGCAGAACCATTTTTCTTATAACTGGAAAATACACTGTATATACATCTATCAAAATAACTTGTCATGGGGGAGCCTGGGTGGCTCAGTAGGTAAAAGCATCTGCCTTCGGCTCAGGTCATGATCCTAGGATCCTTGGATCGAGGCCCACATCGGGCTCTCAGCTCAGCAGGGAGCCTGCTTCCTCCTCTCTCTCTCTGCCTGACTCTGCCTAATTGTGATCTCTGTCAAATAAATAAATAAAAACTTTTATAATAAATATTTGAAAAAATAACTTGTCATGTGTGAAATCAGGAGCATATGGAAAAAAATAATATCTGAGGACAATACTTCTGCCATGTTTTGTGCCTTGCTAATATTTTTAAACAGTCAGGCAACTTTTAGCCTTATTGAAATACCTGCTAAGATACCTGCAGTGCCTTTTGGAGCCCTATGACTATAAAAATTAATTGCAAATATTCAAAATGTTTACTATGGTGTCACTATTTAGGGCCACCACCAAGTATGTTTCAGAAGTAAGCATAACTGTTACTCTTCCATAAGGCAAAAGGGCATATTTTCAGGAGTTCCATCTGCTGTACCAGGAGGTGAATCAAGTAATGATTTTTGTCTATAAAATAATTCACTTTTCAATCTAACATTCCTCATTCCACATTATAATAATAAAAACTAGGAGGAGACTAAAACAAACAAACAACTACAACTACAACAACCAGCTTTTCCCACAGTGGAAAAGTAAATATAACCTTAGGAGTAGCCTGAAATTTATTTTTAAATATTTTTAAGATAAACGTTTTTGTTAGAAAACCATATATTTTATATTACTAAGAAATAACAGGCAACGTTTTATGAACTTCTAAAAAGTCTAGTTACTTGTATTTATCTATTAAGTCATCTCTTTATGAAGTAGAACATGATCACACCTCTTGTATCTACCCAAGTTTGTATGCTTTGGTTGTTTTATGTTTGCTATTTCCTTGCTTAATTTTTACAATATTTGATACATAATAGTATCTTTAAGTCCATCTATGGTTTCACAGAATTTGTTTGAACTTCATAAAAATGTACCATACTTTTTGCACTGTCCTTGTTTTACTTCTCTATTAGCTTTCCAAGTTTTATTCACTTTAGAGTGTGTAGCTATCATTTATTTTTACTCCTCCATAATGCTATGTTTACAAATTTGTATTTATCTGTACTTTTAAAAATATCTTAATTATATACCATTTCTCATCTCACGTAACACTCATGTTACTTCTACACTTATCAGATATTATGTAACGGAAAACCACAACTCAGCAACAATAGAACACCATTTTTCAAAATTAAATGGCTTACCAGAATTCTTTAATTCTATCCTTTATTTGTATTAGATGACCCTTTATTCTGGTATTTGGCATTGTTCATATGGAGGAAAGCTTATAAGTTGATATTCCATAAATAGAAGGATTTATTATGATTGATTAATTATTTTCATTTAGAATGCATAGAATATGGTTGATTTAATATTTCTTTCTTACTCTCTGCCTGGAACATAGTGCTATCTATACAATAGCCACTAAAATATTAAGTTAATTACCTAGACTTTAAACTGCATATTAATAGGAATAGCATACAGAACTCTTCTCAGATTGGGACACCTGGGTGGCTCAGTCAGTTAAACGCCTGAGCCTTTAGCTAGGGTCATGATCTTAGGGTCCTGGGACTCAGTTCTGCAACAGATTTCCTGCTTAGCCGGGAGTTTGCTTCTCCCTCATCCTGCTGCTCCCCCTGCTTGTGCTCTCTCTCACTCTCTCTCTTACAAATAAATAAAATTAAAAAAATAAATTCTTCTCAGATAGCTAATATAGAATATCGTCTTTGTATTCATCAAAGGGAAAGTGCCATATAATAATGAAATCCAGACTTCTTCAAATTCACTTTTTAACCAGTAAGAAAGTACTGGAAACAAGCCAAAAATGTCTTCAATGAATTAAAGAAATAGATTGATTTTCAATATCTTAATGTTTCTAATGTTAAATTGCAAGATTTTTATACTAGATATCAGTGTAAATATTCATTATACAAGGATATTCTAAAAATAAACCCGAGAAAACTACTTGATATATATGATGACAAAAACGAGTTTGACCAATGTCAGTTTGGGTAAAATTTACAACACCTACCACCTGAAACTCTTGTTCTATATGGTGCCATCTTGTGATGCTGGGCAGCGGCAGTGAGCCACAGCTCCCAGTCAGCTAGAAGATTACAGGGGTGAACACCTGATATTCTTACAAGCATTCTATATATAGAATATATATATAGAATATATATATTCTTCTTTTTTTAATGTAATATTTAATAAATTGCATGTGATATTTGATACTTTGTTATAAAATAGGCTTTGCTTAAGATGATTTTGCCCAAATGCAGGCAAATGTAAGAGTTCTGAGTATGTTTAAATAAGCTTAAGGTAAGCTATGATATTTGATTGTTTAGGGGTATTAAATGCATTTTCAATTTTTTATGTGTTTCTCTGTACATAGCCCCCTTGTAAGCTGAGGAACATCTCTATATGTATATGTAGCCTTGGTATGGCTTACATATTATTGGCATGAAACATCTAGAACAGTACGTGTGCCATAGAACTGTCTACAACATCAAACAAGTTTCTTGAAAACTTGTGCCAAAGGGGTTATGTCTTTAAGGATTCTTATTTCAGAAGGGTTCTCTCAAACGTAAGATTTTTCAGAAGTTAAGTGAAAATCTGACCAAACTAAACATTTTTCCATTTTCCCTAGTGAGCAAAGATAGCTAAAATCTATCTGCCATTTTCAACACTGTACTCAACGATTGTAATTCTAATTTAAGAACAGATTATTTATATCAAAACCACATGTTGGCCTAATCTTATACAATATTCATAAGTCACACTCAGACCCTTGGACACTTTTATTTGTTGAGTCTATATGGTACTACGGACATTCATCTTTTTTGACCTCATAGCTTCATGTATGTCTATACTTTTGAAAATACATGCATCATAGTTCCATTGTAAAATGTCTGGGTTATAAAATGTGCTATGCTATCAAAATGGTAATAAGAACATACAAATGACCTGATGTAATGAACTGGACCAGATTGCCAGATATCACATTGCATACCAGAAAGATTCAGTGGTAAGTTTTAAAATGGCCAGCTATACACTGACTGAATTATAACTCATTTAGCTTTTTTCTTTGTGTACAGTATTATACATTAGTCAGTATTATAGTAGATAAGTACTTTGGACAGATGTAAATATGCTGTAATAAAAAATGTTTTTCTTCTTTCTTTTAGTCCTTTTTACTTGTAAGACTAGCCACAAATACCACGCCTCCCCCAAAATAATTTGCAATCCAAATTTATCTCTAAATGAATTTATTGCACAGAAAAATATGTATATATATATATATATATATATATATATATATATATATATACACTTACAGAAGACATGTTCAAAAATAGTTACACAACAGCAGGGCCCTAAATGTAAGCAGTATAGTTGTTTTGTTTTGTTTTGTTTTATTTCTTTTAAAAAAAGAGGTTATGTGAAATATTAGGATTTTATTTCCAGGCATAGTATTTCAAGACAGTTAACTACACCTATGGTGTCAACAGCCTCTTGTTGGCAGTATGATTTTATTGGCTCCATGGAATAACAGCAAGAATTTACTATTGCTTCTTTCTTTTATGACACACACAGAATAAAAAAATTGACACATTTGCTCAAGACCAACCAGAATCCTTTTAACCTATCAAAATTGATGGGAGGCCTTCACTGCCAAAGTCACTGCTGGGTTTTCACAATTCATTGCAGACAATGTGCTACTCCCATTATGATAAAGGAGAGAAGAGTCATAATCAGGGAAGAAAGCTAGATTAATACTTGTAATTATCATTGAATTATTTAGCCTGCTATAGGATTATTATTATTAGTGCCATTTGATAATTTTCTCTCATTATATTAAACACAACTGTGAGTAATTACCCTACCTAATATTTCTCTGTATTGGCTGACTAGCTAGCAAACATTCATGAAAATATCCATTAGCCACACATATAAAATGCTGCATTATGATGCTGTTGAATCAGAACATACCACTACCTGATCCTGTAGCTCTTTGAGGATTTGCAAATCAATTAATTCTATCTTTGTTGGATTCTTCCCATACAATTAGAAAATTTATAATCGAGTCCATGAACATTATTAGTTTTACCATTTTAAACCAGCAATCACACTTTGATTTTTACAACAAAAGCAGAAATATAAACACACACATTTGGATCAGTTTTCTGTTAGTCTGTCTGGACTTCAAAATCCTATTCCTCAAGATGATGCACACCAAAGTTCTGGATTAAACAAGAAATTAGATGGCACCTGAACACTTGGTTTAATATTCTCAAAAGGACTATGCAACTTCTTTCTTACATTAAGACATTGTTTTACAAAGATCCACACTTTTATAATGTTAGTATTTTTAATAATCAATAAAGTCAATTAATCATGATTAAAAATCAAACATAAAAATTTCTACTTTTTGCTTTTGCCCCCTCCATTTAGAACTTATTTATAGCCTGATAATTCAAAGGTCCCTATGTTTATGAAAATCTGGACAGAAATAGCTCTAAGATCCCATTCAGAACTTGATATTAATCTAAGTCTTTTGGCTCCATTTATCCTGAGAGCAAAGAGTAGGACAAAGGATTTGAGTACTGTTAGTTTATCTGGGAGATTATCCAAGGTAGAAAAGAATGGGAAAGTGATACAGTGAAGAAGCAACTTTGTCAAAGAGGTACATTGTTGATATAATTGTTGTGGATAGAAAATGAAGGCTTGCTTTTACTGAAAGGTCCTGAGAAACTTCTTTAAGTTGTCCTCATGAAGACCTGAAAACTGACAATTTTACCTATGGTTCTTATTTCCACTTCACTGAGAGCTGTCCTCAGAGGACATTAACTCTCCTACACTTTTGGGTTGTGTTGGAGACATTCCAAATGAGAGAGAGAACATGAGATGCTATCAGTGTTAAGTAACTGCAATTTCCCATGGAACTATCCACCACAGGTTTGGCTATAATCAGGAGTTGGGCCTTGATATCAGAGGGATTTGAGGCAGTATCATTTTAGGTTAATCATTATATCTGAAATTTCCAAAAACTTCAACTGATGAAACTTTGATTATAAACCTATAAATATAACAATAAATCTACAGTATTCAAATTATTTTCATAGAAATACACAAACAAAGCATCAATTGACTAATATTTAAATGTTACAAAATACTGAACTGAAAGAATTTGGTCATATAACAACGTGTAAGAAGTAGAACTTAGGTTTAGGTTAGAAGTCAGGATGCATTTGGGACTCAGTTAAGAAATTGAATGGAGGGACGCCTGGGTGGCTCAGTGGGTTAAGCCGCTGCCTTCGGCTCAGGTCATGATCCCAGGGTCCTGGGACCGAGCCCCAAATCAGGCTCTCTGCTCAGCAGGGAGCCTGCTTCCTCCTCTCTCTCTGCCTGCCTCTCTGCCTGCTTTTCATCCCTCTCTGTCAAATAAATAAATAAAATCTTAAAAAGAAATTGAATGGATGTCTGACTATCTTATAGGTTTGCTAAAAATCAGTGACTTTGTGTTCACGTGTGGCTATGCAGGAATTTTTAACTTTCTCTAAGAAGTTATTAGATTTGATTATATAATGGCAGTAAAGAATGGGGAAAAGCAAAGTACAAACCCCATAAAGACAAAGACACTGAGTATGAGAAAAGAGTAATAGATAAGAAGAATCAATGCATTTGAGGAAAATGGGAATTGAAATACACAATGATTGTTGATTTTTTTAGATGGAGAAAACAAAACTAGCTTGCAAGAAGGAAATAACAGAAGACATGCTGTGATGTGATACAGAATCCTGGAAAAGGCAGTAACGTGGAATAAAGGAGTAGGGAGAGCATATCAGGTAATTTGGATAGGAAGGAGTTAGGAGATAATTGCTTGATAAATTTTATATGGCCCACTTAAATGCACAGATTTCTCTTCTTTAATTTATATGGAGAACAGGGTGTCCTTTCTCTTCCCTTTCAGAGCACCCGAGGTGTACTCTTTCAGACTGAAAACCTAAAAAGCTCAGGACTCAGTTGCTTAAGCACAGCTGAGAGGACATATTTCAATTAAGATTTACAGTTTGCTGTAGGTAGTAGACTGTCAAAAGTGGTTTAACCATATTTTTCATTTAACAAGAAGACTACAGAGAGTGTTTTCTGGTGTTGGTTCAGAGTCTTAAGAAAGTCAAGTGAACTATCTTAGAGGTTTTCATGGCTTTTCATTCACAGTTGCAAAAATGTAATGTGTTGGTTCAGAGTCTTAAGAAAGTCAAGTGAACTATCTTAGAGGTTTTCATGGCTTTTTATTCACAGTTGCAAAAATTGCTGTTGGAGTTCTCACTATTAAGCCCACATTTCTGGCAGAAAGATAGAGGTAAAAGAGAATGATATCTTGTACGACTGATACTTTGTCATAAGGTTACAATGTAACTAGAAAAGAGACAATAAAATATTTGATGTTGTTTTAAGTTTCCTTGTTGTCAATCCCTCAGTGCTTTCTGATATTAAAGGAAAGAGTAGATGGATATTGACCTGGCAACTATCAACACCTGTCAGTCTCTCTTGGATAACCAATATCTCTATAATCTCTTCTTCCCAGTAAAAAAAATAAAATATATTCATAACCCACACTGTGCCATCTCAAGTTACTGCACCAAGATAAAATTACAATGATTTTCAGTTGTTCCAAATGGACAGAATAACCTTCCTTATGATATCATGTCTTATAAGATAGATAATTGGCTTGCTACCAATATACCCAGATGTGACTGTGGAAGAGACAGGAAAAAAAATAATAATATTTATTTATTCCTTGGGTTGACCCTGTTTACACAGATGCATTACTATTAGAAAAGGTTGGTTTGGGACATTGGAATGAATTTACTTAATGGGTCTGTATGTAATTGGGTTGGAGGAAATTTTTAATTTCTACAAAAATTATTAGAATTCTATCTTATTCTCTTTTGTTGATTTTCACATGTTAACAAAGCCAACGTTTTTGTCTAGCAGACAAGATCTTAAATCCTAACAAAACTCAATTTTTTCCTTTTTTTTTTTAAAGTTTGAGAGCCTCATGTTCTCTCATGCTGCTTTAAATACAACTCAAAAAAACAAAAGGAGCTAAATGGGGCAGTAAGACCAGACTTTTTATTTTATTTTATTTATCTTATTTTTAATTAAAAAATTAAAGATTGTATTTATTTATTTGAGAGAGAGAGAGAGCATGAGTGGGGCAGGGGGATGTAGCTGCAGAGAGAGACTGAGAAATATACTCCCTAATGAGCAGGAAGCCCGAAATGGGGCTCGATCCCAGGATCCTGACTGAGATCATGACCAGAGACAAAGGCAGATACATGTGCAAAATCCCTTTTTTACTGGGAAACAATACTTTACAAGAGATGTTTGAAAAAGTACTGGGGAATCAACTTTAATCGGAGATACAAAAATTTAATTGACTTTTGTAAAGCTACAGGGATCCAAATGATGGGAATCCCAGCCCGTTTAGGTTGTGGACCACAGAGTATTCTTCTCTGTAATATTTTATTTTCTTCCATGTCTACTAACTCCAGTCCAAGTTCACTGATCTCTTTTTAGATAGTGCAAAACATGGCAAAGAATACCAAACAAGTGCCCAATATTCTACATTTATTACATCATTTCTAACATATAGAAGTGTGTTATCAAGGCTGGTTCTGTGAACGAACCTAGTTATGCTAAAGTGTGTTTCGTTCTCCAAGAAATTAAATGCATGGTTATCACACAATTATAAAATACTTGTGTCAAGAATTTTTATTCAAAAATTAATAAGAGAAGCAGATATTAAAACTAGTTCACATGGTTATTTGGGATATAAGCAGAGTTGTGCAGCAGAAGTGCTCTGGGCCCATAATTTGGGTTATAGAATTTATGTTTTCTAATGAAAAATCACTAACTTGCATTATTGTTAACAAGAATCCTGTGCATTACCATCAGTTTTCTACATTATAACCTCTTGCTCTACAGTTTGTAAATAACTTTGTCAATAGCAAGCTAATAAACGGGGTGACTCCAATGGATTGAGATAATCTCTAGAGTTTCTGCTACATAATGAACAGGACTCCATTGAAAGGACACCTAAGAATTTATTTTGCCCCAAAATTTGATCACTTTTTTCACTGTCCTTACCTATTTTCCAAACCTAGTCCTTCTGCTTCACCTTTCAGTCTACGGACAACCCTGTATCTGACTGACTTGTTAATTCTGGGAATGTCTTGCAGATTAATTTGCTTGCCCGAGGTGGTTCCTCTAATTGATGTCTAAGAACCCTAATTAGTTAAGAAAACTTTTTTTTAACATTTTCATTGCTATTTTTTATTATTATTATTATTGCTAATATCTCTATTATAAATAATTCACAAGGGCATCTTTCTGACAAAAGACAAAGAGCTGGCTACTAGTAGAAAAAGTACATTTAACTCTGTCAGTGAAAGTGGTAAAGGGATTTGAGAAAATAAGGCAAAGCAGTGGAATTATGTGTTAAAACTTTAAATATTATAGACACATTTACTTAATTTCTAATACTGTTGTTGCTTATAATTAAATAAGATGTTTTCCATGAACCACGCATTACAGCAAATATATTGTTTATACAGATTAAATTTTCATCAAAAGGGACGCCTGGGTGGCTCAGTTGGTTAAGCAGCTGCCTTTGGCTCAGGTCATGATCCCAGCGTCCTGGGATCGAGTCCCGCATCGGGCTCCTTGCTCGGCCGGGAGCCTGCTTCTCCCTCTGCCTCTGCCTGCCATTCTGTCTGCCTGTGCTTGCTCTCTCGCCCACTCTCTCTGATAAAGAAATAAAATCTTAAAATAAATAAATAAATTTTCATCAAAAAATTGTAAGTGTATTTTATTGTAGGATATGATAAGCATTTTGCAGATGAGAAAAGTGAAATTTAGAAAAGTATGTCTTTTCAAATCCCTCATACAATATCTGGCCTAGATAGAAGGATATACTATCACAATTGAGGAAGATAATTGAGATTACTTAAAATGATAAACTTTACTGTATAGGGTTTTTTACAAGTTTGCCACAGATTCAGATTCTTTTAAAATATATATCTATTTTGTGTAAAGAGAATGCACTGAGAAGTAAAAAGAAAGTGATATATCAGTGCTACCAACTAATGGCTATAATATCATCACCTTATTTATGAACAATGAAACAGTGTGCAATATTTAAATAAATTTAAATAAATTCCTATTTATTTTATATATTTATAAATTTAAATAAATTTCTATTTATTTATTATTAAAGAAATTCCTCTAACAAACAGTATGTTTTGAAGGTTGCTAGCAGGAAAGTGTTGTACGACATGGAAGTAATCAGAAAATGTGATCTAAAATTCTGCTTTCAAGGGCGCCTGGGTGGCTCAGTGGGTTAAAATTCTGCTTTCAAGAAGCTATCACAGTAAGTACTGAGCATTAGCTATTATATGCTATGGATGAATAACTGAAATCTACATTTGAAACTAATGGTACACTATATGTTACCTAATTGAATTTTAAAAAGTTAATAAAAAAACCACTATTTTATAAAACAATATTCCCAACAGGCTCTTTTGCTTTAAAATACTCACTTTGTAATGAGAGTCATTACTTTTGTCTAGCCAATTCTTACAGCACTGTTTATCCCTTCCCTGCTTTATCCCTTCCCAGTATCAATAAAGGCTCACTTGGGTTACCTAGAAGCCATGAGAAAGCTTGTAATAGATCTGGCTGGTTTTCACCAGCAATTTGACCACCATGTGCACAGGGAAGTCTATTGATAAAGGCTTTATTGCAATAAGTTGCAAATACATGGATGATTTTGAATTCTCTTTCTTGAGGTCTTGTTTCATGATAATAAATTTAGGGTGGCTTATTGGAATGGATGTTATTAACATATCTTCATAGTTATAAGCACATGGAATTGTAAAATAGATGAACGAATGTGGCATTACTGACAACTGTCCTCATTTTGAAATCAAATTACAGTGTACTAAGATGAGGAAGCAAAGCAGATTTGGGATTATGAGTGAAATAATTTAAAAAAGTCTTGGGGTATGATCAGACTATTGGGTAATTCAGTAGAAAAATGTCAACTGATTGAGATTCTGTGTTCCCTGATTTCAGAGAGAAGTTAAGATAAATAAGTAACACGAGGAGACTAGGAAGCCAAACATAAGTGATAATTTTGTGCCAGGGTGTGTTTACATCTGTTTATCTTCTTGCTTTACCACTAAGGTTGCTCCTAGAGGAGAGTTTAAATATGTGTTGGAGCTAATCTCTGTGGATTACACAAGAAACCACATCCTACAGCTCTCCCTGAAACACCCCTTATGATTTCAATGTAATTTGGTTTTTGCATTTTTAGAAATAACAAAATACTTTGCAAACTCATCTACTTTATTACCATCACAAGTGAGTCAGCTGACTCCACATTTTAACACAGTGACAGTCACAGAGAATGAAGGAATGAGTAGAGTTATCAATATATGTGCTTTTAAGAAGTATGACAGGGTAGCAGCTATTTCCAGGAACCAAAACATGGGTCAGCAGCTGTGCAGGAAAAGTGATGGAATAAATGACTCATTTCAGAGGAGTTCTATAACATATTAGTTCTATAATGTATCTTCAGCCCCCAATTACCCGCTTTGATCTAAAGATAAGGATTTACAGTTAAGGTCCCATTTATGATTTGACTGGTGTGGTCTGAATCATTTTTACTATTGTTTTGACTATTACTTGAAACCTATAGTAGTACTTGGGATATGTGTTGTGTATTCTGTGAACATGTGCTATTTTTAGATTAGATAATTTCTGTCTCGAACCCCTGTTCATTTGTTTGTTTTTGTTTATTTGATAGTGGTTTCAGTAAATGGATATATCTGAAAAATTGCAAAGCCACTATTAAAACAAGTTATTATTATATATAGCATGGAATTGCACATTCCTCCTTTGAATCCGACAGAGCTTCACCATATCCTTAACAATTTGGGAAAAACATGCTATTATTTTTCTTTATAAAATTTCTCCTGTTAGGCTGTGATGGTTGTCATCAGCAGTAACTCCTCTGAAGGCTTTGTCAAAAGAGTTGAAAAAATTGGAAAGGTGTGTGAATGAAGCTGTTTGCTGAATATAAAGAAAAGAGCATTGAAGTACAATTCACACTCTTACTTCTCCTTCTATGCTTTCAGATGTTTGACATTTGAAAATTTTGCTTCTAGAAGAGATGCCCTATATAATTCTTACTTTAAGAAGCAAGTTGCTTTTATAATTTTTTTATTATTCTACCATTCCAGTATTTCCATTTAAATTAAATTCAATACCATTTAAAAAAAATCAAAAGTGCAGCCAGTATTCAATTCCTGGGCTAAATAATTTTAGAAAGCTTTGTGTTATTGAACCTACAGGGTTTTTCTGTAGTTTTAACTCTTTCTTTCTGTGATTTTTCCCATTAGTCACGTAAGTGACTGCAATATAACAGACATTGAGGATAAAGAAGGACTGAATAGAACAATCCTTGGCCTCATGAAGTTGAGAATCTAGCAAGGGAGTCAAACAATTCAATCATTCAGTGACAATTTATTGAGTGCCTGGCCTAAAATGAGCACAACAAAACCCCAGGCCAGAGGAATCATTTTAATGGGAGAGATAGATAATAGGTAAGCCAACTTTAAAAAAAAAAATCGTACTGCTTTTTCTTTAATAGAGATGCATATTTGAACTAAATAAGCACATTTTTAAAAGAGCAGTGATTGAGAAGAGGTTTTTTAACTGAGTGGTCCGAAAGGGCCTCCCTGAAAAAGTCTGTTTTGAACAGATTTCTGAATAATATCAGCTAGGAAGCTGCGTAAAAATCTCAGGGATGGGTGATTTTTCCAGTCGAAAAACTGTAAAGGCTCCAAAGTCACAATAGAGCTATAAGTTTCTCTAATAAAGTAACTTCTGACAAAGAATGAGAAGAAATAACTAACCCAGGTTTGAAAGAAAAGGGACAGACTTTCTATGGAATTCATATTTAATTAAAGCTCTAAAGGACAAAAATACAATAGAGCAAAATTCTGGTCACGCTGATATACCTAACGAAAGTTCATAAACAAGGTGTGGGTAGCAAAGAGTGTGTGGGAATGTTGGTAAGAACAGTGGGGAAGAGTCATCCCTGAACATGTTCTTAAATGAAGCAATTCTTGTGTTGTATTAAAGGGTAAATTGGAGTTTGCCTAAGTGATTAGAGAAGGATGCCTCAGCTTATGGAAGTTCAAAGCCATAAAGATGTGATAAACTACTGCAGATATTTTCATGTATATTTGTTGTTGCTTCTAGTAATGGTGATCTAAAAACTCCTACTTAAGACAACTAAAAATCCAGACAAAATAGCTTTTAAAGTTAAAAATATCAGAATGATTATAAAAATAAGTGAGGGATTACTGGGCCAAAATACGAAATACAATGAGAGCCTAGAGATATATGCCCTGAAGCCATTTTAGCTATGAGAGCATTTGAAACTGCTAAAACACACTGAGCTGTGTTGTTCATAGACTCTTGATACTAGAGAAACAAATCCAGCAGCAATCAAATTTGAGGACTTTGGTACAACCCAAATTTAAGTTGAGATCCCCAAAGCACAAGGAGAAGCAGAAATAAGACTATAGCCTACCTTGCCTTCTGTGTAAACTGAGAAAGCCAATCACTGAATTTGGAGTATGATTGTCTTGTAGAGTCTCAGATATAAGAGAAAATTCTACCAAGGAGGACCATAACATTATTATAGCTCTTAATTATCCCTACTCAATAAGAGTTTCAAATATAATGTCTTGAACATAGCAAAATGTAACAAAGCACACAAAGAAAAACCATTAACAAGATTTGATAGACAAAATGGGATTAAGTATGATGTTAAAATGATCAATAAAGATTGTAAAATGGCTTGATTACTCTGCTCAAAGAAATGAGAGGGGAAGCAAATTGAACCAAAAACTGACACTAAAAATGATATTGAGAAAGGTTTTATAAATGAACCAAATGGATACTCTAGAACTTTAAAGATATGACAGCTAATTTAAGATACCACAGGGGTGCCTGGGTGGCTCACTTAATTAAACCTCCAATTCTTTTTCCTTTTTTTTTAACACCTTAATTTTATTTTATCTCTTTCAATTTGGCTCAGGTCATGATGTCATGGTTGTGAAATAGAGCCCAGAGTTGGGCTCTGTGCTGAGCCTGGAGCCTGCTTAAGATTCTTTTCCCTTCTTTTTCTATCCCTCCCTGCACTCTCACTTGCTCACTCTCTCTTGCTTGCAAATAAATAGATAGATAGATAGATAATAGACAAAGCAAAATAAAAGCAGATTATGAAAATAAATATAAAGATTTTGAAATGAAAACAAGTTCAAAATAAAATAGAGAAGACCTACACAGCTAAAAGTTCATTCAGAAAATCTACTATTAAAGAAGTCAGTATGACACAGTGTTAAGATATCAAAAGATTTGAGCATGTACTTTACAGAAAGGGTAATCCAAATGGCCACTCATATATAAAAACTGTTTATCTTTATTATGAATCTGGAATTAAATTAAAATAAATTAAAAATAAATTAAAACCTAAAATGACATACTATTACACACTTACCATATTGGGCAACAGTAAAATTGCCTTGCAAGAATGTGAAAGAATGAAAGTGCCCATAATAAAAACATTTGAGGTAAGTTGGACAATATTTAGAAAACTTAAAAATAAAAATAAAAATTTGGTCCATTCCTAGAAATACAACATGGAACTAAATGAATATTTTCACCAGGATATGCAAACAGATGATTATAGCTATTTCATTCATAACGGCAGATCAGTAGTGGTCTATTTGCACAATGTTACATTAAATAAGAGAGAATATTAACAAACTGGGAGGAGGGGCTAGGTTGTTATCAGAAACAGATCTTCTATGGTGCTGATTATGTTCTATTTCTCAAAATCTTTAAGTTAAAAAAGTTTTCAAATTTATATCTAGATAGATAGATGATAGATAGACAGATATCCCAGAAGCTGCAATGCTAGGCTAAGACCAGGCTTTAAAGGGCTTTTCTATACTCTACTAAATACTTGAAACCATTCATTATATCATAGCTCAGTGTTCAAATCTCCATTTGTTTCCTCAGGTTCCTAATATTTACCTTAAGGTGACCTGATTCAGACTTTTGATCACCTTTGTCTAAATATTTCTATTTTAACAAAGTCCTTTTTAACACTGAGAGACTAAAACTTAGAAAAATACTCTGATTGTTATCTCACTAGGGTGGAAAATATATAGTTACCCATTAACTAATGATATCCATGTCTACATTAGATCCGTGGCATTTTTAATTCTTGGGAGCTTTTGGTTAAATGAAATTTTTAAGCTTCCTTTAAAGGAAGCTTTAAGCCATCACCACATGAATAAAATTAAAGAACCAAATGAAAACAGGCCAAGTATTTACAGAGTAATAGAATGTGCAGTGGAAAGAGTACAATTCTGAAATCATAAAGCCTAAATTAGTGTGATGCATTTTTGCTACCCATGTAATCATAAACCAGTTATCTAAATGTGTTAGCCTCAGTTTTTTCACCCATGAAATGGTGATGATAATACTTATTATGCAGCGTTGTTGTGTGGATGTGATGAAGCATGGAGCATGAGAGTCTCATATTCCATGCTAAAATGATAGCTATTTTTATACTTATAATAATTCTAGTAATAGTAATTAAATTGTTCAAAATGGTAATATTCATTTATATTGAGGCATTGTATTGACTATTATTAGACACATTTACCAACATAAATTTCATTTTACTTTACCCCCTCTGAGGATATATATTCCCTAATTCAATATGAATCTCCTTATGAATAATAATTATCATAATAAATATGCTGATTTTTCTTCTATTTGTTTTTAAGGAGGTATCCTTTACTGTTGAACATAAAGAAACTTAAGCAAGTCTGTCTTATTCAAACTTTGCATGCTGCTTTCTTATGAAACTAGATTATAGAGTTGTATGAAATAAATTCATGCAGTTAAGACATTGATGTTTGGAACACTGGGTGGTCAGTTTAGTATTTCAAAAGAAGATTTTAAATTTAAACCTTAAAACTGAGCTCTTTCAGCCTTTTTTATAGACCATCCTTCATGCTTCATAAGTACTCCTCCATTGTAAACTAAGTAATAGTTTTTGTCACAGTGTATATAACAAAAATGGATTTTATATTCTATTATTTCAGAGTTAGTTGCAGTTTCTACTGCCTTACTTCCTTTTTTGAAAAATAGATTAATTCTACAAAAAGTTTTTTCCAGCCTTATTGAAAAAAATCGACATATTTGTAAATTTAAGAAATGATTTCTTATAACATTGCAAACTTTTAACATTGTGTAAATTTTGTACAATTTGATAAATTGGTATACATCTTTATTGCAATATAATCTACACAAAAATGTTAATACATCTACTATCTCGTATAGTTGCCACTGTTTTTTATGCATGTATCGTAAGGAATTTTAAGATCTACTCTCTTAGCAACTTTTATGTATATAGTATAGTAGAGATAAACTTCAGAGGTCTTGTGGGTTTTGTTCCAGACTGCCTCAATAAAGTGATTATCTCAATAAACTAAGTCAAATTATTATATTTTTTGGTTTCCCAGTGCATATAAAAAATTATGTTTCCCAGTGCATATAAAAAATAAAAACTATACTGCACTGTTCAAAAGCATTAGGTTTTTAAAGAAAATCAATGTATATACCTTAAGTACACTAGTTCTGAGTTTTCAGTGGGTCATAATTACTGATCACAGATCACCATAACAAATACAATAATAATGAAAAAACTTGATATATTGCAAGAATTACCAACATGTGACAAAGAGACACAAAATGAACAAATGTTGTTAGAAAAATGGTGGCAGCAGACCTCTTTTATACAAGATTACTATAAACTTTCAACTTGTAAGAATGTGATATATGCAAAGTTTATTAAAGGGAAGCACAATAAATAAAAAGTATGTATATCTTATTAACTATAATCATCATGCTGTACATTAGATCCCCAGAACTTTTTCATATTATAGTTGCAAGTTTGCACCCTTGGACCACCTTACTCCACCCCAGGTTCACCCCTTGTCAACTCAACTCTAAGTTTCCATTAGTTTTCCTTTTCCTCAGATTCTGTATGTAAGGGATATCATAATACATAAATTAAAAAAATATACAAAATCTTTGAAATATTTCACTTAGAATAATACCTTCAAGATCCATCCATGCTGTTGTAAATGGCAGTATTTCTTAATTTTTCATGGTTAAGTAGTATTCCGTAGTATATATTTACCATACTTATTTTACTCATTCATCCATTAATGGATACTGAAGTTATTTCCATCTCTTGCTTAGAGTTAATAATTTTATAATAAACATAAGAGTGCAGATATGTCTTTGAACAGTGAACTTTGTTTTCTTTAGATAGATACCTAGAAGTGGGATTACTGAATCATATGGTAATTTTACTTTTAATATGAATAATCTCCATACTGTTTTCCATACAAATTTATATCTCTATTACAGTGCATAAGTTCCCCGTTTTCTCCAATATTTACCAAAATTGGTTAGTTTCAATTTTTTGGTAGTATATATTCTAATATCTTAATGCGTTTTTCAGAGGTAAACAACAACAACAACAATATAAGGACTTTGCCCTGAGATTTTTACGTTGAGCACTTTTTAATGCTCCTGTTGGTCATTTATATAACTTTTTTGAAAAAAAAGTCTATTGAGATCCTTTTGCTATTTTTTTAATCATATATTTTTTTTCTATTTGTATCTGTTGGTTATTAACCTCTTTTCAGATATAAGATTCGTAAGTATTTTCTTACATTCTGTGGATTGTGTTTTCATTCTCTCTCCCTTTTTTTGGCAATGCAGAAACGTTAGTTTGATGTAATACCATTTATTTATTTTTGCTTTTTTTGCTTGTGTTTTTGGTCTGGTATCCAAAAAACTATTGGCAAGACCAATGTCAAGGAGAATTTTTCCTATGTTTTCCTTTAGGAAATTTAGTTTCATGCATCACCTTTAAGTCTTTAATCTATTTCAAGTTCAGACTTATGAGTGATATAAGGTTCCCTTTTCATACTGTTTATGTGACTATTCAGTTTTAAATATCATTTATTGAACAGGCTATCTTTCCCCATTACATATGTTGGCCCCTGTCAAATATTAGGTGACTGTATGAAAGGATTTATTTCTGGACTCTCAATTCTGTTCTACTTGTTTATTGGTCTGTTTTTATGCCAGTATACTTTATTGTTTTGAGCATGAGGGCTTTGTAGTATAGTTTCAAATCAAGAAGTGTAATCTCCCTTCTTCATTCTTTCTCAGAACTGCTTTGATTATTTGTTGTCTTTCATGGTCTCATATAAACTTTAGGATTCTTTACTTACTTCTGTAAAACAATAATATTGGATTTTTTTTAAGATTTTTAATTTATTTATTTGACAGAGAGAGATGACAAGCAGGCAGAGAGGCAGGCAGAGAGAGAAGAGGAAGCAGGCTTCCTGCTGAGCAGAGAGCCTGATGCGGGGCTCGATCCCAGGACCCTGGGATCATGACCAGGTTCACCCCTTGTCAACTCAACTCTAAGTTTCCATTAGTTTTCCTTTTCCTCAGATTCTGTATGTAAGGGATATCATAATACATAAATTAAAAAAATATATAAAATCTTTGAAATATTTCTCCAAGCATAATACCCTCTAGTTCCATCCACGTCATCACAAATAGCAGGATTTCATTTCTTTTGATGGCTGCATAGTATTCCATTGAACATATATACCACATCTTATTTATTGATTCATCTGTTGAAGGACATTTAGTTTCTTTCCATAGTTTAACTATTGTGGACATTGCTGCTATAAACATTTGGGTGCATGTGCCCCTTCAGAATGCCACGTTTGTATCTGTAGGGTATATACCCAGTACTACAAGCACTGGGTCATAGGGTAGTTCTATTTTCAGCTTTTTGAGGCACGTCCACGCTGTTTTCCAGAGTGGTTGCACCAGCTTGCATTCCCACATACAGTGTAGGAGGGTTGCCCTTTCTCCACATCCTCGCCAGCATCTGTCATTGACGGACTTGTTCATTTTAGCCATTCTGAACGGTGTGAGGTGGTATCTCATTCTGGTTTTGATTTGTATTTCCCTGATGCCGAGTGATGTGGAGCATTTTTTCATGTGTCTGTTGGCCATTTGGATGTATTCTTTGCAGAAATGTCTGTTCATGTCCTCTGCCCATTTCTTCATTGGATTATTTGTTTTTAGGGTGTTGAGTTTGATAAGCTCTTTATAGATTTTGGATACTGGCCCTTTATCTGGTATGTCATTTGCAAATATCTTCTCCCAGATAACTTCTGACAGTGATCTTTTGGCTTTGTTAACTGTTTCCTTTGCAGTGCAAAAGCTTTTGGATCTGATGAAATCCCAATAGTTCATTCTTGCCCTTGCTTCCCTTGCCTTTAGCGATGTTCCTAGGAAGAAGTTGCTGCTGCTGAGGTCAAAGAAGTTGCTACCTGTTCTCTCCTCAAGGACTATGATGGATTCCTTTCTCACATTATGCTTCTTCATCCATTTCCAGTCGATTATAATGTATGGTGTTAGGATGGTCCAATTTCATTTTCTGCATGTGGCTGTTCAATTTTCCAGACCCCAAGGCCAATGGCTCCTTCTCTTCCCCAGGGACAGTGTGCTGTGCCTTCCCCACACTTGCTCCTGGGGAGCGCAGTGACAGACGTGTGCAACCATGCATCTCTCCCATGCAGAGGGGATGCCCAGGCAAAGAGGATTTCGCTCCATGCGGGTTTATTACACTGTGCTGTGGAGACTAGCTCCGGCAAGCAGCAGGCAGCATCCCACAGACCCGACTCTGATTTCCCAAAGAATGCTGTGCTTTCCCAGAGGGGATGCCCGGGCAAAGAGGCTTTCGCTCTATGCGGGTTTCTCCAAAAGTGCTGCGAATACTAGGCTAAGGCAAGCAACAAAAGCAGCCCACAGAACCGACTCTGATTTCCCAGCGACGGCCATGTTTTCGCAGAGGTTTTCAGCTTGGCGCGAAACGCACTTCGCTGCTGCTTCCTCAGCAAGGCTGTGGTCGTTCGCTCTGTCCCGGCAGGAAAGAAGAGCCGCGGGAGAGCTGGTGCCTCTTGGTCCTTGCTTTCCCGGGCTCCATGTTCGCGCCCGGGGTTCACCTTGCTAAGCCGAACTAAGCAGACACAGTCACAACCCTGCAGCAGCGTGCGTGGCCTAGCATGGCACTCTATGCCTATTACCATCTCCTGGCGTAGGTAAGGCTTTGCCTTTTGCTCCGGCGCTCGGGCAGACTCGGGGTCTACGCCAGTGCCTTCACCATAGGAGAGAGGAGGCGACAGGATTCCTGCACCGGGCCCGAGCACTGGGATGGGGAACAGTGGGGACTGTCTCCACTCTTTCCCCGGCACACCCCCTGCCACCCACAATGCTGCCATATCTTGATGGAAGACGGCATCTGACTGCACGTTTCTCCATGGGGTTGTTTCTGCGAGTTCCGGGTATGGCAACTGGTGGCAAGCCCAAGTCTGCCCTTGGGACAGGTGGCCAAAAAAATGCTTTCCCCTTGGGACCAGAGGCACAGGACAGGCTTGCCTTCTGCCCAGACTCCTTCCTCAGAGTGGAGCACGCACCCATGCCCTTGTCGTCTGCTCATGTCTCCTTAGCAGCCAGGCTTCAATCTCTCCGCACAGTGAGCAGAGGACACTTGTCTTCTCATGGCCTGCTATTCGTGCCTCGGCAGGCTATTCTGACTCCCGAGCGTTTCCAGACCCCTCGGCCAAGGGATCCTTCTCTTCCCCGTGGGCGGCGTGCTGTGCCTTCCCCAAAATTGCTCCTGGGGAGCGCGGTGACAGACGTGTGCAACCATGCTTCTCTCTCAGGCAGAGAGGATGCTAGGGCAAAGAGGATTTCGCTCCATGCGGGTATCTTCCACCATGTTGCCGAGACTCGCTCAGGCAAGCAGCAGCAGCATCCCCAAACCCAACTCAGATTTCCCAATGAATGCTGTGCTTTCCTAAGGGAGAGGTCCAGGCAAAGAGGCTTTCGCTGTATGCGGGTTTCTCCCACCGCGAGACTGGGCTCAGGGAAGCAGCAGCAGGCCTGACAACATTTCTCAGCGAATGCTGTGCTTTCGCAGAGGCTTTGGTTGGAGCGAACCGCACTTCGCTGCTGCTTCCTCAGCAAGGCTTTGGTCCTTCGCTCTTTCGCAGCAGGGACGAAGAGCCGCGGGAGAGCTGGTGCCTCTTGGGCCTTGCTTTCGCGGGCTCCAAGTTCGCGCCTGGGTTTCACTTTGCTAAGCCGAACTAGGCAGACACAGTCACAACCCTGCAGCAGCGTGCGTGGCCTAGCATGGCACTCTATGCCTAATTCCATCTCCTGGCCTAGGTAAGGCTTTGCCTTTTGCTTCGGCGCTCGGGCAGACTCGGGGTCGAGGCCAGTGCCTTCACCACAGGAGAGAAGAGGCAACAGGATCCCTGCACACGGCCCGGGCCCTGGGATGGGGAACAGTGGGGGACTGTCTCCACTCCTTCCCCGCCGCACCCCCTGTCTCCTACAATGCTGCCACATCTTGGTGGAAGATGGCATCTGACTGACCGTTTCTCCATGGGGTTGTTTCTGCAAGTTCCAGGTATGGCACCTGGTGGCAAGCCCAAGTCTGCCCTTGGGACAGGTGGCCAAAGAGATGCTTTCCCCTTGGGACAAGAGCACAGGACAGGCCTGCCTTCTGCACAGACTCCTTCCTCAGAGTGGAGCACGCGACCCTGCCTAGTCATCCCCTCATGTCTCCTTAGCAGCCAGGCTCCCATCTCTCCGCACAGGGAGCGGGTGACACATGTCTGGCCACCGGCCTGCATTTCGTGCCGCGGAAGGCTATCCTGTCCCGAGCGTTTCCCGACCCCAAGGCCAAGGGATCCTTCTCTTCCCCGGGGGCGGCGTGCTGTGCCTTCCCCACACTTGCTCCTGGGGAGCGTGGTGAAAGACGTGAGCAACCATGCTTCTCTCTCAGGCAGAAAGGATGCTAGGGCAAAGAGGATTTCGCTCCATGCGGGTATCTTCCAACATGCTGCGGAGACTCGCTTAGGCAAGCAGCAGCAGCATCCCCAAACCCAACTCTGATTTCACAAAGAATGCTGTGCTTTCCAAGGAGAGATGCCAAGGCAAAGGGGCTTTCGCTGTATGCGGGTTTCTCCCACTGCGAGACTGGGCTCAGGCACGCAGCAGCAGCCCCCAAAACATTTCTCGGGGAATGCTGTCCTTTCGCAGAGGCTTTGGTTTGGAGCAAACAGCCCTTCGCCACTGCTTCCTCAGCAAGGCTTCTGTCGCGTCAGGGAAGAAGAGCTGCGGGAGAGCTGGTGCCTCTTGGGCCTTGCTTTCCCTGGCTCCATGTTCGCGTCCTGGGTTCACCCTGCCAGGCCGAACTACGCAGACACAGTCACAACCGTGCAGTAGCGCGCTTAGACTAGGATGGCACTCCATGCACACTACCATCTCCCGGTGTAGGCATCGCTTGGCCTTTTACTCTGGCGCTCAGGCCGACTCGCGGACTAGGCCTGTGCTTTCCCCACAGGAAAGGAGAGGTGACAGGATCCCTGCACACCGCCCGTGCACTGAATAGGGAGCTTTGGGGGACTGTCACCACTCCTTCCCCTTAAAACCCGGGCCTCCTCCAAGCTTCTACATCCCGGAGGAAGACGGCATCTGATGGCCAGGTCTTTCTGGGAGTTGTTTCTCGAGTTTAGGGTAGGCGCCTGGTGGCAAGCCCATGGCTCCACCACGGTCAGGTGGCCAAGGAGCTGCTGTCTCCTTGGGCCCAAAGGTTCAGGACAGGCATGCTTTCTGCCCAGACTCCTTCCTCTGAGTGGAGCCCTTTCCCCTGCCCTATTCTTCCCCTCGTGTCTCCTTAGCAGCCCGGCTTCCTTCGCTCTGCAGTGACAGATGTGTCCCTTTCTTTAAGGCTCTTTCACAGGCACCACCGCGCTTCTCTCTCAGGCAGAGCAGATGCCCAGGCAAGAGGATTTCGCTCCATGCGGGTTTATTCCACCGTGCAGTGGAGACTAGCTCCGGCAAGCAGCAGGCAGCATCCCACAGACCCGACTCTGATTTCCCAGAGAATGCTGTGCTTTCCCAGAGAGGATGCCCCGGCAAAGAAGCTTTCACTCTATGCGGTTTTCTCCCATCGTGCTGCGAATACTAGGCTAAGGCAAGCAAAAAAACTAGCCCACAGAACCGACTCTGATTTCCCAGCGACTGCTATGCTTTCACAGAGGTTTTCAACTTGGCGCAAACCGCACTTCGCTGCTGCTTCCTCAGCAAGGCTTTGGTCGTTTGCTCTGTCGCGGCAGGAAAGAAGAGCCGCGGGAGAGCTGGTGCCTCTTGGGCCTTGTTTTCCCGGGCTCCAAGTTCGCGCCCGGGGTTCACCTTGCTAAGCCGATCTAAGCAGACACAGTCACAACCCTGCAGCAGCGTGCGTGGCCTAGCATGACACTCTATGCCTATTACCATCTCCTGGCGTAGGTAAGGCTTTGCCTTTTGCTCCGGCGCTCGGGCAGACTCGGGTCAAGGCCAGTGCCTTCACCACAGGAGAGAAGAGGCGACAGGATCCCTGCACAGGGCCCGAGCACTGGGATGGGGAACGGTGGGGACTGTCTCCACTCTTTCCCCGGCACACCCTCGGCCACCCACAATGCTGCCATATCTTGGTGGAAGACGGCATCTGACTGCACGTTTCTCCATGGGGTTGTTTCTGCGAGTTCCGGGTATGGCACCTGGTGGCATGCCCAAGTCTGCCCTTGGGACAGGTGGCCAAAGAGATGATTTCCCCTTGGGACAAGAGGCACAGGACAGGCCTGCCTTCTGCCCAGACTCCTTCCTCAGAGTGGAGCACGCACCCATGCCCAAGTCTTCCCCTCATGTCTCCTTAGCAGCCAGGCTTCAATCTCTCCGCACAGTGAGCAGAGGACACTTGTCTTCTCATGGCCTGCTGTTCGTGCCTCGGCAGGCTATTCGGCTTCCCGAGCGTTTCTAGACCCCAAGGCCAAGGGATCCTTCTCTTCCCCGGGGGCTGCGTGCTGTGCCTTCCACAAAATTGCTCCTGGGGAGCGCGTTGACAGACGTGTCCAACCATGCTTCTCTCTCAGGCAGAAAGGATGCTAGGGCAAAGAGGATTTCGCTCCATGCGGGTATCTTCCAACATCCTGCGGAGACTCGCTTAGGCAAGCAGCAGCAGCCTCCCCAAACCCAACTCTGATTTCCTGTCGCCTCTTCTCTCCTGTGGTGAATGCACTGGCCTAGACCCCGAGTATGCCGAGCGCCGGAGCAAAAGGCAAAGCCTTACCTACGCCAGGAGATGGTAATAGGCATAGAGTGTCATGCTAGGCCACGCACGCTGCTGCAGGGTTGTGACTGTGTCTGCTTAGATCGGCTTAGCAAGGTGAACCCCGGGCGCGAACTTGGAGCCCGGGAAAACAAGGCCCAAGAGGCACCAGCTCTCCCGCGTCTCTTCTTTCCTGCCGCGACAGAGCAAACGACCAAAGCCTTGCTGAAAAAGCAGCAGCGAAGTGCGGTTTGCGCCAAGCTGAAAACCTCTGTGAAAGCATAGCAGTCGCTGGGAAATCAGAGTCGGTTCTGTGGGCTAGTTTTGTTGCTTGCCTTAGCCTAGTATTCGCAGCCTGATGGTAGAAACCCGCATAGAGCGAAAGCTTCTTTGTCGGGGCATCCCCTCTGGGAAAGCACAGCATTCTCTGGGAAATCTGAGTCGGGTCTGTGGGATGCTGCCTGCTGCTTGCCGGAGCTAGTCTCCACTGCACGGTGGAATAAACCCGCATGGAGCGAAATCCTCTTGCCTGGGCATCTGCTCTGCCTGAGAGAGAAGCGCGGTGGTGCCTGTGAAAGAGCCTTAAAGAAAGGGACACATCTGTCACTGCAGAGCGAAGGAAGCCGGGCTGCTAAGGAGACACGAGGGGAAGAATAGGGCAGGGGAAAGGGCTCCACTCAGAGGAAGGAGTCTGGGCAGAAAGCATGCCTGTCCTGAACCTTTGGGCCCAAGGAGACAGCAGCTCCTTGGCCACCTGACCGTGGTGGAGCCATGGGCTTGCCACCAGGCGCCTACCCTAAACTCGAGAAACAACTCCCAGAAAGACCTGGCCATCAGATGCCGTCTTCCTCCGGGATGTAGAAGCTTGGAGGAGGCCCGGGTTTTAAGGGGAAGGAGTGGTGACAGTCCCCCAAAGCTCCCTATTCAGTGCACGGGCGGTGTGCAGGGATCCTGTCACCTCTCCTTTCCTGTGGGGAAAGCACAGGCCTAGTCCGCGAGTCGGCCTGAGCGCCAGAGTAAAAGGCCAAGCGATGCCTACACCGGGAGATGGTAGTGTGCATGGAGTGCCATCCTAGTCTAAGCGCGCTACTGCACGGTTGTGACTGTGTCTGCGTAGTTCGGCCTGGCAGGGTGAACCCAGGACGCGAACATGGAGCCAGGGAAAGCAAGGCCCAAGAGGCACCAGCTCTCCCGCAGCTCTTCTTCCCTGACGCGACAGAAGCCTTGCTGAGGAAGCAGTGGCGAAGGGCTGTTTGCTCCAAACCAAAGCCTCTGCGAAAGGACAGCATTCCCCGAGAAATGTTTTGGGGGCTGCTGCTGCGTGCCTGAGCCCAGTCTCGCAGTGGGAGAAACCCGCATACAGCGAAAGCCCCTTTGCCTTGGCATCTCTCCTTGGAAAGCACAGCATTCTTTGTGAAATCAGAGTTGGGTTTGGGGATGCTGCTGCTGCTTGCCTAAGCGAGTCTCCGCAGCATGTTGGAAGATACCCGCATGGAGCGAAATCCTCTTTGCCCTAGCATCCTTTCTGCCTGAGAGAGAAGCATGGTTGCTCACGTCTTTCACCACGCTCCCCAGGAGCAAGTGTGGGGAAGGCACAGCACGCCGCCCCCGGGGAAGAGAAGGATCCCTTGGCCTTGGGGTCGGGAAACGCTCGGGACAGGATAGCCTTCCGCGGCACGAAATGCAGGCCGGTGGCCAGACATGTGTCACCCGCTCCCTGTGCGGAGAGATGGGAGCCTGGCTGCTAAGGAGACATGAGGGGATGACTAGGCAGGGTCGCGTGCTCCACTCTGAGGAAGGAGTCTGTGCAGAAGGCAGGCCTGTCCTGTGCTCTTGTCCCAAGGGGAAAGCATCTCTTTGGCCACCTGTCCCAAGGGCAGACTTGGGCTTGCCACCAGGTGCCATACCTGGAACTTGCAGAAACAACCCCATGGAGAAACGGTCAGTCAGATGCCATCTTCCACCAAGATGTGGCAGCATTGTAGGAGACAGGGGGTGCGGCGGGGAAGGAGTGGAGACAGTCCCCCACTGTTCCCCATCCCAGGGCCCGGGCCGTGTGCAGGGATCCTGTTGCCTCTTCTCTCCTGTGGTGAAGGCACTGGCCTCGACCCCGAGTCTGCCCGAGCGCCGAAGCAAAAGGCAAAGCCTTACCTAGGCCAGGAGATGGAATTAGGCATAGAGTGCCATGCTAGGCCACGCACGCTGCTGCAGGGTTGTGACTGTGTCTGCCTAGTTCGGCTTAGCAAAGTGAAACCCAGGCGCGAACTTGGAGCCCGCGAAAGCAAGGCCCAAGAGGCACCAGCTCTCCCGCGGCTCTTCGTCCCTGCTGCGAAAGAGCGAAGGACCAAAGCCTTGCTGAGGAAGCAGCAGCGAAGTGCGGTTCGCTCCAACCAAAGCCTCTGCGAAAGCACAGCATTCGCTGAGAAATGTTGTCAGGCCTGCTGCTGCTTCCCTGAGCCCAGTCTCGCGGTGGGAGAAACCCGCATACAGCGAAAGCCTCTTTGCCTGGACCTCTCCCTTAGGAAAGCACAGCATTCATTGGGAAATCTGAGTTGGGTTTGGGGATGCTGCTGCTGCTTGCCTGAGCGAGTCTCGGCAACATGGTGGAAGATACCCGCATGGAGCGAAATCCTCTTTGCCCTAGCATCCTCTCTGCCTGAGAGAGAAGCATGGTTGCACACGTCTGTCACCGCGCTCCCCAGGAGCAATTTTGGGGAAGGCACAGCACGCCGCCCACGGGGAAGAGAAGGATCCCTTGGCCGAGGGGTCTGGAAACGCTCGGGAGTCAGAATAGCCTGCCGAGGCACGAATAGCAGGCCATGAGAAGACAAGTGTCCTCTGCTCACTGTGCGGAGAGATTGAAGCCTGGCTGCTAAGGAGACATGAGCAGACGACAAGGGCATGGGTGCGTGCTCCACTCTGAGGAAGGAGTCTGGGCAGAAGGCAAGCCTGTCCTGTGCCTCTGGTCCCAAGGGGAAAGCATTTTTTTGGCCACCTGTCCCAAGGGCAGACTTGGGCTTGCCACCAGTTGCCATACCCGGAACTCGCAGAAACAACCCCATGGAGAAACGTGCAGTCAGATGCCGTCTTCCATCAAGATATGGCAGCATTGTGGGTGGCAGGGGGTGTGCCGGGGAAAGAGTGGAGACAGTCCCCACTGTTCCCCATCCCAGTGCTCGGGCCCGGTGCAGGAATCCTGTCGCCTCCTCTCTCCTATGGTGAAGGCACTGGCGTAGACCCCGAGTCTGCCCGAGCGCCGGAGCAAAAGGCAAAGCCTTACCTACGCCAGGAGATGGTAATAGGCATAGAGTGCCATGCTAGGCCACGCACGCTGCTGCAGGGTTGTGACTGTGTCTGCTTAGTTCGGCTTAGCAAGGTGAACCCCGGGCGCGAACATGGAGCCCGGGAAAGCAAGGACCAAGAGGCACCAGCTCTCCCGCGGCTCTTCTTTCCTGCCGGGACAGAGCGAACGACCACAGCCTTGCTGAGGAAGCAGCAGCGAAGTGCGTTTCGCGCCAAGCTGAAAACCTCTGCGAAAACATGGCCGTCGCTGGGAAATCAGAGTCGGTTCTGTGGGCTGCTTTTGTTGCTTGCCTTAGCCTAGTATTCGCAGCACTTTTGGAGAAACCCGCATAGAGCGAAAGCCTCTTTGCCCGGGCATCCCCTCTGGGAAAGCACAGCATTCTTTGGGAAATCAGAGTCGGGTCTGTGGGATGCTGCCTGCTGCTTGCCGGAGCTAGTCTCCACTGCACGGTGGAATAAACCCGCATGGAGCGAAATCCTCTTTGCCTGGGCTTCCGCTCTGCCTGAGAGAGAAGCGCGGTGGTGCCTGTGGAAAGAGCCTTAAGGAAAGGGACACATCTGTCACTGCAGAGCGAAGGAAGCCGGGCTGCTAAGGAGACACGAGGGGGAGATTAGGGCAGGGGAAAGGGCTCCACTCTGAGGAAGGAGTCTGGGCAGAAAGCATGCCTGTCCTGAGCCTTTGGGCCCAAGGAGACAGCAGCTCCTAGGCCACCTGACCGTGGTGGAGCCATGGGCTTGCCACCAGGTGCCTACCCTAAACTCGAGAAACAACTCCCAGAAAGACCTGGCCATCAGATGCCGTCTTCCTCCGGGATGTAGAAGCTTGGTCGAGGCCCGAATTTTAAGGGGAAGGAGTGGTGACAGTCCCCCAAAGCTCCCTATTCAGTGCACGGGCGGTGTGCAGGGATCCTGTCACCTCTCCTTTCCTGTGGGGAAAGCACAGGCCTAGTCCGCGAGTCGGCCTGAGCGCCAGAGTAAAAGGCCAAGCGATGCCTACACCGGGAGATGGTAGTGTGCATGGAGTGCCATCCTAGGCTAAGCGCGCTACTGCACGGTTGTGACTGTGTCTGCGTAGTTCGGCCTGGCAGGGAGAACCCAGGACGCGAACATGGAGCCAGGGAAAGCAAGGCCCAAGAGGCACCAGCACTCCCGCAGCTCTTCTTCCCTGACGCGACAGAAGCCTTGCTGAGGAAGCAGTGGCGAAGGGCTGTTTGCTCCAAACCAAAGCCTCTGACAAAGGACAGCATTCCCCGAGAAATGTTTTGGGGGCTGCTGCTGCGTGCCTGAGCCCCATTTCGCGGTGGGAGAAACCCGCATACAGCGAAAGCCCCTTTGCCTTGGCATCTCCCCTTGGAAAGCACAGCATTCGTTGGGAAATCAGAGTTGGGTTTGGGGATGCTGCTGCTGCTTGCCTAAGCGAGTCTCCGCAGCATGTTGGAAGATACCCGCATGGAGCGAAATCCTCTTTGCCCTACCATCCTTTCTGCCTGAGAGAGAAGCATGGTTGCTCAAGTCTGTCACCACGCTTCCCAGGAGCAAGTGTGGGGAAGGCACAGCACGCCGCCCCCGAGGAAGAGAAGGATCCCTTGGCCTTGGGGTCGGGAAACGCTCGGGAACAGGATAGCCTGCCGCGGCACGAAATGCAGGCCGGTGGCCAGACATGTGTCACCCGCTCGTGTGCGGAGAGATGGAAGCCTGGCTGCTAAGGAGACATGAGGGGACGACTAGGGCAGGGGCGCGTGCTCCACTTTAAGGAGTCTGGGCAGAAGGCAGGCCTGTCCTGTGCCTCTGTTACCAAGGGGACAGCATCTCCTTGGCCACCTGTCCCAATGGCAGACTTGGGCTTGCCACCAGGTGCCATACCTGGAACTTGCAGAAACAACCCCATGGAGAAACGGTCAGTCAGATGCCATCTTCCACCAAGATGTGGCAGCATTGTGGGTGACAGGGGGTGCGGCGGGGAAGGAGTGGAGACAGTCCCCCACTGTTCCCCATCCCAGTGCCCGGGCCGTGTGCAGGGATCCTGTTGCCTCCTCTCTCCTGTGGTGAAGACACTGGCCTTGACCCCGAGTTGGCCCGAGCACCGGAGCAAAAGGCAAATCCTTACCAGAGCAGGAGATGGAATTAGGAATAGAGTGCAGTAGCACGCTTAGCCTAGGATGGCACTCCATGCACACTACCATCTCCCGGTGTAGGCATCGCTTGGCCTTTTACTCTGGCGCTCAGGCCGACTCGCGGACTAGGCCTGTGCTTTCCCCACAGGAAAGGAGAGGTGACAGGATCCCTGCACACCACCCGTGAACTGAATAGGGAGCTTTGGGGGACTGTCACCACTCCTTCCCCTTAAAACCCGGGCCTCCTCCAAGCTTCTACATCCCGGAGGAAGACGGCATCTGATGGCCAGGTCTTTCTGGGAGTTGTTTCTCGAGTTTAGGGTAGGCGCCTGGTGGCAAGCCCATGGCTCCACCACGGTCAGGTGGCCTAGGAGCTGCTGTCTCCTTGGGCCCAAAGGCTCAGGACAGGCATGCTTTCTGCCCAGACTCCTTCCTCAGAGTGGAGCCCTTTCCCCTGCCCTAATCTCCCCCTCGTGTCTCCTTAGCAGCCCGGCTTCCTTCGCTCTGCAGGGACAGATGTGTCCCTTTCCTTAAGGCTCTTTCCACAGGCACCACCGCGCTTCTCTCTCAGGCAGAGCGGAAGCCCAGGCAAGGAGAATTTCGCCCCATGCGGGTTTATTCCACCGTGCAGGGGAGACTAGCTCCAGCAAGCAGCAGGCAGCATCCCACAGACCCGACTCTGATTTCCCAGAGAATGCTGTGCTTTCCCAGAGGGGATGCCCGGGCCAAGAAGCTATCGCTCTATGCGGGTTTTTCCCATTGTGCTGCGAATACTAGGCTAAGGCAAGCAACAAAAGCAGCCCACAGAACCGACTCTGATTTCCCAGCGACTGCTATGCTTTCGCAGAGGTTTTCAGCTTGGCGCAAACCGCACTTCGCTTCTGCTTCCTCAGCAAGGCTTTGGTCGTTCGCTCTGTCGCGGCTGGAAAGAAGAGCCGCGGGAGAGCTGGTGCCTCTTGGGCCTTGTTTTCCCGGGCTCCAAGTTCGCGCCCGGGGTTCACCTTGCTAAGCCGATCTAAGCAGACACAGTCACAACCCTGCAGCAGCGTGCGTGGCCTAGCATGACACTCTATGGCTATTACCATCTCCTGGCGTAGGTAAGGCTTTGCCTTTTGCTCCGGCGCTCGGGCAGACTCGGGGTCAAGGCCAGTGCCTTCACCACAGGAGAGAGGAGGCAACAGGATCCCTGCACAAGGCCCGAGCACTGGGATGGGGAACAGTGGGGACTGTCTCCACTCTTTCCCCGGCACACCCCGGCCACCCACAATGCTGCCACATCTTGGTGGAAGACGGCATCTGACTGCACGTTTCTCCATGGGGTTGTTTCTGCGAGTTCCGGGTATGGCACCTGGTGGCAAGCCCAAGTCTGCCCTTGGGACAGGTGGCCAAGGAGATGCTGTCTCCTTGGTAACAGAGGCACAGGACAGGCCTGCCTTCTGCCCAGACTCCTTAGAGTGGAGCACGCGCCCCTGCCCTAGTCGTCCCCTCATGTCTCCTTAGCAGCCAGGCTTCCATCTCTCCGCACAGGGAGCGGGTGACACATGTCTGGCCACCGGCCTGCATTTCGAGCCGCGGCAGGCTATCCTGTTCCCGAGCGTTTCCCGACCCCAAGGCCAAGGGATCCTTCTCTTCCCCGGGGGCGGCGTGCTGTGCCTTCCCCACACTTGCTCCTGGGGAGCGTGGTGACAGACGTGAGCAACCATGCTTCTCTCTCAGGCAGAAAGGATGCTAGGGCAAAGAGGATTTGGCTCCATGCGGGTGTCTTCCAACATGCTGCGGAGACTCGCTTAGGCAAGCAGCAGCACCATCCCCAAACCCAACTATGATTTCCCAACGAATGCTGTGCTTTCCAAGGGGAGATGCCAAGGCAAAGGGGCTTTCGCTGTATGCGGGTTTCTCCCACCGCGAGACTGGGCTCAGGCACGCAGCAGCAGCCCCCAAAACATTTCTCGGGGAATGCTGTCCTTTCGCAGAGGCTTTGGTTTGGAGCAAACAGCACTTCGCCACTGCTTCCTCAGCAAGGCTTCTGTCGCGTCAGGGAAGAAGAGCTGCGGGAGAGCTGGTGCCTCTTGGGCCTTGCTTTCCCTGGCTCCATGTTCGCGTCCTGGGTTCACCCTGCCAGGCCGAACTACGCAGACACAGTCACAACCGTGCAGTAGCGCGCTTAGCCTAGGATGGCACTCCATGCACACTACCATCTCCCGGTGTAGGCATCGCTTGGCCTTTTACTCTGGCGCTCAGGCCGACTCGCGGACTAGGCCTGTGCTTTCCCCACAGGAAAGGAGAGGTGACAGGATCCCTGCACACCACCCGTGAACTGAATAGGGAGCTTTGGGGGACTGTCACCACTCCTTCCCCTTAAAACCCGGGCCTCCTCCAAGCTTCTGCATCCCGGAGGAAGACGGCATCTGATGGCCAGGTCTTTCTGGGAGTTGTTTCTCGAGTTTAGGGTAGGCGCCTGGTGGCAAGCCCATGGCTCCACCACGGTCAGGTGGCCTAGGAGCTGCTGTCTCCTTGGGCCCAAAGGCTCAGGACAGGCATGCTTTCTGCCCAGACTCCTTCCTCAGAGTGGAGCCCTTTCCCCTGCCCTAATCTCCCCCTCGTGTCTCCTTAGCAGCCCGGCTTCCTTCGCTCTGCAGGGACAGATGTGTCCCTTTCCTTAAGGCTCTTTCCACAGGCACCACCGCGCTTCTCTCTCAGGCAGAGCGGAAGCCCAGGCAAGGAGAATTTCGCCCCATGCGGGTTTATTCCACCGTGCAGGGGAGACTAGCTCCAGCAAGCAGCAGGCAGCATCCCACAGACCCGACTCTGATTTCCCAGAGAATGCTGTGCTTTCCCAGAGGGGATGCCCCGGCCAAGAAGCTGTCGCTCTATGCGGGTTTTTCCCATTGTGCTGCGAATACTAGGCTAAGGCAAGCAACAAAAGCAGCCCACAGAACCGACTCTGATTTCCCAGCGACTGCTATGCTTTCGCAGAGGTTTTCAGCTTGGCGCAAACCGCACTTCGCTTCTGCTTCCTCAGGAAGGCTTTGGTCGTTCGCTCTGTCGCGGCTGGAAAGAAGAGCCGCGGGAGAGCTGGTGCCTCTTGGGCCTTGTTTTCCCGGGCTCCAAGTTCGCGCCCGGGGTTCACCTTGCTAAGCCGATCTAAGCAGACACAGTCTCAACCCTGCATCAGCGTGCGTGGCCTAGCATGACACTCTATGGCTATTACCATCTCCTGGCGTAGGTAAGGCTTTGCCTTTTGCTCCGGCGCTCGGGCAGACTCGGGGTCAAGGCCAGTGCCTTCACCACAGGAGAGAGGAGGCAACAGGATCCCTGCACAAGGCCCGAGCACTGGGATGGGGAACAGTGGGGACTGTCTCCACTCTTTCCCCGGCACACCCCGGCCACCCACAATGCTGCCACATCTTGGTGGAAGACGGCATCTGACTGCACGTTTCTCCATGGGGTTGTTTCTGCGAGTTCCGGGTATGGCACCTGGTGGCAAGCCCAAGTCTGCCCTTGGGACAGGGGGCCAAGGAGATGCTGTCCCCTTGGTAACAGAGGCACAGGACAGGCCTGCCTTCTGCCCAGACTCCTTAGAGTGGAGCACGCGCCCCTGCCCTAGTCGTCCCCTCATGTCTCCTTAGCAGCCAGGCTTCCATCTCTCCGCACAGGGAGCGGGTGACACATGTCTGGCCACCGGCCTGCATTTCGAGCCGCGGCAGGCTATCCTGTTCCCGAGCGTTTCCCGACCCCAAGGCCAAGGGATCCTTCTCTTCCCCGGGGGCGGCGTGCTGTGCCTTCCCCACACTTGCTCCTGGGGAGCGTGGTGACAGACGTGAGCAACCATGCTTCTCTCTCAGGCAGAAAGGATGCTAGGGCAAAGAGGATTTGGCTCCATGCGGGTGTCTTCCAACATGCTGCGGAGACTCGCTTAGGCAAGCAGCAGCACCATCCCCAAACCCAACTATGATTTCCCAACGAATGCTGTGCTTTCCAAGGGGAGATGCCAAGGCAAAGGGGCTTTCGCTGTATGCGGGTTTCTCCCACCGCGAGACTGGGCTCAGGCACGCAGCAGCAGCCCCCAAAACATTTCTCGGGGAATGCTGTCCTTTCGCAGAGGCTTTGGTTTGGAGCAAACAGCACTTCGCCACTGCTTCCTCAGCAAGGCTTCTGTCGCGTCAGGGAAGAAGAGCTGCGGGAGAGCTGGTGCCTCTTGGGCCTTGCTTTCCCTGGCTCCATGTTCGCGTCCTGGGTTCACCCTGCCAGGCCGAACTACGCAGACACAGTCACAACCGTGCAGTAGCGCGCTTAGCCTAGGATGGCACTCCATGCACACTACCATCTCCCGGTGTAGGCATCGCTTGGCCTTTTACTCTGGCGCTCAGGCCGACTCGCGGACTAGGCCTGTGCTTTCCCCACAGGAAAGGAGAGGTGACAGGATCCCTGCACACCACCCGTGAACTGAATAGGGAGCTTTGGGGGACTGTAACCACTCCTTCCCCTTAAAACCCGGGCCTCCTCCAAGCTTCTACATCCCGGAGGAAGACGGCATCTGATGGCCCGGTCTTTCTGGGAGTTGTTTCTCGAGTTTAGGGTAGGCGCCTGGTGGCAAGCCCATGGCTCCACCACGGTCAGGTGGCCTAGGAGCTGCTGTCTCCTTGGGCCCAAAGGCTCAGGACAGGCATGCTTTCTGCCCAGACTCCTTCCTCAGAGTGGAGCCCTTTCCCCTGCCCTAATCTCCCCCTCGTGTCTCCTTAGCAGCCCGGCTTCCTTCGCTCTGCAGGGACAGATGTGTCCCTTTCCTTAAGGCTCTTTCCACAGGCACCACCGCGCTTCTCTCTCTGGCAGAGCGGAAGCCCAGGCAAGGAGAATTTCACCCCATGCGGTTTTATTCCACCGTGCAGGGGAGACTAGCTCCAGCAAGCAGCAGGCAGCATCCCACAGACCCGACTCTGATTTCCCAGAGAATGCTGTGCTTTCCCAGAGGGGATGCTCCGGCCAAGAAGCTTTCGCTCTATGCGGGTTTTTCCCATTGTGCTGCGAATACTAGGCTAAGGCAAGCAACAAAAGCAGCCCACAGAACCGACTCTGATTTCCCAGCGACTGCTATGCTTTCGCAGAGGTTTTCAGCTTGGCGCAAACCGCACTTCGCTTCTGCTTCCTCAGCAAGGCTTTGGTCGTTTGCTCTGTCGCGGCTGGAAAGAAGAGCCGCGGGAGAGCTGGTGCCTCTTGGGCCTTGTTTTCCCGGGCTCCAAGTTCGCGCCCGGGGTTCACCTTGCTAAGCCGATCTAAGCAGACACAGTCACAACCCTGCAGCAGCGTGCGTGGCCTAGCATGACACTCTATGGCTATTACCATCTCCTGGCGTAGGTAAGGCTTTGCCTTTTGCTCCGGCGCTCGGGCAGACTCGGGGTCAAGGCCAGTGCCTTCACCACAGGAGAGTAGAGGCGACAGGATCCCTGCACACGGCCCGAGCACTGGGATGGGGAACGGTGGGGACTGTCTCCACTCTTTCCCCGGCACACCCCCGGCCACCCACAATGCTGCCATATCTTGGTGGAAGACGGCATCTGACTGCACGTTTCTCCATGGGGTTGTTTCTGCGAGTTCCGGGTATGGCACCTGGTGGCAAGCCCAAGTCTGCCCTTGGGACAGGTGGCCAAAGAGATGCTTTCCCCTTGGGACAAGAGGCACAGGACAGGCCTGCCTTCTGCCCAGACTCCTTCCTCAGAGTGGAGCATGCACCCATGCCCTTGTTTTCCCCTCATGTCTTCTTAGCAGCCAGGCTTCAATCTCTCAGCACAGGGAGGAGAGGACACTTGTCTTCTCATGGCCTGCTGTTCGTGCCTCGGCAGGCTATTCTGCTTCCCGAGCGTTTCCAGACCCCAAGGCCAAGGGATCCTTCTCTTCCCTGGGGCGGCGTGCTGTGCCTTCCCCACACTTGCTCCTGGGGAGCGTGGTGACAGACGTGAGCAACCATGCTTCTCTCTCAGGCAGAAAGGATGCTAGGGCAAAGAGGATTTCGCTCCATGCGGGTATCTTCCAACATGCTGCGGAGACTCGCTTAGGCAAGCAGCAACAGCATCCCCAAACCCAACTCTGATTTCCCAACGAATGCTGTGCTTTCCAAGGGGAGATGCCCAGGCAAAGGGGCTTTCACTGTATGCGGGTTTCTCCCACCGCGAGACTGGGCTCAGGCACGCAGCAGCAGCCCCCAAAACATTTCTCGGGGAATGCTGTCCTTTCGCAGAGGCTTTGGTTTGGAGCAAAAAGCCCTTCGCCACTGCTTCCTCAGCAAGGCTTCTGTCGCGTCAGGGAAGAAGAGCTGCGGGAGAGCTGATGCCTCTTGGGCCCTGCTTTCCCTGGCTCCATGTTCGCGTCCTGGGTTCACCATGCCAGGCCGAACTAAGCAGACACAGTCACAACCGTGCAGTAGCGAGCTTAGCCTAGGATGGCACTCCATGCACACTACCATCTCCCGGTGTAGGCATCGCTTGGCCTTTTACTCTGGCGCTCAGGCCGACTCGCGGACTAGGCCTGTGCTTTCCCCACAGGAAAGGAGAGGTGACAGGATCACTGCACACCGCCCGTGCACTGTATAGGGAGCTATGGGGGACTGTCACCACTCCTTCCCCTTAAAACCCGGGCCTCCTCCAAGCTTCTACATCCCGGAGGAAGATGGCATCTGATGGCCAGGTCTTTCTGGGAGTTGTTTCTCGAGTTTAGGGTAGGCGCCTGGTGGCAAGCCCATGGCTCCACCACGGTCAGGTGGCCTAGGAGCTGCTGTCTCCTTGGGCCCAAAGGCTCAGGACAGGCATGCTTTCTGCCCAGACTCCTGATTTCCCAGAGAATGCTGTGCTTTCCCAGAGGGGATGCCCCGGCCAAGAAGCTTTCGCTCTATGCGGGTTTTTCCCATCGTGCTGCGAATACTAGGCTAAGGCAAGCAACAAAAGCAGCCCACAGAACCGACTCTGATTTCCCAGCGACTGCTATGCTTTCGCAGAGGTTTTCAGCTTGGCGCAAACCGCACTTCGCTTCTGCTTCCTCAGCAAGGCTTTGGTCGTTCGCTCTGTCGCGGCTGGAAAGAAGAGCCGCGGGAGAGCTGGTGCCTCTTGGGCCTTGTTTTCCCGGGCTCCAAGTTCGCGCCCGGGGTTCACCTTGCTAAGCCGATCTAAGCAGACACAGTCACAACCCTGCAGCAGCGTGCGTGGCCTAGCATGACACTCTATGGCTATTACCATCTCCTGGCGTAGGTAAGGCTTTGCCTTTTGCTCCGGCGCTCGGGCAGACTCGGGGTCAAGGCCAGTGCCTTCACCACAGGAGAGAGGAGGCAACAGGATCCCTGCACAAGGCCCGAGCACTGGGATGGGGAACAGTGGGGACTGTCTCCACTCTTTCCCCGGCACACCCCGGCCCCCCACAATGCTGCCACATCTTGGTGGAAGACGGCATCTGACTGCACGTTTCTCCATGGGGTTGTTTCTGCGAGTTCCGGGTATGGCACCTGGTGGCAAGCCCAAGTCTGCCCTTGGGACAGGTGGCCAAGGAGATGCTGTCCCCTTGGTAACAGAGGCACAGGACAGGCCTGCCTTCTGCCCAGACTCCTTAGAGTGGAGCACGCGCCCCTGCCCTAGTCGTCCCCTCATGTCTCCTTAGCAGCCAGGCTTCCATCTCTCCGCACAGGGAGCGGGTGACACATGTCTGGCCACCGGCCTGCATTTCGAGCCGCGGCAGGCTATCCTGTTCCCGAGCGTTTCCCGACCCCAAGGCCAAGGGATCCTTCTCTTCCCCGGGGGCGGCGTGCTGTGCCTTCCCCACACTTGCTCCTGGGGAGCGTGGTGACAGACGTGAGCAACCATGCTTCTCTCTCAGGCAGAAAGGATGCTAGGGCAAAGAGGATTTGGCTCCATGCGGGTGTCTTCCAACATGCTGCGGAGACTCGCTTAGGCAAGCAGCAGCACCATCCCCAAACCCAACTATGATTTCCCAACGAATGCTGTGCTTTCCAAGGGGAGATGCCAAGGCAAAGGGGCTTTCGCTGTATGCGGGTTTCTCCCACCGCGAGACTGGGCTCAGGCACGCAGCAGCAGCCCCCAAAACATTTCTCGGGGAATGCTGTCCTTTCGCAGAGGCTTTGGTTTGGAGCAAACAGCCCTTCACCACTGCTTCCTCAGCAAGGCTTCTGTCGCGTCAGGGAAGAAGAGCTGTGGGAGAGCTGGTGCCTCTTGGGCCTTGCTTTCCCTGGCTCCATGTTCGCGTCCTGGTTTCACCCTGCCAGGCCGAACTACGCAGACACAGTCACAACCGTGCAGTAGCGCGCTTAGCCTAGGATGGCACTCCATGCACACTACCATCTCCCGGTGTAGGCATCGCTTGGCCTTTTACTCTGGCGCTCAGGCCGACTCGCGGACTAGGCCTGTGCTTTCCCCACAGGAAAGGAGAGGTGACAGGATCCCTGCACACCACCCGTGAACTGAATAGGGAGCTTTGGGGGACTGTCACCACTCCTTCCCCTTAAAACCCGGCCCTCCTCCAAGCTTCTACATCCCGGAGGAAGACGGCATCTGATGGCCAGGTCTTTCTGGGAGTTGTTTCTCGAGTTTAGGGTAGGCGCCTGGTGGCAAGCCCATGGCTCCACCACGGTCAGGTGGCCTAGGAGCTGCTGTCTCCTTGGGCCCAAAGGCTCAGGACAGGCATGCTTTCTGCCCAGACTCCTTCCTCAGAGTGGAGCCCTTTCCCCTGCCCTAATCTCCCCCTCGTGTCTCCTTAGCAGCCCGGCTTCCTTCGCTCTGCAGGGACAGATGTGTCCCTTTCCTTAAGGCTCTTTCCACAGGCACCACCGCGCTTCTCTCTCAGGCAGAGCGGAAGCCCAGGCAAGGAGAATTTCGCCCCATGCGGGTTTATTCCACCGTGCAGGGGAGACTAGCTCCAGCAAGCAGCAGGCAGCATCCCACAGACCCGACTCTGATTTCCCAGAGAATGCTGTGCTTTCCAAGAGGGGATGCCCCGGCCAAGAAGCTTTCGCTCTATGCGGGTTTTTCCCATTGTGCTGCGAATACTAGGCTAAGGCAAGCAACAAAAGCATCCCACAGAACCGACTCTGATTTCCCAGCGACTGCTATGCTTTCGCAGAGGTTTTCAGCTTGGCGCAAACCGCACTTCGCTTCTGCTTCCTCAGCAAGGCTTTGGTCGTTCGCTCTGTCGCGGCTGGAAAGAAGAGCCGCGGGAGAGCTGGTGCCTCTTGGGCCTTGTTTTCCCGGGCTCCAAGTTCGCGCCCGGGGTTCACCTTGCTAAGCCGATCTAAGCAGACACAGTCACAACCCTGCAGCAGCGTGCGTGGCCTAGCATGACACTCTATGGCTATTACCATCTCCTGGCGTAGGTAAGGCTTTGCCTTTTGCTCCGGCGCTCGGGCAGACTCGGGGTCAAGGCCAGTGCCTTCACCACAGGAGAGAGGAGGCAACAGGATCCCTGCACAAGGCCCGAGCACTGGGATGGGGAACAGTGGGGACTGTCTCCACTCTTTCCCCGGCACACCCCGGCCACCCACAATGCTGCCACATCTTGGTGGAAGACGGCATCTGACTGCACGTTTCTCCATGGGGTTGTTTCTGCGAGTTCCGGGTATGGCACCTGGTGGCAAGCCCAAGTCTGCCCTTGGGACAGGTGGCCAAGGAGATGCTGTCCCCTTGGTAACAGAGGCACAGGACAGGCCTGCCTTCTGCCCAGACTCCTTAGAGTGGAGCACGCGCCCCTGCCCTAGTCGTCCCCTCATGTCTCCTTAGCAGCCAGGCTTCCATCTCTCCGCACAGGGAGCGGGTGACACATGTCTGGCCACCGGCCTGCATTTCGAGCCGCGGCAGGCTATCCTGTTCCCGAGCGTTTCCCGACCCCAAGGCCAAGGGATCCTTCTCTTCCCCGGGGGCGGCGTGCTGTGCCTTCCCCACACTTGCTCCTGGGGAGCGTGGTGACAGACATGAGCAACCATGCTTCTCTCTCAGGCAGAAAGGATGCTAGGGCAAAGAGGATTTGGCTCCATGCGGGTGTCTTCCAACATGCTGCGGAGACTCGCTTAGGCAAGCAGCAGCACCATCCCCAAACCCAACTATGATTTCCCAACGAATGCTGTGCTTTCCAAGGGGAGATGCCAAGGCAAAGGGGCTTTCGCTGTATGCGGGTTTCTCCCACCGCGAGACTGGGCTCAGGCACGCAGCAGCAGCCCCCAAAACATTTCTCGGGGAATGCTGTCCTTTCGCAGAGGCTTTGGTTTGGAGCAAACAGCCCTTCGCCACTGCTTCCTCAGCAAGGCTTCTGTCGCGTCAGGGAAGAAGAGCTGCAGGAGAGCTGTTGCCTCTTGGGCCTTGCTTTCCCTGGCTCCATGTTCGCGTCCTGGGTTCACCCTGCCAGGCCGAACTACGGAGACACAGTCACAACCGTGCAGTAGCGCGCTTAGCCTAGGATGGCACTCCATGCACACTACCATCTCCCGGTGTAGGCATCGCTTGGCCTTTTACTCTGGCGCTCAGGCCGACTCGCGGACTAGGCCTGTGCTTTCCCCACAGGAAAGGAGAGGTGACAGGATCCCTGCACACCACCCGTGAACTGAATAGGGAGCTTTGGGGGACTGTCACCACTCCTTCCCCTTAAAACCCGGGCCTCCTCCAAGCTTCTACATCCCGGAGGAAGACGGCATCTGATGGCCAGGTCTTTCTGGGAGTTGTTTCTCGAGTTTAGGGTAGGCGCCTGGTGGCAAGCCCATGGCTCCACCACGGTCAGGTGGCCTAGGAGCTGCTGTCTCCTTGGGCCCAAAGGCTCAGGACAGGCATGCTTTCTGCCCAGACTCCTTCCTCAGAGTGGAGCCCTTTCCCCTGCCCTAATCTCCCCCTCGTGTCTCCTTAGCAGCCCGGCTTCCTTCGCTCTGCAGGGACAGATGTGTCCCTTTCCTTAAGGCTCTTTCCACAGGCACCACCGCGCTTCTCTCTCAGGCAGAGCGGAAGCCCAGGCAAAGAGGATTTCGCTCCATGCGGTTTTATTCCACCGTGCAGTGGAGACTAGCTCCGGCAAGCAGCAGGCAGCATCCCACAGAACCGACTCTGATTTCCCAGCGACTGCTATGCTTTCGCAGAGGTTTTCAGCTTGGCGCAAACCGCACTTCGCTGCTGCTTCCTCAGCAAGGCTTTGGTCGTTTGCTCTGTCGCGGCTGGAAAGAAGAGCCGCGGGAGAGCTGGTGCCTCTTGGGCCTTGTTTTCCCGGGCTCCAAGTTCGCGCCCGGGGTTCACCTTGCTAAGCCGATCTAAGCAGACACAGTCACAACCCTGCAGCAGCGTGCGTGGCCTAGCATGACACTCTATGGCTATTACCATCTCCTGGCGTAGGTAAGGCTTTGCCTTTTGCTCCGGCGCTCGGGCAGACTCGGGGTCAAGGCCAGTGCCTTCACCACAGGAGAGAAGAGGCGACAGGATCCCTGCACAGGGCCCGAGCACTGGGATGGGGAACGGTGGGGACTGTCTCCACTCTTTCCCCGGCACACCCCCGGCCACCCACAATGCTGCCATATCTTGGTGGAAGACGGCATCTGACTGCACGTTTCTCCATGGGGTTGTTTCTGCGAGTTCCGGGTATGGCACCTGGTGGCAAGCCCAAGTCTGCCCTTGGGACAGGTGGCCAAAGAGATGCTTTCCCCTTGGGACAAGAGGCACATGACAGGCCTGCCTTCTGCCCAGACTCCTTCCTCAGAGTGGAGCATGCACCCATGCCCTTGTCTTCCCCTCATGTCTTCTTAGCAGCCAGGCTTCAATCTCTCCGCACAGGGAGGAGAGGACACTTGTCTTCTCATGGCCTGCTGTTCGTGCCTCGGCAGGCTATTCTGCTTCCCGAGCGTTTCCAGACCCCAAGGCCAAGGGATCCTTCTCTTCCCTGGGGCGGCGTGCTGTGCCTTCCCCACACTTGCTCCTGGGGAGCGTGGTGACAGACGTGAGCAACCATGCTTCTCTCTCAGGCAGAAAGGATGCTAGGGCAAAGAGGATTTCGCTCCATGCGGGTATCTTCCAACATGCTGCGGAGACTCGCTTAGCCAAGCAGCAACAGCATTCCCAAACCCAACTCTGATTTCCCAACGAATGCTGTGCTTTCCAAGGGGAGATGCCCAGGCAAAGGGGCTTTCACTGTATGCGGGTTTCTCCCACCGCGAGACTGGGCTCGGGCACGCAGCAGCAGCCCCCAAAACATTTCTCGGGGAATGCTGTCCTTTCGCAGAGGCTTTGGTTTGGAGCAAAAAGCCCTTCGCCACTGCTTCCTCAGCAAGGCTTCTGTCGCGTCAGGGAAGAAGAGCTGCGGGAGAGCTGATGCCTCTTGGGCCCTGCTTTCCCTGGCTCCATGTTCGCGTCCTGGGTTCACCCTGCCAGGCCGAACTAAGCAGACACAGTCACAACCGTGCAGTAGCGCGCTTAGCCTAGGATGGCACTCCATGCACACTACCATCTCCCGGTGTAGGCATTGCTTGGCCTTTTACTCTGGCGCTCAGGCCGACTCGCGGACTAGGCCTGTGCTTTCCCCACAGGAAAGGAGAGGTGACAGGATCACTGCACACCGCCCGTGCACTGTATAGGGAGCTATGGGGGACTGTCACCACTCCTTCCCCTTAAAACCCGGGCCTCCTCCAAGCTTCTACATCCCGGAGGAAGATGGCATCTGATGGCCAGGTCTTTCTGGGAGTTGTTTCTCGAGTTTAGGGTAGGCGCCTGGTGGCAAGCCCATGGCTCCACCACGGTCAGGTGGCCAAGGAGCTGCTGTCTCCTTGGGCCCAAAGGCTCAGGACAGGCATGCTTTCTGCCCAGACTCCTTTCTCAGAGTGGAGCCCTTTCCCCTGCCCTAATCTCCCCCTCGTGTCTCCTTAGCAGCCCGGCTTCCTTCGCTCTGCAGGGACAGATGTGTCCCTTTCCTTAAGGCTCTTTCCACAGGCACCACCGCGCTTCTCTCTCAGGCAGAGCGGAAGCCCAGGCAAGGAGAATTTCGCCCCATGCGGGTTTATTCCACCGTGCAGGGGAGACTAGCTCCAGCAAGCAGCAGGCAGCATCCCACAGACCCGACTCTGATTTCCCAGAGAATGCTGTGCTTTCCCAGAGAGGATGCCCCGGCCAAGAAGCTTTCGCTCTATGCGGGTTTTTCCCATTGTGCTGCGAATACTAGGCTAAGGCAAGCAACAAAAGCATCCCACAGAACCGACTCTGATTTCCCAGCGACTGCTATGCTTTCGCAGAGGTTTTCAGCTTGGCGCAAACCGCACTTCGCTGCTGCTTCCTCAGCAAGGCTTTGGTCGTTTGCTCTGTCGCGGCAGGAAAGAAGAGCCGCGGGAGAGCTGGTGCCTCTTGGGCCTTGTTTTCCCGGGCTCCAAGTTCGCGCCCGGGGTTCACCTTGCTAAGCCGATCTAAGCAGACACAGTCACAACCCTGCAGCAGCGTGCGTGGCCTAGCATGACACTCTATGGCTATTACCATCTCCTGGCGTAGGTAAGGCTTTGCCTTTTGCTCCGGCGCTCGGGCAGACTCGGGTCAAGGCCAATGCCTTCACCACAGGAGAGAAGAGGCGACAGGATCCCTGCACAGGGCCCGAGCACTGGGATGGGGAACGGTGGGGACTGTCTCAACTCTTTCCCCGGCACACCCCCGGCCACCCACAATGCTGCCATATCTTGGTGGAAGACGGCATCTGACTGCACGTTTCTCCATGGGGTTGTTTCTGCGAGTTCCGGGTATGGCACCTGGTGGCATGCCCAAGTCTGCCCTTGGGACAGGTGGCCAAAGAGATGCTTTCCCCTTGGGACAAGAGGCACAGGACAGGCCTGCCTTCTGCCCAGACTCCTTCCTCAGAGTGGAGCACGCACCCATGCCCAAGTCTTCCCCTCATGTCTCCTTAGCAGCCAGGCTTCAATCTCTCCGCACAGTGAGCAGAGGACACTTGTCTTCTCATGGCCTGCTGTTCGTGCCTCGGCAGGCTATTCGGCTTCCCGAGCGTTTCCAGACCCCTCGGCCAAGGGATCCTTCTCTTCCCCGGGGGCTGCGTGCTGTGCCTTCCACAAAATTGCTCCTGGGGAGCGCGTTGACAGACGTGTCCAACCATGCTTCTCTCTCAGGCAGAAAGGATGCTAGGGCAAAGAGGATTTCGCTCCATGCGGGTATCTTCCAACATCCTGCGGAGACTCGCTTAGGCAAGCAGCAGCAGCCTCCCCAAACCCAACTCTGATTTCCTGTCGCCTCTTCTCTCCTGTGGTGAATGCACTGGCCTAGACCCCGAGTATGCCGAGCGCCGGAGCAAAAGGCAAAGCCTTACCTACGCCAGGAGATGGTAATAGGCATAGAGTGTCATGCTAGGCCACGCACGCTGTTGCCGGGTTGTGACTTTGTCTGCTTAGATCGGCTTAGCAAGGTGAACCCCGGGCGCAAACTTGGAGCCCGGGAAAACAAGGCCCAAGAGGCACCAGCTCTCCCGCGGCTCTTCTTTCCTGCCGCGACAGAGCAAACGACCAAAGCCTTGCTGAAAAAGCAGCAGCGAAGTGCGGTTTGCGCCAAGCTGAAAACCTCTGTGAAAGCATAGCATTCGCTGGGAAATCAGAGTCGGTTCTGTGGGCTAGTTTTGTTGCTTGCCTTAGCCTAGTATTCGCAGCCTGATGGTAGAAACCCGCATAGAGCGAAAGCTTCTTTGCCGGGGCATCCCCTCTGGGAAAGCACAGCATTCTCTGGGAAATCTGAGTCGGGTCTGTGGGATGCTGCCTGCTGCTTGCCGGAGCTAGTCTCCACTGCACGGTGGAATAAACCCGCATGGAGCGAAATCCTCTTGCCTGGGCATCCGCTCTGCCTGAGAGAGAAGCGCGGTGGTGCCTGTGAAAGAGCCTTAAAGAAAGGGACACATCTGTCACTGCAGAGCGAAGGAAGCCGGGCTGCTAAGGAGACACGAGGGGAAGATTAGGGCAGGGGAAAGGGCTCCTCTCTGAGGAAGGAGTCTGGGCAGAAAGCATGCCTGTCCTGAGCCTTTGGGCCCAAGGAGACAGCAGCTCCTTGGCCACCTGACCGTGGTGGAGCATGGGCTTGCCACCAGGCGCCTACCCAAAACTCGAGAAACAACTCCCAGAAAGACCTGGCCATCAGATGCCGTCTTCCTCCGGGATGTAGAAGCTTGGAGGAGGCCCGGGTTTTAAGGGGAAGGAGTGGTGACAGTCCCCCAAAGCTCCCTATTCAGTGCACGGGCGGTGTGCAGGGATCCTGTCACCTCTCCTTTCCTGTGGGGAAAGCACAGGCCTAGTCCGCGAGTCGGCCTGAGCGCCAGAGTAAAAGGCCAAGCGATGCCTACACCGGGAGATGGTAGTGTGCATGGAGTGCCAGCCTAGGCTAAGCGCGCTACTGCACGGTTGTGACTGTGTCTGCGTAGTTTGGCCTGGCAGGGTGAACCCAGGACGCGAACATGGAGCCAGGGAAAGCAAGGCCCAAGAGGCACCAGCTCTCCCGCAGCTCTTCTTCCCTGACGCGACAGAAGCCTTGCTGAGGAAGCAGTGGCGAAGTGCTGTTTGCTCCAAACCAAAGCCTCTGCGAAAGGACAGCATTCCCCGAGAAATGTTATGGGGGCTGCTGCTGCGTGCCTGAGCCCCGTCTCGCGGTAGGAGAAACCCGCATACAGCGAAAGCCCCTTTGCCTTGGCATCTCCCCTTGGAAAGCACAGCATTCGTTGGGAAATCAGAGTTGGGTTTGGGGATGCTGCTGCTGCTTGCCTAAGCGAGTCTCCGCAGCATGTTGGAAGATACCCGCATGGAGCGAAATCCTCTTTGCCCTAGCATCCTTTCTGCCTGAGAGAGAAGCATGGTTGCTCACGTCTGTCACCACGCTCCCCAGGAGCAAGTGTGGGGAAGGCACAGCACGCCGCCCCAGGGAAGAGAAGGATCCCTTGGCCTTGGGGTCTGGAAACGCTCGGGAAGCAGAATAGCCTGCCGAGGCACGAACAGCAGGCCATGAGAAGACAAGTGTCCTCTCCTCCCTGTGCGGAGAGATTGAAGCCTGGCTGCTAAGGAGACATGAGGGGAAGACAAGGGCATGGGTGCGTGCTCCACTCTGAGGAAGGAGTCTGGGCAGAAGGCAGGCCTGTCCTGTGCCTCTGGTCCCAAGGGGAAAGCATTTTTTTGGCCACCTGTCCCAAGGGCAGACTTGGGCTTGCCACCAGTTGCCATACCCAGAACTCGCAGAAACAACCCCATGGAGAAACGTGCAGTCAGATGCCGTCTTCCATCAATGCTCCACATCACTCGGCATCAGGGAAATACAAATCAAAACCAGAATGAGATACCACCTCACACCGTTCAGAATGGCTAAAATGAACAAGTCCGTCAATGACAGATGCTGGCGAGGATGTGGAGAAAGGGCAACCCTCCTACACTGTATGTGGGAATGCAAGCTGGTGCAACCACTCTGGAAAACAGCGTGGACGTGCCTCAAAAAGCTGAAAATAGAACTACCCTATGACCCAGTGCTTGTAGTACTGGGTATATACCCTACAGATACAAACGTGGCATTCTGAAGGGGCACATGCACCCAAATGTTTATAGCAGCAATGTCCACAATAGTTAAACTATGGAAAGAAACTAAATGTCCTTCAACAGATGAATCAATAAATAAGATGTGGTATATATGTTCAATGGAATACTATGCAGCCATCAAAAGAAATGAAATCCTGCTATTTGTGATGACGTGGATGGAACTAGAGGGTATTATGCTTGGAGAAATATTTCAAAGATTTTATATATTTTTTTAATTTATGTATTATGATATCCCTTACATACAGAATCTGAGGAAAAGGAAAACTAATGGAAACTTAGAGTTGAGTTGACAAGGGGTGAACCTGGTCATGATCCCAGGGATCTGGGATCGAGCCCCGCATCAGGCTCTCTGCTCAGCAGGAAGCCTGCTTCCTCTTCTCTCTCTGCCTGCCTCTCTGCCTGCTTGTCATCTCTCTCTGTCAAATAAATAAATTAAAAATCTTAAAAAAAATCCAATATTATTGTTTTACAGAAGTAAGTAAAGAATCCTAAAGTTTATATGAGACCATGAAAGACAACAAATAATCAAAGCAGTTCTGAGAAAGAATGAAGAAGGGAGATTACACTTCTTGATTTGAAACTATACTACAAAGCCCTCATGCTCAAAACAATAAAGTATACTGGCATAAAAACAGACCAATAAACAAGTAGAACAGAATTGAGAGTCCAGAAATAAATCCTTTCATACAGTCACCTAATATTTGACAGGGGCCAACATATGTAATGGGGAAAGATAGCCTGTTCAATAAATGATATTTAAAACTGAATAGTCACATAAACAGTATGAAAAGGGAACCTTATATCACTCATAAGTCTGAACTTGAAATAGATTAAAGACTTAAAGGTGATGCATGAAACTAAATTTCCTAAAGGAAAACATAGGAAAAATTCTCCTTGACATTGGTCTTGCCAATAGTTTTTTGGATACCAGACCAAAAACACAAGCAAAAAAAGCAAAAATAAATAAATGGTATTACATCAAACTAACGTTTCTGCATTGCCAAAAAAAGGGAGAGAGAATGAAAACACAATCCACAGAATGTAAGAAAATACTTACGAATCTTATATCTGAAAAGAGGTTAATAACCAACAGATACAAATAGAAAAAAAAATATATGATTAAAAAAATAGCAAAAGGATCTCAATAGACTTTTTTTTCAAAAAAGTTATATAAATGACCAACAGGAGCATTAAAAAGTGCTCAACGTAAAAATCTCAGGGCAAAGTCCTTATGTTGTTGTTGTTGTTGTTTACCTCTGAAAAACGCAGCAAGATATTAGAATATATACTACCAAAAAATTGAAACTAACCAATTTTGGTAAATATTGGAGAAAACGGGGAACTTATGCACTGTAATAGAGATATAAATTTGTATGGAAAACAGTATGGAGATTATTCATATTATTAAAAGTAAAATTACCATATGATTCAGTAATCCCACTTCTAGGTATCTATCTAAAGAAAACAAAGTTCACTGTTCAAAGACATATCTGCACTCTTATGTTTATTATAAAATTATTAACTCTAAGCAAGAGATGGAAATAACTTCAGTATCCATTAATGGATGAATGAGTAAAATAAGTATGGTAAATATATACTACGGAATACTACTTAACCATGAAAAATTAAGAAATACTGCCATTTACAACAGCATGGATGGATCTTGAAGGTATTATTCTAAGTGAAATATTTCAAAGATTTTATATATTTTTTTAATTTATGTATTATGATATCCCTTACATACAGAATCTGAGGAAAAGGAAAACTAATGGAAACTTAGAGTTGAGTTGACAAGGGGTGAACCTGGGGTGGAGTAAGGTGGTCCAAGGGTGCAAACTTGCAACTATAATATGAAAAAGTTCTGGGGATCTAATGTACAGAATGATGATCATAGTTAATAAGATATACATACTTTTTATTTATTGTGCTTCCCTTTAATAAACTTTGCATATATCACATTCTTACAAGTTGAAAGTTTATAGTAATCTTGTATAAAAGAGGTCTGCTGCCACCATTTTTCTAACAACATTTGTTCATTTTGTGTCTCTTTGTCACATGTTGGTAATTCTTGCAATATATCAAGTTTTTTCATTATTATTGTATTTGTTATGGTGATCTGTGATCAGTAATTATGACCCACTGAAAACTCAGAACTAGTGTACTTAAGGTATATACATTGATTTTCTTTAAAAACCTAATGCTTTTGAACAGTGCAGTATAGTTTTTATTTTTTATATGCACTGGGAAACATAATTTTTTATATGCACTGGGAAACCAAAAAATATAATAATTTGACTTAGTTTATTGAGATAATCACTTTATTGAGGCAGTCTGGAACAAAACCCACAAGACCTCTGAAGTTTATCTCTACTATACTATATACATAAAAGTTGCTAAGAGAGTAGATCTTAAAATTCCTTACGATACATGCATAAAAAACAGTGGCAACTATACGAGATAGTAGATGTATTAACATTTTTGTGTAGATTATATTGCAATAAAGATGTATACCAATTTATCAAATTGTACAAAATTTACACAATGTTAAAAGTTTGCAATGTTATAAGAAATCATTTCTTAAATTTACAAATATGTCGATTTTTTTCAATAAGGCTGGAAAAAACTTTTTGTAGAATTAATCTATTTTTCAAAAAAGGAAGTAAGGCAGTAGAAACTGCAACTAACTCTGAAATAATAGAATATAAAATCCATTTTTGTTATATACACTGTGACAAAAACTATTACTTAGTTTACAATGGAGGAGTACTTATGAAGCATGAAGGATGGTCTATAAAAAAGGCTGAAAGAGCTCAGTTTTAAGGTTTAAATTTAAAATCTTCTTTTGAAATACTAAACTGACCACCCAGTGTTCCAAACATCAATGTCTTAACTGCATGAATTTATTTCATACAACTCTATAATCTAGTTTCATAAGAAAGCAGCATGCAAAGTTTGAATAAGACAGACTTGCTTAAGTTTCTTTATGTTCAACAGTAAAGGATACCTCCTTAAAAACAAATAGAAGAAAAATCAGCATATTTATTATGATAATTATTATTCATAAGGAGATTCATATTGAATTAGGGAATATATATCCTCAGAGGGGGTAAAGTAAAATGAAATTTATGTTGGTAAATGTGTCTAATAATAGTCAATACAATGCCTCAATATAAATGAATATTACCATTTTGAACAATTTAATTACTATTACTAGAATTATTATAAGTATAAAAATAGCTATCATTTTAGCATGGAATATGAGACTCTCATGCTCCATGCTTCATCACATCCACACAACAACGCTGCATAATAAGTATTATCATCACCATTTCATGGGTGAAAAAACTGAGGCTAACACATTTAGATAACTGGTTTATGATTACATGGGTAGCAAAAATGCATCACACTAATTTAGGCTTTATGATTTCAGAATTGTACTCTTTCCACTGCACATTCTATTACTCTGTAAATACTTGGCCTGTTTTCATTTGGTTCTTTAATTTTACTCATGTGGTGATGGCTTAAAGCTTCCTTTAAAGGAAGCTTAAAAATTTCATTTAACCAAAAGCTCCCAAGAATTAAAAATGCCACGGATCTAATGTAGACATGGATATCATTAGTTAATGGGTAACTATATATTTTCCACCCTAGTGAGATAACAATCAGAGTATTTTTCTAAGTTTTAGTCTCTCAGTGTTAAAAAGGACTTTGTTAAAATAGAAATATTTAGACAAAGGTGATCAAAAGTCTGAATCAGGTCACCTTAAGGTAAATATTAGGAACCTGAGGAAACAAATGGAGATTTGAACACTGAGCTATGATATAATGAATGGTTTCAAGTATTTAGTAGAGTATAGAAAAGCCCTTTAAAGCCTGGTCTTAGCCTAGCATTGCAGCTTCTGGGATATCTGTCTATCTATCATCTATCTATCTAGATATAAATTTGAAAACTTTTTTAACTTAAAGATTTTGAGAAATAGAACATAATCAGCACCATAGAAGATCTGTTTCTGATAACAACCTAGCCCCTCCTCCCAGTTTGTTAATATTCTCTCTTATTTAATGTAACATTGTGCAAATAGACCACTACTGATCTGCCGTTATGAATGAAATAGCTATAATCATCTGTTTGCATATCCTGGTGAAAATATTCATTTAGTTCCATGTTGTATTTCTAGGAATGGACCAAATTTTTATTTTTATTTTTAAGTTTTCTAAATATTGTCCAACTTACCTCAAATGTTTTTATTATGGGCACTTTCATTCTTTCACATTCTTGCAAGGCAATTTTACTGTTGCCCAATATGGTAAGTGTGTAATAGTATGTCATTTTAGGTTTTAATTTATTTTTAATTTAATTTAATTTAATTCCGGATTCATAATAAAGATAAACAGTTTTTATATATGAGTGGCCATTTGGATTACCCTTTCTGTAAAGTACATGCTCAAATCTTTTGATATCTTAACACTGTGTCATACTGACTTCTTTAATAGTAGATTTTCTGAATGAACTTTTAGCTGTGTAGGTCTTCTCTATTTTATTTTGAACTTGTTTTCATTTCAAAATCTTTATATTTATTTTCATAATCTGCTTTTATTTTGCTTTGTCTATTATCTATCTATCTATCTATTTATTTGCAAGCAAGAGAGAGTGAGCAAGTGAGAGTGCAGGGAGGGATAGAAAAAGAAGGGAAAAGAATCTTAAGCAGGCTCCAGGCTCAGCACAGAGCCCAACTCTGGGCTCTATTTCACAACCATGACATCATGACCTGAGCCAAATTGAAAGAGATAAAATAAAATTAAGGTGTTAAAAAAAAAGGAAAAAGAATTGGAGGTTTAATTAAGTGAGCCACCCAGGCACCCCTGTGGTATCTTAAATTAGCTGTCATATCTTTAAAGTTCTAGAGTATCCATTTGGTTCATTTATAAAACCTTTCTCAATATCATTTTTAGTGTCAGTTTTTGGTTCAATTTGCTTCCCCTCTCATTTCTTTGAGCAGAGTAATCAAGCCATTTTACAATCTTTATTGATCATTTTAACATCATACTTAATCCCATTTTGTCTATCAAATCTTGTTAATGGTTTTTCTTTGTGTGCTTTGTTACATTTTGCTATGTTCAAGACATTATATTTGAAACTCTTATTGAGTAGGGATAATTAAGAGCTATAATAATGGTATGGTCCTCCTTGGTAGAATTTTCTCTTATATCTGAGACTCTACAAGACAATCATACTCCAAATTCAGTGATTGGCTTTCTCAGTTTACACAGAAGGCAAGGTAGGCTATAGTCTTATTTCTGCTTCTCCTTGTGCTTTGGGGATCTCAACTTAAATTTGGGTTGTACCAAAGTCCTCAAATTTGATTGCTGCTGGATTTGTTTCTCTAGTATCAAGAGTCTATGAACAACACAGCTCAGTGTGTTTTAGCAGTTTCAAATGCTCTCATAGCTAAAATGGCTTCAGGGCATATATCTCTAGGCTCTCATTGTATTTCGTATTTTGGCCCAGTAATCCCTCACTTATTTTTATAATCATTCTGATATTTTTAACTTTAAAAGCTATTTTGTCTGGATTTTTAGTTGTCTTAAGTAGGAGTTTTTAGATCACCATTACTAGAAGCAACAACAAATATACATGAAAATATCTGCAGTAGTTTATCACATCTTTATGGCTTTGAACTTCCATAAGCTGAGGCATCCTTCTCTAATCACTTAGGCAAACTCCAATTTACCCTTTAATACAACCCAAGAATTGCTTCATTTAAGAACATGTTCAGGGATGACTCTTCCCCACTGTTCTTACCAACATTCCCACACACTCTTTGCTACCCACACCTTGCTTATGAACTTTCGTTAGGTATATCAGCGTGACCAGAATTTTGCTCTATTGTATTTTTGTCCTTTAGAGCTTTAATTAAATATGAATTCCATAGAAAGTCTGTCCCTTTTCTTTCAAACCTGGGTTAGTTATTTCTTCTCATTCTTTGTCAGAAGTTACTTTATTAGAGAAACTTATAGCTCTATTGTGACTTTGGAGCCTTTACAGTTTTTCGACTGGAAAAATCACCCATCCCTGAGATTTTTACGCAGGTTCCTAGCTGATATTATTCAGAAATCTGTTCAAAACAGACTTTTTCAGGGAGGCCCTTTCGGACCACTCAGTTAAAAAACCTCTTCTCAATCACTGCTCTTTTAAAAATGTGCTTATTTAGTTCAAATATGCATCTCTATTAAAGAAAAAGCAGTACGATTTTTTTTTTAAAGTTGGCTTACCTATTATCTATCTCTCCCATTAAAATGATTCCTCTGGCCTGGGGTTTTGTTGTGCTCATTTTAGGCCAGGCACTCAATAAATTGTCACTGAATGATTGAATTGTTTGACTCCCTTGCTAGATTCTCAACTTCATGAGGCCAAGGATTGTTCTATTCAGTCCTTCTTTATCCTCAATGTCTGTTATATTGCAGTCACTTACGTGACTAATGGGAAAAATCACAGAAAGAAAGAGTTAAAACTACAGAAAAACCCCGTAGGTTCAATAACACAAAGCTTTCTAAAATTATTTAGCCCAGGAATTGAATACTGGCTGCACTTTTGATTTTTTTTAAATGGTATTGAATTTAATTTAAATGGAAATACTGGAATGGTAGAATAATAAAAAAATTATAAAAGCAACTTGCTCCTTAAAGTAAGAATTATATAGGGCATCTCTTCTAGAAGCAAAATTTTCAAATGTCAAACATCTGAAAGCATAGAAGGAGAAGTAAGAGTGTGAATTGTACTTCAATGCTCTTTTCTTTATATTCAGCAAACAGCTTCATTCACACACCTTTCCAATTTTTTCAACTCTTTTGACAAAGCCTTCAGAGGAGTTACTGCTGATGACAACCATCACAGCCTAACAGGAGAAATTTTATAAAGAAAAATAATAGCATGTTTTTCCCAAATTGTTAAGGATATGGTGAAGCTCTGTCGGATTCAAAGGAGGAATGTGCAATTCCATGCTATATATAATAATAACTTGTTTTAATAGTGGCTTTGCAATTTTTCAGATATATCCATTTACTGAAACCACTATCAAATAAACAAAAACAAACAAATGAACAGGGGTTCGAGACAGAAATTATCTAATCTAAAAATAGCACATGTTCACAGAATACACAACACATATCCCAAGTACTACTATAGGTTTCAAGTAATAGTCAAAACAATAGTAAAAATGATTCAGACCACACCAGTCAAATCATAAAAGGGACCTTAACTGTAAATCCTTATCTTTAGATCAAAGCGGGTAATTGGGGGCTGAAGATACATTATAGAACTAATATGTTATAGAACTCCTCTGAAATGAGTCATTTATTCCATCACTTTTCCTGCACAGCTGCTGACCCATGTTTTGGTTCCTGGAAATAGCTGCTACCCTGTCATACTTCTTAAAAGCACATATATTGATAACTCTACTCATTCCTTCATTCTCTGTGACTGTCACTGTGTTAAAATGTGGAGTCAGCTGACTCACTTGTGATGGTAATATAGTAGATGAGTTTGCAAAGTATTTTGTTATTTCTAAAAATGCAAAAACCAAATTACATTGAAATCATAAGGGGTGTCTCAGGGAGAGCTGTAGGATGTGGTTTCTTGTGTAATCCACAGAGATTAGCTCCAACACATATTTAAACTCTCCTCTAGGAGCAACCTTAGTGGTAAAGCAAGAAGATAAACAGATGTAAACACACCCTGGCACAAAATTATCACTTATGTTTGGCTTCCTAGTCTCCTCGTGTTACTTATTTATCTTAACTTCTCTCTGAAATCAGGGAACACAGAATCTCAATCAGTTGACATTTTTCTACTGAATTACCCAATAGTCTGATCATACCCCAAGACTTTTTTAAATTATTTCACTCATAATCCCAAATCTGCTTTGCTTCCTCATCTTAGTACACTGTAATTTGATTTCAAAATGAGGACAGTTGTCAGTAATGCCACATTCGTTCATCTATTTTACAATTCCATGTGCTTATAACTATGAAGATATGTTAATAACATCCATTCCAATAAGCCACCCTAAATTTATTATCATGAAACAAGACCTCAAGAAAGAGAATTCAAAATCATCCATGTATTTGCAACTTATTGCAATAAAGCCTTTATCAATAGACTTCCCTGTGCACATGGTGGTCAAATTGCTGGTGAAAACCAGCCAGATCTATTACAAGCTTTCTCATGGCTTCTAGGTAACCCAAGTGAGCCTTTATTGATACTGGGAAGGGATAAAGCAGGGAAGGGATAAACAGTGCTGTAAGAATTGGCTAGACAAAAGTAATGACTCTCATTACAAAGTGAGTATTTTAAAGCAAAAGAGCCTGTTGGGAATATTGTTTTATAAAATAGTGGTTTGTTTATTAACTTTTTAAAATTCAATTAGGTAACATATAGTGTACCATTAGTTTCAAATGTAGATTTCAGTTATTCATCCATAGCATATAATAGCTAATGCTCAGTACTTACTGTGATAGCTTCTTGAAAGCAGAATTTTAACCCACTGAGCCACCCAGGCGCCCTTGAAAGCAGAATTTTAGATCACATTTTCTGATTACTTCCATGTCGTACAACACTTTCCTGCTAGCAACCTTCAAAACATACTGTTTGTTAGAGGAATTTCTTTAATAATAAATAAATAGGAATTCATTTAAATTTATAAATATATAAAATAAATAGGAATTTATTTAAATTTATTTAAATATTACACACTGTTTCATTGTTCATAAATAAGGTGATGATATTATAGCCATTAGTTGGTAGCACTGATATATCACTTTCTTTTTACTTCTCAGTGCATTCTCTTTACACAAAATAGATATATATTTTAAAAGAATCTGAATCTGTGGCAAACTTGTAAAAAACCCTATACAGTAAAGTTTATCATTTTAAGTAATCTCAATTATCTTCCTCAATTGTGATAGTATATCCTTCTATCTAGGCCAGATATTGTATGAGGGATTTGAAAAGACATACTTTTCTAAATTTCACTTTTCTCATCTGCAAAATGCTTATCATATCCTACAATAAAATACACTTACAATTTTTTGATGAAAATTTATTTATTTATTTTAAGATTTTATTTCTTTATCAGAGAGAGTGGGCGAGAGAGCAAGCACAGGCAGACAGAATGGCAGGCAGAGGCAGAGGGAGAAGCAGGCTCCCGGCCGAGCAAGGAGCCCGATGCGGGACTCGATCCCAGGACGCTGGGATCATGACCTGAGCCAAAGGCAGCTGCTTAACCAACTGAGCCACCCAGGCGTCCCTTTTGATGAAAATTTAATCTGTATAAACAATATATTTGCTGTAATGCGTGGTTCATGGAAAACATCTTATTTAATTATAAGCAACAACAGTATTAGAAATTAAGTAAATGTGTCTATAATATTTAAAGTTTTAACACATAATTCCACTGCTTTGCCTTATTTTCTCAAATCCCTTTACCACTTTCACTGACAGAGTCAAATGTACTTTTTCTACTAGTAGCCAGCTCTTTGTCTTTTGTCAGAAAGATGCCCTTGTGAATTATTTATAATAGAGATATTAGCAATAATAATAATAATAATAAATAGCAATGAAAATGTTAAAAAAAAGTTTTCTTAACTAATTAGGGTTCTTAGACATCAATTAGAGGAACCACCTCGGGCAAGCAAATTAATCTGCAAGACATTCCCAGAATTAACAAGTCAGTCAGATACAGGGTTGTCCGTAGACTGAAAGGTGAAGCAAAAGGACTAGGTTTGGAAAATAGGTAAGGACAGTGAAAAAAGTGATCAAATTTTGGGGCAAAATAAATTCTTAGGTGTCCTTTCAATGGAGTCCTGTTCATTATGTAGCAGAAACTCTAGAGATTATCTCAATCCATTGGAGTCACCCCGTTTATTAGCTTGCTATTGACAAAGTTATTTACAAACTGTAGAGCAAGAGGTTATAATGTAGAAAACTGATGGTAATGCACAGGATTCTTGTTAACAATAATGCAAGTTAGTGATTTTTCATTAGAAAACATAAATTCTATAACCCAAATTATGGGCCCAGAGCACTTCTGCTGCACAACTCTGCTTATATCCCAAATAACCATGTGAACTAGTTTTAATATCTGCTTCTCTTATTAATTTTTGAATAAAAATTCTTGACACAAGTATTTTATAATTGTGTGATAACCATGCATTTAATTTCTTGGAGAACGAAACACACTTTAGCATAACTAGGTTCGTTCACAGAACCAGCCTTGATAACACACTTCTATATGTTAGAAATGATGTAATAAATGTAGAATATTGGGCACTTGTTTGGTATTCTTTGCCATGTTTTGCACTATCTAAAAAGAGATCAGTGAACTTGGACTGGAGTTAGTAGACATGGAAGAAAATAAAATATTACAGAGAAGAATACTCTGTGGTCCACAACCTAAACGGGCTGGGATTCCCATCATTTGGATCCCTGTAGCTTTACAAAAGTCAATTAAATTTTTGTATCTCCGATTAAAGTTGATTCCCCAGTACTTTTTCAAACATATCTTGTAAAGTATTGTTTCCCAGAAAAAAAGGGATTTTGCACATGTATCTGCCTTTGTCTCTGGTCATGATCTCAGTCAGGATCCTGGGATCGAGCCCCATTTCGGGCTTCCTGCTCATTAGGGAGTATATTTCTCAGTCTCTCTCTGCAGCTACATCCCCCTGCCCCACTCATGCTCTCTCTCTCTCTCAAATAAATAAATACAATCTTTAATTTTTTAATTAAAAATAAGATAAATAAAATAAAATAAAAAGTCTGGTCTTACTGCCCCATTTAGCTCCTTTTGTTTTTTTGAGTTGTATTTAAAGCAGCATGAGAGAACATGAGGCTCTCAAACTTTAAAAAAAAAAAGGAAAAAATTGAGTTTTGTTAGGATTTAAGATCTTGTCTGCTAGACAAAAACGTTGGCTTTGTTAACATGTGAAAATCAACAAAAGAGAATAAGATAGAATTCTAATAATTTTTGTAGAAATTAAAAATTTCCTCCAACCCAATTACATACAGACCCATTAAGTAAATTCATTCCAATGTCCCAAACCAACCTTTTCTAATAGTAATGCATCTGTGTAAACAGGGTCAACCCAAGGAATAAATAAATATTATTATTTTTTTTCCTGTCTCTTCCACAGTCACATCTGGGTATATTGGTAGCAAGCCAATTATCTATCTTATAAGACATGATATCATAAGGAAGGTTATTCTGTCCATTTGGAACAACTGAAAATCATTGTAATTTTATCTTGGTGCAGTAACTTGAGATGGCACAGTGTGGGTTATGAATATATTTTATTTTTTTTACTGGGAAGAAGAGATTATAGAGATATTGGTTATCCAAGAGAGACTGACAGGTGTTGATAGTTGCCAGGTCAATATCCATCTACTCTTTCCTTTAATATCAGAAAGCACTGAGGGATTGACAACAAGGAAACTTAAAACAACATCAAATATTTTATTGTCTCTTTTCTAGTTACATTGTAACCTTATGACAAAGTATCAGTCGTACAAGATATCATTCTCTTTTACCTCTATCTTTCTGCCAGAAATGTGGGCTTAATAGTGAGAACTCCAACAGCAATTTTTGCAACTGTGAATAAAAAGCCATGAAAACCTCTAAGATAGTTCACTTGACTTTCTTAAGACTCTGAACCAACACATTACATTTTTGCAACTGTGAATGAAAAGCCATGAAAACCTCTAAGATAGTTCACTTGACTTTCTTAAGACTCTGAACCAACACCAGAAAACACTCTCTGTAGTCTTCTTGTTAAATGAAAAATATGGTTAAACCACTTTTGACAGTCTACTACCTACAGCAAACTGTAAATCTTAATTGAAATATGTCCTCTCAGCTGTGCTTAAGCAACTGAGTCCTGAGCTTTTTAGGTTTTCAGTCTGAAAGAGTACACCTCGGGTGCTCTGAAAGGGAAGAGAAAGGACACCCTGTTCTCCATATAAATTAAAGAAGAGAAATCTGTGCATTTAAGTGGGCCATATAAAATTTATCAAGCAATTATCTCCTAACTCCTTCCTATCCAAATTACCTGATATGCTCTCCCTACTCCTTTATTCCACGTTACTGCCTTTTCCAGGATTCTGTATCACATCACAGCATGTCTTCTGTTATTTCCTTCTTGCAAGCTAGTTTTGTTTTCTCCATCTAAAAAAATCAACAATCATTGTGTATTTCAATTCCCATTTTCCTCAAATGCATTGATTCTTCTTATCTATTACTCTTTTCTCATACTCAGTGTCTTTGTCTTTATGGGGTTTGTACTTTGCTTTTCCCCATTCTTTACTGCCATTATATAATCAAATCTAATAACTTCTTAGAGAAAGTTAAAAATTCCTGCATAGCCACACGTGAACACAAAGTCACTGATTTTTAGCAAACCTATAAGATAGTCAGACATCCATTCAATTTCTTTTTAAGATTTTATTTATTTATTTGACAGAGAGGGATGAAAAGCAGGCAGAGAGGCAGGCAGAGAGAGAGGAGGAAGCAGGCTCCCTGCTGAGCAGAGAGCCTGATTTGGGGCTCGGTCCCAGGACCCTGGGATCATGACCTGAGCCGAAGGCAGCGGCTTAACCCACTGAGCCACCCAGGCGTCCCTCCATTCAATTTCTTAACTGAGTCCCAAATGCATCCTGACTTCTAACCTAAACCTAAGTTCTACTTCTTACACGTTGTTATATGACCAAATTCTTTCAGTTCAGTATTTTGTAACATTTAAATATTAGTCAATTGATGCTTTGTTTGTGTATTTCTATGAAAATAATTTGAATACTGTAGATTTATTGTTATATTTATAGGTTTATAATCAAAGTTTCATCAGTTGAAGTTTTTGGAAATTTCAGATATAATGATTAACCTAAAATGATACTGCCTCAAATCCCTCTGATATCAAGGCCCAACTCCTGATTATAGCCAAACCTGTGGTGGATAGTTCCATGGGAAATTGCAGTTACTTAACACTGATAGCATCTCATGTTCTCTCTCTCATTTGGAATGTCTCCAACACAACCCAAAAGTGTAGGAGAGTTAATGTCCTCTGAGGACAGCTCTCAGTGAAGTGGAAATAAGAACCATAGGTAAAATTGTCAGTTTTCAGGTCTTCATGAGGACAACTTAAAGAAGTTTCTCAGGACCTTTCAGTAAAAGCAAGCCTTCATTTTCTATCCACAACAATTATATCAACAATGTACCTCTTTGACAAAGTTGCTTCTTCACTGTATCACTTTCCCATTCTTTTCTACCTTGGATAATCTCCCAGATAAACTAACAGTACTCAAATCCTTTGTCCTACTCTTTGCTCTCAGGATAAATGGAGCCAAAAGACTTAGATTAATATCAAGTTCTGAATGGGATCTTAGAGCTATTTCTGTCCAGATTTTCATAAACATAGGGACCTTTGAATTATCAGGCTATAAATAAGTTCTAAATGGAGGGGGCAAAAGCAAAAAGTAGAAATTTTTATGTTTGATTTTTAATCATGATTAATTGACTTTATTGATTATTAAAAATACTAACATTATAAAAGTGTGGATCTTTGTAAAACAATGTCTTAATGTAAGAAAGAAGTTGCATAGTCCTTTTGAGAATATTAAACCAAGTGTTCAGGTGCCATCTAATTTCTTGTTTAATCCAGAACTTTGGTGTGCATCATCTTGAGGAATAGGATTTTGAAGTCCAGACAGACTAACAGAAAACTGATCCAAATGTGTGTGTTTATATTTCTGCTTTTGTTGTAAAAATCAAAGTGTGATTGCTGGTTTAAAATGGTAAAACTAATAATGTTCATGGACTCGATTATAAATTTTCTAATTGTATGGGAAGAATCCAACAAAGATAGAATTAATTGATTTGCAAATCCTCAAAGAGCTACAGGATCAGGTAGTGGTATGTTCTGATTCAACAGCATCATAATGCAGCATTTTATATGTGTGGCTAATGGATATTTTCATGAATGTTTGCTAGCTAGTCAGCCAATACAGAGAAATATTAGGTAGGGTAATTACTCACAGTTGTGTTTAATATAATGAGAGAAAATTATCAAATGGCACTAATAATAATAATCCTATAGCAGGCTAAATAATTCAATGATAATTACAAGTATTAATCTAGCTTTCTTCCCTGATTATGACTCTTCTCTCCTTTATCATAATGGGAGTAGCACATTGTCTGCAATGAATTGTGAAAACCCAGCAGTGACTTTGGCAGTGAAGGCCTCCCATCAATTTTGATAGGTTAAAAGGATTTTGGTTGGTCTTGAGCAAATGTGTCAATTTTTTTATTCTGTGTGTGTCATAAAAGAAAGAAGCAATAGTAAATTCTTGCTGTTATTTCATGGAGCCAATAAAATCATACTGCCAACAAGAGGCTGTTGACACCATAGGTGTAGTTAACTGTCTTGAAATACTACGCCTGGAAATAAAATCCTAATATTTCACATAACCTCTTTTTTTAAAAGAAACAAAACAAAACAAAACAAAACAACTATACTGCTTACATTTAGGGCCCTGCTGTTGTGTAACTATTTTTGAACATGTCTTCTGTAAGTGTATATATATATATATATATATATATATATATATATATACATATTTTTCTGTGCAATAAATTCATTTAGAGATAAATTTGGATTGCAAATTATTTTGGGGGAGGCGTGGTATTTGTGGCTAGTCTTACAAGTAAAAAGGACTAAAAGAAAGAAGAAAAACATTTTTTATTACAGCATATTTACATCTGTCCAAAGTACTTATCTACTATAATACTGACTAATGTATAATACTGTACACAAAGAAAGAAGCTAAATGAGTTATAATTCAGTCAGTGTATAGCTGGCCATTTTAAAACTTACCACTGAATCTTTCTGGTATGCAATGTGATATCTGGCAATCTGGTCCAGTTCATTACATCAGGTCATTTGTATGTTCTTATTACCATTTTGATAGCATAGCACATTTTATAACCCAGACATTTTACAATGGAACTATGATGCATGTATTTTCAAAAGTATAGACATACATGAAGCTATGAGGTCAAAAAAGATGAATGTCCGTAGTACCATATAGACTCAACAAATAAAAGTGTCCAAGGGTCTGAGTGTGACTTATGAATATTGTATAAGATTAGGCCAACATGTGGTTTTGATATAAATAATCTGTTCTTAAATTAGAATTACAATCGTTGAGTACAGTGTTGAAAATGGCAGATAGATTTTAGCTATCTTTGCTCACTAGGGAAAATGGAAAAATGTTTAGTTTGGTCAGATTTTCACTTAACTTCTGAAAAATCTTACGTTTGAGAGAACCCTTCTGAAATAAGAATCCTTAAAGACATAACCCCTTTGGCACAAGTTTTCAAGAAACTTGTTTGATGTTGTAGACAATTCTATGGCACACGTACTGTTCTAGATGTTTCATGCCAATAATATGTAAGCCATACCAAGGCTACATATACATATAGAGATGTTCCTCAGCTTACAAGGGGGCTATGTACAGAGAAACACATAAAAAATTGAAAATGCATTTAATACCCCTAAACAATCAAATATCATAGCTTACCTTAAGCTTATTTTAACATACTCAGAACACTTACATTTGCCTGCATTTGGGCAAAATCATCTTAAGCAAAGCCTATTTTATAACAAAGTATCAAATATCACATGCAATTTATTAAATATTACATTAAAAAAAGAAGAATATATATATTCTATATATATATTCTATATATAGAATGCTTGTAAGAATATCAGGTGTTCACCCCTGTAATCTTCTAGCTGACTGGGAGCTGTGGCTCACTGCCGCTGCCCAGCATCACAAGATGGCACCATATAGAACAAGAGTTTCAGGTGGGGACGCCTGGGTGGCTCAGTTGGTTAAGCAGCTGCCTTCGGCTCAGGTCATGATCCCAGCGTCCTGGGATCGAGTCCCACATCGGGCTCCTTGCTCCGCAGGGAGCCTGCTTCTGACACTGCCTTCCACTCTGTCTGCCTATGCTCGCTCTCGCTCACTCTTTCTCTGACAAATAAATAAATAAAATCTTTAAAAAAAAAAAAAAGTGTTTCAGGTGGTAGGTGTTGTAAATTTTACCCAAACTGACATTGGTCAAACTCGTTTTTGTCATCATATATATCAAGTAGTTTTCTCGGGTTTATTTTTAGAATATCCTTGTATAATGAATATTTACACTGATATCTAGTATAAAAATCTTGCAATTTAACAGTAGAAACATTAAGATATTGAAAATCAATCTATTTCTTTAATTCATTGAAGACATTTTTGGCTTGTTTCCAGTACTTTCTTACTGGTTAAAAAGTGAATTTGAAGTAGTCTGGATTTCATTATTATATGGCAATTTCCCCTTGATGAATACAAAGACGATATTCTATATTAGCTATCTGAGAAGAATTTATTTTTTTAATTTTATTTATTTGTAAGAGAGAGAGTGAGAGAGAGCACAAGCAGGGGGAGCAGCAGGATGAGGGAGAAGCAAACTCCCGGCTAAGCAGGAAATCTGTTGCAGAACTGAGTCCCAGGACCCTAAGATCATGACCCGAGCTAAAGGCTCAGGCGTTTAACTGACTGAGCCACCCAGGTGTCCCAATCTGAGAAGAGTTCTGTATGCTATTCCTATTAATATGCAGTTTAAAGTCTAGGTAATTAACTTAATATTTTAGTGGCTATTGTATAGATAGCACTATGTTCCAGGCAGAGAGTAAGAAAGAAATATTAAATCAACCATATTCTATGCATTCTAAATGAAAATAATTAATCAATCATAATAAATCCTTCTATTTATGGAATATCAACTTATAAGCTTTCCTCCATATGAACAATGCCAAATACCAGAATAAAGGGTCATCTAATACAAATAAAGGATAGAATTAAAGAATTCTGGTAAGCCATTTAATTTTGAAAAATGGTGTTCTATTGTTGCTGAGTTGTGGTTTTTCGTTACATAATATCTGATAAGTGTAGAAGTAACATGAGTGTTACGTGAGATGAGAAATGGTATATAATTAAGATATTTTTAAAAGTACAGATAAATACAAATTTGTAAACATAGCATTATGGAGGAGTAAAAATAAATGATAGCTACACACTCTAAAGTGAATAAAACTTGGAAAGCTAATAGAGAAGTAAAACAAGGACAGTGCAAAAAGTATGGTACATTTTTATGAAGTTCAAACAAATTCTGTGAAACCATAGATGGACTTAAAGATACTATTATGTATCAAATATTGTAAAAATTAAGCAAGGAAATAGCAAACATAAAACAACCAAAGCATACAAACTTGGGTAGATACAAGAGGTGTGATCATGTTCTACTTCATAAAGAGATGACTTAATAGATAAATACAAGTAACTAGACTTTTTAGAAGTTCATAAAACGTTGCCTGTTATTTCTTAGTAATATAAAATATATGGTTTTCTAACAAAAACGTTTATCTTAAAAATATTTAAAAATAAATTTCAGGCTACTCCTAAGGTTATATTTACTTTTCCACTGTGGGAAAAGCTGGTTGTTGTAGTTGTAGTTGTTTGTTTGTTTTAGTCTCCTCCTAGTTTTTATTATTATAATGTGGAATGAGGAATGTTAGATTGAAAAGTGAATTATTTTATAGACAAAAATCATTACTTGATTCACCTCCTGGTACAGCAGATGGAACTCCTGAAAATATGCCCTTTTGCCTTATGGAAGAGTAACAGTTATGCTTACTTCTGAAACATACTTGGTGGTGGCCCTAAATAGTGACACCATAGTAAACATTTTGAATATTTGCAATTAATTTTTATAGTCATAGGGCTCCAAAAGGCACTGCAGGTATCTTAGCAGGTATTTCAATAAGGCTAAAAGTTGCCTGACTGTTTAAAAATATTAGCAAGGCACAAAACATGGCAGAAGTATTGTCCTCAGATATTATTTTTTTCCATATGCTCCTGATTTCACACATGACAAGTTATTTTTTCAAATATTTATTATAAAAGTTTTTATTTATTTATTTGACAGAGATCACAATTAGGCAGAGTCAGGCAGAGAGAGAGAGGAGGAAGCAGGCTCCCTGCTGAGCTGAGAGCCCGATGTGGGCCTCGATCCAAGGATCCTAGGATCATGACCTGAGCCGAAGGCAGATGCTTTTACCTACTGAGCCACCCAGGCTCCCCCATGACAAGTTATTTTGATAGATGTATATACAGTGTATTTTCCAGTTATAAGAAAAATGGTTCTGCTATTTTTAACCTTTTTTTAAAATTAAATAATTTTTTTCATTGAAATTTTATTTTTTAATGTTTTACTTCTCTTTTCTTTTTTTTTTTTAAAGATTTTATATATTTATTTGAGAGACAGAGATCACAAGTAGGCAGAGAGGCAGGCAGAGAGAGAGGGGGGGGGAAGCAGGCTCCCTGCGGAGCAGAGAGCCAGATGCGGGGCTCAATCCAAGGACCCTGAGATCATGACCCGAGCTGAAGGCAGCAGCCCAACCCACTGCGCAACCCAGGCGCCCCAATGTTTTACTTTTCAATATACTACTTAGAATATAAAACCTATTCCATTTTGTAAGATGTTTACCATTTAAAAACTGGTAATTTTCTCATTGTGTCTTCCCCTCACATTGCTTTATTTTGAATAAAAAATTTCACAATAAACATAACTGATGCTTTCCTTCTGATGGTCCCTCTGTTGGTCATATTGTATATGAGCCATGACAATTAGTTTTACAAAATTTATTGATGTTTGTTGATATGTTTTATCATAACTAATTTTCCCTCCCTTATCTAGATTCCCCAGCTTTCAGACAGGTGGACACTTCAATAAACCATACCCAAGGGATGTATCAAGTACTTCTTAGACATTCTCTCAGATCCTTGAGGTGTCATTTTGCCTAGGGATTTGCAATAGGTTCTGCCAGAGGCACCACTGTGACAACTGATGTCCATGGTCTATCTCCTGCTAAGCTCAAGAGGTCACTGGTTTCCAAGTTTATCTATACAATTAATGCATACCAGCAAGTTCTTTTTTTTTAATATTAACAAACTTATTTTAAAGTTTATATGGAGAGGCAAAGACTCACAATAGTCAACATAGTGTTGAAGGAGAACAAAGACTGAGGACTGACTTCAAAGTTTACCATAACGATTGGGCGCCTGGGTGGCTCAGTGGGTTAAGCCTCTGCCTTCCAGCTCAGGTCATGATCCCAGGGGCCAGGGATCGAGTCCCGCATTGGGTTCTCTGCTCAGCAGGGAGCCTGCTTCTCCTCATCTCTCTCTCTGGCTGTCTCTCTGCCCATTTGTGATCTCTCTCTCTGTCAAATAAATAAATAAAATCTTAAAAAAAAGTTTACCATAACGATAATTGTAAGCATGATCTTGTAATACCACAGAAAGACTAGATTAAAGCAACAGAATATATATTATCAATTATATTTTATATATAATAGAAAAGCAAAAGCAATACAAGAGAGCAAAATACAATCTTTTAAACAAATGGTTCTGTAGCAATGGTGAAGCTAAATCTAAAAATATAAAATAAAATAAATCCAGGCAGATATCCTACACTCTTCACAAAAATGAACTCAGATTGGATTATAAACCTAAACATGAAACATGTAGAAGGTAATATAGAAGAAAATTTAAATGACCTTGGTTTTCGCAATAACTTTAGCTAAAAAACACAAGCACTGAATTTAAAAATGTCTACTCTGTGAAACACAATGCCAAGAGAATGAAAAGGCAAAGCACAGACTATGAAAAAAAATTTGCAAAATACACATCTGGCAAAGGACTGTTAATCAAAAATACACAAAGACCCCTTAAAACTCAACAATGGGGGAAAAACCTGATTAAAAATGAGCCAAAGACCTTAGCAGATACCTCACAAAAGAAAATATTACAGATGGCAAATAAGCATATAAAAAGATGCTTCACATCAAAGGTCATCAGGAAAATGCAAATTAAAACAAAAAAGAGACACCAGTACATACCCAGAATCCAGAGCACTGACAACAGAACATGAAATGTTGGTGAGGATGTGGAGCAACAGGAATGTTCTTCCATGTGTATTGAGAATAAAGAATGGAAAACAACTTGGCAGTTTCTTACATAACTAAACATATTCTTGCCAGATGATTCAGCAGTAGCAGCTCTTGGTATTTATCCAAAGAAGATGAAATCTATACCCACAAAGATGTCTATAGTAGATTTATTCATAACTGACAAAAGCTTGGAAGCAACCAAGATATCCTTCCATAAGTGAAAGGTCAAAGAAAGTGTAGTACATGCAAAAAATGGAATATTATTTAATGCTAGAGAAATGAATTACCAAGCTATGAAAAGATATGGATATAAATATTTAATAAATATTTGATTTTAGGCTTCTACCAGTCTATCAATAGTATTAGTATATTTTAACAGTGAATGCTCAGCATTCATGAATTTACCTAATAAAACATTTTGGGTTCAATATTTTAAATACTTCAACCTCTATGATTATATTCCTAATAATTTTGAATTGGGGTAAATAAACCTTAATTTTTTGTAACTTGTTTCTTATTGCAAGAGAGCTCAATGAAATTTTAGAAAATAAAAATTTACAAAAAAAAAGTTTAGTTTACTATTGCCAAATAATTTAAAACTTTATCTTATATTCAAATACATATATTTTTCTAAATTGATTTATATGCTACTAAAACCAAAAACTTTTAGTTATACTAGATTTCATATCCTGCAATCAATGCCAGAAATCCATCTGGCAATGATTTGTCTTAAATAGAGTTAAGATGGGTGTTATTACAATGCAAGATGGAAACAAAGATAGTATAACAATTGGTGTTACATAACTTTTCCGTTTTGATCAAGTTACTAATCTACAAAAGGCTTTTATCAGTGACAGACTTGGGACTTTAACAAAACTTTTAAACTAGCATGTGCGACTCATTCCTAGAAAACAACACAATCAATAACACTTTATTTAGATTAAATCATGACTATTTCTCCATTTGAATAAAAAAGGTAGCAACCCCAATAAGTTTATTGAACATGAAAAGTTGAAATGCTATAATGCTCCTAAGGAATTAAATGATCCAGTCAAGAATTACAAAAAAAGGATATAAATTACCAAAGTGTTTGTATAATTGTAATGTACAACTGCCCATTATCGTTCCATAGTGTAGGCTTGTACAAGAACTCTATAAAAGAACTCCACTTCTAAACTGTGGAAAATATGTTCCCTTTCCCCCTATATACAACTATTAAGCCATTCATTTAGCTTTTAAAATATCCACTTAATACAGGCTTTTTACACATTTGAACAGGCAGCAGGGCTCTATTCTTATCGCTTACATCTGAAGGATAGACTTCTAGCGTAAGAGGTAAAGCCCATAAAGGAGCCCAATAATAACAACAAAATACAGTTTAGTGAGCCCTTACAATCTGCCAGCTACCTTTCTGAGAATACTTCAATTAATAAAACATATAAAATACCTGACCACAAAGAGCTTACATTCTTTTGAAATATAATAGTGAAATAAACCAATAATAGAGGGGCACCTTGGTGGCTCAGTCCATTGAGTGACTGCCTTTGGCTTGGGTCATGATCTCAGGGTCCTGGGATGTAACTCCCCAGCAGGCTTTCTAGGCAGTGGGGTGTTTTCTTCTTCCTCTGCGCACCCTCCCAATTCTCTCTCTCTCTGTCTCAAATAAGAAAATAAACCAGTAATAGAATAATGATTGATGGTTGATGGTGATAAGTGATACAAAGAAATACAAGAAAGGTAAAAGCCATTGGAGAATGCTGGGATGAAAGTTAATTTTATTTTGTGTTGGGTGGTTATATCTCATTTATGAGATGTTATTTGCACAAAGACCCAGGAAGTGAAGGAGAGTGTTATACAAATATTAAAGGAAAAGATTGCTCTAGGCAGAGCAAGTAAGTATATAGATTTTGTGTGAACAGCTTGTCTGTTACTTTTGAGGAAAAGCAAGGAGGCCAATGAGGAGTTCATAGTGGTGGAGAGAGGAAGAACGTATTGATGTATGACCTTCTAGTACATTAAAACGCCTTCAGTTTTTATTTAATATGAAAGGGGAAGATACCAAAAGACCCTCAACAGCAGAATAAAATCATCTGACTTGATTTTTAGGTTAAATTGCTGTACCAAAATAAATTTGCAGGGAGAAAGGAGTGCAGTTTGTGCGGAAGTGGGGTTATCAATCAAGTCAATAATTCAGGAACATATGATGGTGTTTTTAGCATGCTGGGTGGTAATAGAAGTGGTGAGGTATGGTTTTCATTGTGTATATATTTTGATGGTGAATATTCTGGTGAACAGGATGGGGTATGTGCAGGACAGACATCAACATTTATTTTACCTGCACAAACAGAAGGGTGGAGTCTTCATTCCCTGATATGGAGAGAACTCTGAGTTCAAATGTTCTTTCTCATTAAATGGCATAGTGATGATGAGGATTTAGTCAGACAGTGAAAGAGAGCAGTAAGCATAGTGTTAAGCGGTAAGACATTATAATACATTGGAACATCAAAAAACGTTGTGTTGGATCATCTGTTTATGTGAGTAAATAAATAAATAAAGCTTCCTGGGGTTCTGATAGAGGTAAAGAAGACTGTATATGATCCAAAGGGGCACGTGCACCAAATGTTTATAGCAGTAATATCCACAATAGGCAAACTATGGAAAGAACATAGATGTCCATCAACAAATGAATTATATATATATATATATATATATATATATATATATATATACACACACAATGGAATACTACTCAGCCATCAAAAGAAATGAAATCTTGCCATTTGCGTTGACATGGATGGAACTGGAGGGTATTATGCTTAGCAAAATAAGTCAACCAGAGAAAGGCACTATCATATGATCTCCCTGATATGAGGAAATGGAGGTGCAATGTGGGGGGTTTGGGGAACAGGAAAAGAGTAAATGAAACAAGATGGGATCGGGAGGGAGACAAACCATAAGAGACTCTTAATCTCACAAAACAAACTGAGAGTTGCCGGGGGGGGGTGGGGAGGTTAGGGAGAGGGTGGTGGGGTTATGAACATTGGGGAGGGTATGTGCTGTGGTGAGTGCTGTGAAGTGTGTAAACCTGGTGATTCACAGACCTGTACCCCTGGGGCTAATAATACATTATATGTTAATGAAGAAGAAGAAGAAGAAGAAGAAGAAGAAGAAGAAGAAGAAGAAGAAGAAGAAGAAGAAGAAGAAGAAGTAGAAGAAGAAGAAGAAGAAGAAGAAGAAGAAGAAGAAGAAGAAGAAAAAGACTACTATAAATCAAATGCTATGGTTTTCAGCATAGAGTGTGTAATCAGGCATATTTTATTAAAGTAACCAAGTAAAATGATGGTCGAAAACTGGAATAACAGAAAACATAAAAATCAGAGATTTTAAAAAGAGATATGGGACAGTGTAGAGAATATAGTCAATGATATTATAATAGTGTTATATGGTGACAGATGGCGGCTATATTTGTAGTGATCATAGAATAATGTATGGAGATATTGAAAACCTGAAACCAATGTAACACTGACTATCAACTACACTCAAATAAAAAAATAGTAAAAATAAAACATTTTAATTTAAAAAGATAAAAAGAGGGACAAGAATTTGAAAAGTGAATTTCAAAAAGAGTAAAGATGAGGCTAAGACATACTCTGAACCTTGAGGAAAACACCATTTTGAAAATTCTTCCCATTTTGAGAAAACTCAAATGAATCAAAACCATAAAAGAACTCATTTTAACTGAGAGATGTAATGAATGCTCAAGAAATAATTTTATGACAGGATAATTCTTCCCTATGAAACAGCATACAGAAACCCGGGGAAACACCTGGAAGCCAAATAAACTATACTGAAAATAAGAATTAGGAAAAAGATAAATGATGAAAGATAAGAAAATTAGACCTGCGACAGAGACCTAGTGAAGAGAATTTTTAGCTTGTGGTTTAATGTTTTTGAGGATAATCTAGAGTTCATAACTGCCTTGAGGCAGGCTGGTTGTAGGCAGTTTAGGCAGACCCCTAAGAGAGGCCTACTTTGGGCAAGTGGTGTTGGAGGAGGCCATTGGGCTGGACAAAGACAAATCCAACCATTTGACTAAAGTGTCTGTGAAGATGTTGAAGTCAGATGCAGCAGAGAAAGACCTGTCAAACCTAATCTCAGAAATGGAGATGATGAAGATGATTGGACAGCACAAGGACACCATCAACCTGCTGGGTCCTGCACACAGGATGGTCCTTCGTACACTATCATGGAATATGCCTCCAAAGACAACATACAGGAGTACCTGCAGGCCCAGAGGCCTCCTGACCTGGAGTACTGTTACAATATCAGCCACAATGCAGCAGAGCAACTCTCCTCCAAGCACCCGGTATACTTTGCCTACCAGGTAGCCTGAGGCATGGAGTACCTTGCCTCCAAGAAGTGCATACACCAAGACCTGGCCACCAGGGAAGTGCTGGTGACAAAGGACAACATGATGAAGATCTCAGACTTCAGCCTTGCCAGAGATATCACCACATCAGTTACTATAAAATGAGAACCAACAGTGGACTGCCTGTGAAGTGGATGGTCCCTAAGGCCATGTTTGACCAGATCTACATCCACCAGAGTGACTTCTGGTCTTTTGGGGGTGATCCTGTGCAAAATTTTCACTCTGGAAGCCTCCCATATCCTGGAGTGCCTGTGGAGGTGGTTTTCAAGCTGCCGAAGGAGTCATTTGATGGATAAGCCAATAAGTGCACCAGAGAGTTATACACAATAATGAGGGGTGGCTGGCATGTGGTACCTTCAAGCTGCTGGTAGAAGACCTGGATCATACTGTGGCCTTGACCTCCAACCAGGAGTACCCGGACCTGTCCTTGGCCCTGGAACAATACTGTCTATGCTTTCCCAACACCCAAAGCTTCACCTGCTCCTCAGAGAAGAATTCCACCTTCTCTCATGTGCCGTTGCCCAGGGAGGCCTATCTGCCCTGACACCCAGCCCAGCTTGCCAATGGTGGACTCAAATGACTAGTATCCCTATTACTCCTGTCCAGATTCCGTCATAAGCTGTAACCCTTACCCCCCACCCTCCCTGCAAGACTCACTGCCTTCCCCTTTGTCCCTTTCCTACTGGCAGGAGCCAGCTGCCTACCTGAGGCCTTCACCCCTTGAAGTTCACCTCTCTTCCCCTTCCTCTTCCTCCTCCTTACAACCTGCTCATGAAAGAAAGGAACAGAGAGGCAGGTACTTGCTCGTGGCTACTTCCTTCCCTCCCATATGTTGGACCAAGACCCCTCCCTGTCATCTGGTACTGCCTAGACGTCGAGAGAGTTGGAGATGAGGCAGGCCAGTGAAAGCTGTTGGAGCTTTCCTGGTTTGGTTTTGTCTGCTTAGCATAACATGTAAGACTGAGTTCTGGTGGCAGGGACCTAGTCCTTGGGGCTATAGCACTAGCGAGGGGAGGTCAACTGCTCTGGGCCTTGGCTAAGAGCAAGCCCTGCTCCAGAGATATGGTGCCAAGGGCTTATTAATTTTGATACTAATTTGCTTTGCTGACCAAATACCTGGTATCAAAAGATGGGAAGGCAAAGACTGGAAGCAGTGTTGTGACCATGGGGTCCAGCCCCAAACTATGAAGAAAACACAAAGTGTATAAATCTGAGTAAGTATATATTTACACACCTTTTTAAATAGGTTGTTATCAAAGATTTAATCAATGGGTAATATGCTCCTCGTGGCTGGGAAGCATCAGTTGCCATATATTAAAAACAAAGAAAAGAGGTGTCTGGGTGGCTTCCTCCAAGAAGTGTCCCTTCTTTTCAGGTCATGATCCCAGGGTCCTGGGATGGAGCCCCACATCAGGCTCTCTGCTCAGTGGGAAACCTGCTTCTCCTTTTCCCTCTGCCCTGCTTATAGTTCCTCTTCCTGTCTCTCTGTCTGTCAAATAAATAAAATATTAAAAAAAAAACAAGAAAGAAACAAAATGTTTTTAAAAGGTCTTTTTTTTTTTTAAATTTTCTAGGGGTGCCTGGATGACTTAGTTGTTTAAGCAGATGTTTGCCTTTGGCTGAGGTCATGATTCCAGTGTACAGGGATCCAGCCCTGCATGGGACTACTTGCACCCCAAGGAGCTTGCTTCTTCCTCTCCCTTTGCACATGATTCCCCCTGTTTGTGTGCTTCTTCTCTCTCTCTCTCTCTCTCTTGCTGTCAATAAATAAAATAAAATCTTTTACTAAATAAATAAAAAAATAAATAAATTTCTAAACCTACTTTCAGATTAGGTCCCTTAACAAAAATTGCTACTGCTTCATTAAAAAAAAAAAGATAATTTAGAAAGATGCTTCCAGAGTTAAAAAGTTGTTTTGTTTCTTTGTCAGGATTCAATATAGAAGTGCTTTAAAAAGTAAAAGAAAAAATATGCTATATTAACTCTAATCACACTATAACTTTGGTGGTTATATCAAGATAATGAAAAGTGATTTTAAAGCAAATTTCATTATTAGACATAAAGATCAAGTCAAAATTACAGAAGAGTAAAAGGATGAATTCATCAGGGAGTATAATAATTCTTTTTTTTATAAAGATTTTATTTATTTATTTGACAGAGAGAGATCACAAGTAGGCAGAGAGGCAGGCAGAGAGAGAGAGAGAGGAGGAAGCAGGCTCCCTACTGAGCAGAGAGCCCGATGCAGGACTCGATCCCAGGACCCTGAGATCATGACCTGAGCCTAAGGCAGCGGCCTAACCCACTGAGCCACCCAGGCGCCCCGGGAGTATAATAATTCTTGAATTTTAATACGTAACAACAGATTTGGGGATATATAGGGAAAAACTAAGAACAAAAATCATAACTTCTACCTTGGACGACAAATGGAAAATAATTTCAACACCCTTATTTTAAGATTACATAGACAAATGGTCATCATATTGGTAAGATATGTAAGACTTGAACAAAATGATCAACTAACTAGATATGCTTGATATTACATTACAGTAACTGAACTAACTGAGGTCAGTCTTTGGTGAATCACAGAAACAGGTGGAGTTGTCAAACAAAGGAATCTTTGTTTACAACATACAAGGAGTTCACAGGGAATAAGTTCCAAAGCCTTGACTGTTTGAACAGGAGAGAGATTTTTATTTAGTATTTAAGATGAATACTCAGAAGGGAGAGTTTTATTATCCCGTGTATGGTTGGTCATAAGGTTGTGGATGCATGCACATCCACATATGTATTTGTGCAATATGTATTGCATGTTCACCTGAATGAAGCTTGTATTCCACCGAGGGCAGAAACTTCAACGTTAGAATAAAGCAGAGGTAACTGTTGGACAAGGGAAAGGGACTCTGCAGGCTTCAAGAGCAGATAGAAACTAGATGGGGTCTTGGGCTCATTTTCTGGGACAAGGAATGAAAGGCCTTGATTGCTTTTGAAATAGCACTAGGAGTTTTACCACTGATTTATTGTCTCAATAGCTTAGGCTATTTCCTGCTCTGGTGGTGACTGTTAGTTTTCCCATTGCCTTGTTCCCTCAAAATCCTTAGGAGTGAGGTTTTTGCATTTCTTTGTAAGAACCTCCCAGGAATTTTTGGAAGAAGTGTGCTGGGGCAAGTACACAGGTGGGGTATAGATCATTGAAAATAGCTGGGGACAAAAAATGACTTTTCTTATGTCAGGAAAACTATATCTCTTCTTTAATTTTCTAGGAACCTCTAACTCTTTCTGCTGATGTTACCAGCAGGCATCTGAGATATTACTGATTGTTCTCTTGAACCTAAGGAAAAGGAAATGTAGAAAGCAAAAGAAAAAACTTTAAAATCTATCCTGCAACTCATCAATTCACTGCAGCCACCTCTCTGTCTTTCCCTTTCTCTTTTTCTCTCTTTCTCTTTCTCTCTCACTTTCTCTCTCACATACGCACAACACACGCAAATCGACTTAAACCAATTTTTAATTTTCCCTATTCCATTTTAATATACTTGAGGCATGATCATTTTCTTAGTAAATACAAGGAAAAAAAATCTAGGATTCCATCATTCTGTGTGATTAAAGTATTGAGGAATTTACTTCCAATAGCACTTATAAAAACATATTTTATTTAAGGAATATTATATAATCAGGTGCCTGCATTTTTCTTATTCTCTAACTAGTGTTATTTGGCAATTAATATTTTGTCAATCAATATTCCCCTATACCTGAATGTGTGGGCAGTGAGAGATGAGTTAGAGGCAAGGATGGTGAACACTCCCAACAACTGCAGACTACATATATCTTAAGCCATGATTTTCTTTGCAAAGGTCAACATTGATAATGTTCTAGTCATACCTCCGTGTACCAGGAAAGAAGTAGCATATTTCTTGAAAGACACAGCTATCAAAGCTCCATTGAGAAACCATAAAGATGGAGAAGGGATTTGCAAATTAAATATCTGATAATGGACATCTACTCTGATTATTTAAAAATGAATAAAAATAAAAAACCTTACTAATAACCAAACAGAGTATCCAATTTTACATGTGAAGGAAATAATGGAAGAGACATGTCACCAAAAGTATATGGATAGCTTATAAGCACATGGCCAATTTCTCAACATTTAAACATTAAAGAAATACAAATTAAAATCATAATGAGACATGCTTACATATCTATTAGAATGGCTAAAATTATAAAGGCTAATTGTACTTGGTCTGAGCTAGATTGAGAAGCAACAAAAAATCTAAACTGTTGTTGGCATATATCATGATACAACCACTTTGGAAAATAGTTTCAAAATTTTTTTAAATGAAAAATATGTTGCAGTTACACAAATAGCCATTTTATTCTAGGCATTTAACCAAGAAAAACAAACCCTATGTTCATACAAGGACTTGTATGTGAATTTCATATCAGCTTTATTTTTAAGAATTGAAAACAGTGGAAATGTTCATCAATGTCCATCAATAGAGCAAAGACAATTGGAGATTCTCAAAGTAATGATGCTGAGAAAAGAAAAGCCAGGCAATGAATAGTATATACTGTGTGATTCCATGACTACAAAAAATCTAGAAAATACAAATTTATATATAGTCACAGTCATCAAATATATGGTGTGATTTTAGTGCCTTCTTCTGTGCTCCCATAGCTTCCTACACTTGTATCTCCGAGCATTTGTTACACCATGTGAAAATATGAACTCTTTCTCTTTATTCTGTCTTACTAGAATAAGAATCCTTGAAAGTTTATGGACAATTGAACTCTCAGTTATTAGCAGAAATTCTATCACACAGTAAGTTTCCAAATATAAAAGCCAGAGTTTTACAATGACTTCTAAGCTTTTACATGATCTAGCCACTCATTTAACCTCTGTGACCTCTTTCCCTGCTACTCTTCAGTCACTCACAGTGGCCTCCTTGCTATTCCTCAGATATGCCAGGCATGATCCAACCTTATGGCCTTCAAGATAGCCAATTCCTTTGTCTGGAGTGACCTTATTGCTGATAGTTCTGCGCAAATTCATCACCTTTCCATACATTTGTTCAATTGTCAGCTTCATTGTAAGTACCCTGATCTTTCTATTAAAAGATTTAACTCCCCATCCCCTGCCTAGCAACCTTGATTTTTCTCACCCTGATCGAATTTTTCTTTTTCCCCATTGTACTCTTCCTTTTTGAATGCACTATGCCATTTTTATTAAGGTTTATAGCTTTGAATTGTCTCACCCATTAAAATAAAAGTTCTACAAAGCCAATTATTTCATTTACCAGTGTAGTCTGAAGTAATATCTGCCATATAATAGTTCAGTAGACAACTGGTAAATTTCAAAATAAATTAATGTTGAGAGTATACTGAATTTCATAAGTCATTTCAATATTTTTTTCCAAAAAATAAACTACATAAAACATACTTTAAATTTACTTTCAAAATATTTTATAGCATATAATGGACAATATACATAAGCCTAAAGAAACAATCCTATAATTAACCATTTCATACCTACTTAAAAACTGCATAATACCACACTCTTAGATCCTCTTTGAATGCTCTAAAATAACCCTTCAAAGGAAATACATTTTAAAAACTCACAGATTTTTTGGCAAATAATTTAATAAAATAAAAGTTTCATTCATCTATGTAGATCAAAATAAATATGTTTAATAAGCATGAAATTATAACTCTGAAGTGTGCTAAAATGAAACCACCTGCTAAGGGTGAGAGAACAAAAATAAACATCCTTTTTCCAAATAAGAGGAATTTATTACCTTTGAATCAAAGCATGTGGATTTGTTTTAACTGGCAATAAAGCAATATGGAGACACAAACCATAGAAAGTCATATTTTAGATTTCTAAAAGACTTCTAAGTGAAGAGTATACATTTTTTAATTGCTACATAATGCTACATAATGACAAGATGACAGGTTGTGGCAAATAGCATTTTAAAAGCTCTACTCATAATGGAACGGAAGATGTCATTTCCCTATAATTTTATATATGTCTTTAATTTACTATATCTGGATACAACATATTACCAAACAGATGTTCATCAAAGACTAAATCATTTTTAATGGAACATAATAATTTGAACCTACATCTATTAATCATTTTTTTCGATCTAACATTTATAGTCTCGCTAAACATTTTATCAGTTGTTGACAAAATTCAAAATAAATAGGATAAAAAGTCGTGTTTGGAAAAGTAGATTTCTTTTCAAATTGGCATTTAAATGAAAATATTTGCTGATATTTTTTAAACTTTAAATGTAATTTTATATATATCTGACCTATCAGATGATATAAAATTTTTGGAGAAAATATGACATATTTTTTGATCTTGGTTGAAGGTATTAATAAAGAGCAACTGTTTGTATTATTTGTATTGTGATATCTTAGTTAATAAACATGAATAACTGGTATAAAATATGTTTTTTTAAAAATTTTATTTATTTACTTGACAGAGATCATAGGAAGGCAGAGAGGCAGCCAGAGAGAGAGGAATGGAAGCATGCTCCCAGCTGAGAAGAGAGCCCACTGTGGGACTCAATCCCAGGAACCTGGAATCATGACCTGAGCCGAAGGCAGAGATTTTAACCTACTGAGCCACCCAGGCGCCCTAAAATATGTTTTTTTTTTTAATATAGAAGTATAGTTCTTGCCAAAATATGGAACTAGCTGGAACTGAATGCCTCCTTCAAAGTCAGCTCTGGAGAAATTATGCAAGTGTAATATGGAACTATTTCAGATATTAACCAAAAACAAAGAAATGATGATAAACGCCTTAAAATACTCAAAGTTGCCCTTGACTGGTATGTTTCAAGCTCTATTCCTGGTTTGAAGACAGGTTTTAACAGGCCTGTCACTGTAGAAATCCGCTGGATGTTTAGAGGCTATCAGAACTGTACAAAACCTTGAAGGGGTAAAGACTTGAAAATTCTTTAGAGAGATTAGCTCCCTAAGGCATTATTCCTCCACACATTTTCCTCCAATCAATTAAGACTGATGGATGAGGGGCACCTGAGTGGCTCTCTCATCACGTGGGTGGTGGGTTAAGCCTCTGCCTTCATCTCAAGTCATGGTCTCTGGGTCCTGGGATCCAGCCCCACATCGGGCACTGCTCAAAAGGAAGCCTGCTTCCCTCCCTGCTTGCCTGCCTCTCTGCTTACTTGTGATCTCTCTCTCTCGCTCTCTTTCTCTCTCTCTGTGTCCAATAAATAAATAAAATCTTTTAAAAAAGGCTGATGGATGATAAATTATGAAAACTGCTCCCTCCAAATGATGCTTCTTCATAAGGATTTAAGAATTTAAAATTGAAACTTGACCGTAGGATTTATCTTATAGAATAACATCAAGTGAAGGCAGTTATTATTAGTTCTGAAGTATTTGTGATTCTGAATTCTTGGCCTCATTAGTAAATTTATTTTTAAATTCTCCCATGGAGTGGTGATTGGCCTTCAGTCTTTCATTGATATACATCATTGGGTCAAATGAGATGTGTGTGCCCAGAACTATATATAATCTTTTTTGTATTTCACTGGAGATGGCATTTCTGAGTTTTGTTCAATTGAATTTGGACAGATGTTTTAATAGTCACTTCTAGAGTTGGCCCTGGAGAATATCTTCCTTTTTTTCTCTTCCCGATTCTCTGAAAAACCCTGACTAATTCACATTATCACAGTAATATCATAATTCAAGTTTTTCCAAACACTATAGCTGCAAAATAGAAGGAAGCTACTCAGAATGGAATACTATTGTGAATGATTGAGAAAGAAAACATTATTATAATTAAGCTACCAGGTTTCAATGTATTTTATTGTTGCTTAGAAAATCCTAGCATACCCAGACTTTACAGAGATTTGATGATCCTAAGAAGAGCTGAACTCATGGACCAAAATAACTATGCACATAAAAAGTACAATTACTTACCTAAAAAATATGATGTGGTTAACTTTATATGCCAATCCAAGTGTTATGGGAACAGGAATTAAAAAAATAGCTTAGGGGCGCCTAGGTGGCTCAGTGGATTAAGCCACTGCCTTCAGCTCAGGTCATAATCTCAGGGTCCTGAGATCAAGTCCTGCATCAGGCTCTCTGCTCAGCAGGGAGTCTGCTTCCCTCTCTTTCTCTCTGCCTGCCCTCTGTCTACTTGTGATCTCTCTCTGTCAAATAAATAAATAAATAAAATCTTAAAAAAAAAAAAGAATGACTGTACTTTTAAAAAATAGCTTAAAAGGAGCGCCTGGGTGGCTCAGTGGGTTAAGCCGCTGCCTTCCGTTCAGGTCATGATCTCAGGGTCCTGGGATCAAGCCCCACATCAGGCTTTCTGCTCAGCAGGTAGCCTGCTTCTCTTCCTCTCTCTCTGCCCACCTCTCTGCCTACTTGTGATCTCTCACTGTCAAATAAATAAATAAAATATTTTTAAAAATAGCTTAAAAGTATATGATAAAATAATGATATACATATACAAGGAAAAGAAAGATACTATACTGTGAATATAAATTAAGTGAAAATTGTTGAAATAAAGAATACAATAAATGGAGACTAAGATGAATATAGCTGTAAAATGAATAAATGAGTTGGGAAAAACAAACAAACAAATTAATGACTTCTGCCCAAATACAGCAGAAGAGAAAAAAAAATAAAGAAAATATTTAAATAAGTACTGAGATAAATTTTGGAGAATTAAAGAAAGATAAAAGATACCAGACTTAAAATGATGCCAAACACGAGATATCAGAAACAAAACAAAACAAAACAAAACAAAAACTACACACACTAAAAACCACTCGTATACATTATGGTGAGTTTTAAGAATATCAAAAACAGAGAAGAGCATAAATGATGCCCAAGAAAAGAACAGATCACCTAAAATGTACAAGAATAATACTGACAGCACAATTCTCAATAGTAATAGCATATAAAGAGACAGCTGGGAGTTTTTATAGATGGAAAAGATATTTGAAACTAGGTATTATACATCAATCCAAATTATTGATTAAATTTGAGAGCACAGTAAAAATACAATGAAGCATGTTAGGTCTTAGAACATTTATCACACAGAGACACACATTTTGGAAAACTTCCTTGGAAGACAGCTCAATTGAGATCGAGAAAACAGAATTATGTACTCAAAGGCACATTTTGAAGGAAGGATTGAATATAGTCTGCACTGCAAATATTCTTTAATCGTATGTTCTGAATATCCTAAATTTAAGAAGTATTTGTTCAAATATTTACCTTTAAATAAATCCTAGGAGACTTTTTCTTGGATTCTGGAAAATCAGTCCATTTGGATACAAATCTTTTTGTCACTGATGGAAATTTTGATAGCCCTTAACTGTGGAATGCCTAATGTATTGTTACAGCAATTGTGATTTGCCAATACATGGGTGATGTGTGTGTGTTGTGTGTGTTTATTTTTATTTTTGATGGTTTAACTCTTCTATGAGATTTTTAAGTAGACATGATTTTAATAAATTATGATTTGTTGAAATTTATCTGAGGTTATATATAATAAAATGAAATTTGTGTGAACTAAAGAAGTGCATCTCCATTTTTTTTGTTTTAAGAGTAGACTGGTCTTTAAAAATTGTCCAAAGAAGTACATTATATTCATTATTAAATTTGATAATATACTATAAAGTATTTATGGTCATATTGGACCATATCAAATTCTACTATTAATTCATATTAATAATTACCATAAGAGGAAAAAGGGATATTTTTCAAAATAAAAATTAGCGTATTTTTCAGAATATGATATAGTGTTATTCACTGAACTGAGGGAACAAATGTCAAAGTCTAACACAGTTTACAGAATGTTTTAACATAAATTGAAATTTAAATCTGACCAAATTTCACAGTTTTAAGTAAAATGATAGCACTTTATATCCTTGAAAAGTGGTAAGTGACCCAAAACATGGCTTAGAAAAACAAATTTAACACTACACTAGTCTGAGATGGTTAAGTTATGGTACAACTTGCCATTGTGTATCATCAAATGGTATATTTTTTTCTTTTGGGCTTGTCATTATATTTTATTTTAGCCATTCTGGTAAGTGTGTAGTGATATCTCAGTGTCATTTTTTTTTAAAGATTTTATTTGTTTATTTGACAGAGAGAAATCACAAGTAGATGGAGAGGCAGGCAGAGAGAGAGAGGGGGAAGCAGGCTCCCTGCTGAGCAGAGAGCCCGATGCGGGACTCGATCCCAGGACCCTGAGATCATGACCTGAGCCGAAGGCAGCGGCTTAACCCACTGAGCCACCCAGGCGCCCTCTCAGTGTCATTTTAATTGCATTTCCTTGATGTCTAATTGTGTCAAAATATATTACTTTGATGTTTAATGCTCTGAGCTTTCTCAGTTCAGGACCATGAAGCCACTTAGGAAAAATACAGTTGCAGAGGCACTCATAGACCAACTCTTATTTCGAAATAAGAAGAAACATTACTACCCATTCCAACAAAAAATAGATTTGTTATGCAGCAGGGATTTTATAAATTACCTGACACAACTTATATAGTAAGATGAAATGGGACAGGCGGCTTCTTGCAGCTATATACAACATCATTTTAATTTCAATTTTCAGTATAATTTTTCCAAGGTATACACAGAATATATATTTAATGTAAATTGTGAACATTTTAAACTCTGTATATGGAAATTAGTCAATTTTAAGTTTATAACAATCAAAATTAACGGAAGTTTATTTTAAATTAGTTAGCTTTCTCTGCATTGCAAGACAGAATAATCAAGAATTGGTAAGAAAAAAGTAATCTCTGTAAAATTACCGGGGGTGCATTATAAAGTGTTCGGTAACTGATCAAACTCACAATTTGGATTGAATGGCAAGTGATTTTTAAAATCTGGAACTCATTGTCAATTTTTTTTTCTTCATTGTGTCTTAATAATTTACTGTGTTCATTTGCATGGAAGTGAAGAAAAATGCATGACATTTCATCTCAACACTAACACCTTTAACTGGCAACTCTAAATGTACTTTACAGCAGTGTAACAAAGTAAAGATCAATGATGTTTCATGAAATATCTGTTATAATTCTCAAGGAGATAGGGAGTTTGTGCAAAAATGCAAATCACTTTGCGACTAAACACATTGTTTATTTCAGCTAATTTTAAGAAAATATGCTGAGAATCTCTCAAAAAAGGAAGCAATGATTTAGGTTTGCCTTCAAACTCCTTATCTAATCCTGAACCAACAGCACATAGTTCAAAGAGCAACTAATTTGAGTAGCTCCAATTTACACATTTCCTAACAATGCTTAATTTAGTGGAATTTCTGTCCAATTATGGTAATTTGATGTAATGAAAGACAAAAGTTCAAAAAGATCATCCTTAATTTATATAGATGCCAAACTCTGCATTTTCTGAATGACGCCCAGGAACGTATTTTCAAAAACAAACAAACAATGCCAGAACCACTATTAGGTCATCTCTGGGCAGAAAGTGACTCAGAGCTTACATTACTCTCTCCCTGAAAGTATACTGTAGGCACTGAAACTACTACCCTGAGTCTGTGCTATCAAATTCCTTAAGTTAGAAAGTTTTAAAACCCGTCTGTGTGGGAGTATTTCATTTACAGATAGAGATTTGGTTGTTTATACATTTTCATACTTGATTTTTAGGGTGTAATAACTATGTTTTAAAATTCATGGTGGTTTTGAATACTGTTGGATAATTGAGCTAAAATGGTATATCCATTCCTCCTAGGAAACAGAAATTATAGAAAGGTAGTGCTTTTCAAATCTGACATCTTTGAGTCATTGCAGTTTCATATAAATGCAATAGGAAAAGTGTCATTCATGTTTATGATATTTTCTATAAATAAATTAGAATGTACTGGAGGCCTGATATAAAGTGGGATGCCTAAACTTCAGTAAGATCTTGTTTTCAATTCAAAATAAATTTTATTTTTTATTTTTTTATAATGTCCCTCAATTTCAGATAAGCACCCCCATAATGTCCACTCCGGTTTTTTTAAGATTTTATTTATTTTATTTGACAGATAGAGATCACAAGTAGGCAGAGAGGCAGGCAGAGAGAGAGGGAAGAGGAAGCAGGCTCCCTGCTAGGCAGAGAGCCCGATGCGGGGCTCGATCCCAGGACCCTGGGATCATGACCTGAGCCAAAGGCAGAGGCTTTAACCCACTGAGCCACCCAGGCGCCCCCAAAATAAATTTTAAATTGAATTATGCACCTCTAAGTTCAGAGACAATAAACATCAACCAACACAATTAATAAGTTCTATTTCTTGAAATTTCGGGAACATTGATAGTCTCATCTCCTGGAAGAACAACAGCTAAAATTTTAGGTCATGGATTCCTGCTAAAATATCACTTTCCCAAAGAAAATTAATGTTAGGAATTTTCATTGATTGTTATTGATCATGAAGAATATAACAACCACGATAAAAAGAGTAGGAAAAACATGATATCTCATCTGTAAGGGCATGTGGAAAGTAGGAAATGCTAATAAAAATAACTACCATTATTTCCTAAGTTAACATAATACAACAGAACAAAAATATTTCAAAACAATGTTTTCTTTTTTTTTTAATTTTATTTATTTATTTGACAGAGAGAAATCACAAGTAGGCAGAGAGGCAGGCAGAGAGAGAGGAAGAAGCAGGCACCCTGCTGAGCAGAGAGCCCAATGTGGGACTCAATCCCAGGACTCTGAGATTATGACCTGAGCCGAAGGCAGCGGCTTAACCCACTGAGCCACCCAGGCGCCCCCATAACAATATTTTCTAGGCTCATTCTGATAACTCTTTTCTACATTCAAATTTAAAGGTTGAGGCATGTGATATATATTACACAAAAAACATCCAAAGGCATTCGTTAAAAAAAAAAAAACTCTTAATAAAGAACAAATCCAAAGGAATTTCTTTTCTAATTTAATTAACAAATTATGAATTGACTTACCTATTTTATCACAGTGTATCAGGCACCAATAATATTTTTTAATCGTCACACCTGATGCAATAGTTACCATCTTTCAAACATACTGATCACGAACAAGCAAATAAACAAGAGCACCGTAGCTTAAGATCTACCTGCATAAATATAGGCTACTTCAGACAATCTCTTCACCACAACATAGCAATGAATAGAAATCATACATGCTCTGTATGGACATACAGATGAGATAGAATGGGATGATGTTAATATATGCAGAATCTTTATTAATTACATTGTAAACCATAATATGGAAAAACAGAATACAATTTTAGAAATACCCAGGTCACCATCATTGTTTTATTTTTATATGTGTAGATAAGGAGTTTAATAAACAATCCATGACTATTCAACTCCTTATATTTTGAAAATTTTAGCAAAAGTAACAAACCTAGCACCTAGAAAATTGTACCTATCTGCAATATACAGCTTTGCCAGCATGGTAGAAGAAAAGCAAAACAAAATAAGTAAGAAAAGTTTAACATTTCACAAGAGATTTGCTTTTATTTTTTTATTTTTTAATTTTTATTTTTCATTTATTATTTACTTCTATTTTCTACTTTATTTTAATGAAAATGTCATGACCATAACATAAGAGCAGAATTAAACCAACATGAGAAATTATTTTTTCATAAGTTAAAATAAACTAGCTTGGTGATTAATTCAAAATTATATTACAAACTTCAGTGTTCTTGCAGTAAGTATCACTGCATAAACAAATCAGTCAGGAGTCATAAACTAATGATGATTCTAAATGTTATTTAGAGAGACATTCTGTTCTTAAAATATTTCAAATATTCTACACAAGGCAAAGTGGATCCAAGTAATCTGTAGGCAAAATAAGATTTTAGAGAAGTATATATTTCCAACAGTATTTATAAAATATTACCTTTATGTAAGGCATCATCCTGGACTTTGTGGAAAACACACAAAGGAGTAAGAAGTGGCCCTTCAAGAAACATATACAATATCAAGGTTTAACATGAAGCAGCATGTCTTCTCTAATTAAAAAAAAAAAAAAACATTGTACCAACTGACTTTACTGAAACTTTATATTTATTGCTCTCATTTTAGGTCATAGTGTCCTTCTGCATGCAGGCTGCTATAACGGACATGATATAGACTTAATAGCTTATAAAGAACAGGAATTTATTTCTCACAGTTCTAGAACGGAGAAGTTCAAGATTAAGGAATGGGCAGATCCAGGGAGAGCCCACTTCCTCATAGATGGCTATCTTCTCACTGTAAACGTACATGATGAATGAAGCAAGAGAACTCTCTGGGGTCTCCTTTAAAAGGACTGTAATCCCACTTATGACCTAATCACCTCCCAAAGGCCCCTATGTTTTAATACTAGCACTTACAGAGTTAGATTTCATAATATGATTTTGGGAGACATAAACATTCACACCATAGTATATATAAACAAAAAAAGACACAAAAACAACAAACAAAAAAATTATTTTAACTACCTATTATTTTCAACTACATAAACTTTTAATTTGTTTCTATATAATATTAAATAACTCATTTGAGTGATTCACTTATATCCAATGCATCTGAGTGCAATTAAATTTGCTTACCCAGCATATCCAGAAGCATATTTCTTCAGACTATCCCATTCCCCACCTTACAGGATTTACCACAATTAGAAGACATGGGATAGAGGATAGATAGATAGATGTATACATAAACACACTTGTACATACCCATATGCATATTTTTTCCTGTTAATGATACTCATGCAAATAAAATTTAAGCTCAAGGAAACCTGTCTTGTGTGTTACTTAATATCCAGTTTTTAGTCAACATCCAAAAACAAATAATCCAATAAAAACATGGATAGAAGACATGAACAAGTGTTTCCCCAAAGAACACATTCAAATGTTCAGTAGATACATGAAAAGATGTCCATCATCATGTATCATCAGGAAATTGCAAAGCAAAACTAGAAAGTGATACCACCTCACACCTGTCAGAATGGCTAAAATTAACACTACAAGAAACAAAAGGTGTTGGAGAGGATGTGAAAAAGTAACACTTGTGGGGGCTGCCTGGGTGGCTCAGTAAGTTAAGCCTCTGCCTTCAGCTCAGGCCATGATCTCAGGGTCCTGGGATCAAGTCCCACATCGGGCTCTCTGCCAGGCATGGAGCCTGCTCCCTCCTCTCTCTCTCTCTACTTGTGATCTCTCTCTGTCAAATGAATAAAATCTTAAAAAAAAAAAAGAAAAAGTAACAATTGTGAACTGTTGGTGGTGATGCAAACTGATACAGCCATATTTGAAAACAGTATGGAATTTCCATAAAATTTAAAAATAGAAGTCCTTTTTGATCCAACAAACCTGTTGGTGTGTATTTACCCAATGAATATAAGAAAACTTATTCAAAGGGATGCTAGCACCCCTATATTTATAGCAGCATTATTTATAAAGCTAAGATATGGAAAGCGCCCAAGTATCCATCAATTGATGAATAAATAAAGAATAAGTGGTATGTATATACAATGGAATATTATTCTGCCATAAAAAAGACTGAAATCTTGCCATTTGCAATAACATGGTTGGAACTAGACAGTATAATGCTAAAAGTGAAATAAGTCAGTCAGAGAAAGACAAATACCTTTACTCATATATGGAATAAAAGAAACAAAACAAACAAGCAAAGGGGAAATAATAAGACATAGAAAGAGAAACAAAGCAAGAAACAGACATTTCATTACGGAGAACAAACTGATGGTTACTTGACGGGATCTGAAAGGAGTGATGGATTAAATAAGTGATGGGGGTTAATTAGAGCACTTGTCATGATGAGCACTGAGTGCTATATGTTATATTGTACACATGAATCTAATACAACCATATATGTTAACTAACTGGATTTCAAATGAACATTTTTTAAAATCCCAGTTTTTAGCTCACATTCTGGCTTACAAAAGGGATTTAGTCAGGAATTTGGAGATTAGTTAATGAACAAAAAAGGGGTGAACAGGCAGTTGTTAGATAAAATTACTATCCTTTCTGGCATGATCTTATACCTTTTATCTAGAAGTATTTTTAGCACTTTAGACTCTTCCTATTTTATTTTGAATCATTAAACAAAAATTTCCTCAAAGGACCTTAGACTCCATCCAATTTGAGCAACAGTTTGAGAGAGGAAATGGTGTCCAGGAGGAAAAAAAAAAAAGATGAAACTACTATTGTTTACTAGTGAATGCATAGTTCTTCCACAGAAGAAGCTCTAAATGGTCATGGCTCCAGCTTTATATGTGCTCAGTCATATGTTCAGAAGTAGGTAACACTATCAAAAAATATAAAGCATCTGAGATTATTTTCCCTTATTTGAAAGCTGGTGTATGAGTCTGCCGTAGTTTCTTGGGTGTTGATAGAAGACGCAGACTCATGTTTCAGAAATAATATAGTTTATTATTCACAGCAATAGAGGTAGCCAGAATATTAACATTATTTGTGTGTGTGTGTGTGTGTGTGTGTGTTTGTGTGTGTGTGTGTGTGTGTTTGTGTGTGTGTAGGGATGGGAGTTATATATCAGTACTGAGCCTCAGTTCCCACAAGAAGAATCAAAACAGAGGCAGATAATATTTGCAAACACAACAGGTTAAGTTAAAAAAAAAGATACTATTTCTGTCTTCCAAGTCTATTCAATACAACCATCTTCAAAGGATGGCCTAGAACAAATAATAAATGCAGAAATGTAAGCAACCAATTGAAAAGTGTCTCCCAAGAAACACACTTTGAGAGTCTTCATTTGACAAAAATACTATAGGATATTACATGGATCAGGTGCATTGAATACTGGAAGGTTAAAATTACAAGGGACCAAATATTTTTAAGCAGTTCTGGCATCCAGTAGAGTTCAAATAGGTTTTATAAGATTGAGGAAAGAAGCCATCAAAACCTGGGCCCAGGGGCACCTGTGTAGCTCAGTGGGTTAAGCCTCTGCCTTCGGCTCAGGCCATGATCTCAGAGCCCTGGGATCGAGCTCTGCATCAGGCTCTCAGGCTCTCTGTTCAGCAGGGAGCCTGCTTCCCCCCCCCCCCCCGCTATTTGCTTACTTGTGGTCTCTGTCTGTCAAATAAATAAATAAAATCTTAAAACAAAACAAAACAAAACAAAACAAAAATCCTGGGCCCAATTTTCCCAAAAGTATGATTCTGATTCTAGTCTCTATGATGTTATCCCTTGAAGACAATGTCTTTAATTGAGTTGAATTAGTTTACTAAAGAGCATACCCCCATTTGTTGTAGGAGATGAACAATATGCAAGAGGCAAAATGCCACATGGAAGCCACCTTGTCTTCAGTGGAACATAGAATCAGTTCCTTTGGGATGAATTTGTTCCACATTTGACTTCCCACTTAAGGGAAAATAAGAGTGCCTTCTAATAGATTTTAAATAGGAAATGACAACGGAAGCTTATACAAGATTATAAAATGGGAAATTTCATTTAGATAAGCAATCATTTCAAAGTCATCTTCTTAATATTACAGACTCTTCACATAATCATAATTTTATTTTGGTATTATATGGTAATTTCAAATATAGTAAATATAAAGAATTTACCTCTGTAATTATAGCGAGTCTGGTCGTAGTTTAATGGCAACAAATCTTCAATTTAGAAGTATGGTCTACCAATTATTAATACATTTGGAAATGGTGTGTCATCTTCACTCCACTTGTCTCACTAAAACAGTGAGCCAAAAAAAGTAGGTCCAAGCTGTTTACTATGGTCAAAATGGGTTGCTTTTGCACTTGGTAAAGAAGCAGTCATATTTTGGAAGAAAAACTGAGGCTATTAATATTTTCAACTTATTTTCAGAAAAGGAAAGAAAGGATAATCTAACCTAAAGCCAAAATCTTACACAAGGTGGCTGGACAATGATCTTTTCCCAGATAAAGGGTTTTTCAACTTAGCCATGTTAGGAGGAAGAAGAGATGAGACATTGTGGACTTGACTAACGTTTGTACACTGTTTAAAAAGTTTTCAAAATAATGTGTATTATTTTTCTTCTTTTAGTTGAGACAAAAAAAAAAAACAAACCAAAAAAAAAAAAAAAACACTAATGAGCTTACTCTTAAAAGGAGGTAAACAAGAAACTAGCAAAGATTGAGTGTTAGGTATTGTCCCCCTCCTTTTTTTTTTTTTTAAATTATGTTATGTTAGTTACCATACAATACATCATTAGTTTTTGAAGTAGTGTTCCATGATTCATTGTTTGTGTAAAACACCCAGTGCCCCATGCAATATGTGCCCTCCTTAATACCCATCACTAGGCTCACCCATCCCCACATCCTTCTCATCTTTAAAACCCTCAGTTTGTTTCTTGGAGTCCATAGTTTTTCATGTTTCATTTCCCCCTCCAATACCCCCACTTCATTTTTCCTTTCCTTCTCCTAATGTCCTCCATGCTATTCCTTAGGTTCCACAAATAAGTGAAACCATATGATGATTGACTTTCACTGCTTGACTTATTTCACTTAACATAATCTCCTACAGTCCCATCCATGTTGATGCAAAAGTTGGGTATTCATCCTTTCTGATGGCTGAGTGATATTCCATTGTATCCTTGGATCACATCTTCTTTATCCGTTTGTCTGTTGTAGGGGATCTTGACTCTTTCAACAGAATGGCTATAGTGGACATTGCTGCTATGAACACTGGGGTGCATATGGCCCTTCTTTCCAGTAAAATAGAGCTAGCCTATGACCCAGCGATTGCACTACTGAGTATTGACCTCAAAGATACAGATGCAGTGAAAAGAATTAGGTATTGTTAAAGCACAAATGCAGGGGATAGAAGTTATGGTACAGAAGAGGGAAGGGCAACCATATGGCAGAGTAGAATAAAGTAGCTCAGGAAGAAATTAGTCATATCCAGATATTGTAAGGCATGTGGGGTTGGCAGGGAGAGCATGAGAAATCATAAGAGAATAGAGAGAAAATGGACCAGGCAGGAGAGGTTTATAACATTTTAACATCTAAGGTAAGCATATGCAAAGCAGAATAGGGAAAGAAATAAAAGTTTTTATAAGACTCAATACATAAGGAATAACGTGGAGGACACTGGGAGATGGAGAGAAGTGTGCTGGGGGAAATCGGAGGGAGAGACAAACCATGAGAGACTGTGGACTCTGAGAAACAAACTGAGGGTCTTGAAGAGGAGGGTGGCAGGTGGTTGGGTGAGCCCAGTGGTGGGTATTAAGGAGGGAATTTATTACATGAAGCACTGGGTGTGGTGCATAAACAATGAATTTTGGATCCCTGAAAATAAACTAAAAGAAAAAAAAAGACTGACTACAGACATGGACCTCAGTGTAACACAGATATGGAACTCACTGTAATACCAGCCACTTCCCACTGACACACACAGACTATGATAATAATAAATAATAATGCAATTAAGAAAATTTCCTGCCAAATAATTTTTCCTCTTTTTTATTTTTATGAGTATTATTTTTATTTTATTTTTAAAGTTTTTATTTAAATTGTAGTTAGTTAAAATAAGGTTAATATTACTTTCAGGTGTACAATATAGTGATCAACACTGCCATACAATGGCTTAAATAAAAAAATGAAAAAAAAATTTTTAAAGATTTTATTTTTAAATAAAACCTCTACACCCAAGGTGGATTTCAAACGTACAACCCCACGATCAAGATTTACATATTTTACTGACTGTTCCAGACAGGCACCCCAACAAATAAAAATTTTATAAAATTGTTGAGTTTGTGGGAGTCTCATTTGCTTAGTCAGTTAAGTGTCTGCCTTTGGCTCAGATCAGGATCTCAAGAGTCCTGGCATCGAGCCCCATATTGCTCATGCTCTCTCTCTCTATCTCTGGCTTTTGCTCTTAAATAAATAAATAAAATATTTTTTAAAAAATTGTTGAGTTTGTTTAACTAGTTTTAAACTAGTAGACAGAGATGAAGATAAAGTATGATGTAATGGCACGGAAAAATACAACTTACACGTTTTAAAAAAAAATGTGCAATGCAAGTTACCTCACTTCTTTTATCACCACACTGGGACTTTCCCTACTGAGTTGTTGTAATGTAAGGACCTATTTTATATTTTTATATTTTAGCAAGAGGCTTTCATTGAGGTTAACCCTTAAACTGTCCTTGCTCCCCTTCCCCCAGGGGATTCACTTAAAAACAAGTCCTGGAAATCAGCTCCAGGTAACAAAGCCCATATACAAGGGTGGGTCAGGCCAGGTGGAGACATCAATCAGCGGGAGGGGGGCGGTGTTTGCATATTGTCTCCCTAGATACTAAGGAGTATGCCCCACTCCTCCGCCCTTTGGGAACCTTTTTTGCACCAATCCTAATCAAGGTGTAATAGGCTGGGTCAAATGTCTATACTAGGGTAAATTGAACCTCAATTGGTCACCTAGCCTCACTGTGGAGTTTCCTATGTGTGTTAAAATCTCATTGGTCACCTGTGCATGGCCAGGCCTGACTGCATGGCCTTTGCCCTTAAAAGCTAGACTGTGAAACAGCAAAGGGTTGCCTTCTCTCATAAGAGGTGTGGCCCCGAACGTTTGGTTAGATTCTTGATGCTTGGCATGAAATAAAGCTTTGCTTGACCTTTGCTTTACATCAGTCTCGCTCCTTTAATCATAGACCCATTATTGGGGCATAACAGTATTAATCTTAAAGTTATAAGTCCACAATGCATCCATCATCCATTCTACCCCTTAACATTCCCCTTTGGACAGACCCATGATCTAGAACAAGCCTTATTTTATAGTGCCTTGTAGGTGATTTTGGCTGCTGCCTAAATTGCCTACTTTCCTCTCACCATTACCACGGAAATTGGGTCCACTGAAACAAAGGGGTAGTGTAAGAAATTAAGACTTCCATAAATCTCTTTAAATAATAAAGTATAAGATAGTGATACCTTTTTTTCTGCCACATAACCAATTCTTGCAAGAATAAGGTCATATAAAAGAATTTACAACACATGCTAGCATTATCCTACTGGACCCAGACCATTTGTATGTTTCTCTGTCTCTGAGAAATGTAGTTATTTACATGACTGAAACCTAAAAATTGTTTGATATGACCACTAATATCACCTACATTATTTTAAAGCCTGTTTAAAGCTTCTGTAATACATAGGCTTTGTAAACACTTATTAAGCATCTTGTATATATCAAACACTTTAAAAATCTCTGCTTAAAAAAAAAAAAAACTCTACCTCAATGGAACTTTGAGTCTGAAAAAGATACAGGCAACATACAAGGCAACAGATAGAATAATTACATATTTGATTATATACTCTGAGGATGTCACCTTAAATTGATATGAAAATGATCAGAAGGATCTGGATTTCTTGTCAAAATTTTTTGCCTTAAAAAGAAATTGATATTTAGGGAAAGTTGTTACTGAAAGAGGTCCTGTGTCAACCAAAAATGTTAAACCATGATCTCGCTAAATTTTCCAGTTGTGATTATTGCTTTGTTTAGCTGTCTTCTATTAAGACTGAATTTAGTAATTCAGTCTCAGATTCAGTAAGTCTTATTTTTAAAGATTTTATTTATTTATTAGAGAGAGAGAGGGAGGGGCAGAGGGAGAGGAAGAACCAGACTCCTTGCTGAGCAGGCAGCTGATGCAGGACTGGATCCTAGTACCCTGGCATCATGACCTAAGCTGAAGGAAGACACTTAACCAACTGAGCCACCCAGGCACTCTAGACTGTAAACTTCTTAAAGGTAAAAAAGTTTATTCTTCTAGTAGTTCCACAGACATTTCTAACATCCATAAGAAAGCATGTACTGATGTAAAATGCCAGCAAATCAAATTATTTAAAAAAGAAAGAAAGAAAGAAAAGATATATCTGGATAAAGAGAAAAACAGAAAATCTAATAATACATTGAATTATTAGAGCAAAGAGTGGAGGAAGAGAAAATAAATATGAAATAGAGATTTCCACTAAAAGAAAAAAATTGAATAAGGCAGGAGATTTAGAAAATTATTATGACAGACTTGAGAAAAAAATAAAATAGGAATTTTTAGAAAATAGCAATGAATGAAAAGGTCAATTGTTCCTACCTCTATAATATTAGCTGTTTGTTGTTGTTGTTGTTGCTAATTTACCTATTTAATCTAATAAACAAAGAAAGGTTTCATTTAGGGATAAGGTTTCTCTCTCTATATATATATTTTTTCCATTTAGGGATAAGGTATATATATATATACATAGATATATATGTATATATATATTTTTTAATTTTAATTGTTGGAAAATGTGTCACAGAATGTGTTTAAACTTTAAGATACAGATGCAACATGTAATGAACTGCATTGTTTGAACGTCTAATTTGTAAATGCTGTTAGAGGAAACTTGGTGGAAATGTTCTTATGTGCTTGTGTTTCTGGAACTAAGTATATTTATTAATAAGGAATAGTTTAAAATTATGAAATGACCAGGAGTGGACAATTTTCCTAATCCTATCAGCTCTTTGCAGCTCTTTTATTAGCCCCCTTCAGGAATATCAGCTTTTTTATCTAATTAAATTTTATATTAATGTGCTTTTGACTTTTGGCCTTTATCTTCCTTCTGTTCTTTTTTTTCCCCTAAATTACATGTTTCTGTTTAACAGCTACTATCAATTCTTTGATATGAATTCTCAACATCAATTTACTAACTCCAGAGATGAAGGAGCATCAATATTTAGAAGCGAAGAATACAAAGCCTTGGGCATCTGGATGGCTCAGTCACTTAAGCATCTGCCTTCGACTCTGGTGGTGTTCCCAGGGTCGTGGGATGGAACCCCAGGTTGAACTTTCTACTCAGCTGGGAGCCTACTTCTCCCTCTCCTTCTGCCTGCAGCTCCCTTTGCTTGCGTTCTCCCTCTCTTTGTCAAGTAAATAAAATAAAATAAAATAAAATAATGTAAATAATACATTTATTTATTTATTTAAATGCAATTATTACACAATACATAATGTATTGCATAATTATAATAATGATTAAATAATTTATTAAATATTTATATTAAATATATCAATTTAATTAAATAAATATTTTTAGAATTTAAAATATTTCAAATTTAGATTATTAAATATTAAATCATTAATTTAATAAATAAATATCTAAACATAAATAAAATAATTTATTTATTAAAATGAATAAAATAATGTTGTCATTATCTCAGCATGTATTTTTAAATAGTCTAAAAAAAATCTAATAAAGTCTAAATACATTGAGTTCAGATATTTATACAAGTTAACCCAGACACTCAACCCACAGTTTCAAAACTTTTGTTTTTATCTACTACTCAAAATACGATTTTAATGTATTTATTTGTAACTTTGACATAGCAAGGAAACTTGGAGGAAAAGGAGACATTTGCTTTTAATATTTGAAAATTATTTTGTTGATTTAAAAAAATAAAAACCTTAACACGTGAGCATTTCTTCTTAAATAACACTGTGAAGTTTCTGAGTCGCATTCTATTAAAAGTGCTGATAAAATGGCCTCAGTTACTCATTTAAATTATCAGCTGAATGGGTAACAAATGAAGTAGAGAGCTTTTTAATTATTTATGAATGTATTGCTTGTGGATGGAGTGCCACATAGAGTTACCTCTCTTTTTGGCTTTGTTTTGTGAGCAGCAGTGGAATCTATGAATGAGATTAAACATAAGGACATTCACAGAAATTCTTAATGAACTTCTGGGGAAGGGCAATAAGTGCAAGGAAAAACTGCAGCAAGACTAATTACAAATTTCAAGTGGTCATCGCTTAATTATAGAAGCTTTTAAGTTCAAGTAATATATCTTTTTCATGAGCCTATCATATTGTATTAATTACCACAAACTGCACTCTTGAACACTTATCTTTTCACATATTTCTTATTCTTAGTACTTAAAATTACCCTTATGATTGATAAGTAAATGGATTTTACAGACAATGCATTTATTTACATAAATAAATAATGCTGTTTATATATATAAAAACAATTGAATATGTGTATGTGTTCAATGAATTTTTTTTCAAATTAACATCTTAATTCTACCACATTAGTTACAAATAGAAATAGACTTTATAGATTCATCAAATATTTTATTCTCAAATTTATATGTCCTTTGTGAAGTAAATGAAACTGTATATATTAAATATAATCCTATCACATGTAACAGTTACTAGTGCATCCCAGGACATACATAGGTCAGGTCCTCCTCAAGGCATCACGGATAACTGGATTTCACTTTCTATCCTAGGAGTCTTCTGTATATTTCTGTGGCTTTTATACTACAATCAGGAGGAAGAATTCTTTTGCTAAAAGCTTCCAAATGACTATGCGAGTAGATTATTTGTAGACTAGTGATATAATATTATAGTTTAATATGTGAAGCATGATAAAATAAAATGCCATTGCCATATTTAATTTGTTCAGTAAAGCATTCATTTAGTTATCAAGCATTCATTTTCTTTTTTTAAAGATTTTATTTATTTATTTGACAGACAGAGATCACAAGTAGACAGAGAGGCAGGCAGAGAGAAAGGAAGGGAAGCAGGGTCCCTGCTGAGCAGAGAGCCTGATGTGGGGCTCTATCCCAGGACTCTGGGATCATGACCTGAGCAGAAGGCAGAGGCTTTAACACACTGAGCCACCCAAGAGCCCCAAGCATTCATTTTCTTTATACAGAAGAGATAGAACAATATTATATAGTAGAAAAGACAGTAAATAATCTAGAAACCTTGATCATTTTGTTTTGGCAATTTTAGAACATAAAATTAGCTAAAGCTCAAGTGCAAGTTATATTTGTATCATAGGAGGAAAAGTTAATTAAAAGTTTGTTTATTACCATAGTTTAACACTTCAACGAAATGATAACGAGTCCAAAATCAATGAATATATGAAGTATACAATAAAAACAATAATCTTGAGTGTATGTGACTCACTGTAGGTATTGATAGGCTAGAAATCAAAGGGAAAGTATCTATAGGGTTTGTTCAGTTCCATGCTCATCAGATTAATAGGCTTTCTCATATTGCTTCCTTCACCACATTAATTTGTCTAATGAAGTTTTCAAGAGTTAAAGACAGTGATAGGTTCATGGCTGGAGAGAAGGTACAGAATCTAAGATAGTTCAGCAGTGCTTATTATTTAAGAGAAAGACAGCATGGGAGGTGAGGGGTATATCATGCATCCTGTTTTCACTCCCTTTGTGGAGCACCTACCCTGGAGGTCATGTAATAATAACCAATGACCAAAAAACAATAAAAAAACCCAAACATCCATGTGGAAGTGCCATCCCTGCCTGGAGATGAGTAGACTGCTCAAACAGATCCTGGGCAGGCATCTCAGCCCAGGCCTGTGTTGGGGAAGCTGGTTCCTGGCTTTGGGCGCAATCTGGAAGCCAGCAAACTGACGGGAGAGTGCAGCCAGGGTTAACAGGACTGATGATCTTTTTGCAGCCAGGCCGCGGGTGGACACCCGCTCAAGGAGCCAGGCTAGGAGGCTGCCCAGCGCCAGTGCTGGTCAAGTTGCAGCCCACGGGGCTTCCCCCGCGCCCCAGCCAGGGCGGGGCCTCAGGAGGGAGGGGGCGGGGGCGGGGCAGAGAAGGGGCTTTGCTAATTGCCAAAGCGAAAAGGGAGCTCGCGGAGGACTCAGGAGGGAGGGGGGCGGGGGCGGGTGGAGGGCGGCGGGGAGAAGGCGCTTTGCTAATTGCCTAAGCTGGAAGTGAGCTCACAGAGGATGTGGCTGAGAGTCTGGGAGGAGGTGGAGGGGCTGGCGGAGGAGGGGCGGGCAGCGCCGCGGTGCTGTGCTGCGGCTCAGTCGGGACTGCAGGACCCACCGGACTCGCCGCCCGTACGCTCCCATGTGAGGCTCCGCTGTCCCGCTCGTGCTGCCTGCTGCCCCTCCCCGCCCCAAGGCTTTTCAGGACCACCCTCTGCACAGGGGTAAAGTGACACCGCGCCCCGCCCTCACCTGGAGCAGAAAGCGCGGACCCGACCTGGGGGCGAAGAGGGGGGTTGTGGAGGCCCAGCCTCCCGCGAACCCCAGGGCACCGGGACCACCCCGGACGCTGCGCCAAACCCGGGTCCTCATGGGGTCGGGCTGGGGACAGCGCCTTGCGAGGTGCCCCCCGCCAGCAGGCACGCTAGCCCCCATCTTTCCGCAGCCCCATGCGCCCGTGCTGAGGACCCCCTTCCCTCCCCCGCCGTGGCCCCGCTGCTTTTGTTCTGGACTTGGGATCCCAGGTGGAAACTAGTCCCTCAGACCTCCCTGGCAGCAAGGAGGGCAGGGAGGGATTCTTGGTTTCCTGCCCTGGGTCCTCCTCTCTCCCCATTCACAAGCCTTCTGGCTTCCCTTTACTCTCCTCATTGTCAGTTTTCTGAAATGGTTTTCTTCTGCATGTTGACCCAAAGAGCTATTTCATGAATGAATATACACGAAACTGAGTTGGAGCCCACCTGTAGAGGCCTTTCATTAGAATGGTCTCTGGTTCTAGCCTCAGTTCAGAATACTGCATGTACCTGAGGACCAAGTCCAGATGTTTCTTTCATCTCTGACTTGAATTTGAAATCCTCCTCAGACTTCAGCTTCCAGGATTTCTCCAGTCCTTGCTCTCCCACTGTCTTGCTGGGGATCCGCCATGAGTGTTGAACACAGGAATGAATGAATGATATATACCCCAGACTGCTGGGGCTTTGTCTTCTTTTGCTGAGGTTGGAAAGGCTTGGGAGAGACCCCCTGTATGCAGATAGAGAGCTGCATGCAATTGCTTAGATAAACGTGTTCCCCACTTAATTGCTTGGGCATTGAACATTTCGCCCTTAACCAGTGGCTTGAGCAGTTAGGAGGAGACAATCTGGAGGTGAATCAGAAGATGGCTGAATCCACATGGTGGTGGTCTGGGTTTGGGAGATTTTCCTGGAGATTCAAAGGAAAGATATAAATTCTTCCAGTGTGGAGTGGTAAACATTTTATCGATGGGAGATGGAAAATAAATGGTCTGGTTAAACTTTCCCGCCCCCTCAAAACCCATTATTTGAAAACACAAAAAGGGAAGTGAAGGGAGAAATCCTCCCACTCCCATTCCCACTCACCTCCATAGCCATCTCCTCTTCCAAGAACCTAACAGACAAGGTGCCAAGAAGTGTTAGGTACCAGCAGTGGTCTCAGATCTCATTCAAGAATCATGGTGAAAGGCTTTCAAATAGATTGTGGGGGAACAGGGATCCAATTAGGGGGGGACAAGTTTAAGGTTTGCCTGGTCCCCTAAAAATTAATGGCACTAGAGAAGATGAGCTTTGGGAACTATAGCTTAATGGATACAATGTGTTAAAAGCTTCAGTGAGTCATGGTGGGAAGAGGCCAAGAGGGTAGCAAACACAGTCTTAGATGATGTTATTAATAGCACTACAGGCTCTAGATTTCCTGTGGTGGTGTTCTTGGCAAGACCAGCCCGGCCAAAGTGGATACTCTCAACCTGGAACAGAGGGTCTTGGAGATGCCAGCACGTGAGGTATGATGAGAGGGTAAAATGATAGGAGGTGTCCTTTGGAAGGACTGACTCCTTGACTTTAAAAGGGAGAACCCAAATCTGTAGGTGAAATCTTTCTGGCTACAAAGAGGGCCAAGGCCTCCTAAGGTCAAGGTCTCCTCGTCACTTGCAAAGATGTCGAAGAACATATTCAGACATTTCAAAGATGTCCTCATATCATTGGTTCCCACTCTGGAATTCTATCAATAAGGTGAGAGTTCCTGTAGTTGAAAAAGAGATCTAAAAAGACTTCCCTTTCTCATGTAATTTCTGTAACCTCCAGGACACACCCACCTCCCCCTTCCAGCTCTGTAATGAAGCCACAGCTGGTGCCAATTTGTGGAACTCCTTAAAGGCTATTCTCCCTTATATACCCCGGGACCAAGTTCCCATGCTCCCTCACCCGATTTCCTGCACTCACCTCCCACCTGGTGTGTTCACACCTGCAAGTGCCTTTTACCAACCCCTTTGCCAAAAGGCAGCCAGAGTGACCTTTCAAAGACCTATCAGTTCCTGGCATTTGTCTCCATAGAAATCTGCACTGATCTTCTAACAAATTCTCAGTCCTCCAAAGGCACCCATAATCCTCCCATCAGTCTATTCATACCCGTCCAACTGACTGATGCCTGTTCTGCCCCATCTCTCTGCCCTTCAACCACACTGCCTCCTTCTTCCTGTGGAGACCTCTCATGCCACCTGCCTCCAAGCACAGGTGATTCCCATTGATGGGAAGACCCTCTTCTCTCCCCCATCTCCCCACTCCAGTTACTCCCACTTATTCGTGAGCTCACAAGCCCCATGGTACACACTCTCCATGCAGCCTGCTCTCTCTTTTCTAGCACTGGCCTCCGTTTCTAGCTGTGCTTGTGTCATGGATGTCCCTCCCCAGCCAGCCTCCAAGCTCTCCTTCCCTTTAGCTCCAACACCTGACACAGTGCCTGGCACGTAGTAAGCCCTGGCTAGCTTCTAAGAGCCTCACTGAGGGACTGAAAGCATTTTAAAAATGTCACCACGTAGGCTCCAAACTGTAGGCAGAAAAAGCTTTGCCTGGATTGACATTTTAGAGACGTATTCGTCAAGTTGGATGTGTTCACTGACTTTACCTTGTAAAATTTAAAAAAAAAAAAAAAGGACCTCTGTATCGCTTCGCATCTAAGGAAGGCGCATGTATACTATTAGACCACGTTATGAGCTTAATGGAAGGAGACAAGATGTTTTCACTAAGAAAATGTATAAGACTGTTGAGGTCAAGTGGGAGGAAACAGTCCGTTTGTTGGAGCATTGCTATCTTACTCTATCACAGCCACTCATAAAAATCTGACACGGGGTGAGTCAGAATTGTCTGTCGGAGAGGAGTTAAATCTGGCTCATGTTCCTACAGACATGAAAGCCAGAAATGAAAAAGGAGGCTTTAAAAGCGTGGGTTGAGGAGGCGGTGTGGTTCACTGCGATGAGCTAAGTGCCCAGGGCCACCAGCAGACATGCTGGCCTGTGTCCGTCCTTTGTTCTGGGGTCCCTCTTGCACCATGTGGTGAGGTTGGTGGCTGGGAGAAGCTCAGGACAGGACCCGGTGGCATCTTATTTCTCCCACCCTCCTGTGGGCTCCAGTGGTCTCCAGTAGGTCCCAAGGGACAGCCTGCCTTCCTTGAAAAGCCCAGTAGCACTGGGAGCAGAAACTGGGGCCAAAGAGTGAGCACCCTGTTTGACAAGCTGGACCAGCCACCTCTTCTTCAGATGCAGGGGGAGCCCTGGCATGCTGACTCCTCCCTTCTCCCTTTCCCCTTTCCTCTTTCCTCCCTCTTTCCTTCCCCTCTCTCCTTCCCTGGTGGTGCCCTTTCCCAATGCCCACTTCATCCCTTTTCCTTTCTACATACCTGTCTTCTAGAGTTTCTTCTCTTTCCTCCCCATTACTTCCCTTCATCTGAATCTCCTCTTTGGTCCCTTTGTCCCTGCTCTCTGCTCCTCCTCCCCTTCCCTGGCCCCTGTTCAGCTCCATACTGAATGCAGGCAGAGCTGGACTAACATGCTCACTTGCTTGCTCAGCCAACCTCCAGAGAAGTCACTCTTCGGTGGCCACCTTCCTGACCCCCTGGTCGCTTCTCCACTTGTTCAGATATTGCTCTGAAGTCTGAGGAGGACAGAGCGGGGCTGCCACAGAAGCAGGCCAGAGGAGAAACCAAACCATGTGTCCACACTGTCCCCCAGCACTGCTGCTCTGAGAGCTTTCGGAGTCCTCAACAGGGTTAGGATTTAGGGGCTTCTTCAGAACCGGGAGTGAAAACAAGCATAGGTCAAAAGAAAAGCGACAGCCCCCACACAATAATAATAATCACAAATGAAAACTATGTTAACTCTGAAGTCCCAAAGTCGAAGAATTGCCTTGAATCTGTCACTAGAAAGCACCCAAGGCCTCACTCTCTGGGTTCTGGGTGCCCTGGGAATGGCAGGAGGCTCTGACATGCACGTGGGGGTGCCGAACTATGAGGGCTAGCCTGCCCGCTGGCAGGGGGGGGGTACCTCCTGTGGCGCTGTCCTGGCACGACCCCCTGCGTAGGGGGTGTGGCGCGGCGTCCTGGGTGGTCCTGGTGCCCTGGGGTTGCCTGAAGCCTGGGCCCCGACCACTCCACCCCCCCCCCCCCCCCCCCGCTCCTGTCCTGCGTTTTCTGCTTCAGGTGAGGGCGCGTCGAGGTGTCACTTTACCTGTGAGCAGAGGGTCCTCCAGAGAAGCCATGGGGCAGGGAGGGGCAGCAGGCAGCAGGAATGAGAACGGGACACCGTGGCCTCTGGGGCTAAGCTGGAGCGTGGGAGCGCAGGGGCAGCGAGTATGGTGGGTCCTGCAGTCCCGAATGGGCTGCAGCACAGCACCCTGGAGCTGTGTGCCCCTCCTTCCCGCCAGGGCAATTAGCAAAGCCCCTTCTCCTGGCCCCCCCCGCCCCGCCCCCGCCCCCCTCCCTCCTGAGTCCTCTGAGAGCTCACTTCCAGCTTTGGAAATTAGCAAAGACCCTTCTCTGCGCCGGCCCTGTCCCCTCACTCCAGGGGCCTGAACCCTGGCTGGGGTGCAGGGCTATGCCCTAGCATGCTGCCCCATTGCCAGCGCCTGCGCTGGGCAGACTCATAGCCTGGCTTTCTGAGCGGGTGTCCACGGGCAGCCTGGCTGCGAAAAGATCATCAGTCCTAAAGGCCAGCTGCACTCTTGAGTCAGTTTGCTGGCTTCCAGATTGCGCCCAAAGCCAGGAACCAGCTTCCCCAGCACAGGCCTGGGCTGAGATGCCTGTCTGGGATCTGTCTGAGCAGTCTCCTCCACTCCAGGCAGGGATGGCACTTCAACCTGGATGTTTGGGTTTTTGGTTTGTTTTTTTGGTCATTGGTTATTACATGACCTCCAGGGTAGGTGCTCCACAAAGGGAGTGAAAACAGGACGCCTGATATATATGCATATGGCCATTCTAGAAAAATAGCTTGGGGTTCTCTCGGAAACGCGGCATTGGTCCTTGCACTATGGTTTAATAGAAAAGGGATTATGCACCAAGTTACTTAAATGAGCATAGGTTGAAATCGTTTACTGAGAGTAAATATTTTAAATAGTTATATTTTAACTAAATCTATCATCAATCATAAATCTATTACACGAAGGTTACAGGCAATTTAAAAGCAAGAGCACTCTCTTCAGGGTTTTAAATAATCCCTGTCTGTCTTGGCACATGAGAATGCAAAGATAGGAAATGGTTTGTAAAAATCATATAATAGCTTTTACTAATTCTATTTATTTGACAGACAGAGATCACAAGTAGGCAGAGAGGCAGGCAGAGAGAAAGATGGGGAAGCAGGCTCCCCACCAAGCAGAGAGCCTGATGAAGGGCTCGATCCCAGGACCCTGAGATCATGACCTGAGCCCAAGGCAGAGGCTTAACACACGGAGCCACCCAGGCGCCCCCAGATGAAATACATTTCTGACTTAGAAACTTCAGATAGAATTATTTTGTCCATGATGACAACTGAAGAAAATGTGTCATCCCTAAACCTAACCTTAAACCCTACCAACACTGAAACCTAAGCTGACCTTAAAGCCCAAACTAGAACCCTGAATCCCAAACCTGGAATGGAACCCAAAGCCTGTACCTGAGCCCTGGATCCAAGCCCTGAACCACGAACCCAAACCCTAAACCAGACCTCCAAGTCATGAAACCTGAACCCAAATCTCAGCATGAAGTCAAACCCCAAATTTGACCTTGAACTTTATCCCATAAGCCCTGAGTCTTAAAGCCTAAATCATAAACTTAAAGCCCTAAACTATAACTCTGTTCCCTTGTCCTTCACTCTAAACCCTCACCCTAACACTAAACCCAAAGCCTGATTAGAACTCTGACTAAAACCTGAACCTGAACCCAAATTCAAACCCTTCACCACACTTTGCTTATGCACTTGCCATTGATGGATATTTGCAGTTTGTACCTCTTGATTCTTGTGAACATTGTTTGGGTTGGGGGCTAGGGTTAGGGTCTTGGATTAGGGTAGGGTCCAGGCTTGAGACCAAGTTGAGGTCAGAGTGTGGGTCTGCATCAGGGCCATGTTCAGTGACACTGTTTGGGTCAAGGACTGTTGTAATTCCACATTGTTTCCAATTCATTGTTCCTTAGCTATTTGGGGGGAAGTTGGGGGGTATTGGGCTCCATGCAGCTTGAATTTCCGGAATGAAATGGCATCAGCTGGACCCGGGGAGGGAGCAGGACCTTCCACTGAAGGGTGAGCTCCCACAGTCCTGCACTGCCTTGCACCGCCTGCAGAGGGCGCCAGACCCCAGCTCCCGCCCTGAGCCCAGGCTGCACAGCCACAGCTGTGACCTGAGCCCTGCCTTTTCAGGACCCATTGTGGAGACTTCTGGAGAATGTGGGGCGCCTCCCACCCTGACAGGACAAGCTGAGGAGGGTGTGGCTCTGCATCCACACTGACCGGACCCGTTGTGGAGGACGCGCCCACACTGGCAGCAGTCCAACCTCCTAAGGACCAGACGCTGGAGGAGGTGAGGAGAAGTCCCTTAGTGGACTGTCAAGGGGTTCGTGGTCTCAGGACCCCACAGAGAAAGGGCGCCCTGTGTAGACACTGGGGCTTCCATCGTTTTGTGTGAGGAGACGTGGCCTCCTGCTGTGCTGTGCGCGGGGCTGTGGGGTCCCCCCTTTCTGGGCTCGGGTGATCCTTGGTCTTGTCTGTGTTTGTGTGCTCCCGGATTAGGTTCCTTGGGCTCCTCAGATGGTCTGCAGTCAGGGAGCGTCCCCCTGCTTTGGTGCTCGTGCTCTCCCCACCTCAGCCCTGCGGGGTCCTTCCCGTGTCCACACCCACTCCAGGCTTGCGCCTAGTCCGGAAATTCAGGAGCCAAAGTGAGGACTCTGTAGCCGGTTTTGGGGAGAGTAGGTATTTTCCCAGTGTGGGTTCTTCCCTGAGCACAGTGCCTCCCCATCTCCGTGTGTACCCCTCCCTGTCTGTCGTCATTGTTGCAGGGCTGTCACTTTCTTGGTTCAGGGGCCTCCTGGGTATCTTGCTATCTTGGATGCAGGTGTAAATGAGATCGTTCTCAGCAGTCTCTTTCTGATGGGTCCTTCCGAGCACCTAGGAGTGCCACTAATTTGTGCATATTGATTTTGTTCCTTGCAAGTTCTTGAATTTATTAGTTCGATTGGCCTTAAACTTAATCTGCCAGTTATTTGACCAGCAGCATGGGTTTAATTGGGAAGAGCAGAGAATGGCAGTCTGGGCTGAGCAAGCTAAGGTCCCATCACAGGCAAGTGCGAGAAACAAAGGAGAGGAACATTATTTCATGGAGGAGGAAGAAGTTGGGAAGGGTGCTTGAAGGAAAGTCCCTTGGAGAAAGGCAGGGTGATGGAGAATTCTCACCAGCTGAGCTGCAAAGCTCCTACAAAAAGTCAGGAGATGAACCTCCAGCTTCCCCTGTGGGGCCTAAAATTGGTGAGTCTCTCCTGTGGGGGATTGCAATGTGGGGTCTGTAATGGGCACTGAGCACCAGGCGCCCCCTTCCAGCCTCCCCTTCTGGCATCCCCAGTCCACTTTACTGGGGCTTCCCTTCCTGCTTTTGCACAGTTCTAACCAGCTTGTGGTGGAACGTTGTGGAAAAACTGAAATTCCAAATCCACTGCTTCTACTGCACCTGAGATACAGGGGCCCATGATTTAATCCTCCCACGAGTCTCTTGCTAGCCCCACCTGTCCGTTACTCATTTTGAGAGTTGATATTACCAAAGTACTGTAATTCTAAAAATTTCTGAATTAGCTGTATTATTTCTTTTTAGGTATGAAGTTAACTTCCAATTATATGAATTTAATATTTTGGTCATTGTTTTCTAATTTTATTGCCTTATTCTTGGAAAATATAGCCTGATATTTAACTCTAGGAATTTATTGGCATATACTTCTGGCCTAAATAATGGCCTGTTTGTGAAAATGTTCAACTTATGCTTATATACTTACTGAAGACTCTTGGTTTGGGGTCAGGATGGCTACATTTATTAATAGATCAGGACTATTAGATTCTCTAAATTTTGATGTCTCTTAATTTAATCTAATTAAATTATCAGTTAATGAAAGAAGTTAAATTTTTTATGTAGTACTGCATCTAAACTTATCAAAGTCTTTGCTATAATTAGACAAGTATGTCATCCTGTTTTTATACCAAGTCTCACATTAAAAAAATCATACTATCTGAAATATTATTTATTTTTATTATTATTTATTTTTTTTAAAAGATTGTATTTATTGGGGTACCTGAGTTAAGTGTCTACCTATAGCTCAGGTCATAATACCCGGGTCCTGGGATAGAGCCCCGCAGGGGGTTCCCTGCTCAGTGGCGTGCTTCTCCCTCTCCCTCTGTTATTCCCTCTGCTGTGTGCATGTTTTTCTTTTCTCACTCTCTCTCAAATAAATAAGTAAAATTTAAAGATTATCTCTCTCAAATAAATAAGTCAAATTTTTTTTCTCAATGGGAGGGAGCAGCAGACTCTCCACTGAGCAGGGAGCCTGATGCAGGGCTCAATACCAGGACCCTGGGATCATCACCTGAGCTGAAGGCAGACACTTGAACCGACTAAGTCACCCAGGCACTCCAGCTGTTTATTTATTTATTTATTTTTATTATGCATATGTTTTATCTCTCTTTTCTACAAGTCTTTTTTTTGATCTTTTTACTTTTTTCATAAAACTGAATTATTTCAAGATGACTTGGTCATCCTCTTTTCCCCAACCTCAAAGATCATAGAGTATATTTTAACTGTTAAAATAATATTAGTATTTAAGTGCTGCCTACACAAATTAAGGCAAATTATCTGTGATCTGTATTCCTGAAAATATTTTTTTTATTATGCCTTCCTATGCCAATGACATTTTATAAGGATCTAAATGTTTCCATTTGTGATTTTTTTTCAAGATAATAAAGCTATTACTTCATTCTTTTTTATATCTGATGTTATTTAAAAAAATTCTGTCAGTCTGATTCTTGTTTCTTTATTAATGAATTATTTTTTTTCTCTCTAACACTTGTGATTTTTTTTGTGTGTCTTTGGTATGTATGCCCTAGTTTGGGATTCATAGAGTCAACTCTAGTTATGAATATTTTCTTTCTTTTCTTGTATGTAAGTTTTAATCCAGTGTCTTGACTATTTTATGCTTGAGAAATAGATGTACATTAATATTCAAATATTTCTTTCCTTTTTCTTCTTTCATTTAAAAAAAGTCATTTATTTTATTTTATTTAAAAATATTTATTTATTTATTTGGAGTAGAGAGAGAGGGTCATGAAGAGTGGCTGATTATATACTTTCAATTTGGGAGGAGGTTAGGGATAGCACAAGCCTCCAAGGTATTTTATAAACAAGGTTTCCAGGACCTTGAGGGGGCTAGCTATTGTTAGGGAAAGGTCATTTATTACTATTTAGTAAAAACTCAGGGAAGAGACTCTTCTGATGTGTATCAGTGGGTATATGCTTGGGAGATGATTGCCAATGTATATCTTGAGGGCAGGGGTGGGGAGTAGAGATAAAGAAGTTTCCAAAGTAATTTTTACATGTGAAAGTAGATTTTCAGTATCCTGGGGGGTGGACTAAGAATGCTTTTTGCCCTGAGTGGATGTGTCCACATGGAAGCAGCTGAGTCCCCAGAGGAGCTTCAAGGACTTGTCAACAGGCTATGAGTAGTAAGGAAATCTAATTTCTTCTCTAGCTTTTGTTCCACACACATCACCTACATCTTACACCTCTTTTATATTGATAATTTTAATGCTTTGCTGGTATCCAGATGACTATATCCTTAAGTGACTTCTTATCTCTATTGAATCCATTACATATTCTATCCATTGTATTCTTAATTCAACTAGATTACATATATTTAATCTATTAGTACCACTAGGTTCTTATTCTTGTTTTTATTTCAAAATCTTTCCTTATTTCCTTACATTATTTATTGGGTATATTTTAAATCCCTGAAATACTCACTTATTATATATAAGCTGTCAACCGTATTCTTATTTTGAGGTAGCTATATCTTTTTGGGTTTTAGGACATCATACCAACAATGCCAAATAATTTTCAGACAACAGCAGGATCTCCAAGAATTCAACTAAATTCTGACACTATCTACCTGAACATAGTGTAAGATTTCATCAGTTAATGGATCAGTCCTCCAAGACTATCTCCAACCCCACCTCAGATGCCAGTCTCACTGTAGGCCCCAGGTTATTACCTGTGCTTGTGACTGAGCAACTACAGGTTGGAGGTCCCAGTGGCCTACTTCTTACGTTCTTTTAATTTGCTACAGGGACTCACAAAACTCAGAAAAATACTTACTTTATGTTTGCCAGCTTATTAAAAGATATAATAGAAGATTTAAATCAATAGATAGATAAAGAAGTGCACAGGGCAAGGTATGGAGAATGGGCACAGAGCTTCTATTACCTTCTGTAAGACTGCCACTCTTCCTGCCTTTTCATACATTTCACAAACTAAAAGCTTTCTGAACCCAGTCCTTTCAGCTTTTCTGTGGAGGCTTCATGACATAGTCATGACTGACTAAATCATTGTCATTTGCTGATCTAATCTCCAGATCCTCTTCCCTCCCCAGATAATCCTGTATTGGGAGGAAGGGGAGGCACGTTGGGCAAAAAGTTGTGAAGGCTTTCACCAAGTGGTTGGTCCTTCAGGCAAACAGCCCTTGCCTTGAGTGAGGTCTGAAGGTCACTTCATTAACAGAACAAAACACACCTCTCTCACCCTTATCACAGGAAATCCCAAGAGTTTTAGGAGCTGTGAGTCAGTAGCCATGGTTGAAAACCAAATATTCAGATGACCAAAATATATTTCTTGTAAACCACTATATTACACTACATGCTTAAGTATTTAATTATGTGATCTTTTAAACTAATATTTTTCTAAGAGTATAAACTGTTCTGGCAGTAATCTGGATTGGGGAGTGATGTATTGCCAAATTTCTGTCGTTTTAGTCCAGGAAGTCAAAGAGAAAGAACAGGAGAGCCCCTTAGGGCAGGAAGTTCAAAGTAACAATGTTAACTACTACTACCTTTTCTTGATTTTTTTTTTAAACAAGCAAATCTTCTCTTCAGAGTTGCAGTTTAAAGCCAAGAACATGCAGAATTGGGAGAAAAAATAGTTAAATTTGGAGACTTGCAGAGGTAGAATCAGAGTAGTGAAAGCCATTACAGCAACTGAACTAACTGAGGTCAGTCTTTGGTGAATCACAGAAACAGGTGGAGTTGTCAAACAAAGGAATCTTTGTTTACAACATACAAGGAGATCACAGGGAATAAGTTCCAAAGCCTTGACTGTTTGAACAGGAGAGAGATTTTTATTTAGTATTTAAGATGAATACTCAGAAGGGAGAGTTTTATTATTCCGTGTATGGTTGGTCATAAGGTTGTGGATGCATGCACATCCACATATGTATTTGTGCAATATGTATTGCATGTTCACCTGAATGAAGCTTGTATTCCACCGAGGGCAGAAACTTCAACGTTAGAATAAAGCAGAGGTAACTGTTGGACAAGGGAAAGGGACTCTGCAGGCTTCAAGAGCAGATAGAAACTAGATGGGGTCTTGGGCTCATTTTCTGGGACAAGGAATGCAAGGCCTTGATTGCTTTTGAAATAGCACTAGGAGTTTTACCACTGATTTATTGTCTCAATAGCTTAGGCTATTTCCTGGTCTGGTGGTGACTGTTAGTTTTCCCATTGCCTTGTTCCCTCAAAATCCTTAAGGAGTGAGGTTTTTGCATTTCTTTTTAAGAACCTCCCAGGAAGTTTTGGAAGAAGTGTGCTTGGGCAAGTACACAGGTGGGGTATAGATCATTGAAAATAGCTGGGGACAAAAAATGATTTTCTTATGTCAGGAAAACTATATGTCATCTTAATTTTCTGGGAACCTCTAATTCTTTCTGCTGATGTTACCAGCAGGCTTCTGAGATATTACTGATTGTTCTCTTGTACCTAAGGAAAAAGAAATGTAGAAAGCAAAAGACAAAACTTTAAAATCTATCCTCCAACTCATCAATTCACTGCAGCCACCTCTCTGTCTTTCCCTTTCTCTTTTTCTTTATCTTTCTCTCTCACTTTCTCTCTCACATATGCACAACACACGCAAATCATCTTAAAACAATTTTTAATTTTCCCTATTCCATTTTAATATACTTGAGGCATGATCATTTTCTTAGTAAACACAAGAAAAAAAAATCTAGGATTCCATCATTCTGTGTGATTAAAGTATTGAGGAATTTCCTTCCAATAGCACTTATAAAAACACATTTTATTTATGTAATATTATATAATCAGGTGCCTGCATTTTTCTTATTCTCTAACTAGTGTTATTTGGCAATTAATATTTTGTCAATCAATATTCCCCTATATCTGAATGTGTGGGCAGTGAGAGATGAGTTAGAGGCAAGGATGGTGAACACTCCCAACAACTGCAGACTACATATATCTTAAGCCATGATTTTCTTTGCAAAGGTCAACATTGATAATGTTCTAGTCATACCTCCGTGTACCAGGAAAGAAGTAGCATATTTCTTGAAAGACACAGCTATCAAAGCTCCATTGAGAAACTGTAAAGATGGACAAGCGATTTCCAAATTACATATCTGATAATGGACATCTACTCTGATTATTTAAATATGAATAAAAATAAAAAAACCTTACTAATAACCAAACAGAGTATCCAATTTTACATGTGAAGGAAATAATGGAAGAGACATGTCACCAAAAGTATATGGATGGCTTATAGGCACATGACAAATTTCTCAACATTTAGACATTAAAGAAATACAAATTAAAATCATAATGAGACATGCTTACATATCTATTAGAATGGCTAAAATTATAAAGGCTAATTGTACTTGGTCTGAGCTAGATTGAGAAGCAACAAAAAATCTAAACTGTTGTTGGCATATATCATGATACAACCACTTTGGAAAATAGTTTGAAAATTTTTTTAAATGCAAAATATGTTGCAGTTACAAAAATAGCCATTTTACTTCTAGGCATTTAACCAAGAGAAACAAGCCCTATGTTCATACAGGGACTTGTATATGAATTTCATAGCAGCTTTATTTTTAAGAATTGAAAACAGTGGAAATGTTCATCAATGTCCATCCATAGAGCAAAGAAAAATTATGATCTATTCATTAAAGAGATTACTATTCAACATCAAAATGAACTATTTACAATTGGAGATTCTCAAAGTAATGATGCTGAGAAAAGAAAAGCCAGGCAATGAATAGTATATACAGTGTGATTCCATGACTATAAAAAATCTAGAAAATACAAATTTATATATAGTCACAGTCATCAAATATATTGGTGTGATTTTAGTGCCTTCTTCTGTGATCCTATAGCTTCCTACACTTGCATCTCTGAGCATTTGTTACACCATGTGAAAATATGAACTCTTTCTTATCATTCTGTCTTACTAGAATAAGAGTCCTTGAAATTTTATGGACAATTGAACTCTCAGTTATTAGCAGAAATTCTATCACACAGTAAGTTTCCAAATATAAAAGCCAGAGTTTTACAATGACTTCTAAGCTTTTACATGATCTAGCCACTCATTTAACCTCTGTGACCTCTTTCCCTGCTACTCTTCAGTCACTCACAGTGGCCTCCTTGCTATTCCTCAGATATGCCAGGCATGATCCAACCTTATGGCCTTCAAGATAGCCAATTCCTTTGTCTGGAGTGACCTTATTGCTGATAGTTCTGCGCAAATTCATCACCTTTCCATACCTTTGTTCAATTGTCAGCTTCATTGTAACTACCCTGATCTTCCTATTAAAAATTTTAACTCCCCATCCCCTGCCTAGCAACCTTGATTTTTCTCACCCTGATCGAGTTTTTCTTTTTCCCCATTGTACTCATCCTTTTTGAATGCACTATGCCATTTTTATTAAGGTTTATAGCTTTGAATTGTCTCACCCATTAAAATAAAAGTTCTACAAAGCCAAGTATTTCATTTACCAGTGTAGTCTGAAGTAATATCTGCCATATAATAGTTCAGTAGACAACTGGTAAATTTCAAAATAAATTAATGTTGAGAATATACTGAATTTCACAAGTCATTTCAATATTTATTTCCAAAAAATAAACTATGTAAAACATACCTTAAATTTACTTTCAAAATATTTTATAGCATATAATGGACAATATACATAAGCCTTAAAGAAACAATCCTATAAATAACCATTTCATACCTACTTAAAAACTACATAATACCACACTCCTAGATCCTCTCTGAACGCTCTAAAATAACCCTAAAGGAAATACATTTTTAAAAATAACAGATTTTTTGTCAAATAATTTAATAAAATAAAAGTTTCATTCATCTATGTAGATCATAATAAATGTTTTTAATAAGCATGAAATTATAACTCTGAAGTGTGCTAAAATGAAACCACCTGCTAAGGGTGAGAGAATAAAAATAAACATCATGTTTCCAAATAAGAGGAATTTATTACCTTTGAATCAAAGCATGTGGATTTGTTCAAACTGGCAATAAAGGAATATGGAGACACAAACCATAGAAAGTCATATTTTAGATTTCTAAAAGACTTCGAAGTGAAAAGTATACATTCACTTCTCACTTATTGCTCCTACATATTCATGAATTTGAGAGAAAATATAGGCCCTGTGTGTCTTAGCAACTAATGGGATATTTTTTGATATTTACATGCTTACACATAGTATGTGTTATAGTCTTCTCTTTTACATGCTGTAAAAAGGTTAACCCCTTTTCTGCAGAGATCTGAAAATGTGAAACAGTGCCTGAGTAGCTGAATTCATCTAATTCAAATTTCTTGCAGGTCTAAGACCTATTGATTTTCACTTGACTGCCTCCTTTTTCATCTGTCAATTGGTTACAAATTCTGGTACTGAAGAGAATACATTGGGGCTGGTGGCTCAGTGTGTTAAAGCCTCTGCCTTCAGTTCAGGTCATGATCTCAGGATCCTGGGATCGAGCTCCACATCGGGACATAATGTAACGACAGATAGTTTATATGGGAGCCCTTTGGGTACTCTGGTGGATGAATGTTTTTAAATTAGTTTTTCATGGACATGGGGAGTTAGAGACGAGAAGGGAGGTGGGGGAAATTGGAAGGGGAGCTGAATCATGAGAGACTATGGACTCTGAAAAACAATCTGAGGGTTTTGAAGGGGCGGGGGATTTGGAGGTTGGGGTACCAGGTGTTGGGTATCATAGAGGGCACTGCTTGCATGGAGCACTGGGTGTGGTGCAAAAAGAATGAATACTGTTATGCTGAAAATAAATAAAAAATTAATTTAAAAAATATTAGTTTTTCGTAAACTACAAAAAAAAAAAAAAAGAAAGAAAAGCGCTCCCATTTATAGCGTACACTTTATGGTTCACAAAGCACGTGCCAACAATAAAAATAATAATGGGTTACCGTTACGCTTCATAGAAAAGGAGGTACAGGGAAATTGAATGAAAGGGAATAACAAAGTAGGTTCATAAGTCAATCTTCCTTGTAAAAAAATTAACCTGAAAGTGCGTTTCTGCCACCTCTCTCCTGTGTGACATTTTATCGATGGGAGATGGAAAATAAATGGTCTGGTTAACCTTTCCCTCCCCCTCAAAACCCATTATTTGAAAACACAAAAAGGGAAGTGAAGGGAGAAATCCTCCCACTCCCATCCCCACTCACCTCCATAGCCACCTCCTCTTCCAAGAACCTAGCAGACAAGGTGCCAAGAATTGTTAGGTACCAGCAGTGGTCTCAGATCTCATTCAAGGATCATGGTGAAAGGCATTCAAAGAGATTGTGGGGGCACAGGGATCCAATTAAGGGGGACAAGTTTAAGGTTTGCCTGTTCCCCTAAAAACTAATGGCACTAGAGAAGATGACCTTTGGGAACTATAGCATAATGGATACAATGTGTAAAAAGCTTCAGTGAGTCATGGTGGGAAGAGGCCAAGAGGGCAGCAAACACAGTCTTAGATGATGTTATTAATAGCACTACAGGCTCTAGATTTCCTGTGGTGGTGTTCTTGGCAAGACCAGCCCGGCCAAAGTGGATACTCTCAACCTGGAACAGAGGGTCTTGGAGATGCCAGCACGTGAGGTATGATGAGAGGGTAAAATGATAGGAGGTGTCCTTTGGAAGGACTGACTCCTTGACTTTAAAAGGGAGAACCCAAATCTGTAGGTGAAATCTTTCTGGCTACAAAGAGGGCCAAGGCCTCCTAAGGTCAAGGTCTCCTCGTCACTTGCAAAGATGTCGAAGAACATATTCAGACATTTCAAAGATGTCCTCATATCATTGGTTCCCACTCTGGAATTCTATCAATAAGGTGAGAGTTCCTCTAGTTGAAAAAGAGATCTAAAAAGACTTCCCTTTCTCATGTAATTTCTGTAACCTCCAGGACACACCCACCTCCCCCGTCCAGCTCTGTAATGAAGCCACAGCTGGTGCCAATTTGTGGAACTCCTTAAAGGCTATTCTCCCTTATATACCCCGGGACCAAGTTCCCATGCTCCCTCACCCGATTTCCTGCACTCACCTCCCACCTGGTGTGTTCACACCTGCAAGTGCCTTTTACCAACCCCTTTGCCAAAAGGCAGCCAGAGTGACCTTTCAAAGACCTATCAGTTCCTGGCATTTGTCTCCATAGAAATCTGCACTGATCTTCTAACAAATTCTCAGTCCTCCAAAGGCACCCATAATCCTCCCATCAGTCTATTCATACCCCTCCAACTGACTGATGCCTGTTCTGCCCCATCTCTCTGCCCTTCAACCACACTGCCTCCTTCTTCCTGTGGAGACCTCTCATGCCACCTGCCTCCAAGCACAGGTGATTCCCATTGATGGGAAGACCCTCTTCTCTCCCCCATCTCCCCACTCCAGTTACTCCCACTTATTCGTGAGCTCACAAGCCCCATGGTACACACTCTCCATGCAGCCTGCTCTCTCTTTTCTAGCACTGGCCTCCGTTTCTAGCTGTGCTTGTGTCATGGATGTCCCTCCCCAGCTAGCCTCCACGCTCTCTTTCCCTTTAGCTCCAACACCTGACACAGTGCCTGGCACGTAGTAAGCCCTGGCTAGCTTCTAAGAGCCTCACTGAGGGACTGAAAGCATTTTAAAAATGTCACCACGTAGGCTCCAAACTGTAGGCAGAAAAAGCTTTGCCTGGATTGACATTTTAGAGACGTATTGGTCAAGTTGGATGTGTTCACTGACTTTACCTTGTAAAATTAAAAAAAAAAAAAAAAAGACCTCTGTATCGCTTCGCATCTACCGAAGGCGCATGTATACTCCTAGACCACGTTATGAGCTTAATGGAAGGAGACAAGATGTTTTCGCTAAGAAAATGTATAAGACTGTTGAGGTCAAGTGGGAGGAAACAGTCCGTTTGTTGGAGCATTGCTATCTTACTCTATCACAGCCACTCATAAAAATCTGACACGGGGTGAGTCAGAATTGTCTGTCGGAGATGAGTTAGATCTGGCTCATGTTCCTACAGACATGAAAGCCAGAAACGAAGAAGGAGGCTTTGAAAGCGTGGGTTGAGGAGGCCGTGTGGTTCACTGCGATGAGCTAAGTGCCCAGGGCCACCAGCAGACATGCTGGCCTGTATCCTTCCTTTGTTCTGGGGTCCCTCTTGCACCATGTGGTGAGGCTGGTGGCTGGGAGCAGCTCAGGACAGTACCCGGTGGCATCTTAATTCTCCCACCCTCCTGTGGGCTCCAGTGGGCTCCAGTAGGTCCCAAGGGACAGCCTGCCTTCCTTGAAAAGCCCAGTAGCACTGGGAGCAGAAACTGGGGCCAAAGAGTGAGCACCCTGTTTGACAAGCTGGAGCAGCCACCTCTTCTTCAGATGCAGGGGGAGCCCTGGCATGCTGACTCCTCCCTTCTCCCTTTCCCCTTTCCTCTCTTCCTCCCTCTTTCCTTCCCCTCTCTCCTTCCCTGGTGGTGCCCTTTCCCAATGCCCACTTCATCCCTTTTCCTTTCTACATACCTGTCTTCCTGAGTTTCTTCTCTTTCCTCCCCATTACTTCCCTTCATCTGAATCTCCTCTTTGGTCCTTTTGTCCCTGCTCTCTGCTCCTCCTCCCCTTCCCTGGCCCCTGTTCAGCTCCATACTGAATGCAGGCAGAGCTGGACTAACATGCTCACTTGCTAGCTCAGCCACCCTCCAGAGAAGTCACTCTTCGGTGGCCACCTTCCTGACCCCCTGGTCGCTTCTCCACTTGTTCAGATATTGCTCTGAAGTCTGAGGAGGACAGAGCGGGGCTGCCACAGAAGCAGGCCAGAGGAGAAACCAAAACATGTGTCCACACTGTCCCCCAGCACTGCTGCTCTGAGAGCTTTCAGAGTCCTCAACAGGGTTAGGATTTAGGGGCTTCTTCAGAACCGGGAGTGAAAACAACCATAGGTCAAAAGAAAAGCTATGGCACCCACAAAAAATAATAATCACAAATGAAAACTATGTTAACTCTGAGTCCCAAAGTCGAAAAATTGCCTTGAATCTGTCTCTAGAAAGCACCCAAGGCCTCACTGTCTGGGTTCTGGGTGCCCTGGAAATGGCAGGAGGCTCTGAAAAGCGCGTGGGGGTGCCGAACTATGGGGGCTAGCCTGCCCTCTGGCGGGGGGGGGGGGTACCTCCTGTGGCGCTGTCCCGGCCTGACCCCCTGCGGACAGGGTGTGGCACAGCGTCTGGGGTGGTCCTGGTGCCCTGGGGTTGGCGGGAGGCTGGGGCCCAAACATCCCACCCCCAGCTCCTGGACCGCGTTTTCTGCTTCAGGTGAGGGCGCGTCGTGGTGTCACTTTACCTGTGAGCAGAGGGTCCTCCAGAGAAGCCATTGGGCGGGGAGGGGCAGCAGGCGGCGGGAACGGGAACAGGACACCACGGCCTCATGGGCTAGGCTGGAGCATGAGAGTGCAGGGGCAGCGAGTATGGTGGGTCCTGCAGTCCCGAATGGGCTGCAGCACAGCACCCTGGCGCTGCGCGCCCCTCCTTCCCGCCTGGGCAATTAGCAAAGCCCCTTCTCCCGGCCGCCCCCGACCCGCCCCCGCCCCCGCCCCCCTCCCTCCTGAGTCCTCTGAGAGCTCACTTCCAGCTTTGGAAATTAGCAAAGACCCTTCTCTACGCTGGCCCCACCCCCTCACTTCTGAGGCCGGAGCCCATGCTGGGGTGCGGGGCTAAGCCCTGGCATGCTGCTGCATTGCCAGCGCCTGCGCTGGGCAGCCTCCTAGCCTGGCTCCCTGAGCGGGTGTCCACGCGCAGCCTGGCTGCCAAAAGATCATCAGTCCTAAACGCCGGCTGCACTCTTGGGTCAGTTTGCTGGCTTCCAGTTTGCGCCCAAAGCCAGGAACCAGCTTCCCCAACACAGGCCTGGGCTGAGATGCCTGCCTGGGATCTGTCTGAGCAGTCTCCTCCACTCCAGGCAGGGATGGCACTTCGACCTGGATGTTTGAGTTTTTGGTTTGTTTTTTTGGTCATTGGTTATTACATGACCTCCAGGGTAGGTGCTCCTCAAAGGGAGTGAAAACAGGACGGCATATATAGCATACAGCCATTCTAGAAAAATAGCTTGGGGTTCTCTCGGGAACGCGGCATTGGTCCTTGCACTATGGTTTAATAGAAAAGGGATTATGCACCAAGTTACTTAAATGAGCATAGGTTGAAATCGTTTACTGAGAGTAAATATTTTAAATAGTTATATTTTAACTAAATCTATTATCAATCATAAATCTATTACACGAAGGTTACAGGCAATTTAAAAGCAAGAGCACTCTCTTCAGGGTTTTAAATAACCCCTGTCTGTCTTGGCACAAGAAATGCAAAGATAGGAAATGGTTTGTAAAAGATCATATAATAGATTTTACTAATTCTATTTATTTGACAGACAGAGATCACAAGTAGGCAGAGAGGCAGGCAGAGAGAAAGATGGGGAAGCAGGCTCCCGGTCAAGCAGAGAGCCTGATGAAGGGCTCGATCCCAGGACCCTGAGATCATGACCTGAGCCCAAGGCAGAGGCTTAACACACGGAGCCACCCAGGCGACCCCAGATGAAATACATTTCTGACTTAGAAACTTCAGATAGAATTATTTTGTCCATGATGACAACTGAAGAAAATGTGTCATCCCTAAACCTAACCTTAAACCCTACCAACACTGAAACCTAAGCTGACCTTAAAGCCCAAACTAGAACCCTGAATCCCAAACCTGGAATGGAACCCAAAGCCTGTACCTGAGCCCTGGATCCAAGCCCTGAACCAAGAACCCAAACCCTAAACCAGACCTCCAAGTCATGAAACCTGAACCCAAATCTCAGCATGAAGTCAAACCCCAAATTTCACCTTGAACTTTATCCCATAAGCCCTGAGTCTTAAAGCCTAAATCATAAACTTAAAGCCCTAAACTATAACTCTGTTCCCTGTCCTTCACTCTAAACCCTCACCCTAACACTAAACCCAAAGCCTGATCTAGAACTCTGACTAAAACCTGAACCTGTACCCAAATTCAAATGCTTCACCACACTTTGCGTAGGCACTTGCCATTGATGGATATTTGCAGTTTCTACCTTTTGATTCTTGTGAACATTGTTTGGGTTGGGGGCTAGGGTTAGGGTCTTGGATTAGGGTAGGGTCCAGGCTTGAGACCAAGTTGAGGTCAGAGTGTGGGTCTGCATCAGGGCCATGTTCAGTGACACTGTTTGGGTCAAGGACTGTTGTAATTCCACATTGTTTCCAATTCATTGTTCCTTAGCTATTTGGGGGGAAGTTGGGGGGTATTGGGCTCCATGCAGCTTGAATTTCCGGAATGAAATGGCGTCAGCTGGACCCCAGGAGGGAGCAGGACCTTCCACTGAAGGGTGAGCTCCCACAGTCCTGCACTGCCTTGCACCGCCTGCAGAGGGCGCCAGACCCCAGCTCCCGCCCTGAGCCAAGGCTGCACAGCCACAGCTGGGACCAGAGCCCCGCCTCTTCAGGACCCACTGTGGAGACTTCTGGAGAATGTGGGGCGCCTCCCACCCTGACAGGACAAGCTGAGGAGGGTGTGGCTCTGCATCCACACTGACCGGACCCGTTGTGGAGGACGCGCCCACACTGGCAGCAGTCCAACCTCCTAAGGACCAGATGCTGGAGGAGCTGAGGAGAAGCCGCCTGAGTGGACTGTCAAGGGGTTCGTGGTCTCAGGACCCCACAGAGAAAGGGAGCCCTATGTAGACACTGGGGCTTCCGTCGTTTTGTGTGAGGAGACGTGGCTTCCTGCTGTGCTGTGCGCGGGGCTGTGGGGTCCCCCCTTTCTGGGCTCGGGTGCTCCTAGGTCCTCATCTGTGTTTGTGTGCTCGCGGATTCGGTTCCTGGGGCTCCTCAGATGGTCTGAGGTCAGGGAGCGTCCGCCTGCTTCGGTGCTTGTGCTCTCCCCACCTCAGCCCTGCGGGGTCCTTCCCGTGTCCACACCCACTCCAGGCTTGCGCCGAGTCCGGAAATTCGGGAGCCAGAGTGAGGACTTGTAGACGGTTTTGGGGAGAGTAGGTATTTTCCCAGTGTGGGTTCTACCCTGAGCACAGTGCCTCCCCATCTCCGTGTGTACCCCTCCCTGTCTGTCGTCATTGTTGCAGGGCTGTCAGATGACAGGTCTGTCACCTTCTTGGTTCAGGGGCCTCCCGGGTATCTTGCTGTCTTGGATGCAGGTGTAAATGAGATCGTTCTCAGCAGTCTCTTTTTGATGGTTCCTTCCGAGCACGTAGGAGTGCCACTAATTTGTGCATATTGATTTTGTTCCTTGCAAGTTTTTGAATTTATTAGTTCAATTGGCCTTAAACTCAATCTGCCAGTTATTTGACCAGCAGCATGGGTTTAATTGGGAAGAGCAGAGAATGGCAGTCTGGGCTGAGCAAGCTAAGGTCCCATCACAGGCAAGTGCGAGAAACAAAGGAGAGGAACATTATTTCATGGAGGAGGAAGAAGTTGGGAAGGGTGCTTGAAGGAAAGTCCCTTGGAGAAAGGCAGGGTGATGGAGAATTCTCACCAGCTGAGCTGCAAAGCTCCTACAAAAAGTCAGGAGATGAACCTCCAGCTTCCCGTGTGAGGCCTGGAATTGGTGAGTCTCTCCTGTGGGGGATTGCAATGTGGGGTCTGTAATGGGCACTGAGCACCAGGCGCTCCCTTCCAGCCTCCCCTTCTGGCATCCCCAGTCCACTTTACTGGGGCTTCCCTTCCTGCTTTTGCACAGTTCTAACCAGCTTGTGGTGGAACGTTGTGGAAAAACTGAAATTCCAAATCCACTGCTTCTACTGCACCTGAGATACAGGGGCCCATGATTTAATTCTCCCACGAGTCTCTTGCTAACATGTGTCCTCTCCATGTTGGGTGACCTGGATTTGGGAGGGCTTGGCCTCCATCCCAAAGTCTGATGTTCTCGCCGCTTCCGTGTCATCGTGCTAACATGGATATTTGGAAGATTCATTTCCTCTGTGGTGATTTCAAAGTGCAGTCAGCTTGTTATAGCAGCACAAATACGTGCTGTCTCCACACTCAGATTCCCCAGCCGTCATTTCTTTACCACGTTTGCCACTTCACACGGGATGCTTCAGTGTGTTTGATCCCACACCAGGACAATGTCCTGCAGAACCACCACATAACCTGAAATGAGGAGATCATTACAGAAACCATCCAAGGGTTAGTGTTAGTAACCAGGGACATGGCAGGGCTGATCTGAAGACCCCATGGAGAGCTGTCTGGGTGGCTGAGTTGACAGTGGAGGTGAGGGTGAGTGTCTGGCTCTGGCTTTGTGTCCAGGAGTCAGCTCTGTGTGGGTGTGTCCTTAGCTAGGCATGCAGATTTCTGCTCCTCTGAATCCTTTCCGGAGTTCCAAATGACACAGTTTCCTTCTGGGCAGCAGGCTGAGTCCTCTGGGATTGCCCATGTGTCCCCAAATTGTAGGGCACCTACTGCAAGGCCTTTGGGGTCAGAATCTTGAAAAGCAAACCAAAGGTTATGGTTAGGGCCCACAACATGGCAGGCCCGATCTGCCAGCACTCTGTCCATCTTTCTGGGGGAGGGGGCAGTCGAGGGATTTGTTCAGGTTGAGTGTCAAGCTCCAGGTTTGCATCCAGGGGCCTGCTGAATATGGGGCTGTCCAGAGGTAGGAATGCAGATTTCAGTTCCTCTGAATCCTTTCTGGAGTTCCAAATGGCATGGTTCCTTTCAGGGTGGCAGGGTTAGTCCTATGGTGTTCCTCACTGTCCCCAATCTCTGAGGCTTTGGAGCCAGGCCGTCGGGGACAGACAAACACAGGCTGGAGAGCTTTAATGTCAGAAATGTATTTTCGCACAGATCTGGAGGCCAGAAGTTCCAGATCAAGGTGCCAGCAAGGTTGGTCTCCAGTGAGCTTTTTCTTGTTGTTCTATAGATCACTACCTTTTCAACTGTGCCCTCAGATGACCTCTTCTCTGTGGGCCCCCAGAGGGGAGGTAGGGGGAGTGCTTTCATGTGTTTCACCCTTATGAGGACACCAGTCCTAGCAGATTAGGACTCCTGTGACCTCACCAAGCCTTCAGTACCTCCTTCTAGGTAGGCCCTATCTCCAGATGCAGTCACACTGGAGATTAGGAATTCTTCATATGACTTTTGTGGGGACACAATTCAGTCCATAACAATTAGTACAGGAGAAAAGCCATGGAGAGAATTCTAGAGGAGTCACACGTTGATGTTATAAGGTAAGTGGGTATAAAAGAGCACCTCTGAAGTCCAATAGGTCATTAGAGCTAGAGGCTGACAGGAAAGTCCCGTACGTGCCACAGTTTTGAGTTTGATGCAAGCGCAACTCTGAAGGGAAGATATTTGGGAGGCCTTGGCCGACCACTACTTCCAGCCAGGGGTGATTCTGGAGGGAGTATCTCTCGGAGTGCTGCCTAGAATCAAGACTTTGGGGTTGGAAAAGTGCCACTTCCAAAGCTGGAGAAGGATGGTGCTGTAAGTTACTTGAAGAGTACTGTTCTGGGAGATAGGAGATCTGGGGTGTCTTCTTTGTTCTGCTGCTGACCAGATGTGAAAATGCAGATTAACTCCCTAACCATCTCAGTTCTACCACCATGTGCTGCTGTCATGTGTCCCAAGCCCCAGAGTTAGTTTGATCCATAAGCAGAAGCCGGTCTTTTAGTTCCCAATCTCTTAATCGGGCTGATCGTCACAATATATAGCGGACACGTGACAGCCACCGGGGAGAAGTAAGGGTTGTCTTCCCCTCAGGGAGAGTGGAAAAGCTCTAGGAGAGGGCATACCCGTAGACCAAAGGCAGCCAGTGCTGGGGAGTGGAGCCACGGGGAAGAGTGTGCTGATGACAGCCTTGTGGAGGGAGGGCAGAAAGAGCCACCACCATGACACTTGAGTTACAGATCGAGCTTGGGGATAGAGAAGGGATCAGGGCACGGTAGAGCAGCAGCTGGCAAAGTGATTCTGTTGAGCTTAAGCTCACAGTGCCTTAGCGAATTAGAATGGGAAATGCCTTGCTATTGTCTGTGACTCTGTGATTGTGTGAGTATGAGTGACAGAGTGGGGACAAAGAGAGAGGGAGAGAGAATACATTAAATTTTAAAGAAGGACAATAAGGGACGCCTGGGTAGCTTACTCAGTTAAGCATCTACCTTTGGTTCAGGTCATGATCCCAGGGTCCTGGGATTGGATCCCATACCAGGCTCTAGTGGGGGGCCTGCCTTCCCTCTGCCTGCAGCTCCCCTTGCTTGTGATCTCTCTCTTCCTCTGTAACAAATAATAGTAAAAAATAAACAAGGGCGATACGTTATGTTTACTTTTGTTTCTGATGCCAGACATGGGTTCAGAGGATTGAAGAGGGAGATCCAAGGAGCTAGCCTCTCAAGAGGAGTGAATACCTAGTCACTGGTAAGACCCCTGGTCCTGCAATACAATATGGCTCCTGTGATCTGGGTCCTGTTAAATGCCCCTCGCCATCCTTCACCCGATAGTTTGATTCTTCATTGCGTTCAGTGTGGGGAACTGGGAGAAGCTATGACACTTGGCCCTTTGTGGAGGAATGTTAGTAGTATAAATAGCAATAGTTATCAGTTCTGGAGCACTTCCATGACTCTGCTGCAGGCACTCTGCTGTGACCTGGGTTTATAGCAGTGAGATAAACATAGAAATAGATGTGGGCTCTGTTCCCAAGAATCTGAAACCCACTATTCTCCTTGTCCCTTTCCCATTCTGTCTTCTTCAGCCCTTGTGCAATCCCACCAAGCAGGAAGCTTGCTTCTCCCCTTCCCTCTCCTGCTCCCCCTGCTTGTGCTCTCATTCCCTCTCTCTGACATGTAAATAAATCAAATGTTTTAAAAAATTATAAAAAAGGCAAAACAAATAACCATTTTTGGAGAGTGATTTTCTGAATGCAGTTATGGGCAGTGCTGGGTACTGAAGAAGATGCTCTGCTGACCAGAGGAGTGGGGAAATTACAGAACAAATTCCACAGGTCATTGAATATATCACATTCATCACCCCACCCATAGCACTCATTAATCTCTAGCCCAGCCAATATGTTGGTTATAAAAATGAGCTTTCTCCAAACTGACAGGAAGTTCTCGTTTTAGCAATGTAAATCATTCTGATCTTTATCACTAATGTGATCTAATCCTGTCTAGTAAAGAAACTTGAGAGTTCTATATCTCTGTAAGCATTTAAGAAAAACAATGGACTCTACTCTAATTACTTTTTAACTAACTTGACTTGCCAAAGGAAGGAGAAAGTAAATATCAGAAATCTTACCACTAAGCACAAGTTGCAAGTTATACCTGCCAAAATGTGGTTCAAAATATAAGTAACCAGTCTCCTTAGAAGCCTTTTACCTTCTTATATCTGTTATGTTGGGTAAATGAGTAGTTACTAGAATACAGCTGGCTCAGTGATCACAATTCAGCTTACCCTCAGAAATATAAATAGATTACATGTTTAGCCCGGTAACTGGACACTGATATAGAATTATTCACTGGCTGATTCCTAGATCAGAAACCACAAAAAATTTTTCTTTTTTATGGAAGTATGGCTGTTACAATAGTCTCACCTGTACCTCATAGTGATTGACTTAACTACTCTATACGTTACAACTCTAGATGTAACATTTTAATAAAACAACAATATCTTTGATGGTATCATGGAAATGTAAGTGCCTTGTGCACTTTTCTTAATGTGTATAATTACCTAAACATCATAGTAAGTAAATCAAGGCCATTGTCAAGCTTCCGTCAAGGAGAGTCCTTAACTAGAGGGATTTCCCATTGCTCTCAGGATGATAACCTCTGAGTTACAGGTTCCGTTAGTTGGCCACACACATTTGGAGCCTTGTGGACTTTCTGACAGCTGAGCAGCATATCTGTTTCAAGCATTGTGATCCCTGTTCTTACTGCAAGAGTGACAGTTGTCACTTTTCCTTTGACCCCTGTCTTTAGGAAAGTGTCTGACTCAGAAAGTCGAGTCAGTACCCCCCAAAAATATTTTCAGGAGAACCACCTCAAAGATGATCACCTGAGATACTGTCAAGAAAAAAAAAAACTGAAATTCTAAGCAACATCCATAAAAAGTATTTTCATGTTGATAAGGAAAGATTTTCCCCTAAATACCAGAGAGGCTCCATGAAAGTGAGATTTTTACCTATTTTGTTCACCGTGTCACCAGTCCCTAGAAGAGCGCCTAAGACATCACTCAAGATTAGGTTGCTTTGAATGAATCAAATGAATGAATGAACTGTAGCCTTTGATAGTGAGGTAGTTTATGGTCCTTAGGCAAGAGATGTGATTTGTGTTGGGATTTCAAGAATGGGAGGTGCCGAAGAGAAAATTGAGAAGCTAAATGTGAAAATATGCAATTTACTGACTGGAGTAGTTCTGAATATATTTCAAACATAATTAAACTATGGCTGTGGGTCTATATGTGTTTTCATAATTTTCCCTTGAAAATGTGAGGCATACAGATGTCATCTCCAGTGAATTCTCCTTGTCCGTATACAGAATCACCAAAAAAAAAAAAAAGGCATTCTGACAGTCCTCAGCCCATCCACTCCAGGATTGTGACTCTTTCTTCTCCATGTTCTTTCTGACATCATGGACTTTCAGGTTGACCTCTCTCATCTTGGGTCCCACTCTCATTAGCTGTAGAAGTCATGCGATGTTTGTGATGTGAGGGTGGCAATACTCTCTGACTTTTGGTTACAATATGTCTTTGAAAGCCAGTGTTTATTCTGCTTTTACAGCATTTCTCCATTTGAATTGGCCACCTTTTAAGTGGTCATTAGCCACATGTGGCTACTAGCCATGGGACTTGGACAGCAGAGGTGTGGAAAGTCCGCACATTCTTCCACTCAAAGGATATTGTGAGTTATGCTACATCTTTTTTTTTGAAGTGCCTTTTTTAGATATTTAAATTCAATTAGCCATTAGATAGTACATCATTGGTTTCAGAGAATTTAGTAACTCATCAGTTGTGGATAACCCTTGGTGCTCATCACATCACGTGTCCTCCTTAATGCCTATCACCCAGTTTCTCCATGTCTCCCACTCCCCTCCCCCCCAGCAACTCTCAGTCTGTTTCCTATAGTTAAAGGTGCCTCATGGCTTGTCTCCCTTTCTGATGACTCCCATTCAGATTTCCCTCCCTTCCCTCTGATCCTCTGTACTACATCTTAATCTCAACAGTCAAGCAGTGGTAGTAATTCAGTCATGGAGTCATGCATATTCTAAATCTGATGAGGTGGATTCCCATACTGCCTTTGTCTCTTCTAGAGCGCTTACATTTGTTATATTATTGCTGCTGCGTTCATGTTTCTCGTTCACTGAATGTCTGATAAAAGAATTAGTAAAATGTGTGACTGCAGAAAATACAATGGTCATGGCTGATGAAGATTTTCTCCTTGACCAGACTCGAGTCAAGTTCTTCTGAGTCCTCTTTCTGTCTACCTTGACCTTAGGCTCCGCCCACTTAGCCCAGTTTTAGCAAGAAATCTGCTTGGTCATTTTTCAGCAATCTTCTATCCTACTCTTGATATCTGATCAAATTCCTTATCTCTCACCCCTGGTATCTTACCACTTTTTTTTTTTTTAAGATTTATTTATTTTGACAGAGAGAGAGCCTGAGCAGGGGGAATAGCAGAGGGAGAGAGAGAACCAGACTCCCCACTGAGCAGCAAGCCCAATGCCAGGCTTGATCCTGGGATCAGATCATGACCAAGCCAAAGCCAGAGATTTAACCAACTAAGCCACCCTGGTGCTTCAGTATCTATAACCCTTAATATCTGATCCAATCCCTTATTCCCAGGGCACCTGGTTGGTGCAGCTGGTTGAACGTTTGACTCTTGGTTTCTACTCTGGTCATGATCTCACGGTCCTGAGATTAAGCCTCACCTCAGGCTCTATGCTCAGTGAAGAGTCTGATTAAAATTCTCTTTCCCTCTCCCTCTACCCCTACCCCTGCTCCCTCTCTCTAAAATGTATTAATAAGTCTTTTAAAAAATTCCTTATCCCCTGATCTCAATAGTTTATGACCCTAGCCTTCCTTCAACAATATTACTGTCCAGATGGTTTAGCCAGAATCCCTTCATCCTTACCCTTGATGTTCCATCTTAATTTTACATTCAGTGATCCCCACCATGCTCTTTAGCTGTAAATCTCCATTTGTCTGAGCTGAGCCAGATTTCTCTCCCATACTATACAATAAAATCTCATCATAGTAGCATCCCTTGATTAAAATCTTCCTTACTCTCTTTAATGGGTGTCACAATATTTTTTTTTTCTTTAACAGTCAGGAGGATGCTAATGGAGTACCATGACAAAAGGCCTAACTTCCTATAATGGACATTTCCTTGGTTTACCTGACAAATACTCTTTCTCTCTTCTAAGGAAAATTTCCGGTTCTCAGTATAACTGCCAACTGGCCCAGGGGTGGACAAGTGAGGCAGATGAGACCAAAATGAAAATTCTGTTGAGACACTGGACCTTGAGGATTCAAGCCAAGGACATAAAAGTGTTGGTACTCCATTATTCTGATGGTCCGTTAACTCTTGCTTTTTTGGTTCCTGTGTCTATCACTGCCCCTGCCTTTTTGAAGATAATGACCATTCATCTGAGTACACGGTTCACAGAATCCCTTTGCAGTGGCCCATGCGGGCCAAGGTAGTAGAACATAATAGATCTCTGTAAGTTTTTAAAAAATGTCTTTGTCCCTGTTGCCCATGGCCATTAAAGACCAAAGGTCGGGGGTAGGGGGATATTGGAAAAGGTGAAGTTATAGTTACTCACTGATTTTTTGATTGGTAGAGAGAAAGCAACACCTACATACAGGGCCAGTGGGTGAGTGGAGGAAACATCTTTGGCTCTAGGAGGAATGGGGGAAGGAGGAATATTAATAATCTTTGTCTTTGGAACTGCCCCTGAAGACTTCCCCACACAGGAAAATGACCTAGCGTGACTCTCCTATACTTTGGCAAGCCCCTTAAATTTAACTGACATCTAGATCTGATACTCCCTGCTGGATAACTCTGATCATTATTGGATTGTTACTTATTTTATTTTAAAATTATTTTTAAAGAAAATTTTAATCTAAATACAATTAATTAACATATAATACTAGTTTCAGACATACAGGTTAGTGATTCATCAGTCTTTTGTAACACCCAGTGCTCACTGTATCACATGCCTTCCTTAATGTCCATCACCCAGTTACCCCATCCACCCATCCCTCTCCCCTCCAAGAACCCTCAGTTTGTTTACTGTGATTAAGAGTCTCTTCTGAGGGGTACCTGGCTGGCTCAGTGGGTTAAAGCCTCTGCCTTCAACTCAGGTTATGATCTCAGGGTCCTGGGATCGAGCCCCACATCAGGCTCTCTGCTCCCTGGGGAGTCTGCATCCTCCTCTCTCGCTCTTCCTGCCTCTCTGCCTACTTGTGATCTCTGTTTGTCAAATAAGTAAATAAAAATCTTTTTTTTTAAAGTCTCTTCTGGTTTGTCTCCCTCTTTGACTTCATCTTGTTTTATTTTTTTCCTTTACTCCCCTATGATTCTGGTTTGTTTCTTGAACTCCACATATGAGTGAGATCATATGATAATTGTCTTTCTCTGACTGACTTATTTCGCTTGGCATAATACCCTCTACTTTCACCCCTGTCATTGCAAATAATTGCCATTTATTTTAACTCGACAGAGAAGGCCACTAGAAACAGCAGGTGATGGCCCCAGCTCCTGTTCCTCCATGCAGAACATCTGTCAACACCTGTGGACATCTTTTCCTCCCCCCATTCCTATGAATGTTGCTCAGTTGTTACATGGCATGGACAAATGCTGTTGGCTGGTGGCATGGACACACTGGACAAGCTTGGCCTTCGGTAAAACAAAGACTGGCTTCAATTACTCCAACTGAAACAGGAATGCTTGGATGAACAAGCCTGCCAGGAAGTCCCACTGGAGGTACTCAACCTGTGCCCCTTCCCTCCTTGGACCAAGAACCTGAACTTGAGAGATGAATGGCTTATCCAAGGTTATGGCAAGGTTACACAGAGCTGAAACTAGACACAGGTGTACATGCCTATTGATCAAGGCTGGCTGAGAAATCGAACTGCCTCAAATCTTGATTCTTTTTGCCACTTCTTATTCTCTGACCCTGTTTTTCATAGATTAGGATGTAGGAATAATAAAAATATCAGCTAATGGGGTATCCTGACTTTTTGATCTTTTAGTTCTTGTCAGACATTTACCATAATGCTTAGCACATGGATATGTGTGTGCACACACGTGCACATGCATGACACTCAAAAAATTGTTCCCTGATATTAACTTTATCAGTGCACTTTGCATCCACCACCAATTGGCTGTTTTGTCACAAACTGATTAAAGCAGAACTGTCAAGTGAGGAACTTCAAAGCCAAAGCATTAAGTGCTTTGAAAAACCAGCACCTGGGAGGATTTGTCTCAGCATCTGTGATTAGAAGGCAGCAAAAAGAGACTTTGGGGACACAGTTCACCCCTTCATGAAGCAGCCATTCAGAACTTTCTCCGAAGGGCTAATGCCTAATCTTCCAAAGACCAGCAAGAACAAGCTTATGGTCTGTTAAAATCAGATTTTTAAAAGATTTTTATTTATTTATTTGAGAGAGAGAGAGAGAGAGAGAGAGAGCATGAGAGGGGAGAAGGTCAGAGGGAGAAGCGGACTCCCCATGAAGCTGGGAGCCTGATGCAGTCCTTGATCCTGGGACTCCAGAATCAAAATCAGTTTGATTGACTCAATACAGTCAGGGAGGACAGTCCTCAGGAGTCACAGAATGCTGGTTGCCATGAGGGAGGAGTCTTTTACAAAGTCTGGGCTCTCACAGAAGGAGTCTGAAGCACGTGTATGGAAAGCAGAGGTCAGTTCTGGATTAGAAGCTCTTTCTGAGGGGAAATGAGTAGAAGCAGGGATTAACCAGGACTTGGGCTCTGCTTTATTCAGTTCAAGTTGCTGCAACAAATGATGACAGACTGGGTGGCTGAAACAGCAAAACATGTACTATTCCTTGCAGTTCTAGAGACTGAGAAGTCCAAAAGCAAGATCCTGGGAGATCTGATATCTAGCAAGAGACTGCTTCATTATCTACAAATGCCCATATTTCTGTTGTAGACTTGCATGGATGACAGCTGGCAGAACAATCTCTCAGGTCGTTTCTCAGAAGTGCTTTTATCTCATTCACAAGTGTTCCAATCTCATGACCTCACCACCTCTCAAAGCCCATACCTCCTGATGGCACTCCTTGAGGGTCAGGGCTTCAACATCTGAATTGGGACAAGACACAAACATTCAGTCCATTAGCAAGTGTTGTCATGAGGACAGCATAGCTTATCAACTGGGTATCCCCAGGAATCCATGGGACTAGCAAAGCAGAATCTGGGGGTGTCACTGGTAGGAAAGCAGGAGGTCCCCAAGAGACAGTCCTCATAGCATTTTACAGAGACAGCAGGACCCTTGAGAAACAATAGTTTCCGTGACCCATACACCAGCTTTTATCTATGCCTGTCCTCCCTGCTGGATTCACAGCAAGCCTACTTCTTTCTTTTCCAGTACAAATGGATTTCCACCCTCTGAATCCTGATGAATTTTTGCTCTTTTGCAGTTAGTAGGTTGTCCCTCAGGATTCTGCATGTCTGGATTTGCAATCGTGGAAACTGCCAAAGGTCTAGGGACCTGCATGGCAGAACCCGGCCTCTACCACTATTGCCCAAGGTAGGGACTCTGGTCCCTTGAGCGTCCTGTGCTGCTGTCAAAGGTCTGTGTACATTGGCTTATTGTTTTTTTTTTTAATGTAATTGCTTATATGTGTGTTTCATCATGCTCAAGTGGCCTTTCTGTGAAAAAGTGGCCAAGCTACACAAAGAAGTCACTGAAGAAAGTTTTAAGAACTCCTGGTTAGTATGAGGCTAGAGAGAGAGAGAAAGAGAGGAAAGAAATCTGCCTCTCTGCATTTTGCAAGTCCCTGGGCAAAATCTGTTGGCTGTGCACTCCTCACACGAAGATTCCAGGCAGGGAGACCCTCCTGAGCCTCATCTCCCTGAGTTCCTCTTCCAGGAGCAATCCCTAGTTTGAGACCAGAATTATCGAAAATAGAGCAGCAAAGCAGGGTCCAGAAGGAAGGACTGCCACAGACCATGGAGCACCAGGGGGACAGGCTGGTACCTCCTCACGGTTGGGGTACAAATGGGCTCAGCTCAGCAGGTATAGGGGTGCCCTTGGCCCCTCTGGTGGGCTTTACAGTGCCCCAATCTCAGGAAGAAAAAAGGCTGGCTCATGTGACTTATTTTTGACTGGGAATGAGCTGACAGCAATGGAAATAAACAAGTAGGGAATGATGTTGGAAAGTTGGAGGGTTTGTCCTTTATATCTCAGCTTTCTCTCCTATCTTCCCTTGCTCTGTAGTGTGTTATCAAAGAAGTTTTTGGCATGATATTCCTGTTCACTGATTAACTCTTGAGCTGTGTCTTTTCTGCTGTTCAGCTCATCTGGTGAATTCTTTTACTGTAAAAAGTATCTTGCCCTTGCAAGGGCAATGGCAAGACCTGAGAAATCCCAGAGATTTCAGCTTGCCACCCAGAAGGAAACCAGGCTATTTGGAATGCTGGAAAGGATTCAGAGTAGGGGAAATCGTCTTGGACATCTGAGACCACCCCCACATTCAGCGGTCCACTGGACACAAACCCAGACCTTGATACTGATCCTGAACAATGCTCTCAACTCAGACCCCTGTGATCCTCGCCACAGTGCTTTCAGATCAGTGCAGCCATGCCCATAGGCACAAACTCTTAAGCCTAGATTCTGTCCTGAGAGGTCTGTCCCCGACGGCCTGGCTCTAAAGCCTCAGAGATTGGGGACAGTGAGGAACACCATAGGACTCACCCTGCCACCCTGAAAGGAACCATGCCATTTGGAACTCCAGAAAGGATTCAGAGGAACTGAAATCTGCATTCCTACCTCTGGACACCCCCATATTCAGCAGGCCACTGGATGCAAACCTGGAGCTTGACACTCACCCTGAACAAATCCCTCGACTGCTTCCTCCCCCAGAAAGATGGACAGAGTGCTGGCAGATCGGGCCTGCCATGTGGTGGGCCCTAACCATAACCTTTGGTTTGGTTCGGTTCTCAGGATTGTGACCCCAAAGGCCTTGCAGTAGGTGCCCTACAATTTGGGGACACATGGGCAATCCCAGAGGACTCAGCCTGCTGCCCAGAAGGAAACTGTGCCATTTGGAACTCCGGAAAGGATTCAGAGGAGCAGAAATCTGCATGCCTAGCTGAGGACACACCCACACAGAGCTGACTCCTGGACACAAAGCCAGAGCCAGACACTCACCCTCACCTCCACTGTCAACTCAGCCACCCTGACAGCTCTCCATGGGGTCTTCAGGTCAGTCCTGCCATGTCCCTGGTTCCTAACACTAACCCTTGGATGGGTTCTGTAATGATCTCCTCATTTCAGGTTATGTGGTGGTTCTGCAGGACATTGTCCTGGTGTGGGATCAAACACACTGAAGCATCCCGTGTGAAGTGGCAAACGTGGTAAAGAAATGATGGCTGGGGAATCTGAGTGTGGAGACAGCACGTATTTGTGCTGCTATAACAAGCTGACTGCACTTTGAAATCACCACAGAGGAAATGAATCTTCCAAACATCCATGTTAGCACGACGACACGGAAGCAGAGAGAACATCAGACTTTGGGATGGAGGCCAAGCCCTCCCAGATCCAGGTCACCCAACATGGAGAGGACACATGTTAGCAAGAGACTCGTGGGAGAATTAAATCATGGGCCCCTGTATCTCAGGTGCAGTAGAAGCAGTGGATTTGGAATTTCAGTTTTTCCACAACGTTCCACCACAAGCTGGTTAGAACTGTGCAAAAGCAGGAAGGGAAGCCCCAGTAAAGTGGACTGGGGATGCCAGAAGGGGAGGCTGGAAGGGGGCGCCTGCTGCTCAGTGCCCATTACAGACTCCACATTGCAATCCCCCACAGGAGAGACTCACCAATTCCAGGCCCCACACGGGAAGGTGGAGGTTCATCTCCTGACTTTTTGTAGGAGCTTTGCAGCTCAGCTGGTGAGAATTCTCCATCACCCTGCCTTTCTCCAAGGGACTTTCCTTCAAGCACCCTTCCCAACTTCTTCCTCCTCCATGAAATAATGTTAATCTCCTTTGTTTCTCGCACTTGCCTGTGATGGGACCTTAGCTTGCTCAGCCCAGAATGCCATTCTCTGCTCTTCCCAATTAAATACATTCTGCTGGTCAAATAACTGGGAGATTGAGTTTAAGGCCAATCGAACAAATAAATACAAGAACTTGCAAGGAACAAAATCAATATGCACAAATTAGTGGCACTCCTAGGTGCTCGGAAGGAACCATCAAATAGAGACTGCAGAGAACGATCTCATTTACAACTGCATCCAAGACAGCAAGATACCCGGGAGGCCCCTGAACCAAGAAGGTGACAGACCTGTCATCTGACAGCCCTGCAACAATGACAAAAGACAGGGAGGGGTACACACAGAGATGGGGAGGCACTGTGCTCAGGGAAGAACCCACACTGGGAAAATACCTACTCTCCCCAAAACCGTCTACAGAGTCCTCACTATGGCTCCCGAATTTCCGGACTCGGTGCAAGCCTGGAGTGGGTGTGGACACGGGAAGGACCCCGCAGGGCTGAGGTGGGGAGAGCACAAGCACCGAAGCAGGGGGACGCTCCCTGACTGCAGACCATCTGAGGAGCCCAAGGAACCTAATCCGTGAGCACACAAACACAGATGAGGACCTAGGAGCACCCGAGCCCAGAAAGGGGGGACCCCACAGCCCCGCGCACAGCACAGCAGGAGGCCACGTCTCCTCACACAAAACGACGGAAGCCCCAGTGTCTACACAGGGCGCCCTTCCTCTGTGGGGTCCTGAGACCACGAACCCCTTGACAGTGCACTCAGGCGGCTTCTCCTCAGCTCCTCCAGCATCTGGTCCTTAGGAGGTTGGACTGCTGCCAGTGTGGGCGCGTCCTCCACAACGGGTCCGGTCAGTGTGGATGCAGAGCCACACCCTCCTCAGCTTGTCCTGTCAGGGTGGGAGGCGCCCCACATTCTCCAGAAGTCTCCACAGTGGGTCCTGAAGAGGCGGGGCTCTGGTCCCAGCTGTGGCTGTGCAGCCTTGGCTCAGGGCGGGAGCTGGGGTCTGGCGCCCTCTGCAGGCGGTGCAAGGCAGTGCAGGACTGTGGGAGCTCACCCTTCAGTGGAAGGTCCTGCTCCCTCCTGGGGTCCAGCTGATGCCATTTCATTCCGGAAATTCAAGCTGCATGGAGCCCAATACCCCCCAAATTCCCCCCAAATAGCTAAGGAACAATGAATTGGAAACAATGTGGAATTACAACAGTCCTTGACCCAAACAGTGTCACTGAACATGGCCCTGATGCAGACCCACACTCTGACCTCAACTTGGTCTCAAGCCTGGACCCTACCCTAATCCAAGACCCTAACCCTAGCCCCCAACCCAAACAATGTTCACAAGAATCAAAAGGTAGAAACTGCAAATATCCATCAATGGCAAGTGCCTAAGCAAAGTGTGGTGAAGCATTTGGATTTGGGTACAGGTTCAGGTTTTAGTCAGAGTTCTAATCAGGCTTTGGGTTTAGTGTTAGGGTGAGGGTTTAGAGTGAAGGACAAGGGAACAGAGTTATAGTTTAGGGCTTTAAGTTTATGATTTAGGCTTTAAGACTCAGGGCTTATGGGATAAAGTTCAAGGTCAAATTTGGGGTTTGACTTCATGCTGAGATTTGGGTTCAGGTTTCATGACTTGGAGGTCTGGTTTAGGGTTTGGGTTCGTGGTTCAGGGCTTGGATCCAGGGCTCAGGTACAGGCTTTGGGTTCCATTCCAGGTTTGGGATTCAGGGTTCTAGTTTGGGCTTTAAGGTCAGCTTAGGTTTCAGCGTTGGTAGGGTTTAAGGTTAGGTTTAGGGATGACACATTTTCTTCAGTTGTCATCATGGACAAAATAATTCTATCTGAAGTTTCTAAGTCAGAAATGTATTTCATCTGGGGGCGCCTGGGTGGCTCCGTGTGTTAAGCCTCTGCCTTGGGCTCAGGTCATGATCTCAGGGTCCTGGGATCGAGCCCTTCATCAGGCTCTCTGCTTGACGGGGAGCCTGCTTCCCCATCTTTCTCTCTGCCTGCCTCTCCGCCTACTTGTGATCTCTGTCTGTCAAATAAATAGAATTAGTAAAAGCTATTATATGATCTTTTACAAACCATTTCCTATCTTTGCATTCTCATGTGCCAAGACAGACAAGGATTATTTAAAACCCTGAAGAGAGTGCTCTTGCTTTTAAATTGCCTGTAACCTTCGTGTAATAGATTTATGATTGATGATAGATTTAGTTAAAATATAACTATTTAAAATATTTACTCTCAGTAAACGATTTCAACCTATGCTCATTTAAGTAACTTGGTGCATAATCCCTTTTCTATTAAACCATAGTGCAAGGACCAATGCAGCGTTTCCAGGAGAACCCCAAGCTATTTTTCTAGAATGGCTGTATGCTTATATATGGCGTCCTGTTTTCACTCCCTTTGTGGAGCACCTACCCTGGAGGTCATGTAATAACCAATGACCAAAAAAAACAAACAGAAAACCCAAACATCCAGGTCGAAGTGCCATCCCTGCCTGGAGTCAAGGAGACTGCTCAGACAGATCCAGGGCATGCATCTCAGCCCAGGCCTGTGCTGGGGAAGCTGGTTCCTGGCTTTGGGCGCAATCTGGAAGCCAGCAAACTGACCCAAGAGTGCAGCTGGCGTTTAAGACTGATGATCTATTCGCAGCCAGGCTGCACGTGGACAGCCGCTCAGGGAGCCAGGCTAGGAGGCTGCCCAGCGCAGGTGCTGGCAATGCAGTAGCATGCCAGTGCTCAGGCCTCAGGAGTGAGGGGGCGGGGCCGGCGCAGAGAAGGTTCTTTGCTAATTTCCAAAGCTGGAAGTGAGCTCTCAGAGGACTCAGGAGGGAGGGGGGCGGGGGCGGGTCGGGGGCGGCCTGGAGAAGGGGCTTTGCTAATTGCCCAGGCGGGAAGGAGGGGCGCGCAGCGCCAGGGTGCTGTGCTGCAGCCCATTCGGGACTGCAGGACCCACCATACTCGCTGCCGCTGCGCTCCCACGCTCCAGCCTAGCCCCAGACGCTGCGGTGTCCCATTCCCGTTCAGGCCGCCTGCTGCCCCTCCCCGCCCCATGGCTTCTCTGGAGGACCCTCTGTTCACAGGTAAAGTGACACCGCGACGCGCCCTCACCTGAAGCAGAAAACACGAGCCAGGAGCAGGGTGTGGGGTGGTGGGGCCCAGCCTTCCGCCAACCCCAGTGCACCAGGACCACACTGGATGCCGCGCCACACCCTGTCCGCAGGGGGTCGGGCAAGGACAGTGCCACAGGGGGTACCGCCTCACCCCCGCCAGCGGGCAGGCTAGCCCCCATAGTTCGGCACTCCCACGCGCTTTTCAGAGCCTCCTGCCATTCCCAGGGCACCCAGAACCCAGAGAGTGAGGCCTTGGGTGCTTTCTAGTGACAGATTCAAGGCAATTTTTCGACTTTGGGACTCAGAGTTAACATAGTTTTCATTTGTGATTATTATTTTTGTGTGGGGGCCGTCGCTTTTCTTTTGACCTATGATTGTTTTCACTCCCGGTTCTGAAGAAGCCCCTAAATCCTAACCCTGTTGAGGACTCAGAAAGCTCTCAGAGCAGCAGTGCTGGGGGACAGTGTGGACACATGGTTTGGTTTCTCCTCTGGCCTGCTTCTGTGGCAGCCCCGCTCTGTCCTCCTCAGACTTCAGAGCAATATCTGAACAAGTGGAGAAGCGACCAGGGGGTCAGGAAGGTGGCCACCGAAGAGTGACTTCTCTGGAGGGTGGCTGAGCTAGCAAGTGAGCATGTTAGTCCAGCTCTGCCTGCATTCAGTATGGAGCTGAACAGGGGCCAGGGAAGGGGAGGAGGAGCAGAGAGCAGGGACAAAGGGACCAAAGAGGAGATTCAGATGAAGGGAAGTAATGGGGAGGAAAGAGAAGAAACTCAGGAAGACAGGTATGTAGAAAGGAAAAGGGATGAAGAGGGCATTGGGAAAGGGCACCACCAGGGAAGGAGAGAGGGGAAAGAAAGAGGGAGGAAGAGAGGAAAGGGGAAAGGGAGAAGGGAGGAGTCAGCATGCCAGGGCTCCCCCTGCATCTGAAGAAGAGGTGGCTGGTCCAGCTTGTCAAACAGGGTGCTCACTCTTTGGTCCTAGTTTCTGCTCCCAGTGCTACTGGGCTTTTCAAAGAAGGCAGGCTGTCCCTTGGGACCTACTGGAGCCCACTGGAGCCCACAGGAGGGTGGGAGAGGTAAGATGCCACCAGGTACTGTCTGAGCTGCTCCCAGCCACCAGCCTCACCACATGGTGCAAGAGGGACCCCAGAACAAAGGAAGGACACAGGCCAGCATGTCTGCTGGTGGCCCTGGGCACTTAGCTCATCATAGTGATCCACACCGCCTCCTCAACCCACGCTTTCAAAGCCTCCTTCTTCGTTTCTGGCTTTCATGTCTGTAGGAACATGAGCCAGATCTAACTCATCTCCGACAGACAATTCTGACTCACCCCGTGTCAGATTTTTAAGAGTGGCTGTGATAGAGTAAGATAGCAATGCTCCAACAAACGGACTGTTTCCTCCCACTTGACCTCAACAGTCTTATACATTTTCTTAGCGAAAACATCTTGTCTCCTTCCATTAAGCTCATAACGTGGTCTAGGAGTATACATGCGCCTTTGGTAGATGCGAAGCGATACAGAGGTCCTTTTTTTTTTTTTTTAATTTTACAAGGCAAAGTCAGTGAACACATCCAACTTGACGAATACGTCTCTAAAATGTCAATCCAGGCAAAGCTTTTTCTGCCTACAGTTTGGAGCCTACGTAGTGACATTTTAAAAATGCTTTCAGTCCCTCAGTGAGGCTCTTTGAAGCTAGGAGGGCTTACTACGTGCCAGGCACTGTGTCAGGTGTTGGAGCTAAAGGGAAGGAGAGCTTGGAGGCTGGCTGGGGAGGGACATCCATGACACAAGCACAGCTAGAAACGGAGGCCAGTGCTAGAAAAGAGAGAGCAGGCTGCATGGAGAGTGTGTACCATGGGGCTTGTGAGCTCACGAATAAATGGGAGTAACTGGAGTGGGGAGATGGGGGAGAGAAGAGGGTCTTCCCATCAATGGGAATCACCTGTGCTTGGAGGCAGGTGGCATGAGAGGTCTCCACAGGAAGAAGGAGGCAGTGTGGTTGAAGGGCAGAGAGATGGGGCAGAACAGGCATCAGTCAGTTGGAGGGGTATGAATAGACTGATGGGAGGATTATGGGTGCCTTTGGAGGACTGAGAATTTGTTAGAAGATCAGTGCAGATTTCTAAGGAGACAAATGCCAGGAACTGATAGGTCTTTGAAAGGTCACTCTGGCTGCCTTTTGGCAAAGGGGTTGGTAAAAGGCACTTGCAGGTGTGAACACACCAGGTGGGAGGTGAGTGCAGGAAATCAGGTGAGGGAGCATGGGAACTTGGTCCGGGGGTATATAAGGGAGAATAGCCTTTAAGGAGTTCCACAAATTGGCACCAGCTGTGGCTTCATTACAGAGCTGGAAGGGGGAGGTGGGTGTGTCCTGGAGGTTACAGAAATTACATGAGAAAGGGAAGTCTTTTTAGATCTCTTTTTCAACTAGAGGAACTCTCACCTTATTGATAGAATTCCAGAGTGGGAACCAATGATATGAGGACATCTTTGAAATGTCTGAATATGTTCTTCGACATCTTTGCAAGTGACGAGGAGACCTTGACCTTAGGAGGCCTTGGCCCTCTTTGTAGCCAGAAAGATTTCACCTACAGATTTGGGTTCTCCCTTTTAAAGTCAAGGAGTCAGTCCTTCCAAAGGACACCTCCTATCATTTTACCCTCTCATCATACCTCACGTGCTGGCATCTCCAAGACCCTCTGTTCCAGGTTGAGAGTATCCACTTTGGCCGGGCTGGTCTTGCCAAGAACACCACCACAGGAAATCTAGAGCCTGTAGTGCTATTAATAACATCATCTAAGACTGTGTTTGCTGCCCTCATAGCCTCTTCCCACCATGACTCACTGAAGCTTTTAACACATTGTATCCATTAAGCTATAGTTCCCAAAGCTCATCTTCTCTAGTGCCAGTAATTTTTAGGGGACCAGGCAAACCTTAAACTTGTTCCCCTTAACTGGATCCCTGTGCCCCCACAATCTCTTTGAATGCCTTTCACCATGATCCTTGAATGAGATCATGCTGAGTACCTGAGACCACTGCTGGTACCTAACACTTCTTGGCACCTTGTCTGCTAGGTTCTTGGAAGAGGAGGTGGCTATGGAGGTGAGTGGGCATGGGAGTGGGAGGATTTCTCCCTTCACTTCCCTTTTTGTGTTTTCAAATAATGGGTTTTGAGGGGGAGGGAAAGGTTAACCAGACCATTTATTTTCCATCTCCCATCGATAAAATGTTTACCACTCCCCACTGGAAGAATTTAGATCTTTCCTTTGAATCTCCAGGAAAATCTCCCAAACTCAGACCACCACCATGTGGATTCAGCCATCTACTGATTCACCTCCAGATTGTCTCCTCCTAACTGCTCCAGCCACAGGTTAAGGGCGAAATGTTCAATGCCCAAGCAATTAAGTGGGGAACACGTTTATCTAAGCAATTGCATGCAGCTCTCTATCTGCTTACAGGGGGTCTCTACCAAGCCTTTCCAACCTCAGCAAAACATGAGAAAGCCCCAGCAATCTGGGGTATATATCATTCATTCATTCCTGTGTTCAACACTCATGGCGGATCCCCACCAAGACAGTGGGAGAGCAAGGACTGGAGAAATCCTGGAAGCTGAAGTCTGAGGAGGATTTCAAATTCAAGTCAGAGATGAAAGAAACATCTGGACTTGATCCTCAGGTACATGCAGTATTCTGAACTGAGGCTAGAACCAGAGACCATTCTAATGAAAGGCCACTACAGTTGGGCTCTCACAGGTGGGCTCCAATTCAGTTTTGTGTATATTCATTCATGAAATAGCTCTTTGGGTCAACATGCAGAAGAAAACCATTTCAGAAAACTGACAATGAGGAGAGTAAAGGGAAGCCAGAAGGCTTGTGAATGGGGAGAGAGGAGGACCCAGGGCAGGAAACCAAGAATCCCTCCCTGCCCTCCTTGCTGCCAGGGAGGTCTGAGGGACTAGTTTCCACCTGGGATCCCAAGTCCAGAACAAAAGCAGCGGGGCCACGGCGGGGGAGGGAAGGGGGTCCTCAGCACGGGCGCATGGGGCTGCGGAAAGATGGGGGCTAGCGTGCCTGCTGGCGGGGGGCACCTCGCAAGGCGCTGTCCCCAGCCCGACCCCATGAGGACCCGGGTTTGGCGCAGCGTCCGGGGTGGTCCCGGTGCCCTGGGGTTCGCGGGAGGCTGGGCCTCCACAACCCCCCTCTTCGCCCCCAGGTCGGGTCCGCGCTTTCTGCTCCAGGTGAGGGCGCGGCGCGGTGTCACTTTACCCCTGTGCAGAGGGTGGTCCTGAAAAGCCTTGGGGCGGGGAGGGGCAGCAGGCAGCACGAGCGGGACAGCGGAGCCTCACATGGGAGCGTACGGGCGGCGAGTCCGGTGGGTCCTGCAGTCCCGACTGAGCCGCAGCACAGCACCGCGGCGCTGCCCGCCCCTCCTCCGCCAGCCCCTCCACCTCCTCCCAGACTCTCAGCCACATCCTCTGTGAGCTCACTTCCAGCTTAGGCAATTAGCAAAGCCCCTTCTCCGCGCCGCCCCGCCCCCCTCCCTCCTGAGGCCCCGCCCTGGCTGGGGCGCGGGGGGAAGCCCCAGGGGCTGCAAGCTTTGCCAGCGCTGGCGCTGGGCAGCCTCCTAGCCTGGCTCCTTGAGCGGGTGTCCACCCGCGGCCTGGCTGCAAAAAGATCATCAGTCCTGTTAACCCTGGCTGCACTCTCCCGTCAGTTTGCTGGCTTCCTGATTGCGCCCAAAGCCATGAACCAGCTTCCCCAGCACAGGCCTGGGCTGAGATGCCTGCCCAGGATCTGTTTGAGCAGTCTACTCATCTCCAGGCAGGGATGGCACTTCCACATGGATGTTTGGGTTTTTTTTATTGTTTTTTGGTCATTGGTTATTATTACATGACCTCCAGGGTAGGTGCTCCACAAAGGGAGTGAAAACAGGATGCATGATATACCCCTCACCTCCCATGCTGTCTTTCTCTTAAATAATAAGCACTGCTGAACTATCTTAGATTCTGTACCTTCTCTCCAGCCATGAACCTATCACTGTCTTTAACTCTTGAAAACTTCATTAGACAAATTAATGTGGTGAAGGAAGCAATATGAGAAAGCCTATTAATCTGATGAGCATGGAACTGAACAAACCCTATAGATACTTTCCCTTTGATTTCTAGCCTATCAATACCTACAGTGAGTCACATACACTCAAGATTATTGTTTTTATTGTATACTTCATATATTCATTGATTTTGGACTCGTTATCATTTCGTTGAAGTGTTAAACTATGGTAATAAACAAACTTTTAATTAACTTTTCCTCCTATGATACAAATATAACTTGCACTTGAGCTTTAGCTAATTTTATGTTCTAAAATTGCCAAAACAAAATGATCAAGGTTTCTAGATTATTTACTGTATTTTCTACTATATAATATTGTTCTATCTCTTCTGTATAAAGAAAATGAATGCTTGGGGCTCTTGGGTAGCTCAGTGCATTAAAGCCTCTGCCTTCTGCTCAGGTCATGATCCCAGAGTCCTGGGATAGTGTCCTACATCAGGCTCTCTGCTCAGCAGGTACCCTGCTCCCCTTCCTTTCTCTCTGCCTGCCTCTCTGTCTACTCGTGATCTCTGTCTGTCAAATAAATAAATAAAATCTTTTAAAAAAGAAAATGAATGCTTGATAACTAAATGAATGCTTTACTGAACAAATTAAATATGGCAATGGCATTTTATTTTATCATGCTTCACATATTAAACTATAATATTATATCACTAGTCTACAAATAATCTACTCGCATAGTCATTTGGAAGCTTTTAGCAAAAGAATTCTTCCTCCTGATTGTAGTATAAAAGCCACAGAAATATACAGAAGACTCCTAGGATAGAAAGTGAAATCCAGTTATCCGTGATGCCTTGAGGAGGACCTGACCTATGTATGTCCTGGGATGCACTAGTAACTGTTACATGTGATAGGATTATATTTAATATATACAGTTTCATTTACTTCACAAAGGACATATAAATTTGAGAATAAAATATTTGATGAATCTATAAAGTCTATATTTATTTGTAACTAATGTGGTAGAATTAAGATGTTAATTTGAAAAAAAATTCATTGAACACATACACATATTCAATTGTTTTTATATATATAAACAGCATTATTTATTTATGTAAATAAATGCATTGTCAGTAAAATCCATTTACTTATCAATCATAAGGGTAATTTTAAGTACTAAGAATAAGAAATATGTGAAAAGATAAGTGTTCAAGAGTGCAGTTTGTGGTAATTAATACAATATGATAGGCTCATAAAAATGATATATTACTTGAACTTAAAAGCTTCTATAATTAAGCGATGACCACTTGAAATTTGTAATTAGTCTTGCTGCAGTTTTTCCTTGCACTTATTGCCCTTCCCCAGAAGTTCATTAAGAATTTCTGTGAATGTCCTTATATTTAATCACATTCATAGATTCCACTACTGCTCACAAAACAAAGCCAAAAAGAGAGGTAACTCTATGTGGCACTCCATCCACAAGCAATACATTCATAAATAATTAAAAAGCTCTCTACTTTATTTGTTACCCATTCAGCTGATAATTTAAATGAGTAACTGAGGCCATTTTATCAGCACTTTTAATAGAATGCGACTCAGAAACTTCACAGTGTTATTTAAGAAGAAATGCTCACGTGTTAAGGTTTTTATTTTTTTTAAATCACCAAATAATTTTCAAATATTAAAAGCAAATGTCTCCTTTTCCTCCAAGTTTCCTTGCTATGTCAAAGTTACAAATAAATACATTAAAATCGTATTTTGAGTAGTAGATAAAAACAAAAGTTTTGAAACTGTCTGTGGGTTGAGTGTCTGGTTTAACTTGTATAAATATCTAAACTCAATGTATGTAGACTTTATTACATGGTTTTTTTTAGACTATTTAAAAATACATGCTCAGATAATGACATTATTTTATTCATTTTAATAAATAAATTATTTTATTTAATTATGTTTAGATATTTATTTATTAAATTAATGATTTAATATTTAATAATCTAAATGTGAAATATTTTAAATTCTAAAAATATTTATTTAATTAAATTGATATATTTAATATAAATATTTAATAGATTATTTAGTCATTATTATAATTATGCGATACATTATGTATTGTGTAATAATTGCATTTTAATAAATAAATAAATGTATTATTTACATTATTTTATTATATTTTATTTAGTTGACAAAGAGAGGGAGAAAGCAAACAAAGGGAGCTGCAGGCAGAAGGAGAGGGAGAAGTAGGCTCCCAGCTGAGCAGAAAGTTCAACCTGGGGTTCCATCCCACGACCCTGGGATCACCACCTGAGTCGAAGGCAGATTCTTAAGTGCCTGAGCCATCCAGATGTCGAAGGCTTTGTATTCTTCGCTTCTAAATATTGATGCTCCTTCATCTCTGGAGTTAGTAAATTGATGTTGAGAATTCATATCAAAGAATTGATAGTAGCTGTTAAACAGAAACATGTAATTTAGGGGTAAAAAAGAGCAGAAGGAAGAGAAAGGCCAAAAGTCAAAAGCACATTAATATAAAATTTAATTAGATAAAAAAGCTGATATTCCTGAAGGGGGCTAATAAAAGAGCTGCAAAGAGCTGATAGGATTAGGAAAATTGTCCGCTCCTGGTCATTTCATAATTTTAGACTATTCCTTATTAATAAATATACTTAGTTCCAGAAACACAATCACATAAGAACATTTCCACCAAGTTTCCTCTAACAGCATTTACAAATTAGACGTTCAAACAATGCAGTTCATTACATGTTGCATCTGTATCTTAAAGTTTAAACACTTTCTGTGACACATTTTCTAACAATTAAAATTAAAAAAAATATATATATATATACATATATATATATATGTATATATACATATACCTTATCCCTAAATGGAAAAAATATATATATAGAGAGAGAAACCTTATCCCTAAATGAAACCTTTCTTTGTTTATTAGCATAAGTAGGTAAATTAGCAACAACAACAACAACAAACAGCTAATATTATAGAGGTAGGAACAATTTACCTTTTCATTCATTGCTATTTTCTAAAAATTCCTATTTTATTTTTTTCTCAAGTCTGTCATAATAATTTTCTAAATCTCCTGCCTTATTCAATTTTTTTCTTTTAGTGGAAATTTCTATCTCATATTTATTTTCTCTTCCTCCACTCTTTGCTCTAATAATTCAATGTATTATTAGATTTTCTGTTTTTCTCTTTATCCAGATATATCTTTTCTTTCTTTCTTTCTTTTTTAAATAATTTGATTTGCTGGCATTTTACATCAGTACATGCTTTCTTATGGATGTTAGAAATGTCTGTGGAACTACTAGAAGAATAAACTTTTTTACCTTTAAGAAGTTTACAGTCTAGAGTGCCTGGGTGGCTCAGTTGGTTAAGTGTCTTCCTTCAGCTTAGGTCATGATGCCAGGGTACTAGGATCCAGTCCTGCATCAGCTGCCTGCTCAGCAAGGAGTCTGGTTCTTCCTCTCCCTCTGCCCCTCCCTCTCTCTCTCTAATAAATAAATAAAATCTTTAAAAATAAGACTTACTGAATCTGAGACTGAATTACTAAATTCAGTCTTAATAGAAGACAGCTAAACAAAGCAATGATCACAACTGGAAAATTTAGCGAGATCATGGTTTAACATTTTTGGTTGACACAGGACCTCTTTCAGTAACAACTTTCCCTAAATATCAATTTCTTTTTAAGGCAAAAAATTTTGACAAGAAATCCAGATCCTTCTGATCATTTTCATATCAATTTAAGGTGACATCCTCAGAGTATATAATCAAATATGTAATTATTCTATCTGTTGCCTTGTATATTGCCTGTATCTTTTTCAGACTCAAAGTTCCATTGAGGTAGAGTTTTTTTTTTTTAAAGCAGAGATTTTTAAAGTGTTTGATATATACAAGATGCTTAATAAGTGTTTACAAAGCCTATGTATTACAGAAGCCTTAAACAGGCTTTAAAATAATGTAGGTGATATTAGTGGTCATATCAAACAATTTTTAGGTTTCAGTCATGTAAGTATCTACATTTCTCAGAGACAGAGAAACATACAAATGGTCTGGGTCCAGTAGGATAATGCTAGCATGTGTTGTAAATTCTCTTATATGACCTTATTCTTGCAAGAATTGGTTATGTGGCAGAAAAAAAGGTATCACTATCTTATACTTTATTATTTAAAGAGATTTATGGAAGTCTTAATTTCTTACACTACACCTTTGTTTCAGTGGACCCAATTTCCGTGGTAATGGTGAGAGGAAAGTAGGCAATTTAGGAAGCAGCAAAAATCTCCTACAAGGCACTATAAAATAAGGCTTGTTCTAGATCATGGGTCTGTCCAAAGGGGAATGTTAAGGGGTAGAATGGATGATGGATGCATTGTGGACTTATAACTTTAAGATTAATACTGTTATGCCCCAATAATGGGTCTATGATTAAAGGAGCGAGACTGATGTAAAGCAAAGGTCAAGCAAAGCTTTATTTCATGCGAAGCATCAAGAATCTAACCGAACGTTTGGGGCCACACCTCTTATGAGAGAAGGCAACCCTTTGCTGTTTCACAGTCTAGCTTTTAAGGGCAAAGGCCATGCAGTCAGGCCTGGCCACGCACAGGTGACCAATGAGATTTTAACACACGCAGGAAACTGCACAGTGAGGCTAGATGACCAATTGAGGTTCAATTTACCCTAGTATAGACATTTGACCCAGCCTATTACACCTTGATTAGGATTAGTGCCAAAAAGGTTCCCAAAGGGTGGAGGAGTGGGGCATACTCCTTAGTATCTAGGGAGACAATATGCAAACACCGCCCCCCCTCCCGTTGATTGATGTCTCCACCTGGCCTGACCCACTTTTGTATATGGGCTTTGTTACCTGGAGCTGATTACCAGGACTTGTTTTTAAGTGAACCCCCTGGGGGAAGGGGAGCAAGGACAGTTTAAGGGTTAACCTCAATGAAAGCCTCTTGCTAAAATATAAAAATATAAAATAGGTCCTTACATTACAACAACTCAGTAGGGAAAGTTCCAGTGTGGTGATAAAAGAAGTGAGGTAACTTGCATTGCACATTTTTTTTAAAACGTGTAAGTTGTATTTTTCCGTGCCATTACATCATACTTTATCTTCATCTCTGTCTACTAGTTTTAAACTAGTTAAACAAATTCCACAATTTTTTTAAAAATATTTTATTTATTTATTTAAGAGCAAAAGCCAGAGAGAGAGAGAGAGAGAGCATGAGCAATATGGGGCTCGATCCCAGGACTCTTGAGATCCTGATCTGAGCCAAAGGCAGACACTTAACTGACTAAGCAAATGAGACTCCCACAAACTCAACAATTTTATAAAATTTTTATTTGTTGGGGTGCCTGGCTGGAACAGTCAGTAAAATATGTAAATCTTGATCGTGGGGTTGTACGTTTGAAATCCACCTTGGGTGTAGAGGTTTTATTTAAAAATAAAATCTTTAAAAAAATTTTTTTTCATTTTTTTATTTAAGCCATTGTATGGCAGTGTTGATCACTATATTGTACACCTGAAAGTAATATTAACCTTATTTTAACTAACTACAATTTAAATAAAAACTTTAAAAATAAAATAAAAATAATAATCATAAAAATAAAAAAGAGGAAAAATTATTTGGCAGGCAATTTTCTTAATTGCATTATTATTTATTATTATCATAGTCTGTGTGTGTCGGTGGGAAGTGGCTGGTATTACAGTGAGTTCCATATCTGTGTTACACTGAGGTCCATGTCTGTAGTCAGTCTTTTTTTTCTTTTAGTTTATTTTCAGGGATCCAAAATTCATTGTTTATGCACCACACCCAGTGCTTCATGTAATAAATTCCCTCCTTAATACCCACCACTGGTCTCACCCAACCACCTGCCACCCTCCTCTTCAAAACCCTCAGTTTGTTTCTCAGAGTCGACAGTCTCTCATGGTTTGTCTCTCCCTCCGATTTCCCCAAGCACACTTCTCTCCATCTCCCAGTGTCCTCCACGTTATTCCTTATGTATTGAGTCTTATAAAAACTTTTATTTCTTTCCCTATTCTGCTTTGCATATGCTTACCTTAGATGTTAAAATGTTATAAACCTCTCCTGCCTGGTCCATTTTCTCTCTCTTCTCTCATGATTTCTCATGCTCTCCCTGCCAACCCCACATGCCTTACAATATCTGGATATGACTAATTTCTTCCTGAGCTACTTTATTCTACTCTGCCATATGGTCGCCCTTCCCTCTTCTGTACCATATCTTCTATCCCCTGCATTTGTGCTTTAACAATACCTAATTCTTTTCACTACATCTGTATCTTTGAGGTCAATACTCAGTAGTGCAATCGCTGGGTCATACGCTAGCTCTATTTTACTGGAAAGAAGGGCCATATGCACCCCAGTGTTCATAGCAGCAATGTCCACTATAGCCATTCTGTTGAAAGATCCAAGATCCCCTACAACAGACAAACGGATAAAGAAGATGTGATCCAAGGATACAATGGAATATCACTCAGCCATCAGAAAGGATGAATACCCAACTTTTGCATCAACATGGATGGGACTGTAGGAGATTATGTTAAGTAAAATAAGTCAAGCAGTGAAAGTCAATCATCATATGGTTTCACTTATTTGTGGAACCTAAGGAATAGCATGGAGGACATTAGGAGAAGGAAAGGAAAAATGAAGTGGGGGTATTGGAGGGGGAAATGAAACATGAAAAACTATGGACTCCAAGAAACAAACTGAGGGTTTTAAAGATGAGAAGGATGTGGGGATGGGTGAGCATGGTGATGGGTATTAAGGAGGGCACATATTGCATGGGGCACTGGGTGTTTTACACAAACAATGAATCATGGAACACTACTTCAAAAACTAATGATGTATTGTATGGTAACTAGCATAACAGAATTAAAAAAAAAAAGGAGGGGGACAATACCTAACACTCAATCTTTGCTAGTTTCTTGTTTACCTCCTTTTAAGAGTAAGCTCATTAGTGTTTTTGTTTGTTTGTTTGTTTGCTTTTTTTGTCTCAACTAAAAGAAGAAAAATAATACACATTATTTTGAAAACTTTTTGAACAGTGTACAAACGTTAGTCAAGTCCACAATGTCTCATCTCTTCTTCCTCCTAACATGGCTAAGTTGAAAAACCCTTTATCTGGGAAAAGATCATTCTCCAGCCACCTTGTGTAATATTTTGGTTTTAGCTTAGATTATCCTTTCTTTCCTTTTCTGAAAATAAGTTGAAAATATTAATAGCCTCAGTTTCTTCTTCCAAAATATGACTGCTTCTTTACCAAGTGCAAAAGCAACCCATTTTGACCATAGTAAACAGCTTGGACCTACTTTTTTTGGCTCACTGTTTTAGTGAGACAAGTGGAGTGAAGATGACACACCATTTCCAAATGTATTAATAATTGGTAGACCATACTTCTAAATTGAAGTTTTGTTGCCATTAAACTACGACCAGACTCGCTATAATTACAGAGGTAAATTCTTTATATTTACTATATTTGAAATTACCATATAATACCAAAATAAAATTATGATTATGTGAAGAGTGTGTAATATTAAGAAGATGACTTTGAAATGATTGCTTATCTAAATGAAATTTCCCATTTTATAATCTTGTATAAGCTTCCATTGTCATTTCTATTTAAAATCTATTAGAAGGCACTCTTATTTTCCCTTAAGTGGGAAGTCAAATGTGGAACAAATTCATCCCAAAGGAACTGATTCTATATTCCACTGAAGACCAGGTGGCTTCCATGTGGCATTTTGCCTCTTGCATATTGTTCATCTCCTACAACAAATGAGGGTATGCTCTTTAGTAAACTAATTCAACTCAATTAGAGACATTGTCTTCAAGGGATAACATCATAGAGACTAGAATCAGAATCATACTTTTGGGAAAATTGGGCCCAGGATTTTTGTTTTGTTTTGTTTTGTTTTAAGATTTTATTTATTTATTTGACAGACAGAGACCACAAGTAGGCAAAGAGGCGGGGGGGGGGGGTTGGGAAGCAGGCTCCCTGCTGAACAGAGAGCCTGATGCAGAGCTCGATCCCAGGACCCTGAGATCATGGCCTGAGCCGAAGGCAGAGGCTTAACCCACTGAGCTACCCAGGTGCCCCTGGGCCCAGGTTTTGATGGCTTCTTTCCTCAATCTTATAAAACCTATGTGAACTCTACTGGATGCCAGAACTGCTTAAAAATATTTGGTCCCTTGTAATTTTAACCTTCCAGTATTCAATGCACCTGATCCATGTAATATCCTATAGTATTTTTGTCAAATGAAGACTCTCAAAGTGTGTTTCTTGGGAGACACTTTTCAATTGGTTGCTTACATTTCTGCATTTATTATTTGTTCTAGGCCATCCTTTGAAGATGGTTGTATTGAATAGACTTAGAAGACAGAAATAGTATCTTTTTTTTAACTTAACCTGTTGTGTTTGCAAATATTATCTGCCTCTGTTTTGATTCTTCTTGTGGGAACTGAGGCTCAGAACTGATATATAACTCCCACCCCTACACACACACACACACACACACACACACACACAAATACTGTTAATATTCTGGCTACCTCTATTGCTGTGAATATTAAACTATATTATTTCTGAACCATGAGTCTGCGTCTTCTATCAACACCCAAGAAACTATGGCAGACTCATACACCAGCTTTCAAATAAGGGAAAATAATCTCAGATGCTTTATATTTTTTGATAGTGTTACCTACTTCGAAACATATGACTGAACACATATAAAGCTGGAGCCCTGACCATTTAGAGCTTCTTCTGTGGAAGAACTATGCATTCACTAGTAAGCAAAAGTAGTTTCATCTTTTTTTTTTCCTCCTGGACACCATTTCCTCTCTCACACTGTTGCTCAAATTGGATGGAGTCTAAGGTCCTTTGAGGAAATTTTTGTTTAATGACTCAAAATAAAATAGGAAGAGTCTAAAGTGCTAAAAATAATTCTAGATAAAAGGTATAAGATCATGCCAGAAAGGATAGTAATTTTATCTAACAACTGCCTGTTCACCCCTTATTTGTTCATTAACTAATCTCCAAATTCCTGACTAAATCCCTTTTGTAAGCCAGAATGTGAGCTAAAAACTGGGATTTTAAAAAATTTTCATTTGAAATCCAGTTAGTTAACATATATGGTTGTATTAGTTTCATGTGTACAATATAACATATAGCACTCAGTGCTCATCATGACAAGTGCTCTAATTAACCCCATCACTTATTTAATCCATCACTCCTTTCAGATCCCGTCAAGTAACCATCAGTTTGTTCTCCTTAATGAAATGTCTGTTTCTTGCTTTGTTTCTCTTTCTATGTCTTATTATTTCCCCTTTGCTTGTTTGTTTTGTTTCTTTTATTCCATATATGAGTAAAGGTATTTGTCTTTCTCTGACTGACTTATTTCACTTTTAGCATTATACTGTCTAGTTCCAACCATGTTATTGCAAATGGCAAGATTTCAGTCTTTTTTATGGCAGAATAATATTCCATTGTATATACATACCACTTATTCTTTATTTATTCATCAATTGATGGATACTTGGGCGCTTTCCATATCTTAGCTTTATAAATAATGCTGCTATAAACATAGGGGTGCTAGCATCCCTTTGAATAAGTTTTCTTATATTCATTGGGTAAATACACACCAACAGGATTGTTGGATCACAAAGGACTTCTATTTTTAAATTTTATGGAAATTCCATACTGTTTTCAAATATGGCTGTATCAGTTTGCATCACCACCAACAGTTCACAATTGTTACTTTTTCTTTTTTTTTTAAGATTTTATTCATTTGACAGAGAGAGATCACAAGTAGAGAGAGAGAGGGGAGGGAGCAGGCTCCATGCCTGGCAGAGAGCCTGATGTGGGACTTGATCCCAGGACCCTGAGATCATGACCTGAGCTGAAGGCAGAGGCTTAACCCACTGAGCCACCCAGGCAGCCCCCACAAGTGTTACTTTTTCACATCCTCTCCAACACCTTTTGTTTCTTGTAGTGTTGATTTTAGCCATTCTGACAGGTGTGAGGTGGTATCTCTTTCTAGTTTTGCTTTGCAATTTCCTGATGATACATGATGATGGACATCTTTTCATGTATCTACTGAACATTTGAATGTGTTCTTTGGGGAAACACTTGTTCATGTCTTCTATCCATGGTTTTATTGGATTATTTGTTTTTGGATGTTGACTAAAAACTGGATATTAAGTAACACACAAGACAGGTTTCCTTGAGCTTAAATTTTATTTGCATGAGTATCATTAACAGGAAAAAATATGCATATGGGTATGTACAAGTGTGTTTATGTATACATCTATCTATCTATCCTCTATCCCATGTCTTCTAATTGTGGTAAATCCTGTAAGGTGGGGAATGGGATAGTCTGAAGAAATATGCTTCTGGATATGCTGGGTAAGCAAATTTAATTGCACTCAGATGCATTGGATATAAGTGAATCACTCAAATGAGTTATTTAATATTATATAGAAACAAATTAAAAGTTTATGTAGTTGAAAATAATAGGTAGTTAAAATAATTTTTTTGTTTGTTGTTTTTGTGTCTTTTTTTGTTTATATATACTATGGTGTGAATGTTTATGTCTCCCAAAATCATATTATGGAATCTAACTCTGGAAGTGATAGTATTAAAACTTAGGGGCCTTTGGGAGGTGATTAGGTCATAAGTGGGATTACAGTCTTTTTAAAGGAGACCCCAGTGAGTTCTCTTGATTCATTCATCATGTACGTTTACAGTGAGAAGATAGCCATCTATGAGGAAGTGGGCTCTCCCTGGATCTGCCCATTCCTTAATCTTGAACTTCTCCGTTCTAGAACTGTGAGAAATAAATTCCTGTTCTTTATAAGCTATTAAGTCTATATCATGTCCGTTATAGCAGCCTGCATGCAGAAGGACACTATGACCTAAAATGAGAGCAATAAATATAAAGTTTCAGTAAAGTCAGTTGGTACAATGTTTTTTTTTTTTTTTTTAATTAGAGAAGACATGCTGCTTCATGTTAAACCTTGATATTGTATATGTTTCTTGAAGGGCCACTTCTTACTCCTTTGTGTGTTTTCCACAAAGTCCAGGATGATGCCTTACATAAAGGTAATATTTTATAAATACTGCTGGAAATATATACTTCTCTAAAATCTTATTTTGCCTACAGATTACTTGGATCCACTTTGCCTTGTGTAGAATATTTGAAATATTTTAAGAACAGAATGTCTCTCTAAATAACATTTAGAATCATCATTAGTTTATGACTCCTGACTGATTTGTTTATGCAGTGATACTTACTGCAAGAACACTGAAGTTTGTAATATAATTTTGAATTAATCACCAAGCTAGTTTATTTTAACTTATGAAAAAATAATTTCTCATGTTGGTTTAATTCTGCTCTTATGTTATGGTCATGACATTTTCATTAAAATAAAGTAGAAAATAGAAGTAAATAATAAATGAAAAATAAAAATTAAAAAATAAAAAAATAAAAGCAAATCTCTTGTGAAATGTTAAACTTTTCTTACTTATTTTGTTTTGCTTTTCTTCTACCATGCTGGCAAAGCTGTATATTGCAGATAGGTACAATTTTCTAGGTGCTAGGTTTGTTACTTTTGCTAAAATTTTCAAAATATAAGGAGTTGAATAGTCATGGATTGTTTATTAAACTCCTTATCTACACATATAAAAATAAAACAATGATGGTGACCTGGGTATTTCTAAAATTGTATTCTGTTTTTCCATATTATGGTTTACAATGTAATTAATAAAGATTCTGCATATATTAACATCATCCCATTCTATCTCATCTGTATGTCCATACAGAGCATGTATGATTTCTATTCATTGCTATGTTGTGGTGAAGAGATTGTCTGAAGTAGCCTATATTTATGCAGGTAGATCTTAAGCTACGGTGCTCTTGTTTATTTGCTTGTTCGTGATCAGTATTTTTGAAAGATGGCAACTATTGCATCAGGTGTGACGATTAAAAAATATTATTGGTGCCTGATACACTGTGATAAAATAGGTAAGTCAATTCATAATTTGTTAATTAAATTAGAAAAGAAATTCCTTTGGATTTGTTCTTTATTAAGAGTTTTTTTTTTTTTTTAACGAATGCCTTGGGATGTTTTTTGTGTAATATATATCACATGCCTCAACCTTTAAATTTGAATGTAGAAAAGAGTTATCAGAATGAGCCTAGAAAATATTGTTATGGGGGTGCCTGGGTGGCTCAGTGGGTTAAGCCGCTGCCTTCGGCTCAGGTCATAATCTCAGAGTCCTGGGATCGAGTCCCACATTGGGCTCTCTGCTCAGCAGGGTGCCTGCTTCTTCCTCTCTCTCTGCCTGCCTCTCTGCCTACTTGTGATCTCTCTCTGTCAAATAAATAAATAAAATTAAAAAAAAAAGAAAACATTGTTTTGAAATATTTTTGTTCTGTTGTATTATGTTAACTTAGGAAATAATGGTAGTTATTTTTATTAGCATTTCCTACTTTCCACATGCCCTTACAGATGAGATATCATGTTTTTCCTACTCTTTTTATCGTGGTTGTTATATTCTTCATGATCAATAACAATCAATGAAAATTCCTAACATTAATTTTCTTTGGGAAAGTGATATTTTAGCAGGAATCCATGACCTAAAATTTTAGCTGTTGTTCTTCCAGGAGATGAGACTATCAATGTTCCCGAAATTTCAAGAAATAGAACTTATTAATTGTGTTGGTTGATGTTTATTGTCTCTGAACTTAGAGGTGCATAATTCAATTTAAAATTTATTTTGGGGGCGCCTGGGTGGCTCAGTGGGTTAAAGCCTCTGCCTTTGGCTCAGGTCATGATCCCAGGGTCCTGGGATCGAGCCCCGCATCGGGCTCTCTGCCTAGCAGGGAGCCTGCTTCCTCTTCCCTCTCTCTCTGCCTGCCTCTCTGCCTACTTGTGATCTCTATCTGTCAAATAAAATAAATAAAATCTTAAAAAAACCGGAGTGGACATTATGGGGGTGCTTATCTGAAATTGAGGGACATTATAAAAAAATAAAAAATAAAATTTATTTTGAATTGAAAACAAGATCTTACTGAAGTTTAGGCATCCCACTTTATATCAGGCCTCCAGTACATTCTAATTTATTTATAGAAAATATCATAAACATGAATGACACTTTTCCTATTGCATTTATATGAAACTGCAATGACTCAAAGATGTCAGATTTGAAAAGCACTACCTTTCTATAATTTCTGTTTCCTAGGAGGAATGGATATACCATTTTAGCTCAATTATCCAACAGTATTCAAAACCACCATGAATTTTAAAACATAGTTATTACACCCTAAAAATCAAGTATGAAAATGTATAAACAACCAAATCTCTATCTGTAAATGAAATACTCCCACACAGACGGGTTTTAAAACTTTCTAACTTAAGGAATTTGATAGCACAGACTCAGGGTAGTAGTTTCAGTGCCTACAGTATACTTTCAGGGAGAGAGTAATGTAAGCTCTGAGTCACTTTCTGCCCAGAGATGACCTAATAGTGGTTCTGGCATTGTTTGTTTGTTTTTGAAAATACATTCCTGGGCGTCATTCAGAAAATGCAGAGTTTGGCATCTATATAAATTAAGGATGATCTTTTTGAACTTTTGTCTTTCATTACATCAAATTACCATAATTGGACAGAAATTCCACTAAATTAAGCATTGTTAGGAAATGTGTAAATTGGAGCTACTCAAATTAGTTGCTCTTTGAACTATGTGCTGTTGGTTCAGGATTAGATAAGGATTTTGAAGGCAAACCTAAATCATTGCTTCCTTTTTTGAGAGATTCTCAGCATATTTTCTTAAAATTAGCTGAAATAAACAATGTGTTTAGTCGCAAAGTGATTTGCATTTTTGCACAAACTCCCTATCTCCTTGAGAATTATAACAGATATTTCATGAAACATCATTGATCTTTACTTTGTTACACTGCTGTAAAGTACATTCAGAGTTGCCAGTTAAAGGTGTTAGTGTTGAGATGAAATGTCATGCATTTTTCTTCACTTCCATGCAAATGAACACAGTAAATTATTAAGACACAATGAAGAAAAAAAAAATTGACAATGAGTTCCAGATTTTAAAAATCACTTGCCATTCAATCCAAATTGTGAGTTTGATCAGTTACCGAACACTTTATAATGCACCCCCGGTAATTTTACAGAGATTACTTTTTTCTTACCAATTCTTGATTATTCTGTCTTGCAATGCAGAGAAAGCTAACTAATTTAAAATAAACTTCCGTTAATTTTGATTGTTATAAACTTAAAATTGATTAATTTCCATATACAGAGTTTAAAATGTTCACAATTTACATTAAATATATATTCTGTGTATACCTTGGAAAAATTATACTGAAAATTGAAATTAAAATGATGTTGTATATAGCTGCAAGAAGCCGCCTGTCCCATTTCATCTTACTATATAAGTTGTGTCAGGTAATTTATAAAATCCCTGCTGCATAACAAATCTATTTTTTGTTGGAATGGGTAGTAATGTTTCTTCTTATTTCGAAATAAGAGTTGGTCTATGAGTGCCTCTGCAACTGTATTTTTCCTAAGTGGCTTCATGGTCCTGAACTGAGAAAGCTCAGAGCATTAAACATCAAAGTAATATATTTTGACACAATTAGACATCAAGGAAATGCAATTAAAATGACACTGAGAGGGCGCCTGGGTGGCTCAGTGGGTTAAGCCGCTGCCTTCAGCTCAGGTCATGATCTCAGGGTCCTGGGATCGAGTCCCGCATCGGGTTCTCTGCTCAGCAGGGAGCCTGCTTCCCCCTCTCTCTCTCTGCCTGCCTCTCCATCTACTTGTGATTTCTCTCTGTCAAATAAACAAATAAAATCTTAAAAAAAAAATGACACTGAGATATCACTACACACTTACCAGAATGGCTAAAATAAAATATAATGACAAGCCCAAAAGAAAAATATATACCATTTGATGATACACAATGGCAAGTTGTACCATAACTTAACCATCTCAGACTAGTGTAGTGTTAAATTTGTTTTTCTAAGCCATGTTTTGGGTCACTTACCACTTTTCAAGGATATAAAGTGCTATCATTTTACTTAAAACTGTGAAATTTGGTCAGATTTAAATTTCAATTTATGTTAAAACATTCTGTAAACTGTGTTAGACTTTGACATTTGTTCCCTCAGTTCAGTGAATAACACTATATCATATTCTGAAAAATACGCTAATTTTTATTTTGAAAAATATCCCTTTTTCCTCTTATGGTAATTATTAATATGAATTAATAGTAGAATTTGATATGGTCCAATATGACCATAAATACTTTATAGTATATTATCAAATTTAATAATGAATATAATGTACTTCTTTGGACAATTTATAAAGACCAGTCTACTCTTAAAACAAAAAAAATGGAGATGCACTTCTTTAGTTCACACAAATTTCATTTTATTATATATAACCTCAGATAAATTTCAACAAATCATAATTTATTAAAATCATGTCTACTTAAAAATCTCATAGAAGAGTTAAACCATCAAAAATAAAAATAAACATACACAACACACACACATCACCCATGTATTGGCAAATCACAATTGCTGTAACAATACATTAGGCATTCCACAGTTAAGGGCTATCAAAATTTCCATCAGTGACAAAAAGATTTGTATCCAAATGGACTGATTTTCCAGAATCCAAGAAAAAGTCTCCTAGGATTTATTTAAAGGTAAATATTTGAACAAATACTTCTTAAATTTAGGAAATTCAGAACATACGATTAAAGAATATTTGCAGTGCAGACTATATTCAATCCTTCCTTCAAAATGTGCCTTTGAGTACATAATTCTGTTTTCTCGATCTCAATTGAGCTGTCTTCCAAGGAAGTTTTCCAAAATGTGTGTCTCTGTGTGATAAATGTTCTAAGACCTAACATGCTTCATTGTATTTTTACTGTGCTCTCAAATTTAATCAATAATTTGGATTGATGTATAATACCTAGTTTCAAATATCTTTTCCATCTATAAAAACTCCCAGCTGTCTCTTTATATGCTATTACTATTGAGAATTGTGCTGTCAGTATTATTCTTGTATATTTTAGGTGATCTGTTCTTCTCTTGGGCATCATTTATGCTCTTCTCTGTTTTTGATATTCTTAAAACTCACCATAATGTATACGAGTGGTTTTTAGTGTGTGTAGTTTTTGTTTTGTTTTGTTTTGTTTCTGATATCTCGTGTTTGGCATCATTTAAGTCTGGTATCTTTTATCTTTCTTTAATTCTCCAAAATTTATCTCAGTACTTATTTAAATATTTTCTTTATTTTTTTTTCTCTTCTGCTGTATTTGGGCAGAAGTCATGAATTTGTTTGTTTGTTTTTCCCAACTCATTTATTCATTTTACAGCTATATTCATCTTAGTCTCCATTTATTGTATTCTTTATTTCAACAATTTTCACTTAATTTATATTCACAGTATAGTATCTTTCTTTTCCTTGTATATGTATATCATTATTTTATCATATACTTTTAAGCTATTTTTAAAAATATTTTATTTATTTATTTGACAGTGAGAGATCACAAGTAGGCAGAGAGGTGGGCAGAGAGAGAGGAAGAGAAGCAGGCTACCTGCTGAGCAGAAAGCCCGATGTGGGGCTTGATCCCAGGACCCTGAGATCATGACCTGAACGGAAGGCAGCGGCTTAACCCACTGAGCCACCCAGGCGCTCCTTTTAAGCTATTTTTTAAAAGTACAGTCATTCTTTTTTTTTTTAAGATTGTATTTATTTATTTATTTGACAGAGAGAGATCACAAGTAGACAGAGGGCCGGCAGAGAGAAAGAGAGGGAAGCAGACTCCCTGCTGAGCAGAGAGCCTGATGCAGGACTTGATCCCAGGACCCTGAGATTATGACCTGAGCTGAAGGCAGTGGCTTAATCCACTGAGCCACCTAGGCGCCCCTAAGCTATTTTTTTAATTCCTGTTCCCATAACACTTGGATTGGCATATAAAGTTAACCACATCATATTTTTTAGGTAAGTAATTGTACTTTTTATGTGCATAGTTATTTTGGTCCATGAGTTCAGCTCTTCTTAGGATCATCAAATCTCTGTAAAGTCTGGGTATGCTAGGATTTTCTAAGCAACAATAAAATACATTGAAACCTGGTAGCTTAATTATAATAATGTTTTCTTTCTCAATCATTCACAATAGTATTCCATTCTGAGTAGCTTCCTTCTATTTTGCAGCTATAGTGTTTGGAAAAACTTGAATTATGATATTACTGTGATAATGTGAATTAGTCAGGGTTTTTCAGAGAATCGGGAAGAGAAAAAAAGGAAGATATTCTCCAGGGCCAACTCTAGAAGTGACTATTAAAACATCTGTCCAAATTCAATTGAACAAAACTCAGAAATGCCATCTCCAGTGAAATACAAAAAAGATTATATATAGTTCTGGGCACACACATCTCATTTGACCCAATGATGTATATCAATGAAAGACTGAAGGCCAATCACCACTCCATGGGAGAATTTAAAAATAAATTTACTAATGAGGCCAAGAATTCAGAATCACAAATACTTCAGAACTAATAATAACTGCCTTCACTTGATGTTATTCTATAAGATAAATCCTACGGTCAAGTTTCAATTTTAAATTCTTAAATCCTTATGAAGAAGCATCATTTGGAGGGAGCAGTTTTCATAATTTATCATCCATCAGCCTTTTTTAAAAGATTTTATTTATTTATTGGACACAGAGAGAGAGAAAGAGAGCGAGAGAGAGAGATCACAAGTAAGCAGAGAGGCAGGCAAGCAGGGAGGGAAGCAGGCTTCCTTTTGAGCAGTGCCCGATGTGGGGCTGGATCCCAGGACCCAGAGACCATGACTTGAGATGAAGGCAGAGGCTTAACCCACCACCCACGTGATGAGAGAGCCACTCAGGTGCCCCTCATCCATCAGTCTTAATTGATTGGAGGAAAATGTGTGGAGGAATAATGCCTTAGGGAGCTAATCTCTCTAAAGAATTTTCAAGTCTTTACCCCTTCAAGGTTTTGTACAGTTCTGATAGCCTCTAAACATCCAGCGGATTTCTACAGTGACAGGCCTGTTAAAACCTGTCTTCAAACCAGGAATAGAGCTTGAAACATACCAGTCAAGGGCAACTTTGAGTATTTTAAGGCGTTTATCATCATTTCTTTGTTTTTGGTTAATATCTGAAATAGTTCCATATTACACTTGCATAATTTCTCCAGAGCTGACTTTGAAGGAGGCATTCAGTTCCAGCTAGTTCCATATTTTGGCAAGAACTATATTTCTATATTAAAAAAAAAAAACATATTTTAGGGCGCCTGGGTGGCTCAGTGGGTTAAAATCTCTGCCTTCGGCTCAGGTCATGATTCCAGGTTCCTGGGATTGAGTCCCACAGTGGGCTCTCTTCTCAGCTGGGAGCATGCTTCCATTCCTCTCTCTCTGGCTGCCTCTCTGCCTTCCTATGATCTCTGTCAAGTAAATAAATAAAATTTTTAAAAAAACATATTTTATACCAGTTATTCATGTTTATTAACTAAGATATCACAATACAAATAATACAAACAGTTGCTCTTTATTAATACCTTCAACCAAGATCAAAAAATATGTCATATTTTCTCCAAAAATTTTATATCATCTGATAGGTCAGATATATATATAAAATTACATTTAAAGTTTTAAAAATATCAGCAAATATTTTCATTTAAATGCCAATTTGAAAAGAAATCTACTTTTCCAAACACGACTTTTTATCCTATTTATTTTGAATTTTGTCAACAACTGATAAAATGTTTAGCGAGACTATAAATTTTAGATCGAAAAAAATGATTAATAGATGTAGGTTCAAATTATTATGTTCCATTAAAAATGATTTAGTCTTTGATGAACATCTGTTTGGTAATATGTTGTATCCAGATATAGTCAATTAAAGACATATATAAAATTATAGGGAAATGACATCTTCCGTTCCATTATGAGTAGAGCTTTTAAAATGCTATTTGCCACAACCTGTCATCTTGTCATTATGTAGCATTATGTAGCAATTAAAAAATGTATACTCTTCACTTAGAAGTCTTTTGGAAATCTAAAATATGACTTCCTATGGTTTGTGTCTCCATATTGCTTTATTGCCAGTTAAAACAAATCCACATGCTTTGATTCAAAGGTAATAAATTCCTCTTATTTGGAAAAAGGATGTTTATTTTTGTTCTCTCACCCTTAGCAGGTGGTTTCATTTTAGCACACTTCAGAGTTATAATTTCATGCTTATTAAACATATTTATTTTGATCTACATAGATGAATGAAACTTTTATTTTATTAAATTATTTGCCAAAAAATCTGTGAGTTTTTAAAATGTATTTCATTTGAAGGGTTATTTTAGAGCATTCAAAGAGGATCTAAGAGTGTGGTATTATGCAGTTTTTAAGTAGGTATGAAATGGTTAATTATAGGATTGTTTCTTTAGGCTTATGTATATTGTCCATTATATGCTATAAAATATTTTGAAAGTAAATTTAAAGTATGTTTTATGTAGTTTATTTTTTGGAAAAAAATATTGAAATGACTTATGAAATTCAGTATACTCTCAACATTAATTTATTTTGAAATTTACCAGTTGTCTACTGAACTATTATATGGCAGATATTACTTCAGACTACACTGGTAAATGAAATAATTGGCTTTGTAGAACTTTTATTTTAATGGGTGAGACAATTCAAAGCTATAAACCTTAATAAAAATGGCATAGTGCATTCAAAAAGGAAGAGTACAATGGGGAAAAAGAAAAATTCGATCAGGGTGAGAAAAATCAAGGTTGCTAGGCAGGGGATGGGGAGTTAAATCTTTTAATAGAAAGATCAGGGTACTTACAATGAAGCTGACAATTGAACAAATGTATGGAAAGGTGATGAATTTGCGCAGAACTATCAGCAATAAGGTCACTCCAGACAAAGGAATTGGCTATCTTGAAGGCCATAAGGTTGGATCATGCCTGGCATATCTGAGGAATAGCAAGGAGGCCACTGTGAGTGACTGAAGAGTAGCAGGGAAAGAGGTCACAGAGGTTAAATGAGTGGCTAGATCATGTAAAAGCTTAGAAGTCATTGTAAAACTCTGGCTTTTATATTTGGAAACTTACTGTGTGATAGAATTTCTGCTAATAACTGAGAGTTCAATTGTCCATAAACTTTCAAGGATTCTTATTCTAGTAAGACAGAATAAAGAGAAAGAGTTCATATTTTCACATGGTGTAACAAATGCTCGGAGATACAAGTGTAGGAAGCTATGGGAGCACAGAAGAAGGCACTAAAATCACAAAATGATGTTGTATATAGCTGCAAGAAGCCACCTGTCCCATTTCATCTTACTATATAAGTTGTGTAGGTAATTTATAAAATCCCTGCTGCATAACAAATCTAATTTTTGTTGGAATGGGTAGTAATGTTTCTTCTTATTTCGAAATAAGAGTTGGTCTATGAGTGCCTCTGCAACTGTATTTTTCCTAAGTGGCTTCATGGTCTTGAACTGAGAAAGCTCAGAGCATTAAACATCAAAGTAATATATTTTGACATAATTAGACATCAAGGAAATGCAATTAAAATGACACTGAGATATCACTACACACTTACCAGAATGGCTAAAATAAAATATAATGACAAGCCCAAAAGAAAATATATACCATTTGATGATACACAATGGCAAGTTGTACCATAACTTAACCATCTCAGACTAGTGTAGTGTTAAATTTGTTTTTCTAAGCCATGTTTTGGGTCACTTACCACTTTTCAAGGATATAAAGTGCTATCATTTTACTTAAAACTGTGAAATTTGGTCAGATTTAAATTTCAATTTATGTTAAAACATTCTGTAAACTGTGTTAGACTTTGACATTTGTTCCCTCAGTTCAGTGAATAACACTATATCATATTCTGAAAAATACGCTAATTTTTATTTTGAAAAATATCCCTTTTCCCTCTATGAATTGGGCCATGGAGAAGGTGACACCGACTCGCTTCGCAAACTGCCTTGGTGAGAGACCCAGGCAGCTCCAGAGGTTTGGGACGGCCTGGGGTCCTCTTGGCCCACCCATGACTACTCCAGTCAAGTGTAGTGATCAGGCCTGGGTTGATGAGGAGTGGTTGCTATGACCTCAAAGCTTTGTGACATCACAGATGCTGGCTTCACTGAAGCAGCTGTCCCTCTCCCATAACCTTGGTGTCCTATGGCTTTAAGTAGGAAGCTCCGGGAAGGACAGAACAAGAACCCTCTGAACCTGATCAAGAACTCAGGATGTCTTGTGGGTTAATGTCCAACTTCCCCTTTCTGGAGACATAGAGGAAGGAAAATGACATTCAGTATACCTTCCTTTAGGCCAACATATCCCCGGAGATGGCAAGGTGTCCTTTTCCACTACAATTTCTAGATATTTCAAGAAAAGGTGAGGCCTCGCGGGTATGAATAGCTCTCCGTGGGTTTTCTCGTCCTGTGGGTGAGAGCGTACTTTGTCAGCGTCTTTCGCCTATGCGTCTGTGATGACTAAGGTACGGAAAGTCCCTTTCTGAGGTAAAAGGTGATGGCATCGATATATGGTGCTGTCTGGGGCCTAGTCTCCTAGTGTTCTGAAACACACGGCTAAGGGATGAGGCCTCTGTCTACCTGGCTTTCCCTTAAATACCTTTGCAAAGACTTCGAGGGAGTGACCTTCTGCATCAGAGCTAACTCTCATTGAAGAGGCCTGGACCGAAACTGTTGTCATTATTAGTTAACTGTACTTGTTGTGGTAACGGGTATAGACATGTGGACCAAGTCTCTTTAGTCAGAAGGAAAGGGACGGCCTATACCGACGGCTTGCAAGGCCCATTCGAGCAGACTTTTGGAGTGAGCCGCAATGCCTTTGCAAGGACTAGTGGATCAGGAAGTTTGGGTCCATTTCGGCACCACAGTATTCCTCTGCCGTCGAAGTGAATGAACCCCTGGACCTTGCCTTGACATGAATGTCCCATGCCCTGCTGTTGGGAAATGGAAAAGGAAGGGAATACTGACGGGCAAGAAGTCAGAGAAGGAGACCCACCAGGAGTGACTCAGGACTCTGAGAATCCAGCTGAGGTTTACCAAAAAGAGAACTGCTTAATGGGTAGTCAGGAGTTGTGGAATATATTAAGAGGAGCACTGGACGTACATGCAACTAAAGCATCCCTGAATACTCTGTCAAAAACGGATGATGGATGATAGGCAGGCTTTCTCAACAGAACAGCAACAAGAACAACATAATTTCAGAGGAAAACATTATGGCCCTCTCTAAACCAAAGGCAGTCACAGGAGAAAAGGAAAGAATTATATTGTTTATTGTCTTTCCTTTATTGAAATGACATGGAATTTGTTTCCTAAAATGTCCTTTTTTGAATTGGGTCTTTATCCTTGTGAATTAGAGTTTACCCACCTCTTCCATCTCTGGATTTGATGAGAGGACATCACAATGCCTTCACTAAATACCTAGAGGAGTGGCTCAAGAAAATGTCTTGACCTGGCCTTCTGTGTGTTGGCTGGGGTTGGATTACTGCTTCAAATGTTTCCGTCACTACTAGAGCTGAGATTTTGTAGGATTACTGACCTAACTTGGATGTTCCTATGTGTCTGTGAATTTATCCTTTTCTCTCAGTTCTTGGATTTGCTAGCATAAATGTGTGGATGTGCCTCTTCGGTTTTTCTTTTTTCCTTTCTCCGAGTTGTCATGTGGTTTCATACTTGCAGCTGTGTGCTTGTCTCCCTGTTTTATCCCAGTAATGGCTTCTGTGGTTTGTTCGTGTTGTGAAAACTGAAGTGTGAGGTCTCCTGATTCATTTCCTATTGGTTTGTTTGTATTTCCTTAATTTTGATAATCACATGTATGATTTCAATTTTTCTGTTAACTTTGGAGTTCGGTTTTTCTTCATCTTGTTCCTTCAGTCGTCCTTATAGGGGGATTTCTTTTTCAGTGTTTTTAAATTTTGGAAATGCACACATTTAACCCTATATGCTTTCCCCATAAAATGTTTTGGCATCCTCCTCTAAGTTTCTTAGAATTCCTTCATTCATGGCTCTTCTTTTCCTTTGGATTTTCTTTCTTGCATTCATTGCAGTTCGTGAATGTGTTGTGTTTTCCACTTTAGTGTCTGGCTGTATTTCCAATTTGAAAGTGATATCTTCCTGTTTTCATACCTTCGTGATGATAAGTGCACAGGATAGGTTTTGACTTCTCTTCCATGAATTACGACTGGATTTGGACTCGAGCTCATGACCTGCGATAGACAAAGTTAGGTCTGCTGCTGGGAAGAACATATCTTATTGTCCTCAGAGACGCAATCTTTCTCATCGATCCCCAAAGTTCAGGTGGTCTCGAGAGCACATGTGGACGTCTGTTATTCCTTAGCACCTTCCCATCCAGATGATCTGTCCTGTGCTTAACGTAGATATCATAATTGCCAACAGTATTGGATAAAATTTACCATCTCCCTTCCTGTGTGTTCATACCTTCCAACGTTTAGATACACCCTTGTTCGTGGTGTATATGTTGGCAATTCTTCCAGGTTTCTGTTGTTTTGATGCTCCATCAAGACAAAACAACTTCCGCTTATCTTTTGTCTCTCGAAGGCATAAAATGACTCTCGCTGACTTAGGCACAAACACTTTGGCTCTCTTCTCCTTGGGAATAGCATAACCTATGTCTTCCCTGTTTCTTCACTTGCAAGCTATGAGTATCTTTATAGTCGAAGGAAATCTCCTATGGTCAACAGAAGGACGAGCTAGTTTAATATTTGCTGTTTTCTTATGGATGTTTTCTACCTTTTTTTTTTTTTTAATTTGGAATTTCAACCACTCTTACAAACTGTTTGTATTGACGGGAGACTTTAGTCCTGATACTGAATGTATTATTGATAGGTAATAGTTCACTTTCTCATTTCGGTTGGCTTCTGACTTGGATTCTATTTGCATTTCACCTATATGGTATTTTCTTGGGGTTGCTTCATTGGTACGATTCCTCGCTTCCTTCCCATATTTTGCATGTCTTATCTTTGTGTGTTTGCATGTGCATGTGTTAATGCTGTGTGGTGTGTGTGTGTTTCACATCACAATTATTATTAAAATACGAGAGAATGGAATTCGGTCTCTTGTGGGTAGCAATTCAATTTGACATGCCTTGAAATCTCACATTCCATCAGTTTCAGGAAATCTCCTGCAAGGAATGTCATCTCTTGTCCTCTTCAAGTAACACGTGTTCTCACAAAACTGCTTTCCAAAGAACAGCACCATTTGAATTTCTCATTAGAGTCATACTGTTTGTACCAATACCCTTTCTTTTTCGTATGATTCTTGAGTGTCATGAGTTAGTGAAATCGTCTGTCTGATGTCGTTCTGAGAATGATAGATGTGACAAAGCCCAATGCTCTCCGCAAGACTGCCATAAGAGACAAGTGGAAGAATTCCTTCTTGCTTATGTCTCAGTACGAATTGCGGTGACATGGAGGAGAGTGAGATGGTAGTAGTGTCTAATAACCTCATGCTTGTCTTCAGCTATGAAGGCAACAGGAAGATGAACACAACAACTGCATTGGGGTGGAAATTGACCTGAAGCCTACAAGATAAACTCCACAGCGAAAGAAAACGGAAGTTGCAGAGATGATGGGAGAAGGTTGGAGACATGGCTCAGGGGATATTTGGTTGGTTAGTGGATCAGAGGGCTGGATCCCATGAAGAGTACCAAGGCACAGGAGAGCAGGGCACACTGGGAACCCACAAGGAACCTGTTTCCCAGTGCCATTGACTGTGAGACGCAGAGGGTCTGAAGGGCACGAGTACTTTACAACACAAGTGTTGAAGGCTGAAGTTTTCCTATCAGCAGGCTTGGCACACATCAACTTGAAGGAACACCATCTTTTTCCTGCATATGACACCAACAAGCGACCAGGAGCAGACAGCCTGGAGACAATGATCAGAGAGAGACAATACTAAGTGACGCACTGGGAAGATGGTGAGTAGTGGGAGTGATTCCGTGAAAGGCAGTGTTCGTGGAGATGTCTCAATGTGGACATAATAAATTTTGGGCTCTCGCAACAGCAGCATCAAGACAAAGCTACTGGCCAAGACAGGTATGTGAGGACATAGGCTGCCTAGCCAGCCAACTCGAAATCCCGACAGTGGAATACTTGGAAAACTGCCTTCCTCAGTCCAAGATGCTTAGTCCAAGGACAACGACTCTCCCATAGGGGACGAGAAGAAAGCTTTGACCACATGTTCTCTTCTGAACACAGCATTCTGCAGGCCTGCGTTCTGCTGAGTTGCTCGAATTTCTCCTTTCACAGGCACACCAGAGCCCACCAAGGTAAACCTCTGCATATTCAACCCGGACCCTAAAAACAACAAACGGCCGGAAAGGAGAGCTACAGCAAATGACTGGCCTCCAGGACAGGGTCAGCCACAACACAAACAGCAGTGGCATGCATGCCACATACACACTCACAAACACACACACACGCACGCACTCAACAAACCTTAAGGGCCAGCCCTGGGTACTCCGGATCTCTTCCTCCTAAATAAATTACCCTCAGGTTAGAAAGCAGAATGAGTTTAACGAATACAGAGAGGTGACAGAGACTTAGATCCAATGCAAAGATGAAAAAATCAATTGATGCCCAGGTAAAGGAAGAAGGAATGATTATGGCTAGGCAATCAGAGTGAACCCTCTACATAGAAAACGCCCGATGCGGGATTGAAAGCAGGGGCCTGGATACTCGCTGTACGTCAGAAAACATAGGAGATATCAGAGAGTCTCGAACCACAGAGATAAAACTGATAAAGATAAAAGCACCTAAAGAACTCCTGAAGAGAAGATTGGCAGGAGACTGTACACTGCAGCTCCATGCAGGATCCCATGATCTTACCTCCAGAGGCTTTTCCAAAAATTCCAATGCTGTTTCAGTTCTCATCATTTGAATTCGGGTGGCCCTCCAAAGATAGGGTCCTTATTCAAAAGAGCGAGACTGATACAAAGTGAAGGTCAAGCAAACGTTAATTTTGCACAAAGCATCGAGAATCATATTGACCGGTCAGGGCCTTCTCTTGCAAAGAGGCAACCCCTCCCAGCCTCAGAGACTAACATTTATAGCGGTAGTTTAGCCAGGCTATACAGACGTGGCCAATGAGATAACAATACAGAAAAAACTGCACAGTCGTGCTAAGTCTGCTACACCACAAAAACAAAAATGCTAGGTAACACATGGGTGGACAATTGGATCTCAATTTACCCTAGTAGATATATGCGTGCCCCTCTAATGGGATGTCTTCACCTGGCCTGATTCACCCTTGTATCTAGGCTTTGAGAGTAAGCTCCTCTGGGAGGAGTAGGGTCAATTTTGTTTACAGCATGGGTTCAATATAAGTTTACTGCAGAAACACAAAATGACTCCCTCTGGCCTAGCGGACCTTATAATGAGTAGCTGTAGCATCCCTAGAAATAGAGCCAAAATGACTTCCAAATCTTCAAAACTGACGATTTACCAAAAGCAGATTCTACATCCTAGAACCTTAGGTCCAGAATGGACTCATGTACTTGGAGTCCACAGGAGCAAGCATGGAGCATGTTGGAAAAGACCCATAGCCCAAATGAAGCCATCTGAAAGACTTCCGTGCCTGTTTCAGGAAGACAACTTGTATCTTCAAAAGGACGCATTGAAGAGGATTCAAATGTCAAAGAACCTGGAGCATTCCCACAGGGTCGTGCAGATACCCTCTGGAGGAGTACATGTAGATGTGACAGCACAAGCCTGCCTTCACCCTCTCATGAACATCCCCCAAATAGTTTCATGGGATAAGCAAACAATGCCTCTTGTGGAAGATGGGCGTGTTCTAATGGAGGCAGCAGAAGATGAACAGTGGGACAACAAAGGGCCATTAGAGAGCCACAGACAGCGTATGCTACAGGTTGGTGAGGATATTCAGGAAGACAAGGAACTGGAGAATGAACATTGGAGCTCTGAGCGAAGGTCTAGCATTTGAGATAATGGGAGGTTCTCTGAACCTGGCTGCCTTCCATAGAGATCTAGGTCCAAATTAAAGAAAACATCCCCTGGCCACAGTCAATCCTTGTACCCCGGTTGTGTTTTTGTCTTTTTGTCAAACAATGCACATGCACATATTTGACAGAGAGACAGAGAGATCACAATCAGGGTGTAGAGCTGGAGAGGGAAAAGCTGACTTACCCCTGAGCAGGGAACCTGAGACCAGAGTCGATGCCAAGACCCTGGGATCATGAGTTGAGCTGAAGGCCGCCTCTGAACTGATAGACACAATCCATGACACAACCTTTGACTTCTGAATACGTCCTAGTTCTAGACGTGAACCACTGCTCTGTCATTGTTCACAAATGAAGGGGAAATGGATTTTGGCTTGGGCTGGTGTTGCTTGAGCAACCTGGCCTGCTTTGAGAGCTGGTATAGTTTGTCCTCTTGAGGTAAGTGATTTGGCTATGTACAAACTACACTCCCACGCATATTTAGGTAAAGAGAATTCCTCCATTGAATGAAACTATGTCTTGTGGTTCCATGCTTCTGTGGATGGTGATGTGAGTCCTCCTTGCCTCTGAATCTGGATCTCTGTTTCTGCTCCCAGATGAGGGACAGTTTTAGCTCTGAATTCTCAAATCCATGTTCAGCCCTCTTTTTTTTCTCTCACTCCTACTTCTCCTACAATAAGCACCTCTTTCTATTCCTTGGAGTCAATGACTTTCCTAAGCTCATTGTCATGTTTCATCATTCTTCCTTCTTTCTTTGGATTTGTTTCCTTATTTACCATTCCTTTTCTGCCAGGTCAAAAATTTGGTCCTTTGCTTCTGCCAGCTTCTTGGACTTTTCCTTCAGTCTGCTACCAATCTTTTCTTTAGAAATTCTTTATTTATTTTATTTTATTTTATTTTATTTTACTTTATTTTATTTCTATCAGTTTAATCTATGTGTTTTGAGACTCCCTGATATCTTTCTGCTTTCAATCCTCCATTGGGCGTGTTATATGTGAGGTTTCACTCCGATTACCTGGCCATGATAATTTCTTGTCTTCTTCCTTGGCAACAATTGATTCTTCCATCTTTGTCTTGGATATAGGTCTCTGACTCTTTCTCAGTATTTGAAAAATCAATTCTGTTTTTTATCCTGATGGTAATTTCTTTAGAAATAAGATATCATGGAGTGCCCAAGGGCTGGCCCTTGAGGGAGTCTCAGGTATGTGTGTGTGGCATGCATGCCCTCTGCTGTTGTATCATAGCTGCCCCCTGTCCTTGAGACCAGTCATCTGCAGAGGCTCTCTTTGTCAGCCTTTTGGTGTGTTTGGGGTCTGGGCTGAATAGGCTGAGGTTTAGCTTGGTGGGATCTGGTGTGCCTGTGAAAGGAGAAATTCAACCTTCACAACAGAATGAATGCCTGTAGCATTCTGTGGTCAGGGGACAGCCTATGGACAGGGCTTTCTTCTAGTCCCCTATGGGAGAATCTGTTCTCTTAAAATGAAGCAAGTTGGACTGAGGAACACAGTACCCTATGTGTTCCATGGTGAGAATTTCGTGTTTGCAGGAGAGGCAATTAAAGCCCTCACCAACCTGTCTTTGGCCAGTAGCTCGGGCTTGATGCTGCCTGTGCGAGAGCCCCAAATTTCTTTTGCCCCCATCAAATCATCTCCAAGAACACTGCCTCTCACTAATGTACAGCCAGAACCCACCATCTTCCCACTGTGTCACCTGGTATTGTCTCTAATCGTGGTTTCCAGGCTGTCTTCACCTGGCTGTTTGTTGGTGTTCTCTGACAGAGAAATACAGTGTTCTTTTGAGTTGATATGCAAAGGCTGCTGATCTAAAATCTCCAGGCCTCAAGGCCCTTTGTTGGCATGAACTAGTATGATTCAGACCCCCTGATGGTCAGAATCAATGGAATTGGAGAACGTACTCCTTGTGGGTTCCAAGTGTGCTCCGATCTCTTGTGGCTTTGCCCATTGCATTGTCTCACTGCCTTCTGAATTACCAACTTTCCACTTTTCCCCTAAACCATGTCTCCAGTCTTCTCCCATAGTGATTGCAACTTATTCTCTCTTTTGCTATGGAGTTTGCTTTGTGGGCTCCAGTTCATTTCTGCCATGTTGAAGTTGATGTGGTAATCTTCCTGTTGTGTTCCTGGATAAAGACAAGTCTGGAGTTACCAGACACTACTACCATCTCACTGTCCTGAAAAAGCCCCACAGAATCTTACCCAGCCATAAGCAAGAATGAATTCTTTCCACTTGCCTCATGTGGCAGAATTGTGGAGAGCATTAGCCTACGTCACATCTATCAGTCCCAGAAAGACAAATAACATACAATTTCACTCTCTCATGACTGTCAAGAGACATATGAAAAAGCAAGGGAAAAATGGACAAATAATACGACACTACCCAGGCACACAAAATGTGGTGTTTGTTGAGGTCAGGTTTGAGAAAATATGTGTTTATCAAAGAGGACAAAAGATGACATTCTTTGTAGGAAATGTGGCTGAAAGAGAGGGAATGTGAGTTTTCAAGGCATGTCAAATGGAACTGCTATCCATTAAATACCGACTTCCTATCTCCATCAATTTAATTATAATTGTTATTTGAAACACACTCAGCACACACACACACACACACACACACACACACACAGATAAGACACACAAAAGATGGGGAGGAAGTGAAGAATAGCACTAATGAAGCAAACCCAAAAGAAAAGAACTGAGAGAAAAGGATAAATTCCAAGACACATATTCACTCCAAAGATTAGGTCAGGAAACCTACAAAATCTCAGCTCTGTAGTAGTGACTAAAGCGTTTGAAGCAGTAATCAAACCCCTGTCAACACACAGATGGCGAGGTGCAAATCATTTCCTGTTCAACTCTTCTAGACATTTAGAGAAGGCAATGCCATTTTCTTCTCATCAATTCCACAAATGGAGGAGGTGGATGAACTCCACTTTACTAGTATAAAGACCCAATTCAAATAATGACATTTTAGGAAATAAATTATATTCCATTTCAATAATTAAACATAATAAAAATATAATTCTTTCCTTTTCTCTGTCTGTCTTCACCTGCATTTGAAAGGGCCAGCTTGTTTTTGTATTATTTTGTACTGTTGAGGAAGCCAGCCTGTCATCCATCATCCATTTTTGACAGAGTATTCACTGATGCTTCAGTTCCATATATGACCTAGTACTCCGCCTAAGATATGCCAGAACTCTTCAACACCCATTAGCCCGTTCCCTCATTCCCTGCATGTCTCTTTTTTCCTTGACTCTCAGCTTGATTCCTCAGAGTTCTGAGTTACTCCTGGTTTGTCTCCTTCTCTGACTTATCCCCTTCAGTTTTTCCTTCTTTCTACTAAGGGCCGTGGTATTCGTCCTAGGGCACATATGAGAGAAGCCATATGATATTTCCCTATGTCTCCTTGCCCATTTCATTTCACAAACCCAGTCCTGTGGCATTCATGCCAGTGCAAGAATCAAGAGTTCATCCTCCCTAATTGCTGAGGAATACTCTGTTGCCAATATGGACCACACCTTCTTTAACCACTAGTCTTTGCAAGGACATAGCAGCTCAATCCTCAGTTCTGTTCAAGTGAGCCTTGCAGACCATCGATATAAGCCATTAATTTTCCTTTGATTAAAGAGACTTGGTCAACAGGGTTATACCCATTAACACAGTAGGTAGAGATAAATAATGGTAACAAGGAGTGCTGTCCATTGCTCCTCCTTAAGGATTAGCTATAATGTATAATGTCACTCTCTCATGCAAAGGATGACAAACCTCAGAGAGACGGGATGATATACCAGAGGACTTGTTGTTTCTGATATCTCTAGATATTTCAGAGGAAATAGGAAAACTTTGCCATCTCTGGAGAAAGGTTGGCCTAAAAGATCATTTTCCTGGGCCACTCTTCTAGGTATTTAGTGAAGGCATTGTCATGTCCTCTCATCAAATCCAGAGATGGAAGAGGCGGGTAAGCTCTAATTTACAAGGATAAAGACCCAATTCAAAGAAGGACATTTTAGGAAACCCACCCAATGTCATTTCAATAAGGAAAGATAATAAACAATATAATTCTTTCCTTTTCTCCCTGTGACTTCCTTTGGTTTTGAGAGGGCCACATTGTTTTCCTATGAATTGATGTTGTTGTTGTTGCTGTTCTGTTGAGAAAGCCTGCCTATCATCCATCATCCATTTTTGACAGAGTATTCACGGATGCTTTAGTTGCATGGACGTCCTAGTGCTCCTCCTAATATATGCCACAACTCCTGACCACCCATTAATCAGTTCTCTTTTCGGTAGCCCTCAGCTGGATTCTCAGAGTCCTGAGTCACTCCTGGTGGGTCTCCTTCTCTGACTTCTTGCCCTTTATTATTCCCTTCCTTAAGTGGGCCAAGGTATTCCTCCCGAGGCACATATTGTGGGTAGCCATATGACATTTCCCTTTGTTTGCTTGCCTTTTCCATTTCCCAACAGCAGGGCATGGGACATTCATGTCAAGGCAAGGTCCAGGGGTTCATTCACTCGACGGCAGAGGAATACTGTGGTGCCGAAATGGACCCAAACTTTCTGATCCACTAGTCCTTGCAAGGGCATTGCGACTCACTCCAAAGTTCTGCTCGAATGGGCCTTGCAAGCCTTCGGTATAGGCCGTCCCTTTCCTTCTGACTAAAGAGTCTTGGTCCACATGTTTATACCCGTTACCACAACAAGTACAGTTAACTAATAATAACAACGGGTTCGGTCCAGGCCTCTTCATTGAGAGTTAGCTCAGATGCAGAATATCACTCTCCTCAAAGACTTTGCAAAGGTATTTAAGGGAAAGCCAGGTAGACAGAGGCCTCATCCCTTAGCCGCGTGTTTCAGAACACTAGGAGACGAGGCCACAGACAGCACCATATAGCGATGCCCTCACCTTTTACCTCCGAAAGGGACTTTCCGTATCTTAGTCATCACTGACCCATAGGCAAAAGACGCTGACAAAGTACGCTCTCACCCACAGGACGACAAACCCCACGGAGAGCTGCTTATACCCGCGAGGCCTCACCTTTTCTTGAGATATCTAGAAATTGTAGTGTAAAAGGACACCTTGCCGTCTCTGGGGATATGTTGGCCTAAAGGAAGGTATACTGAATGTCATTTTCCTTCCTCTATGTCTCCAGAAAGGGGAAGTTGGACATTAACCCACAAGACATCCTGAGTTCTTGATCAGGTTCAGAGGGCTCTTGTTCTGTCCTTCCCGGGGCTTCCTACTTAAAGCCATAGGACACCAAGGTCATGGGAGAGGGACAGCTGCTTCAGTGAAGCCAGCATCTGTGATGTCACAAAGCCTTGAGGTCATAGCAACCACTCCTCATCAACCCAGGCCTGATCACTACACTTGACTGGAGTAGTCATGGGTGGGCCAAGAGGACCCCAAGCCATCCCAAACCGCTGGAGCCGCCTGGGTCTCTCACCAAGGCAGTTTGCGAAGCGAGTCGGTGTCAACTTCTCCATGGCCCAATTCATAGTATTTGGTCGTGAGTGTCAGCACCAGCCCTCTGGACCTCGGAGAAAGGCAAGGATCCCTCATTCCATCTTAGCCACGACAGGCCAAGAAACTAACAGACCACAAGCAAAGCCTCAGGGGAGGAAATCTGAGCCCTGCGTAAGGGTGAGACCCTCCCACCAAATCATGGAGCATCTCAACGGGAAAAGGTCCACCCAAGGGAAGCTCAAAGTGAACCCCCGCAACCGTGCCAAAGACATGTCTGGAATCTTCCACAGCAAGCACACGAGTACCTCGATGGTCTCCAGAAACGGTGCCAACAAGGCCTCCCAATCTTCCAAAAACACCATTCATCCAAGGCAGACTCTACACCCTAGAACCTTAGGTCCAGGACGGACTCATGTTCTTGGAGTCCACAGAAGCCAACGGAGAGCATGTTGGAAGAGACCCAAGCCCAAGTGAAGCCATCTGAAAGACTTCGGTGCCCATTTCAGGAAGACAACTTGTATGTGCAAAAGGACGCATTGAAGAGGATTCGAATGTGGAAGAACCTTGAGCACTCCCTCATGGTGGATCAGCTACCCTCTGTGGAACTGCATGGAGATGTGGCAGCACAAGCCTGCCTTCACCCTCTCATGACCATCCCCCAAATGGTTCCATGCGATAAGCAAACAGTGCCTCTTGAGGAAGATGGGCATGTTCCAATGGAGCCCCGAGAGGATGCACAATGTGTTAACAAGGGGTCAGTACAGCACGACAGACAGCGGATGCTGCAGGTTGGTGAGGAGATCCAGGAAGGCAAAGAACAGGAGAATGAACAAGGAAGCTCCAAGCGAAGGTCGGGCATTTTAGGATGGTGGGAGGTTCTCTATACCTGGCTGCCCTCCATAGGAACCTAGGTCCAAATTCAATAAAACATCCTTTGGCCCCAGTCAATTATTGTGCACTGTTTTTGTCTTTGTTATCTTATCGAACATGCACATGCACGTTTGGACAGAGAGGCAGAGAGATCCCAATCAGGGGGTGGAGCTGGAGAGGGAGAAGCTTACTTGCCCCTGAGCAGAGAACCTGAGAACAGAGTCAATGCCAAGGCCCTGGAATCATGAGTTGATCTGAAGGCCGCGTCTGAACTGATGGACACAACCCGGGACCCAACAATTGACTTCTGAATACCTCCTGGTTCTAGACAGAACCGCTGCTCTGTCATTGTTCAGAAATGCAGGGGATAAGGATTTTGGCTTGGCTGCTGTTGCTTGAGCTATCCGGCCTGCTTCGAGAGCTGGTATAGCTTTTCCTCTTGAAGTCAGTGACTGGGCTATGGACAAACTATTCTCCGATGCCTATTTGCCTAAAGAGAATACCTCCATGCCTAGATTTTCCGGGGGGAATGGCACTATGTCTTTAGGTGCTCCGCTTCTGTGGAAGGTGTTGGGAGTTCTCTGTGCCTCTGATTCTGGACCACTTTCTCTGCTCCCAGATGAGGGTCCTTTCCAGCCCCGAGTTCTCTAATCTAGGATCAGCCCTCTTTTCTTTCTCTCACTCTTAATTCACCTACAAGAGGCACCTCTTTCATTTCCTTAGAGATTCCCTAAGCTCACTATCATGTTCCATCATTCTGCCTTCTCTCTTAGAATTTGCATCCTTATTTTCTAGGCTTGTTCTTCTCGGTTCCTAATTGGATCCTCCACTTCTACCATGTTCCCGAACTTTGCATCCAGTCTCCTGCCAATCTTCTCTTCAGGAGTTCTTTAGGTGTTTTTATCTTTATCAGTTTTATCTCTGTGTTTCGAGACTCTCTGATATCTCCTATGTTTTCTGATGTACAGCGAGTATCCAGGCCACAGCTTTCTATCCCGCATCGGGCGTGCTCTATGTAGAGGTTTCACTCTGACTGCCTAGTCGTAATCACTCCTTCTTCCTTTACCTGGGAATCAATTGATTCTTCCATCTTTGCATTGGATCTAAGTCTCTGTCACCTCTCTGTATTCGTTAAACTCATTCTGTTTTCTAACCTGAGGGTAATTTATTTAGGAGGAAGTGATCCGTGAGTGACCCAGGGCTCGCCCTTAAGGTTTGTTGAGTGCATGCGTGTGTGTGTGTTTGTGAGAGTGTATGTGGCATGCATGCCACTGCTGTTTGTGTTGTGGCTGACCCTGTCCTGGAGGCCAGTCATTTGCAGTAGCTCTCCTTTCCGGCCGTTTGTTGTTTTTAGGGTCCGGGCTGAATATGCTGAGGTTTACCTTGGTGGGCTCTGGTGTGCCTGTGAAAGGAGAAACTCTACCAACTCAACAGAACGCAGGCCTGCAGAATGCTGTGTTCAGAAGAGAACATGTGGTCAAAGCTTTCTTCTCGTCCCGTATGGGAGAGTCTGTTCTCCTTGGACTAAGCATCTTGGACTGAGGAAGGCAATCCTCCAAGTGTTCCACTGTTGGTATTTTGTGTTGGCTGGCTAGGGAGTCTCTGTCCTCACATACCTGTCTTGGCCAAGCTCTGTCTTGATGCTGCTGTTGTGAGAGCCAAAATTTATTATGTCCACATTGAGTCATCTCCACGAACACTGCCTTTCACGGAATCACTCCCACGACTCATCATCTTCCCACTGCGTCTCTTGGTATTGTCTCTCTCTGATCATTGTCTCCAGGCTGTCTGCTCCTGGTCGCTTGTTGGTGTCATATGCAGGAAAAAGATGGTGTTCTTTCAAGTTGATGTCTGCCAAGCCTGCTGATAGGAAAACTTCAGCCCTCAACACTTGTGTTGTCAAGTACTCGTGCCCTTCAGACCCTCTGCGTCTCACAGTCAACGGCACTGGGAAACAGGTTCCTTGTGTGTTCCCAGGGTGCCCTGCTCTCCTGTGTTTTGGTCCTCTTCATGGACTCCAGCCCTCTGATCCACGAACCAACCAAATCTCCCCTGAGCCATGTCTCCAACCTTCTCCCATCATCTCTGCAACTTCCGTTCTCTTTCGCTGTGGAGTTTACCTTGTAGGCTTCAGGTCAATTTCCACCCCACTGCAGTTGTTGTGGTCATCTTTTTGTTGCCTTCATGGTTGAAGAAGCATGAGGTTATTAGACACTACTACCATCTCAGTGTCTTCATGTCACCACAATTTGTACTGTGACATAAGCAAGAAGGAATTCTTCCACATGTCTCTTATGGCAGTCTTGCGGAGAGCATTGGACTTTGTCACATCTATCATTCTCAGAAAGACAATAAACAGACGATTTCACTAACTCATGACAGTCAAGAAACATACGAAAAAGAAAGGGTATTGGGACAAACATTATGACTCTAATGAGGAATTCAAATGGTGCTGTTTGTTGGAAGGCCGTTTTGTGAGAACACGGGATTCTTGAAGAGGACAAGAGATGACATTCCTTTAAGGAGATTTCCTGAAACTAATGGAATGTGAGATTTCAAGGCATGTCAAATTGAATTGCTACCCACAAGAGACCGAATTCCATTCTCTCGTATTTTAATAATAATTGTGATGTGAAACACACACACACCACACAGCATTAACACATGCACATGCAAACACACAAAGATAAGACATGCAAAATATGGGAAGGAAGCGAGGAATCGTACCAATGAAGCAACCCCAAGAAAATACCATATAGGTGAAAGGCAAATAGAATCCAAGTCAGAAGCCAACCGAAATGAGAAAGTGAACTATTACCAGTCAATAATACATTCAGTACTCAGGACTAAAGACTCCCGTCAATACAAACAGTTTGTAACAGTGGTTGAAATTCCAAATCAAAAAAAAAAAAAAAAAATAGAAACATCCATAAGAAAACAGCAAATATTAAACAGGCTCGTCCTTCTGTTGCCCATAGGAGATTTCCTTCGACTATAAAGATACTCATAGCTTGCAAGTGAAGAAACAGGGAAGATGTAGGTTATGCTATTCCCAAGGAGAAGAGAGCCAAAGTGTTTGTGCCTAAGTCAGCGAGAGTCATTTTATGCCTTCGAGAGAAAAAAGCTAAGCGGAAGGTGTTTTGTCTTGATGGAGCATCAAAACATCAGAAACCTGGAAGAATTGCCAACATATCCACCATGAAAAAAGGTGTATCTAAACGTTGGAAGCCTATGAACACACAGGAATGGAGATGGCGACGTTTATCCAATACTGTTGGCAACTATGATATCCAGGTTAAGCACAGGACAGATTATCTGGATGGGAAGGTGCTAAGGAATAACAGACGTCCACATGGGCATTCGAGACCACCTGAACTTTGGGGGGTCCATGAGTAAGATTGCGTCTCTGAGGACAATAAGATATGTTCTTCCCAGCAGCAGACCTAACTTTGTCTATCGCAGGTCATGAGCTCGAGTCCAAATCCAGTCATAATTCATGGAAGAGAAGTCAAAACCTATCCTGTGCACTTATCATCACGAAGGTATGAAAACAGGAAGATATCACTTTCAAATTGGAAATACAGCCAGACACTAAAGTGGAAAACACAACACATTCACGAACTGCAATGAATGCAAGAAAGAAAATCCAAAGGAAAAGAAGAGCCATGAACGAAGGAATTCTAAGAAACTTAGAGGAGGATGCCAAAACATTTTATGGGGAAACAATATAGGGTTAAATGTGTGCATTTCCAAAATTTAAAAACACCGAAAAAGAAAGCCACCTAAAAGGACGACTGAAGGAACAAGATGAAGAAAAACCGAACTCCAAAGTTAACAGAAAAATTGAAATCAGACATGTGATTATCAAAATTAAGGAAATACAAACAAACCAATAGGAAAAAAATCAGGAGATCTCACACTTGAGTTTTGACAACAGGAACAAACCGCAGAAGCCATTACTGGGATAAAACAGGGAGACAAGCACACAGCTGCAAGTATGAAACCACATCACAACTGGTAGCAAGGAAAAAAGAATAACCGAAAAGGCATAGCCACACATTTATGCTAGCAAATCCAAGAACTGAGAGAAAAGGATAAATTCCCAGACACATAGAAACTTCCAAGATTAGGTCAGGAAACCTACAAAATCTCAGCTCTCTAGTTTAGACGGAAGCCTTTGAAGCAGTAATCCAACCCCTGCCAACACACAGAAGGCCAGGTCAAGTCATTTGCTTGGGCCACTCTTCTATGTATTTAGTGAAGGCATTGTCATGTCCTCTCATCAAATCCAGAGATGGAAGAGGTGGGTAAACTCTAATTTACAAGGATAAAGACCCAATTCAAAGAAGGACATTTTAGGAAACCCACCCATGTCATTTCAATAAGGAAAGATAATAAACAATATAATTCTTTCCTTTTCTCCCTGTGACTTCCTTTGGTTTTGAGAGGGCCACATTGTTTTCCTATGAATTGATGTTGTTGTTGTTGCTGTTCTGTTGAGAAAGCCTGCCTATCATCCATCATCCATTTTTGACAGAGTATTCACGGATGCTTTAGTTGCATGGACGTCCTAGTGCTCCTCCTAATATATGCCACAACTCCTGACCACCCATTAATCAGTTCTCTTTTCGGTAGCCCTCAGCTGGATTCTCAGAGTCCTGAGTCACTCCTGGTGGGTCTCCTTCTCTGACTTCTTGCCCTTTATTATTCCCTTCCTTAAGTGGGCCAAGGTATTCCTCCCGAGGCACATATTGTGGGTAGCCATATGACATTTCCCTTTGTTTGCTTGCCTTTTCCATTTCCCAACAGCAGGGCATGGGACATTCATGTCAAGGCAAGGTCCAGGGGTTCATTCACTCGACGGCAGAGGAATACTGTGGTGCCGAAATGGACCCAAACTTTCTGATCCACTAGTCCTTGCAAGGGCATTGCGACTCACTCCAAAGTTCTGCTCGAATGGGCCTTGCAAGCCTTCGGTATAGGCCGTCCCTTTCCTTCTGACTAAAGAGTCTTGGTCCACATGTTTATACCCGTTACCACAACAAGTACAGTTAACTAATAATAACAACGGGTTCGGTCCAGGCCTCTTCATTGAGAGTTAGCTCAGATGCAGAATATCACTCTCCTCAAAGACTTTGCAAAGGTATTTAAGGGAAAGCCAGGTAGACAGAGGCCTCATCCCTTAGCCGCGTGTTTCAGAACACTAGGAGACGAGGCCACAGACAGCACCATATAGCGATGCCCTCACCTTTTACCTCCGAAAGGGACTTTCCGTATCTTAGTCATCACTGACCCATAGGCAAAAGACGCTGACAAAGTACGCTCTCACCCACAGGACGACAAACCCCACGGAGAGCTGCTTATACCCGCGAGGCCTCACCTTTTCTTGAGATATCTAGAAATTGTAGTGTAAAAGGACACCTTGCCGTCTCTGGGGATATGTTGGCCTAAAGGAAGGTATACTGAATGTCATTTTCCTTCCTCTATGTCTCCAGAAAGGGGAAGTTGGACATTAACCCACAAGACATCCTGAGTTCTTGATCAGGTTCAGAGGGCTCTTGTTCTGTCCTTCCCGGGGCTTCCTACTTAAAGCCATAGGACACCAAGGTCATGGGAGAGGGACAGCTGCTTCAGTGAAGCCAGCATCTGTGATGTCACAAAGCCTTGAGGTCATAGCAACCACTCCTCATCAACCCAGGCCTGATCACTACACTTGACTGGAGTAGTCATGGGTGGGCCAAGAGGACCCCAAGCCATCCCAAACCGCTGGAGCCGCCTGGGTCTCTCACCAAGGCAGTTTGCGAAGCGAGTCGGTGTCAACTTCTCCATGGCCCAATTCATAGTATTTGGTCGTGAGTGTCAGCACCAGCCCTCTGGACCTCGGAGAAAGGCAAGGATCCCTCATTCCATCTTAGCCACGACAGGCCAAGAAACTAACAGACCACAAGCAAAGCCTCAGGGGAGGAAATCCGAGCCCTGCGTAAGGGTGAGACCCTCCCACCAAATCATGGAGCATCTCAACGGGAAAAGGTCCACCCAAGGGAAGCTCAAAGTGAACCCCCGCAACCGTGCCAAAGACATGTCTGGAATCTTCCACAGCAAGCACACGAGTACCTCGATGGTCTCCAGAAACGGTGCCAACAAGGCCTCCCAATCTTCCAAAAACACCATTCATCCAAGGCAGACTCTACACCCTAGAACCTTAGGTCCAGGACGGACTCATGTTCTTGGAGTCCACAGAAGCCAACGGAGAGCATGTTGGAAGAGACCCAAGCCCAAGTGAAGCCATCTGAAAGACTTCGGTGCCCATTTCAGGAAGACAACTTGTATGTGCAAAAGGACGCATTGAAGAGGATTCGAATGTGGAAGAACCTTGAGCACTCCCTCATGGTGGATCAGCTACCCTCTGTGGAACTGCATGGAGATGTGGCAGCACAAGCCTGCCTTCACCCTCTCATGACCATCCCCCAAATGGTTCCATGCGATAAGCAAACAGTGCCTCTTGAGGAAGATGGGCATGTTCCAATGGAGCCCCGAGAGGATGCACAATGTGTTAACAAGGGGTCAGTACAGCACGACAGACAGCGGATGCTGCAGGTTGGTGAGGAGATCCAGGAAGGCAAAGAACAGGAGAATGAACAAGGAAGCTCCAAGCGAAGGTCGGGCATTTTAGGATGGTGGGAGGTTCTCTATACCTGGCTGCCCTCCATAGGAACCTAGGTCCAAATTCAATAAAACATCCTTTGGCCCCAGTCAATTATTGTGCACTGTTTTTGTCTTTGTTATCTTATCGAACATGCACATGCACGTTTGGACAGAGAGGCAGAGAGATCCCAATCAGGGGGTGGAGCTGGAGAGGGAGAAGCTTACTTGCCCCTGAGCAGAGAACCTGAGAACAGAGTCAATGCCAAGGCCCTGGAATCATGAGTTGATCTGAAGGCCGCGTCTGAACTGATGGACACAACCCGGGACCCAACAATTGACTTCTGAATACCTCCTGGTTCTAGACAGAACCGCTGCTCTGTCATTGTTCAGAAATGCAGGGGATAAGGATTTTGGCTTGGCTGCTGTTGCTTGAGCTATCCGGCCTGCTTCGAGAGCTGGTATAGCTTTTCCTCTTGAAGTCAGTGACTGGGCTATGGACAAACTATTCTCCGATGCCTATTTGCCTAAAGAGAATACCTCCATGCCTAGATTTTCCGGGGGGAATGGCACTATGTCTTTAGGTGCTCCGCTTCTGTGGAAGGTGTTGGGAGTTCTCTGTGCCTCTGATTCTGGACCACTTTCTCTGCTCCCAGATGAGGGTCCTTTCCAGCCCCGAGTTCTCTAATCTAGGATCAGCCCTCTTTTCTTTCTCTCACTCTTAATTCACCTACAAGAGGCACCTCTTTCATTTCCTTAGAGATTCCCTAAGCTCACTATCATGTTCCATCATTCTGCCTTCTCTCTTAGAATTTGCATCCTTATTTTCTAGGCTTGTTCTTCTCGGTTCCTAATTGGATCCTCCACTTCTACCATGTTCCCGAACTTTGCATCCAGTCTCCTGCCAATCTTCTCTTCAGGAGTTCTTTAGGTGTTTTTATCTTTATCAGTTTTATCTCTGTGTTTCGAGACTCTCTGATATCTCCTATGTTTTCTGATGTACAGCGAGTATCCAGGCCACAGCTTTCTATCCCGCATCGGGCGTGCTCTATGTAGAGGTTTCACTCTGACTGCCTAGTCGTAATCACTCCTTCTTCCTTTACCTGGGAATCAATTGATTCTTCCATCTTTGCATTGGATCTAAGTCTCTGTCACCTCTCTGTATTCGTTAAACTCATTCTGTTTTCTAACCTGAGGGTAATTTATTTAGGAGGAAGTGATCCGTGAGTGACCCAGGGCTCGCCCTTAAGGTTTGTTGAGTGCATGCGTGTGTGTGTGTTTGTGAGAGTGTATGTGGCATGCATGCCACTGCTGTTTGTGTTGTGGCTGACCCTGTCCTGGAGGCCAGTCATTTGCAGTAGCTCTCCTTTCCGGCCGTTTGTTGTTTTTAGGGTCCGGGCTGAATATGCTGAGGTTTACCTTGGTGGGCTCTGGTGTGCCTGTGAAAGGAGAAACTCTACCAACTCAACAGAACGCAGGCCTGCAGAATGCTGTGTTCAGAAGAGAACATGTGGTCAAAGCTTTCTTCTCGTCCCGTATGGGAGAGTCTGTTCTCCTTGGACTAAGCATCTTGGACTGAGGAAGGCAATCCTCCAAGTGTTCCACTGTTGGTATTTTGTGTTGGCTGGCTAGGGAGTCTCTGTCCTCACATACCTGTCTTGGCCAAGCTCTGTCTTGATGCTGCTGTTGTGAGAGCCAAAATTTATTATGTCCACATTGAGTCATCTCCACGAACACTGCCTTTCACGGAATCACTCCCACGACTCATCATCTTCCCACTGCGTCTCTTGGTATTGTCTCTCTCTGATCATTGTCTCCAGGCTGTCTGCTCCTGGTCGCTTGTTGGTGTCATATGCAGGAAAAAGATGGTGTTCTTTCAAGTTGATGTCTGCCAAGCCTGCTGATAGGAAAACTTCAGCCCTCAACACTTGTGTTGTCAAGTACTCGTGCCCTTCAGACCCTCTGCGTCTCACAGTCAACGGCACTGGGAAACAGGTTCCTTGTGTGTTCCCAGGGTGCCCTGCTCTCCTGTGTTTTGGTCCTCTTCATGGACTCCAGCCCTCTGATCCACGAACCAACCAAATCTCCCCTGAGCCATGTCTCCAACCTTCTCCCATCATCTCTGCAACTTCCGTTCTCTTTCGCTGTGGAGTTTACCTTGTAGGCTTCAGGTCAATTTCCACCCCACTGCAGTTGTTGTGGTCATCTTTTTGTTGCCTTCATGGTTGAAGAAGCATGAGGTTATTAGACACTACTACCATCTCAGTGTCTTCATGTCACCACAATTTGTACTGTGACATAAGCAAGAAGGAATTCTTCCACATGTCTCTTATGGCAGTCTTGCGGAGAGCATTGGACTTTGTCACATCTATCATTCTCAGAAAGACAATAAACAGACGATTTCACTAACTCATGACAGTCAAGAAACATACGAAAAAGAAAGGGTATTGGGACAAACATTATGACTCTAATGAGGAATTCAAATGGTGCTGTTTGTTGGAAGGCCGTTTTGTGAGAACACGGGATTCTTGAAGAGGACAAGAGATGACATTCCTTTAAGGAGATTTCCTGAAACTAATGGAATGTGAGATTTCAAGGCATGTCAAATTGAATTGCTACCCACAAGAGACCGAATTCCATTCTCTCGTATTTTAATAATAATTGTGATGTGAAACACACACACACCACACAGCATTAACACATGCACATGCAAACACACAAAGATAAGACATGCAAAATATGGGAAGGAAGCGAGGAATCGTACCAATGAAGCAACCCCAAGAAAATACCATATAGGTGAAAGGCAAATAGAATCCAAGTCAGAAGCCAACCGAAATGAGAAAGTGAACTATTACCAGTCAATAATACATTCAGTACTCAGGACTAAAGACTCCCGTCAATACAAACAGTTTGTAACAGTGGTTGAAATTCCAAATCAAAAAAAAAAAAAAAAATAGAAACATCCATAAGAAAACAGCAAATATTAAACAGGCTCGTCCTTCTGTTGCCCATAGGAGATTTCCTTCGACTATAAAGATACTCATAGCTTGCAAGTGAAGAAACAGGGAAGATGTAGGTTATGCTATTCCCAAGGAGAAGAGAGCCAAAGTGTTTGTGCCTAAGTCAGCGAGAGTCATTTTATGCCTTCGAGAGAAAAAAGCTAAGCGGAAGGTGTTTTGTCTTGATGGAGCATCAAAACATCAGAAACCTGGAAGAATTGCCAACATATCCACCATGAAAAAAGGTGTATCTAAACGTTGGAAGCCTATGAACACACAGGAATGGAGATGGCGACGTTTATCCAATACTGTTGGCAACTATGATATCCAGGTTAAGCACAGGACAGATTATCTGGATGGGAAGGTGCTAAGGAATAACAGACGTCCACATGGGCATTCGAGACCACCTGAACTTTGGGGGGTCCATGAGTAAGATTGCGTCTCTGAGGACAATAAGATATGTTCTTCCCAGCAGCAGACCTAACTTTGTCTATCGCAGGTCATGAGCTCGAGTCCAAATCCAGTCATAATTCATGGAAGAGAAGTCAAAACCTATCCTGTGCACTTATCATCACGAAGGTATGAAAACAGGAAGATATCACTTTCAAATTGGAAATACAGCCAGACACTAAAGTGGAAAACACAACACATTCACGAACTGCAATGAATGCAAGAAAGAAAATCCAAAGGAAAAGAAGAGCCATGAACGAAGGAATTCTAAGAAACTTAGAGGAGGATGCCAAAACATTTTATGGGGAAACAATATAGGGTTAAATGTGTGCATTTCCAAAATTTAAAAACACCGAAAAAGAAAGCCACCTAAAAGGACGACTGAAGGAACAAGATGAAGAAAAACCGAACTCCAAAGTTAACAGAAAAATTGAAATCAGACATGTGATTATCAAAATTAAGGAAATACAAACAAACCAATAGGAAAAAAATCAGGAGATCTCACACTTGAGTTTTGACAACAGGAACAAACCGCAGAAGCCATTACTGGGATAAAACAGGGAGACAAGCACACAGCTGCAAGTATGAAACCACATCACAACTGGTAGCAAGGAAAAAAGAATAACCGAAAAGGCATAGCCACACATTTATGCTAGCAAATCCAAGAACTGAGAGAAAAGGATAAATTCCCAGACACATAGAAACTTCCAAGATTAGGTCAGGAAACCTACAAAATCTCAGCTCTCTAGTTTAGACGGAAGCCTTTGAAGCAGTAATCCAACCCCTGCCAACACACAGAAGGCCAGGTCAAGTCATTTGCTTGGGCCACTCTTCTATGTATTTAGTGAAGGCATTGTCATGTCCTCTCATCAAATCCAGAGATGGAAGAGGTGGGTAAACTCTAATTTACAAGGATAAAGACCCAATTCAAAGAAGGACATTTTAGGAAACCCACCCATGTCATTTCAATAAGGAAAGATAATAAACAATATAATTCTTTCCTTTTCTCCCTGTGACTTCCTTTGGTTTTGAGAGGGCCACATTGTTTTCCTATGAATTGATGTTGTTGTTGTTGCTGTTCTGTTGAGAAAGCCTGCCTATCATCCATCATCCATTTTTGACAGAGTATTCACGGATGCTTTAGTTGCATGGACGTCCTAGTGCTCCTCCTAATATATGCCACAACTCCTGACCACCCATTAATCAGTTCTCTTTTCGGTAGCCCTCAGCTGGATTCTCAGAGTCCTGAGTCACTCCTGGTGGGTCTCCTTCTCTGACTTCTTGCCCTTTATTATTCCCTTCCTTAAGTGGGCCAAGGTATTCCTCCCGAGGCACATATTGTGGGTAGCCATATGACATTTCCCTTTGTTTGCTTGCCTTTTCCATTTCCCAACAGCAGGGCATGGGACATTCATGTCAAGGCAAGGTCCAGGGGTTCATTCACTCGACGGCAGAGGAATACTGTGGTGCCGAAATGGACCCAAACTTTCTGATCCACTAGTCCTTGCAAGGGCATTGCGACTCACTCCAAAGTTCTGCTCGAATGGGCCTTGCAAGCCTTCGGTATAGGCCGTCCCTTTCCTTCTGACTAAAGAGTCTTGGTCCACATGTTTATACCCGTTACCACAACAAGTACAGTTAACTAATAATAACAACGGGTTCGGTCCAGGCCTCTTCATTGAGAGTTAGCTCAGATGCAGAATATCACTCTCCTCAAAGACTTTGCAAAGGTATTTAAGGGAAAGCCAGGTAGACAGAGGCCTCATCCCTTAGCCGCGTGTTTCAGAACACTAGGAGACGAGGCCACAGACAGCACCATATAGCGATGCCCTCACCTTTTACCTCCGAAAGGGACTTTCCGTATCTTAGTCATCACTGACCCATAGGCAAAAGACGCTGACAAAGTACGCTCTCACCCACAGGACGACAAACCCCACGGAGAGCTGCTTATACCCGCGAGGCCTCACCTTTTCTTGAGATATCTAGAAATTGTAGTGTAAAAGGACACCTTGCCGTCTCTGGGGATATGTTGGCCTAAAGGAAGGTATACTGAATGTCATTTTCCTTCCTCTATGTCTCCAGAAAGGGGAAGTTGGACATTAACCCACAAGACATCCTGAGTTCTTGATCAGGTTCAGAGGGCTCTTGTTCTGTCCTTCCCGGGGCTTCCTACTTAAAGCCATAGGACACCAAGGTCATGGGAGAGGGACAGCTGCTTCAGTGAAGCCAGCATCTGTGATGTCACAAAGCCTTGAGGTCATAGCAACCACTCCTCATCAACCCAGGCCTGATCACTACACTTGACTGGAGTAGTCATGGGTGGGCCAAGAGGACCCCAAGCCATCCCAAACCGCTGGAGCCGCCTGGGTCTCTCACCAAGGCAGTTTGCGAAGCGAGTCGGTGTCAACTTCTCCATGGCCCAATTCGTAGTATTTGGTCGTGAGTGTCAGCACCAGCCCTCTGGACCTCGGAGAAAGGCAAGGACCCCTCATTCCATCTTAGCCACGACAGGCCAAGAAACTAACAGACCACAAGCAAAGCCTCAGGGGAGGAAATCCGAGCCCTGCGTAAGGGTGAGACCCTCCCACCAAATCATGGAGCATCTCAACGGGAAAAGGTCCACCCAAGGGAAGCTCAAAGTGAACCCCCGCAACCGTGCCAAAGACATGTCTGGAATCTTCCACAGCAAGCACACGAGTACCTCGATGGTCTCCAGAAACGGTGCCAACAAGGCCTCCCAATCTTCCAAAAACACCATTCATCCAAGGCAGACTCTACACCCTAGAACCTTAGGTCCAGGACGGACTCATGTTCTTGGAGTCCACAGAAGCCAACGGAGAGCATGTTGGAAGAGACCCAAGCCCAAGTGAAGCCATCTGAAAGACTTCGGTGCCCATTTCAGGAAGACAACTTGTATGTGCAAAAGGACGCATTGAAGAGGATTCGAATGTGGAAGAACCTTGAGCACTCCCTCATGGTGGATCAGCTACCCTCTGTGGAACTGCATGGAGATGTGGCAGCACAAGCCTGCCTTCACCCTCTCATGACCATCCCCCAAATGGTTACATGCGATAAGCAAACAGTGCCTCTTGAGGAAGATGGGCATGTTCCAATGGAGCCCCAAGAGGATGCACAATGTGTTAACAAGGGGTCAGTACAGCACGACAGACAGCGGATGCTGCAGGTTGGTGAGGAGATCCAGGAAGGCAAAGAACAGGAGAATGAACAAGGAAGCTCCAAGCGAAGGTCGGGCATTTTAGGATGGTGGGAGGTTCTCTATACCTGGCTGCCCTCCATAGGAACCTAGGTCCAAATTCAATAAAACATCCTTTGGCCCCAGTCAATTATTGTGCACTGTTTTTGTCTTTGTTATCTTATCGAACATGCACATGCACGTTTGGACAGAGAGGCAGAGAGATCCCAATCAGGGGGTGGAGCTGGAGAGGGAGAAGCTTACTTGCCCCTGAGCAGAGAACCTGAGAACAGAGTCAATGCCAAGGCCCTGGAATCATGAGTTGATCTGAAGGCCGCGTCTGAACTGATGGACACAACCCGGGACCCAACAATTGACTTCTGAATACCTCCTGGTTCTAGACAGAACCGCTGCTCTGTCATTGTTCAGAAATGCAGGGGATAAGGATTTTGGCTTGGCTGCTGTTGCTTGAGCTATCCGGCCTGCTTCGAGAGCTGGTATAGCTTTTCCTCTTGAAGTCAGTGACTGGGCTATGGACAAACTATTCTCCGATGCCTATTTGCCTAAAGAGAATACCTCCATGCCTAGATTTTCCGGGGGGAATGGCACTATGTCTTTAGGTGCTCCGCTTCTGTGGAAGGTGTTGGGAGTTCTCTGTGCCTCTGATTCTGGACCACTTTCTCTGCTCCCAGATGAGGGTCCTTTCCAGCCCCGAGTTCTCTAATCTAGGATCAGCCCTCTTTTCTTTCTCTCACTCTTAATTCACCTACAAGAGGCACCTCTTTCATTTCCTTAGAGATTCCCTAAGCTCACTATCATGTTCCATCATTCTGCCTTCTCTCTTAGAATTTGCATCCTTATTTTCTAGGCTTGTTCTTCTCGGTTCCTAATTGGATCCTCCACTTCTACCATGTTCCCGAACTTTGCATCCAGTCTCCTGCCAATCTTCTCTTCAGGAGTTCTTTAGGTGTTTTTATCTTTATCAGTTTTATCTCTGTGTTTCGAGACTCTCTGATATCTCCTATGTTTTCTGATGTACAGCGAGTATCCAGGCCACAGCTTTCTATCCCGCATCGGGCGTGCTCTATGTAGAGGTTTCACTCTGACTGCCTAGTCGTAATCACTCCTTCTTCCTTTACCTGGGAATCAATTGATTCTTCCATCTTTGCATTGGATCTAAGTCTCTGTCACCTCTCTGTATTCGTTAAACTCATTCTGTTTTCTAACCTGAGGGTAATTTATTTAGGAGGAAGTGATCCGTGAGTGACCCAGGGCTCGCCCTTAAGGTTTGTTGAGTGCATGCGTGTGTGTGTGTTTGTGAGAGTGTATGTGGCATGCATGCCACTGCTGTTTGTGTTGTGGCTGACCCTGTCCTGGAGGCCAGTCATTTGCAGTAGCTCTCCTTTCCGGCCGTTTGTTGTTTTTAGGGTCCGGGCTGAATATGCTGAGGTTTACCTTGGTGGGCTCTGGTGTGCCTGTGAAAGGAGAAACTCTACCAACTCAACAGAACGCAGGCCTGCAGAATGCTGTGTTCAGAAGAGAACATGTGGTCAAAGCTTTCTTCTCGTCCCGTATGGGAGAGTCTGTTCTCCTTGGACTAAGCATCTTGGACTGAGGAAGGCAATCCTCCAAGTGTTCCACTGTTGGTATTTTGTGTTGGCTGGCTAGGGAGTCTCTGTCCTCACATACCTGTCTTGGCCAAGCTCTGTCTTGATGCTGCTGTTGTGAGAGCCAAAATTTATTATGTCCACATTGAGTCATCTCCACGAACACTGCCTTTCACGGAATCACTCCCACGACTCATCATCTTCCCACTGCGTCTCTTGGTATTGTCTCTCTCTGATCATTGTCTCCAGGCTGTCTGCTCCTGGTCGCTTGTTGGTGTCATATGCAGGAAAAAGATGGTGTTCTTTCAAGTTGATGTCTGCCAAGCCTGCTGATAGGAAAACTTCAGCCCTCAACACTTGTGTTGTCAAGTACTCGTGCCCTTCAGACCCTCTGCGTCTCACAGTCAACGGCACTGGGAAACAGGTTCCTTGTGTGTTCCCAGGGTGCCCTGCTCTCCTGTGTTTTGGTCCTCTTCATGGACTCCAGCCCTCTGATCCACGAACCAACCAAATCTCCCCTGAGCCATGTCTCCAACCTTCTCCCATCATCTCTGCAACTTCCGTTCTCTTTCGCTGTGGAGTTTACCTTGTAGGCTTCAGGTCAATTTCCACCCCACTGCAGTTGTTGTGGTCATCTTTTTGTTGCCTTCATGGTTGAAGAAGCATGAGGTTATTAGACACTACTACCATCTCAGTGTCTTCATGTCACCACAATTTGTACTGTGACATAAGCAAGAAGGAATTCTTCCACATGTCTCTTATGGCAGTCTTGCGGAGAGCATTGGACTTTGTCACATCTATCATTCTCAGAAAGACAATAAACAGACGATTTCACTAACTCATGACAGTCAAGAAACATACGAAAAAGAAAGGGTATTGGGACAAACATTATGACTCTAATGAGGAATTCAAATGGTGCTGTTTGTTGGAAGGCCGTTTTGTGAGAACACGGGATTCTTGAAGAGGACAAGAGATGACATTCCTTTAAGGAGATTTCCTGAAACTAATGGAATGTGAGATTTCAAGGCATGTCAAATTGAATTGCTACCCACAAGAGACCGAATTCCATTCTCTCGTATTTTAATAATAATTGTGATGTGAAACACACACACACCACACAGCATTAACACATGCACATGCAAACACACAAAGATAAGACATGCAAAATATGGGAAGGAAGCGAGGAATCGTACCAATGAAGCAACCCCAAGAAAATACCATATAGGTGAAAGGCAAATAGAATCCAAGTCAGAAGCCAACCGAAATGAGAAAGTGAACTATTACCTGTCAATAATACATTCAGTACTCAGGACTAAAGACTCCCGTCAATACAAACAGTTTGTAACAGTGGTTGAAATTCCAAATCAAAAAAAAAAAAAATAGAAACATCCATAAGAAAACAGCAAATATTAAACAGGCTCGTCCTTCTGTTGCCCATAGGAGATTTCCTTCGACTATAAAGATACTCATAGCTTGCAAGTGAAGAAACAGGGAAGATGTAGGTTATGCTATTCCCAAGGAGAAGAGAGCCAAAGTGTTTGTGCCTAAGTCAGCGAGAGTCATTTTATGCCTTCGAGAGAAAAAAGCTAAGCGGAAGGTGTTTTGTCTTGATGGAGCATCAAAACATCAGAAACCTGGAAGAATTGCCAACATATCCACCATGAAAAAAGGTGTATCTAAACGTTGGAAGCCTATGAACACACAGGAATGGAGATGGCGACGTTTATCCAATACTGTTGGCAACTATGATATCCAGGTTAAGCACAGGACAGATTATCTGGATGGGAAGGTGCTAAGGAATAACAGACGTCCACATGGGCATTCGAGACCACCTGAACTTTGGGGGGTCCATGAGTAAGATTGCGTCTCTGAGGACAATAAGATATGTTCTTCCCAGCAGCAGACCTAACTTTGTCTATCGCAGGTCATGAGCTCGAGTCCAAATCCAGTCATAATTCATGGAAGAGAAGTCAAAACCTATCCTGTGCACTTATCATCACGAAGGTATGAAAACAGGAAGATATCACTTTCAAATTGGAAATACAGCCAGACACTAAAGTGGAAAACACAACACATTCACGAACTGCAATGAATGCAAGAAAGAAAATCCAAAGGAAAAGAAGAGCCATGAACGAAGGAATTCTAAGAAACTTAGAGGAGGATGCCAAAACATTTTATGGGGAAACAATATAGGGTTAAATGTGTGCATTTCCAAAATTTAAAAACACCGAAAAAGAAAGCCACCTAAAAGGACGACTGAAGGAACAAGATGAAGAAAAACCGAACTCCAAAGTTAACAGAAAAATTGAAATCAGACATGTGATTATCAAAATTAAGGAAATACAAACAAACCAATAGGAAAAAAATCAGGAGATCTCACACTTGAGTTTTGACAACAGGAACAAACCGCAGAAGCCATTACTGGGATAAAACAGGGAGACAAGCACACAGCTGCAAGTATGAAACCACATCACAACTGGTAGCAAGGAAAAAAGAATAACCGAAAAGGCATAGCCACACATTTATGCTAGCAAATCCAAGAACTGAGAGAAAAGGATAAATTCCCAGACACATAGAAACTTCCAAGATTAGGTCAGGAAACCTACAAAATCTCAGCTCTCTAGTTTAGACGGAAGCCTTTGAAGCAGTAATCCAACCCCTGCCAACACACAGAAGGCCAGGTCAAGTCATTTGCTTGGGCCACTCTTCTATGTATTTAGTGAAGGCATTGTCATGTCCTCTCATCAAATCCAGAGATGGAAGAGGTGGGTAAACTCTAATTTACAAGGATAAAGACCCAATTCAAAGAAGGACATTTTAGGAAACCCACCCATGTCATTTCAATAAGGAAAGATAATAAACAATATAATTCTTTCCTTTTCTCCCTGTGACTTCCTTTGGTTTTGAGAGGGCCACATTGTTTTCCTATGAATTGATGTTGTTGTTGTTGCTGTTCTGTTGAGAAAGCCTGCCTATCATCCATCATCCATTTTTGACAGAGTATTCACGGATGCTTTAGTTGCATGGACGTCCTAGTGCTCCTCCTAATATATGCCACAACTCCTGACCACCCATTAATCAGTTCTCTTTTCGGTAGCCCTCAGCTGGATTCTCAGAGTCCTGAGTCACTCCTGGTGGGTCTCCTTCTCTGACTTCTTGCCCTTTATTATTCCCTTCCTTAAGTGGGCCAAGGTATTCCTCCCGAGGCACATATTGTGGGTAGCCATATGACATTTCCCTTTGTTTGCTTGCCTTTTCCATTTCCCAACAGCAGGGCATGGGACATTCATGTCAAGGCAAGGTCCAGGGGTTCATTCACTCGACGGCAGAGGAATACTGTGGTGCCGAAATGGACCCAAACTTTCTGATCCACTAGTCCTTGCAAGGGCATTGCGACTCACTCCAAAGTTCTGCTCGAATGGGCCTTGCAAGCCTTCGGTATAGGCCGTCCCTTTCCTTCTGACTAAAGAGTCTTGGTCCACATGTTTATACCCGTTACCACAACAAGTACAGTTAACTAATAATAACAACGGGTTCGGTCCAGGCCTCTTCATTGAGAGTTAGCTCAGATGCAGAATATCACTCTCCTCAAAGACTTTGCAAAGGTATTTAAGGGAAAGCCAGGTAGACAGAGGCCTCATCCCTTAGCCGCGTGTTTCAGAACACTAGGAGACGAGGCCACAGACAGCACCATATAGCGATGCCCTCACCTTTTACCTCCGAAAGGGACTTTCCGTATCTTAGTCATCACTGACCCATAGGCAAAAGACGCTGACAAAGTACGCTCTCACCCACAGGACGACAAACCCCACGGAGAGCTGCTTATACCCGCGAGGCCTCACCTTTTCTTGAGATATCTAGAAATTGTAGTGTAAAAGGACACCTTGCCGTCTCTGGGGATATGTTGGCCTAAAGGAAGGTATACTGAATGTCATTTTCCTTCCTCTATGTCTCCAGAAAGGGGAAGTTGGACATTAACCCACAAGACATCCTGAGTTCTTGATCAGGTTCAGAGGGCTCTTGTTCTGTCCTTCCCGGGGCTTCCTACTTAAAGCCATAGGACACCAAGGTCATGGGAGAGGGACAGCTGCTTCAGTGAAGCCAGCATCTGTGATGTCACAAAGCCTTGAGGTCATAGCAACCACTCCTCATCAACCCAGGCCTGATCACTACACTTGACTGGAGTAGTCATGGGTGGGCCAAGAGGACCCCAAGCCATCCCAAACCGCTGGAGCTGCCTGGGTCTCTCACCAAGGCAGTTTGCGAAGCGAGTCGGTGTCAACTTCTCCATGGCCCAATTCGTAGTATTTGGTCGTGAGTGTCAGCACCAGCCCTCTGGACCTCGGAGAAAGGCAAGGACCCCTCATTCCATCTTAGCCACGACAGGCCAAGAAACTAACAGACCACAAGCAAAGCCTCAGGGGAGGAAATCCGAGCCCTGCGTAAGGGTGAGACCCTCCCACCAAATCATGGAGCATCTCAACGGGAAAAGGTCCACCCAAGGGAAGCTCAAAGTGAACCCCCGCAACCGTGCCAAAGACATGTCTGGAATCTTCCACAGCAAGCACACGAGTACCTCGATGGTCTCCAGAAACGGTGCCAACAAGGCCTCCCAATCTTCCAAAAACACCATTCATCCAAGGCAGACTCTACACCCTAGAACCTTAGGTCCAGGACGGACTCATGTTCTTGGAGTCCACAGAAGCCAACGGAGAGCATGTTGGAAGAGACCCAAGCCCAAGTGAAGCCATCTGAAAGACTTCGGTGCCCATTTCAGGAAGACAACTTGTATGTGCAAAAGGACGCATTGAAGAGGATTCGAATGTGGAAGAACCTTGAGCACTCCCTCATGGTGGATCAGCTACCCTCTGTGGAACTGCATGGAGATGTGGCAGCACAAGCCTGCCTTCACCCTCTCATGACCATCCCCCAAATGGTTCCATGCGATAAGCAAACAGTGCCTCTTGAGGAAGATGGGCATGTTCCAATGGAGCCCCGAGAGGATGCACAATGTGTTAACAAGGGGTCAGTACAGCACGACAGACAGCGGATGCTGCAGGTTGGTGAGGAGATCCAGGAAGGCAAAGAACAGGAGAATGAACAAGGAAGCTCCAAGCGAAGGTCGGGCATTTTAGGATGGTGGGAGGTTCTCTATACCTGGCTGCCCTCCATAGGAACCTAGGTCCAAATTCAATAAAACATCCTTTGGCCCCAGTCAATTATTGTGCACTGTTTTTGTCTTTGTTATCTTATCGAACATGCACATGCACGTTTGGACAGAGAGGCAGAGAGATCCCAATCAGGGGGTGGAGCTGGAGAGGGAGAAGCTTACTTGCCCCTGAGCAGAGAACCTGAGAACAGAGTCAATGCCAAGGCCCTGGAATCATGAGTTGATCTGAAGGCCGCGTCTGAACTGATGGACACAACCCGGGACCCAACAATTGACTTCTGAATACCTCCTGGTTCTAGACAGAACCGCTGCTCTGTCATTGTTCAGAAATGCAGGGGATAAGGATTTTGGCTTGGCTGCTGTTGCTTGAGCTATCCGGCCTGCTTCGAGAGCTGGTATAGCTTTTCCTCTTGAAGTCAGTGACTGGGCTATGGACAAACTATTCTCCGATGCCTATTTGCCTAAAGAGAATACCTCCATGCCTAGATTTTCCGGGGGGAATGGCACTATGTCTTTAGGTGCTCCGCTTCTGTGGAAGGTGTTGGGAGTTCTCTGTGCCTCTGATTCTGGACCACTTTCTCTGCTCCCAGATGAGGGTCCTTTCCAGCCCCGAGTTCTCTAATCTAGGATCAGCCCTCTTTTCTTTCTCTCACTCTTAATTCACCTACAAGAGGCACCTCTTTCATTTCCTTAGAGATTCCCTAAGCTCACTATCATGTTCCATCATTCTGCCTTCTCTCTTAGAATTTGCATCCTTATTTTCTAGGCTTGTTCTTCTCGGTTCCTAATTGGATCCTCCACTTCTACCATGTTCCCGAACTTTGCATCCAGTCTCCTGCCAATCTTCTCTTCAGGAGTTCTTTAGGTGTTTTTATCTTTATCAGTTTTATCTCTGTGTTTCGAGACTCTCTGATATCTCCTATGTTTTCTGATGTACAGCGAGTATCCAGGCCACAGCTTTCTATCCCGCATCGGGCGTGCTCTATGTAGAGGTTTCACTCTGACTGCCTAGTCGTAATCACTCCTTCTTCCTTTACCTGGGAATCAATTGATTCTTCCATCTTTGCATTGGATCTAAGTCTCTGTCACCTCTCTGTATTCGTTAAACTCATTCTGTTTTCTAACCTGAGGGTAATTTATTTAGGAGGAAGTGATCCGTGAGTGACCCAGGGCTCGCCCTTAAGGTTTGTTGAGTGCATGCGTGTGTGTGTGTGTTTGTGAGAGTGTATGTGGCATGCATGCCACTGCTGTTTGTGTTGTGGCTGACCCTGTCCTGGAGGCCAGTCATTTGCAGTAGCTCTCCTTTCCGGCCGTTTGTTGTTTTTAGGGTCCGGGCTGAATATGCTGAGGTTTACCTTGGTGGGCTCTGGTGTGCCTGTGAAAGGAGAAACTCTACCAACTCAACAGAACGCAGGCCTGCAGAATGCTGTGTTCAGAAGAGAACATGTGGTCAAAGCTTTCTTCTCGTCCCGTATGGGAGAGTCTGTTCTCCTTGGACTAAGCATCTTGGACTGAGGAAGGCAATCCTCCAAGTGTTCCACTGTTGGTATTTTGTGTTGGCTGGCTAGGGAGTCTCTGTCCTCACATACCTGTCTTGGCCAAGCTCTGTCTTGATGCTGCTGTTGTGAGAGCCAAAATTTATTATGTCCACATTGAGTCATCTCCACGAACACTGCCTTTCACGGAATCACTCCCACGACTCATCATCTTCCCACTGCGTCTCTTGGTATTGTCTCTCTCTGATCATTGTCTCCAGGCTGTCTGCTCCTGGTCGCTTGTTGGTGTCATATGCAGGAAAAAGATGGTGTTCTTTCAAGTTGATGTCTGCCAAGCCTGCTGATAGGAAAACTTCAGCCCTCAACACTTGTGTTGTCAAGTACTCGTGCCCTTCAGACCCTCTGCGTCTCACAGTCAACGGCACTGGGAAACAGGTTCCTTGTGTGTTCCCAGGGTGCCCTGCTCTCCTGTGTTTTGGTCCTCTTCATGGACTCCAGCCCTCTGATCCACGAACCAACCAAATCTCCCCTGAGCCATGTCTCCAACCTTCTCCCATCATCTCTGCAACTTCCGTTCTCTTTCGCTGTGGAGTTTACCTTGTAGGCTTCAGGTCAATTTCCACCCCACTGCAGTTGTTGTGGTCATCTTTTTGTTGCCTTCATGGTTGAAGAAGCATGAGGTTATTAGACACTACTACCATCTCAGTGTCTTCATGTCACCACAATTTGTACTGTGACATAAGCAAGAAGGAATTCTTCCACATGTCTCTTATGGCAGTCTTGCAGAGAGCATTGGACTTTGTCACATCTATCATTCTCAGAAAGACAATAAACAGACGATTTCACTAACTCATGACAGTCAAGAAACATACGAAAAAGAAAGGGTATTGGGACAAACATTATGACTCTAATGAGGAATTCAAATGGTGCTGTTTGTTGGAAGGCCGTTTTGTGAGAACACGGGATTCTTGAAGAGGACAAGAGATGACATTCCTTTAAGGAGATTTCCTGAAACTAATGGAATGTGAGATTTCAAGGCATGTCAAATTGAATTGCTACCCACAAGAGACCGAATTCCATTCTCTCGTATTTTAATAATAATTGTGATGTGAAACACACACACACCACACAGCATTAACACATGCACATGCAAACACACAAAGATAAGACATGCAAAATATGGGAAGGAAGCGAGGAATCGTACCAATGAAGCAACCCCAAGAAAATACCATATAGGTGAAAGGCAAATAGAATCCAAGTCAGAAGCCAACCGAAATGAGAAAGTGAACTATTACCAGTCAATAATACATTCAGTACTCAGGACTAAAGACTCCCGTCAATACAAACAGTTTGTAACAGTGGTTGAAATTCCAAATCAAAAAAAAAAAATAGAAACATCCATAAGAAAACAGCAAATATTAAACAGGCTCGTCCTTCTGTTGCCCATAGGAGATTTCCTTCGACTATAAAGATACTCATAGCTTGCAAGTGAAGAAACAGGGAAGATGTAGGTTATGCTATTCCCAAGGAGAAGAGAGCCAAAGTGTTTGTGCCTAAGTCAGCGAGAGTCATTTTATGCCTTCGAGAGAAAAAAGCTAAGCGGAAGGTGTTTTGTCTTGATGGAGCATCAAAACATCAGAAACCTGGAAGAATTGCCAACATATCCACCATGAAAAAAGGTGTATCTAAACGTTGGAAGCCTATGAACACACAGGAATGGAGATGGCGACGTTTATCCAATACTGTTGGCAACTATGATATCCAGGTTAAGCACAGGACAGATTATCTGGATGGGAAGGTGCTAAGGAATAACAGACGTCCACATGGGCATTCGAGACCACCTGAACTTTTGGGGGTCCATGAGTAAGATTGCGTCTCTGAGGACAATAAGATATGTTCTTCCCAGCAGCAGACCTAACTTTGTCTATCGCAGGTCATGAGCTCGAGTCCAAATCCAGTCATAATTCATGGAAGAGAAGTCAAAACCTATCCTGTGCACTTATCATCACGAAGGTATGAAAACAGGAAGATATCACTTTCAAATTGGAAATACAGCCAGACACTAAAGTGGAAAACACAACACATTCACGAACTGCAATGAATGCAAGAAAGAAAATCCAAAGGAAAAGAAGAGCCATGAACGAAGGAATTCTAAGAAACTTAGAGGAGGATGCCAAAACATTTTATGGGGAAACAATATAGGGTTAAATGTGTGCATTTCCAAAATTTAAAAACACCGAAAAAGAAAGCCACCTAAAAGGACGACTGAAGGAACAAGATGAAGAAAAACCGAACTCCAAAGTTAACAGAAAAATTGAAATCAGACATGTGATTATCAAAATTAAGGAAATACAAACAAACCAATAGGAAAAAAATCAGGAGATCTCACACTTGAGTTTTGACAACAGGAACAAACCGCAGAAGCCATTACTGGGATAAAACAGGGAGACAAGCACACAGCTGCAAGTATGAAACCACATCACAACTGGTAGCAAGGAAAAAAGAATAACCGAAAAGGCATAGCCACACATTTATGCTAGCAAATCCAAGAACTGAGAGAAAAGGATAAATTCCCAGACACATAGAAACTTCCAAGATTAGGTCAGGAAACCTACAAAATCTCAGCTCTCTAGTTTAGACGGAAGCCTTTGAAGCAGTAATCCAACCCCTGCCAACACACAGAAGGCCAGGTCAAGTCATTTGCTTGGGCCACTCTTCTATGTATTTAGTGAAGGCATTGTCATGTCCTCTCATCAAATCCAGAGATGGAAGAGGTGGGTAAACTCTAATTTACAAGGATAAAGACCCAATTCAAAGAAGGACATTTTAGGAAACCCACCCATGTCATTTCAATAAGGAAAGATAATAAACAATATAATTCTTTCCTTTTCTCCCTGTGACTTCCTTTGGTTTTGAGAGGGCCACATTGTTTTCCTATGAATTGATGTTGTTGTTGTTGCTGTTCTGTTGAGAAAGCCTGCCTATCATCCATCATCCATTTTTGACAGAGTATTCACGGATGCTTTAGTTGCATGGACGTCCTAGTGCTCCTCCTAATATATGCCACAACTCCTGACCACCCATTAATCAGTTCTCTTTTCGGTAGCCCTCAGCTGGATTCTCAGAGTCCTGAGTCACTCCTGGTGGGTCTCCTTCTCTGACTTCTTGCCCTTTATTATTCCCTTCCTTAAGTGGGCCAAGGTATTCCTCCCGAGGCACATATTGTGGGTAGCCATATGACATTTCCCTTTGTTTGCTTGCCTTTTCCATTTCCCAACAGCAGGGCATGGGACATTCATGTCAAGGCAAGGTCCAGGGGTTCATTCACTCGACGGCAGAGGAATACTGTGGTGCCGAAATGGACCCAAACTTTCTGATCCACTAGTCCTTGCAAGGGCATTGCGACTCACTCCAAAGTTCTGCTCGAATGGGCCTTGCAAGCCTTCGGTATAGGCCGTCCCTTTCCTTCTGACTAAAGAGTCTTGGTCCACATGTTTATACCCGTTACCACAACAAGTACAGTTAACTAATAATAACAACGGGTTCGGTCCAGGCCTCTTCATTGAGAGTTAGCTCAGATGCAGAATATCACTCTCCTCAAAGACTTTGCAAAGGTATTTAAGGGAAAGCCAGGTAGACAGAGGCCTCATCCCTTAGCCGCGTGTTTCAGAACACTAGGAGACGAGGCCACAGACAGCACCATATAGCGATGCCCTCACCTTTTACCTCCGAAAGGGACTTTCCGTATCTTAGTCATCACTGACCCATAGGCAAAAGACGCTGACAAAGTACGCTCTCACCCACAGGACGACAAACCCCACGGAGAGCTGCTTATACCCGCGAGGCCTCACCTTTTCTTGAGATATCTAGAAATTGTAGTGTAAAAGGACACCTTGCCGTCTCTGGGGATATGTTGGCCTAAAGGAAGGTATACTGAATGTCATTTTCCTTCCTCTATGTCTCCAGAAAGGGGAAGTTGGACATTAACCCACAAGACATCCTGAGTTCTTGATCAGGTTCAGAGGGCTCTTGTTCTGTCCTTCCCGGGGCTTCCTACTTAAAGCCATAGGACACCAAGGTCATGGGAGAGGGACAGCTGCTTCAGTGAAGCCAGCATCTGTGATGTCACAAAGCCTTGAGGTCATAGCAACCACTCCTCATCAACCCAGGCCTGATCACTACACTTGACTGGAGTAGTCATGGGTGGGCCAAGAGGACCCCAAGCCATCCCAAACCGCTGGAGCCGCCTGGGTCTCTCACCAAGGCAGTTTGCGAAGCGAGTCGGTGTCAACTTCTCCATGGCCCAATTCGTAGTATTTGGTCGTGAGTGTCAGCACCAGCCCTCTGGACCTCGGAGAAAGGCAAGGATCCCTCATTCCATCTTAGCCACGACAGGCCAAGAAACTAACAGACCACAAGCAAAGCCTCAGGGGAGGAAATCCGAGCCCTGCGTAAGGGTGAGACCCTCCCACCAAATCATGGAGCATCTCAACAGGAAAAGGTCCACCCAAGGGAAGCTCAAAGTGAACCCCCGCAACCGTGCCAAAGACATGTCTGGAATCTTCCACAGCAAGCACACGAGTACCTCGATGGTCTCCAGAAACGGTGCCAACAAGGCCTCCCAATCTTCCAAAAACACCATTCATCCAAGGCAGACTCTACACCCTAGAACCTTAGGTCCAGGACGGACTCATGTTCTTGGAGTCCACAGAAGCCAACGGAGAGCATGTTGGAAGAGACCTAAGCCCAAGTGAAGCCATCTGAAAGACTTCGGTGCCCATTTCAGGAAGACAACTTGTATGTGCAAAAGGACGCATTGAAGAGGATTCGAATGTGGAAGAACCTTGAGCACTCCCTCATGGTGGATCAGCTACCCTCTGTGGAACTGCATGGAGATATGGCAGCACAAGCCTGCCTTCACCCTCTCATGACCATCCCCCAAATGGTTACATGCGATAAGCAAACAGTGCCTCTTGAGGAAGATGGGCATGTTCCAATGGAGCCCCGAGAGGATGCACAATGTGTTAACAAGGGGTCAGTACAGCACGACAGACAGCGGATGCTGCAGGTTGGTGAGGAGATCCAGGAAGGCAAAGAACAGGAGAATGAACAAGGAAGCTCCAAGCGAAGGTCGGGCATTTTAGGATGGTGGGAGGTTCTCTATACCTGGCTGCCCTCCATAGGAACCTAGGTCCAAATTCAATAAAACATCCTTTGGCCCCAGTCAATTATTGTGCACTGTTTTTGTCTTTGTTATCTTATCGAACATGCACATGCACGTTTGGACAGAGAGGCAGAGAGATCCCAATCAGGGGGTGGAGCTGGAGAGGGAGAAGCTTACTTGCCCCTGAGCAGAGAACCTGAGAACAGAGTCAATGCCAAGGCCCTGGAATCATGAGTTGATCTGAAGGCCGCGTCTGAACTGATGGACACAACCCGGGACCCAACAATTGACTTCTGAATACCTCCTGGTTCTAGACAGAACCGCTGCTCTGTCATTGTTCAGAAATGCAGGGGATAAGGATTTTGGCTTGGCTGCTGTTGCTTGAGCTATCCGGCCTGCTTCGAGAGCTGGTATAGCTTTTCCTCTTGAAGTCAGTGACTGGGCTATGGACAAACTATTCTCCGATGCCTATTTGCCTAAAGAGAATACCTCCATGCCTAGATTTTCCGGGGGGAATGGCACTATGTCTTTAGGTGCTCCGCTTCTGTGGAAGGTGTTGGGAGTTCTCTGTGCCTCTGATTCTGGACCACTTTCTCTGCTCCCAGATGAGGGTCCTTTCCAGCCCCGAGTTCTCTAATCTAGGATCAGCCCTCTTTTCTTTCTCTCACTCTTAATTCACCTACAAGAGGCACCTCTTTCATTTCCTTAGAGATTCCCTAAGCTCACTATCATGTTCCATCATTCTGCCTTCTCTCTTAGAATTTGCATCCTTATTTTCTAGGCTTGTTCTTCTCGGTTCCTAATTGGATCCTCCACTTCTACCATGTTCCCGAACTTTGCATCCAGTCTCCTGCCAATCTTCTCTTCAGGAGTTCTTTAGGTGTTTTTATCTTTATCAGTTTTATCTCTGTGTTTCGAGACTCTCTGATATCTCCTATGTTTTCTGATGTACAGCGAGTATCCAGGCCACAGCTTTCTATCCCGCATCGGGCGTGCTCTATGTAGAGGTTTCACTCTGACTGCCTAGTCGTAATCACTCCTTCTTCCTTTACCTGGGAATCAATTGATTCTTCCATCTTTGCATTGGATCTAAGTCTCTGTCACCTCTCTGTATTCGTTAAACTCATTCTGTTTTCTAACCTGAGGGTAATTTATTTAGGAGGAAGTGATCCGTGAGTGACCCAGGGCTCGCCCTTAAGGTTTGTTGAGTGCATGCGTGTGTGTGTGTGTTTGTGAGAGTGTATGTGGCATGCATGCCACTGCTGTTTGTGTTGTGGCTGACCCTGTCCTGGAGGCCAGTCATTTGCAGTAGCTCTCCTTTCCGGCCGTTTGTTGTTTTTAGGGTCCGGGCTGAATATGCTGAGGTTTACCTTGGTGGGCTCTGGTGTGCCTGTGAAAGGAGAAACTCTACCAACTCAACAGAACGCAGGCCTGCAGAATGCTGTGTTCAGAAGAGAACATGTGGTCAAAGCTTTCTTCTCGTCCCGTATGGGAGAGTCTGTTCTCCTTGGACTAAGCATCTTGGACTGAGGAAGGCAATCCTCCAAGTGTTCCACTGTTGGTATTTTGTGTTGGCTGGCTAGGGAGTCTCTGTCCTCACATACCTGTCTTGGCCAAGCTCTGTCTTGATGCTGCTGTTGTGAGAGCCAAAATTTATTATGTCCACATTGAGTCATCTCCACGAACACTGCCTTTCACGGAATCACTCCCACGACTCATCATCTTCCCACTGCGTCTCTTGGTATTGTCTCTCTCTGATCATTGTCTCCAGGCTGTCTGCTCCTGGTCGCTTGTTGGTGTCATATGCAGGAAAAAGATGGTGTTCTTTCAAGTTGATGTCTGCCAAGCCTGCTGATAGGAAAACTTCAGCCCTCAACACTTGTGTTGTCAAGTACTCGTGCCCTTCAGACCCTCTGCGTCTCACAGTCAACGGCACTGGGAAACAGGTTCCTTGTGTGTTCCCAGGGTGCCCTGCTCTCCTGTGCTTTGGTCCTCTTCATGGACTCCAGCCCTCTGATCCACGAACCAACCAAATCTCCCCTGAGCCATGTCTCCAACCTTCTCCCATCATCTCTGCACCTTCCGTTCTATTTCGCTCTGGAGTTTACCTTGTAGGCTTCAGGTCAATTTCCACCCCACTGCAGTTGTTGTGGTCATCTTTTTGTTGCCTTCATGGTTGAAGAAGCATGAGGTTATTAGACACTACTACCATCTCAGTGTCTTCATGCCACCACAATTTGTACTGTGACATAAGCAAGAAGGAATTCTTCCACATGTCTCTTATGGCAGTCTTGCGGAGAGCATTGGACTTTGTCACATCTATCATTCTCAGAAAGACAATAAACAGACGATTTCACTAACTCATGACAGTCAAGAAACATACGAAAAAGAAAGGGTATTGGGACAAACATTATGACTCTAATGAGGAATTCAAATGGTGCTGTTTGTTGGAAGGCCGTTTTGTGAGAACACGGGATTCTTGAAGAGGACAAGAGATGACATTCCTTTAAGGAGATTTCCTGAAACTAATGGAATGTGAGATTTCAAGGCATGTCAAATTGAATTGCTACCCACAAGAGACCGAATTCCATTCTCTCGTATTTTAATAATAATTGTGATGTGAAACACACACACACCACACAGCATTAACACATGCACATGCAAACACACAAAGATAAGACATGCAAAATATGGGAAGGAAGCGAGGAATCGTACCAATGAAGCAACCCCAAGAAAATACCATATAGGTGAAAGGCAAATAGAATCCAAGTCAGAAGCCAACCGAAATGAGAAAGTGAACTATTACCTATCAATAATACATTCAGTACTCAGGACTAAAGACTCCCGTCAATACAAACAGTTTGTAACAGTGGTTGAAATTCCAAATCAAAAAAAAAAAAAAAAAAATAGAAACATCCATAAGAAAACAGCAAATATTAAACAGGCTCGTCCTTCTGTTGCCCATAGGAGATTTCCTTCGACTATAAAGATACTCATAGCTTGCAAGTGAAGAAACAGGGAAGATGTAGGTTATGCTATTCCCAAGGAGAAGAGAGCCAAAGTGTTTGTGCCTAAGTCAGCGAGAGTCATTTTATGCCTTCGAGAGAAAAAAGCTAAGCGGAAGGTGTTTTGTCTTGATGGAGCATCAAAACATCAGAAACCTGGAAGAATTGCCAACATATCCACCATGAAAAAAGGTGTATCTAAACGTTGGAAGCCTATGAACACACAGGAATGGAGATGGCGACGTTTATCCAATACTGTTGGCAACTATGATATCCAGGTTAAGCACAGGACAGATTATCTGGATGGGAAGGTGCTAAGGAATAACAGACGTCCACATGGGCATTCGAGACCACCTGAACTTTGGGGGGTCCATGAGTAAGATTGCGTCTCTGAGGACAATAAGATATGTTCTTCCCAGCAGCAGACCTAACTTTGTCTATCGCAGGTCATGAGCTCGAGTCCAAATCCAGTCATAATTCATGGAAGAGAAGTCAAAACCTATCCTGTGCACTTATCATCACGAAGGTATGAAAACAGGAAGATATCACTTTCAAATTGGAAATACAGCCAGACACTAAAGTGGAAAACACAACACATTCACGAACTGCAATGAATGCAAGAAAGAAAATCCAAAGGAAAAGAAGAGCCATGAACGAAGGAATTCTAAGAAACTTAGAGGAGGATGCCAAAACATTTTATGGGGAAACAATATAGGGTTAAATGTGTGCATTTCCAAAATTTAAAAACACCGAAAAAGAAAGCCACCTAAAAGGACGACTGAAGGAACAAGATGAAGAAAAACCGAACTCCAAAGTTAACAGAAAAATTGAAATCAGACATGTGATTATCAAAATTAAGGAAATACAAACAAACCAATAGGAAAAAAATCAGGAGATCTCACACTTGAGTTTTGACAACAGGAACAAACCGCAGAAGCCATTACTGGGATAAAACAGGGAGACAAGCACACAGCTGCAAGTATGAAACCACATCACAACTGGTAGCAAGGAAAAAAGAATAACCGAAAAGGCATAGCCACACATTTATGCTAGCAAATCCAAGAACTGAGAGAAAAGGATAAATTCCCAGACACATAGAAACTTCCAAGATTAGGTCAGGAAACCTACAAAATCTCAGCTCTCTAGTTTAGACGGAAGCCTTTGAAGCAGTAATCCAACCCCTGCCAACACACAGAAGGCCAGGTCAAGTCATTTGCTTGGGCCACTCTTCTATGTATTTAGTGAAGGCATTGTCATGTCCTCTCATCAAATCCAGAGATGGAAGAGGTGGGTAAACTCTAATTTACAAGGATAAAGACCCAATTCAAAGAAGGACATTTTAGGAAACCCACCCATGTCATTTCAATAAGGAAAGATAATAAACAATATAATTCTTTCCTTTTCTCCCTGTGACTTCCTTTGGTTTTGAGAGGGCCACATTGTTTTCCTATGAATTGATGTTGTTGTTGTTGCTGTTCTGTTGAGAAAGCCTGCCTATCATCCATCATCCATTTTTGACAGAGTATTCACGGATGCTTTAGTTGCATGGACGTCCTAGTGCTCCTCCTAATATATGCCACAACTCCTGACCACCCATTAATCAGTTCTCTTTTCGGTAGCCCTCAGCTGGATTCTCAGAGTCCTGAGTCACTCCTGGTGGGTCTCCTTCTCTGACTTCTTGCCCTTTATTATTCCCTTCCTTAAGTGGGCCAAGGTATTCCTCCCGAGGCACATATTGTGGGTAGCCATATGACATTTCCCTTTGTTTGCTTGCCTTTTCCATTTCCCAACAGCAGGGCATGGGACATTCATGTCAAGGCAAGGTCCAGGGGTTCATTCACTCGACGGCAGAGGAATACTGTGGTGCCGAAATGGACCCAAACTTTCTGATCCACTAGTCCTTGCAAGGGCATTGCGACTCACTCCAAAGTTCTGCTCGAATGGGCCTTGCAAGCCTTCGGTATAGGCCGTCCCTTTCCTTCTGACTAAAGAGTCTTGGTCCACATGTTTATACCCGTTACCACAACAAGTACAGTTAACTAATAATAACAACGGGTTCGGTCCAGGCCTCTTCATTGAGAGTTAGCTCAGATGCAGAATATCACTCTCCTCAAAGACTTTGCAAAGGTATTTAAGGGAAAGCCAGGTAGACAGAGGCCTCATCCCTTAGCCGCGTGTTTCAGAACACTAGGAGACGAGGCCACAGACAGCACCATATAGCGATGCCCTCACCTTTTACCTCCGAAAGGGACTTTCCGTATCTTAGTCATCACTGACCCATAGGCAAAAGACGCTGACAAAGTACGCTCTCACCCACAGGACGACAAACCCCACGGAGAGCTGCTTATACCCGCGAGGCCTCACCTTTTCTTGAGATATCTAGAAATTGTAGTGTAAAAGGACACCTTGCCGTCTCTGGGGATATGTTGGCCTAAAGGAAGGTATACTGAATGTCATTTTCCTTCCTCTATGTCTCCAGAAAGGGGAAGTTGGACATTAACCCACAAGACATCCTGAGTTCTTGATCAGGTTCAGAGGGCTCTTGTTCTGTCCTTCCCGGGGCTTCCTACTTAAAGCCATAGGACACCAAGGTCATGGGAGAGGGACAGCTGCTTCAGTGAAGCCAGCATCTGTGATGTCACAAAGCCTTGAGGTCATAGCAACCACTCCTCATCAACCCAGGCCTGATCACTACACTTGACTGGAGTAGTCATGGGTGGGCCAAGAGGACCCCAAGCCATCCCAAACCGCTGGAGCCGCCTGGGTCTCTCACCAAGGCAGTTTGCGAAGCGAGTCGGTGTCAACTTCTCCATGGCCCAATTCGTAGTATTTGGTCGTGAGTGTCAGCACCAGCCCTCTGGACCTCGGAGAAAGGCAAGGATCCCTCATTCCATCTTAGCCACGACAGGCCAAGAAACTAACAGACCACAAGCAAAGCCTCAGGGGAGGAAATCCGAGCCCTGCGTAAGGGTGAGACCCTCCCACCAAATCATGGAGCATCTCAACAGGAAAAGGTCCACCCAAGGGAAGCTCAAAGTGAACCCCCGCAACCGTGCCAAAGACATGTCTGGAATCTTCCACAGCAAGCACACGAGTACCTCGATGGTCTCCAGAAACGGTGCCAACAAGGCCTCCCAATCTTCCAAAAACACCATTCATCCAAGGCAGACTCTACACCCTAGAACCTTAGGTCCAGGACGGACTCATGTTCTTGGAGTCCACAGAAGCCAACGGAGAGCATGTTGGAAGAGACCCAAGCCCAAGTGAAGCCATCTGAAAGACTTCGGTGCCCATTTCAGGAAGACAACTTGTATGTGCAAAAGGACGCATTGAAGAGGATTCGAATGTGGAAGAACCTTGAGCACTCCCTCATGGTGGATCAGCTACCCTCTGTGGAACTGCATGGAGATGTGGCAGCACAAGCCTGCCTTCACCCTCTCATGACCATCCCCCAAATGGTTACATGCGATAAGCAAACAGTGCCTCTTGAGGAAGATGGGCATGTTCCAATGGAGCCCCGAGAGGATGCACAATGTGTTAACAAGGGGTCAGTACAGCACGACAGACAGCGGATGCTGCAGGTTGGTGAGGAGATCCAGGAAGGCAAAGAACAGGAGAATGAACAAGGAAGCTCCAAGCGAAGGTCGGGCATTTTAGGATGGTGGGAGGTTCTCTATACCTGGCTGCCCTCCATAGGAACCTAGGTCCAAATTCAATAAAACATCCTTTGGCCCCAGTCAATTATTGTGCACTGTTTTTGTCTTTGTTATCTTATCGAACATGCACATGCACGTTTGGACAGAGAGGCAGAGAGATCCCAATCAGGGGGTGGAGCTGGAGAGGGAGAAGCTTACTTGCCCCTGAGCAGAGAACCTGAGAACAGAGTCAATGCCAAGGCCCTGGAATCATGAGTTGATCTGAAGGCCGCGTCTGAACTGATGGACACAACCCGGGACCCAACAATTGACTTCTGAATACCTCCTGGTTCTAGACAGAACCGCTGCTCTGTCATTGTTCAGAAATGCAGGGGATAAGGATTTTGGCTTGGCTGCTGTTGCTTGAGCTATCCGGCCTGCTTCGAGAGCTGGTATAGCTTTTCCTCTTGAAGTCAGTGACTGGGCTATGGACAAACTATTCTCCGATGCCTATTTGCCTAAGAGAATACCTCCATGCCTAGATTTTCCGGGGGGAATGGCACTATGTCTTTAGGTGCTCCGCTTCTGTGGAAGGTGTTGGGAGTTCTCTGTGCCTCTGATTCTGGACCACTTTCTCTGCTCCCAGATGAGGGTCCTTTCCAGCCCCGAGTTCTCTAATCTAGGATCAGCCCTCTTTTCTTTCTCTCACTCTTAATTCACCTACAAGAGGCACCTCTTTCATTTCCTTAGAGATTCCCTAAGCTCACTATCATGTTCCATCATTCTGCCTTCTCTCTTAGAATTTGCATCCTTATTTTCTAGGCTTGTTCTTCTCGGTTCCTAATTGGATCCTCCACTTCTACCATGTTCCCGAACTTTGCATCCAGTCTCCTGCCAATCTTCTCTTCAGGAGTTCTTTAGGTGTTTTTATCTTTATCAGTTTTATCTCTGTGTTTCGAGACTCTCTGATATCTCCTATGTTTTCTGATGTACAGCGAGTATCCAGGCCACAGCTTTCTATCCCGCATCGGGCGTGCTCTATGTAGAGGTTTCACTCTGACTGCCTAGTCGTAATCACTCCTTCTTCCTTTACCTGGGAATCAATTGATTCTTCCATCTTTGCATTGGATCTAAGTCTCTGTCACCTCTCTGTATTCGTTAAACTCATTCTGTTTTCTAACCTGAGGGTAATTTATTTAGGAGGAAGTGATCCGTGAGCGACCCAGGGCTCGCCCTTAAGGTTTGTTGAGTGCATGCGTGTGTGTGTGTGTTTGTGAGAGTGTATGTGGCATGCATGCCACTGCTGTTTGTGTTGTGGCTGACCCTGTCCTGGAGGCCAGTCATTTGCAGTAGCTCTCCTTTCCGGCCGTTTGTTGTTTTTAGGGTCCGGGCTGAATATGCTGAGGTTTACCTTGGTGGGCTCTGGTGTGCCTGTGAAAGGAGAAACTCTACCAACTCAACAGAACGCAGGCCTGCAGAATGCTGTGTTCAGAAGAGAACATGTGGTCAAAGCTTTCTTCTCGTCCCGTATGGGAGAGTCTGTTCTCCTTGGACTAAGCATCTTGGACTGAGGAAGGCAATCCTCCAAGTGTTCCACTGTTGGTATTTTGTGTTGGCTGGCTAGGGAGTCTCTGTCCTCACATACCTGTCTTGGCCAAGCTCTGTCTTGATGCTGCTGTTGTGAGAGCCAAAATTTATTATGTCCACATTGAGTCATCTCCACGAACACTGCCTTTCACGGAATCACTCCCACGACTCATCATCTTCCCACTGCGTCTCTTGGTATTGTCTCTCTCTGATCATTGTCTCCAGGCTGTCTGCTCCTGGTCGCTTGTTGGTGTCATATGCAGGAAAAAGATGGTGTTCTTTCAAGTTGATGTCTGCCAAGCCTGCTGATAGGAAAACTTCAGCCCTCAACACTTGTGTTGTCAAGTACTCGTGCCCTTCAGACCCTCTGCGTCTCACAGTCAACGGCACTGGGAAACAGGTTCCTTGTGTGTTCCCAGGGTGCCCTGCTCTCCTGTGCTTTGGTCCTCTTCATGGACTCCAGCCCTCTGATCCACGAACCAACCAAATCTCCCCTGAGCCATGTCTCCAACCTTCTCCCATCATCTCTGCACCTTCCGTTCTATTTCGCTCTGGAGTTTACCTTGTAGGCTTCAGGTCAATTTCCACCCCACTGCAGTTGTTGTGGTCATCTTTTTGTTGCCTTCATGGTTGAAGAAGCATGAGGTTATTAGACACTACTACCATCTCAGTGTCTTCATGCCACCACAATTTGTACTGTGACATAAGCAAGAAGGAATTCTTCCACATGTCTCTTATGGCAGTCTTGCGGAGAGCATTGGACTTTGTCACATCTATCATTCTCAGAAAGACAATAAACAGACGATTTCACTAACTCATGACAGTCAAGAAACATACGAAAAAGAAAGGGTATTGGGACAAACATTATGACTCTAATGAGGAATTCAAATGGTGCTGTTTGTTGGAAGGCCGTTTTGTGAGAACACGGGATTCTTGAAGAGGACAAGAGATGACATTCCTTTAAGGAGATTTCCTGAAACTAATGGAATGTGAGATTTCAAGGCATGTCAAATTGAATTGCTACCCACAAGAGACCGAATTCCATTCTCTCGTATTTTAATAATAATTGTGATGTGAAACACACACACACCACACAGCATTAACACATGCACATGCAAACACACAAAGATAAGACATGCAAAATATGGGAAGGAAGCGAGGAATCGTACCAATGAAGCAACCCCAAGAAAATACCATATAGGTGAAAGGCAAATAGAATCCAAGTCAGAAGCCAACCGAAATGAGAAAGTGAACTATTACCTATCAATAATACATTCAGTACTCAGGACTAAAGACTCCCGTCAATACAAACAGTTTGTAACAGTGGTTGAAATTCCAAATCAAAAAAAAAAAAAAAATAGAAACATCCATAAGAAAACAGCAAATATTAAACAGGCTCGTCCTTCTGTTGCCCATAGGAGATTTCCTTCGACTATAAAGATACTCATAGCTTGCAAGTGAAGAAACAGGGAAGATGTAGGTTATGCTATTCCCAAGGAGAAGAGAGCCAAAGTGTTTGTGCCTAAGTCAGCGAGAGTCATTTTATGCCTTCGAGAGAAAAAAGCTAAGCGGAAGGTGTTTTGTCTTGATGGAGCATCAAAACATCAGAAACCTGGAAGAATTGCCAACATATCCACCATGAAAAAAGGTGTATCTAAACGTTGGAAGCCTATGAACACACAGGAATGGAGATGGCGACGTTTATCCAATACTGTTGGCAACTATGATATCCAGGTTAAGCACAGGACAGATTATCTGGATGGGAAGGTGCTAAGGAATAACAGACGTCCACATGGGCATTCGAGACCACCTGAACTTTTGGGGGTCCATGAGTAAGATTGCGTCTCTGAGGACAATAAGATATGTTCTTCCCAGCAGCAGACCTAACTTTGTCTATCGCAGGTCATGAGCTCGAGTCCAAATCCAGTCATAATTCATGGAAGAGAAGTCAAAACCTATCCTGTGCACTTATCATCACGAAGGTATGAAAACAGGAAGATATCACTTTCAAATTGGAAATACAGCCAGACACTAAAGTGGAAAACACAACACATTCACGAACTGCAATGAATGCAAGAAAGAAAATCCAAAGGAAAAGAAGAGCCATGAACGAAGGAATTCTAAGAAACTTAGAGGAGGATGCCAAAACATTTTATGGGGAAACAATATAGGGTTAAATGTGTGCATTTCCAAAATTTAAAAACACCGAAAAAGAAAGCCACCTAAAAGGACGACTGAAGGAACAAGATGAAGAAAAACCGAACTCCAAAGTTAACAGAAAAATTGAAATCAGACATGTGATTATCAAAATTAAGGAAATACAAACAAACCAATAGGAAAAAAATCAGGAGATCTCACACTTGAGTTTTGACAACAGGAACAAACCGCAGAAGCCATTACTGGGATAAAACAGGGAGACAAGCACACAGCTGCAAGTATGAAACCACATCACAACTGGTAGCAAGGAAAAAAGAATAACCGAAAAGGCATAGCCACACATTTATGCTAGCAAATCCAAGAACTGAGAGAAAAGAATAAATTCCCAGACACATAGAAACTTCCAAGATTAGGTCAGGAAACCTACAAAATCTCAGCTCTCTAGTTTAGACGGAAGCCTTTGAAGCAGTAATCCAACCCCTGCCAACACACAGAAGGCCAGGTCAAGTCATTTGCTTGGGCCACTCTTCTATGTATTTAGTGAAGGCATTGTCATGTCCTCTCATCAAATCCAGAGATGGAAGAGGTGGGTAAACTCTAATTTACAAGGATAAAGACCCAATTCAAAGAAGGACATTTTAGGAAACCCACCCATGTCATTTCAATAAGGAAAGATAATAAACAATATAATTCTTTCCTTTTCTCCCTGTGACTTCCTTTGGTTTTGAGAGGGCCACATTGTTTTCCTATGAATTGATGTTGTTGTTGTTGCTGTTCTGTTGAGAAAGCCTGCCTATCATCCATCATCCATTTTTGACAGAGTATTCACGGATGCTTTAGTTGCATGGACGTCCTAGTGCTCCTCCTAATATATGCCACAACTCCTGACCACCCATTAATCAGTTCTCTTTTCGGTAGCCCTCATCTGGATTCTCAGAGTCCTGAGTCACTCCTGGTGGGTCTCCTTCTCTGACTTCTTGCCCTTCATTATTCCCTTCCTTTCCTAGGGCCAAGGTATTCCTCCCGAGGCACATATTGTGGGTAGCCATATGACATTTCC